>NC_134415.1:95464810-96745846 GCF_030867145.1 Opisthocomus hoazin
GTATAAATCCAGAATAATGTAAGGATATAAATAGATATACTAAAGGTTACACAAAGTCTGGCTACATACCCACTCAAAGCAGGTATTAAAAAAATTATTCTGCTTAAAAGAAATGAGAACTCTAAACATAACTTACCCACTCCTTGAGATCGTGGTAACCTACTGTGGTCTGCTTCTACTTTCTGAAGCTGAGGGGGATATTCTTTCCTGGAAAATAAATAAGATATACAGTTGTTCTCTTGACAGACACCATTATAATTTAGCCACAATTACAAATGAACAAAATAAACCTGAAATGTATCCGAAAGCAATGAATAAATAACTTCTCCTATTATATGCTATTTGTACACTTAAAGTATTACCAGAATGCTAGGAATAGCTACAGTAAAGGTCTTAGAACTGTTTCTGATCTAAATCCCCTTTGATAGTAATCACTAGTTCAGGAGTCTCTCACTTTCAGACCCAAGTCTTCAAAGACTGAAGCCTGCGCCTCTTCCTCCTCATTCACAAAGTACAAGACAGATATTTTTAAGATCCAAAACCAGAAACAACTATTATTTTAATATTAAAGTAGATTCCACAAGTTCCACAACTTTAAAAACAAAAAGAGAAGATGCAAAACAGAGGAAAGAGATCTGATATCAAAAACTGATGTGGCCAAAAACCAAAAAGAACAAGACAGGACAAGACACAGTTCCTATACATTTGTTTTAAAAATATAATAATATAGACAAATCAGTGGATAATAAAACTTGTTGGTATAATTTGAGTAATATACGTTATCACATTTTTTTGTGCAAATTAATGCAATATAAATCATTATAGTAAGATTTTTTGAGTCTCCTGAAAGACATTTTCAGTTTATACAAGCATGCTACTAGGAAATTAAGACTCCTGAAGCTCACTGCATCTCCGCTACTACTAGTGTCAGTTCTCTTCCTCAGCTGCCCTGTGCTCTGCAGCTGTAGATTACTGTTCCTGTTAGAATTCTGATGGCACACACCTGAAACACAGGAGGCCTTGCCAACAACTTCAGCAGAAACTGGTTTTATTGGCAGGTTAAGCCAGTGCACTGGGCTGCAAACAGGTCACAGCCATCCCATACTGCTACCTCTGATTACAAGGACATTAATCAACAGCAAAGGGGCAAAGAAAATAGCCGTAGGCAGTAACATCTCAAACTAACAGCTAAATTTTGAGGACCCACCTGACAAATATTTGGCTATGGCTGAAGCAGACTTCAGCACTAGGTGTAAGTTTTTATTTCTTTTAGCACAGCATTTACTAATGCATCAAATCATAAAACCTTTGAATTTTCTACGTTGCTAGGTAATACATCTCAGGGTTTTCCTGTATTTTTTCATTAACTAACATCTTTGGAACAAGATTAATCTACAGTGCCCTTTGAGATAAATCTTACCAATCTGGCCTTCTATATGTTATTAGCCCACTACTAAACACAAACATTGTATTGTGTTGAATAGCTGCAGCGTCAAGGAAAAATCAGGCAGAAAGGAGGACTCAGAAACAAGCGCAGCTGGATTGCAACACAGAATGTAAAGACATCGCAGTACTTTACCATGAGTGCCCACAAGCACGTAACAGATGACAGATTAAGTAGTTTATTTGTTACTGCTTGCTCCAAATGTGTTTCTGAAAAAATTCTGCTCTCTCTCCCAAGTTTTTTTTTTAATGCCCACACAAACAAAAACCGAACCAAAATCAGAAACTCAACATGAATATTTGTTCATAAATTCTGTATGTTTTTTTTTAAATATTTTCTTTAAAAATTCAAATCACAAGGGATTACTTTAAAGGCAGAACTGGTGGAAATAAAAGGCAGAACTCAAACTCATCACTACATAATGAGAAGCTGTTACTATCAAAACCAATATTAATGACATTCTAAAGGGTATAAAAAGTCCTGTGACATCATTATAGGAGATTTGAAAAATATAAACTTTGCAGTAAGGATGTGAGCTGTTGTCTGACACGTCGTAATTATCTTCCAGTAGAAATACTACTATAACAATAAGTCTTGTTTTGAACATGAACACTGTTAGAAAAATTATTTTTCTGTAAAATGTTTTAAATATCATTTAACTGATATTTAAGAGAAACAATATTAAAAACTATTTGACATTTAACTGAAAGCAATGAAAACAATACAGTAGATTTATAAGACTACAATTTTGTTTAAAAATTAGTTTGACAATTCAAGGTCTCTGGACATTTGTATGTTATGATTTTTCTTCTAAAAGTAAGACTGGTTTGTATTACATTTTTAGCATGCAACATATGTTTATCTTTTTAAGATAATAAATTCATCACCATACATTGCCAAATATTTTTTGACAATAAATTGGAATACAGTAGCATTATTTACACTTGTCTGAATTTTGTGTTATCAGCATAGACTTGATACTTATTAAATGGCCAGCCACTTGCAAGAATACGTAAGGGCCAGGAGAAAACGAGTTATCTTTCTTCTCCCACAATCAGACTTTTACTCGTACGCTCAAAACGAACCAGTAACACCCAAACCTAAGTTACAAAACAGCTCCAAGTCAAATGAGGCTTTCCAACACAGTTTTACTTGATAGTAAACCAAGATCAGGTTTGAAGTTGCTCTGAGTTAAAAACAAAAGTAAAGACAATTTATAAACACTACTTAATTGTAGATTTCATCTGAAAAAAATGTTTTCTTGGAGACAGTAACAGCCCTCCCACAAGAGTGCAGCAACTCTAAATGCCTCCTACTAGTTTCCTATCCTGAAAACCCCACACTTAACCAGAACGGCACAGCCCACCACCACAAAGCTTTTACAGATGCTAAAACGAAGCCTCTGCCCTCAGCATGATGTTTGTTGCCATTAGAACAGCTGCAGATCCATTGACACCTTCTCCAGTGAAGTATTTAGCACACTGAGTGGTTTAATTGCATGTGAGTGCAGAAACAGAAGGGAAACTATAGTTATTTTAGTTATTTTTTCTAAAATCTAACATGACAGCTATCTTTAAAAGGACTATTTGGAAAAGAACAAAATTCTTGTAGGAGATTTTAAAAAAACATCCAGCACTTCAAATGCCTTCTTGCTGCTAAATCCTAACTTAAACTAACAGTCTCCCATTTCAAAAGGAGTAAATGAGAGATCAAACAGCTAAACAGATCTACATACTGTGCCTAGCAGAAAAAAAAACCCAAGAAATACAATATTGATTGCTGTTCCTGCCATCCTAGCAAATATTAAAAATATACATTTTTTTTGCCTGTTAGGTTTCCTAAAAATATTTCTTATGAGATTTACGTGTTGCTTGAAGAACAAGCCTCCATGCTCAAGAGATTAAATCATTTTAGGCATCTCATCTATCTCTCTTTAATACCTTTAAATACAAGGAAGGTAGACCAGTATTTGATAAAAGCAACCTCAAGAGGTAGTAAAGCATCAAACAGCAAAACATTAATTACAAGACCAAGAAAGATCAGGCTGTTCCTGCAACAGACATGACAAAAATACTGCAGTAGTCTGGACTGTGGAGAGTTCTGAACTTTTGACACATCTTAACAGCTAAATGCTATAGCATTCCGGACTAAACGTGTTTTGCCCAGACAGAACAGTGTCACTAATTTAGAATTTTCAGCACACAATCAAGATTGCTGCCATATGCCTTTGCTGATGGAATTAGAACTTACTATCTTCACCTTGAGCTGGTAGACAAACCTCTGTGACACTCTCTAGCCGAAGTCAAATTTTCATACTAGAATTCCTTCTCTAGGGAAAAAACAAAGTGGGGGTACAGGGGATGGGACAGGGACAATTTCTGTCTGTGCCAGAAAGGAATAAACCTAAAGAAACATCTGGATCTGGAAATTTAGGATACAGTGCTGTCTCAGATCAGAGCTTTCAAAACTACCCACGATCTGGTATGAGCCACACCAAACATACCACGTACGTGCACAGCTGCACCAACTCCTAACAGCCTTTCCTCGCTCTGCCTCTGGATACTGCTACTTGGAAGTGTACCACCACAGGCAGGCTGTTGGTTTCTACATCATTACACAAAGCCAGAGCAAAGCATGATAAGATAGCAAGCACCAAGCTGCTGAGGTGAGAGGTACCTTCAGTGTGCCTTATAGGAAAAGCAGCGTACAAAAGTCAATGGCTGAAAGAGAAAATCAGCAGCACAGAGAGTTGGGTTTTTAGTACACAGGTCAGCAGCCCCATTTGGCCCTGAAAGTCAAGAGCTGCAGCTGCATTTATCATGATGGTAATGATTAAAACTAAATTTAGCAGCTCCGCCTAAATCATCGTCCCCTGCTAGGACAGCAACAAAAAGCAGAGAAGGGTAAAAGGACATATCCAATAGCACTGGACTATGAGGCAGCAGGTGTCCCTAAGGGAAAACTAAGACCACTAGCATGCAATTCAACTTTAGTCTTCCTATGGCATACAGTACCAAATTAAAAACATTAAGAGCTGAATGGTTAACTAATAACATAAATGCAGCACAGAGAAAACCAGGAAAAAACACATGAACTCAAAGCCCAGGCAGCAAGAGGATGATCAAACCCCTTCTTAGAGGGCCAAAACTAACTGAGGAATATCTCTCCGATATCTCTTTTAAGAAATAACAAAAGGCAGTAAAACCAAAAGGCTTGATTTTACTACTGAATTTGAAATAAATCTAGAAAATCCTGAATTCACAAAGAACAGACCTACACTAGATTTCTGTGATATTTATATAATTGTTGGTTAAACATTATACACACTTTTTAAACAATTCAACCTGGTATCAAGCATATACCGCCAAAGAACACCTACATAGACAGGATATTTACAAAAACTCCATAAATTCATTACTATCAACAAAACATTTACACTAACATATAAATTTAAGCTATATAAAAAGATAAACAAATCTATGGTATTTCATATGCTAACAAAATATTAACAACAGTAAACCAGTAAAAGGAGAATGAGCTTTACAGTGTGTCTGGTTTTGCTATACATTTTCTGTTAATTCCTTTAACATATACACTTCATGAACAGAATGTACACAGGAATGTAATAAAAACCTTTAATGCTATTAAAACCAAGCTGAGATGACAGAATGAAAGCTGTTAAACACCCTACTAAGATATGCTTCAGAAACATTCCATTACAGAAAGTTTGCTGTTCTCAGGAAAGAATTAGCAGTGAATTCTTAAATTCCAGAGAAAGTTAAAATTTATCTATTTTCTCACTGGAAACATATAGAAAGATTTCCAGTGGTAATGTACCCAAAGTTCACATTAACATGGCATTATTTAGAGACGGATGTAAAGGTCCTTTATGGGTAAAAGGGAGTAAGTGAACCTCAAAAACAGAATAAAAACCAAACGACCCAGGTGACACATGCGCAGATATGACTGACTGAATATTCTTTAGCTACCATTGATAAAGCATTCTTTCAGTTAATTTTCTTAATGCCCAATGCCATGCTTATTTCAGGAACAGTAAGCTTACCTTTCCTTTCGGTCCAGATTGCTTAAAATATGAAAAAAGAAAAAAAACCATAAGATGCAAAGCATCACGTGTTGCACATCGCTAAATTCAAAACTTGTTAAACTGTTTCATTGCTTCTTGCACTCACTGGACTACTTTTCAAATGAGCATTATTACATTTCACAGCATTTTCGTAACAGTAATTATAAATGCACACACAAATGTTACTTCACAGACAGCAACTGTCAGTGGTCCGAGCACTACACTGTCGTGTCCCTATTTCAGTGCGTAAAATTTGATAAATTCTAAACTCAGCCTGGTTGTCTCACTTAATTCACTGCCATGGAGAACCTGATATGACAGAATCCTAATTCATGAATTAAGATCAAGGCTCACTTCCAATTCCTGATTGCCGTGCAAGAGGACAAAATTAATTTACAGAACAACATGTTTCCAACCATTCAAAGAATATTTAAGTGTTTGAGGAAAAAACTTTCAGAAAGCACTACCTAAATATTTAGGAGAGCACATGCCATTAACCACTGGACAGAGAAGCGTAAACAGAAGCAACCAGCCTTCTTCTGAGGTTTTGGCTAAAAAGAATTTCCAAAAATATTTAACAATTAGGGCCACTAGTTTCAGAAGTGTCTCCTTTAACATCAATAAATGTAGCTGGTGCTCACCGCTCAAGTCCTCTGTATACCAAGATCGATATAAAAATAGACCTAACTAAGCACAGCACGAAGACAACTTGAAAACAGTATCTTTACCTCTCACCTTTTCAAAACTTGCAATCTGGAATGCTGTAAGCTTTTAATCTACGTGGCTGTTCCTCCCAAATATCTAAAGCCTAACAAACTTCTGTTGTGTGCATTACACTAACACTACTCTAAAACAGAACAAACTCAAACTGTTTCCTGTTTTACCTCAGTCAAATTAAACAGAATGATGATATTACAGAGTAATATAAACTCATTCTCCATTCCTTTTCACAAACAGAACACTTACTAGAATAGAACAGTCTCTGTTACCCAGAGAAATGGCAGGACTGAAAGCAAACCAGATAAGAAGGTAATCCTGATAATCCTGCTGAGTGCAGAATGAAAACACATTCAGTCTCTGCAGTGCTCTGGGTTCTGGGAAAACAGTAAAGGGAATTGAAAACTGAATGTGACCACTGCAACTTAGACAGGGGTGGGGGTAATTAGTCAATGCTGCATGAAAGTGGGGAAAAAATTGCTTCCAACTGGAGCTAGCCTTTACAAACAATAAACGCTGTTTTTGTGTAGGTCACATCTGAGTTTATAAATCCAGTCAGATCTAAACCACATCCATGTGGAGCCATATCCAGTATCTTTGTATCCTTGGCAGTTAATACGTAACTTGGATTAACTGTTTATAGGTGCTGTAAAGAGTCCAACTGTTAAGAATCATAAATTTTAATGCTAAGGATACTTAAAGGCAGGAAGAAGATTCCAGAATGCCTGATACTGTACACTGTCATTACATTAGATGCCTCGCTTGTTTTAAAATCCCATATTAATATAATGCATTTAAAAGAATTCTCACTTTTACATCTCAGAAGGATTAAGAAATGAGAATCCTGGACAGATCCAGGAATCAAAACAATCAGTGTCCCTATGAATTGCTTCATGCAGCTCATGCGTAAGATTTGCTAGACATGCTGTACATGCATGCTATTCCAATGCCAAGTCTTAGAGAACAGTTAGTCAACAGCATAAGACAGAACTATGCGTCCATTAAATCAAGCAAAATAGTTTGAACCAACTAGAAGACTATAGGCTAAGCTGTATCCGAATATCTGTTGTATCAAAAGTGAACAAATTTTAATTTCATCCCCAGGTTCCACTGGAAAAAAACAAGAATAATGTTTATCAAAATACTGTCTTGAAATGCCCAATTTTGTTGTACTGGAAACTTATATTTTAAATATGAATGCAACAGATATTCAGCCAGAATTTAAATTAACATGCACGTGCAAAAAAGTCTGAGAAAAAACTAAGAAATATAGTACACACCACAAGTTCCAAATTCAACTTAATAAAGAAATTACAATTAAGTTTCATAATTAGCTTGCACTGTGTGACACCTTCCTCACTCAAAGAATCTAGTATAATTAACAGAATCTGTAACACCAGTGCCAGAGCATCAATCTGCTCAGACGCAATGTAGTTATGTTTTTGGTTTTGGTTATCCTTTCAATAATCCACTACAGATTTAAGAACAATATGTTAGGTTGGTTACAACTATTTTCCCCATGTTGTTACTGATCACCATACCATAAAACAATTCTACAAATGCAAACAACGTAAAAGAACACACCTTTGTGTTGCCTGTAAATTAGTATAAGAAAAAAACCCTACACTTTAGAACTCTATTTCCATGCTACCAGCTTTTCTTTGTCTCAATACATATCTAGAATTTTATTCTTGGTTTGCCACACACATCATCTGTACATACTCCTTTCTGAGGAGATACCCATCAGAATTTACTTTTAAACTCAACTATTGTCCAATGTTATTAAAAACTAGGAAAAAAGTTCCCAAACAACTAAAAATATATGACCAAAAAAACCTAACCACTTTACATGCACTGGAATTTTGTATTAAGAACAGTTTTAAACAGTCCTACTTTAGGTTTGGTTTTTTTTCAAACAACTATTGTCTTCTCATTCATAAACGTCCATTTTCCATATCAAATAGCCTTGAGATTCCCCTTCTTTGTTAATTAAAAGTATGGCAGGCAGCCATGTTCTATTAATTTTCAATCCTCTAACTCAGAAAGATTTAGAAGTTTTTTAAAAGCAGTCAATTGAGTCAACTGGCAAAAGATACTGGAATTACATGTCCTTTGTACAGTTCCTCTGTAAGCTTACCCTCAGTTAATTAGACCATGCTGGTTCTGCCATCCTCCAGTAGCAAAACACTGCTTGGTATTGCTATGACTATTTCCTACCTTTGAAACTCCTAAAAATATTCTTAGGGTAAGAGTTAATTGTCTGTTGTTAACGTAAATGAACTACAAAAACAACTCTAACACAAAACATACTTAGAAACATTCAAGATGACTACTATCCAATTACTTCATGCAATATTCAGCATGCCTATATAATGCATTAGTTTTCTTTCTGCGTGTCACACATACGAAGTCACTACGTTCTTTTTCTCCCCACATTACATCGAAGGCTTATAAAGAAGCAAGTCCTGTAAGTGAGAAAGGCAAACAGGCAAGTCTAACTTCCCTTAAGATTAAGAGCCTCTGGAGCAGACTCTCTTGCATGCTGAAGAAGCCTACGGCACTTAACTAGGTAAGACGAATCCATGCTGACTGGCTGTTCCAAAGAACCATCTTAGAACAAAGCTTAATCAAGTACACTAATATTATTAAGGTCAATATTCAGTGATCCAAGAAAGAGCAGTTTCACATGATTTTGCTTACTTCAAATCATTTTACTTAGCACTGCAGATCAAAATTTTACCCCCTATAATCACCAAACAAAAAAAAAGAATAAAGTAAGGGCATGAGTGCTTAGAGATGCCCCATGCTTTCTTCAATGGAACACTGAAAAAAAATATTCTGAAAAGGACCGCTGTAAGAAAAGAGCACAGGTGGTTCAGCATAAACCACACTGATAATATAAACCTAATTTTTCAGTTTCATTTGAGGGAAAAGTCCTCCTCAGTCACTCTTGCCTTGCAATGATGGGAAGAAATGTAAAGAAAAGGAAGATCTCCTCTACTGCATCCATTGTTACTAAGGGGAAGGAAATGTCCATTCTGTTTTCCATTTAGAGATGATAGTACAGTTTGAAATGGAAGGAGGCAACAATGGTGTACGTCCTCAGGGACAGGACTGCAAAATCCATTTTTCAGTCTGTTTCTTCAATGCCACATTATCCTAATTAATACTTGGATGACATCATTCATTCACATTAGTATATGGGTCTTGTTTTTCTGAAGATAGCAAATGAAAGTGAGGAAAGTGGGATGAAAAAGAGGATGATGCCTACACATAATCCCACCACCCCAAAAAGTCTACTCTAAAAAACAGACAGGAGAAAAGGGGGCAGAGGAAGCAGGCTTCAAAATCCTGACAGAATGAAGCAGTCGTGTGGGCTGGTGGAAATTCATGAAATTTATATATAAGAGCAGCTCTGAATGGACAGATTTGAAAGAAAATTCCATAAAGCAATGGTTAGCTCGTATGTTTGTGACACACGTTGGGTATGAAAACCTTGTAAAAAAAAAATAAAAAACCACCCTGAAATTTATAGAAGTTTGATGTTGTTTTAAGTTTTCAAAAACATTTAAGTTTCATTCAGCATAGCTGAGAAAGATTCCCCAGTTTCCAGTCATCCATTCTAACAACTATTTATATAAATGCAAAACTTTGCTTCTGTGAGATGTCGCAGTTTATATGTTTTATGCTGTACTTACAGACTACATATGATCAAGGATCTATAACTTGCTCTTATACAAGCTGGAGTTTCTGTGAATTAGTTTTTGATGACGATGTTGTCAGTCACGTGAATTTCAACTGCATACTATGTTTGTCCATTTCAAAGTATTGTCTAAATATACTTACATTAGCAGGTGCTATCCTACTGAATGTAAGTCAGTGTGCTTTAAAATTAGTACATTCTAAGATTATATAATAGCAAGTCCTAAATGGTAAGTTTTATGAAACTTCAGTAATTTAAGATCAAAGCTCATGATCAAGAATGCACCATGTAATTACTTATGTTTCCTTAAAACACTTCATAGCATAAGGAGAACCATTACATACAAAACCAGCAAGGAGTTTTTACAAGTGACATTTGGAGAAACAAATGTAGTCTTACCTTTGGGCTGCTGTTTTTACTACTGTTGTCTGTGCATGCGCATGGTGAAAACGTCTACCATGTACCACAGTTACAGGACAAGACATAGTCTGAGCATTTTCACTGCAAACATACAGAAAAAATAGTTTAAGAATAGTCTCTGGTGTATTTGTACATTGTCTTAGATAAAAACTGTGGCGTCCTGCTTTTACAATAATAGCCATACAAAACCAAAAATCAACAACATATTTCTGAATCAATAATAGAACTTCTTAAGATCCTCTGACAGGCATAAAAACATGCAGTCCTAAAATAAATTGACAAATAAGAATACACACTTTATTTTTTTCTGGAAAAAAAGGTAAGGATTTTAAAAAATTTTATCACCATGCAAAACACTGAACCAGCTCTCCTTTACTCAACCCCATGACTGCAAAAAGACACTGCCTTTTTTAATTAATTATAACCATTTATAACTAACTTTATGCTTCCCTCTACACATTTTATTAAGGCATAATATTAACTTCTTTAATATGACTTCAAGCGCATAACACGTGAACAGACTGAATCGCACATTCAGGAATTTCCCTCACCATATTAGTCATACAGGAAAATGCAGCAAATTTATGGATCTAATACGGCTGAACTGAAACAACACATTTCAAAAAGAAAAGAGAAGGATTCTCAGGGGCTAAAATATCTCAGCAGGACTCTAGACAGATACAGTACATTCACCGATGTCTTTTAGCATTTCTTTGGTTTCTTCATCTGTTGTCTTTTGACACTTGAATCTCATTACTATGTACAAAAAGTAATTCTGGAGAGATTACTTACCATTATACTCCCTAATAAAAGCTGATATAAAGATACAGTAGACCAATAATATAGTATTTCTTCAAAGATGATTAGATCCTAACAATTATCCTACATGCTTCTGCGACAAAACACACAAGAAATGTTCAAAAAACATGCAACTCTTAACAGACAGCATGTTGATAATGCAAACTGTTTCAAATCATGGAAATACAATGCTTGAATTTTGCTTGTAAAATTGTTTGGAAATCTTAATTGCACTGAATAAAATTATGTGAAAAACCACTCCGATTGATTCAAAATACTTCTCAAAAATGTTACTCAGCAGAAGCTTTGCTCCTGCCATTTGTCCTGTTATGAACCATGAAAAAACCCTGAAGTACCAAAATTCCCCCAAAAGCTGACAACCAATTCCTAATCCTTTCCTTCCTTTACTTTCCCCCCAAAGATGAAAGTGAGCGAACTGCTAGTTTCCTCTTTAAATTTCTTTTCAGTTTAGCACTACAAACTGTTTTGGGAGCCTTATATCAATTATCCTAAGTCAATATTAGAAGCTCTTGGAAGATTTCTGACTGATCATAAGATGACTGTTATGATCTGACTGATCATGACATAACCGTGAATGTAACAGGACAAGACTGATCAAAATCAAAATGGAAAACTTTCTTTTTCTAGAATATGAAGTCTAGAAACATCACAAATGCTCTGAGTTAACAGTTCATCTTCCTCAGAGCTAACCTAATAGTGTCCCATTCAATCACGAACCTCTTGAAAGCAAACACACTCACACGCTTCCAAAGTCAAGACTATGCAACTCCAACTGGTCAGTCATCATCCAGACTAATTTACAGTCAACCTTCTGTTTAATGTTGTCACCTGAGAAATAAAAAGTTGACAGCTACTTGTTCTAAATACTTTTGGGTGTCTCTAATACTCTCTGGCTTCCAGTTTAATTTCTTTGAAAGAGATACTAGAAAAGAAAATGCAAGCAGAATGCAGGAATGCTTTCTCAAATGCTTAAGACTCAAGGACTTTAAACAAGCGAGCAAGTCTATAAACACACTTTTCTCATGTTTTATCATTTGATTTGTTGAATCTGAGCTTTGCCAAATTCTCATGATTGGGAAACTCCAAGTCTTGTGCCTCTGCAGCACAAAAATATGCTAAGCTTCCGCTTTCTGCCTTACACTTAAGTAGTGAGAAATTACAGTAGGTGCTGGAATAGAATATCGCAGCCTGCTGGGTGATGAGATCTGAGTCAAAGCAGACTGTTCTAGATGGCACGCTTAAACGGTTCATATGGTGTCAGATATGCTTCCAAGTAGGACAGCTGTAAAATACAATCTGCTCTATAATCTTGTTCTTTGAATAGAACATACCCAGTGCAGACAGAATCACGAGAAAATTTAATAATGAAGTTCTAGCAAGATGGAAAATGGGCACATCTGAAACCCGGGTTTTCAAGTTTCAGCACAGTTTCAAGAAAATTAACATAAAACAATAAAACCAGCATGATGCAATCGTCAGATTGTTCCTTGAAAAAACAAATATTCCAGAAGTCTCAAAGAACTTACAATATATTAATGATATACATCTCCTTGACATGATCTCAGAAACCACGGAATCATTTAAAGTCTAGGCTCTGATGCAAGTAAGGTTACAGAATCACAGAATGGTAGGGGTTGGAAGGGACCTCTGTGAGTCATCTAGTCCAACCCCCCTGCCGAAGCAGGGTCACCTACAGCAGGCTGCACAGGACCATGTCCAGGTGGGTCTTGAATATCTGCAGAGAAGGAGACTCTACGACCTCTCGGGGCAGCCTGTTCCAGTGCTCTGTCACCCTCAGAGTGAAGAAGTTCTTCCTCATGTTCAGCTGGAACTTCCTGTGCTTCAGTTTGTGCCCATTGCCCCTTGTCCTGTCGCTGGACACCACTGAAGAGAGTCTGGCCCCATCCTCCTGACATCCACCCTTAAGATATTTATAGACATTACACTATCGCAGTCTATCACCTGATCCTAGGAACTTCTTAACACCACAGATTCAAAAGGCAAAGCAGAGGAATCTTGCACTGGGCAAAGGGATGGATCTAGAAGTAATGGAAGTATGACATTTCAGCAACACAGGACACAACTACAAACTACACTAATTCTGCCGTTCGTCAAATAATTTTTAGGAAATATTACAAGAAGAAAACGGTAATTGAATTGTAAAAGAAATTGTACAAAAGAGGGACTTAATAATGTGAGAAATTTTGATATAAGTTATTTAAAAGTAGCAGATAAAAGCAATTTAAACTAAGACCTTTAAAAAAACCTCAAACAAACAACAAAACTATTAAGTTAGAGTTCGATACTGGATTTGCTTAACGAGTTAACAGATGATAACTTATGGGTTGGTTTAAATTTTTGTACATGCAAGTGGAGATGTAGAGGGAAAATTTCTTCTCACCATCCATGCATATCCCTTCTTCCTATTACTCATTCCTTGAATTTCAAGGAATATTGTACTGCAATAATACTAATTTGAGTCAAGCCCCCCGATCTGAAGTAATCCCTATTCTGCAGACAAGGTGGGAAAAAAGTGACTTCAACTCTGTGATAAAATTCACCATGAACAGCTCAAGAATCGCAAGTATCTGATCTTCTCATACTTAATCTAGCAGCTTAACTGCACTATCAACTTTCAGAGTTTTCTCTAGTTAAGAATCCAAATATTGAAAGGATAACTATTAAGCACCTTCTGTGCCGCATGTCAAAGTGAACACTCCCAAAATGTAGGTGCACTCTCAGCAAAAAGCTCAGCGATATGTTTTTTTTCTAAATGTGTGATCCGGCGTGAAACATCTGTGAAGAGAATGTAATGCTTGCTTTTATGTTTCATTGCACATTGGGAAGGCAGTGATTTTGGTTTAGGTTTATATGAAGAAACCCTATGCAACAAAACTCTATGGGAATAGGTAAATTTTTAAACAGTCATGGGATGGGAGAGATTTATACTTTTATATAAGTCTATGTGCCTTTTTTGTGTTTATTATTACAACATTTAGCTAGAACTCATGACTCTTCAGACAAGTTGATTACTGAAAACTTAATAAAATATTAGAGACACTTAAAACTTATTTAAAATAACCTAGTATATAATACTTAATATCCTGCAGTTACTGTTCCAAACATACATTACATATAGCCAAATAATCCCCTACACAATGGCACACTGGTTGTAATAACAATGGCTTGAACTATTACCAGTGCAGAATTTTACTCATCAGTGGAAGTCCCTCAGGGGTCCGTACTGGGACTGCGGCTGTTCAATATATTTATCAATGACATGGACAGTGGCATCGAGTGTACCCTCAGCAAGTTTGCAGATGACACCAAGCTGAGTGGTACGGTTGAGACACCAGAAGGACGGGATGCCATCCAGAGGGACCTGGACAAGCTGGAGAGGTGGGCCTCTGTGAACCTCATGAGGTTCAACAAGGCCAAGTGCAAGGTCCTACACGTGGGTCGGGGTAATCCCCGCTATCAATACAGGCTGGGGGATGAAAGGATCGAGAGCAGCCCTGCTGAGAGGGACTTGGGGGTACTGATAGACGAAAGGCTGGACATGAGCCGGCAATGTGCGCTGGCAGCCCAGAGGGCCAACCGTGTCCTGGGCTGCATCAGGAGAAGCGTGGCCAGCAGGTCGAGAGAGGTGATTCTGCCCCTCTACTCTGCTCTGGTGAGACCTCACCTGGAGTACTGCGTTCAGCTCTGGAGCCCTCAGCACAAGAAGGACATGGAACTGTTGGAGCGGGTCCAAAGGAGGGCTACAAAAATGATCTGAGGGCTGGAGCACCTCTCCTATGAGGACAGGCTGAGAGAGCTGGGCTTGTTCAGCCTGGAGAAGACAAAGCTGTGGGGAGACCTGATTGCAGCCTTTCAGTACTTAAAGGGAGCCTATAGGAAAGATGGGGACAATCTTTTTAGTAGAGACAGCAGTGACAGGACGAGGGGTAATGGTTTTAAACTAAAACAGGGTAGATTTAGGCTGGATATAAGGAAGAAATTCTTTACAATGAGGGTGGTGAAACACTGGAATGGGTTGCCCAGAGAGGTAGTGGAGGCCCCATCCCTGGAAACATTCAAGACCAAGTTGGACAGGGCTCTGAGCAACCTGATCTAATTAGCGGTGTCCCTGCTCGCTACGGGGCGGTCGGACTAGATAACCTCTAGGGGTCCCTTCCGACCCAAAACTTTCTATGATTCTAAGTTCCAGTGTTCTCTGTCAAAACTAAGCCACTAAAAAAACAAAAGCGCGATAAAAATACCCTTCAATTACCTAATTAAGCTAAATTATTGTTTATGTGGTCCTTACAGCAGTAGTCCCTAACAAGAAAACTTTCATAACTGGTCTTCTTTTATCAGAAAACCTGTGGGGGTTAGTTTTGAGTTTTGTTTTGGGTTTGCTGTTTGGTTGGTTGGTTGGTTTTTTATTTAAGAGCGTGCATGAATTTAAGCCCATCCACAAGCTAAAGAAAAACCATCACATTTGGTTAAGATAGTGGATGAAGTGTCACCTTTTTGAAATTCAACAAGATAGATTAAGATGTTGGAATAGGTTACAATTACAACATCAAGGCAAGAAGAGTCCTGATGTTGACTGAAGTATGTACAACTCTTGTACTCGTTATTCTCTGTCAAACTGGTGGACCACCAATCCAGACTGGAAATTCTGGATTTGTTCTTCACACATCAGGCTCAGAGATGAGAATAGCAGGAGAGGACACACATCACACAGAACTTCAAGGAATTAGTTTCTCAAATGACTCTGTAATAAGACAGTCCTACTAACCAACAATGCTCTACGGATTAGCATGCAAGAGTGAAGATAAGGACATCCCTCATACAGCTACATATGGCTTAGACTGGCCCATCTACAGCTATCTGTCTTACAAACTTTTCCTCCCTGCAAAGGTAAGCAAATTGAGTGTACTTTAGCAATATGAAACATGCCCAGAAAAAGTTACATGAACATACCACTTTTTATTATATGTTAAATAAAGAGATCAGTCTGTTACAAGCTAGGGACAGTAGTAACAAGCAAGTATAGCACTGAATGCTTAAACACTGTTCCCATCAGCTCTAAATACAAGTGACAATCTCCAGCTATCATGTAGGAGTAAGGGTATTTGCTGAATCCTCTAAAGGAATAGTCTGTGACTCCTAAATCAAATGATATCATGCAGTAAGGAAAAGGGAAAATGCATCCTGACTTAACCTTCGCAATCCAGAGTCATGGAAAGATGAAATTCTTGATGTAGATGTGAGAACTATTCTTCTACCTGCTAGCACTGTATAGAGGAAACAATAGCACATGCAGAAAACATTGGTAAGACACTGACAAGTATGCAGTGAATGCTCTAACTCTGTTTTAATAATCTTTTGGTATTTTACTAATGTGCTATTTAACGTTTTGGAAGAGGAAAGACCTTAACTATCTAGTTCTGTTCATTTAACACTGATTTATATCACTGATCGAGTAAGTAAGTAAACATAAAACTAAGTGTAGCACCTCAGTTTCTTGCTATTTCCCATCATATTGAGGCCAATTGAGTTCCCTTTAAAAAGTCTCAAGCTTCCAGCTTTGCCTCGCCTTGCGTATGTTTTTGTGGAATCGCCACCAACAGCTCCAGGCCGACAACGAAGTGACTGTAACAAGAGAATTCACATATATTAAAATACTTTACAAAAGTTAAAAGGAAAAAAAGAATTTCAAAGTATTTACACAAATATTTCTTTGGCTTCATTTTCTGACTGCTTTTGTAGCAAATTTCATGTAAAATATAGGCCATCTACACCCTTACTCACTAGGATTCCTTACTAAACAAAACACAAATATTTTCCAAGTATTACAAAGCATCTTGCAGTATTAAGCTACTTCAGCATGGATCAAAAAATACAAAAAGCATCGCTTCTGCCTATGTATCTTGTCCTTTTATAGCTATATACACACATACATATATGCATACAAAACTGCAAATAACGATAACTGTCTGAACTTAAAACTAGTTAGTCATGCTCATATTTTCAGAATATACAAACCAACAATACCTATAGGAGTCAGAGGAACAAAAACATTGAGGCTAGACAGATAAACAGCTTGGGCATATGTCGCCAAACCAACACATAAACTTTCAGTCTCTAATACCACACAGATGACTACGCAACACCGTTTAAGAACCTAGCAAGCTTTAAAGATACATTTTCACCATGAGATAAACAGAGTACTTACCTTTCTTTCTTCATTGGGACTGAAAGGCCCATCACTGTCACCTATGCTGAGTAGATTTGCCTCACTAGATAGGCGTGGGAGAGAAAAGTAGATACATTGTAATGCACTAGATAACCAGCAAAACATTTTAAACGCACAAAGGGCTTTTTTCTCTCCTTCCCCTCTTTAAATTTAAATGTATCATTTACACATTGTGTATATATATGCCTAAAACAACAAGAACATAACATGGGCGATGCAGCCATTTAGATGTATTACATAAACCTGAACTTGAAGTGTAGTAGGTCAAATTATTTCACAAAAAGCAAAATTAAAAGGATGTTATTAATTCAAAACAAAAAATATTACTGAATCATCAATATTGTTATGGTAATGTTACTGACAACATGAAATATTCTATACCACCCTATGCATAAATTATGAAATACTAAATTAACCTATAAAACATAATATCTATTTGTTCATGCACATCAATGTTCAAGTATGCGGTTTATAACTGTGAACTTCACTGTGCTTTCACAGCAGAACTTACTTGTAACTAAATTTTATCCCACAGCAATTACTGCCAAAATATGTCTTCCTAAGAACAGCGTATGCAATTTGGATTAACTGCTCATTAAAATGTGGTTTTGGTACTTCTATGTCTGTAATCGTCAACTATTATCATGGGGAAGAAGATACCAAAAAAAAAAAAAAAAACCCCACCCCATGATACCGTGAAAATGTACTCTTTTCAGTAACAGGCAAATTACCCTCAAATAATCTTCAGTATTTAAATTAAAACGCCAATCATACATTTTGTACTGATAGCAGCTAGATTACGTTAACACATTCTTGCTTCCAGGAGAAGCAACCTGCAGATAATCCCTTCTCATAAATCCTGATAAGGTTACTGCTCTCTTGTCCGCAACAAAGTAATACAACATTTAGCCAACTTGTAATTGCATGGTTTGGAGGTTTTTGATTAAGATCATCCAGGCATAAATTACTTAAGAATACAAGCAGTTATGCCAGGAGTTCCAAGGAACAGCTATAGAAGAGAAACAATGATGAAGGTGGAAGCATTTCTTAGCTGCAGGTATGACATGTCTGCAACACACAAAAGCGACTTCAGCTCTTTATATATAAGGTAACCAGTGAGCACTCCCTCCCGAGCCCAATTTCCTGAAAACCTCTTCCATGCACAAGATTTCCCTTCATGTTACAATTTATTCTCCCATCTTATGCAATACAGATATCCCTACATCAAATAAAATAAAAGAAAAAAGTTCTTGACTCATGGGGTGAGAACTGCAGACCCTGGAAAGTTCAGGAGATAAGACTGTGTGCACAGTTGGGTTTGATGTGGAAAGAATGATGTAAATGTCAACACTTAGTCAGTGGCACTGTTGTATATTCCTTTCATTTACAGACTACAACAATTCTAGGTGTGTAATGGTAAAATGAACAGTGTAGTTAGTGGATCACCACTGACTTCCGCTAAGAGGGTCACAAAGACAAGAGTATAGTTGTAATTCTGTATAGACTATCCATGGATATTAAAACTTTAAAATACTGTAATATTTTTTAAAAACTCTCCTTCAGGATATAATATTCTTTCAAGGAAGGCTCACTGAGCTTTCTCAACCCTTTGTGAGAAGACAACAAGTTTAATGATTTCAGAAACTTTCCAGATTCTAAAGAATAAATAAAATGCTGCAGCACAATGATGACAAGCAATCTGTGGTACCTGCAGCTCTGGCATTCACCTACTGTGTTGACCTGGCCAGATCATTTCACCTCTAGATACATTTTCCTTCTTCGGATCCAGGTTGTACAAAAATCATCACAATTTTCAAAACGCCCTTGGTACAGTGGCTATACTTTCAGGGCTTCAAGATGCCACAACACTGCAATCATTATAACAAAGAGTGTTTGGCTGGGTGAGAGAGAAGCTAACAGACTACAAATGAACTAAACACTGAAAAAATCCTTAAGTCAAACTGAACAAGAATAACTCTTCTGATGCAACTAAGACAACACAACTAGAAAAATATTGGGAATTGGATGTTTTAAACAACTATTATTTTCAGATTTTAAGGAATGCATAGTATACGCATCAGTATCAGAAAGGCTGTTTTATCAGAAAACAGAAGACATAGCAACTGAGTAATGTCTATTTGCTCATGTATCACATGCTTACAGTTGCCTGCTTAAAAGATGCAGTTTATACAGACAGGAAAAAAGCCCCACTATACCACACTCCCACATACCACACAATAATATTTTAACACTACTGAACTGACACCTCAATGGTCTTACTGGGATGATGGCTATGCCTCCACTTTGTCACTTTTAACCAAGCAACCAGAGAGAGAGGTATTTTCACATTAGAACAACAACTTCTAACTATTCAATACTTTTCAATTAAAGTCATTACTAAATTTAACAAAAAAAATTAGAAGTAATTTAGGTAAACAGAACTCTTTCCAAAGGAGAGTTCATAATAATGCATTCAAATTTAGGCACAGAACAAGAAAAAAAAAAAACCTGTGTACTTAAATCTAATCACTTACCATTTGTTTAATGTTTTAAAATATTAAGAACTGTGCAATAGCTAGTTAGGTACCTCAGTTTAACAGACCATGTTTTTACTACTATCTACAAGCAACCCAAACTTTAAACCTCTGTTGATCATTGAGGTTACACTCCAATGAGCTGCAAGTTTATTTCTATCTACTACCAACTGATCCAGCCATGTTTCAAACATAACTGGAATTTCTTTCTGAAAACTCGTACATACAAAACAGGAGGCTGACATATTTTCCCTCACAGCACACTGTGTACGTTCTTTATTTTAAATTACATGGTGGTAGGCTGCACATTAAAAAGAGCCCTGATATCAGAGGCACACGAGAAGCAGTGGTATTATTCAACTCATGCACAATGCAATCCCGTTAAAAATAACCTTAACTAAAGCTGCTGAAAATTAAGAACTGAGGCTCTGAACAAAAGTTTTATCAGTTTAAAGGCTATAGTGCCTTACTAACAGGGTCACAAAAGAAACATAAAATATCTATATAAATATGGTGGTTTTTTTGAGAAAGGAATCAAAAACTATTGGAAAACAGCTAAACAGAAATAATAATTAAAAAAAACACTATCATTGCTTTCCCAGTCGGTAGTACAAAGAAACAAGCAGTTCATCCCCCTAAATAAAAGGAAGAAAAATTAAAACTTTTTGAAAGAAAATGTTAGTTAAGAAAGGATACCATAGTGCAAATAAATAAGGCAGACCCATTTATTTCTATTCAGTTTTTTGATACGGCTATTATTGAACCAATCTCAGTGGAATATTAAAAAGTCTGGAATATTAAAAAAACAGTATGAAAGTCCAGAGAAAACTGGGCCCATCAGTTTACAAAACCACTGTGGGGCATATTGAGAGATATTTCAACATGTCTAACAACACGTTTAATACCCAGATATCAAGAAGGAAGTAAATATAAATTATCCAAGACACTTCAAGAACAATCACCTGTAAACTCAGAAAGCATCTTATAACATGTTCATTTCAGAAATCAATTTAATTAATATATTACTGCGGCCATGTTTGCATAAGTCTTCCATCCTGTCATGTCTTCTGCTACGTAAGATACACATTATTTCCATCATTTATTCTGTGATGGTCTACACAGGTTTCAGTGTGCTCAACTGACCAACTGGTCTTTTTTTCTATTGTACTACATAAAAGTTCCTCTCTTGTGTGATATCCAAGTACAAAGCAAGAAAAGTCTGAAGTCACTTGCCATCATCCTGACTGCTATCTTAAGTAGATCAGATCTTGTAAATCATCGAAACTGTTACTGCTACTCTTTCAAGTGGACTGAGAATTACCTGTAGGCGTTTACTTGGTCAATTACAATTCTGAATTTCCGCAACTCCAGTTCCACATTGAGTATCAACTCTAGCAGCATTTAACAATGTATATATTGTGTGGGTGATCATTAATTTTTCCAAATCTTCAATTTACAAAAGTTCTTTACTCTTTTGGCAGTTACTACTTGACACCTTACCATTATGACACAGCCCATCTAATTGCCCAAATAAGTTAAACGACACAATTCTTTTAAAATAATCTGCCTATTCTAAACATTGCTTTGGTAGGAGGTCATTAGCCACGTATTTTGTGTTCTTCTCACGGAGAAAAGAACATCCAATTGGACATCCAGTATCGACCAACAACATTAGCACAGATTTCATGGGGTAGGACAAGAATACAGCCAATCCTTTAAGGGCTGGAATGTTATTCCTGGGCCAGTTCAAAACAAACTTCTTGTGTGTCTGCCATTAGCGGGCAAAAAGCTGTGATAAGGTCAGACACTAAAATGCTGGTGCCTCAACAACAAGTGTGAGATGCATCCAGATGCTTGCTTCAGATTCACAGCTTTCTCCACACAGAAATGCAGTAAGTTACAAGCATTGCTAGTAAATATCAGCATACCGTAACGAGTAAGAATGACATTTAGAAAAACCCACCAGAACACATACTTATTGCATAGTATATCCAAAATAGTGAAGGGACACAAAGCTTTAAGCTAGAACAATTCTATGAACTAAAGCTGCTAATATTTGAAATGTTCTGCTAAGGATAAAGGGAATTTAGAAAGAAAAAGACAATTTACTATCAAATAATTTGTTTTCTAAAGATTCCCTTCTGTCAGTATTTTGTTATACAAAGTAAAAATGTATCAGATAAGCAAAATGCACAAATTATTTCAAAAAGCTCAAAGCCTACAATACCATTAAGACAAAAAAACCCTAAAACAAACCACGTGTTACCAAAAGTAAATATGTGGGCAGCTTAAAATATATAGCTGGTTGGAAGGAGTGAGAAGTTGCCTGAAATGGTATCAGAGCATGGGTAAGCAAAAAAGCCATGATCTCCAGTTTAAACCAAATTCCAGCTACTCTTTTATCTAATAATTCCAGATAAGATTCTGCATAATTCACAGGTATAAAAACAAATTAGTGATGTAAGTAATAAAATTTCAATACTGACTATGGGAAAACCTTTTACTGTACAGAGTATTTGAAAGGAATGAAAAATCACTCAGAAATACCATCTTAAAATCAGATACAATTATATAAAACAAATGTTCCATAACCAGTTTTCCAAACTTTTTTTTAGCATCACTACACTATACACATCTCGTTCTGTGTTAAGTCAATGTCAGCTGAAAGCAGATGGAAAACAGCAGTAAATTACTAGAAGAAAAAAGCTGCTATGCTTACAAATGTGAATTATTTTTGTTTCTGAAGTAGAAAGCAAATACTAACCGTACTGTATGTACTGCCACTAGACTTAAAACATGTTACTGTGCACCAGAAACAGAGGCAAAATTGCTAAGTAAAAAATCAAGTTTTCTCTTATAAAATTAAATGCCCTTAGTTTGAGAATCTTTTAAAAAGTGGTTTTAACTTCTGATACAGTTCTGTTCTGACAAAAGCTCTTAATGCTTACCTCACACTTTAATGAACTCCTGAACTCAGTTTTTCATGACTAGACCACCACATTTCTTCACGTTTCTGTAAGACTGCAGCATAGCCTACTGCTGCAGCCTAAATACCTATGTGTCTACTTTCCCATCTCCATTCCAACATACAATATTTGGCAGAATATTACCTATTAAAAATGTGACTCCATGGTGGTCTCTTTAGACTATTAGAGAGGCCAAGATACAAATTCATGTAGGAATTATTTTTGTACTTAACCACAGGATTCAGTTTCTCCTTACTAGAGATACATAGCATCCTTTTTAAACCTGCAGGCCCCACTCTCCAAATATCTAAGAACAACAAATAAACCTAACATGCATTCCTCATGCATGAAACTTGCTGTTCTTTTAACAATTCATTTTTGGAAATAAATACATTAATATCAAGAAAACAGTAATAATGAAATGTCACAAGGACAATGTATGTATTCAAACTACACATAAAGGGTTTTAGTCAAAATCCGAACATACTAAGTAAAGAAATAAATGATCAGGAAGTAAAATCAGCCTTAACTCTACCCAGCGAAACAAACACAAGGGAGAAAAACCTCTAAAGCTCAGTTTAACTTGATGTAGGCCTACAGCTACTGAAGTACCTTAATCATAACTGTGAAGTATTGAGTAGCATCATTACTAAAAGTTGAAGCTGCTTTGACATCCCTTTCCATTTCCTTACTTTGCATGTTAACGTATTTCTTGTGTGTTCCTTAGACTTATACAGTAGCTCCAAAGACAACTGCAACACTTTTGGAATATAGTGTGCCCTATGTTTTAAGCCCCATGTTCACAATCAAATTTACATTGTAAAGCAATTTTATGTAGCAATATTGTTCAAAATAATCACTTCTTTGAAACCATTTTTCTTAATCACTGACATTCATAAGATATATTGTTTCTTATTAATAAATTACAAAAAAAGTATTTATAAATAGACACTTATATTTTCAATAGCCTAGATAAAAGCATCCTTACTCTTTCTCTGCATCTCCTTCACTTTCTTCTGCATGATCAAAGCTCCAATTATTTTTAAAACCTCCATCTCTCTTGGACTGTGATCTATCCAAAGCTGAAATGAGAACAAGTTAAGATAAGTCTTGATTTCAAGCTGAGTTATTAATCAACACAAACTAGAGGAGTAAGCCAGGTGTATATATTTTCCCCAAGCATTAATTTTGTTGATGTCAATGTTTAACTATCATTTGACAAAATAAGTTCATCAATGCAGTGGTGACTCATTTTCCTAAATAAATACAAATGAGTATCTGTTAACATCTTGATTACTAATGCAACAAGTTAGCAAACTATTACAAATTATGACAGGAGGAAGCTTTACATGGATTTCAGCTGTTTTACTGACACCTGTAAATCTAAGGGTTCCTTCTCTGATAGGAACTACACACCACAAACAAAAAGGATCCTCACATTTATTATTTAAATGTCTAATACCCAAGGACATATTTAATTTTGCCATATAAAAGCAACAGTTCTGAACTGCCTCAAGTACAACTGCAACACAGTATGCGCTTTTTTAATTCAACATCTGACACTGACCTGAAGTACCACCTGATGCTAATTGAAATTCCAGTGTTAGCATCAACTAAGTAAAAAACAGAACTTACTAAGGACAGACACACTACATCAAATTTCAGATTTATCTACTGCAATACCCAACAGTATGGAGATTCTCATACAATATGATGGCACGGGGTCTTAAGTGAAGGAGATACAGAGCATGGAGACAGCACTCATCAAGGCTAGCCACTGTTCACCCTGGGCCCTAATTATTGTGAGTAAGAGTTGTCTCACACAAATTCTGTATGGCAAACCATGCAGAAGCTTTGATTTTGGTATAATTTAAATGTGTCTTAATTTTTACAATGTTTTTCTTTACATATGGGAAATGCATTTAGAAACAACAAATGTAACTTTATGTTTTGATAGAAAAGGAAAAAAAAATCACAGCCAACAACATATGTCTAGGGTAACGTATAAACAGCGTACACCGAAATATTTATTGCATATTCAACCTCTGCTTCCAGCTATTTGCATGTACGGAGGACTTCCTGAGCCATGGATGATATTATCATGTTTAACAGCCTTTGCTAGCCTTTTTCTCCTCCCCGCTTCTTTTTTAATCAAGCCTACTTTATAGAAACAACAGCATCTTGCAGCAGATAGTACCTCAGCTTAACTAAACTTTACATAAGTCAGTGTCTCCTTTTTTTTGTCCTGATTCAATCTGGCATCTTTCGCTCCTACTTAGAACTCCACTCCTTCAGTTCTTTCACTTTGGAAGATAGTAATAAGTAATCCTTTCTTAGTCACTCACGGTTGCATAGATCTCCGCAGCATTGTTTCAGTTTTCCCAGGCACAAAAAGAAAAAAAAATGAGTCTCTTTAATTTTTCCTTACACAAAAACTGTTTCATGCCTTTAAATCATGCTCGATGCTTCTCTCTGAACCTCTTCTAGATACTGTACCCTTTTTGACATGAGGATACCAACACTATGAGAAATATTCAAGATGCATACGTGCCATGAATTTCTACAGAAGCAGCATGATGTTTCTGGTTTGTTCTTTATTCCTTTCCTACTAAGTCTTAACACTGGATTTGCTGTTCTTGCTGCCATGGAGAACTGCCTTGATCTTTACGTACTAGATAATTCCATCTTTCCCTCATGGCTGGTACAAACCAGTTCAGAGCCAATCACTGTCTACAAAAATTCTGCTTCCTACTTCTCATTCACTTAGATTACCTGGCATTCACCTACACTGAATTTCATATACTTTTTTAACCCATATATTCCAAAACCTGAGCATCTGCAATCTTCTTCAGGTAACTAGCCATTACACTAACACAAGTAAAGCCTGCAACCTGTACAAAATGTCACCTCTGTCAAACCCTTTTGCTTGTACCTGTGCACCAATGTGAACACAGAATCTTGTGGAACTCCATGAGTTCCTTCTTCTATTAACAAACCAAGCAATTTTTGTTCTCTCTTTCCATCTGTTGCCGGTTGGTCCTTCTAAAACTTCCCATTTTATCCAGAGGCAACTTAGCCTCTCCAAAAGCCTTTGGCAAAGTACTTTACAGAGGGAACTGATGAAATTAATTCCAGTCTTTTTTATAATTTACACAAATTTGGGTTGTATGGTCACAAAGCTCACCTCTAAAGTTCCTCAAATACCTCCACTGTCTTTTTAAAAAGTTGGTATCATACCAGCTACCTTCTTTGCCTGTAGAACAAAGACAATGCTAACTAACAAGTAACACACTACAGTCATCAGCTCCTTCATCCCCCAAGTTCCTCTCACAACACTTGCATGAATGCTATTGATCCTGCTGCCTTGCTCATTGTTTGATGTAGTGCAATTCCTTCCACTGATCTTTCGGTTTTAGTCATATATTCTATCACATTCCTTCTTAAGAAACATTATGGGCATGAAGACCAATGTAAGTGCTGCCAAAATGGGTACAAGCAATTCTGTTTTTCAGCTATGACCCTGTGTTCTCCAAAGCCAACTTTTAAAACTCAGTTGTCTACTGACCCTACAGACACTCCAGAAACTTTTCTGCTGAGTTTGAAGAAATATTCAACAATAGTTTTTGTGCCTGTTGGGAGTTATTAATCAAAAATTGTTTTGCCTGCCTTATCAGAATTATAGGTTTAATACACCAGCTTTTCCCTTCTTCCCTATTTTCATTACTCGGACCAAAGTTAAAACATTGTCCTTCTTGAATCTTATTTCAGACATCTCCCCTTACCCTGCTGTTTAGCCATGACAACATTTTGGGGGACCTTCTGAAGTCTATTTAAATAAGCAGCATGCGTGTGCTGTAAGCCTCCAATATAGTGTCTTTAAATAACTCCCAAGCTGTCTGCAAATATTTTACACTCTGGCTGCATCTTTCAGTTTCTTTTCAAAGAGTTTAAGATGTTCTGCAGTCCTTCTTTTGAATTAAGCATTTCTGTATCACATAGTTTTCCTTCAGGTTTAGAAATCCATCATCCTTGCAGGACATCATGTATTTCATGAAGACCTCGCAAGATTCTCCAACAACAGTTACTATATGCTGCAGAACAAGTACACCCAAGAGTCCCACTTTCACATGAGAAAGAATTGCTGAAGCACACTGCCACTTCTTGTGCACAATGTTTTCCTCTACAAGAATTGCAAGGTAGTGTTTCACCAAGACTTCTCTCAGTATCTGTGTCTGTTATCGCTGCAGCTTTCAGAGTTTCTCTTAACAGGTTACACTGGCCAAGTAATTGGTAATGTAATTCCAATGTCCTGTTTTTTCTGTAGTCCTTGAATCTATCTGGATTTCATACAACTTTTGGAGCCATTTAAGGCTGATCTGACCTGAACATTTTCTGGAACATACAGTACTTCAATCAACACGATCGACTCTGCACCAGTCCTGCCCTTTAGTCTCAATTTGTCACAATGTCCCTCTAATTATTTTCCTTCTAGCTAATTTCAATTAACTCTGTTAGTTTCCAGTCCTCTCATTTCACCTAAAATATTTTTCTAGGTGTCTTCACACAAATGAAGTAAACACTTTTCTTTGCATGGGGTTCCTTTTGGTTCTTTTTCTGTTTAAATCAGACTATTTGTACATTATTTTCTACATCAGTTCCTACCTTAGTTTTACCAACTTCAGTAGAGGACAATTTTTTTTTTTTTTTTTAGTTTTATCCACTGAGCATAAATTACATCAAGCCATGTGCTGCTCCACACATAACAGCCTCCTCCCACATTAGGTGCCACGAGACCAGTTCAATCTTTGTTTTGAGAAAATCCATCCCCACTGCACAGAACTCCCTCTCTAAAGAAGGAATTTGAGGATGTTAACTCTTCTTCCCTGCACATTTTTTCTGACATTGCACCTGTCCAGTTCTGTGGCCCTGCACCTGCTACAGATGATGCTAAGATTTCTATCACATGCATCAATGCTACCAACTCTTCTCTATAAGTCTTCAGACATCTTATGAAGTTTACCTTCTCTGCTCTCAAGGGACACTTGTCACAGATTCTGCCTACCGTCACAAACTCAGCAACCCATTTCTGCAATAATCCAGTCCATCGCTACAGAGCAGCTCAGTTGTCTGTGGCAGAATAGTCTTAGTATCCCAGCTCTGCTCACTCGGCTCAGGATCAATTCCCACTCTCTCTAGCATTCTCAGTCCTACCAAAAATACAAATCTAGAAGTATACCATCACATTAGTCAGACCGTTCTCCTGAGTTAGTGAATCTGAATGGTCACTTGGGATCTGATTCTATAGAGGATTTTTCTTTTTTTTAAAATAGGGATAACAAGTCATCTGTCACACAAGCTACGTTTCTAACTATATTGTAGTAAGACTTACATTTGGAACTTCTATGCTGCAATTCTTACTATGTATACCACCAAGACCATTTTAATCAGCAAGACACAGTCATACTCAGAAGGCGAAAATATTCAAATATGCAGACATGGCCCTAAGATATTGAGCCAACAGCAGTCAATTGCTATGCCTCTGCCCAAGAAAGGCAGCATACGGGAGCAGATCTCACTAGCAATGACAAATCATTTTTCCTCCCACTGTACGCTCTGTTTGACGCTGTTATACCAAGGGAGATTAGCAATTCTGAGCCCCAGAAACTAGATGGAATTTAAATGGACATCTTAAAGAGGTGTATCTAACATGTATCACTGCTTTTTAAAATAACTGTCATCAGTTACATGTCGTTATTTAAAAAGCCAATTAAAAAAATTTGCTGAAACTATAACCCGTATTTTAGTTTTTTATAAAAACTCTTATGGCATTATTAACAATAACCTGAAGCCATCCTTTTAAAAACCCCCATACTGTCTTTTTATGTCAAACCCAATTAATAAATTTTGGATTACAAAATAAAGTATGCCTGTAGGAAGAATGGCAGAAAGCAGATTAACACCTTTAAGCTGCTGTGTGTGGACAATGTTTTGTAAACTCCGAGTTTCTATCATTCAACTGTGTTGTTAAGCAATTCCTAAATGGGAAGGAAAAGTTAACAGTGAATCTCCATGAAACATGAGCAAAGTTGTGCATTTGAAAAAAAATCCTTTAAAATTCCATCTGTCTAAAACACTAAAGTGAGGAGTGACATATACAGTATTTAGTAAAGTCCTACTGTCCAACAGATTATATCACCTTAGAAGATTTTTTTTGCGCATTTTGTACCCTGTGCTCTAAAGCCAATCATTCTGTACAAATCTATGTTACAGCTGACCAGTAAAACACACCTATTTCTTTTTATTGTTTTGGATATGATACTGTATTGGGTTTGCGTGGCAAGGTTTTGGTGGCGGGGGCGGCGGCCTGCAGGGCTGGCTTCTGTAAGAAGATGCCAGAAGCTATCCCCATGTCAGATGGAGCCAGTTCCAGCTGGCTCCAAGACGGACCTGCTGCTGGGCAAAACCTAGCCCATCAGCAACAGTGGTAGAGTCTCTGTAATAACATATTTAAGAAGGGGAAAAACTGCTGTGAAACAGCAGCCAGCAGAGAGGAGTGAGACTATGTGAAAGGAACAACTCTGCAGACACCAACGTCAGTCATGAAGCAGGGGGAGGAGGTGCTCCAGGCACTGCAGCAGATTCTCCTGTAGTCTGTGGAGAAAACCGTGGTGAGGCAGGCTGTGCCCCTGCAGCCCATGGAGGTCTACAGTGGAGCAGATCTCCACCTGCAGCCCACGGACCACCCCATGTCACAGCAGGTGGTTACCTGAAGGAGGCTGTGACCTCGTGGGAAGCCCACGCTGGAGCAGGCTCCTGGCAGGACCTGTGGACCCGTGAGAGGAGCCCACACCAGAGCAGGTTTGCTGACAGGGCTTTTGACCCCGTGGGGGACACACACTGGAGCAGTCTGTTCCTCAAGGACTGCATCCCGTGGGAAGGACCCAGGCTGGGGCAGTGGAAGGCAGTGAGGAGGAAGGAGCAGTAAAGTCAATGTGACCACAGCCCCCATTCCCCGTCTGCCTGCGCTACTCGGGGGGAGGAGGAAGAGAAGTCGTGAGTGAAGTTGAGCCCAGGAAGAAGGGAGGAGTGGGGGCAAGGTGTTTTTAGATTTGTTCTTATTTCTCATTATCTTGCTCTGATTTGATTAGTAATACATTAAATTACTTTCCCCAAGTTGAGTCTGTTTTGCCCATGATGGTAATTGCTGAGTGGTCTCCCTGTCCTTAACTCACAAGCCTTTCGTCATATTTCCTCTCCTGTTCTCCAGCTGAAGAGGAGAAGTGATAGAGCAGCTTGGTGGGCACCTAGTATCCAGCCACAGTCAGTTCAGGACAGATCCCAGATGCATTCAGTGGCCACACAAAGACCAACTTTTCTAGGAAAACAACTTCTTCAGATGTACCATTGGAATGCCAGAAGAACTCCCCACCACCCCCAGAATACAGCAGTAGACACTTTAAGGTTTCTATCACAACACACAGAAGCTTTTACAAGCCTTTCGTCCGCTCAGATCACATCTCTTTCTGTGTTTCCAAGAACCACCCTAAATATGAAACCTAAATTAAACAAAGGTTTGGTTGAGGACCAAGGAGTTATTCCAGAAGGACCTGAAGTTTACATTCTTTTTCCCCAGTTACACCAGGCTGAAAAAAAAGAAATAACACAGGCCTCATCTTACAAATGCTTAGACCTTCACAACTGCAACCAGGTTATCAGATACTGCAGTATTCACACAAAAAATACAAATTAATTTGAATGTGCTTAGAATCATTGCCTTCAACCAGACTCATATTTAAGTAAATTAAAAAGAATGCTGATCAGCTTTCTAATCTGTTGTTCATTTAGAGTCATCACATATATTGTTAAGAGGATACAAGTACTCATAAAAATCTGACACAGAAGTATCTTTTAATTGTTTTACTTCCCCCATTGCTTCATTATTCTTTCAGACAAGCTTCTTCAGGCTTCTATGCAAAATGGCTTTTTATCTTCCAGCTTTGATACCATCAGCTCTAGTAAATCAACTGTGTAATCACAGTGAGGTTGCGTTTTCACATTCTGAAGCAGCACTGCACAAGCAGGCTTATGCACCCCTCATACTTCCTAAAAGCTGGGGCTTCTTGCTCCTGTCCTGCACCCTGCATACGTCCGCACAGCTGTTTCTTCACTAAAAGCAAACCTGGGGAAGGAAACTAATTCACACAAAAATACATTGAGTGGTAGGGGAGGAGGAAAGTTATTTTTCAACCCTGTCAGTTCTCTGCTCTGTCACAGCACAGCTATGACAGCGCAGCAGAGGTAAGGGGCATCCAGGAACTGAAACTGGTTTAGGCAAAGAAATCTGCACAGAACCATAGCCTAACCTACATTTATAGGTACAGATTGAGAGATCTATTGCTTAAAAGATGCTTTAACGTTCCTCTCACTAAATCAGCTGCAGATGCAAAAAAAGGATCAAAATCAATTCCAGTAATAAGCAGTAATTATAAATTGATAGTGAGATATTACATGAAGCACAGAGTTCAGTAGCAAAGTTCTATGATACCAGCATAACAGATACAAAATATGGACATTCTCTCACACATGCAGACAATGTGATTTCTCAGATGGCTAATAAAAACCTCCACCCTTTCAAGAATGTGGTAACAACAGAAAACCAATGATAAAAACAGAGCATCCCCTCCTGGACAAAAAGATAGCGAACAATAAGCATTTAAAAGAGATCTGCAGTTCAATGATGGAAAGTAATCTGCATATTCCGATATGCAACTTTTTTTTTTCCTTCCTGACTTTCACACACATTGGGTTGATTACAGTGCAGACTATCATGTAGAATGACTGGACTCAAGAACACAGAACTGCGTAAGTTTGAACATTTGCTGAACTGTGTTTAAGAATTTCTAAGTATTAACAAGAAGTAACAGAGGAGGATAAAAGGAGGACAGAGCTTTGGAGTATGTTAAATATTTTCTTTGCGGTGTCTTTGAAGGTTTTTCTGGTAAGACAGTGGTAGTAACCATACAATGGACAACTAGCGTTTCATTACCTTTTCTACTGATTCTCCCAACAGAGAAGTACAGGTATCACCCAAGGATGCTGCCCTTATGATAGCATCAGAAAACAATGCAGAGGTACTTCAAGAGGGCTTCTTTCTTTACACCAGCAGCAAAAGGAATGCTAAGGAAAACATGGACCCGCTGTTCAATGAGACAGGAACCTAGTGACAAAGGACAGGGGAAAGGCTGAAGAACTTGATCCTTGGGTTTTTTGCCCTTCCAGATTTCACTGGCAAGTTCTGCTCTCTGACCTTACAGTTCCCCAACCCTAGCAGCAGAATCTTTTGGAATACAGTACCACCCACTGTCGAGGAAGATAATCAGTTGTACATGTAGAAGTCCATAGGATCAGACAAGATGCATCTGATGATGTTGAGAGAGCTTGCCAGTGTCACTGTTAGGCCACTCTACATTACCTTTGAAAGGTCATTGCATGAGACAGGTTCCCAACGACTGGAAAAACATTGTACATGTCTGCAGGATGGGCAACAAGGACGATCTGAGGAACTAAGGGCTAGTCTATTTCACCTCAAAACCTGATAAGGTTATGGATCAAGTCTTTCGGGAATCCATTCCCAGCTACATGACAACAGCCAGCATGGATTTACCAAGGGCAAATTGCGCCCGATCAACCCAACTGCATTCTACAGTGAGATGCCTGGCTGTGTAGGTAAGGGGAGAGCAACGGTTGTTGCAAGGTCTTTGACACGGTCTCCCACAGGGTCCTTATAGCCAGACTAGAGACACACAGACTGAGTAAATGAATGAGAAGGCGAGGAGAAAACCAGCGCTGGACCACCAGGGTCAAAGGGTGATGACTACCAGTACAAATCCAGCTGCTGACATCCCTCAGTGACCAGTACTGGAGCCAAGACTGTTTAATGTCTTTAATAATCTGGATGATAGGACCAAGTGCACTCAGCAAGTCTGCAGATAATACCAAATTGGGGGAAGCAGGTGATACGCTGGAATCCAGGGCTGCTATTTAGAGGAACCTGACAGGCTGGAGAAACGGGCTGACAAGAACCTTATCAAGTTCATCAAAAGCAAAGTCCTACATCTGGGACCAAATAAGCCCATGCAGCAGTGCAGGCAGGGGGACAACTGGCTATGAAGCAGCTCTTCAAGAGGATCTGGGGGTCCCAGCGGACAGCAAATTCAGCATGGGTCAGCAGTGCACCCCCACTGCAAGCAAGGCCAACCACGTGACATACTAGACTAGCAAAAGTTCAGCCAGTCATCAACAGAAGTGACTCTTCTGCTCCATACTGCACCTCCATATGAAGCTGTAACCAGAGTACTATACTCAGTTTTGGGCTCTCCAGTACAACAAAGACATTGACACACTAGAGCAAGTTCAGTGAAAGGCTGTCACCATAGCCAGGGGGATCGAACACATGACGTCTAAGCAGAAGCTAAAAAAGATGGGTTTATTCAGCCTTCAGAAGCGGGGAAGGGAGACCTTTTTGCTGTCTTTAACTACCTGATGGGAAGGCAGAGAGCAGAAAAAGCAAAACTCTCCACAAAGATGCACAGCAAAAGGGCAAGAAGCACTGGACATAAGCTGGAACAAAGAAAATTCTAACTCACTGAAAGAATTCATTTTTTACCATGAGGAGGCTCAAGAGTGGACCAGGTTGACCTGAGAGGTCATGGAGACTCAACAAAGTCCTAAGCAACTTGCTCTAACTGGGCTTGCTTTGGACAGGAGGTTCCAATCCACGTGATTCCAACCAGCAGTCAAGCAAAACCAGCGACTACTCATACGTACAAAGCATCACCTAAGGCAACTGCACCACCATCACAAACACATCCAAAATTAAGTACCTCAGTCATTTTCCTTCTTTTTTCTGAATAAGTCTGTCACCCACTCAAACTTTCCACACAAGTAAAATAATTTAACTAACATCAAAGGCACAATCCAACAATAAAGGAAAAAAGAAGAAATAAACAAAAAAGTATTTTTTCTTCATTAACATTATGAGTATATATAATTCTCTACTTATATGACCTTTATTGCTAGACTGGAGATACACTAAAAATTCAGAAAGGAAGGAGAAGAAAGTTTCAGTGTTTTTATAAGAAAGATAAATATAGGAGAGAGATCTTCCTATATTATAGGAAAAATTGGAGGATAAAAGGTTAGGACAGGCTAGGGACAATTTCTGAACTGCCAATTTACTCTCAAAATGTGAAAAAGTATATAAAGCTAACAAGCCATTTGAAGGAAAATGACACTTGAGTAAGAATTCCAGAATACGATTTCTGTGGCAAATCAGTATATGATGTTAATCACAGATGATCTCATAAAACTCTTCCAGTGTTCAGAATCTAAGATAAGCAAAACACAGCAGGAAACCTTACAGCATATTACACATCTGATTTGCACAATTCTGATTTTAGACTTGGTTATGCACCATGAGATCCACCTTTATTAAAAAAAGCTAAGCTTATGCAACTGAGAATGTAGCAGCACTAAATAAACAGCAATCTACTTTTAGAAAGCGCTGAAAGACACTTACATACAGAATAAGATTAATAACCTAGCCTAACTACCTGGAAATTAGGCAACCAACTCTTTGATAAGGTTTCCAGGTTTGCTGCAGTATTTGGAATGTGAGGTTGAAATAAAGGACTGTAACTACATACCAAAAGGAAGAAGAAAAAAAAAATCAACAATTCATATGATTTAATACTTCTGGATTTATCCTGAAAACTTTCAAAGACTGTATCAGGTAGATATTATCCACTCTATAAAAACATACAGAAATTAAAATCCAGAAAGGTTCCACAACTTCTACAAGAAAACAACTTGCAAATGTAGGACAGAAGAAGAGACTCTAAAATGTAATTAAAGCAGAAAAAAAAGCAAGAAATTTCTTTGAAGTTGTCAGTTGTTCAAAATTCACCTGAAACAGACAGCAATGAAGAAAACCTCAATGATTTGGTCACATGAAAACAGCACATCTCAGAAAAATACGAGTAGGGAAAGGACAAAAGGAGGATGAAAGAGTTAGTTAAACTCCAAGCTGCAACAAAAAGTTGCAGCTGCTTTTCTGTTAAGGCCCAAGACATGTTTTTTTCCCTATTCCTAGTGACACTGGCAAGCTTTCATAGCCCTTTGAAAGGGCAGTCAGCTGGATTTGATAGCTGATATGGCTGAATACAGACTAGCTCCACCAACACTTCCCCACCACTGGCCCCCAGTATTAGTTTTCTGCCAATGTAGCTCCTTAAGCCAACTTGCCATGAAGCCAGTGTTGACTCAAGCAAACCTGTGAGCGCTCTGTCTCTGGGAGGGGCAGCAGGACTGTCACCCTGAGCAGCACGGAGCAGTTAGGGAGGCCTGGCTGCATTGTGAATTGACAGCACAATTACTTGCACGGCCATACAGTATGGCCCACACATGGGGACGGCTAAGAGTTAGAAAATGACCCTGCAAATACACATACAGTTAAAAATCAAGTAAAGTGTGTCTGTTTATAAAAAATAAAATCAGAGAAATGCAACACAAATATAGGCAACAGCCTCCTGCTCACACTAGGTACGCTATATACTTCAACTCCCTTTGCAATTACAGATCATGCCGTGAGGTATGATGTAATGCAACCATATTGCTGCATTAAAAACACAGAAATCTTTGTAATGGAAGTATCAAACTTCACTGGACCTAACAATAATGAGTTTAAGGAACACTAACAAGCGCTAACTAAACCACAGTATGCTAAAATTCACTAACCAGGCTTTATTTTTAAAAAGCTAAAAAATAAGTTTAACATCCCTGGAGAAACACTTTTTGCAGTAATTACTTGTAAAGGCAGTGAAGATGAGGAAGTGCTATTGGTCAACTAATTTCTAATATCACAAAACAATACATGCCAGCTTGCTAACTGCAACCAGTTACAAATCTACTTTTCAAGATATATCGCTCAAAAGACAGCAGAAACAAAACACCCAACTTCTTAAGAAACCATCCTGCAACCGGAGATCAGTTTCAGCCACCTTCATCCAAACATGAAACTCACACTTACCTTGATCTGTCAGCTCTTTCTATCACAGGGCACAAAGCACATCTTTCTTCCAAGTACAGAGTGGTGCCTTTTCCATCTAACAAAGGCTTTGGCAGATGACAAAGAACTTCTTTACTACATTAATGACTGATTTTTTTTTTTGTGGTATTCATCAGGTAAAGATCCAGCTACAAGACATTTTCCTTGTCACAGAACTAGTAATCTCAGTCAAAGGTTTACTGACCCACCGTGCTAAGTATATACAATCATAATAACCTGGACCAGAGCAGTCCAGAAGTTCCCTTTTGAAAGTTTATTTCCAATTGTAAAGGATCCCTAAATTGCCTCTTGAGCAGTAAGCCTTGGTAGAAATAAAGTTACAACAGACCCCAGTAAGTTTTTCTAAAAGAAGTGAGCCTCAGAAATTACAAAGCCAATTGTAAATACGAAACCCAACATCTACTGCATAGTTCAAATTCTCATCTAATAGGCTCTTGAATAATCTTTCTGTTATTAAATTCTGTCATCAGCAGGATTTTCGTATTTTTCTAAATGAGCCATAAGAATTGGACACGCCAAATAAACACAACATTATGTCCTATGACATTAATAAAAATACATCAAGTAGAATGAATTTTAGTACAAGTGAAACTGTATGGCCCTAGATAAAAACATTCTCACGAAAATAATAAATATTTTTACAGCTGTTTCTCACAGACATAAATGTCTAAGATTACATAACATTAATCATGTCATATAGCATTACCTTTTACCACAACAGCAAAATATTATTGGTATTTATCATTCCTAAAACATCATTGTGGCAAGTCTTGTAAAAAAAACAAAACAGGGAGACTTTGCTCCAGCTACAGCTTATAAAGTCTGAAAACTAATAAACAAAAAACCAGGAAGGCTTCGCATAGACTTTCTGAATCATCACTGTTCTTTATTTATAATCATTCAAGATTCAGTCAGAGAAAAGTATCCCAAATTCACTGTCTTTCACTCCAAATTATTCATAGGAATTTCTGGGACACACATCAGAAATGTTTCCTTGCCCGATTGCCCATTAACAGAAACTTCTCAAAGGCCTGCTGACCAACCTAGGAAGAATAACCACAGCCTGTTAATTTTCTCCCTCCAGTCTCTAGCCTTCACCATAAACTTGTTCTGCACAGAAGTTAATCTGTTATTTAAAATAACTGAATTTCCCGGAGCAGAATAAAGTTGCTACACAAAAGTATTTATTCTACAGTTTAAGTTATGTATTACACCTTAACCTGACTTCACAGCTTACCAGAGAGAGACGAAAGGGGGAAGGTCCTACTCCTCTCACCTGCAGCCTGTCTGCTCTCCCCAATCCAAGCCATCGTCCTGCCTCTCCCGCTTACTCTTCAGTAAGCAAATTCACCAGAGGTTTGGCAAATCACCAATCTGGCAAGATGGTACCCAGCAAATTCAATCTCTTTGGCAATAAACCACTAAGTCTCAGGGGTGGTGGACAGTATGAGACACACACAAGGCTGGCATTTGGAGGGGGGGAGGGCAAAGGGGGAAGGAGAAGCAGACCTCTACCTCTCCCCCACCTGCAGCAGTGAGCCCTAAGAGCAGCACAGCTGTAACACAACTCTCTCTAAATCAGTTAATAATGTTCTGTTAGTCCCTGTGCCCAAACCAGTGAATAATTTTAAACCTTGCAAAGAGAACCAATAAATAGTTGGCATGCAGCTCTACATCCAAAATGGAGTCGCTGCATGACAAGACAAAAGCAGCAACATCACAGTTCACTGCTTTCAGCAATCCATACATCCAATTTATTATTACCCTATACAAGACAATAGCATTGCACCTTAATCATTTTACTGCTCTTTGAACAGTTTATTCTGAAAGAATTATTTTCAAATTTGATATCCATGCTGCAAATTGCTAGTGTACATTAAGTACATCAGTACTCCTGCATTTACTACTATCTTTTTAATAATCAACTATCCTTGTATATTAGAACTTACATGTTAGAACGCAATTCCTTCCAGGGATTATTTAGAAAAAAGTTCTTAAAACAACAGCATTGGCAAAATGCTATTTATTTAATTCACAGCAGACATTACACCATAAATAAAAACAAAACAAAACAACTTCTCAAGAGTTATTTGCTCTCAAACACTCCTGTTAGCTACAGTACCCAAATAGCCATAAGTTGTTCCGTATTCTGATTTATACTAGACTGTAATTCAGAAACTGAATTCCATTTGGCATAATCCCCAGTTCTGTGCAGGGAGACTACATCGTACAAGAAAATGAAGTAAATTTTCAGTATTTTTATGACATTCTATTGAAACTACTCAAAAGACATCTCACAAATGTGTCTATGTACTAATGAACCACTCAGATCTACTTATAACGTGTTAACAGTTCTCAAAAAAAGCTTCCAACCTGAATTAGACAGTGATTTAATGACTAAATACACACTATTTAATTTTAACCCATTATTTAAGAACTGGCTATCTTTTCCACATTACCTCAAGGAAAGGAAATTTCATGGTCTCCTCAGCAGAATGAAAAATATTTTTTTATCTTATATTTGCAAAGGATCAGGGAAATAAAGACTGCCAGGTAATTCTTTTTGCCTCCTGATATCCATCAAAACAGGCTGCTGAGCACCCATTATGGAAGTGCCATTTACTCCTGTGAACACAACAATCATAAGCAAATAACTTGACCAACACAAGACACCAACTTCAACTTCACCACAGCTTAAGATCAGCTTCGCTTGAAAATATTACACTTGCTAGGCTGTTGGTAACAGAAAGCTTAAGAACATGTGCTTTTAAAAATTAAATGCATAAGATAAAACCAGGCTTAATTCTATATGATGAACAAAAACAGTAATTTTTTACTGGTGCTTTAACTTTCTCAATTTCAAGCAAGAAGTCATCAAGTACAGAGCATCAGACAGATTTCAACCCATGTAAGAATGTCCCTACCTTAAAAAAACCTTTCAAATTGAAACCAACCAAGTGTTAAAACATGGGCCAAAAGAAAGGAACTTTCCCAATCTGCTCCCCCAACCCCAAGCAAAGTGCCTTTTAGGACAATCAGGTTAAGAAAATTACATTTGCCCTTTTTCCCCAAAAAAATAATTCATTCGCTGAATCTCTACAGTCTCTCCCACCACAACAGTTCCATTTTCAGGTATCTTATCTTCTCAGCCTCCTGCAGTATCTTAAGCTATCCTGTACACTCTTCCACCCCTTTCTGCAACACACAGAGAGATGGAGGCATACACTCTCCTGTGGAGCAAGTCCTCTTGCTGCTCTGACCCATCTGCTCAGCCAGTACATGTACTAACAACAGTTAGCAGCAAACCAAGCCATGCTGAGGCAACACTGAAACCTTCGCTTCAGGGACACCAGTTTCGCTTTCTCTGCTTTATGAAAGCGGGCAAGTTTCAGAAATTTCTAGCTATTTACCTGGGAGATCTGTATTCCTCTGCAAACAAAAGCATTTAATAGCTATTAGTTGGAAAGGAGAAGACCAGTTCACAAGAGACGACTCAAAAACCCCTCATATTCTTATAAAATAATACTTAAAAGTGACGAGATTGGTGATTAGTCTCACGTTATAGGACCTGCTACAACACAAAACACCTTGACAGCCCTGAGTTATCTCAGTTGACACAGCTGAAACTCTATAGAAAAGGTAAAGTCTGATACTGCACACAGTTTTCCAGAAACAACAGTAATAAAAGCCAAAGTTGTTCTTGAAACCATTACAATAAATAATCCATTAAGTTTTATCCTTGTACATAAAACAAGAAGCAAAAGACTAAAATATCCAAATGAGCTCATCATAAAAGTATCTTTGCAAGCAAGACATTTGCAAAATGCTGGTTTATGCTTGCTATCAAGCTACATATTGATGTTATTCTCATGTTATTACTATTACTTCTGTATTTATACTTACACTCTTCTTTATATAAGGATCTCTTTTATTAGAACATTCCCAGTTTAAGGGGTTTTTTGGCCATTAAAACCCAGTAGAATTTCTGTACTACTTCTGAGGAAAGAGTAGTGCTTTCCTACCATATCCAAGTGCCCAGAAACAAAGGATGACGCATCCCACACAAGATAGTTACTCTTACATCTGAAGATTCTATGTCTCACTTTGTGCAAAATTACTGTAACAGCAGCTACTTAGGAAAAGCTACCAAATAGTACATGCCCCCTTAACGAAAACCAGAAAATTGCACACAGATGCTTTCTAACTCCGAAAGACATGGAAAAGCCTGGGTTCCTAGAATCCTGTCTCAAATTTAGAAAGCAGATGATGTCTCAAAATTAGAAAGGTGATGATGTGGAAGAGGATTTGGGCACAGGACATTATTTTAGAATGTGCTACCAAGCATATTAAAACTTATGTTTATAGGGCATTAATAGATAAATGAAGTTTATTTTTAGTATCTTTCTACATGTTTTAAGAAGCAGCCTGTCTTTCTTAATATTTTATGCCACTTATCACCCTACTTAGATTGGCACATACAAAAAATAAGACCGTAAGAAGATAGTTTTGATTCGACTTTGCTGAGAAATAGTTCTCAACAACTGGGTTTCACTCCTAGAAAATACTCTGTCACTGCAGTCAATGGGAAGGTTTCTTAAGATTGCTGGAAAGGACAGCTGACCAAAGGTCTGAGAAGACGCATATGCAATGCTGGAAAGAAATTCTGAATGGGTCAGAGGACTGGGAGACATAAGCAAGCCATGAAAGAGTCACGAATTTCCCACTTTCAGACAGAAAACTACTCTCAAGAAAAGCAGAAGAAACTGACAAAACATGTCCAGATATTAACTGGACTTATGCAAACCAGAGAGGAATTCAACGGCATAAAGCAAGAGTTTTGGATTATGATGAAGACATGGAAGAAGGTGAACAATACCTGCAACATCCCTTCCCCTCATTTTCAAGCTAATATTTCATCTCCACTAGGCCATAAACAAAGCATCAGAGACTGCTTCAGAGACAATTACAAAAAATTAAAAATTAAATCTCACTGTTAAAGAGAAAAATAAAGAGAAGAGTCATAGCAGGTAGAACTCTGTCTGAATCTCCACTCTGCCCTCCTAACTTGTATTACTCTTGTCAGAGATTTCTCAATATGATTCAAACACAAGAAAGGAGGGGAAAAAAAGCAGGAAAGGCTGACGACCACTTCAAATGGCAACTCTACATCTATACATTAATACACAAATGCTGTGTGTTTCTGTACCACTCCAGAATCTCAGCTACCTTTTAAGAAAATACGCAAGTCTACAACTCCTGCTTTGGTGAAGACAAAACTTTACACATGAGCTGAATGAAAAACAGTCTCCTGGAGTCCTCTGGCAAACAACTGCGAAGTTTCTGCTGCCGCTGCTAATGGGTAGTCCACATAGCTTTCTCTATTGTTATTAGGAAACCTGTAGCCAAGAAAATGGAATGAAAATTGAGCAAATTCCTGTGATGACTGCACTAAAATCTCTCAGCAGCTCTGTAGGTAGGGACTGGGAACATTCCTTACAAAGGAGGCCCTCAAAAAAAAAACAACTTCAATATTGGTTCTCCGTATCGCTACTGTAACCACCAGGAGGCTGAAAAGAGAAAAAAGGAACAAATAAAATGTTTCTCCTTTCTTCTGGAAAACACATGCATTCAGGAATACTTTAAAGTTTGCCTGTCATCTATCGCGCAAACATCAGGAAACTTTACAGGTAGAAAAGAGATATTACAATTTCAACTCGGTGATATCCAAGGAGGCAGAATTCACAAGAGTTCCCACAATTTTTCTCCAGGGGTAATGATCAACAGTACTCTCTATTCCTACACACTGAACGTGCCCCTATTCTAAATCCAAACAGATATGCCTATCATTGCTTTGTATTTTAGGTGTGACTACCAACAGAAAAAACACAGGAATCCCTGCAGATGAAGATGTCTAAACTTGTAGGTCTCCAAATCAGGAAAGCATTCCCATGCAACAGGATTACTTTCTTACTGTGAATTTCTGCATATTCTGACCATAACTTTGAAACCTTACTGTAGAAAAGTAAATTCAGAAAACGAAGGAGAAGTTTTACTAATTCCACTTGCAAACTAGTTTAAGTAACAAAAATAAGGTGCCTTCATATTTCTTAATGCTAACAGCCCTGACATTTCAAGAAAAGTAAACACACAGGTCATGTATATCAATGTACATGATGTATAACAACTATTAGCACTGCTCCAGAACGATAACAAATGAAGCTTTAAACAAAAAGTCAAACATTATAGTTTTAGGGATCTTTTTCACATTTTCCATAAGAGTCTATATAAAACAGCATAAAAAATGATGACACATTAGACACGCAAAACCGGACAAAAAACATGTACTAGTATAAATCACTGTGTTCAAGAACAGCATTACCAGAAAGGCAACAGATACATCACTCGAGGAACACCCTTCCAGAACGACCATTTTGTTTTTATTGTAGAACAAAATAATAAAAATATTAAAAGGAAGCACTTTAGCAGCAGAATGACAGCCATATTTCTTCATAGTAACACCTGTTACGCTAAATGAGAGAAAAGCAGTATCTTACTGAATATGTGAAATCAAAACCAAAATTCTAAACAGCTATCATACCCAAAATGCAATTAATCTCATTTAACTGCATGTTTATCTTAAGTCTGACTGATAAGTCAACATAAGTATGACAGCACCATGAGTTTCTGTGTTCATATATATACCCACATACACACATATATAGGTACATATTTAAAGAGCACAGTTTCCATTAGACCGAGTTAAATTAGTGATAGACCTAACATCTATTTGGCACGTTATTAATTCGTTTTGTGCATTAATGGCAGGGATGGACAAAGGAGTCCTCCCCCTCCTCTCTACCAGCCTTTAATATAACACTTCCAAAAACATCAAGTAAACAATTTATGGTTGTTACTTACACAGACTTCAACAGAGTCCACAAAATATACACACTCAGACTAGTTATAGATATAACTCTCGACTCAGGTATTAATCATCATCTTGCAACAGAGGTTATGTACACTTTTATACCAATTTTTGCCCACATTGTACTTGTGGTACTCTCATGCTTGAGTAGCCTTTGGATAATGGTGGTTCTAACATCATTAGGTTGATCTAATGAGCTTCTGTATGTTTCTAGATTGCCAAAAAAAAACCCCCATATATATGTTCTCTGCCTTTACTTTTTCCTGTAAAGTCAACATCCCTAATAAGAACCTCTCAAATAACGTCTGAAAGCCTTCTTTTTCCTTTGCTTCAAATCAGTACGAAGTTCAACAGCTCTTACTAGATCTGCTATAGTACTATCACCCCATTTAGACTTAGGTCACCCTCAGAAATTTTTTGTCACCACCATTCACATTAGGTTTTCTTCATACATGTGTGCACACTCTTAGGGTGTTTATCACATCATCAGTCCTAAAATTAACATGTCTCCAAATAATGGGGAAACACAAAGCCAGCTGATAATTCTGCACCAGTTGTGGAATACTGCAGCTTCCAGTGGGGATGCTATCCAGTGTCCATGTTGGTCCTGTTGCTGGAAAGAGATCTCAGAAGTAAAAAATGTGAGGGTGTTGCACAGGGAACCTGCCTTTTCTTAGCCACTTGTCCAGCTAGCAAGTAGCCAAGGTTCACACAGAAGACAGTGACTAGTCATCACCCTGACACTTTCAATTGTCTGCGTAAACCTCACTACAGCCTGTGGAGAGTTCAGGAAAAAATGGAGTGTCTGCATTTCACCACCAAACACTTTAAAGGTAGAAAGGAGGTAACATGACAGCCATTATCAACCAGAAAGAGTTTCTGAACATCAGAATTTCAGATTAATTATTCAAAACAACAAACAGTATTTTGTTCACACGGTACTTCTATTCCAGAACGTCTAGTAATAAAAAACAAAACCCAACATCCCACAGAAAATCTGCAAAAGGTATGTTCTATAAAACACAGGTACTACAAAATCTCCAGTGCTAAACTTATCCCTGACTTGAAAAACTCTACTTACGATGAGTAATTTATTTCATTAACACCTATTTTTCTTTGTTATCATCGTGGTAATTTAACAGAATTTAGCAGACTATTGGCCTATGTCATCAGGATATGTGCTTATAGCAATTTCACAAGACTACAATAGCGGATTTTTTTTTTTAAATCGGTGAAACTGTAAAGGCTCAATAGTTAAAGGTACTCGAATTTCAGGAGACTTTTTGCATTATACAGTTAAGAGCTTCACAGTGACAAAAAAAACCATCAAACTCATACATCAAAAAAAAATTACTCAAGGCTTTGCACACGCTAGAGGTTTCTTTCAGTTGCAGCTCATAGATTCATCACTACCTTCGCATCACAAATGTAAGAACGATCCCCCCTCCCAAAATCAACCTCAGCCTCAAACCTTTAAAGTAGCACTGCAGCAGCAGACGAGACTCATTCTGTGGCGGGGGGAACGGCTAGGCCGGGGCCTGGGAGCAGACTACTGGCAGGGAAATGCAGCGGGGAGGCAGCAACCCCGGCTTCCCCTCCTTACCCAGCGCTACCCTGGCCCGGCCGCCCGCCAGCCCACCGCCCCTCCGAGAGGGGATTCCTCCCGCCGCAAAACCGGCCCTGCCGCACCAAGCCCGGGCTGCTCTCAGCGCTCTACCCCTACAAAGAAAACGCTGCACTTCCAAAGCCTCAGAAAATTAAAAGAAAGGAAGAAAGAAAAAGAAATAGAAATCAAATCGCCCTCGCTAACCCCTCCCTCAAAAGCAGGTCTCTTTTCACCAAACCAAACCACCCCTTACGGCACGCACCCTTCCCCCACCACGAAGCCACCTCTCATTGTCGTCGTCCCCCAAAGGGGACCCATTCCCCCCCCCCCGATGCACACACACGCCCGCCTCCCCTATTCCCCAGTCTGTACCGTGCCCCTTACTGGTCGCCAGCAGCGAAACGCAACCGCGGGCCGCGCTCCCCCCCCTCAGCCATGCACGCACCTTCCAGAAACAAGCTGTCTCTGCAGCCGCCGCCGCCGCCGCCACCGGCCATCTTCCCGCTGCCGAGCCCCACTCCCTCACTCCATCGCCCAGAGAGGCGGCGGGGCCTGGCCCTTCCCCCGGCCTGCGCGCTCCGCCGCCCACCCCCACTGCGGAAGGCTGGCTGACCCGCAGCGGCGGCGGCGCCGCCGAGGCCCGGCCCTCTCCCGCTCCCCAGTCCGCGCGCACGGCGGCCCGGGCCGCGCTGCCTTCCGGCCCCCGCGCAGGAGGAAGCGCCGGCAGCGCGCCCGCTCCTCCCTCACCGTGCCCGCCGCCGACGGCCCCCCGAGCGGCTGCCAGCCGGGCCCGGCCCTGCGGCCGCCGATGGCGCCCGGCGGGGCCGACGGGCCTGGCCGGGACTCCGCCGGCGGCGCACCCGAGCACGCGGGGAGGACGAGGAAGCGGTGCGCGCCGCGCTGCCGCCCCTCTCCTCCATCAACGGCGCGGCCTCACCGGCGCTTCGCGGCCGAGACCCCCGGCTCGCCCGCCCCGCCACCCGCAGCGGGGGCCGCCGGCTGCCCCGGCCCCTAGACGAGAAAATGGCCGCAGCAGGGCTGCGCCCGGTAGCGCTTCGGGTTTTCCCGCTCCCTCCTCGACCAGGAGGCGAGGAGGTGGACCGGGCTGCCTGCAATGAATGAACGTCCCGGAGTGCGGGGGTCCGTGGCGCGGGGCTGGGCCCCGCTCACCCTACCGGGAAAGGCCACAAAGGTCTGGGAATTGTTACCGGCCCTGAAATCCTCGAAGGCCCCGTCCAGGCGCGTTTAAACCCAAAACTTGGCTTCTGCAAAACATACCCGTTGCCAAGCCAGCTACGCAGAATTTGCAAGTCACGGCCTCCGGTCTATTTGACTGTTCAAATTAAAAAGTCCTTTTTTAGCATGTAAAGTTTTACAAAACCATACATACTTTAAAATCTGGAAGGTAAATTATGACAGTCTCGAGTTAGGGAACACTAGGTACTCCTTTCCTGGACAGGTTCCTTCATCTGGAATTGCTACCGACCCTACTTCTCCTGCAGAATCGCAGAATTTTTATGTCTGATGTACCTAATTTCTAAAATGACTAATCCCTGCAAAGTGAGCCTCCAAAAATGCTTGAAACTAAGAGTAGGCTAAAGGCCTCAGCTAGCCAAGTTCAAGTACCTAATGCGTATGAAAATTAAAAACTAGAGGAAAATTCTGTGTTTTCCTTTAAGTCTTCTATATTTGTTATTTTTGTTGCCAGATTTTCTGTATTTACACCAACCATATTCATAAGCCAGTGTGTTTAAAAATACTGTGAGAATGCTGAGTTCTTACACAAGCAAGAGGTAAAAAGAAGCGGAGAAGAGCACAGAGCTGGCCTGGAAGAAGACACAAGAGACGTCAGACTGCTCCCTGAAAGCTATGTCACACCACCAGAGCTGACGAGCAATCAGAAAGAATTCCAAAAACTGGAACAATGCTAGTAAAACTACGTATCTCAATCTCCCAAATCTCCTTAGAAAAAAGACTCTTTCTGAAAGAGGGATCACAAAATATTCTTGTTTCATTAGTAATAAAATTAACAGGACACAATTAGGAAAAATCGGTGCAAGCTAATTATACAGAAAACAGAAGACCATATGCTTAGTAGAAACATAATATTAAAAAACAAATAAAACCAGAAAAAAAGGAAATGTAGAATCTTAATTTTCAAAAAATACCCTATTGTATCTCAGAAGGGCGTTGTCTGGATAGAGGGCTTACTGCAGAAGTTACAGCATCAATCCACAAAAACGAGTTCCTATTGACACCCAAGACCAGACTGGTTCAGGTCTACCTATTTCTTCACAATTTTTTAAAAATTAAGAATTATGAGTTAGGATTATGAGTTATTTGAATAAATGTTTGATACACAGTAATGTGCTTTTGTTGATCAAGTCAAGGCATCAAATATAGCTTCACAAGCTTATTTTTAGTGAACTGAGGCACAGTATAGATTAAAATACCTTTTAGAGTAGAAGTGCAAGGGAAGAAGTTATCAATATTCATCTAGACGCATGGCTGATTGTAGACTTTTTGATTGATAATTACATCTCAGTGCAGTGTTCTTCTTTTCCTTTATTTTAAAGCTCTTGAAGGATGCAGAATAGTATGTAGTCAAATCTGTTGTTCATTTGTTTTTCATTAAGCTTTTATTAGTAGTCTATGCTCAGCCTTAGAGTGTTTTTTTTATTTGAGAAGTATTTGTGAGGGAATGCAATACTGATGGCTCTCAAGTCTTAGAAAAACCTTTTCAGCATCGTCTTAACTTCGCTTAGAAACAGACCATTTTCTTCATGTATAAGAAGTAACCGAGTGATCAGTGAGGAGAAAATTAGTATTTCTGTTTCTGCTGGGGGAAATCATACAGAATTTACTGAGCTTTCTTTCTCTTCTCAGCCAAAATGTTAATTGTGTTCACAGAGTAGGAGCCCAGGGATGAAATATATCAGATCACTGCTTCCCGGCCTTCAGCAGCCACGAGAAATTGACCCACCATGGGTAGCTGACAATCACAGGGCACAATCTGAGGTCCTGAATTCACAAACACTCCCATGTGCACAGCTCTGTTAGCACAGCACTGCGTAGAGTGAACACCTGATTACTTCATTTGGCAATGATGAAGAATTTTTGTTTCACCTTAGAAATCTAATTTTTCCTTCTCTTCCCACAATGAAAAAATTTTTATTAATGAATGTGGCTTTGATTATTCAGTACTGAAATTATGGAAAAAAACCACACCTTTTTTTCCTTGTATTTCTGATTCTTTCCAATTACTTCTTGTTTCCTCTATGTTTTCTATTTTTTGAAGGTTAGCCAACAGAACGGGGTTGACTACTCCATGGGAACACTGTTTTCTTACTTAAGGAATAAAATGGAATTGGGATTGCAGTTTTGCAGCTTCTGTAGTTGTAGTAGTGTACATTACTTAATTTTCTTTACTGCTACATAAATTGCATGTAGAAGTTTAAGGGATTTATAGGCACCTTGAATAATTTTTCATTATTTACAACCCAAGAGCCCATTCCACAGACTATAAATCAGTCCTTTTTAACAGTCCCACCTTTCAGAAAGTAATGGTTATGGGCTGAATTATTTTTCACTCTTTTCCACTGTTGTTCTTAGAACTGTTCTTTGAATTTATTAATGATGTACAATCTGTGTCCTGTGTTGAAAAAAAGTTTCGTTGCTGTCCTCATGACCTGATGCCTGTTTTTTCTCTGTGCATTTTTAAAGCAAAATCAACTTTATTTCCTGTGCTTGCTATGCCTTATTCTTGCTATTAAAGCTAGTGTTTTAATTTTTTTTTTTCACCTGATACTATTCCAGGATAGCTCACATACTGTAGTTGACTCTTCAGGAAGGTTCCCAAATGGAAGAGTACCATTCGTCTATGTGCTAGGACTTATAATGATAAATCAGGATGTGGAAAAGTTTTTTGTTACATTTTAGTATCTAGCTTGTCCAGTAGGTAGTAAATAACTATGGACTGTTTAAGATCATTGGGACTTTGTATAAAATATTTTCTTAATTCCTTCCTTGAAGGAGACCTGGTTTTTAAATCTGATCAGCCTACCTTAAAAAGCAATATTGTGCTGTTGGAGAATAACCTTAATAAACAAATACCTATCAGGTTTCCTGCTACTGTCATAGACATTTAGAAAACAAAAATCCCATTATTCATTGCTGTGGATGTTGCTTAAATATCTGCTGCATTAAAGAGAAACAGTTTTGCTTTAAATCTGCAAGTTCTTGTTGGACAGTGAGACCGAGCAACTGTGTTGAGCTAAAAAAATTATGACTCATTAAGCATCAAAGTGGGATTTATAGATATAAAAGCGTGACTGAGAGATGTGTCAGCATTGTTAGACACAACACAGCATTAGATATTTTTTTTTTAAATAAACATGTCTTTTTGCAGGGTCTGGGCTACGCCTGAAAGGCCATTTATTCTAGAAAAAGAAAATAACATAATTTGGTGCACAGCCCGGAACCATTACATCAGTGACCTCTCCTAAATAGAATAACTATGATCATGAGAAAAAGTAAAACTATAAAAGAGAATGATTTAAAATGTGTGCATAAAATCATACCAAAGAAGAAATGACCAATTATGAATCAAATATAAAATACTCCACCTGAAAACTTCAGGTTAATCGTCTATATTTTTGATTATTCCTTAGTAATGCACATTGGGTAATTATTTTATGACATATTTTGAGGAAAAGATTGATCTTTAACTAAAGAAAAGCAAAACTGTTGATAGCAGTTTGTAAGTGTTAAAAGGGGAGCACATCAAAGGCTCAAGAGAATACATCAGATCTGAGATACTTCGAATACACTTCCCAGTGTATATTCAAAATATCTGTATTGAAGATATTTCAATATATTTTGGTGCACTTTATCATATTTGGTGTAAGTTTCCTGAAGCAACTGTTTTTAACCTGAAATAAGCTTTTCCTTTTCTCTAGTATTTTTATGGTGATACTCTAATGGAAATATGTTTTTGCATATACACTGATGAAATACATCTATTGATTGCAATCCAAGCTTTCTGATTAGGCAACAGCGTAAATTTGTTATTGTCTTTCCGCATAACTCTTTCATCATTTTACTAAGAAGAGCAGAAGTTCTAGCTGATTTGAAGAAGGAAAAATATAAAATGTTTCATTTATCAGCATAAATAGTATGGCATAATCACAATAATCTTTGATCTACGAACAAAAAGAATATAAGCATGAAATATTAAAATGAAAGACAATGTAATCAGGAAAATAATAGAAATTTTTGCCACAATAAAAATAAAAGCAAAGCTCAGACTGTTACTTAAGGCATGTCAGTCATCCAAAAACATACAGCATACAAAATATACTACGCATATATGCACAGGGTGAGACCCTGCCTCTAATCTCTTGCTTTTCAAATCAATGGGAAATATGTCTAAGTCAACTCATGGCCAGCAGGCTGAGGGAGGTGATTGTGCCCCTCTGCTCTGCTCTGGTGAGACCCCACCTGGAGTCCTGCATCCAGCTCTGGAGCCCTCAGCACAAGAAGGACGTGGACCTGTTGAAGCGGGTCCAGAGGAGGCCACAAAAATGATCAGAGGGCTGGAGCACCTCTCCTGTGAGGAAAAGCTGAAAGAGTTGGGGTTGTTCAGCTTGGAGAAGAGAAGGCTGTGGGGAGACCTTATTGTGGCCTTCAAGTACCTGAAGGGGGCTTATAGGAAAGATGGGGACAGGCTTTTTAGCAGGGCCCATTGCGACAGGACAAGGGATAATGGTTTTCAATTAAGGAAGGGGAGATTTAGACGGGATATAAGCAATAAATTTTTTACAATGAGGGTGGTAAAACACTGGAACAGGCTTCCCAGAGAGGTGGTAGATGCCCCATCCCTGGAAGCATTCAAGGTCAGGCTGGACAGAGCACTGAGCAACCTGATCTAGTAGAAGATGTCCCAGCTTATTGCAGGGGGGGTGGACTAGATGGGCTTTAAAGGTCCCTTCCAACCCAAACCATTCTGTGATTCTATTATTTTATGAACTTCTAAAGTATTTTTAAAAACATTTAATAGATATTGAAACTTTTTTTGTTATACAGAAGTCACTCTCACAATCACACATGGAAAGAAGTGTTGTTAACTGCCAGCTAACAGAACTTGCAGATGGTCTTTCTTTACAATGGTCTCACACCCATCAGAAAAGGAAACCCTGTTTTGTAGCTGAAATCCTTGGAGATACTTCTTTGTCAATATTTAGTAGCCTCAAGACCTTTATGTTAGTAGAGATGTCTAATTTAAACAAATGCATATAATAAAATATCTAATTGAAATTGTTTCAGCAGGGTCACACGTCTTGGAGGAGGATCAACTTTCCCCTGCCTGTTTCATTAGATGCCTATTTGTTTAAAGCTTTCAGAATTAGGCTTCAGAGCCATTAAGGCAATCTTTTAGCAAAAGTTACTATGTATCTTACGTAGGAAACTTCTGTATATATCTGAATCACGTTTATAAAAATAAACTACACCAAGGGCACATAAATCAGAAAATATTAACCCATACACATACAAGCAAAAATACATACTAAAGCAAAGAAAAAGATCAGATTTGCATACAAGGGTTTGTATCATAATGAAAGCAAAGGCAAGAAAATCACTGCATCCTACCTATAGTCAGTGTGCATGACTTACTCCCCTGCTGCTCATGCTGCTGGCTAAGACACTGAGTTGTTTCTTACAAATTCGCCTTCTAATCAGAAGAATTTCTGAAACCTCCTTCTCAGTGTACAAAGGAGATTAGAGATCTGGACTATGATGATGGATGTGCCTTTGTCTGTGTACTTCAGTGGTTAAGTAGTGTACTCAATCTCATCTGTGAAGTGGAATCAGTAAAAGCATATGTAGGGATAACCATACTGCAAAGAATAGAATCCACACAATACAGGATCTGAAAGATTTAAAGGGATCATTTCATTTGTCCTTCTGCATAGACTTAAGTTGTAAAGACTTAAAATATCACTGGCATATGCCCTTAAACATCTCAATTTAAGACTTACCTTCAGTCTCCACAGACAGTGAATTAGAAAGGTCGGGATTTTTTTTCCATATTAATCTAAATAATCTCTACAAATAAGTTTCTTCTTCTACTTCAGTTAGAGTACACTGTGCTCTTTTGAGTAACTTTTCTATACTGGGAGATTGCTGTTGTGTTTCTCAGTCTTTTCTACAGTTCCTTCAGTCTTCCTTCATTTATTATTTTTAATCTCTCTTCAGTCTCTTTAACTTGTCTGTATTTTAAAGCGAGGCATTGAAAACAGGATGCAGTACTAATGTAGGTCTCTCCAAAGCTGAATAAAGCAGTGACTGTCTTCTGCTTCTGACATACTGCAAATCCCTTTCATATATCCTAAAATATTTTTCAACAAAATCTCAGTTAGATCGTGGTCGGTTTGTAATCCAATATAAATTCCAGGTCCTATTCTGTGCTGTTGTTCCCTAGCCAGCTATATCTCATTTTGGATTAGTTCTTTTGATTTCTTCTTCTGAAGTGTACGATTTTCTACTTGTCTTCACTGCATATCATCTTGCTGGTTTTAGATAATTTCTTTTAACATATCCAGATCACTTGGAACTTTAATCCTGTCCTTAACCTAACCACCTGTTAGGTGCTCGCAACACTTGTGGTCTGACAGTGAAAATAACAGTTGAATTATAGCTAGGATAAACCTGTGTAGAATCAAGTGCCTCTCTCAGACTGCCAGTGAAACACTGAGGGTGCATTTTTTTTCAGCCTATTTCCTGGTTCAGTTTTAAGAAGTCATACAGGACAGTGGCTAATGCCTTACTAGAAACGGTATCACCTGCATGCTCTCCCTATTGATCCTGCATGCCAACTATTTCCAATGAAGACGGACAAAACTGTAGTCTGACATCAGAGCCTTCCAGTGATTCTCAGAAGACTGGAATACAAGATGTGTAAGACGACCTTCATATCTGTGTAGAAGTCCCAGGTTCTTTGCTTTTCTCAGTCTTTTTTCCTCTTTTTCACAAGATGAGGAATGTCATTCTGGGACGTTATTTCCTCTGTTTGAAGGATGTGGGTGTCCACTGCGATTTTTGAACATGGCATTTGCATTCTTTAATGGAGGTACATCTTAACAGCACCAATCCACATGAAATTCTCACAGTTACACATGTAGTAATTGTCAAATGTGTGTTTGGAAGGCTGAAGGCAAGATGAAGTTTTCTCCAGAACTGTGTGGATAACCAAACTAGCCCCTGTATAATCCCTGAGAAAAAGGAGGTTAGAAATATTCATGGAGTAGAGCCTTGACCCTCAAGGAGTCTGTAGAGGACTTTGATTGGTGTAAGCAATATGGGCCCTGAGACAGGGGAGGTTACACAAGTGAGAGTTGTCTCCTCTGCTCACAGTTATACTGTATAAGGACATCTCATTGCGAGGGGATGTTCTAACTCATAGTGACTTGTGAGTTCTGCAGTATTTGTTAATAAGCTGTCCCAGTTTGTAAAGGGGCCTATCACAAGCATTTGTTTTAACTTTAAAGATTCTCCAAGTCTTTATGCTCTTTGATAAATGACAGTGTCAGTCATTATGTATCTGCATTCAATTTATTCCAGACATATATCATCCTTACCATTAGCTGCATGTATAGAAAAGAGGTGAATCTGGTTGTCACTGGTGTGTTATGCCTAATGGGTACCATCAGGTCACGTTCTTCTTCAAGTAGCTGTTAGAAGTAGGAGGCCAAAAGGCTAGGGGACAATAGGGTAAGGGAATAGCTGCTACCACTCCAAGTCCTGTCAGAAACCGTTGGAGCCCCTATAATAACCCACTCTTGTCACATAAAAACGTCACTACTATCGCTGTTGATTTTGTCAAAAGCTAAGGAGATGTTAACTACTGCGAACATAACTGGTATGTGATTGGCCTGCAGATTTTTACAGGAGTGGAGTAGACTGGTTTTGGTGTTTCACTCCTTTTTCTGCTAAAAATTCTCAACAGTCACTTTGGTAGTTATTTGTCTTTTCTGTGAGCATGAGATCCACAGCAGTTTGTAAGCATATTGTGAACATATGTGAGCATACTACTCAGACTATTTAGTGCTCAGAAGAAAGATACTATTCCTTTTAATATGATGAAGACATTCATCTCTATTTCTTTTTGAGAAAACCCTGTAACCTGTGATTAAATTTGCTTACTTTAATATATTGAATTCTGTAAATTTCTGTAAAAGGTACCTAGATCACAAGCACTGTTTTCTTTATTTTTAAACAAAATAAAGATATGAAAACTAATTATCTTCTGTCAGTTTGAAGATATATGTACTTTGACTGAGGATTTATGGTTGCTAAAACAATGTGAAATTTTAGCAGACTGTTTAAATTACAGTTACCATATGAGGACATTTAAAGTGGAGCTGACCTATTATTAATGTCTGTCCTGTTTGCTGCCTTGTAGTATAGAAGCCAGGTGTATTGTTTTTCAGCACAGAAAAGTTTTGAAGTGCGGTATCAGTTTTCATCATAAAAATTCCAGACTCTGTACCACCCATAAGGATGAATAAAAATCACAGTCATTCTATGGAAAATTCAGCAAATGAAATATAATCTTCTTAAGAATAGGTAAAATAGTTTAAAGAAAGGAAAATTAAATCTTACTCATTACCCGTAAGTAGTTTCCCAAGAGGAAAATCATGAAATGACACTTCAAATGTATTGGGAAGAAATTCAATGCTGTAGAATGTTTCCTTTCTTACTGCATTAAACTTTGTTGTTTTCACACAGCAGAAGGTTTGAAGAGGGCTTAGAACAATATATATGCTATCTATATTAAACTGTGTTACAATGCTTTTGTGGTTTCTAATTTGTAGGATCTGATATATTTTCATAATTTGGGGGTATTTTGAGTTATAACACTGTTCTCGTCAGTTTATTTGGTAGTAACCCATCAGCTACCATCTTCTCATCCTCCTCAGGCAGACTCACCTTGTTTTCAGAATCTCTTTATCCATTTCTGTCTCCATTCGCTATGGCTCTTGCACTAAATGCAATCCTTCCAACTTCTTGTCTGTCATTGCTCAAGTTCTTCCTTTCCCTCAGTCTTCCCTAAAATCTTTCTCTCTGGCTCCTTCCTTTCCTTCAGTTTCTGTTTTCAGCTTCTTTCCACCTACTCTCTCCGTACCAACATTGTTCCCATGCTTCCAACAGAGATTTCTCTAACCCTTTTCTCCCACAATTGCTACCCCCTTCCTGCCTTTTGTTGTGGCTCCCTCCCACTGGTGCTTCTAGTTTGTTCAGATCCATGATCCATATTCAAAAACTGAGTATAGTAATAGCTGAAATTTAGCTAGATGATCTTGTCCCTATTTCTTGAGTATATTTTCTTCAGTGCTATAATTCAGTTTGGTAATAAAACACATTCTTCTTTTCTTGTATTAGCTAACACATGTCATTTTGTTTTTAAAAATGTTGCATACGTACATGTAAGCCTGAAACAGCAGTCCAACAAATTTCATACTCAGTGCAAAGAACCTCAACAAAAACATAATTAATGCAACACAATGTTTGAGATTTTAAGCCAACAAAAGCCAGACCATTTAGAGCTCAGGTTCCCATAGCAACCTTACTCTATCTCCTCCTGTGTCTGTGTGATAGGGTCTTTTTTTACATGACCACATATTGCTAGAGAATGTGCTGTATTATTGCATAAATAGAACATCAGTTTAATAAGTGAGTTAACTACACAAGTACTTACAAAATTATATATATGTCCTCAAAGGAAATTAAATGTGTGGCTTGTAGAGGTACTGTACGAATATAAATACGAGAAGAAATTTTCATGTAAGCTACAACATGATGTTACAACATAAATCCTGCCTGCATGTGAATTTTTGGCATGTTTTTAGTTTCCCAAATATCTATTTCCCTGTATATATAGAAAACATAAAGGCTAAATAATTATGGGAGGAAAATTGTTGGTATTTCTTCAAAAATAATACAAGGAGGCCCTTCAATTTTAAGTGATTACTTTCCATAGTAGGCAGCTACGTAAAAGCATATGGGAACTCAAGAGGCAGACTTCAGTCAGTCTTCAGGGCCTGAAATCATCCAATTTAACTGTAAGCACTTAAATGAAGGGGCTAAAGTTATATATACCTTGTAATTTCTTTACAATTTACGGAGGCAGAAGAGCATCTTCAGAGTATGATTCAGTCCTCCTGAGATGTGATTTGCCTTCTGCCTATCTTACTTTGCTGACTATACAGTAGGTCTATAGAAGCCAGTCAAGATTCCTTCCTAGCCCGGTGTATTGCTTAAAGTAGGATAAATCTAAACTGTATTGTCCAAAAAAAAAGGAACGAGATTTTCAGACAATGCTGAGTACTTATAAATTGTATGAGTTAGATGCAGCAGTCTCCCCATGCTACACCGATATGAACGTCTAAATCCATGACTTCACTTTCACTTGACAATGCAAAAGAATTTGATGAGATGTTCTGGATTAGCCAGGATGACACAGACCATCTGTTTTGAGTAGATATAGAAACAGTCCTGTAATTATTCTGGGTTTACATTGACTGTAGAAAGACAAATGATAGCTTATTTGACCTAATGTTAAAATGATGCAGACAATAATACCTGATTTGTATATAAAGACTGTTAGAAAAACTTAGATTCATATGTGTGTGTGTATTTGAACCAGCAGAATGAGTTAACATTGATTCAGCACTTCACGTTCTTCAGCTGTGACATTTTTAATACAGGACTGTCTCAGAGAACCTAGGAATGTGTCTTTACAGGCATTGAATAAGCACCCAACTCCTGAGTTTTCTGCTTCTGAATACTGGGTTAGGCACTGCAGCTCAAAAGTAATCAAACCCTAAGTTTTTGCTGGATCTAGATCAAGTTGACAAAGTTGAGATCCCTGGTAATTTATCTATGCCCTTGAAATGTATGTTAGAAATTGAAGTGTTTTATATGACATTGACACAGAACTCTGGCAAACCAGACGGCAATCAGTTAATCTGGAGAGGATTTTCAAACAAGAATAATACGATGAAGAAAAACAAGGAATAACATTGAAAGAAATACTCCTGACACAAAAGAGAGAAATGTCTTCTATTTCCTCAGTTGGGCTGCAGAATACATTTTCCATATTCAGTTTCACTGTAAAAAAGACCTACAGAGAACACCTGGTTAATGTTCTGACAGTTGTCAGAAGCTGAGCAGGTGGATACTGCTGGCATTCAACCACTGCTAGCTCTGAAGAAATCTGACACTCAACAATTAGATGACTGGCAAAGCAGAAGTATCTACTTTCCTGTAATAATATATAGACAACAATAAGACAATGTGTCCAAATAAAAATGGGTAGCAGTCTGAAATATTGAACAGTTCCCCAGAGAAATAATAATGAGGAACTATTAAACTAATATCCTCTTTCTCACAGGGATATTACAAGGCAGTAATCATATTGTGCTATACTGGATTAAACTTTGTTGGAACTAGTACATTTAATTGCAAACCTTAGTTTAAGATAGCAGCGAAGGAAAGGTAAGATTTTTTTTCACTCAAACAAAAAGCAAATGTATGAGATCCTAAGGATCTGAATGAAAAGCTTTCATCTAGATACAGTTCAAGAAGGCAAAGTGAGGAAATAGCTTAGATGAAAATACATCAACAAATAGAAAAAAAAAGGGAAAAAAAGCTTGAGAGTTTGAATAGTATGGGTGTGTGACCACAGTTAGAAGTCAAGCTTACATGTCAGAGCACAGACTGAAGCGGTTTCTGATGCTATGGACAGGGGAACACTAAGTTATCTAAATCCTCTTACACTGAGGGATGTAGAGCCTTGCAAATTCTCTTAAGTAAATGGAGTACCAACAAGAATATTTGACCTTCTTACCAATTTGTCCTCTTAGTTGAAACAGTTCAAAACATTCTCTATAGTGAGTCAATACACCTTTAACCTCCATTACAAAGTTCACAGACAATAGCATATTATTTCGCTCTTTAAGACAGGAGTAACTGCAGCTTCTTGCTCGCTAGGAGAGTGGCACCCGGCCATCAGCGCTGGCCGGCACCTGAGGAACGCCATACCTTGAGCTCACTGTATCCCAAGACAAGAACCTCATTAGCCCTGAGGGTCCAGAGCCAGGAGGGTTGTTTTCTTATCAGGTTTTAGACTGGTTATTTTTTTAAACTTCACTCATGATTACTTACGGGCTTGTAGCGACCGCCTGGAGAAAGCAGATTTTGACACAGGACAGCAAAACATCTCTCCTGCGTTGCCAAGGGAAAAGCCCACGTGTCCGGAGAGGAAGGCAAAGCTTTCTCGTGTGGGAAGAACCAAAAAAGATGCCTCTGGTCCAGAAACAACAGCCACCTGTCGGGGGTGGTTTCCTTCTGGGAAGGAAGTCACCTTCTGGGGAGGTGTCCTGAGGCAGCTCCGGACCAGCTCCCTGTCTCAGAGCCCGCAGGAAAGCCCGCGCTGCCAGCTTTGCCCAGGCGGCCGCAGGCTCTCTGGCAGTTGCCCGGAGCCGCCCAGTGGTCACCCCAACCGCTGCCTCAGCGCCCGCGGGCGTGGCCGCGTCCCCCTCGGCTTCACCCGCCGCCTCGACGCCGCTCCCCGGCCGCAAGGCCCAGGCCGCGGGGCGTCAGGGCTCTGCCCGGAGGCGCAGGGCTCCGCACCTGCAGGGTGCGGCCTGGCCTCACGCAGCAAGTGCTGGTAGAGGAGCCGTCCCCCACAGGGGCTGCTGGCGTCACCCTCCTCTGTGGGCGCCTGCTTGTTTGCGCTGGTCGTGAAAAAGGGTGAGGAAACGTCTTCGACTGAGTATGAAAATGTATTCCTGTCTACGTCATGAAACCCGGGGCTACAGCTGAATATACACAACGTGTTACTCATACGTAACACAGTAGTTAGGGCAACGAGGCTGATGAGGGGTCTGGAGAACAAGTCTTATGATGAGCGGCTGGAGGGAGCTGGGGCTGTTTAGTGTGGAAGAGGCTGAGGGGGGACCTTATTGCTCTCTACAATGACCTGAAAGGAGGCTGTAGTGAGGCAGGTGTTGGTCTCTTCTCCCAGGTAATTAGTGATAAAACGAGAGGCAATGGCCTCAAGTTGCATCAGGGGAGGTTTAGATTGGCTATTAGGAAAAATTTCTTTACTGGAAGAGTGGTCAGGCATTGGAACAGGCTGCCCAGGGAGGTGGTTGAGCCCGAATCCCTGGAGGTGTTCAAAAAATGTGTAGATGTGGCACTTCAGGACATGGTTTAGCAGGAATGGTGGTGTTGGGTGGATGGTTGGACTTGATGATCTTAGAGGTCTTATCCAGCCTATGATTCTATGATTCTAATTACGGTGTTACTCCAAGAAAGCAATTTGCAAACACAGTGAATGTAAGCATTATTTTCAGCTGGAAAACTCACAAGCCTTTTCTTTTTTCTTAGGCAATGGGTCAAGCCATGTTATTTTGCTTGAGCTATTTGTTGCAACTCATAAACATCTACATTTTCCACCGCCATTCATCGCATGTGATATTTGTAAGTATACTGGTCATAGAATTTTGGCTAATATAAATAAATATATCAGTCTTACAACACTTTAATATATATACATGATACTAGCATTGCAAATAACAAATGCAATTTTTCAACCCATAAGAAAAACTGTACCAAAAAGTATGTTGAGTTATCCATAATTTCTGTGTACTGCTAAGAATAGCCTACCACTGAGGATAAGTGCAAAGAGATAAAGTTAGCTTTGTCATCAACATTTGCCTTTTTTGGGTCATGAAGGTTTTCTTGATGCTCTTACACTCCACATGTACCATCTGCAGGGCATTTGCAAGCCATAACACCATGTGAAGCATCAACATGTACGATATCATAGAACCATGTTGTAACAGCATAATGGCATGCTGGTACAGATCTCTTTGGTTTAAGAAATAACCACTACTTCTAAGTTAGATAAATTCAGAAACTGGCAACTTACACTTCAGAGGTAAAATTCTGTGGATGTCTTTCTGCAGTAGAGATTAGGGTTAGTTTGCTAGAGATCTACCATCTATGAGTGTGTGAGACATGTCTACTTCTTAATTGGAGCTTCTGGTGCAATAATTACTATTCTGTTTACACCAATACCATAACTTTTAAATCTGTTGTTTTCCCATAGGTCCAAACAATAAAGATTAGCAATGAGATATTGGTGCTGCAAGGTACGTTAATCTGGCAGCATGAGATAAATTAACACTTAGATTACTACTCTTTTGCTTTGATGCACCATTAAGAAAGTTAAGAACCAGCAGTCAGCAGGGGAGAGGAAAACCCAGTTTTACTCTTGTTCAATTTTAAATTGATGACTAACACAACATCTTTAAAGAAGTTGATAAAGGTAATTCTTTCAGCTGTTGAACACAGCAACTCTTTCAATTATGGAAGTAAGTAGTCTGAAGTACTAAAAACAGTAGAGCTCAAGCTGAGAGGAGAAAGATACTGAGAATGAGAATACACAAGAGAGGACAAGGAGATCCAAATAAAGCTTTCAAGTCCATCAGCAGGCCCAGCTGGTGAATGTTTTGGAGAATTGGACAATTTACTTGGGCAATTAAATATGCAATCAGAAAATTAGCACTTAGCATTAGTTTGTGTTTTAGGAAACAGCTGCGTAATACAGATAATGCCAACTGATATCTGTAAAACATGTGGAAGAAGCCAGGTACTATTAAGAACAGAATGTCTCACATACACATAGTCTCAAAATACCTACTCCGACAGGTAAGAATTCTTTTATAAATGCTATTATAAAAATAAAATTTTGTAATAGCTGCCTGGCCCATGAGAAGTCGGTCTTTGAACTATTCACAGCTTCTAATGCCTTAGAATTCTCCTAATGAATTAAGAAATACAGTTGTGCTCACTTAAAGGAACATAGGCATGGACAGTGGGATTCGTCTTTCTTGTCGTTAGATGATGGCAGAACTGTAGTCTACATCTGAGGTAGAGGTCTGGCATTCTCTTATGTTTAGTGGAGAGAAATAGGCACTTTTAAAGTATGACTCATTTGAAATATTTTTAGATATCTACTTTAGAATGAGATTAATTACACCCTCAAATCTCCTGTTTCTTTCCGTTAACTATAAAGGATATCTAATTGTCTAGCTCAGATGTAGATTTCTGTAGTGTAGGAGTCCCTCTTTGATTAGATGAATTGTATCTTGAGAGACTTATCAGAAGATACAAGCTGGCCATCTGAGTTCCAGAATCACACATACATCCCTGGTCTTGAAGAGGAAAGTACTGGATGTTGATATATTTCTATGCTTTGTCCCTGTGTTTCAAGATTAATTTAATTTTTTATTCTGTTCCTCACTGATTTTTCTGGGCAGGTACTCTAATGCTTTTGAACCCTGATTTGTGTTCAGAATATGCCTACATATCGTGCTGTGAGTAGGCACGGTCTTTCTGTGCCGGTGCTGAAAGCTGATATAACCTCACACCGCAAGTGTTCTGAGACAACCGAGAGTGTGCGCGCTCAGTGCCTGGCCCTGGCTAATTAACTGTGCCATGCAGCAGCCTTGTTAGCTCTGGCGTGGTGAGACATTTAGTGCACTCACACATCTCTTGATCAGCACAGAACATAGGCAGGGTGATCTGGGGCCTGTCTAAAGTAACCACGTAGACAGAGCTGCAGGAAGCTTACAACCCTTCCATCTGCTTTTTTGCAGCTGCGCAGTCTGCTTGTTATCTGATTAGGATTATGAGTGTGTTATAGAGTATGTCATTGAATATAAGTAAAATAGAAAAGATCTAATGATGTCTTGGAATTGGTGGACATAAAGCTGCTTGTTTCTTCTGTGTGATCTGATTGAGTAGACAACTCTAAAGAAAATGTCCGGTATTCTAGATAGGAAGAGCCAAAATTTGGAGTTACACCAGTGTGAGTAATAACTAATTAGCAAGAGCTATTTTTAAACTTGCAATCGGAGTGATTAAGGTTAGAGGATGTCCTATACTGGGCAAAGAATATGATGTACAGTCATCGGGTTATAGTAAGACTGAGATTCTCCAGTGAGATAGCCTTTACAAAAACAATGTATTAATCTCCAGGAAATTCAAGTGACAACTTCCTCATGGAGTCTGCATCTATAGTCATCACATCTGCGGTATTATTCTCCCTTTTTCTTAGTTTCACCACTTACTGTGGAAACAGCTATATGACATTTTCCCCATAACTGTTATCTACTGGCAACAGGGAACTTAAAGCCATTTTTTTCTTATCCTGCCTCACACAGATGCCATTTTACTTCTGGAAGAAGCACCTTTAATCAGTTTTAGTTAGAACTCCGCTATTCTGTCATCTCTGGAATGCACATTTCTTCACAACTTTTTCATCTCATGAAATGATGTTGTTATGGCAATGTTTTATGGTGCTGACCTATGCATTTGATGAATATAATTGTGAAGTTTTAAGCAAGCATAAGAATTCATAGACTGCTTGTCCATGCTTCAGAGTAAAGTGGAACACTGTCCTTCCACAAGTCGTTAGCAAAGTAAATTAAAGGATTATGTTATTTTGATTTTTCATTCCCTTATAAAGTTGAAACTGAAGAATGACTCTTCTCAAGTTTTTGAAGGAGTGTTCTAATTAGTGAGCTGAAGAGTAGCTCCTGTAAATGTCAATAGGTGGGTGGTCTTGGCTTTGCTAAACTGCGTGTATGCAGTAATAACAGAGCAAGTGCCCTTGAAAATTACTTTGTCACCTTTTCAAATCATAATTTTAGAACTATACTTTTAGTCAGATGAATTGCAGCTGAAAATATTTCATTTTTATGAAGCTAGTCTTGAACAGATTGTGCTATTAACATACTTTTGTTTACATAACAGCAACAAAAAACCCATTGTCTTGACAGCCTTACTCTTAAAAATAGGCTAAACTAACTACGAAAGTATGTATGAATATTTCACTCTTCAGAAGAATTTGCAAGTGTTATAAAGTGCCCTGTCATATCACTGAACATTGTGACCCAAGGAACCACAGCATTAGGATAAAAGTAGCCCAAACTGGTATAAGACACCAGGAGATACAGCACTGGTTGATGACAGACCTCTGCTATGACTGGCATTTAGTGAACACATTATAGTGGACTTTTAGTGGACTGCATTTAGTGATGCTGTGTTCTCACAACAGCATCAAGAAGCTTTGATATAACCAGCCCAACCTTGATTTCAGTTTCATTTGCTGAACTCTCAATTAAATTTTTTAGAGATGCCAGTATTTTATTGATCTAACAATTTTTCTTAATCTGTCACAAGGGGGCAGATTAGTCCTGTTGAAGTGTACCATTTTTTTCCAGTAATCAGCAGTAGCTATCAACAAGGGAAGACATATGTTCAGACTAATCATTTGAGAAATCTTGAAATACTTTGTTGCCTACAGTTTGATTTTTCTTATCAGTATTGAATGATGAGATTTTTATTTAAATATTTCAATCACGGAATGAATGCTTGCTCAGGAGGATTGTACTTGTAAGTTTTTAATGCAAGAAATAAAACTAAACGATACAGTATAATGCATTTTCCATTCTACTTATCACACTACTCACATAGTGTTCGGTCAGCCAATGCAAATAATTAGCTATTGCCACTTTTGTAACTTTTATAACTTATAAATGCAAATGAGAAATATTTGATTCGTTAAAGCTTGTTTCCGAAACTTCTAACTCTTTCACAGTTTCTGGTAATCATATGATAATAGTGTGTAGTACCCCTTAAAAATAGAATTTATTTATGAAGGTAAATTAAAACAGTTAGTTCCATAAATAAACCCTTTTCTTAAAAAAAACCTCAAACCTTTATTCTCTCTTGTACCCTTTACGTTTGAAACAGTATATTCTTACCTCAAACTGCATCCCTCTCTGTTTACTTGCTACAAGCATAACTCAGTAGTAAGTCAGACGAAGAATGTAAACAAATTTAACTTGAATATTCCTCATTTTCTTTTTTCTGTCTTTTGTGAATTCTACTCTTTTTTAGCTTTTCATTTTCTGCTGGAGTAACGTTCTGAGTTTCCTTTTTTGATATTTACTGAATTCAGAGTAACAGCATTCAAAAATATTTATGTTTGATTGGTCCTCACTGTGTTTACATGTATACTGAAAGAGGAATAGTGCTCCAGCTTACAGATTTTTCAAGATAAGGCTGTGCTCAAGACCTTGAAACACTTAGCACAAGCTAGTGTCTGAATCTGTTGAAGGATCCCCTGAACTTTGATCTAGAAAATAAGTAACAAAAATTTGCTTTGTACACTCGAGAAAACCAGTAATAAATCCGTTTAATTTACTGTATGCTGTAAAGAGGAAAAAAAAATTATACTTCTGTTAAAATTCTTGCTAAATTCTGTTGTAGCATGACAATATTTCCTGGGCTGAGAAGTTTTAGGCTGAACACGACTGTAGTACTTTGTTTGAGCAAGTATTTTTAGAACAGATTTACGTGCTAAAGAATGTCTCATTTTTAATACCTATGATTCTAGGAACACAAATATATAAATAATAAGTATATTAAGAAGCTGCTAACAGGAGAAAGATAAAAGTGTCTTCCACTTCAGACCACATACAACGGAAATGTTACCAGCGTCTCTTGGTGAAAAGAAAATAAAAGGAAGACAGATGATGATACGGAAACAAGCCTAACTGAGTTTCAGGAATGAATTTCACCAAAATACTGTCTGTTTTCTAGATTCCAACAAGGAGGCTAGTCTATATAGTACATACAGACAGAATCTTCTATCTGCGAAACTCTAACAAGCAGACAAAGTTTTAAGCACTTACCTCTTAAGTATGTGTAAAATAAGATAACTCAGAAGGTTATAATTTGATAATAAATGGTGGCTTTACACTTTAAAAGCAACCCACCTTCAGAAGTATCAGGTCTCTTATGTAAGACAAGACACAAAAGAAAATAAATTTAATTTTATCAGAGTTGCAATCAATATTTACTGGAAGATGGCAAGATTTTTTTTCTGAAATGGAATATCTTAAGCCAAATAAAAATAACCTGAACCTGAAACTGAGATCACATTTAGAAAATTTCAGCTCAGATGCTTAAGGTATGAAAAAACTGCAGGAAACAGAATCTAGCTAGTAGTTTCACATACTAGATACATGTTTCCATATGTATATATTAGAGTATAAACACATATATGCATAGTGATAAAAGCTCTGTCAAAGGAAGTGGCATTTGACTAAAATATTTGACATATTAAAATCTGATGCCAAATTGAAACACAAATTATTTAAATGAGTTTATGTATCTTCATGTATATACATAAAAATGCATCTTTGGTCAGGATTTGTTACAAATAAGCAAATGCCTTAGATATCTGTTGTCAGTTTGCAGGTCATACGTACGTGGGATGAAGCACAGAGTGCTGATTGTTCTAAGATCAAAAGAAAAGCATTAAAAAGCCTTGTTGTTAGACATTTATGCTTTACTTTTAAAAGAACAAGATGTCAGCTTGCTTTTGCCTTTTTCTACATCAAAACAGCATTATTTAAATTTATGTGATTGTTTTGTATACTTCTCATATTTTTAAGTGTCCCATGGTAATAGTTAATGAGAGAAACAGAAATGTATTTATTATGCCAAATATTTATTCCATGCTGCCATTACTCCTACTGGTAAATCTGGTGTGTACTGACCTTATTCATTGTATCCAGGACATTATGTAAGGGAAAAATATGCATAATGTTGTTGCGGACAGTACATCCCACACTTAAACAGAATCAAAGTACTCTTTAACACATTTTCTAGAATCTAACCAACGATACAGACCAGATGGCAAACATTCAGCATACTGTGTTTGCAAATTTTAGCTGAGCCCTTGAAGAAATCTTTCTGGATGTGAATGGACTTTTTACTCTCTATGCACTTTAAAACCTTATTTAGGATATGTGTCTGATCTTTTCTCTTGGGTTTTGAATTCAGTAACAAAGTATAATGCCCAGAAACTTCTGGAAAACAGTGACAAAGGCGATGGTAAGAAAGTGTTTTTTTATTTCAGTTTTGTGTTATAGTACTCCTAGAATAAAAATGTTGGAAAATTAATTTTGAAGCTTAATTCAGTGGATAAATTGGTTCTACTGTTTAACATCTTTTCAAATATTGACCCCCATACTGAACACAGTATGAAAGGAGACCTGATATCATTTGTATTGTTGCTAAAGGTTATCTTCTTTGACTTAGATTTTTTTGTGATATATACTGATATATACATTTCTAGTATATGCATATATGTAAGGTGTATGACAGTAATTAGCAAACTGAAAAGGGTACTGTGTGGTTTACATGTTACTCAGTCTTGCAGTGAAGATGGCTAGAAACACACCATCTTAAAATGAAAGTTTAGACTGAAACAGGCTGCTCAGGATGCATCAGGTAACAAAGCATCAAAGCTGCTCCCTCTGTGATCTCTTTGGAGACCACAGGGTGCAAGTGGAAAAGGGACAGGAGTTTCAGAATAATTTTTATGAGAAATATGCGTAGTTCATTTTATCCACTTACTTTGATATCATGATCTAAGACCAAAAGTGTTGACAACTTCTTGAGAATGGCCATTGAAAGATGGTTGTGGCTCATGTGTTCAGGACTATATTGGTGTACATGAACTATGAGAAAATGTCGACTTGCAAGTAGTTTTACCTTGGAAAGATAATAGGAAATGCACATGCAGTGCTTAAGTTTCAATTCTGGGTCAAATCTCTGAAACAGGGACTTTGCTGTCCAGTGATACTGTGGTTAACTGTGCTGCAGGCCTGAGAAGGTTGGCACAAAGCTGCTGGAATATTCATAAATGATTTCTTTCCGTTCCAGTCCGAATACTCTAGAATACCGTTTACTGCTCCAGCAGACTATTTCTGAAAAGGCTGCCCCATCATCTCCCAGAACATCAGAGGTTTGTGTTCCTACAGAGTGGGAAGCTCTCCAATACAGACTCAGCTTTATGGATGTAACTGAAAGAATAGCTATGAAAAAACAGAGGGTACATCTTTACCCATAAATTAAACTGATCCAAACTATGGACCTGAGCACTGACTCACAACCATACCATTATATTATCAGAGCAGACCCTGTGACAAGTTTGGTTTATGCCAACCAACATTTTCCTAGATAGTGCCTGGGAAAGTTTGGGTTAGCACAGGCCAGGGTCTACTCCCAGTAGGCAGCATGGAAGCAGGTAAAGGAGAGCCATGTGGCCACAGTATTATTCACAAATATTGGTGTAGCCAGGGATGGCGAAGCCAGAAACCCGGTCTCAGGGTAATAAGGCTGGTAAAATGGGGACATTTAAAGGATGGTAGAAAAGGGCTTATTTCTAAAAAAGTTGTATAAACTGATCCAGTAGAATAAGAGCCTCTATGGTTCATCAAGTGACGTTCCTCAGGGGTCGGTATTGGAACCGGCGCTGTTTAACATCTTTGTCAGTAACATGGACAGTGGGATCAAGTGCAATCCCAGCCAGTCTGCCAACGACACCAAGCTGTGTGGTGTAGTTGACACACTGGAGGGAAGGGATGCCATCCAGAGGGACCTTGGCAGTCTTGACAAGTGGGTCCGTGCAAACCAACGAGGTTGAACAAGGCCAAGTGCGAGGTCCTGCACCTAGGTCAGGGCAATCCCAAGCACATATACAGGATGGGCGCAGAATGGATTGAGAGCAGCCCTGAGGAAAAGGACTTGGAGGTCATGATTGATGAGAAGCTCAACATGACCCATTAGTGTGCACTCACAGCCCAGAAGGCCAACTGTATCCTGGGCTGCATCAAAAGCAGCGTGGCCACCAGGTCAAGGGAGGTGATTCTGCCCCTCTACTCTGCTCTGGTGAGACCCCACCTGGAGCACTGCATCCTGCTCTGGAGGCCCCAGCACAAGAAGGACATGGACCTGTTGGAGTGGGTCCAGAGGAGGGCCACAAAAATGATTAGAAGGCTGGAGCACCTCTCCTATGAGGAAAGGCTGAGGGAGTTGGGGCTGTTCAGCCTGGAGAAGAGAAGGCTCCAAGGAGACCTTATTGCAGGCTTCCAGTACCTGAAGGGGGCCTACAAGAGAGATGGAGAGTGACTTTTCACAAGGGTATGTAGTGATAGGACAAGAGGTAATGAGTTTCAACTGAAAGAGAGTAGATTTAGATTATGTATGATAAAGAAATTCTTCACTGTGAGGGTGGTGAGACACTGGCAAAGGTTGGCCAGAGAAGTTGTGGCTGCCCCCTCCCTGGCAGTGTTCAAGGCCAGGTTGATGGGGGCTTTGAGCAACATGGTCTAGTGGAAGGTGTCCCTGCCCAAGGCGGTAGGGTTGGACCTAGATAATCTATAAGGTCCCTTCCAACCAAAATCATTCTATGATATGATTTAATGGTATGATCATAGAACGGGGCTGTGTACCATGTGGCTCATCCTGCACTGATGTGGAGACCTCCACAGCTGCAGCATATGTATTAATTGTGAAGAGTTACAAATATATAATCACATAATTATTAATGTTTTGCTATGCACCTTGTGTTTTTTTTCACTAATTGCTGAAATATATTTGGACCAGTTGTGACAATGGGTGCTATGTATTTGCCCTGAGACTCTAAATAACTGGTTGGTTATTGTGCCTGTTATAAATGGATAATAATACACTTTGAAATCCAAAAGGATAATAATAAGCTTTGAAATCTTCAGGTTTAGAGGATCAGTTTATTTTCAACACCGAAGTCATAACTGCAATGATTTAGTCACAAGTCAGACAATTAGGCATCCTAAATGACAAAACTTAAATCTGAATGTAGTTTTTAAAAGAACTGAAGCCTTATACCACTAGATGGCATTATGTAGTCACTTAGGAACTGTGGAAAGGCTCAGAATACTAACCGCTAAAGATGGCAAGTAAACGGGTAGAGTATTATTACACCACAATAAATCGTTTTGTTTTCAAGTAGTAATAAAAAAGTCTTATACAATTTTTAATGGTATCACTGTAAGAGCAGGACATAAGATGATATTTGAGTATTGGTTTTGTAACAGCATGCTAGTAATTGCTATCTTATTAACTCAGACTATCTGTGTATACACACTTAAAGTGATCTCAGGAAAATTTAGTAACATTAAAAATGAGGACAGATGACAAAGGCATTGTGAGTGCAATGCATTCAAACAATGTAAGGTTTCTTCTGCAGTTCCTTCATTTGTATCCAGCCTTGACTTACAACTACAGATGGGTCTCAGTTAAAACCCTGGAGATTAATAATTTGAAACCTTGATGATGTTCAACACTCATTTCCAATTAGGAATTTTGCAAATGGAATTTTGCAGGGAACTACAGACTGGCCAGCCTCACCTCCATCCCGGGAAAGGTGATGGAGCAGCTTATCCTGGAGGCCATCATCAAGCAAGTGGAAGAAAAGAAGGTTATCAGGAGTAGTCAGCGTGGGTTCACCAAGGGGAAATCATGTCTGACCAATCTAATAGCTTTCTACGATGACATGACTGGCTGGGTAGACGAAGGGAGAGCCGTGGATGTTGTCTACCTTGACTTCAGCAAGGCTTTCGACACAGTCTCCCATGATATCCTCCTAGGGAAGCTGAGGAAGTGTGGGCTGGATGAGTGGTCGGTGAAGTGGATAGAGAACTGGCTGAATGGCAGAACTCAGAGGGTTGTCATCAGCGGCGCTGAGTCTAGTTGGAGGCTGGTAACAAGTGATGTCCCTCAGGGGTCAGTACTGGGCCCAGTCTTGTTTAACTTCTTCATCAACGACCTGGATGAAGAGTCAGAATGTACCCTCAGCAAGTTTGCTGATGACACCAAACTGGGAGGTGTGGTAGACACACCAGAAGGCTGTGCTGCCATTCAGCGTGACGTGGACAGGCTGGAAAGTTGGGCAGAGAGGAACCTGATGAGGTTCAACAAAGGCAAATGCAGGATCCTGCACCTGGGGAGGAACAACCTCATGCACCAGTACAGGCTTGGGGTGGACCTGCTGGAGAGCAGCTCTGTGGAGAGGGACCTGGGTGTCCTGGTGGACGACAGGTTAACCATGAGCCAGCAGTGTGCCCTGGCTGCCAAGAAGGCCAATGGAATCCTGGGGTGCATCAAGAAGAGTGTGGCCAGCAGGACGAGGCAGGTTCTCCTTCCCCTTTACACTGCCCTAGTGAGGCCTCATCTGGAGTACTCTGTCCAGTTCTGGGCTCCCCAGTTCAAGAAAGATGAAGAGCTACTGGAGAGAGTCCAGCGGAGGGCTACAAGGATGGTGAGGGGACTGGAACATCTCCCCTACAAGGAGAGGCTGAGGGAGCTGGGCTTGTTCAGCCTGAAGAAGAGAAGGCTGTGAGGGGACCTAATAAATGCTTATAAATATCTGAAGGGTGGGTGTCAGGAGGATGGGGCCAAACTCTTTTCAGTGGTGCCCAGCGACAGAACAAGGGGCAATGGGCACAAACTGAGGCACAGGAAGTTCCGTCTGAACATGAGGAAGAACTTCTTCCCTCTGAGGGTGACGGAGCCCTGAAACAGGCTGCCCAGGGAGGTTGTGGAGTCTCCTTCTCTGGAGATATTCAAGACCTGCCTGTACAAGGTCCTGTGCAGCCTGCTGTAGGTGACCCTGCTTCGGCAGGGGGGTTGGACTAGATGACCCACAGAGGTCCCTTCCAACCCTTACTATTCTGTGATTCTGTGATTCTGTGAAATGTTCCCCATATTTAGAATGGGACTACCTCCTGGAAACAATTATTCATGAACTTTAGTGTGCTTGAAATCCAGTCTCAGATCCAAAATTTGTAGCCTCAGTATATCTCTACCAAGAGTACTGTGGCCCCTGGGACGTTTTTAACAAAGCCTATTCAGTTTACCAGTTGCTATGATGGCTTCATAATGGGAGAAAATATCCATGAGAAACTAGTTTTCAAATGCCTCAGTTCTGCAGACAATGTGCATAGCCCAAAGGCTTGTGTTATTAGTAATGGCCCCAGTTCTGACCAATTCTCTACAGGCGTATAGCTCTTGTTGATTCACCTCTATAAAAGAGGGCAAATTTAGTCTTTAAGTTTCTTAGGGATCTTGATAAAAAAAATCAAATTTTACTTATCTGTAAGTCTTGTGTGTAGATGCTTTTAGTTTAAGTTCCTAAAAATTTTCTTATTTCTGACCTGTATTAAATAGACAAAACAACCCTTACATTGATCAAACTCTCTAGTCCTTTTCCATTTTACTAGACTAATAAATCCTGACACTATTTAAGGTGAGGAAGGGCCAAGCTTTGCCTCAATTTTGTGTTGTCCCAGTATGTCAGCTCCTGGATGCTGCATTTCCCGATTACAGTAGGGAAAAGTCTACCCATAAGGTCCATGATGTGAGCGTGTCCTGTCATAGGGTGGAGAGGGCTTCAAGCATAAAGTTAGACTGGGACAGTGCCTGCCTGTGGGGCTGCTTGTGAGCCTAGGACCATGCTGAGTGATGTGGCTGCTGCAGGTCCCTGTCAGTCTGTAACACCGGGCAAAACTACAGCTGGGGCAGGTCAGCCAGTTGCACATGGTGTGCTCGGTGCTGGGGCAGGAGAGTGGCTGTGATGGGCAGCTATTGGTCTTTGGAGGTGAAGGTGCAGCAGTGGCAGAATCTGAAACTCCTGACAAATGAGTATCATGCTCTGTGTAAGTTATTTGACAGGCCTGACAACAGAAAAGGTGTTGTTCCCCAGTAGCACCTACAAAACAAGAAAAGGAGCTGTTCTTTTTAACGTTTCCCAGTTTCTGCTGCATGACATAGGTTTCTCAGAATAAAAGGAATTGTAATAATAACTGCAGTTTGGTGAGAAGTAGCTTATATGGGCTGTTAGTAATGGTACCAGCAAGGAGGGGAGAGATACATCAGTCTCCAAAGTAGTTCATGCTGAAAATCCTCCATCTGTGGCAGGAGGCAGCTTTTTTAGTGAATGCCAGAGTAGGCAGACTTTTCAGTGGATCATTACAGGAAGAAGCTTTCCATCCCATATGCTTTTAGTATTTGTCATTGGGGTATGTGAGCAGAAGATATAAAAACAGATGCTCTTTTGAGGTTTATTCTTTTTAAGCTTAACATAAGAAATTCTTATTCAAACACAGGTATAATAAGCATAAGCTATTCTTTCACCAGCCATGCTCATCCATTCTACACTGGATAGTAAAGTACTGTAACATCTCCTCTGTAGTGTACTGGGGTGTATACATACAAATGTAGCTACCTAATATAGCAAGGTAAGTCTGTCTGCTGCCAACATAAGTCTGTCTGAGGCAGTTTAATTATTTTCTGGCTTTATTTGTCTTTTTTTTTTTTGTATACACTGAGTATTATGTAGAGTTCTTAATAAAGATCTGATGTAAATAAGGCTTGGATCAGACTCGTTAAACTTTCCTGAGATAACCGGGATGTTTTCAAGAGTTTTGGTATTTTGTGCTATGCCCTTCCTTGTTTATACTGGCTTCAGCTGATATAAGCATGACCACAGAGTTAATTTACAGCAAGCTCAAGTTCAAGTAGAAAAATTGGTCTGAAGCTTGGAGAAAAACATTATTAGCTTAGCTAAGTGCATTTATTCCCAAGGTACATATCTCTATTGACCCTTAGTCAGTAGGTCCCAGTAGTCTTCACTAGCTGTGGCATGGTTTTCTGGCTAGACGGAAGACCAGAAGAAAAAAATGGAAAACATAGGGCTGCTTAATTTAATGAAAATGGAGAACAGAAAACTGTTTTTTTAAAATAGATGCTGAAATGAAAACTTCCTGTTTGTGAAGGAAACGCAGTTTTGTTTTCAGGAGTACAAACATACTTGGGTTCTCAAAGCAACAGTTAAGAAGGTAAGAGTGAGAATCATGTAGTCTAGTTTCAGACATCAGGGACATCTGATTTAACCTCAGCATCTTGTGATCAGTCAAGAGAAATAAATGCTTCTAAGGAGTGATTTCACTGCCTGTATTAGTAGGAGAGGAACTACACATTAGAAATGCTTGTTTCTCTCGGCAGCACAGGAGACTGAGCAAATAGCTTGAAAGCACTCATGAACATGACAGATTTCTATATTAGTAGAGCTGAATCCCAAGCTGACCATAATGTTTATGATCCGTGGTATGGATATCATAATACAGTGATGATGGGGGTCTCTTGCTGCTCATATCAGAGCGGGAGGGAGAGAGCCTCCTGCCTCTGCTTGTCCCTCTTTCTTCAAGAAATTCCTCAGGTTTGAGATGCAAACCTCTTTTGAATTGATAGGTGTTTGGTACCAAATGAATAAATTTGGGCAAGTTTTTAGCTGCAACTTACTGACATCTTTCTACTTACTGTGTAATGCATAGTTATCTCAGGCTCATTACGGTTACATTTTTCTTCCATTTAATATGAAGTTCATTGGCTGAAGCACAAAGTTACAAAAACTAAAGTTTTGTTAGTCTGTAATATCGAATCTGAAGTGTCTTCGGGAAAAACATGGAGCTGTTGGAGCAGGTCCAGAGGAGGGCCACAAAAATGATCAGAGGACTGGAACACCTCTTCTATGAGGAAAGGCTGAGACAGTTGGGGTTGTTCAGCCTGGAGAAGAGAAGGCTACGGGGAGACCTTACAGCAGCGTTTGAGTACTGTCATGGTTTAAGCCCCGGCCGGCGACAAAGGGCCACGCGGTCGCTCTATCACCCCTCCCCCCACTGGAGTGGGGAGGGCGATGGGAAGAGAAAGGCAAAACTCGTGGGTCTGAATAAGGGCAGTTTAACAGCATAGCAAAGGAAGCAAAAAGTAACAACAATAATACTGATAAGAAGAGTATACAAAAACAAGGGAATACACAGAGCAGCTCTCACCACCCGATGCCCAGTGCGCTGCCCAGCAGCAATAAACCTCCCCATGGCTAGCTCCCCCACTCCAAACCAAGCATGACGTCACATAGTATCGACTACCCTGTGTGTTTGGCCAGTTTGGGTCAGCTGGCCTGGCTGTGTCCCCTCCTGGCTTCTTGTGAAAATTAACCCTATACCAGCCAAACGCAGGACAAGTACTTAAAAAGGGCTTATAAAAAAGACGGGGACTGGCTTTTTAGCAGGGTCTGTGGTGACAGGACAAGGGGTAATGGTTTTAAACTAAAAGATGGCAGATTTAGGCTGGGTCTAAGAAAGACATTTTTTACAAGGAGGGAGGTGAAACACTGGAACAGGTTGCTCAGAGAAGTTGTGGATGCCCCATCTCTGGAAACATTCAAGGACAGGTTGGACGGGGCTCTGAGCAACCTGGTCTAGTTGATGATGTCCCTGCTCATTGCAGGGGGGGTTGGACTATCTGACCTTTAAAGGTCCCTTCCAGCCAAATTATTCAATGGTTCTCTCATTCTGTTCAGGATTCAGATTTCTCACAGCCACACTCTATGTATTGAGCAATTACGGAATTTCTTCTTCTGAACAGTAATGAAAAGGTACATTTCTGCATAACCACTATTTAGCATCCTGAATTAATCTCAGAGCATTGGGATAGAATTTAAGCAATATTTTCACGTTATAATACATGGAAAAGTTGCAATGTACAGTTTGTTAAACTGGTGGAGCTAGACAAATAGCAAAAGTTAATCGGGGAACTGCTGTGCTCAATTTTTAGCAAGTAGTTCATTGCTGTTTTACCAGGAGGTGTACCATAAAAAGAATGAGAATCTTGAGAAGCTGTGAGCAGTCCAGAGGAATGTATGTTACTGTGATTCTATTTTTTGCAAAGGTCAGGTGAAGGCTGACTTAATTTTATTAGTAGCTGAACAGAAGACAAACCTGTTTACATTCCAGAGGAATTAATTTCATGATTGTGGTGAAGTCAAAGAAGAGGAATTTGGGAGGGTTTGCTCATTAGTGATCTTTCAGAACAACATTTCGATGCTTCTTTTTCCTTTTATATGCTTTAAATCATCTATTTTTGTTTTATTCAAACAGTACAGAAAACAAAAATCTATTGTCTTTGTTTCTGAAGTTGTTCTTTATTAATAGAGTTTGCTATAGGTGTGTTTATTGTCTTGTAACAAGGAGGTTATTTTGTAATATTTATAAAAATCTAATTTGTAAAGGTAATGATGTTGGAGAATTATTGAAAACATGGAAAATTTATTCTGCTGCCTTCTTTTGTACTTATTCAGTGAAGAAACCTAAGGCGAGATCTGGGATGTCAGAAATATTTACATAAAAGAGTAGAAGACATTTATATTCAGTTTTATAAATGGGTTTAAAGTTTATATGACCCATATATGTTTGGACTAGATTTTTTTCTTTGAATCTCTCAAAAGTACAGATCTTAGTATTTTTGGAGTAACCTATTTTTCCATTCATTCTTGTAGTGTATCCAGGAAAAAAATCTGGTATAGAATAAAAGGACATGCACATGTTAGGATTAAAGAAAAAAGCAGGGAATTATTGGTAACAAAAAAAAGAGTGACTAAACAGCAGAGGATATTCACTAAAAGCGCTCCTGCTTCTGTCCATAACCTGAAGGCATTAGTGGAAGGATGTCTTCTCGCAGTGCCTCTGTAAAGGTTTTATTGTTTTTAATGGAGAAAGATCTCAAAGTAAGGTCATACTGCTCTTCGCTGGGAAGCAAGTCCCTTGTTCTTTAGGGTGTAGTGTTCTGCTGAGGGTGACTATTCCTGCCTGTGTCCTTGCCAGCACAGTGGAGGCTCTCTACAAGTGCTGCTTGTAACTTCAAACCCTGACCATCCTTTGCCTTTCTATGAGTCTAGTACACTCAGCTAGTGGGAAATCCTTTATATTCGAGAGGAAGAAAGCATAGCAGGCAGCTGGTAAGGAGCTGTATCCTTTCCTGCTATCCTAATAAAACTTCTCATATGTAGCACTTGTTCTACACCCAACTCCGTTTCACCTCTGACATCCTGATGATTTGAGATCAGTAGTTCGGTTGCCCAGGAGTGTCACATATACTTACAACTACACTTAAATACAGTGTTTGTCCAGGTTTGCCTTGTCCCACCAGTTCTAGGTCTTCACAGGGTGTGAAAGGCCTGTGATGTGCTGCTGTACTGTGCAGGTCTCACTTACAGCTCCAGTGACTGCATGCTGCTGCCTGGTGCATTGTTTTGTTCCTAAGACCTACTCCAAACATGCTGTATAGCAAATGCAAAAGAATTATTTTCTGTCTATTTCTCTGTCTATTTTTTCTGTACTTCCTGAAGGATTGCAAAGAATATTTCCTCTTCAGTTTGAACACAGCGATTAGGCTGATCCTATGAGTGAAATGTTTCTATGGGTGGAAACAGATGGAAAGCACACACACTGCCTGCCCATCACCTTTACTGTAAATGGTGATAGGCTGCCCATTCCCCTCTGTTGCTCCCTTCGAAAAAGAAAATGTTTTGAAGACACAACATTTGTATGATATTTTTGCCTTTTAGAAATGAATGTTGCCCTCAGATGGGTTTCAACATCTTGAGTTAAAGTCTTTCTTTGAGTCCCGAGTGAAGCTACAGTGTTTACAGTAATCTATGTTCACAGAAAGCTACTTTCTACTTCAGTGTAATAGTTAATTGGCTTCAACTATCATCACAGAAATCTATTTAAAATGCCTTACTATTTTACTTTATTATTTCTTATAATATTTCTCTTCTGATGTTGCAATAATCCACGAGTGTGTCTTCTGCTTTAATGATTGTTGAAGTTAATTTAGATATTTGGAGGCAAATTGGTTTTGTATATGTCTTTATATATCTTCCTACATATATACACATATCAAAAAAATCAAATCCCCATGTTTGCAGCGGAAGGTCTGTCTTGGTGGCTGTCTCTCACTCTATGTGATGGCCCCTGTTTTTGTTGTGAATGGTGGAAATGAACCTCAGTGCAGGTGAAGGCTTGAAACTCATACTCCTACTGAAGAGTGTTTATTATTCTTGGATTTGGAGAAACTTACGTTTAACAATGTCTGTCAGCTGGCAATGTAAACCAAACTGATTGCACAGAACAATTGTTTATGACTAGTTAGGTTCTTAGACTGCCCTCCTCACTGAAACTTCTACACTCCTGCTACAATATATTGGGTGCACTAACTGACCATCCCACCTCTTCACTGGTTTCTTTTCTTGTCTGCATGACGACAGTTTTCTATTTTCTTCTTTTTCCTGTTTGGATGATTTGTTTGGCTGTTTCTGAAGAGCTTTTTCTCTCAGATTTGTTAGCTTATTGCTTAACAGAGAAGGTACAATTCCTACTAGTATTTAAGGTGAAGGATACAGAGCTCTTCATTGGATTTTCCTCTTTCTTTGACCAGCAAGCAATTCTTTTGGTTTCTTGGTCTTAGGGAGCACAACAGCTGTATGTGACAAACTAGCCATATCCTTCAGCTACAGCAGAATCAATCTTTTCTTCAGGTACTCAGGTTCTGCTTCAGCACTTCGTTACCCTCTGTTGGAATGATTAATTTTACTTGTTTTGAAACATTTTTCTGATTTGTCTTTTTCTTAAACTTAAAATGGTCATGTTGTTCTGTTCTGTTTGAATTAATTTCCAGCTATGTCACTATGGTCTGGAGAGTATTACCTTTTTGTCTATTACTTGTTTTTTGAGGGGTAAATTGTTCCTAGAAGAGTCTTAGTGATGGTGACCTGGAGATCTGTTATTTGCTGGAAATTTTTTGTACCCCAGCCTATCACACATGCAACACTAAAAAGCAGGCAATGCAGAAGCATTTAGTGGATGATCTGGAGGGCGTCCTTTTGACAGAAATATAGAAGAATAATTTGAGATTCATGAGTGTCTTCTTGACTTTTTAGAAGGATTTACTTAGACCCAAGGGAGAAAGAAAATCTACTTAATATAAAAGAGTTGTGGGGAAAACATGACAAAATAAAGTAAGCTTCAGTTTTTAAAGGTATATATGTAGGAGGGAAGCACAAAACACTTAAAAATCTCGGCATCCTGCCTTCTGTAAAAGGAGGAATGTAAGGGTAATATTTGCCAAAAAGGGATCTGTTTCTGGTTAAAGGAATCTTATGCTTAATATAAATTCTAGGGATAATACAACAGAAGTAGCACAAAGTGCATTAGCTCTGAGTATTAATTGAATCATGTGTTTCCTCAATATCTGTAGACTAGAATAGAATAGAATATTTCAGTAGGAAGCGACCTACGACAATTATCTAGCCCAACTGCCTGACCACTTCAGGGCTCACCAAAAGTTAAAGCATGTTATTAAGGGCACTGTCCAAATGCCTCTTGAATACTGACAGGCTTGAGGCATTGAGCACCTCTTTAGGAAGCATGTTCCAGTGCTTGACCATCTTCTTCGTAAAGACATGCTTTGTAATATCCAGTCTAAACCTCTCCTGGTGCAGCTTTGAACCATTACTATGTGTCCTATCGCTGGATACCAGGGAGAAGAGCTCAGCTGCTCGCTCTCCACTTCCCCTCCTCGGGAAGCCATAGAGAGCAGTGAGGTTGCCTCTCAGCCCCCTTCTCTCCAAACTAGACAAACCCAGTGTCCTTAGCCACTCCTCACAGGAGCCCTTTCACCAGCTTTGTTGTCCTGCTCTGGACGCATTCAGGGACCTTCACATCCTTCTTAAACTATGGGGCCCAGACACAATTTTTGTGCCCATTGCACCTCGTCACTGGGCACCACTGAAAAGAGTCTGGCCTCATCCTTCTGACACCCACCCTTAAGATATTTATAAGCATTTATAAGATACCTTCTCAGCCTTCTCTTCTTCACGCTAAACAAGCCCAGCTCCCTCAGCCTTTCCTCATAGGACAGATGCTCCAGTCCCCTAATCATCTTCATAGCCCTCCGCTGGACTCTCTCCAGTAGCTCCTCATCTTTCTTGAACTGGGGAGCCTAGAACTGGACACAGTACTCCAGATGCGGCCTCACTAGGGCAGAGTAGAGGGGAAGGAGAACCTCCCTCAACCTGCTGGCCACATTCCTCTTAATGCACCACAGGATCCCATTGGCCTTCTTGGCAGCCAGGGCACACTGCTGGCTCATGGTCAACTTGTTGTCCACCAGCACTCCCAGGTCCTTCTCTGGGAGCATACAAATTATTACTCTGGAAAAATTATAAATAGAAGATATGGAATTGTTCCACAGACTATATTCTTCTCACATTACTCAGACCATCAAAAAACGAGTGTTTAATCATCTCCTTTGGATGAAATTATTCTCTTTGGTTGACTATAGAGGAGGCATAGACAACCAGGTCAGACTGTATATCTAACTTCATGGCTGATTAATGTAAGATGAAATCTGCTCTGATATATTGTTCATTTTGTGTGTTGACTCCATCTCTGGAGATATTCAGAAGCTGTCTGGAGATGGTCCTGGGCAGCCTGGTCTAGGTCACCTTGCCTGAGCAGAAAGATTGGATGAGATGACTTCCAGAGGTCCCTCCCAATCTCAACCGTGGTCTGATTCTTTGACATCTTTTAAAAAAATATAACACTGCAAGTAGAAAGTAGCAATATTGTCAATTTGTAAAGAGAAAGGTGGCCTAATAAATAGTATAATGTAATTTCCTTACAAATTTCTTTAGCCACTGCTATGTCTTGCTTCTCCCCTCAGCAGTCTTTGTGCTGGTATGCTTTTGAGTACTGAAAGAAGGGGTACTCAAGAATTAGCTGAATGTAGATCTACTTTAATTAACCAGGTAATGGAAAAGAAGAAAACCTACATTACTATCAGTGGTGATTTTTCCTTACATTTGATTTAGTATGTACCTTGTTCTGTTGAGGTTGCTTATATTCTGAAAGCCAATAGTTTAGTGGGTGCAGACATTTAAGGTACTTTCTATGTTTGTCTCCTTTGCATTTTCTGGGTAGGGATGCCTTGTGAGGAGGCATTCTGCAGTGATTTTGCTACCGCAGGTTCAGGTTCCTCTGTGTATCCCCTCTTGATTTCTGCACTGTGCAGTATCACATTTCCCTATTACCTAGAGATTCCCCATCTCACCTCCCATCACTATTTTGGTTTCTCTAAAAAGCTGCATTCTTATTTACAAGGACTGAGAGGAACCTCAAGTAGTTCCTTCTAACTTAGAGGGGTTTGCATCTCAGTAATCTGTGTTAGTAGACAGGTACTGGACACCAGTCTCTATCAGACAAGCATCGTAGGTTTTTGTTCGGATGGATTTTCTAAGCAATTGCATAGTCAGTATATATGGAAGAAAAGGAGTTTTAGTTGTCAGTTTGCTCTTTAGCGCTATCAGCATACAGCTTCAGTCACTTACTGACATGATCCTTGTCTCCTCTTCCTACTTCAGTGCTAAATTCTCCCATGGGTGATGTTCTGGCATGGTGCTTTGTAGTGAGAATGAAAGCGGCAGATTCAATATTTAGCCCAAACCTGTTATGGTTTAAAGTTTTTTTTGTTATTCCAACTGCTGACTGACTGGTAATAACAGGAGTAATGTTTGTTTGTTTTTTTTTTTACAGAGAATGTTTTCCAACAGATATGTTTCGAAAATACACATCCTCCTGCTCTTTGGAAAAAAAAAAAAAAGTTGTAGTATAGTTTTATTGCCAAAATACACAGCAAGTTTATATGCTAATATGGAAAAGTTGAGGCATAACTGGCCCTAACTCAATGTGGATTTTTTCAAATTTCCTATTTTCATCCTCACTTGTTACTGTTAAAATTTTGTTATCTAAATTCTCCTGCCCTTTCAACAGTCAATAAAAAAGGAAAAAGAAGTCTCTTCTAAACTCTCAAGTAAACTGTGTTACAGTTAGAGAACTGTTCTAAATATCACTGCTTAAAAACAAGGCCTTTTGAAGGACCATTTTAGAGTGTCACTGGCAAGCAATATCTCTTCATGCAAGTGAATTGAACAGCAATTTAACTGAGGCCTCTTCATTATTGTTCGCCAAATACTTATAACAGTAGGAAGTAGAAAGAAGTGCTTCGGCAGATTCCTCTTCCTCACATCTGTGAAAGTAAAACCACAAAGTGCAAATTATGGCAAATGTTAAGAGCTGTTTGGAAAACAGGGCCTATTTTTTGCTGAACAGTTGGACAGAAGTAAGCTATTTTGCATATGTCGTCTTTTTCTTTATATTTAAAATGGCATGTCTTTGATACTTCATGGAGATTATAATCTTGAATTTAAAAACCCTGTTTCTGGCCCCTTGCAGAGATGTTCCTCAAGCATGGACTTGTGCCTGAATCTAAATATCTTATCCCTTCCCTCTTTTTCTCCTGCTCAGTGCACACAAATTATTCTTGCAAATGCTATGACTGTCTTTGGGAAGTGTGTACGTACAGTTTGGTCATGCGACTGGAGACAGTTCTTCATGAAAAAGTTAATTAGACTGTTATTTACACCTGGAGTACATCTGTGGCTTGTGTCTGGGCATCTTGTCCTGAGGCTTCCAGGGAGACAAAATTAGGAAAGGCTGCTCCCGCCAGCCTACCCTTTCCTAGATAGAGAATTCCAGACAGGTACCTATTTTGAAGCTGTCAGGATGCTTATGCATGTTTTAGCCACTCCTTTCTCCTCAGGAATTCAAGTTCTACGAGTCCACAGATAATGTAATAATGAGTTTAGGCGTCTTTCAGTAACATCTGCAGAAGTACTAATGATATGAGTGTTAGCTTACAATGTCTTAAGCAAAGTAAGGTATGACCAGTCAGAACTTGAACTGAAACATGTAAATGGCACTAAGCTGATCATAGAGTCATAGAATAATTTTGGTTGGAAGGGATCTTTAGAGGTCATCTAGTCCAGCCCCTTTGCAATGAGCAAGGACATCTTCAACTAGACCAGGTTGCTCAGAGCCGTGTCCAACCTGACCTTGAATGACAAAAGCCCGTCTGTTATGGGAATTGGGGATGTGCAATGGAAGCAGCCTCCCCCCAGCCCGCAGGAAACCGAGCGAGTGAGCAACGGATGGCACGGAACTGCATGCAAGGAATACAGCCCCCTCTCCCCATCCTCTCCCACCATCTACCATGAATTAACCCCAACATATAGATAGGTGGCACTGTGTTCTTGGAGATACCAAAACCAGAGCTGCACCTCCCGTGGTCATCTAATAGTACATGACATTGTTTGCAAAGATAGAGGTGCTGTTCTTGGTGACCGCAGCTCTAATATTACATTCAGATGATCTGTTTTTTGCGTGGTGAATATACTCTGTTACTTCTGGTCTGAATATTTATTGTGTAATATTCTTAGCTTACGAAGACTGCCATGTTTCACCTCAGACTGCTTCATTTCATTTGAGGGTGGCTCATTTGTATGTATCTGGTAAAGAGCACATCTACAGCAGAGGGTTCTTACCAAGTTCTGTCGATATCGGTAGAGTTGCATAAATAAAATAATGGAAATGAATCTATTTGATAATTCCACTTTTCCTGCAAGCTGTTGGACTAATGAAGGAAAGACAGCAGAACGAATTCAAGCCATCTTAAAGATAAATGGGTAGACCCTCGACTGGTAGAAAATAGATGTTGATCTACTGACTGTAATTAAGCTACAGTTTTCTGGTTCACAGCTTGTTAGATTTTCTGAAAGGACAGGGTGCTAAATAGATGGAACACAATTAAGCTGAACTACAAGGACAAGAATGTTTTCTTTGGCCTTATTCCATTAAAAGCATAAGTGAAGTTTGTGTTTGCTTCATTAACAGCAAGCATTTATAATATTCTTTGCATGTGCTACTGATAATTACCTACCTGCAGCTGATATCTTCATGTTCCTTTCTGAGGGTTTTTCCTTTAGGTAGATCTTTATAAAAGTAAGATTCGTACTGATACTAAATGGAAGGTGATATTTTAATTACATTACAAAAATCTGTAGCAATTCTTTTGGACTCGCTTCAAGGCTGAACAATGCACAAACAAATCTTGAGGAAATACAGGACTATTTTCATTCAGTGCAACATCTCATCATGGGATTATTCATGAAACATATTCTAGATGTCCTTTGAAAGAAATATTTAAACCTCAAAGTAGTATTCTATTTTTATCTGTATTTATCCGTATTTATGTGATGGATAATCTAAGGTCACAACATTAGACAAGTAGGGTGCTTGCTTATTTACTTAATTATTTTTTGACTACTGTAGGTAATTTGAGTGGGTTCTTTCATAATATACAACTATCTGCTAAAGGACAGTAAGAAGTTCACTGTATTTAGTCCCTTAAAAGAGAAGGCTCAGAACTGACTTGATTAAGATTTTTAGTTACTTACATAGGGAAAAATGGTGTAGAATTTTTTTCACTCGGTGGTCCAAGGACATCTGTGCACTATTTCCAAGGGGACCATAAAACCCAGCAAAACTGTAGCTAGCTCCTGTAGGCTTTCCTCTGTGGGCTTGTTAATCTCCACAGGAACATTGTTAGATGGGAACAAATTTACAGAGGTTGAAGGCCACTGACTAGCTATCTTATGGGCTAGGAGCTAAAGTCAGCCAACATCAAAATGGAAAGAAATTGTGACGTTTTGGTTTGCTTGAAACAGTAAGTGTGATTAACTGTTGGACTGCATTATAAGTTGCTGTGGCAAATTATCCATATCTGATTTATATAATCTACCCAAAAGATGTGCTTTAATTCACTGCAACTTGCTGTTTTGCATGAGGAAAATTCCACAGCCTTTCCTGTGTAATTGGGTGCATTAGATTATGAAAATAGTTTATTCTGGCCTTAAAAGCAATTAATCCATGTTCAGCTCATTTTTCTCGTGGTCTTTGAGCAAGTTGCATACCACTCTTGGGGAGTGGCAGCGAAGCAAATAAGATGATTTGCTCCATTTCCAGAGGTCTCCAGTTTCCTCCAGTCTTGTGCTTCAGACTGTGTCCATTTGACCCAACTGTGAGTTAGAGCCAGGTTCTGGGGCTTCGGACTCAAACGCATCCAAACATGATTCTAAGGTTATCACTATTTTTCCTGTCATTTTTTATAGACATTCTTGTGCCCTTCCAAGTCTGATGGGCCATCTGATGTTCTTCATGTGGCTGTGTATCTGTCTCAAGTCATCTTTGAATTGCACTTCATTTGGAGAAGACTTATGAAATGCCAATATTTTTGTTGGCACAATGGAGAAATACAAAATTTAAAATAACTGAAATGGCCAAATATTTTAATATGTTTCTTTCATTGAAATTACAAAACCAAAAAGCCAAAAATGCTTATTGAAGACAAAGTATAGATCAAGACAGCATATGAAGAATCAAAATGAAAGACACTCTGTTTTTATTTCACTGATAAACCATGCAAAACTATTACAGGAAAGACTGTAAAACTCCAGTAAGCGTTCCTGGAGGTTTGTGACTGTGGCAAGGATCTTAAGGCACTGATTTTTTTAATAAATCTGACATGCTTACCACTAGCAAAATTAATGTTAATGGCATATGTTTTGCAGATGTCAAAAAAGAGAGTAAATAGTGTAAGGAAATCATAAATAGCAGTTTTAATTATGCAACTCACTTTTTAATTCTACTTGGGTTTCTTAGGAAGGGAATTTATGTATCTGGGAAAATATTTGGATTGTGGAATGTCACAAAGTTTTTTTTTAGTTTCATTAATTTGGCAAGGCTATGAAATAGACAACTATATCTATGAGCTAAATGGCAGAAATGTGTTTTTTTCTTTAGTTCTAAAAAAGTGGGTGCTGGAGCTGAAGATATAGTGGACCTAATATCTAAAAAGCAATAACAGCTTTTATGAGGTGACAATAGTATCTGGAAAAATGAAACAAAATACATACCTAGCCTTCTAAAAATATAGATTTGAGGGGGTGCAGCCAAGATCAGATTAATCAAAACATGATCAAACACCCTTTCTTCCAATATACTGTAAGGCAGCACAAGTTATTCTTTGTTGAACCACGACAAGCCAAAACAAAGCTAAAAACAGCAGCACAATCTAAAATAATATAGCTTTTATGGAAGCTGGCAACAAGTATTATGAAAGCAGGGTGTCAGAACACTATGGTGCACTGCTCTTCAAGCAAATGTAAAATTATTTTTTTAGAAACTAAAATACTGATGAGTCTTACTTCAATGCATTTTAAGGAGCAACTTAATGAAGAACTGACAGTGGTTGCTCACACAGAATTATACACATAGTAGAGCTCCTCAGGACGTACACTTATGAAATTCTAAGCCCATTTACATAGGTTTGTTTCTAATATACTGGTCCAGTTAATTATGATGTAAAATATTTGAAAAGGACAAAGGTAGAAGGCTGTATTGCTGGATGCCACTATGACTTAAGAGAATGAGGTATAGTCAGACACAACAGTGATGGAGAGTTGAGATAAAAATTATATAGTAATACAATTGTATGTGTTCCAGAAAAAGGTTATTTACAGGCACACATTTTAAGGTCAAAAGGGACCAGTAACGTCAGAAGAAGTCATCTGTTTTGATCTTCTCTGTAAAAACACATATATTTTCTGCCAGTAATTTCTACCTCAAGCCTCAAATTTTTCTAGAGCAGCTCAGGTCATAAAAATTTTTCTTCCATTTTCCAGTAAAGTAAGCATAGAGATATATGATAGTGTGAACAATGACAATCCTTCTGTATTTTTGACTAACATTATCTCCAAAAATGGCAATAGATTCTGCTGCTGCTCTTGTTCACTCTGTAGAGCAACATTTTGTTCCCTTTGTTTTGGATTGCCCTGGAATTTTCTGTTTTGATTGAAATAATGCTGAGAGCCTTGTCTTCCATGAAAAATTTTCTTAGAAGTATTTACCCTGGAGTCTAGCATCCGGGTTGCTTAATTAAGATATAACATAATTATCAGAAATCATAAGAAAATCACTTTTTAGACTTAGTTGTAGGATGTCACTAGGACTTAGGATGATGCTATATATTGACATTAGGACTTAATGTAGGATGCCAGACTAAAAAGTCTCTTTTGTGATTCTGTTTTTTCTCCCATTCCCCAGGCTCCGCAACCTATCTCTTTATAACTATTTTTTCCATCATTCAGTAGGAGAAATACTTAAATGTGAACCATTTTCATACTGCACAACATTAAAAGTTTTATGCTTCCAGTAATGCAGATTAATTGCACTCTTTCCTATGTCCTTATATTTTCTTTGATTCACTTGCAAAATCTTCTATTTTCCCCAAATTTTTGCTGAAATTACCACTGTGTTACAGGATTAATATCTGTGGTGCACAGCTGGGGAGTAGGTTTGCAAGTGTACAAGAATGGGCAGACTTGCATCAGCAGGTCACTATTGAAACCCACCCACAAGGGCTGGCAGCAGAGGTTGTCTCCTAAGAAGCTATATTGTTTTCCACTCAGTCAATGTGCCACTAACTAATGGAAGAGAAATGTTGAGAATTATTCATTTTTTTTCTGAAATTTATGAACCAAGTTAATTGTTTTGTTTGCCTGATTTATACATGAATGGATAAAGTACTACTAATATCGCACTTTGAGGAAGAAGTTAATGCCAGAATAGTCAAAAAGTTGCTCATCTGATTGGAATATTTCAATTTTATATGAGGGAACAAAATTAGATTATTTTTTTTTTAGAATGTGAATATACGTAACTCACTTCAGTTCAAAGTAAGCATGTAACACCAAACTTTGTGCCAATACGTTATCTGTCTCTGCAGTGATCTTCCAAATAGCTGTTTCTGTAAAATAGAGGTGTTTCTCTTTTTATATATTCTCACTATTCTGTCCAAGTCAAATATTGAAATGGACAACATGAAATTAGTGATTATGACTTGGTGCCCAAAATAAAATGTATTTGACATGATGGAAGTGTTTGGGGTGTTTATAAATGTATCATCAATGACAAATATCAGTTACTTGACATAATACCTTATATTTACTTCATTTTCTCCTTATAAGCTCCTTGAGAATGAAAGTGTTTTTTAATTGTTTCTTGCTTGTTTGGACAATAACACCAATCAAGCAGAAGTCACTCCAGAGACAGCATTAGAGCACCAGACTACAGCTAATCCTACAGCTGCTTCCCATAAGGCTTGTACTCAGCCCCGGTACCTCATATAGTTGTGGCCAATTAGGTTCCTGCATGTTGAATATGCCACAAAGAGCAGGACACCTTTTCACTACCCGTCCTACTATTTGCACAGTGACCCAGCATCACTGAAGGGTATTGTTATGATTCGCTTGTATCGTCTTTTGCTCTGAAAGGCTAGGGTGTCTCCATGCATAAATATCAACAAGCAAACTTTTTAGCATCTTTCTACTTTTTTCTTCCTTTTCTTCTTTCTTTCCTTCCTCTTCATCTAACCTTAGATGTATATGGTAAATTGTCAGTAGGGAAAAGCTTTCCAGAGCAGGCTTATGCTGCATTCCGCACTCTGAAACACAGCTCAGGTGAGAACAGAGTTCTTGGGGTAAGGGATTTTTCTTCCAGAGACATTTACAGGGGCTGCTGTGCTATGAGTGGTAGAACTTTGCTCTGGAGTCCGATATCTGCAATATCTTTGGAAAATCTTCATATCAGGGTGGTTTTTGGGCTGAAAAGCTGCCCAATGTTGCTGCTGGTCTGTTGATTAAGAGACTTACGGCTTAGAATTAGGAAGGGTAATTAGATCCAGAAGCAAGTGTGGATACATCAAAACGTATACAGCCCTGGAGTGATGCGTTCCTAATACTCGTATCGAGCATAATGGGGTTTGTGTGGCTTTTGTTTTCTTCTTCACTGAGAGTTAGATATAGAGCATGAATTACTGTAAGAAGCTCTTGGTCTGGGAGAAAAAGGTTGTCTCTGGAACAAATATCACACTGAAAACTTTCCAGCCTAAGCCTTTCATTAATTTCTCTGTGTCATCTTAATATATTTAAACTCTGTAAAAAATTATGCTGCAAAAAGTTCTCTCCATGTGTAATTTTTCCTCAAGTGAAGTGCATACCTTTCAAATTATAAACTTCCTACTTGTCTTAGGAAAATCCTCACTGTATAAATAATTGAACTCATCTGCTGTGAACACAAGTATTCTTTCTCTTGCAGTCTAAAATATATGCCTAAATACACATCTTGTACTTAGTGCTTTAAATAGTAATTACTCCTGTGAAGTCACTGGAAGGCCTTAAAAGGATTTGACAGTTTCTCCACAATCTTTCAGTGAATGTAGTAGCTGGGCTGTGCAGTGCTACATCCACTGATAATTCAGCAGCTGAGGAACTCAGCAAAGCCTGCTCCAAACTTCTCAGCTGTTGACAGGCTTGACTTGCTGAGAACACTGGTTAAATATAGCACAAGCGAGCTGAGCTCAACAAAGTCATTGCTGTAACACTGTGTGAAGAGACCAGAAGAGGGGAAATACAATCTGAGAACTAAACTGCCAAAGCCTAACACCACCTAGCAACAGTTGAAAAAACTTTTAAACAAAAGTCTGGGTGAGACACAGACAGAGTATACCTCCTACTTCTCCTGCCTGGGATTTCTGTGAGAAGCAGCTCCGGTCTTCTGGTCTCTACCCTGTTTCCTTCATTACTTCAGCTGCTGGTAGACCTAGAAAAGTGGGAAAAGTTTCTCTCTTTGTGTTCTCCTGGACTGGATCAGTCCACTACTGTGGTAGTGCTGTGGGACGAGCTACTGTGATCTTGCGGTGTAAAGGATATATTCCTAGGTTCGTGTTGCTGACAGGTAAGACTGAGCTAACCACTCCAATGCATTCTTTTAAAAACAAGTGATTTTCTTTTCTAGTGACTGTTGCTTGTTTCCTTCTATGAACAATCTTCTGCATGAAATAGATGAAAGCTGGGATAAAAGTTTTAGATTTTTTTTTACATTTTCATCACAGAAAAACATTGCTCAAATAACTTCTGCAATTCTTAGAACAAGCATAATCAATTAGCTAGTAATAATACGAAAAACTGTGTAACGATTTTGACATGCGTCTTGCTTATATCTGCTTACATGCTGAGAGATGAACCAAAATTAAAGAATAGAATACATACCATCCCTTACTAGTGAAAGTCTAGAGGCTATTAAAAAGTGACAGCCTGTGTGATAAGTAAGAGGAAATAGCCATTCAGTAACTGAATTAACTGAATAATTTGTGAGCCAGCGCATTTGTACTTTTTGTTTCTTTACTAACTTTTAGCACACAGGCACACCTGGTGCCTTAAGTACTACCTTTGTGACAACAGCTCTTGGTTCTTCCTCTTGTACTTGTTTATATAGAACGAATATTAATCTCTACTCAATTGATTAGCTGTATATGCAACCGTCCTAAGACTGACCTTATGTTTATTTTGCACAAGTGTGCCTCAGCTGGGTCATTATTGTTAAAGTGTTTGTTACTATTAGCATAATAAATGAGAAACTGGTTCTTAGATGCTTTATCCGGACAGCAGAATGGAAGCCTGTTGGAAGTGTATATCCTATGGTCCCATAACGGTCATTTAATTTAAAGGAGGAATTGCTTAGTATGACTTGCTTTGTCTAAACTGACAAAAGCTGTTTGGTTAATTGAAGAATGAATCCCCCCACCCTGTCTTCTATAGTCATTTTCTCCAAACAAAAGAAATCTAATATGCATGAATTTTTTAAAGATGTACTGCTTATGAATTCATATGCAATATGAATTCCGTTATGAAGGCAAAGATTTAAAGAATGCACTTAACCTGTGCAAAAACCCTGTTCACAGATTTATGTAGAATTGTCTCAGATGAAAAATATTTCTCCTAAAGAAGGAATGGACTGACTGAGTCTATGCTGACTGTCTGTGGTGTTTGATGCTTAGTCTGTGGACTCTGGGACTGCCTCAGGAAGATGAGAAACTTTAGTGAAATATTTCTAGTTTCATCCCCACATACTATATAAATGACATCAATACCACATCTTAGCAGTGACATGCTTACATATTGGATGAAATTAAAATGCTCTGAAGCAACTTTGACTTGGTGGCTGAGAATGTAACCGCCTGTGAAACAATACAAGAAATGAAGTATTAGGATGGAGGAAAATTCTTAGAAGCAAAAATAATATAGTTTACATTTTATTTCATAGCAAGGGGCATGCTACTTAAGCACTAAAAAGGAATACTTTTTGGTGGCCAGGATTTAATGTGATAATCATTACTGTGGAATTACTGCAGCACTATGGTATCCCAAATCTAAATCTCAAAAGGAAACTTTGGTATTACTTTTTAATATAGACATATCCTGAGAAAGTGATTTTTTTTTTTTTGTAAGAAAGCTGTACAGTCAGAACTAAAACTGAGACAATATGATTTGTACAATTTTTGTCATCTTGACATTAGAGTGAAAATTACTGCTTCTTATTTTGACTGAGTTAAATGGCAAATAAGATACGTGGAGAAATGGAAAATTTGAACTTCTGAATATATAGGGATGACAAAATCTGGGAAAGTGCTGTGCTAATTACTGACTCCTTTGAGGTTTTAGTTGTTGCTCAGCATAATGTATGGTTTTACAATTTTACTTTTCTTGCACAATTTACTTTTAGCAAAATTTTTGAAAGCAAAAGGCAAATTTATTAGCCTCGTAACTATCAAATGAAGTGACTTTTGAATGGTCTGATAGCAACTTCCAACTCTAACACATGGAGCTGTGGTTTTAAATACATCTGTCTTCCTTTCCAATTCAAAATGGAGGAGGCAGCTAAAATTACTTTTCTCAACAGGTGTCCACAAAGAGGCTCTAGGGTTTTCCAATCAAATCTGTGGAATATGTAATGTGGCTATTCAACAGATGGTTTCATATTTGAAGAATAGCCAATTCTACTAATGACTACAGTGAAACCAAGCTCAATTTTATATCAAATCAAAAAGTAATTTAGGTTTTGGTGATATACTCCATTGTAGAGATTTTCTTGGAAGACAAGTAGACATAGCATACCAATTTATTTTTCCCATTATGTATTATTTTGATTTTGTTTATATTGCCATAACTGTGGAATGAATGGTGCCTTTCATGGTGCTTAAGACTGTGTATTCCTCCCAATCTGAATCCACTTCCAGACTCTGCTTGTGGCTCATTCTTTCACCTTCATTACAGCAATATTATAATTTATGGCCTCTTTTAGCCAATCTAGCCACAGCTAAAGTCATCATCTTAACGGACTGTTTTGTCATCACCTCAGTCTTTCAATCTCTTTATAGAAGAGTTCTTTTTAACACCAAATTCAAAGACTTGAAATTCATCTTCAAAGCTCAGCACTGTTCTGTCGCAGCCTACATCTGCCCTGACTTTCCCATACTCCTCCCACTCATATCTGGTAGACTGTGAACCTTCGACTCTGGTGTTAACTGGTCCATCCTCTACTCTACCGGCTTTAGTAAGCTTGAAATTGACCTAATGACATACAAGTTTTCTATAGTGCCTCTTAGTGTAGCACCTGACACTAATGTCATGGAAAGACTAAGCTTGTCTAGTAACAGAGCTGTGTTCACCAAGGTAGGACTCCTGAAGATGTTGTTTTGCTTCCTGGAAGCAGATTGTGGAGTAAGCACCAAGTATATTGGGAAATCTCTACTTTTGCTAGTATGCCCTCCTGTTCCTTTGGCTCACGATTTCACCGGTGTAGCCATTTCCATACTGAAAGCTTTTTACTGATACAGGTGTATCAGCAAAACTCTTCCTGATACAGGATCTTTCTATTGGCACAAATTCCACACGTTTAATTGAAGACTTATGGTAATCTCATCTGATTTAGTTGATATGCCCCAGGGATAAATTAAGAATATGCCTCAGAGCTGTGCTGAGTCAGAGGCCAGGTTTCTGACACTGAATGTAGAGTGAGATTTCCTTGGAGTTTAGTAAGACCAGGTCTTAGCGTTCAATAATTAACAGATAAATTTCCAGTCCCCTCAAGAGCATTTAACAAAATGGATCATCTGTATTCCTGTCCAAATAATTTTTTCCTAAGAGACATTTTACTTTTTCTCTAATTTCCTGTTTCTCCCCTTCCTTTCTCAAGGTCTGTTGTTGCAGTTTGCCATACGATTTTAATATATAAACTGAATCTGAGGGCAGTCCTTCTACATGTCTAAAATGCCATTGGGAGAAATAGAGTTGTCATATTTGTGAAGAAGCCAAATGAAACAACAAGGCAAAGGAGAAGGAACTCCATCTATTCTTACTTCCTATTTCACCAACAAGATCTGCTATATAAAACCTAAGATAAGAACTGAAAGCTAGAAAGATTAAATAGTCTATGTGATAAAATAATGATAATATGTTGTATAGAGAACATTAAATATTTCTTTACAAGCAGCACAAACACCTATACTTTTCAGCTTCATCACCTTATTCTGGTGCTTTTAATTTTTAGCTATTTCTCTCTTCATTTCTTTCAGTGTTTTCTACTGAAAGTTGTTTCCTAATTTTATACAGCATAGTGGGAATTATTTGGGGAATACATTTTTTTCTTGTATTTGAAAATATTGGATAACTGAGGAAACAATTCTTTAGTAAAGAATAAAGATTTCCTAACCTTTCTTTTTCTTATTTAGCAACTAGTATTTGTGTCAAGTTAGTGACACTAGAAAAATATTTATAACACAGTTCTGTAGTTATTCTTTGAGGTGCTGGTGACCAAAGGAGAGGAACAGTTGTACCTATTTCCTGTTCAGGAGAGACACTGTGAGTCTTTAACCATGTCGAAGATTGTGTGACGCCTAATGTATTTGTGAAAATTGTGCCCTTCTGGATGCTTGAATAGGTTTTTCTTTTTATTTTGAGTCTTTTTACCTACTCCCCCAGCTCCTGCAGATAATCTGCACTTTCTGTATTAATTTTTATTCTTACCATCATAGCAAAATAAGTACTAATATGAATGAAAACAAAAAGTTGGGACAGCTTTTTTTTTTTCTTTTCCTTTTTTAGTTCAAGATGGCTTTGCCTTGTCATTCTCTTTCTGCTTTGACTGGACTATATCTCTAAATCTTTTCCACAAGTAAGGCATGCAAATGCTAACTCTAAAGATGATATGTAAGATTTCATAGATTGTGGTCGCCTCCAAAATAGTTTTCACACTTTGTAAATACAGAGAAAAGACAATTCCTACTATTAAAAGCATATATTCTAAAAGTGCAATTGCATTTTATTTGGAAATAATTCTTCTGTAGGTACACAGCTGCTAAAATACATGATTTATCCTCAGCTATTTAGAGAGCAGTGTTCTGAGGCAATGAAATGGCATTGCTCCCCCCCCCCCCCCCCCCCCCCCCCCAGTTAACAGAAAATCGCTATATGTGGTATTGTAGAACTGAGGAGAAAATTAAGAATTCCAACATCCAGTTCCTTAATTTTGCTGCTCTATGAGAGCTGAAACTTAATCAGAGTATGTGCATGTGTGCGTGCCTTTTGTAAGAAAAGAAATGCTTTTTGGCATTACAGAATGCATTGCTGAAGGAGTGGGACAAACACATCCGAAGTACGGGGAAATAGGCTGGAGCTTGTACTTTTTCCCTTAAATGGGCAACCTATCTAGTTGCTGTTAGCTGACACAAGCAAAGGGGTGTGTGAATCTAAAAGACTGCTGTACATTTTCCGAATGAGTTTCATTTCAAAGCTGATAAAAAGGCAATTAAAATCTTAATTATCTACAATGTCACCAGACTTGGATATAAACCGGTGGGGTTTCAGAACAAGAGCAAAAACCTTGATGAATTTGCAATAAACTTTTTGAGTTTGGTTTACATACTTTAAGAGCTCTTTAATACAGTAAGGGTTGCTTTCTTTGCTTTTCCTTTTTGGGGAAATGGTGTCAAAGAGTACGATGTTTTGTGATTTACACTGTTCAAAAGTTTGTTCTAGTGCATATGTAAAAGTAATGTTTTGGAAGCTAAATGCATTTTCTATCTAAAGTCCACAGTATTTAGAGACCTGTAGGTTTGGGTGGGGGGAGGTATCTAACTAACTAGTGTGTTATGGCTGTGAATAGCAAGAGCTACAAGAGCAAGAACTTCACCAACAACCTTTAAAAAAAAACCTGAGAAAAAGTGGATTCTATTGTAATAGCAGAAAAGGATTTTTTAAGAAACTGGTTTTAAGGCTGCTCCTACTAAAACAACAGTAATTGAAATGAAAGCTTGTGTGTCCTTGGTACAAAAATTTTAATTAGAGTTTATCAGACCGCTTGCATTTTTCAGAAAATATAAAGCAAATGAACGCAACAGAAAGCAGGAGACTGCTAACATCAGTGTAATCAAATTGCTGCCAACTTGCCTTGTTTGTCTAAGAGATCTCTGAAAATAAGGTCTTTCCCACACATGCATGAGTCATAGGATGTAATGGGGCTAAGCAGACTTGCTTCAGTTTTCTAATGCACACATATCTAAACTAACCTGTTTTAGTGCCTGTTCCTGTAACTAAATGAGATCTAGCTTGACAACAGGAAGGGAGAAGTGGTGGTGAGTTCATGGTGCTATTTCAGTGCAGTAACCTGAATGCTAAGGAAACGATGCAATTTCCATTTGTTGGGAAAACTGCAGTTACTGTGACAACAAATATACACTACAGAAAAACATATACAATTTATCCTCAAGTTCAAATTTGTGAATGTAGTAGATAGGATATTCATAAAATCTCACACTATCTAGTTATGTGACTCAAAGAACATTCTTACTTTTAAAATAAATAATCCAGATCATTGAAAAAATATCCCTTTAAAAGCCATAAGCAAGGACATAAATGAAAGGGTGGCAAAACACATGTGGCTAACCATGGCTAGTTAGGTTCTGGGCTGACTAAAATAAAAGAAAAAATAGGCATATATTTCTCATGCTAAAGCTATTCAATTCCTGTGTCTGTCATTCATACTTATCCCCAAAATCTCACTAGTCTCAGCATCTGTAATCACAAAACCTCTTGGATCTAACTTTCAACATAAAGGTTACAGTGGTTCTTCTATAGTGTCTTATTTCTCCTCCTTTTATTCTTCTACAAGAACTTCTGTAAGAAAAAGAAATACAAATTATATTCCAGTAAATAAGGATTTCAGTTCCTCAATCTGATAAAATTGAGAGAGAAAAATAAATAAGCATTCCAATTTTTGACTCTGGGCAGGAGGCAGAAGGAAGAGAACGATGCCATGCTAGATGTCCTCAAGCATGTCAAATGTAGCGCAGAACAAGATGTCCCTTCTGCATGGAGGGACACACATGGTTGTGGCAACAGAGCTCCTGAGTGCCAGAGGAACCATGTGTTATGAGGCAGCTGGATGTGGGAACCACTGCCTCTTTGAGTGGCAGAAGCCAGAAGCTAGAATCCAAGTCACAAAAAGTGTCATGTTGCAAATAGTGCAAGGCAGGGTCACAGTAGCATGTCCTCTGGAAGAGAGTTGCCACTTACGGAGTTACAGAAAGAGCATTTAGGTGGAAGGATCTGACAGAAGTCATCCAAGTCTTACTCAAAGCAGGACTATCTCCAGGATCTGATCAGATTGCTCGGGGCTTTGATTATTTTCAGTTGCCTTGAGTATTTTTAATTTGTAATTATTCTAAGGTCTCACATCTTATTTGTGTTACAAAGTTTTGAACATGACTGGCTAAGGAATATTTTTCCAGTGATCATAATCAATGTTTCAAAATCCATATGCTGTGTAAAAGATGACTGGAGGGATGGTTGATAGTAACATAAATCACAGACCTTTGGCCCTTTCAAAATTGTAAAATAGGCAACATCTGTAGGGTTTTTTGTTTGATTTAGTTATGTTTGATGTGTTATATCCTAAAATAAGCAAAATAAGAATAAAAAAAAAAATCTTGATTTTTAATTCTCTATCCTAGTTTACTCCAACTTTTAGAATGCGCACCCTTCTCCCCCTCCTCCCTGCCGCATTCTGTTTGAAAGCCAAACATTTAGAGTTAGGATGCCATTAGGGTGCCACCTCTCTACGAAAGAATTCTGAAAAAAAGGTTAAGTATATTCTATCTTTATCTTTCCAGGTAGTCCAGTGAGCTGAAAGGCTAGCATTGAGATTGTAAATAATAAGCAAATAAGGAAGAAAAACAGAGATGCTGCTTTTGAGGAAGGAAACCTGAATACTGCTTTCACTGTTCAGTTCACTTTTCTTACTGAACATCTCTTTCCAATTGTTCCCTAATCAGGAATGTAGCATGAAGCACATGTGGCAAACAGGTTTCCTAGATGGAATTGTGGTTAACCTGAGAAGAGCTTAGGCTCGTTTGGTTTACAAAAGCCCTTGGTTGTGGAAATATCTAAATTTACCTGATGGTGATTACTGTAGCGTGAAGCGAGGACAAAGTAGTGGCCTTGTGGTGCTCAAAGGGATGTGGCAGGTAGTCTTTCCATACAGGATTTCTCGTAACTGTTAAGAATAACCAATGAAGACAGGTATTCTTCTTCTCTTTAGATGAATCGGCAAGTAATGTTCCTAAAACTGGCTACTGTAACGAAAATTTTGCCATCATTTGTAGTGATGAGTGGAAAAAGGCTAAGGAGTTCTCCCAGCTGATGGAGTACAGAGGTTTTGGATCCCATTGTACTTGTCTAGACCAAACTCGGTACTTGCTGCAGAGGCGGACTTGAGGAGCTAATAGGACTTGCACACACACATAGAGATCATACAAATTACCCTTGCAGCTTTTTTAATAATGAAGCTGCCAAATGCTCCAGTGGGAGTTAAGTTAGTGAGAAAGTGAGATTTAGGAAGAAGGGATCATACTTTGAAAGACACCAGAACGGGCTAGGGCAGACAAGAAGTGCTTCAGCAGGAGGCCAGGAAGCCATGTTTTAAAGCTAGGGGCCTCTAAACCACAGGTTAACCAGATAACGGCATCTTTAACTACCCTGCCTGGAATCCATCTGGGCAGTGGTTTAAAAAGTAGCTTATGGATTGTAGAAAAAAATAACTAAATTAATTTTCTTGCTTTCAGAGAACACGTTCTTAAGCCCAAAACTATTTTGGAAAACCTTTTTGTTAGAAAGATGGAGGGGGTACAATATAACTACCTTTGATACAGAATTTGATCTATTTGTAAATGGAAATATACAATAGGATTGCTGTGGTACTTGGGGGCCCAGGAAGACCTGTTCTGAGCCCTCTCTGTGACAGTGACACAGCTGCCTGACTTCAAGAAAACAAATTCCCTTCAGTGATACTAGACTCTAGCTCCTATTCAGTATCACTACCAGCCACACAACCTATATCAGCACAGGTCTCTGAGAATCACAGAATCACAGAATCACAGAATAGTAGGGGTTGGAAGGGACCTCTGTGGGTCATCTAGTCCAACCCTTATGCCGAAGCAGGGTCACCTACAGTAGGCTGCACAGGACCTTGTGCAGGCGGGTCTTGAATATCTCCAGAGAAGGAGACTCCACAACCTCCCTGGGCAGCCTGTTCCAGTGCTCCGTCACCCTCAGAGGGAAGAAGTTCTTCCTCATGTTCAGACGGAACTTCCTGTGCTTCAGTTTGTGCCCATTCCCCCTTGTCCTGTCGCTGGGCACTACTGAAAAGAGTCTGGCCCCATCCTCCTGACACCCACCCTTCAGATATTTATAAGCATTTATTAGGTCCCCTCCCAGCCTTCTCTTCTTCAGGCTGAACAAGCCCAGCTCCCTCAGCTTCTCCTTGTAGGGGAGATGTTCCAGTCCACTCACCATCCTTGTAGCCCTCCGCTGGACTCTCTCCAGTAGCTCTTCATCTTTCTTGAACTGGGGAGCCCAGAACTGGACAGAGTACTCCAGATGAGGCCTCACTAGGGCAGTGTAGAGGGGAAGGAGAACCTGCCTCGTCCTGCTGGCCACACTCTTCTTGATGCATCCCAGGATCCCATTAGCTTTCTTGGCAGCCAGGGCACACTGCTGGCTCATGGTTAACCTGTCGTCCACCAGGACACCCAGGTCCCTCTCCACAGAGCTGCTCTCCAGCAGGTCAGCCCCAAGCCTGTACTGATGCATGGGGTTGTTCCTCCCCAGGTGCAGGACCCTGCATTTGCCTTTGTTGAACCTCATCAGGTTCCTCTGCACCCAACTCTCCAGCCTGTCCAGGTCACGCTGAATGGCAGCACAGCCTTCCGGTGTATCTACCACACCTCCCAGTTTGGTGTCATCAGCAAACCTGCTGAGGGTACATTCTGACTCTTCATCCAGGTCGTTGATGAAGAAGTTAAACAAGACTGGGCCCAGTACTGAGCCTTGGGGGACACCGCTAGTTAGTGGCCTCCAACTAGACTCAGCGCCGCTGACGACAACCCTCTGAGTTCTGCCATTCAGCCAGTTCTCAATTCACTTCACCGACCACTCATCCAGCCCACACTTCCTCAACTTCCCTAGGAGGATGTTATGGGAGACCGTGTCAAAAGCCTTGCTGAAGTCTAGGTAGACAACATCCACAGCTCTCCCTTCATCTACCCAGCCAGTCATGTCATCGTAGAAAGCTATCAGATTGGTCAAGCATGATTTCCCCTTGGTGAATCCATGCTGACTACTCCTGATAACCTTCTTTTCCTCCACTTGCTTGATGATGGCCTCCAGGATAAGCTGCTCCATCAGCTTTCCCAGGATGGAAGTGAGACTGACCGGCCTGTAGTTCCCTGGGTCCTTCTTCTTGCCCTTTTTGAAGATTGGAGTGACAACTAATGAACTAATGAAGTGCTAGAAAAATACCTGATGTTAGCTATAGACAGTGTAATGAGTTTCTCCTTAGCTTAGGTAGCACAAAGCAAACACAGGAAAATATCAGAAATAAACTGAATAATCTACTTAAGTGTTCAGTGAATACCCTGAACATAACACACCATTTCGTAACCATTTGTTAAGGAATAAGGAGAGTGGGAACAGTTCTACAGGCTACTGCTGTCAACACAAAAAATCCCTCCAAGACAGCAGTGAGTATCTGAAAATGAGTGAAGCATTACTGCATGCAAGGAGGGTTAATTTAGATACCTCCAGCATTAGTTGTGTAAACAAAGAGTAAATCACACTGCAAGGAATAGGCTGTAAGAGTGGCAGGACATCCGATGGATTGCTTATTAATCAGAAACACTTTGCTAAATGCAAGTTCCCTCTCCAAAATATTCATGCCGTGTTTGAATTTTGTTGTTTATCCCTTTCAAATCAAATAATGTTACCTTAAAATGTGAGGTGCTAAGTATCATACCGGGGAGAGGAAGGCTGGTTAAATGGCTGGCTTTCACGTCAGTGACTCCTTGTATGACTCTCAGCAACTTATTTACTTCTACACTTTTAGTAACACCTGGGATGTTGCAAAAATAAATATAGCAGTGACTTTGACACCCTAAGATGTTGCAGTATTGAACATCATGTCAACAACTTTGAATAAGAAGACTTAAATAGCCCTCTTCGGAAAGCAGATTCTGCTGGGAGAAGTAGGAATAGAAGTTGAATTAGTCTGAATGACAAGAATATGTATTTTTAGAGGACCTCCCCAGAGGGAAGCATAACTGTGCCCTGAGTTGCGGGTAGTGAGAAATCAGCCATACTGGTAAAGCACAGCAGAAAAAGGAAAGAGGAGGAGCAGCGATATGACCAGGAAGCTGCAAGAACAAAACTCTACCAAAACAGAAACCAAAGTAGTATCAATACTAAGATGTTTCAGGAAAAATAAAAACATAATCTCAGGTTCAGTTGTACCTGAGGGCAAAGATGGTGCCGTTAGCTCATGGGCTTGTTGTTATTTTGGGAGTGCTCAGGACAAGCTGCCTGGTACAAGAAGGAGGCTGCTGGGGAAAAAACAATCTTGAGGGAAAATGACCTTTGAGGGAAGGGGTGGGCAGGTGGTGACTGCCCAAATTAACTGGTGGTGGGGCAGCCCCGGAGCCACTGTGGGCCTGGGGGAGGCCGCAGGAACCCCGTGTGCTGGCTGGGGGAAGAGAGAATGCCTGCCAAGCAGGAATGTCCTGTGGTGCTGCCTGTCTCCTGTAGGCCTGGAAAGTAGCCAAGGTCTTCAGTCCTGACCGCTTTGCTACAGCAATGGCAGCAGCTCAGATTACTCTTTTGGCAACTGAGATTTTTGATAAAGTCTTGTCCTAGGGATTAGGTTGCCATTACATGACTCCTAGCTTTAACTAAAACAAAGAAAATTAGAAAAAAATGGTCCTGATGACTTCAAGAGTTGAAGGGTATGAGCTCTAGATGACCTTGATGCCATGACGTATTGCTTTAAAATCTCCTGAAACACAACTTTGGAAGATGATATCTCAAGATGGTGAATGTGTACGGTTGGCAATACCAGTAGACAGAAGGGACAGTGAATCCGAGAGCAGGGCAGAGTCCCACGCTCATGTATGTGCCACGGCACAGAATACGCAGGCCGAGATTTGCAGCCACAGCTGCTGAAACACCATTGAAGGCAGCTCAAGTCTACCACACCATGCCCTACCAAGGTGTAACGGCAGTGGCAACTGTGAAGGTGGGCCCAAAGCTAGTCCAGGTCAAAGTAGGAGGTCTGGAAAGTCTTTCTTATTTTACTTGAAAGCCTTTCCGGGGGGGGAAAAGAATGGGACCCTTCCTTGGATTTCATGAAAAGGAAGTCGGGTCTTTATTGCGAGAGCTTCCCTTGGTAAAAGGTGTGAAATGCGGAAGTCCAAGCAGCCACTCACCTACCTGAGTGTACCAGCACAAGCTGGGCGGGGACCAAACTGCTCTGCATGCTCTGCTCTGCTGGGAGAGGCAGTGAAAGCTGCACTCCTCCCTTGGGACACGATGCAGGGAAGGCTTGTGCGAAGGCAAGGAAAACACACCTACCAAAAAAGGGTAGGGGAAGAGTGAAAAATGAAAGTCTCATGGGCCAGTTATGTTAAGCTGCAAGAAAAGGGAATGGAAAGGACAAGAAATAGTGGCACCCTTTTATGTGACCCCATCTAACTTTAGGAAACCAGTTAATTTCATTCAAAAAATAGGGGCCCACAGTAACAACATTTTGAAGGCTCAAAAAACGCGTATGTACCATAGTGCTGCACTGAAACAGCAGCATTTCAGCAAATGATTTAGCACTGTGGGGAATGGAGCTTCTCCCCATGTGTACAAAGGCAGCACCCATGCTCTTACACAAAAGTCATACCGTTCTTTGACAGACTGAGTTCAAAAGGTTTGTTTAAAGTCTCACGGTAAATTGTAACATATCAGGGTTTATTTTTTTCTAATTTAGGTGTTTTGTTTTATTCACTTTAGTGGTTTTTTTTTTTTTCTTTTTTACAGTGAAAGAACAAAGTTAAACCCTCAGGATTTTGGACCTACTGTCTGAAGGCTGAATTTAGTATCTAATCTCTAAGCTCCCCTGGACAGCCTACTTCATTCTCTTTTTCCTGATGTAAAAACAAGGGTCTCTGGGAAATAGACAGCTAGTAACTTTGTTTCAGGGGGGTCATTTGGTTGCTTCCTGAATCAGGCAGCTTGAGATGCTTGAAAACAACTCAGTGTATCTCCCCCAGAGGATACATATACATCACATCTCTGATTTGTCTAAGCTCCCTTGGCCTCTGCCCAGGAACATCCAGATTTCCTGACTCATGGCGATGTACCCTGTCTGGTTGTACTTCATGAGCAGCAGCTCAAAAATCAGAACAGTATTCTGCTATTGCATAAGTTTTTCCAAGCAGTAAACAATAACACCCCGCCACAAGCTTTATTACATTTATCTTGGAATTCAAGATCCAGAAGAGACTGCTGGTTATTATTTTCTTTAATGTCAGCCCAAAAAGACTGTAAGAAGTTATTCTTTAATAAATATTTTCAGGATACCTTAGTATTATATTAATTAGATGTCCTGAAAAGGAAGAATAAATGCAACAGAAGCTATAATAAGCCAATAATTTTTCTTCCAGCTGAGAAACATGGTTATGATTTTTTATTTTCATATAAATTTTATTGTTATATCAGCAATTAAACGCTAAAATGTGGAGGGTAAATTTAAAGCTACAGAAGCTGAAAATAATCAGTAGGAAAAATTATATTTTATAGGAGTAGTAACATACTATTCAGTAAGTCCTATTCTGGAAAGCTCTTCTTTACTTGCATCTCAAGCATTTGTTTAAAACATTTAAAAAGCAGTAGCATTATCAACTGGCTCAAAGCAGGTTTGAAAATAAACAGTCCATGACTATTACTGGGATTCATGAAAAGAAAACTCTGTCTGACTCTAAAACCTATTTTGGAGCTACGACTGCTCCACTCCCCTGCTTGTGGCATGATGCAGCTGCTCTTTCTTTAATATTTTTGCTGACAGCTACAGCTGACAGATAACATTTCACTTCACCCCAACATCAACTCTATCTCAAGGCTCCCTTACTTAGACTGAAAACGCTGCCTTCCCTGTGGCTTTACCTGCATCACAGTGCAACTCTGTAACCATGTAATTATTCATACCAGTCACTTGTAATGGAGCAGCAGAAATAGGGCTGCAGTCAGGTCATGTGTTGGGGGAGTGCATCAGCCATCCAACGGTTGCTGATGGCACAGCAACAGCTCCTCTTCTTTCCCTTCATCTGCTCTTACATGGTCTGAGAAAATACGCACCTGAATCTGGGAATAAAAATAATATTGCATCTATATCTATACAATATGCAATTGATATTTTGCATCAGTTGTCATATTATATCTTTGTTTTAGTTATATTTGTTGCCGTGGACCATATAAAAAATATTTTATCCATTTTAATGTATAATCTCCTAGTAAACAGGCTTTGATTTCTTGGTTCATAAAAGTTTTCATGTAATAACCAATCATTCAATAATACTGTGGTGATCCACCCACAAATGCAGCACTCTTTGCCTCCCAGACAGAAAACAAGAACAATTACAGTGCTCCCAGTTCTGCCCCTGAACCTCTGAAACCGTAAGAGAGGAGCAGAAGGTGGAGGATCGGTTTCAGAAGCTGCCAGCACATAAGAGAGAGACCCAAAGAGAAAAGTGGGAAGGAGGCATTGCTCAGTTAGTCCTTCAAAGGATTTCCCAGGAAAATTAATTATGATTAAGACTGTGCGTACATCTGTCCTTGTTTGATTGATGGCTCAATCTAAAAAATAAAAACAAATAAATGCTTTGCTATGTTTTCTCAGGACTTGCAGTGAGGCACATTAGTTTTTGTTTGGATTAAATATTTTACCAGACTGCAAAATCCTATTTTTATTACAGGGTTTTTCTAGCAAAATTGAAAGAACAGGAAGAGAAATGCAAGTTTGTAATCATGAAAAAAAACCACAAAACAAGCCAGAAGGAAAGGTAAAGGTTAGAATACTTTATTGTTACAATGTAGGGATTAAAACACAATCTTCTACCTCCCACTAAAATACTTTAAATACAAGGTATTCTGAGATGCCTGCTTTACTCTCTGCAGAAAAAAAAAAAAAAAGATGTCTACTTTGTGTGAAACATTTAAATATTCACCGGAGCAAGAGCTGACGCTTGAGGACAGTTCAAGATACATGCAACGTCATGGAGTTGTTCTTATTCCCTGTGACCCAAAATTCATTAATTTTTATTCAGATACCCATTTTGAATCATGCAGACAATTTGAACAACAGTTACCTTTTGTGTAGTAAGAACTTAAAACACTACTGGGCTTTGACGGAATTGGGACATATGGAAAAAGAGGGCAGAGAAACAATTTTCTCATCATTTTTCTACTTCACTCTGATAGTACCTCTGATGCAGAGTTTCAGCATCTGTGCAGGGACAGGAGCGACTCTCACACATTGATGCAATGCACAGTCGGTTCAGTTTATTGCTCCACTTGCATGGTTATATACATTTTTCATATCTATACACTCAATCACGCTTATTCGGATAGGCTACAGACATAAATCACGCACTGTTCACGTGCCCCATATTCTCTTATGATTGGTAACTATGCACTAACGCCAATAGCAACAGACCGCCTCCACGTCCTTGAACACATCTTGTTTTTGCTAACCCACATCCTGTGCACTATCAGAACTTTCTTAATTGTTATTCTTAGCTGCCCTTTCCAGCGGCCTGTTCAGTTATGCTAACTGTTTTGCTTAAGCGGCCTAGTCATGCTAACTCTCAAGCTACATCGACCCCAACACTCTTACTTCTTGTGATGTTAGTGTGGGGGAAAAAAAGATCAGAAATGGCAAAAGAAACTGTTTCTGCAGTTCATACGTTCCATTTTCATTTTTTGTTTCTCTGAAACTTTATACTGAATTTGAACCAAATCTGCTACAGAGTACTCAAGCCAATGGTTTTAGGCAGGATGAGTTGTTTATTAGAAGAAATTGCTAAGCATAATTTCAGCTGCAGGCTCTAATCAGACTATTCTGCTTCCAGTCCCCCTACGGTGGGAATCCCCAAGGGGCAAAGCCTTGGCAGCAGGATGGATGCATAGCTGTAACACCAGGGGCTAAGTGAGAAAATCACATCCTTGAGCCTTTAGAGATAGTGTGCGGGTGTCCCAGCCCTCCTTTAGGCCACAGGAACCCATTTAATGATGGCGAATATTGGTATTAGCCTCATACTCCCATTTCTCTCCATAGAGAGAACCTAAGCAAGCACCAAGACATCACTGAAAAAAATATCAACCAGTACAAATAAATAATATGGTGTCACTATACTATGAAGACAGCAATGAACGTAGCTTTTCTGTGAGTCCAGGGATGATACTAGATTATATAGCCTTTGACAGTTTAAAAAATACCTAGGTACTGTTGTCTTTTAATTTTGTTTTATTTTGTCTTCTTTGGTACAACTCGCCTTCCACAGGCACCTCAAGGATGGCAAAACTTTGCAGTTCTGTCATGCAGTTTAGAGGAATCATCTGGATTTTAACTCTGAGGAGTAGCATTTAATCTGTGTGACCCCTAAAATCAAAACATTTTCTTTGTGGAAACAAGCCTGCCTTAAACAGCTTGCATTAAAACTGCCTTGTAGTTAAGAGGTCAAAATTCCCAAGGACATCACAGAAAAGTCTGGCAGAGTGTTCACCTTAAAACTGCTGTCATAGAGCATTGCAAGCAGGAAAACATAAATTGCAGACTTTATGTTATTTTTATATATTTTCAGAGTGCTGCCAAAATAGTTCATTTCCAGATCAAATAAAGGAAAAAAAGCTTAGCAAGCTTGGCTGAAACCATTATAAGGAATATTTAGAAATTTCTCGGGGCATCTTTGGGAAGGCTTTGTGTGTATCAGCTCACCAATCATGACCATCTCCTTTTTTCATGCACTCTCTAAGAAGCCATGAAATCCACTAAGAATAAAACAGTACAAGTTGGAACAGATGCTACTTCTGATATTTTGGTTACAAACAAAAATACATTAATTTATTTAGTAAAACGTCTGGTTTTATTTTTAGCATCTTTAAAAATGCTTCTTTTTGAACACGGGAGGATTTGTTGGTAAGCGGTCTTGTCAACATAGATGCATTCTGAGTCTCATCTGTTAAATTCTAGCAAGGGAACTGGTTGATCTAAGTTAAGTGCTTCAGTAGCTTTCTCTGAAATTTTCTTTGCGAATCCTTCCTTAAAGTTATGAGAAAGCTGGGACAAATCAAGATGTTCCATCCAGATACTTCTGTGAGGCTGACACAGATTTCTCTGGTCTAGAAAATAGTAGGAAACTCTGGTAATAGAAGTGTTTGCAGGATTTCTACTAGTCTGAAGTTTTGTCACCGTGTTAGTGAAATATAGCTAATCAGCTGGGAGCTAGCAATAGATGAAAATGGGAAGTGTAAACGTAAGCAGATATTAAATGCTAAACTGAAAGACAGGTATGCCAATTGACTTACAAATGTGATGTTAAGCTGGGACATAGAAGAGAAGACATACTACAGAGCACGCTGATACGACCCCTATCTAAATTTGCCTGACATTTTTCATTAAAAAATCTAGTCTTGTGTGAAGCCCAGTTGTTTACAGCTTTGCCAAACCTCAGTTGTTCAGGCTGGATGTCTGGCTGAGTCTGGATTGTTTTTGGAAGTTTCAGCTAGAATGCTTTGAGCATTTCCAAGAATGAGGTGAGTGAAAATTGTTGTTTGCCCATGTGAAAACAATCTCATAACCATCTTTCTGAAGAGCTTTAATGTCTTCGTGTTCCAGAGTGATCTACTGAAATTTGGCCAGGGAACTGCTTTGTGGCAGCGAATTGACTTTTTCCATCCTTGTGAAACTTATGCCAGGCTAAGAGCCGCTGAAAAAAGTATTTCACTGAGAATACCTGGTAGAGATTTCTAGCTAACTTCTGAGAATAACCCACGTACGCTGATGCTGTCCCAGTTCCTCGCATGCCACCTGTTGCAGCTGACTTATGCACATGCTGTTTCCAGAGAGCCCCTCCATCTCAGGGTTACAGGGTTAAGCAATGCTCTTCCCGCAGTTACTTCTTCATCAGCACTGCAGCACAAAAAACGTGGTGAAGGCTCTTGTTTTCTGTTTCAATAATACTTCCTCGGCAGAGCCTGTGCCATGGTGGGAAAAAATGGTGTGGACAGCATGATTGCTTTTGCTGCTGGGGAGGGACACTGGGAAGGAACAGAACGGTGACAAACCCTTGCATAAAACCTTGGCACCTGTCAGTCAGGATCTCTTTGCCATTCATTGGTACTGTCCATCACCTTTGCCGTGGGATGGAAACAGTGTCTTTGGGAAGGCAGAAGATAATCTACAGTCACTGACACTTTGCCAGTGTAAATGTGCTTTAATTAAGAATTTATCTGGATCTTCTCCTGACTTGTTTGGAATCAGAATTAACTCAGTTCATGCCTCTGTGGTCTGAGATTTGTGTCATTCCTCTGTTTGGCATTCACCATCACCTGCTGGGCGAGCTGGACTTCTCTCTGTGTCCCAGTGTCCACCTGAGCTGACCTTCCCGCTGTGCTCTTTGGAAGTGGTCATCTCTGATCCCTTTCTAATAGCAGCAACAGTGCAGAGACCAACCTCACCCACCTGCGTGGCACCACACCTCCCTGCAAAGCTGTCTTCTTAGTTCTTTCCTCTGGATTTGGGAACACGGTAGGCTTCTGAGGCAATATGCTCAGCCTGCTTTTTTTTGTAGAAACAGCTATGGCAGCTGCTATTCCCGTATTTTTACCATGCTCACTGCTCCTCTTCTCTCTGCTGCACTCCCCCTCGGGAATTCATTCCATCTGACTGTGCCATCTGTCTGAGTGCTTCTGATTTGCTTGCCCTCCTCTCAAAAATCAGGGCATTGCAGTTCTGCTGTGGTTTTGTAGAGCAACAATCCGCATTTCCACTTCTCACAATTTTATCCTTGTTTGAAAGCAATGTGGTAACAGCCATACAGAAACTGTTAAGAATTTATGGGCGACACTTTGCCTGTGTCTGTTTTTGGGAAATTAGACAATGCCAATGCTGGTTCTCTGACCCTCTGTCCAGTTGTCACTGGCTGGTCATATCTACGTTATTAAACTTCCTCAGCCTTCAAAACAGGTTGGCTATGTCCAAGCTGCCAACCCCTGGCTAGGATGGTCCCCATCCAGGGCTGATTCCAGAACCATTCCAGGAAGCCCACTGGTTAGTCCATGCCAAAATTTTGGCCAAGCTCTGGCACTGTTTAATCTGCTAATTTAGACATAATCTTCATGTCATACTCATCTGAAAACATCATATGCCTGCAATCATCTCAACAATCGCATAAAACCCTATCTGCTTTATAAAGATATATTTTATTATTATTGAATCAGACTTTTCTAAGATTGCAGATAGAGTGACTGCTTTCCAAGAATATTTTGAACTTCCAACACTGGAAAATTCTAGCACTGGAAGAAGTTTTGTGACATGTTTAAACTGATTTTTTTGAGTTGGTTCCTTAGGCTTGATTTTAGTCTCTCCTCTGCACTCACATTTCTTTGCTTTCTACTGTTCTGCTTCAAATGTCTAGTTCCTTGTTCTCCTTTCATTAACTGAGTAAGAAAAAAAAACCCAGACAATTTTAATAAAGCTCAGGGACCAATGTTTCCACCTGAACTGTTGTAATTAATGAGCACAGCAGATGATATTTTGGTTAGATGAGTCAAAACTACTAACACTTCGTTGGGTCTTCTTAGTTCCTCATGGACAAACAGTGCTTAGAGCTACAGGCACTATTGTGCACAGGGTTTCACAGGACTATCTTCTTTTCAAAAGGAAACGTGAGCAAGGGAAAAAATGCCAGAAAAAAAGCTTATTTTAACCATATGTGGTTTTGGAGGACTGTGTTTTATTGAACAGCAGTTCAATGAGTAACATGAAAAAATCATACAGGCAATTCTTAGCTCTGTCAGAGAAGAGAATAATAAGAATTTCTGATGCATCAACAGCTAAACTGTAAACAGGCAACAAACCAGACAGAAACTCCAATAATCACTTTGAACCCTTAGCTGCAACAGAATGGTGTACACAACTTTTACGCAGTGGGAACGTCAGGCTGTGCAGGGCTTTCTACACTGTCCCATCCAGAAGCAGAGCACTGGGGTTGCGAGCATCAAACTTATAAGGATTTGATGACAGCTGAATCCTTTGGCTCTCCTCTCCTGTGAAAGGACAGTGTTGGTGCCTTGGAGCCCCAGGAGTTGTTCCTCCTGTTACTGAAGCAGAACCTCAGAGACAACTCCGTCCTGAAGTCACAGCATGAAGTAAAAAAGACCACCCCTCTTCTTGCATAAATTTTCAATGCCCTGTGTACAATGCATGTTTTGCTGAAATTAGAAATTAATATATCACAATTTTAAAGCAAACCAAAAGGACTTTTACCTGCCAACATCCCTGTTCAAATCCTTCTCCAAGAGCTGATGAAATCATCCGACATAAAGCAGAGCAGAGACTGCATTCTTTACAGAGCTTTGAGTGATGCATATTTTACCAACTCATCCATGAGAAAGGGATTCTTGAACAAAATGGCTAAGTGAAAGAAGAGATCATTTAAAAAATATGCTTATGTGGAATTTTAGTTGTGACATGCACTGTGAACATTGCTAATGATTTCAGATATCAGACTATTCTGCTATTAAGAAGCAATTCAATACACATTTAAACTGTAACTCTGAAAACATAATTTATGTTTCCAGTACTTTTATCTTAAACAGTCTTTCAGGCTTAACAAAAATTTGGATACAGATTGTTTAAAAACTTGCAACTCCAGCACGAATTCAGCTGAAAAGTTTCAGAGGAACAACTATTACATCAATAAACATAAATCTCTACATATATGTAAGATTAAGAGCCTTGCTATTCAAGATAGTCACCTTTAATTTTAGGTTCTTGAGCCATTACTGAAAGCTTAAAAATATTACTGAAAGGACTGCTGTGACTTCTGAGCCATTGCATGCAACTCCTTCACATGCTCAGTGACAAACAGTATGCTCTGCCCTACTTTCCATCCATGGGAAGAGTTGATTTGGATTTAATTTAAGGGTGAGCCAAGTGCTTTTGAGATAACATTTTGCAGTTCCCTGCTGCTCTGTTCTTATTTGCAGGCCCAATAAATACTGTTTTGCAAGAACAATTTTCTCATTTGAACTGCTCAGTATGACAACAAATTCTTGTGGTTTAAGACTAACATAAGCCAGTTCCAGAGCACCTGCCGGGAGATATTATGATTTTTGTGTACTTCAGCTGAGGATATGGTTAGCTTGTGTTGTTGTAGGGTATGAATTACAGTTTTTCTTCTAAAAATATAAGTCTTCTGCATTTGGGCAATAAAGGAAACATAACATTTGCATTCAAAACATTTCAATAAAAGCATCCTTGGTGAGTTAACAGTATGTTTTTCATGTCAGAACTATAGTGGAATAAAGAAACCTGCTTTCAAGGGCCGCAGCCAAGCCATAGTAATTTAAAATAGCTGAGCATCATGTCCTTCAGTTTTGGTTTCGTGTCCTGCCATAAGCAATCAGATGAAAAGAGAGAAGTTTACTAAGTTTGTAAGCCACTGACTAGTTTTCCCAAGGTCAGCTTTAAGCCTTGTGCTGTCTCTGTGCCAACCCCTGCAACTCAGTCAACTACGGGGAACTCCACAGCATGGTTTGTGGCAGCTGGGGACTGCATTTGTGCTCTGCTCTCAGCAAGCAAACCAACCAACCAACCAACCAACAGCGAGTATTTCTTCCAAGTATTTCTACTGTCTCCCTCCAAGTCACATTAACTTCTGCATCCACAGACAAGGTGTTCTGCAGATCTGCTGTTCAGCATGTGAAGAACCACCCTGTTCTGTTTGTTGGTGGAGACTGCTTCGAAGCCCGTATAAAGCAAAAATAACCAGACAAAGAGAACAGGTGCTGGGACGTAACAGGAGCATAGACTAGTTTTCTACTAGAAGTCTATGAGTTTGAAAGATGTCAAAGTCGCCCACCTTCGTTGCTTCTGTCCCAGACACAGCCAGGACAGGAGGCAATCAACACCATAGTGCTGCAGACCCCAGCTCACCGAGCCGCGGACAAGCAAGGAAGGGTGAAGGCAAATGCGCTCTGGCTGCCGCAATGCGCAGAAATGATCTGGTAACTCCAGGAGGTTCTTGAGAACAGGTTTGCCTCTCACAGCAAATGAATAAAAAATTCTAGATCTAGAATTAGTACCATAAACTTCCTGACCATCTCTAGACCATTTCTCCCTAATATTTCAGAGGAGCACAGAAACCAGCAGTCCTTAGGAAGGCTCTACTGTACTTTTACTAGTCATAATGGAGACTTAAAATCTACAGTGCTGGAGATTGCTTAGTGAAGCCATCTCTTGCATCTGATAAACAAACCTGAACAAAATAAAGTGGCCCATTAGGATTTTCTCAGACACCTTTCAGTGCCCTGACACTTATTGACTCATTTGTGAAATGAGTTCAATGATCTTTGCCTTGTCAGTGTTCAGCAACTCTGTGCAGGACCTGCATGCAACATACCATTGTGCTTTTGTTATGTGAATAAGCGTCTGTTAGGAATCCTGCCACAACCACTAATTTATTCCATATAAACAGCAGAGAAGTCATGAGAAAATACAGGCTGCTCTACTACCAACCTTGCCTACCATCATACAAGCACATTTAAGTGCTGCATTTTGGTCAGCTCTTGCTTAGCATAGCAGCCATGCTTAATTTATGTTGTCTAAATCAATGTGTTGAGTAGCTACCACTTTCACTGAACATGGAGATGATTTAATTTATGAATTCATCAACCACCTTTTTTGCAAGACCCTTTTAGAATAATCTGTATGTTTTCAGCTGAAGATAAGCATAATTCAACATGTTACTGCTTTAGAACTACATTGCTATATTTACTATAAAATGGTGGAATAGAGATCAAATATCATGCTTTAAATTAGTAGGTGGCACAATGATTTATTTTTAATGTGGAAGGAAGAAGTTAAGAATTAGCAGTTTGATGGTGAATAAATCTTGACAAATCAAAGAAGTACATTTTGAAAAAAAATTTTAATTACTGTTGTGTAAATTCACAATCTAGTGCCAGAAAGTATATAACTTTTCTTTTCAATATGGATCAAGTTTTCTCTTAAAAGTTGCAAGGACATTCCCCCCCCCGTGTATGAAAAATGTTTCAGAACATCAGCCTTCTGAAAACTTGTCTCCATTTATTTGTGACCAATTTATTCCTGAAGGAGTTCAGAGCACATGCACAGTTTCTATTCAAAAAAAGAACTATTTTTGCTTGAGACAAAAGTAGCAGTTTAAGGAGGAAACAAGACTGTTTTGATGTATATACATCATGTGTACTGCTGAGGTAAATCAGGAACTTCAAAAATGCGTATCTCTTCTGTTTAAAGCCTTGAAAATGTAGAATGGAAATAGAAAGAGAGACTATGATGAAAATCACTAGCATTGTCAGAGTCAAAAGCGAAACTGTGATTTCTTAGTTGAGAGAAAAAAGTGTAAAGGAGGCATGAAGGAAGGGTGTTGAATAAAAAGAGGCTGGAGAAGATGGATGAATGCTTCTTCACAATGCATGAGTAAATATGCATATGGTAAAAGTAAAAGGGAACAAAATCAAAATGAAAAAATACGTGCAAAGCTATGTAGACAAACACATATGTAAATGGGTACTTGATTTTCACTGTGTTTGATTAAAGCCAGAAGCTTAGAATGCTTTCAAAAGAATTTTTATGTAAGGTAGGAAAAGGTGTTAGAAGTCAATAACTCAAGTCCTGAGCCACCCATTAACGGGTGACAATGGAGACATGTTTTCCATTCTACTGGATCCTTTCTTCCTGAGCATCTAACGCTGAATCAGAAGAGCTGAAATTAGCATTGTTCACAAGAAACTAGTGAGAGATTTTTTACTTCACTGGTTAAGAAAGCGAATTGCTAATAAAAAAACTTGCAAAACTGGTATTATGTTTACAAAGCCACCTTAGGTGGGACTGGAGTGGATCAGATAAAGATACTATTAATTACCATGGGATATAATCTTTTAGTAATGTTTTGGGCATCTTCGCAGTAAAATTTGCCTTCACTGTGCTACTGCACTTTATATGAAGATAGCGTGCTGGTATTTCTATCAAAATTTCAAATAGGAGCTACAGGAAAGTGAACATATGCATAGTTCCATCATGGCCATTGTTTTGTCTCATTCAGGGGGTGTCTTTGTGTGTGTATGTGTATATGTGTGCATTTAGAAAGAAATACTTTTTGTAAATAATTGATTTTTATGTAAACATTTTACTACTTTTGATGAAAGTAGATTTTTTTTCCAAACTTCTACTTTGTAGAAGTTCATGGGTTTTTACTTCAAACTCCGCATAAGCAATCTTTTAAGCATGAAAGAAATTAAGCTGTATAACGTATCTCCAAAAACAGACGGCTCTGTTTTTAACAAAATGTCTTTCCTCTCACGTGTACAACCCATGCTATGACCAAAGTAAAGGAGAAACAATCATAATTCTGTTCCTTTGGCTATATCTCTTGGATACACTCCAACATAAAATGCATTAGCACAAAAATGTACTTGTCCTTAATTAATTTATGGCTTAGAGCAGAATACCAGAAATAACAGTTGAACTTCAGCTGCAAAGGTTTTAAAGTCATGGATAAAATATTGTATAAAATTTGTAATAAACCTTAAAAAGCACTAGAAGACAAGTAGAACTAGTTTTCAATAATCTTAGGAATTTTAGTGATGGACAACTGAATGTAAAATATGTTTATTTTGTAATACATTGGGTTCTATTGAATTTATTGTCATTGCGGGAGAGAAAATTGTTTCAGTTTTACTACTAGCCTGAACAAATACACTTACTAGATGGAACTATTTGGTTGGGATTTTTGATTTGTTTTGTTTTGTTTTTAAGTAGCTTGAACCATATAAAGTATGCTGGCACATCTTGTTCTGAAACATGCATGGTTAAGGGTTACAGAATCTGCATGATAAACTATAGCTTTATACAGGAACAGAGGACTGGAAAGGATCTAAAGGGTCATCAAATCTATTGTCCTAATACTGCAGGAATCCAATTTTATAATCCTCTTCATAAACTTATCAAGCTCCATGGTGAGTACAGTTAGGATTTTTGCTCCTGTTACTCCAGCTGGAAAATTGTTCCCAAATCTCATTGCTCCGAGTGAGAACCTGTTGCTGGTTTCTAGCACAGATTAAGTTCTGGCCAACCTGTGCCAATGGGTTCCCTTGCCAACGTTGTCATTTAGTTTAAATGGCTCTCCCATCTCCCTAATGTCTGCCTCCGCGATATATTTATAGATAGCAACTGGATCCCTTAACAGCCTCTATTTTGCTAAGCCGCACAAGCCAAGCTCTTCATTCTGTCTTCTCATATGGTAGGTTCTCTATCCCCTGATCATCCTAGAAGCCCATCTTTGTACCTGAACAAGTCTGAGGTAATGTGCTACAAATGATAAAGTACAACAGTCTTGTATAATAGCATAATAAAAGAAACCATAGCAAACAGAGTAATAATTTCAGGCTTGCAAGCACATGCTGTACCGAATATTTAGGAGGTCGAGGAGAGATTTTAAAATCTTATAAGGGGATCTTTGTTAAAAATAATGAGTTTTTTAAATTGAATTTGCAGTATTAAAGGTTTTAGGGTTTTAATCAAAATCTGGAAAATCAATGAAAATTATGATTTGGTTGTGACCTGCATCCAGCACAGTATGCAGTTGATTAGATTTGTGACAGTAATCATTGAAGAAATGGGTCTGACATTTTGCAAGTTTGTTTGACAATAATGACTGAGAAAATTCATGTGAACACTGCATGTGATGAATCTCTCCTGGAGACACCGCAAGTGCATTCACACGTTGTCTTTAAGAGATTTCAGTGGCAGGGGGCTGGTTCCCTGGAGTTAGCTCTGCAGAGTGCTCATGTTGGTGTGAGCCACTGGAAAGCAAAAGAGAATGTGGGGACAGCTGATCCCATCACCTCCCAGGACCACAGAGAAAAGGATATTTGGTCAACTCCAGTATCCCCTGGTCTCTTGTGCTGTATCTTCTCGGAAAACTCCAGGAAACTCCTGACTCCCAGCTGTTAAGACTGTGATAGCAATCTTTTTTGACTGTTTTACTTTTAATCCTTACTGAGTCGATAGTTTAATCAAGTTTCAAGGGGAGCTTCACAGAGAAGCTTTTCCCTGTCCATGCTGAGCCTGCCATCCCAGGGCTTGGGGCCACGATCACTGGAGTGTAGGATGTCTCTGTTAGTGTGCAGGAGAGACATTGTGGGGGTGTGTGTGTGTGTGGCATTTCTTTTTCTACGATCCTTCTGTTCTCAGGAATAAACACACTAATTTCTCTTTTAGCTTTTCTCTGTCCTGTAGTGCAAGAAAAAAAGGGCTTTTGTAATATGCTATAGGAAAAGAGAGGCACAAATTTAAGCTGGTATATGCACACACAAAGATCAATGAAAATTAAAAGCTTTTAAAATACAAGCAATTTCTTAACCAATAGCACATGGGAATCCCAACCATGATTACAAGCAATTCAATACACAATTAAGGAAATACATGTCAGGGCACTGCATGGGTGGCTGCTCCCTGGGGGCTGGGTGCAGGTGAAATCCCTATGGGTACTAGTGCATCCATGGGGATCCACTCCCATGGGCATCAGGCACTTCCCTGGGGATGGGCATGTGCCGAGGCCAGGATGGGCCATGGGCCCACCAGTGGGCCCAGCTTAGTGGGACCCATGGCTGGGCAGGGCAGGTCTGTGGGGAGCTGGAGACTGGCCCTGCTGTGGCGATGTTGGGACAGAGGCTGATGGCCCCAGGGGAGCTGACATGGGGTCCTGGGCCCTCAGGGCCCTGACAATAAATTAATGGAACTGTAATTCTAACGAACATTTCTGACAGTGATAGTCATCATCAGATAGTTGATTTGGTAGTGGAAGCTATTGCATGCTGCCTGCCACCACGGTGGCCTGTGGGCCGTGGGAAGTAGGTGCCCCCGTGGGAAGTAGGTGCCCCTCATGCGTCCTGAAGCCTTCTCCAGTGATGCTGGTGCGGTGTAGGGTGCTTGCCAAAATCAGCTTCAGTTTGTGTCCTGTTCTGACTAGCTGTGCGTAGCCAGACCTTCAGAGTGCCCCACCAGACTGTCCGTCCAGACGGATTTGCCCTTCATGGTACCATACCCAGTGTGAAAGCTGGGGCTTCAAGCTGCAAGGGAGTGAAAAGCAGCTTTGAAAGCTCTTTGTTTTCCCTGGCTGTTCCTTTGAGGATCCTGGGAACTGTGGCTTGTAGATCACTGGGAAGATGGGGACTTTTTTCAAAGCTGTCATTAGGGTATCTTGGCCAACCTGCCAAAGAAAACTTCAGCTTTTCTTCTGCTAAGTTTGGTTCCCTAATCCATGGTGCACTGGGGGAAAAGGGGCATGTGTATGTGACCAAGGAAAGCTGAGAGGCTTTCTCCAAAACAAATCTACAGAGAATCAATAGCTTCGTAGTACTGTACTGAGTGTAACAAACAAAAATGATTCTGTTTAGTGCCTGTGATTATAACTCTCACCAATTGGCATGGAAAAACCAGCCCAAAAGGCATCCTGCTGTGCAGAGGGCTGTGGTGTTTTTGTAGCCCTCTTAGGTTAAAGATGCCAGGGAGGCAACGTCTGCAAGCCAAGCTGCTGCTTTCATTAGCCTAAGAGGTGCTTAGGAGCATTTTTGAGGTACCTGTGTGATGGCTGTGAGTGAAATACCAGCTTTACTCAAGTCAGTGGCAAAATCCCGTGGGCTTTTCAGTACCACACAATGTTGTATAATGGAGAGTATTTTAATTAAATATGCTGATATTCATCCCAACTGTTTCTTTTGCTCACCATAGTTACTGTGGCATAACTTAAAGTAGAGAAAAAGGCATGTATAGGCATAAATATTATCTCAAGATATTTTAAAGTTTAATGAAGGAAAATGTTTTCCAGAGCAGTGTAAAACATCTACCTTATCCTGCTGCTTGGTAAAACATCAGAGGATATAAATTACTCAAGTCTTAACTGTGTTCCAGGATGCCTCCTCTTGGGAAGATTTAGGTGTAGTTACTACACTTGTAAAATGACTTTAAAACAATATATAGTGTAGGGAAAGTACACTCAAGGGCCTATTTTTAAACCATGTTTCTAGTGAACAAGGTTTCTGCAAATCATGAACACCGCTTTTTTTTTACATTCAATATATCAGACTTTAATTTCATTTAGACTGATGAAAATCCAGAGTAACTTCTGTAAACTCAGAAGAGTCAAGACAAATGAGGTCAGAATTTGACCCATTAAGCCTCCACCCTTTTTTTAATCTTAATAATTAGTATGAGCTGATTGACAGAAAACTATTCTTAGTTTCTTACATTTTGTGAATTGCACTGAAAACGAAGCTCTTAGCTGCAAAAACATGGCTTGCTTTCTTTTATTAGCTCTACATAGTTTCACATTAACTTTTAAAGACAATAGTTTTGATCCTTCATCTGCTCAAATTAAGGAGAAAGCTCTCACTGACTTTTGAAGGACAGACTTTTTGTAGGGAAAAAAAATTAATTTCTGTAAATCCCATGTGCCTCATACAAATTATCTCTACTTTGCTGCTTGTAAACTGTCATGCCAGATGTAATTTAGAGCTTGTGGGTGTAATAGTGTGATAACCCAAATTCTTGTAGGGAAAGATTTCTTCTATTAAAAAATAAATAAATGGATGGATAATTGCTCAGTTTTCTCCTAGAACTAGCTGTTCAAGACTGAAATTTCTTAAACAAATTTTCAAGAAAGTATTTATCAATAATCCGATTTTTTTCCTGTAAAGCCAAGTTTTACTTCATGTGCTTGTACCAATTTAGCTGTGATTACAGCTGGTTAGGATTTCATTATTGTATCTATCCTTGTGTTGTTCCTAATCCAGTTAATCTTGTTCTTTCAATTCAAAGCAAGGACAAAAAAAATCTACAAATACCAAGTTGGCATTTACTATTTTGCAAGAATTCACATGCAATTTGTTAAGAAATAATGGAGAAATGTGCCATACACTGTTCTAGCTGCTGTTAACTTAGACAGCGTTGTAGTCCTGCTTTATTCCTTAAATGGCAATGTCCCTAGTATGACTACATTGTTATTAGGACAACTACATAAATGATTTAAATAACAGTCAGTCTGTAGAATTGAACAAAATTGTTACTGTTTTCTTTGAAAAAATCACAGCTTTTCAGAACACCATGTTGTCCTTCACCAAATGTTTTGCCAAAGGAAAGAACTCCATGGTCTCACAGCCCTCAGAAGCCCCTTGGCACCACCAGTCCTGCCGCTGAGCCTGCCTGAACACATCACTGCTCAGATCCATCGGCTTTGATCTTTCCATGCTTGGCTGTGTCTGAAGTGGGTTTGACCTACTAAACTTACACCATAACCGTGCTGCGCAGTTGAGAAGGTCAGGGCAGAACTCAGGGAATCCACAAAAATGAATTTAAATTCTGTTTGTTTATGCAAACTGATCAAACGCTTGAATGAGCTCACCATGAGACCTTGCCTCCTTCCAGTGTTATGGGTCTGTTTCCCATACACCCTGCAACATCCCCAGCTTTTCAATGCACCCAGTTCCCTCCATGTATATGGCACCATATACCATCATATTTGGAGTTGTCACCATGTCCCCAGCCTTCCTTTGTTTGCTTTTTGGGCTGTGAAAGAAACTGGGCTGCAGCTCTTGCCATGCTGCCGATGGCCCAGCTTGGCCAGCCAAGGCAGTCACGCATTCTCACTGAGCAGCTAGAATTCTGCAGGCTGCGTGCAGCGTGACTCATAGATGGGCCAAGCTGGACGTGTTACTTCTCTGCTGTCATTTTGTCATCCCATTGCATTGCATTGCACACATTCTGCGGAACCAGTCTACTCAGTGTGGAACCCAGCGCATTACCTCCCAGCTTTTTCCTTCGCTTGTTACAGCTGCTTTATTTTTTACTGGAGGTAGTTACTTGGTGTGGATTACTAAGTTAAAGGAGAAAGCTATGACTTGTGGTTCCGGCTCTTAGGAGGCAGCAGGAGCACGAGGTTTTCCCATCTGGTTTGGTATACTGTATCATAACTGCAAACACATCACCAGTTGTATTCTGGATTCTTCAGGTCATTCTGTCGTGGCTTTGGAGACACATAGATAAAGTCGATAGGAATCTCTAAATTAAAAAATATAAGCATTTTCAAGCCTCTTTAAGTATGGAAGTCTGTGTTTTCTAGCTGTCAGGCAGAGCAAGCAGAACAAGCTGCTTCTCGCTTTGTCCTCGTGTGCAGCCCCTGAGCCTTATCTTTTCTCTAGGGAGCAGCAGGGACCCCAGTCAGCCTCGGGTGGGAGCAGCAGAGCAATGGCACAGGGACACCTCCATCCTCGACTCCCTCCTCCCCCGTCCGGACCTAGATTCTAGCGAAGCCCCTGCTCTGGGAGCATCCCTCGACACAGGTATTACTCCACACCACGGGCTGTCCGGCTGACATGCAGGAGTTTCCAGGTGGAGCCATGCTCCCAAATTCATAACATTCAGGAGATGCGGTTGCAACAGCATGGCTCGAAAGCAACCCTTGAGCTTCCTGCAGATGTCAGCTCCAGGAGGTGACCAAAATGACTCGGGCCATCTCTTGTCTTTTAACCGCTCATCTGAATTGCAGATCTGTCAAAGCCCTCAGGGCCTGTTGAGGATTACCAAGGACATCCTGAATGTACATTATTCATCTGGGATTTTGCCTGTCTTTTAAAAGCCCCATTGCTAGTATGACATTGGTTATTCAGTAATCTTTATTTCATTTTTAAAATGCCTCATGGTGCTGGAACACACTTTGTAATTGTGAACCCAGCTCGAAACCTGGACGGCAATCACTAACTGATTTTACAAAAATTTCACAACTTTAAGCCAAATATCGTATCATGTTCTTAAATGTCTGACTCATTTGGAAAGCTCAGGATTGTCTGTAATTATTATGGCCCCAGAAGATCTATCTCAACAGTCAGAAAGCAACTCCATTTGTAGTCAAGCATTGTAAACACAATCTTCCTGGAACTGAAAGTTGTACATTGTGCAATTTTTATGGCTTGTATATCTTTTCTTTTTTTAGTTGGTTGAAACCTGCAGTACATGATATAAATCTCCTTAAATTGTCATTCATAATGTTAATTTCCATTAACTTGGCATAAATAAGTTGTTTTCTTTCTTAAATTTGTATAGTTACTGTTTTACCTTACAGTGTTACACAAACAAAACTTTATTTTTCTCTGATACAAAGTTGATGTGAGTACAAACTGCTAATGAAATGTTTCTAGTTATGGAGTTTTTAAACCAAATTGAAAAAAACCCCACAGTATTTTCATTATGTATGTGTTATGAAGTCCAATAACTGTTCCATTACTTCAACTAACCATTTATTTAATTCTCCACCTTTGCAGAGATTTGGAAAATTTTCTCTGAGGTTTGAGAAAGCCTTATAAAATTGCACTTTTCAGTTTTTTGAAGACACAGTGGGCACAACAATTCTGTTTTTTCCTTTCTAGAAATGTATCTTGAAGGTGTAAGAGATCAGTCAGTGACAAGTATTTATACAGTACTCTCTAGCCTTGTTCTTGCTTATTTAAATAATGTCATGCATTTGGCTACCTGCAGGAATTGTTTGCGCAACATTACTTCATACCCTGGCTGAGCAGAGGGCAGGGGAGCTAAGCCTGCTGTTGGCACACCAGTTCGTTATGTCTCTCCCATAATGTGAAATGCTAAATGCTGGGTTCTGACAATGTTTTTATTTTCTAGGCTTTCCTATCCCTCTAATTACAATTCTTGGTCTTCAACACATATGCTTATTGCAACGAGTCCAAGGTTTATCAGGTACTGGGTGTTTGCTGCTTTCCATGGGGTATGGCCAGTGATTTCTGGTGCCTGGAAGGCTGGTGCAAAAGCCGAGCCACACTACCACGCTGACATGTGCTGCCAAGCATTTTTCCGTGCAAGCTTTTGGTTTTTCTTGATGCCAAAAGGAATAATGTTTGTATCAGTAAGTAGAATTACAATAAAAGATTTATTTTGCAAGCATGACGGCTACCTTAGGTCAAGCATGTGGCAAACTGCCAGCTGTACAGAGATTCTCTAAATATGGTTATTTCATACCAGGTCAGTTTTGCAGTTCTAGAATCGACCGACAAACTACTGCCTGATTTTTACTCTTTTAATTTATGTTCTTTGTTTGGCATGCAGTCAATGATGTTGTACAGAATGAATTTTAAAGATATAGTAGGATAGTAGATTTTGGAATTAACTTTGATTAAATGAGTTACAGAGCTTAATATGGAGGCAAATAGTTTTTCTGGGTTTTTGCTGAGTTTAATAATTTCTCTAAGACAGTGACATACAAATCCTAAAGCACTGTGCTGACAAAAGAAAATCTGGAAGTGTAACTGGATAGAAATGAACATGAACTGATTAATTTAATTTAGTTTCCTAGCTGATAAATATTATAATAATAAACAAACATATGTATTCCTCAAACTGCATTTAGCTTAGCAGAGTCTTTCAGGTTTAAAGATATAAAATACTCTTAATAATTCAGAAAGGAAATATTTATTCAACGTGAGGACTTTGTCCTGACTTTTCTGAATATATATATACTGTGAAGTGTTCTTAGTATATACACAGCAGAGGCTGAGGCGGTTAGTCTGAGCTTGCTTTTTCTGGACAGCTATGCTTACCAATGGAATACTGGATGCTCTGGAGAGCTGCCCTTTAACTTTCAGTTGGGCAGGTCTGAAAAAAACTCTTTCTCCTCTGAAGTTCCTGTGGTGTGCAAGTAGACAAATAGAGATAAGGAAAAGCTCTTATCTGTGGCTTATGCAGTGAATATTAAGAGGAAAGAGGTGGTGCTCACTTAGAAACTAGGGACAGAAACCCGAGTGAGGTTTATTCTCACGGGGAGTAAACCATTATGTGAAATGAGCACGTGAGAATACTTTCTGTTACATCTTAAGATAACTGAATATAGCACGTTCATATGACAAGAGGTCAATTTGCATCCTCACAGGAGGAAAACTGGTTAATCTTCCTTTTCCCAAACCACAGGCAAGAAGCTAAAAAGCAACAACAATACCATTTTGAGCAATTCAGAGGCAGGAGGAAAGACCAGGGTTTTTACCATAACTAGCATTTACACCTAAGAAAGCAGCTGCTCGGATGGCACAGGGTCCGACTCGCTCCCGGCGGAGCCAAGATGTGACAGAGCTGCCAACAGCAACCGCAGCAGGCCCTTGCCAAGGCCATGAGTCCACCACACATGCACAGGAGAAGCAGCCCAAAGTAATTTCTCAGTCACCTAAATTTCTCTGAAGGCAGCTGAAAAATATTTAAGTAAACAAATAAGTAATGCTGAGACATTACATAACTGCTGGGTCAGACAGTTTTTCACTAAATAGAGAGAAACAGTCATTTCTCTATTTATACACTGCTTTCTTACCTGATTTACCAATCATATACCATCTGTATATGCCTCGTTAATTTTTTTTTTGGATGATGACCAAACTTTTTGGCATTATTGTGAAAAGTCAAATCAATCTTTTGCATTTGTATTGAGAGACCCAGTGATGCCTGAATATTTAGAGGCACCCACCAATTCCCTTCAGCAACACTAAGACCCATATTGCTCTTCTGTCATCCACCTCCTCATAGGAAATAGGAACTTCAAAATGTTATGATTATTTTTTTTCAAATTTACCATAATTATTATAAATTAGTCTCTATTTTCACTGGGTCTAACTAAAAGAAAGCTAACACGGATCCAATGTTTATTGCTGTTTCTTAAATTACTTGTTTTGGACAATCCTGGCCAGATTCCTCCCATTCCTCCTCCCAAGAGGGAGCGTTCAGCACAAGGAGTTGTGGTTGGCGAGTCAAACGGCTCCTTTTCCAGTTAGGTAGCTCAGTAAGGGTGAGTTTTTGACCCTTTCCAGTATATTTTAGAAATACTGGATTCTCTGCTCCTCTCGGCCAGAAATGTCCCTGCAGCAGTGGTTTGTGTACTGATCCTTGTAGAAAATCCATCCCAGCAGCACAAGCCGCTTGAGTTTGTGACTTCATTAACACAAAGTTGGCAGGATTGGTCATAGCAGGGACTGTGAGGGGCAGACATATTCTCACAGCCTCTGTCATGTCCTAACATTTGCCACCAAGCGTGGCACTGTGTCAGATGCTGATATAGGTGCCTACTACTGCCTCTCCACCCAAGAGCATTTGTGATAATGCATTTGTGGGTTCAGTGCCAGTTTATCACTCAGTTTACTGATGTGCCCAGATTAGGGGCACAACCTCTTTAGAGAGATTGGTGGTGGCTCAGAGACGCAAAACTGAGACCTCTTAGCACACCCCAGGGGCAAGACGCAGCGATGTCCTCCAGCCACGTCCTCTCTCAGGGAGGCTGGGGCAACACCGCACTCTGCCCCGTGCCTTTTTCCATAGAAAGAAAATCAGGGGATGCTTTCCCTGATAGACAGGAGCCATGGTGGACTTCAGCAGTGGTCACTGGAGATGCATGACTGAGGATGAGGACAGGCCTGAAGTCTTAACATAGCCTCAGAGAGCTTGGGCTCCATTTCAAAGACACTGCAGATTACCGATGAAATCTAAACTCCTAGCTCAGTCACACAAGTGAGATACTTAAAGCTGAACAGTGTGAACTTGTGCCAGTGCAGATGATTTTATCTTCATGTAGTCTTGTAAAACACCCACTCCATTTGTAGGAGCTCTTTTAAATATCTTTCCATGGCTCTGAACTGAATTTACTTTCTAAGAAAAGCAGCTAAGAATTTTTTACTCTATTCCAGCAGAAGAAAAGAGAATTCAACCTTTTTTAGAAAGTTAAGCAAGGTATGGTGTTTGGCTAGTTGCAACAAGACAAACAGAATTCACTTAGATTTTATCCCTGTTGAAACTGGGTTTTAAGAAGTCACAGCCATTAAAGCAACTTGAATCTGTCAGCAGGTAATTTTAGTTATGTTGATGCGAGACCAAGCCCATGCAGAGATATTTATTTGCTTCTTCCTTCTCTCTTCCTTCCCTACTCAAACTAACTATGCTGTGTTTTCAGCTTAGCCTGACTTGTTGCTCTGAACAAAAAGCCAGGTGAAGTTCTGAGCAGATTAACATTGACAGGCTGTTCAAAAAAAATCAAAACCAGCTCAACCTGCAGATGTTGGATAACTCTTTAATTTTGTTCTTTTCGAGTGAAGAAATTGTCTAGGGATTTTGAAACCAAGACTTTAGAAGAGGCACATAAATATGGTTTCTATAAATGAAAGCTATTAAAGTTGATGAGGCCATTTTCAATGCCCAGGTGAGGTATCTGCAGGTTTTTGTGCTGCTCCCTGTCAGCCTGAGGCATGGATATTATTTAAAACAGTTAGGCAGATATTTACTTCTGTACTTTCTTTGCCACAAGTTCTGAAGTCAGTGGAAAGCCTACAGGGAAATAATGACAGTCACTGGGCTGGCACTGCCAGGAATGAAGTAAGACTCTCCTTTCCTTTTACCTCTTTACAAGTAGTATTGACAAGTGAAGGCCAGGGCTTTGAATAATGCAAGGGCCACTCTGGAGCCTCACAGTGCTAGTCCCCTTATCAGTGCCAAGAAGCAGAAGAGGTGAAAGTTTGTGCCACCCAGCCCAGCAAAAGCTGGGAGAAGCCTGGTGTGAAGTGGGGGTGTTGTGCAACCTCTCTCTCTGCTTCAGCTGCCCATTCTCTTCATGACCCCTGTTGAACTGCTCTATCTCCAGACCATCCTTCAATAGCAACTTAAAATACGCCTCTAGAATAACTAATACACTTCTGCGTGCCATGACCTAACTTACTTGAGAAAATTAGGATTCTTTTATGGTTTCCCACCACCTTCCGCTTATTTTCTCTCCGCAGACTGTGTGTTTATGGTGAGTTACACTTTCCCTTTGCACGGCTGATTCGTTTTCCACTTCCTTTGTTTGTAAAGGAGCAGGCTGTGGAAAGGAAAGGCGGTAAATTAAACAGCGCCAGGGCATGAGCACAGATACTGGAAGGTGAATGTCTGTACTCTTATGAAACTGTTGGAGTGGCCCTCGACACACTTTTGGCCAGGCCACTTAACACCCTCCCGAACCATTTGAGAGCGTGTTTCAGGAGTCAGCATGGTCTAGGAGCAATCAATTCCCAGTGGGCAGTGGGGATGCAGCCAGCCATGTTATGGATGCTAAGAGGGCTTAAGAGCCTGAAGGATTTTCCAGGACAGCTGGCCTCACAGTCAGAGAGCAGTCCTGGACATGGTTAATCTCCAGTATACATGTAGCCAGAAAATTCCTTTTTTTTTTTTTTTTTTTCTCCCAGCAGGAAAAATATTATTGTAAAACCACTGAAATTGATAGTGAAACTCAAGGGCAGGTTTAGTATCAGAGACTATTTTAAACTCCTTGTTTTGAAAGCAGTTAAACTTCACAGAGGAGGAACCTTTTGGGAGGTGGAAGGCAGCCCAGTCTAGCGGAGGGGGTTAAATTCACCTCTCACCAAACAACCAGGCATTCATGTGCAAGCTGGTACTCTGTGTCTATCAACAACTAAAACTTCCTACAAAGAAGTCACTGAGAGAGATTTGGAACTTGCTCCCTGCTTTGGTTGACAGCTGAAATTTGAGATGCTGCAGATGTGTTTTTACACTGTTGTCTCTTGGAGACAATATTTGTAGAAGATACAGGTCCTCTGTATAATTTCTTTTCCCTTTGCTGTAAAATATGTAAGCTTATCTACATCATGATTATTTTTTGTTATTTTTATAAAATGAAAGAAAGATGTAAATGTAAAATGCAAAATGTAGCTATAGTTGTTTACTGGTTTCAGCAAAATGAGAGCTGTGCAAATCACGGCTACCGAAAAGAATACGGGATTCACGATTCGCGTCTGGTCAGCGAGAGACAGCAAAATACTTCCCTTGACCCAAAGCCTGGAGTTTGCTTTTGGGACATTTAGCTTTTTGTCTTGTCTCACACTTGTTAAAATCCAAGTTAATTTTGAAATAAAAAGTAATTTTGAAGTGAAAAGTAGAAATAGATTTTGCAGAAAACTAATAGGAGTTCGTTTTTGCATTTCCCAGTTGCATTCCCTGTTTGCCCTGTGGTTCATTCCTAGGTTAAAGTAGGATTGCAAGGACCACAGAATGACTTTACTTTCCATGCTGTATTCCCTCAGTGATATATCAGTTTTAGGTATTTTGGTTGGTCATTGTAAGGCTAGGGACAAGGGACTCAGAAGCAAGAACTCTGATGATTATCAGCCTGGGCCTGTCTATTGCTGCTTTCAGCAGTTTCCTACCATCTTGGAAGCAGAAAATACATTGTTATAGGAGCAGTGGTCTTTAGAAACTACTTACAAGAGATGCAGCGTAGTTCATAAGTCCACAGTGTATTTGGTCTTGCAGGTTATCAGCTTGGTTGTATGCTGTCAACAAAAATAAATGACTAATGCTTACCTAACACCAAAGATTAGTCGTCTGCAGGAGTGGAAAATGTTTGGTAGGCCAGCTAATCTGCATCACCTCTCTTACCATTTCCCAGGCACGTTCTGGCTGTCAGATGATAAAACTAAAGTTTAGTGGGTTTGGACTGAAACTAATGCTGGCATTGCTAGCTTTATCTTCACGTGAATTTCACAGTTTGATTTTCAGTTGAAATGGCATAGCTCAAAAGGGCAGAAAGCTGTAGAACAATATGTGAAGAATCACGATAGGGCATAGTGCTCATCGAGCCCTCAAGGGGTGGCTGTGTCTGGAGACAGGCTCCATCAGCTGGCTGCAAGGTACACAGCCCAGGAAGCAGGGGCATTCCTCCCCTCCAAGGATCCGTGCTTTTCCTTCAAATCCAGAGTAGTCCTGGGCACAGGACACTCCAGAGGGCTGGAAACAGGCCAGGAAGAGGGATGAGTGGGACCCAATCTCCTCCCATGTCTCCCAGCTCAGCTGAAATGTGCTAGAAAGGCTGTACTGCAGGCAGTTAGCGCTGTTGCCACCTACCTTGCTCCTGGCCAGTCCCTTTCAGCCACATAGCCACTCCAGAGAACAAACATCTAAACCCTCATCAGATCTAGCAGCATGTTAGTCTAGTGGTGTCAGCTACTTGAGCTGTCTCTTCTCCGCGACTCCTGTTTGTACTTTCTGGCAGCTGGGAAGCACAGTAATCAAAACACGGGTAGAGTGATATATAAAGGTTTATTTTTTTGACTGAATGATGATCTAATAGCTTATCATTCCTCATGCTTCATGCATCCAAGATGTTTTTCCAGATGAAGCCTGGGAAACATGAATCTTTGTGAAACAAGTCTATGTTACTCCTTAGTTGGTCAGCATGCATTACTCAAGGAAAAGTATTCCAGCTGAAACCACAAGTTTTCCTGAAAATGAGAAAGTTGATGGAATTATACTAGCATAAAGTCTGTTCTTTGTAAATCTGTGCCATAATTTAGCCAGAGAAAAGTTTATCTTGGAATTAAGAAAATGGTGTTAAAGCGATATAAATCTGCCTTAGTGATGACTGGGTTTCCTCTTTTACTTTTGTGAAATCCTTTTCTGCTTTCACATGGATTATACCTATACAGAACAGCACCTGGATATGGAATTTTCGGAAATCTTGTTCTTTTCTTCTTGAGAATATGCTTATCCGCTCATTACTTTTTTTCAAGCAAAAGGAACTATTGTGGGTATAATCCTTGGTGAATATGATCCATGTGCTACAATACTCCACAGTTGTAAGAATCAGTTTTAGAAGCTATAAAATAAATCTTTTATAAAGCAAAAAGGCTTTGCTGATTCTCGTGCTGTACCTCAACAAGTGTCTTTTTTATAACTTTGCTACTTTTCTACACTATTTGCAAGCAGCATAAAAAGTTCTATTCATCAGAACAAATTAGGGAATAATGAGATAGCAGTGACTTGATAGAAGAAAGTAATCTGTGTCTGGCATCTCAAACAGTCACTGCAGTTTTGTCAGATACCCTTAACAGGGACAAATTGTCCTTCTTTCTCATAACTAAAAACACTCAAGTTTCTTCCACTGACGAGACACCGATGACAAAATGAGGGAGACACTCTGACATCCATCTGCCATGGGGCAATACGTCCTCCCTGCATGGGCTCCTCTGAGCAACACCATGGCCTCTCCCCCTCACTCAAGTGCAGGCAGCAGGAGCAGCCCAGGGACCAGCCCAACCTGCTGCATCTGGCAGAGGGCTTACAGGGCGGGAGGGAGCTCACAGAGCAGCACTCCCAGTGCAGGTGGTGCAAACCCCACTGTGGAGGCAGCGTCAACAGGATGACAGGAACATTTCTTCTTCAGTGCACGAGGCTCAGTGTTCATGCTTGGGCGTTGCTCCGCCTAACACCTCTACGACAAATGCTTTTCCAGCAGAGCAAGCAGACTAGGTGAAAGAACAAAGGCGGTAGTGCTGTTGGGTAGCTAGACTAGCCACAAGTCCCCTCCTAGTCTGTGGCTTGGTTGTTCAAGCTCTTTCCTGAGTAGGAATTGTCCTCATTCATAAAGTATCCATACCTCCGTGCCAATACTCCAACAAGGGCAAGCAGCTAACACATGGTCTCACAAAAGCACACGGGTCACGTATAATACTGTCAGAAGGAACAAACACCTTTTCCTGTTTGCTGTTGCAGATAAGTCATGATGCATATGAGGGCAAGAGATTGGGGGAGGGTTAGTGAGCACAATGGATTAGTGCTCTAGGCGTGAATGTTTGGAAATTCAGGAAACTCCAGAATTGCTAAGGGCAGATATTTGTTCCATTCTTCATTGTGTTAGTCATTTGGTTTAGCACTCTCCTCTGACCAGTGTGACTGAAACAAACACTGGAGTCATCTGCAGAAGAAAAACCAAGAATGAGGTCTGCATTCACTTGGCATGGTGCTGTTCAGCTACCGCACAGTCCGGAGTCTGACACATGTCTGCTTCATGCAGCATTCAGGTCCAGCTGGGCAGCATTGCTCAGCATGTGCCTCTGCACAACGCAGCCATCAGTTCCTACCTGGTCCTATGACAACCTCTTGGCAACGTGATTCCTTTTTATTTCTTCAAGTCAGACAAAATAATAATAACAAACATTTTCAGAGTCCAGGAAAACAGCCTGTAATAACTACTAATAAGGAATAACCAATCATAAAACTATTAATTTTAATCAGTCTTTGAGGTGGTGTGAACAGTTGCATCTCTACGTGTTTGTCCTGTGAAAGCCACACCACTGAGGCCATGTAGGCTTAGTTCTGGCTATCCAGATCCCTTGGGGTTAAAGCCATCCATCCCCATCTGGGGCAGTCCTTGCTGAGGACTTCTAAGCCAACAAGGTCTATTTGGTGTCCCTACCTTCCTCTCTTTCTGACATCTAAGATGATGTCTTCTTTTTTTGTATTTTTGTTTGGGTTTTTTTTTCTTGGTATCTACTACTTGCAGATACAGACTGATACTGTTTAAAAAATGTTCTAGCTCTCCTCCTCGTTTATGGAAGGTTTCAGATCTGATGGAGGTTTTATATGATTTGACCTCCATTTTTAGTATATTTAAATTATTTTTCACTCCTGGTGCTATACATTGATCGGTAATCACTGTGAAGAGATTTGGCTTGCTCAGTACCTTAGCTCTCAGCAGTATCTCCCCTGTGTACCAGGCACTTCTGCACAGCACTTTGCTCCACTCCAAATGCCCATGCAGCAGAGCATCTGAGAAATAAAGTTCCTATTATACAATTCCCAAAGCCACAACTAAGCAACAATTGCAGTTTTGGCTCACTAATAACCCAATTGCACCAACCCTACCATACATTGTTAGCCTGTCAGAAACCCAGCACTTTCATGTGATTTCTTAATCATTAGATCTGCAACTGAACTCCAGACTACAAATTTATAGCCAAAGGCAACAACTATATCGTGGCTGTAAATCAACTTGTGTGTATGTGTGTGTGTATTATAGTATTATTATTATTATTATTATTTTAAGGAAAAGCACTACGGAGCCAAAAGCAGCATGTCCAATTAGCAGGAGGGACTACACTTCAAGTTCAAAGAACCCTTCTGAGTTATCTGATTCTAACAGCACTAGTAATGGAGCCTAATCTAACCTGTCATTTCAAGAGCTATAGGGAGAACAAATTGCCGTCAATGGGGTAAAGGTTTGGAACAGCATGCAGTCTGTCCTCTCCTGACATCCTACTCAGCAAATTCCTCACAGATTTCCTCCTGATGTCAGTAAAACTAGCATAAAGGTTATTTCATAAAATCTTGTGTGGATTGCTAACTTGTGAAAACCGAAGGACTTGTGCCCAGAACAACAATACAGACTCAAGTAAATAATCATAGCATTTGTCCTTTGTGCTTAAAGCTTAACAAACGAGTGAAACAGGGGAGAGTTCTCATGCCAAGTACCAATGCTGTGAGCACGTATTGAAATGAGTAGCCAATAAATGTCGAAATCAAGGTGACTGATCGCATAAAGACTTCTTGTTTGATGGAAGACTGTTACGAAAGGTTTCCAGTTTAATATGCAATATGATGAGGGGTGGAAAAAAAACCCAGTAGAGTTAAATATTAAATGCTAAAGTCATTATAAATCATACCAGCGATTTCTTCAGGGAACACAATCCCTTCAGCAGATCAGGAATGCTGTAAGATACAGAGACGTGATCAGGGCAGACAGCAGGAGAACATTTGTTACCCGTGTTAGACTGGCAGTGTCCCCAGAATCAGTTTTTGGAACCCTGGTGAAACGACAGATAGGCAAAGTTTTGGGATTTTGGTATTTGCATACTGAAATAATTTTGTGCAATTGGTCAGAAGCTTTTCTTCTTTATCATGATACCATCAGAAATACAGATGGATGTCCAAAAGGATAATACTAAGCACTCCTTTCCAGCACACAGTATTTCAGCCAAGATCACTGGTATGTTCTGGCTGCTTCACGCTGCTCTAATTAAAACTCAGTCATCCTTACAGCTGCTTTGTATTCCTAGAGCACTGCACAACAGCTGGATCACACCATCGAGTTTGGCCCTCAAACTCCTTGGACAGTACTGTGTGAATATCACAACTTTGGCCCTTTCTGTTACCATTTAAGCTTGAGTTCACCTGCGTCTCTGGCTTCAGCACACAACACTTTTGCGTTTGGATAACATGTTGGAAAAGTATCAACATCGTAACTGAGGAAAGAGTAGCTGTTAGCATGACACTGATTTTCACAGTCTTTTACACAAAGAAAGGCTGTTAGGGGCAATGTTGCAGAGAGTGACAGACTGTCTGCCACACTCACTGTGATGTAAGATGTGCTTCAAAATAAATCTACAAGTGCTAAAGGAATTTCTGAAAAGGCTAAGTTTGGCTTCCTTTAGCGACAATCATAGTCTAATTAGCTAGTGATACAAAACTCCAGAGCAATTGGTTAATCTTCTCTGTTGCTGTATAAATGAATTAAAAAAAAAAAATTGCATCTGACCTTTGTGGACCTATATTGATTTACATCACATAAAATCACGCTTTAAATATGCATTCCTTATTCGTCTGTTAGCGTGCTTATAAACCTATAGTCAACTACTTGGTCTTTACATGGCTTCATGAATTGTTATCTCACCTTCTACAGGGACAGATGGATCAAAGTGGCTGTCTTGAGTTATGATGTGACAGGGTGACACACCGCCTTTCGTGAAGTCTAGCGTACCCAGCGAAGTGCAGCTGGTTGATTGTGCAATGCTTGAGGTGGATGATGTGTCTCAACTAGTCATGAGTTAAATTTAAAATTAATTGTGCACCTTCAGGTCTAACACTTGAGTCATCTTACTACAGAGAAATCACTAACGCAGCATGTTACTAAGCAGAATACACTGTAATGTAATAATCTGTTTTTCACTGGAAAACATATGTCAGACAGACTTGAAATATTTATTCTTAAAACATGTAGGATGTTCTAGAGCCATTAAGCCATTCACGGCAAGCCATGAAAAATAGTTTTGGTTTAGAGATGGAAGTGGCTGGAGGCTGTGACCCACAGGGACTCAGAAGGAAACACTTAGAAAATAGAGACAGATTGAATCCCAAGTGCTCTCTCCTGAGAGGAAGCATGGTTGGAAAGTTTAAAACCCATTAAACAAATTGAAAAGCCCTATCTGAGAGGAAACATAGTGCAATGTTTATTTTTCCATTACAAACCTGGGACCTAAAAGATTTCCTGAGGTTCTCAGGTATTGTTCATGCTTATAATGGAGAGCTGTTTTTAGAAAGCATAATTCATGTGTTTAATCCAAACTGTTTGATGAAAAACACACTGCATGAGCGTTCAGGAAGTTAAAGGCCATTGTATACCTGTATCACATATTGTTTGGATAGGAGCAGACCTACAATGCAAGGAATCTCATCGTGAAACTCACTCAAAAACGTTGGGTCTAATTCTCTCCCCATTTATGCTGCTGGATGAATTCCACTGAAATAATGAAGTTAAGACATGCGTAACCAAGGATAATAAAAAGACAATCTTCCTGCTGAGTGTGAAACTACCAAAATGCAAGGCTAATGTGAGCAAGAGATTTATAACACTGGCCTGAGTCAAGTAGCAAGCCATAGCAGGCCCAGTGTACCATTAGCCAAGCTGATTCGTCAATGTATTTAGATTTTGCCCCATCACTAGTGAATTGCTGCTCTGAGATCCTTATCAGAAGTGTGTGTGATGTTAGTGATGTTGAGAAGTATCTGTTTGACTAATGAACAAGCTGCAAACTAAATCCAGAGATGAATTTAACTGAGAGGAAAGATTTGGAAGCAGTGGGATATTATTCATTAGATCTATTGCTACAAAAACTGGGCAAGTTTCAGACACACAGACACTTCTTCAGCTTTCTTCAGTCTATTCAAATTGTAGTTGATCTAAAGCAAGATATTTCTCTGTGCAGATTTTGCTTTCTAGTATTCTTAGACCATCTTGAGTGAACTGGATTTAAGTAAAAAATCAAGACATCAGAAAATATGACCATACACAAAAGTAAATTGGAGTAAGGCAACATAAACTCCTGATGGTTTCCTTTGCCAATTAGACAAGCAATTTCAAGTAGGATGAAGAATATATAATTTTTAGGAGACTAACTTACTTTTTACATCTGAGTTTGGCCCTGAACCAAGCCTAAATTCACTGTTGCCTTTGTATTGTAAATGACAAACATCTTTATTACAAGTAACAGTCAGGGTATTCTACAGTTAAAGACTGGAATTAATTACAAAGACCTACTTCAACATAAAATAGGAAGGTGACAGGATGGCAAGGTGACAGGTTAGCAATATGGGTATTCTATGCACATCTGTTTAATAGTGGTAAGTAATCATAGAATCATTAAGGTTGGAAAAGACGTCTAAGATCATCAAGTCCAAAAATCAACCCAACACCACCATGCCTGCTAAACCATGTCCTCAAGTGCCTTATCTACATGTTTTCTGAACATCTCCAGGGATGGTGACTCCACTACTCCCCTGGGCAGCCTGTTCCAATGCCTGACCACTCTTTCAGTAAAGAAATTTTTCCTAATAACCAGTCTGAACCTCCCCTGATGCAACTTGAGGTCATTTCCTCTCGTCCTATCGCTAGTTACCTGGGAGAAGAGACCAACACTTGCCTGACTACAACCTCCCTTCAAGTAGTTGTAGAGAGTGATAAGGTCTCCCCTCAGCCTCCTCTTCTCCAGACTAAACAACCCCAGCTCCCTCAGGCTCTCCTCATAAGACTGTTCTCTAGCCCCTTCACCAGCTTCCTTGCCCTTCTCCGGACATGCTCCAAGAACTCAATGTCTTTCTTGTAGTGAGGGGCCCAAAACAGAACACAGCACTCAAGGTGCAGCCTCACCAGTGCTAAGTACAGGGGCATGATCACTGCCCTGCTCCTGCTAGCCACACTATTCATGATAGAAGCCAGGATACTGCTGGCCTTCTTGGCCACCTGGGCACACTGCTGGCTCATGTTCAACCGGCTGTCAACCAACACCCCCAAAGTCCTTTTCTGCTGGTCAGCTTTCCAGCCACTCCTCCCTAAGCCTGTAGCATTGCATGGGGTTGTTGTGACCCAAGTGCAGGACCCGGCACTTGACATTCTTGAAACTCATGCAGTTGACCTTGGCCCATTGATCCAGTCTGCCCAGATCCCTCTGCAGAGCCTTCCTACTCCCAAGAAGATCGACACTCCCACCCAGCTTGGTGTCATCTGCAAACTTACTGAGGGAGCACTCAATCCCCTCATCCAGATCATTGATAAAGATGTTAAACAAGACGGGCCCCAAAACTGAGCCCTGGGGAGCATCACTCGTGACCAGCCACCAGCTGGATTTAACTCCATTCACCACCACTCTCTGGGCTCAGCCATTCAGCCAGTTCTTTATCCAGCGAAGAGTACACCCGTCCAAACCACAGGCAGCTAGTTTCTCCAGGTGGATACTGTGGGGAACGGTGTCAAAGGCCTTACTAAAGTCCAGGTAGACGACATCCACAGCCTTTCCCTCATTCACTAGCCGGGTCACCTGATCACAGAAGGAGATCAGGCTGGTCAAGAGGACCTGCCTTTCATGAACCCATGCTGGCTGGACCTGATCCTCTGGTTGTCCTTCACGTGCTCAGTGAGCGCACTCAGGATGAATCACTCCATAATCTTCCCCAGCACCGAGGTCAGGCTGACAGGCCTGTAGTTCCCAGGATCCTCCTTCCAGCCCTTCTTGTAGATGGGTGTTACAGTGGCGATCCTCCAGTCATCTGGGACCTCCCCTGTTAGCCAGGACTGCTGATGGATGATGGAGAGTGGCTTGGCCAGCTTCTCCATCAGTTCCTTCAGTACTCTTGGGTGGATCCCATCTGTCCCCATAGACTTGTAAGTGTCCAGGTGGCATAGCAGGTCGTTAACTGCTTCCTCCTGGATTGTGGGGAGGTTTATTCTGCTCTCCATCCCTATCTTCCAGCACTGGGAGCTGACTACCCTGGGAAAGAAATACACACTGATGAGCCCATCCTGTCTTCTGTGCCATTGTTAGTCAGTGACACAGGGCAAGACTTCACAGGGTAAATGGGTTTTTAAGGGCTATCAACACCCTGGCCAATCTGTAGGGTCAAGGGGGAAGAAAGGAGAGAGATGTTCATAGGAGAAGACAACAAACAGTCAGATTACGCTAATTTTATTGAATGTGCTGTGTGAGTGACAACTTGAAAAAGGCTGATGGATATGAAAGAGGACTGTGAAAAGATTTGAAGATAAGGGTAAGCGGTTTAATTTTATATTGCTGAATGGCATTCAGCAGAGGGAGTCAGAGAAGACTGTTGTTTGATGCGGATGATACGCAGGAAGGATGATTTTCACAGCTATGTTTTGTGTGACACCAAGGCTGCGTTATTTGTAAACTAAACAGTGCCAGGGGCCCTATTCTGTCCCTGGGGTCAAATAGCACAATCCAGCCATGCTCATACTGCTAGATTCTCTTCTTTTCCAGAACAGGGTGGCTGGCTCTGGACCTGGCCTTCCTGAACTGTGCCCAGGAACTGGTTGGGAAAGCAGTGGTTTGCCTGGACCAGAAAGGTGCCAGGGAGAATGTTAAAAATTTAGCAATACAGTAGGCCAAGTGCCAGAGCTCAGGACCGTTTGCTGTCACTACTTAATTTCCTAGGATAGACATAGTCTAAGAATGCAGTGTAGGTGCTTAAGAGGACAGAGATGTGAGCATTCAACAACCATGACCTGGCATTTTGGAGAAACCCTGAATTTTCTGGAAGGACTGAACTGATCTTGCCCATTTACCTCTTAGTGGTATCATGTCCTCTGTGCTCTTTTTTCAAACTTCTTTTCAACTTTCCTTCATGGCACTTACTGTCTAATAATGCCATGCAGTGTTTAGCTTAAGATGGCGTTTACCACTTGATTTAGTCTGCATTCCCCATTTTTCTTGGTTATCTGGAATAAAACCATTGTATCACTCAGGGAAATTATAGAGTGACCTTTGTCTGCATGGTCACTCCACTCTCATTTCTCTATGGAACATGATTTTCCAAAATTTAATTGCATTCCTGTCTCTCAAGTGAACTTCGTGTTAAAATAAGATCTACTTAACAGCCTGCTTTGTTTTGTAGTGATGAATTGTGAATGATCAAAATGTTGACTGAAAGAAAAGGAACACTGGAAAATGTTCTTTATCATTTTCCTGCATCGCTTTTAAGTTCCACACATTTAAAACTCATATCAGCATCTTGGCGTGCTGAAAAAGATGGTTACCCTTACTTTAGGACTCTGTTAAATTTATAATTAGTGCCCTGGATTCACTGCCTGCCACACACAGAGTTGTTGAAATGGTTGAGCTTTCTACCACTATCTTTTGGGCACGACAGTATTTCTCAGTTTTTAGAAGACTCTTGTTCTTCCAGAAGGCAGTATTTCCACTGTGGTTTTTGTAAGTAATTCTGTTTATAAATGCATCTTTATGTTTGTTTCTTTCTAGGTAGGGATGAGATCCCGAAACCAAGGTGGAGAAAGCTCGTCTAATGGGCACTTCTCCAGTTCCAAGCCTGTCATCAGCCATGCAGAGAATGAAAAACTTCAGGAGGATGCCAAGAAAAAGAACAAACCTCATCGGAAGGAAGATGAGGTCATGGTTTCAGCAACTGTCAAAAGGCACTCAAAATCACCTGGACCCACTGAACGAAAGAACAAGAAGTCCATAGAGCTTTCTAAAGAGGACTTGATAAAACTCCTCAGTATAATGGAAGGAGAACTGCAGGTAAATTAAACATCTTTTAAACTATATTTTCTATATACCTATTTATTTTTAGGTTGCCCAAAAACCACAGGGCTCAACTGACAGAGACATGCAGATTTAAGGCAAAGGACCATAAGGAGACAGCAGTGGTAGTTGGTGTTTAACAGTATAGTCATAGTTTTAAGTACTGCTTTATTTACCATCTCTATCTGCAGCTACTAAAGCAAAAGAAATTATAAACACCTGTCAGAACTAACAAAGAAAGGGAGATCTGCAGGGAGGTCTTGAGCGCTTAAAAAGAGGCAGAAAACAGCCACAGAGAAATCAGTTTGGAGGAAGGGTGGGAAGACAAGCAAATATAGTGAGTGTAATTACAACGACTAATGAAAATATTCAAGAGACAAATCTGCAAGTCAGTAATACAGAAAAAGGACTTAAGATGTCCCCTGGACCTTCTGCATATTCAGATGTTGCTCAGGGCTCAGCCAAAGCTCTGCCTGTCCCTCCTGGCCTCCAGCACTCTACACATTCCCTGCCTTGCAAAGACCCATTACTTTTATTTCTAGGAGTAGTGCTTGCTTGAAAGTTTTCTCAGTTGTCCTGGTCTGCATGTTTATTCAGCCTAGTAGTAAGTCCTGGATGGCAGGCAGCCTGATTTTGTGCTTAACTCATCCCCCAAATGACCATCCAGTTTTGAGGATTCTCTTTGACGGTAATAAATCACTGAACTCTCAGGACTGTTAGCCTTCAAGGGATTTCAAAATAAAGAGCTGAAACATGGTATTTCAAAAAGTTAATATGAAGACTTCTGACTTTTCAGAACTTATCCCCTATTGTGGTAGGACTGCTTGCTAAATTTATATGTTTTGTTTGCACTGTAGTGATATTTTTCACTGAACCTATGGACAAGCAGAAAAAACCTGCCCAACCTGTATGAAAACATTTTGTCTTGATCCTTTTATTCTAGTTAACTATCATTATTTAGCATTTCATGTCAGGCTTTACTTTTTCCCTGAAACCTATGTACATGACATTTTTCCTTTACTTTTGGACTTGTACCATCTTATCTGATTACAAGAAGCAATTGTTTTGTTAATTTTTTTGGTATATCACCTGAGTTGCACCATTACCACAACTCTGAGATTTCAATTCATTAAATATCATTAAGTATCACTCTTCCTATATGAGACTCACTTTCTTTTTGTCAGAAAGTACTTTCAAGTTTCAGGAAATTTGCATTCAAACTAAATAATTTTGTCACAAAGACAGAGAATGGTCAGTTTGCCGTGAAATACTGCAGAAAAAAAGCAAGTAAATCTGTTGAATGCAATTTTGCAAAGGAAAAAACTTTTATCATTACAGAACAGTACCCATTTTTACAGTGCTTCATTTTGCTTCGTACAAAACCTTGTGTATGTAATTTCCTAAAAGATGGAGCTAGCATGCAGCTTTGGTGGTGAATAGAGCCAAACCTCATGAGAAATGTATCATGCTCGTGTTGTTCAGGAAAATTTACCCTGAAGTCACCTTTGTGACCTGGAAAGACAAGACAAAGAAAGTTGCTAGTGTTTCCTGGGTGTCAATAAATGTGGTCTTTGTTCTTAGCTGTGAGTAATTCTCCTGTTCCATACATGGAAATGTGGCTCTTCATCATAGTTTTTTACTTTGTGGGGGAGTTACACAACCTTTAAAGGACTGTCCATGTTCTCATTATTCCTGTGGGGATGGTGGGGATAGCTGCCACCTGCACCATAATATGGGCTGAAAATCCTCACCAAGATGATACTCCCATTGTCCTGGACAATAATTTTAGGGATACTCATACATGCAGACCCCACAGAGATGTTAGGTACTGCTAAAGCTTCCCGACATCATGGGAGGATTGTAAGGACAACCACGCCGGAAGCAGTAGAGTGTGTCTGTTCTTCTGCTCCTTACTGCCAGGCAGGAAAGAGAACCACTATTCTTTTTAATCCATAGAAGTTTTTAATTTCATTTCAAAAACTCTCATTTTAGTTAGATATTTACCTGGTACCTGTGTTGAACTGTTAGTGAAGTGGGCGAGCTATGGCACTTTGGCTTGAGATGAGAGCCTGGCTTTGATGCTGCAAACAACAAAGATGAACCAAGAAAGACTCCAGCCAAAGTAAATACTCTGGTATTACCTCCTGGCTGTCACAGTGACCTAATGCACTGAGTCATTTCGTGGCTTTTCATTTTCAGATCTGTTTGTACATCTCTGGTGGCTGGCTGGCATCTTGTTGGACTGACGAATCAGACTGTGGGTTTATTTTGAAGCCATTTCAATACTGGCAAAGCAAACATTATATAGGTGTATGTAAGAAGATTTTGTTTTGCGAATAACAGCAGGCTGTACTGTAAGGAGATCCAATATTTTTTGACCAAAAAAAAGGGATAAAATACCATGACTGTTTACTCAGCAGCCGTGAGCAGGAAGGATCTTATGCCTGCACTACCAAAGATAGACCAGAGTGACACTGCCTTGTAAACCCCAAATGGTGAGCTCAGCCATGGGAAGTAATCTGGTCATGACACATGGGCTTAGCAGGGTAAACTGGTAATGTAGACATATGCTTCATGTACTTAGTTCACTATTCACATAATCTAACAACATAGCAAACATAGACCTATGCCATGTTGCTGTTGGTATCAATTTTGAGTCCTTACTTTGGGCCTTGACCTCCCAGCTCTTGATTTTGAAGGTGAACATGCCAGTAAACCGTGGAGACATGCCCTAGCAGTGACGTTAATGTCTTCTTCCTTTTTTTAAAATTTTTTTAAAATATATAATGACTTCAGGTAGCTTGCCTGTGCTTTAGCTTCTATGGCCAAGTTGGACTCAGTTCTGCCTGTCGTCAGATATCCTGGCTGGACCCTGTGCACTTACTGAACACAGAGAAGGAAAGGTTTTCATAAACGCCTGAGGTCACTCTATCCTAGGCCTTATTTTGTAAGAAAACAAAAGGGGAGAAAAAGTATACAGAAGCTGTGGTGATGAAAATGTATCCCAAATACATGGCAGGAGAGCTCTTAAGTAACCTCTCTGAGGAAGAGTGGGAAACAAATGAACTGATGACAGGGATTGATTTTAAAGGCCTTATAGCTCAGTGGAGTATCTTTTCTCTTGTGAGATCTCACTGCTCGTATAAAAAAATCCAGTGATTACATGGTATTTAAACACATATTGAATATATAGGGGCAAAAATTCCATGAAGGATTTCTTCCTACACCTGGAAAAAAAAAATCTAATTTTTAAATACGGGCAAAACTGATTCGAAAAGAACACTTCAAACATCAGTAGAATAAATTGGACCATGAAGGCATGGCATTAATTTGCCTCATTGTTACAGTGATTTTAGTCAAACCAGCATGTGAATATTATTAATTACAGAGCAACATAGGCAGTGTAGATCTTTACAATGATGTTATAATCCTATCTGTGGTTCACAGATTTTTGTCCGACGGCCTGTGTATTTGTCCTGGCAGGAATATATTCCCTGTACACTTTCTGAGCAGCAACCATTAATCTCCAGCAATACCAACACTGATTTTCAACATTTCCTGATTGGGGGCCCAAAGGGAAATGAGGAGCACTACTCATACATGTTTACCATTCACTCTTCTATTGCATGTTTGGAAGAAAACCCCACAATAATAAAAGTACATTTATGAAGACAGCATCCCACTACAAATCATTGGGTTTTTCAAGAAAAATAATTTCTTAGCCAGGTTCTGTGCCTATTACCAGATGAGAACTTAAGCTTGGTAGACAGTTTCCTATATTTCTTACCAATGTAAATAGGAGCAACTTTTCCAGTTGAGGCCTTTCTAATAGCTGGTGTTCTACTGTGTTTCTCCAGTGCAGAAATGGCGTTCATCCCCTGTAGATTAGCCACTCATTCCTGCTGAGGTCCCTTGCATGCTTTGGAGCTGAGGGAAACGTTTCCTGAGAGCCTGGCGCTGTGGAGGAGCTAAGCTCTGCTCCTCAGAGTTGGGCAGCTGTGGGGTATAAATGAAAGGCACATTAAGGTATCAGCTGTGTGCTTCCTCTGTTGCAGGCCTGAGGATGTGGATGGGCAATTTGTGAAATGTGATGTCTCGAAGAACAGTATGTATAATAGACACATAATGTATGGATTAAACACAAGCCACAATTCCTGAGAAGTCTTCAAACTTCCCAATGGTGTAATGTAACACTGGGTTTGGACTGACATTTGAAGGGAAACACTGTGTAGCAGGTATTCAGAGGTAAACCTATTTGTATAGCAACTCTCCTTCAAGGAGAGAGACCAAATGACTTCACCATCAAAGAAGCCCTGTCCTTTAATCTGTATTTATTTAAGACTGCATTTAATGGTTAATCTGAGTGCTCACACAAGGTGTCAGAGTGATAGCTCCCCAGAAAGGATGTGTGCCCTTGCAGCAGCCAACACACGCATTGGCAAGGTGTTCTCCCCCTATATCTCTTGTCCTGGCTCGAAGCCAACACTTCTCATCATGTCCAGTTTGATTCGGTCTCTCTGGTGATGTTGCTAGTGAAAACATCATTCCAGGATAAAAACTGTCAGTCTGGATTAGTAGGTTAGTTGCATTTATGCCACTGATTACCAAATTGCAGATTGCACTGGTGGCTTCATCAGCTGCAGGAGGAGTTGTTGTAGGGCAGGTATGAGGGACTGGTTGTTGCTGATTGTTGAAACAGTTCAACAAGGGCAAGTGCAGGGTGCTGCACCTGGGGAGAAATAACCCCATGCACAAGTACAGGCCTGGGGCTGACCTGCTGGAGAGCAGCTCTGCAGAGAGAGACCTGGGTGTGCTGGTGGACAACAAGTTGACCATGAGCCAGCAGTGTACCCTGGCTGCAAAGAAGGCCAATGGGATCCTGGGGTACATTAAGAAGAGTGTGGCCAGCAGGTTGAGGGAGGTTCTTCTCCCCCTCTACTCTGCCCTAGTGAGTCCCCATCTGGAGTACTGTGTCCAGTTCAAGAAAGATGAGGAGCTACTGGAGAGAGTCCAGTGGAGGGCTACGAAGATGATTAGGGGACTGGAGCATCACTCCTATGAGGAAAAGCTGAGGGAGCTGGGCTAGTTTAGCCTGAAGAAGAGAAGGCTGAGAGGGGACCTTATAAACGCCTATAAATATCTTAAGGGTGGGTGTCAGGAGGATGGGGCCAGACTCTTTTCAGTGGTGCTCAGCGACAGAACAACGGGCAACAGGCACAAAAAAAGCATAAGAAGTTCCAGCTGAACATGAAGAAGAACTTGTTTACTTTGAGGGTGATGGAGCACTGGAACAGGCTGCCCAGGGAGGTTGTGGAGTCTCCTTATCTGGAGATATTCAAAACCCACATAGATGTGGTCCTGTGCAGCCTGCTGTAGGTGACCCTGCTTCGGCAGGGGTGTTGGACTATATGATCTACAGAGGTCCCTTCCAACCCCATACCATATGAGGATTTCATAGGAGAAAGCGTCAAAAGCCTTGCTGAAGTCGAGGTAGGCAACATCCACTGCTCTCTCCTCACCTACCCAGCTGGTCGTGCCATCATAGAAAGCTATTAGATTGGTCAAGCATGATTTCCCCTTGGTGCATCCGTGCTGACTACTCCTGATAACCTTCTTTTCCTCCACTTGCTTAATGATGACATCCAGGATAAACTGCTCCATCACCTTTCCCGGGATGGAGGTGAGGCTGACCGGCCTGTAGATCCCAGGGTCCTTCTTCTCACCCTTTTTGAAGACTGGAGTGACTTTGGCTTTTCTCCAGTCCTCGGACACCTCTCCTGTTCCGCAGGACCTTTCAAAGATGTTGGAGATTGGCTCAGTAATGACATCTGCCAGCTCCCTCAGCACTCATGGGTGCATTCCATCAGTGCCCATGGATTTGTGGGCATCCAGTTTTCTTAAATGATCTCTCACACAATCCTCCTCCACCAAGGGAAGGTCTTCCTTTCTCCAGGCTTCCTCTCTTACCTCCAGGGACTGGGATGCCTGAGGACCAGCCTTAGGAGTGAAGACTGAGGGAAAGCAGGCATTCAGTAACTCTGCCTTCTCTGTGTCGTCCGTCACCAGGGCACCCGCCTCGTTTAGCAGCGGCCCCACATTGTCCCTAGCCTTCCGTTTGCTGCTGATGTAGTTGAAGAAGCCCTTCTTGTTGTTTTTGACATCCCTTGTCAGATTTAATTCCAGGTGGGCCTTAGACTTTCTTGTTACTTCCCTGCATGCTCTGACAACATTTCTGTATTCCTCCCAAGTGGCCTGTCCCTCTTTCCATGTTCTGTAGACCTTTCTCTTCCATTTGAGTTCCGCTAGATGCTCCTTGCTCATCCATTCAGGGCTCCTGCCTCCTTTGCTAGTTTTCTTACTCAGGGGGATGCACCGCTCCTGAGCATGGAGGAAGTGATGCTTAAATAGCGACCAGCACTCTTGGACCCCATACCTTCTAGAGACCTAACCCATGAGATTCCTCCAAGCAGGTCCTTGAAGAGGCCAAAGTTAGCTCTCCTGAAGTCCAAGATTGTAATCCTATTTATTGCACTGCTTCCTCCATTCAGGATCCTGAACTCCACCATCTCATGGTCACTACAGCTGGGGCTGCCCCCAGCCTTCACATCCTTAACCAGTCCCTCTTTTTTGTCAGTACAAGGTCCATCAGCACACCTCTCCTCCTTGGCTTCTCCACTACCTGCATCAAAAAAGCATTGATTGATAGATATAAGAGAGAGGGTTTGACTCTGTAGGTGCAGTTGGGATGGTTTTCTTTCTGTCTCTTTTTCCTCTTGCTGCAATGTGTTAACTTTCATGTAGTGCCTTAAATTTCTTTTGTTTCAAACTTGACTCTCCTGAGATGTTGAAACAACATTGTGATAGCCATCTAGGTATTGCTTAGTTAAAAACACCGTACAAACTCCTATATTTTTTCGCTAGTGCCTTTCTTGATACTCTTGCACTAATATTATTAAATACTGAGCTGCCTGAAAGCTCAAGCGAGGAATATGGGATAGATAGGTGGCTGGAAACTAGATATGTTTCTTTAGGGTAATATTAAAAGTCAGAAGAGATAGTTTTCCTCGACACTGGAGGAAAGAGTACGTAACAGGGTGAAGAGAAGTAGTTTTTAAATGGACATTACAAAATCTCACAGTTTGAGAAGCTGAAGAGGAGCCAGAGTGGAAAGAATAGGTAAAGCTGGAGAAAAGTGCAAGGAGAGTAGCTTTGCATAACTGTTTATAACTGTGAAGCCTTGTTAACTGGATTACAACAGTTCAGGATTTTCTGAGGATATCATACAGATGAAATTCAAATTCACTGAGAGAAAAACCTTGGCATGTACAGAACTACAGGGAAAAAGAGAAGATGGGGTTAATGTGAGGAGGGAGAGGTGACTTAAGGAGAATGGAATGAGAGGAAAGAGGTTGGGCTAGGGAAGAAAAAGAATGGGAAGAAAAAGAGTGTAAGGAAAGGGGGAATACAACAGTGATAAATGGTGCAAGCTAGACACACGGAAAAGCGACACAGAAAAGGCAAGACAATGAAGAGAAAGGTGGTATCCACACTGTAGCAATATGGGAGCCTAAAAAAATCCCTATAAATGTCTGGCATAAGAATATCAGTACAAGGAGATAAAAAATTCTGTCTCCTCTGACTGACCCAGTGTTTGTTTGTTTGTGAAGCAGGCTGTTGCAGAACAAAAAAGTTAAGCTGGGATAGACTTCAGACCACAAATGCTCTCTTCTCTTTTCATTAAATAATTTATAATCAGAATAGTATGTTTTCTCTGTAGCTTGCAATCATTGCTGTGCAAAGTACAGGATATACCATGGGAGGTAAGCAGGGCTTGTCTAGCAAGTCCCAGAATCATGAATTTTAAAATAGAACCCTGCTGTTTTGTGAAAGAAAAAAAAAAGACAGTATCTAAAAAAAGATAACACAGTATACTGAAATACCGTTAAATTGTGGTGTTCAGGCAATTTCCTGCTCCCTTTGAAATTAAGGACAAAGGTACTATCAACCATAGTGATGATAGTCATCTCTGTGGTAATAAAATTGCTTTAGAATTATAGGTTTTTTAAAGTAATTATCCTCAGTAAAATGACACTGTCACTGGACAGCTGTAGACTGAAAACCTCTTTCACAAAGACGTTTTAACATCCTTCTTTGTCAATGCCTGAACTGTATTTAAAAGAGTTGCGTCTATCACGTTATTTAGGCTTGGAGGGTCAGAAGAGAGAGGCATAATTGGCAGGTGTCTCTGTTTCTAGAGTGGAGGAAAGAGTATGAGTATCTTGGTTTTTTTAAAAAAAATATTCTTGGTGTTCTGTACAAAACAGAACAGTAAGGACTACCCCCAATCAACTTTGAAGTTTTGATCTTGTTCCCATTGGGATCAGTGTCTTTAACAGATCCGCCTTTGCAATCTTTTAAAAAAAAATTTAATCAAATGATGTCATTTGTCTCGTTTCTTTTTTTTTTCATTGACTTAAAAGAAATTGTATTCTTAGTGCAACAATAATGAGAAAGCTTGTATCTTTTCTCATTTTCTTGAGAAAAAGGTTCACTCTGTGGGAGAGGACATGGCCAACCCTTTTGCAATAAATGCTAGATGCATGCACTCTCTGACTTTACAATAACTGGGATTCTTCAGAGAGCTCGCAATGAACATATGTCTTATGTGTCTTAACGCTGTCCAGTATTCTGAGTCACCAGTTGTTAATTTAACATTGCAGTTGTAGCTGAGTCTCTTTTTATTAACTTTGTTGCCCCGGTTGTGTATTTATTAAGTTTGTGTCTCCTGTTCTCCAGCTGAGGATCAGATAAGCTCTGGAGAGCAAAATGGATTATTTTCCATCCAAAACAAGCTTTAATAAAAGCAAATATAAGTCTTTATATAATAATTGGAGAGCATGGCTATCTGAGAAAGTGTCTTGTTTCTAGGGTTAAAGGCTCCACCTATTGGTTGACTAAAATGACAGAAATGTAACATTTTCACATAGAAAACTGCTGGCCCTACTGAACATCCTGTGTCTTGCCACATCTTTACAAAATTTCTGGCTTCAGTGTAGAATATTGCATGATGTCCAAAATAAAATGACATCAGTGACTTATTTCTGAGGGCTGTGCACATGCAGCACCCAAAATGATGCACTGCTGAGATTCTGTGAAGGGAAGCTCTTTCCTAAGACAGGAATGGTTTGGATTTTGCAAGTGGAATCTTTCTTATCCTGGAAATAATTGTTTTGATTTGCCAAAAAAATTAGCATAATTTCTTCCATGCCAGCAAAATGAGTGGAACTCATTGGCATGGGGGACTAACCCATGTACAGTTGCGTGGTAACTTCCAGGCATTTGTCACCTTCAAGTTTAAACAAGTCAGAAACTGAAGTATTGATGCGGTCAGCTTCATAATGAAAACCTGTTTCCCCAGTGTTGGCTCAGGCAGTCTCAGCAATTCAGTCAAAATGGCATTTGGAAGGGCTTCAGAATCGTTCCTAGGAATGCGGTGGCGGGATGGAGAGAGGAGAAGATGTCGAAGTGGGGCTCGGGGCGGGCAAGGGGAAGAACGAACATTGGGGAGGATCAGGGGGATTCCAGAGACAGCAGGAGGCTGTGAGGGCAGCGTGGGCATGGCTAGCTCTGTGCCTGTTGTTGCCTGTCCTCTCTAAATTTCTCCACTCGAAGAGTTCGTGCCACTTCCCTCATTCCCTCTGACAACTTCCCTGTTTAAATAATTGGCTGCGCTGCTGAGTGCTTGGTGTCATGCAGTCCTACTGTTCTTGCCCGTTCATCGTCATCAGTAACTTGAATGCACATCCGTGTAGCACAGAGTACTGAAAAACAGCTTGTCAAAGCCAACAGAATCCTTGGACAAGAGAAAGTTGTGTATACAGTTTGTTACACATGTATACACGCTGATGTCTGTTGGTATCCCGCTCTCAGTTATGCTCGTGTCTCTGCAGAGGAGGCAAAAGAATTTCTCTGAACTTCATCACCCTGATCGCTATGGCCCTGCCGGCACCAGGTTGTCTCTCGCTCTGTCCTGCCCCTCGCATTCTCATTCCTGCCAGAAGGCAGCTGGATCATTGAGAAAAAAAATACCTGGGCGGGTTTGTTCCTCTTGGAGAGGGAGGTACTTATGCCAGCAGCTTCAAGTGCCTCCCTGAAATTCAGGTCAGAGCACCTTATTTCAGATGCTTCAGTTCCTTATACAGTCAATGAAGCACTTTCAAAGAGTAATTTAGACAACAATGAAGATACTTTTTAGTTTCCAATGATTTTCAAGAAATTGGATGATAGTATAGAAGTACATGAACATAGAGGAAATAATATAATGAATGGGGGAAAATGAATAGGAGAACAACTACACTGATGTCAGAGTGCTGTATTTTTTGTAGCATTCGTAGTGTTAGTACCTAGATCTTATACATACTTGTGAATTAAATGTCACAGCATTTCAGGGAAGTATTATTGCCTGTATGGAATGGAATTTGGAGCATGGTGAGGTTAATTTTCTGTGTGAAGCATGAGAAAGAGGTCCATGAATAGAGCATGGATCTCTTGAGTCTTGGTCCGGACTAGTTAACATAAGAGTAACACAAACGATGATAACACAAGAAAGAGGAAAAGAATGCTTTTTCTGTTGTTACCCTTTCATTAGTCATCTTTTTTTGTTCTTAAAGAGGTGCTAACTTCTCACGAAATACGTTGTGGTTACAAAAGGAACACGGCAACTTACTACACGACTCCAGCAATACAAAAACACCTCAATGTATGGGAAAAGTGCTGCAATTTTACTGACTTCCGATACTGCTACAGTAGCTCATGACTGGTCATTCACCTGGGATATGGAAAACTGCATTTCCTTAGCATGAATAAACCCGAATAGCGACTTAGTCATTTGGGTTTTCATGTCTGATTTGGAGTACCTGAACCAGGGAGCTCTCCTTTGCCTTTACAAGCATTGTGGTGAGTAGTGCTGCTCAGAGAAAAGACCTAAAGTTGCTTTGTTAATTACCTCATTTGTTAGGATGCACACTGCATGGTGCAGCCGCATACCAGCCCTGAACTGCGAATACAGTCATTTGTGCGCTAGTATTAATGATTCTTCCTGCTCAGGTGTCCAAAAAGGCATTTTAACAGATGTTCCTTCCTCTCCCTGCTGGCTAGTTGGATCAATCTGTGGTCTCTGCTTGCTGCCAGGCTTCAGGTCATGTGAAAAATGTTATTATACGGTTAATGTTGGCTGAGACATAAACTATATGACTGGATATGGCAAACCCAAAACAGCAGGTTTAACCATTGTGATGCATTGCTGAAGCATGTAGAGCATATCCCAACATGCAGATTCATGCGCATAACTGACAGTGACCCTCGCATTGGTCTCTCTGTGTTGACTGGATCATGACACTGTAATTCTATATGCTGCAGTAACTGCCCCACGGTGCGATAATATCGAGCAAAGCACTCTTTCAGTGTGAAAAGGCAAGACAGGATATCCCAGACCTAATAATTCTGAAAACATCAAGCAGTGTGGAGTTAATACTTCTCGGGGCCTTGCCATGGGAATTTTCTGGCTGTGGCCCAGACTACAGATAATTAATTATGTCAGTGAAAGGCTCTGGTGGCCTGTTTTCTTCAGAAAAAAGTGACATCATCCATGAAGCTCTCTGGCAATAAAGCAGAACAAAGCTGTGTGGGCAGGAAATAACAGACAGATGTCTTCTAGTGCTCATTTGATCTGTTTCAAAACTTGCTGTAAGAAGTAATACGTTGCTCAGTGCTGCTTCTCCTCAGCTCTGCAATCCTTAGCATGGACTTTTTTAAACATAAGAGGCAAATTAATCTCTGATGTAATTCTTCTGGAGCCACTTCAGAGGATTTGTGCAGTGGATGAGCTCGTCTGTCATGTGCCTCTCCTCTAGTACTGATTTTAGCAGGACTTTCTGTGTTATCATGGTAAGAGAAAGCACAATAAAATCAAATACACTGTATAGCTCCAAAGGCTCCATACAAGGCTGGAAAGTTCTGCACAGTGTGGAGCAGACAGGACAGTTCTGTTTCATATCCCTGGAGTCATGAGGGATCACTTGCATTTCCAGATAGATTTCACTAAAGTTTTGTACAAAAATACTCATGGTCACTTTTCATCATCAAAGTAATATCTTTACCTCCAAAGTAAATCACATACATATACCTGAGTCCAGAAATGTTAAAAAAAATTTGTGCAAGTGAACTTCACAGTTTCAAGTGTCAGGAAATTATTTCAAGTATTAGCAAATTTCCCATTAGAAAATTAGTCTAAGATGAAAGGCAAGAAAAAAACTTTGCTGTACGTAGAGTCTTCCTTGCAAGAAAAAATATGTATACATGTCATTAGCCATCATTTTGCATGGCTTGAATCACTAAGTGAGTGATATAAACAAGGCTACTTCAGATATCTGGTATAGGAGAGAAAAATATTTCTTGAGTTTTTATCAAAAAGGAGCTTTGTACAATGCAATATGCAGTACAGCATCTAACTTCCCAGCTTTGAAGCATGTTTTGTACACTGTACAAAGTACGTCTGATGTGGAAGACAAATGGCTACCCAGTCCTTGTAGCAGTACGCAGGGTCAGCTTGAGGAATGCAGCCTTTACCAAAAGTGTCATGCCAGTAGGCATGGGTAATTTTTATCACTTTCTCTATTCATATTCATAGTATCATGACACAAAATGAAGAAAGTGCACTTTCCTTTTATTTATTTGAATTTCCTCCTAAGGTAAGACAAGAAGGGAAGTTACTGAGGTTAAACAGGGATCAGTGGATTAGTGTTAAGGAAGTTTTGCAGATAGAGGTTTTTGAGTACAATTGCCTGAAGATGCTCTCTTCATTAAAGTATACTAAGTGAACTCACAGTACTCATTTTCTGAGATATTTAACGGGAATTTTCAGAAATAAGACTATTCCTGCCCTGGCAGCGGCACAGCATGATCTTATCCTGGATAGCACAGAAAGCAGTGTGAGAATATCCCGATCTCTCTCAGAAGGATGCCTTGAGTGTGATGTTTGTTAGCTCTAGGTGAAACATTTGTAAAGTCTACTGGAATTTAGGAAATCAGCCACTGGTGAGACCATAACATTACATGGAGAACCTATGACCTTATCTAGTTTCTGATGCCATACAGAGCAGCTGTTGCGCTATAAATAACCTGAACTGTGTGAAAGGCAAGTAACAACACTAGTAGAAGCAAAGGTTCCTGTCTGTGGTTTGATAGTTATTTCTTGCCATTAATCACTGGCAAGAAAAACACAACTCCATAAACATTAAACTTCTGTTACTTTGTGCTTTCACTTGTGCAGGCATAACAGTGTCATGTCAACCAGAAAAGAAATAGTCAAAAGCTGGAATATCATATCTTCCAAATATTACATAAATGTATTCACTGCAAATGCTTCTCCTCGTCCCACATTTTCTAAACTTCTTTCAATTAATTGTGAGGATTGTCATCATGTTGTTGAAGTATTTAGATTGCTCTGAAGTAGTTAGATGTATTTTAGATGGCTCCAAACATGGAGCTGTGAAGGAAATAGTTACTGGTAACTGATTTAGGGAGTGGTACACTGTGAATTTGCAGGAAGGCTACTTACAAACAAAATTCAGAAGAGTTTAGGGTATGCACTGGCAAAGAGCCCTGAATTGGATTTTACTCTCAGCTGACAGTGATTACTTTGACTTCATTCAGCCCATCTTGAATACAACTGAATTTTTTTTCCGATTTGCTAGATGCCTTACATGAAACGAGTTTGATCAGCTCAGTCCCATTTCCCAGGTGACAAATGGGCTGTGGTAAAAATTCCCTGTTTAGTGGGTGCTGAGTTTTGTCAGCAGTCTCATGGGAGAGGCCAAAGACTGTGGGAATGGGGAGAGAGGGCTGTAGTACATTGGCAGGGCAGGGCATGAGGAGGAAGCATGTCCGAACCCCAGGCTTGTTTAACAGTCTTTCCATTGACCAAGAATTTGGTTGCTAGGCTGCCAGTCCCCTTTTACAAGCAGCAGAGTCATGCTATTGTTTCCTAAATGGTTTCAGTTTTATACAGGGACCTCTTTACATCCTTTCTATATAATTTAAATATTTTACTAGGCACGTAGTAAAGCGAGGTTTGGAACGCAGACCGCTGCTCTTCTCAAGACAACAAGGAAAAGAAAGCCCTTCTCTTTTATTCTGCCAAAAAGGGAGCATTTCAGGGTAGCCCTGCAAAGAGTGGCCTCATGTCAGCCTTCCGTCTGGGTGGCTAGCATGCACTCCTGAAGGGAGGGGAGCATTGTCTTGGGGAGTCTGTATTTCCCAGGTAGAAATGCAGACCCCACATCTTAAGGAAGTGCAATAATCACTGGGTAGTAGAGAGGAAGGAAAGGACAAATGGTAAAGCTGTGCAAGACAGCAGTGCTCCACAGCACTTCAGCCCGTCCATGGACATACTCAAGACCTGAGGTCATCAGCCTTAAGATTTTGGCACCTCCAGTAAGCATAAAATGAGGCTTAGATACAGTTCAGCTTTTCAGTTCCTCTATCACCAGGGACAGTGGAAGGAGTTAACTGAGCACTGTGTCCAGTTCTGGTCCCCACAATTCAACAGACGAAGACAGGCTGGAGAAGGTCCAAAGGAAGGCCATGAAGATGATCAAAGGGCTGGAGAATCTGCCCTGTGAGGAAGGATTGAAGAAATTAGGTCTTTTCTCCCTGGAGAAGAGAAGGCTTGGGGGGACCTCATCACAGTATTCTAGTACTTAAAGGGCATCTACAAAGAAGATGGGGGCTCTCTGTTTGTGAGGAGCCACACAGAGAAGACAAGGGGCAATGGGTACAAGCTGCACCAGGAAAGGTTTCATCTTGACATAAGAAAGAAATTTTTTACAGTAGGAATAATCAATCACTGGAACAACCTCCCCATGGATGTGGTAGCGTTCCCATCACTGATAATTTTCAAGGACAGGGGGCTAGATGACCCTGTCTAGGCTTCATTTCCCACGGAAAGTTGAACCAGATGATCTTTTGAGGTCCCTTCCAACCTGGGCTGTTCTATGGTTCTGTGGTTGTATGAGTTTGATGGACAGGAAGTCACAACTCTTCTCAACATATCTGGCCTTCTGTGTTTCTCACCTTGACAGTATTTCTAAAAGGTAAAAGTGACTTCTTCATTGATCTGTCTTCATTGCTCCTACTTTTAGAGAATCAGGTACTCAGTGGCACTTTATTAACAGAAAAGTCTGGTTATTCTCAAGAATCCACAATATGAACAGTATAGGTAGAAAGTTAGCTTGGAGTTTTCTGTAGGACAATTGAAGGAATTAAAAAACAATAAAAGTAATTGTACATATTTTCTAAATTCCATATCTTTAAAGAGCTTCTGTGACTGCAGTCTTCTGGACTTACGTAAGTAAGTTTCATTGTGTTACAAGCTGTTTCAGTGTGTGGTCTTCTGGTGCCTGAATATTCTCTCTCATCAGAGCACCAGCAAAACAAAAAAAAAGACTCGAGAGATGGCTTTCCCATGCCAAACACCATGTTTCTTCTACCAAAACAGCTAATAAGTTTCCTCTGGGAGTTATATAGAAGTTTACTTCCAATTTGAAATCTCTTCCTTGTGTTTGTCTCCTAGCTTATGATTTACGTTAAACAGCATTGTGCTTTGAGACAAGGGAGGCACCTACAGTAGATGTCCATCAGTAGAAACAGCTTGCAAATATGGTTCCCTCTTCTTAGCAAGGACCCCTCAATTTGAGTCTCTTGTACCTCTTTCCTCAAGTCTTCCTCCACAGGATTATTCTGACTTGTTATCTGAAAATGATCTGTAACCTGCAGTTAAATATAGCAATAGCTGTTGACTATACATTGAAAGAAAACATCTTCACATGAACTCTCCTCTAGTTGTTTCAGTGGAGGATTAGTCATCTGGAGGAAACATGAAATCACGAGTTACACAGGGCTGCTGTTTCAACTCCTTTCCTCTGCATTTATCCTAAGGAGTTTCAGAGAGACTAACCGGAGTTTGAAAATCTCGAGGCTGATGGGAGGTTAGGATGTTGCCTGGGCCACCCTCTGACCTAGGCTAGCTGCACTTCAGAGTCTTCCTGTGCTGTGGCTTGTTGCTGACCAAATAGAAAGCAGTTTATTATTAGCACGCGGCCCCTTTTTTGGTCCAATGCTTCCTAGCAACGTGAGTGTCTGTTTGTTAGTTTGCTTTTCACAAACTGTTATCAGAAGTCCATGGAAACAGAGTACTTGGTGAATTAGCTGATACCCTTGAAAAGATAATGATAGGAGCGACAGCCAAGCCCAGAAAAGGCAGAAGGAACCTTGCCATGCTAATGCGATCCAGACCCCAAGCGCCTGCAGAGCGTGGGGTGCCCAAGGAGGGGTACGCGAGTGGGGTGCTGCCTGCACCCTGTGGATGGGGCCACCCAGCCTGCTCCCAGGCTGGGTATCCTCCCCATGGGCTGCAGCGAGAGGTGTTTTAGGGCTGGCAGCCCTGCCCTGTTCCCTGGAGCTAAGCATGTCACTGCTTCTTTTTAAAGATGAAGCCATAAATAAGGGTTTCCTTCAGAGCTCTGAACTGAGCTTGGGCACCTTCTCCTTTCCTTCTTGGGGTCCTGGTTCATCCACTCGGCATCACCCACTCCCCCAGCTCATCTCCCTCTGGATCTCAGGGGACCCAAACCCGCAGCTTCCAGAAATCTTTCTTAGCTGGCAAGCTGTAAGCTGTTTCAGAGACTCTCATCCCCTCCTGCTAAAGTTGCTCCATTTTAATCAGTAATGATTAAACACTAATGAGGCTGGAAGGAAAGTATGCATGGCAGTGCATAACTGGACACAGCCTGGGGCACTCGGTGGGAAGAGCAGCGTTCAGTTCCGCTGCCAGGTACTGCTGCATTAAATAACCTGTGCAGGGACTGGAGTGCAGCTCTTTGCTCTCCCAAGTCATAGCGTTAAATCACCAAGTCCGAGTTGTCTCTGCTCTGCCTGGCCCTGTCAATGTTTAATTATGCTATCCAGGGCCCGACAGCTTCAACAGGAGAGAACGAAATCATCCTCCTCCCCTTGCAAATAGCCTAAGGTCCGAGGTGTGGCTCTCCCTGAGGCGTGGGCTGTGTAGTGCCTGAAGATTTCTGTGCTCAGGACCAAACGAATCAAGGTTTCAGCATGCTTGGTTGTGGTCCTTGGTGCATAGGGTGGAAGGGGGCTGCCCCCTCATCCCACTGTTTTCGGTGGTCCCTTTGCACGCCTGTGGCACAGGGCACCTCCTGCAAGGCACACTGCGGGACACCGAATTCATTCTTTGGGGCAGGACACAGATATGGCTCCCAAACTGTCTCTTTCTACAAGGGCCTAAGACAACATATCTTAAAATGGTGACATTTATAAATACTCCCAAAATCCTGTGCTATTCAATTAGACTTTTTAAGACCTTTTCTTCAGTATAGAAGCATTGGCCTCATAGTAACAAAGACACTAAGATAACTGTTATTTTTACAGGGACATAAAAAGTTATATATTCTAAAACCTGTCTAAAAGTTTCCTAAAATAACATTTTTTCCTGTACTGAGAGTGGCATATTCCCAGGGCACGATGTAGTGAGGTGCACAGGCTCTCTTGGCACTCTTTGGGGCTAACCCCCATAATTCATTTGTAGTTTTGACATCCATGAGTGATGCGCCTTTCCCATGCTCATGCTGAAAAACCATTAATACCATTCCAGTCTGTACTCTCTATCTTGCAGACGTGCATAAATCTTTTACTTAAGGTTACAAAATGTTGTACAGAGTAAGCCCCTACAGCTAGCTGTTTAGTAGTGGGATAGTTCTCAACTGAGTGGCATGATCTTTGCCTTAAGTTCATTTTTTGGGTTTATTTTCATGTTACTCTATTTAATTAAGAAAAAAAAAAAGAAAAATAATAAAGGGTCTTTGCCATTTTCTGAAATTATTTCCTTGCTCATTTTGAAAGCAGGTGGTTTTGTAGAGTTGTGATGCCTCTGTGGTACTGGGTAAAGATTTAAGATTTGCTACAGGGATAATACAGAGTGCCATTATGAATGCTGTGGAAAAGCATGAAGTGTTGGTCAGTTCATAAATCCTAAACAGGCATTGCTTACCTAGGGGCAGGATTTGTTAAGAGATTTTTCCTAAAATATGTGAACCTTTCCTTAGCCCTTAATTTGCTTCCCAAGCTTACGTGGGTTGAGCGTCAGAAGGGCAGGTGAGACAAAAATTGGTGCCTGTACCCTTCTGCACCCTGTCCCTTTGGGCTTGTGGGAGAGATCTCTCCAGGGAAATCCGGGACCTCCCTCATGTCCGCCAAAAACTTGTACCTTTTACTGTTCTTCCCTGGAGCATGGCCTTATAACGTGCCTTGAAGTTCAAGCAACTGCCCTGCCCCCATTTTACAGACGGCTTAACAGATATTGGCAAGTATCATCAGAAACAGAGCTCAGGATTAAGTGTTTGTGGGCAGCATAGCCCTAAAATGCCCCTTATTCATAACCAGGTGGCCTTGCAGAGCAGTCCCATCATGCCCAGAAGCCTGCTTGTGCTGCCTGAAACTGGTGTCCCCCACCCAGGGTGGGCAGCAGGAGACGAGACCACGCTCCCCTCGGCCACAGGACCACCACTGCCTGGCAGTGAAGAAGATGAAGGATATGAAGAGTAATGATGTTCCCTGGCTATGGTTGCAACCCAGATAAAAATTCATAGCATTCCAATGTAATGACAGGCAGGAACAGACTAATTAATGCCTACAGGAACAACATTTGGATTGCGCAGATCATATTTACTTTGATATCTCCCAAAGATTTTATATTTTTATTGGCAGCCTGGCATTCTTCAAATTCATTTTATTTTTGTGTATGCAGCCTGTATGTATGAAATGCCCCTCTTTTCCCTGTTTTGCCTGTTGATGAATAGGCTGGCTTATGGTGCTGATTTGCAATATTACAGGCAAGGGAGGATGTAATCCACATGCTGAAGACAGAGAAAACCAAACCTGAAGTTTTAGAAGCTCATTATGGGTCTGCAGCTCCAGAGAACGTGCTCCGAGTGCTACACAGGGACGCCATCCTTGCTCAAGAAAAGTCAATAGGGGAAGACGTCTATGAGAAACCAATTTCAGAGGTAATAACTTCTTGATTTATGTCATTATATCTGTGCAGGGTGAATCCTAACCAGAAGTGAGGCTCCACGTACTTTGCATGTGTGCAAAGCACACAAGAGGATAATGCAGTGCTTGTACAAATGGCAAGAATATTCTTGTTCACTCAACCACAGAATAAATTGTAAGCAAAATCTCTGGGTTTGAACACAAACAAAAAAGAGCTTGTGTGCTCCTTAGGGCTGGTGCTGTTAAGTGAGAACAAAATCTTTGGCTATTACATTTCTGTTTTTCAAATTAATTTCAGTTATAGGCTCCAACCTCTACTGCTCACAGCACTGGTAAGCACTCTGATTTTCTTGGCATACTAGAGCAATGTCATGTGGACAGTTAGGAAAAGAAGACCTTCAGAGATTGACTTTGACAGTATTTAGAGGATCATAAATCTATAATCATTTTACGTCACTTAAGCTCTAGGACTGCCAAGTCAGTTCAGCCCCTAAAGGAGACTTGTAGGACTTGATCCTTTGCTTTAAAATGTAAGCAACAAATGAATGTGGAATAGACCTGGGAATGTCTGAGGCCAGCATGAACGCCAAAATAAGCAGCCACTGCTCATGTTTATAGTTTCATAACAGTCCAGGGCATGGAGAAAGAGCATGCAACAATGTACAATATAATATACTATAGTGCCTGTCCAAATCTTCATAGTTCCTCCTATTAGAACATTAATTTTTTCACCAGGAATAGTGTCTACAATAGGATATCTTCATACCATGTATTCTCATTGAAATGTCTTCTGGAATTTTTGGGATGATGGCAAATAAGGAAAGCAAACATTAGCATGTGGGAGCATGCATGAAATACTGTTTAGCAAGATTAAAAGAGCTTAGTAGGGCTTTTGTCTAAAGAAGCTGATAATTTGACAGGGAACTCAGTGTAAAACTTATATCATATGTAGGTCTATGGGTGTTATGTTGGAGCTAAAGTAGTATAATGACAAAATTTCATGAGTGCAGAAGATCTATACTCAGGGCTGAATCCAGCCTGGCTCCTTTAAAAAATGCAGTGACTGTTTTACTTTGACTACCGTGGTCAACTTCTGGAGAGCAAATCACTGTGATCCTCCTGCTGTCTTATTTCCCTCAGTCTGCTGAGGCGCCCTTGAAACAGCAACTGCCCAATGCAGCTGGGGCTGGGGAAGATGCGATACCCGCAAGGCAGGGGCTGGAGTTGGGCAGAGCAGGCTCTGCCAGCCACCGTGCCCATGGCAGGCAAGCAGAGAAGCACCAGGGCTGCAGGCTGCTTCAGTGGGGAGGAAGATGGAGTTTGTCGTCTGCTCTCAAGGAACAGTGAAAGGAGGAGTGTGAATAGCTGTGGTGGCTTCAGTGTGCCCTGGCAACTTTTTAGACACACCTCCCTGGCCTTAGTGTTTGTTTGAATAATAATTGTCACATTAAATTGATTAAAAACCCTCCGAAGACAAAAAAGGTAAAGTGTTGCTAATAAAGAAAGAGAAATTTCTGTCAAAAAACAGGCTGAGGGGAAAACTCTTAAGGCTTGTAATCGATTGTATCTGGAAATGCAAAACTGAATCTATGCTGAATCTGATTTTTACCTCAGCGGTCCTACATGTGTGTTGAAGACACATAGCTCAAATTTCAGCCTCGAGCTTACACCTTCCACTTCACATGTAGGTGTCTAGTCCCCATATGCGGGGATATATGCTCCCAGGGTCTGAGGGCATGCATCCTGCCCTGGCATTTGCTACAGCTTTTCCTGTGTGAAATGAGGAAAGTGTGCACAGCACCGCGCCACAGGGGAAATTCTGCGCTGCAACAATGTTATTTGTTACCCTAAAACTATGCAAAGTTCTGTCCTTTGTGTATCTGAGAACCATGCAAATGTTTATTGCAAACATGCTGTCCAAAAAATCATTACTTTTACAGGACAGTTACTCTTACATCTAGTCACTGCTTTATGCAAAGCCCAAGACATGAAATTATGGGACGCGCATTTACCCAACACAACATTGTTGGTTAATAAATCAGATGAAGTAAGCAAGGAGACCTTTAAAACAGTCTATTCTCCTTCCCTACAATCCAGCTGGACAGACTTGAAGAAAAGCAGAAAGAGACGTATCGGCGCATGCTGGAACAGCTCCTGTTGGCAGAAAAGTGCCATCGCCGCACTGTTTATGAGCTAGAAAATGAGAAACATAAACATACAGATTACATGAACAAGAGCGATGACTTTACCAACCTCTTGGAACAGGAGCGGGAAAGGTGAGTACCTGAGACAGTGCAAAGAGTGTCCCTGGCATCCCGTGCTTGTCAGTTCAGCAGTGGTTCAGTCTGGTATTTTCTGTGTTTAAATGACACTAGACTCATATCTAAACCATTTGTAAATGTCAATTCACTCACGTTATTAGTAAGTACACTTCTGTGCAAGTCTAGAGTTGGAGGCATACCATTGAATGCTCCTGTAGTGTGCACTTGAATTAAGAAACAAATTTGTTTTGAATTACTCAGGCCCATTTTGGGTTCACCTCCTGGTAGCTTTTGATGAGATGTTATTTACATTGGCTAAGTCTGGGGCTGGCATGCTTAGCTAAGTGCCACATTTTGTGAAGGATGGGGGACTTTGTCACAGCAGGAGGACGGGGTAAGGAAAACCACAACACACATTAGGATACTGGCACACAAGTGGTAGGGACTTTGCCATGTCCTCGAGTTTAGGCTTGCAAAGTCACAAACCATTTGCATTATTTTTCATATTTTTGAAGACACATGCCTCAGGCAAGATTTACATTCTCCTGGAAGCAGAAATTCTCATGTTTTATAAAACATGCCCAGCCTGCAATGGACTGTCTGCAGTGTTTATCTGGCTGGCTTATACACTCCAGGTTTTTTTCTTCAAGTGTTTGTCTTCCTTGTGGGAGTAATTTGTTCCCTGAGTCTCTAAGAAAAGACCGAGCACCTACCTTAGGAGAAGAATGAGCACTCGGTAACAGCCTCAGTTTTTCAATATGAAATTTTCATACTCATACCAAACTGCTTAAAATCAATCCACATTTTTTTTTTTTAAAAAGCTCTGAGCAAAATACATAAACCAAGTTCAAAGAAGAAATGCTTTTGAGGAAACCACAGTCTGGTGGCAGACATTTGCAAAAAGCCAGGAGCTAAATTGTTGAGCCTATTTCCTGAGCTCAGTTCAGCGCCAGCTTTGAGTAGGTGGCACATGAGCTGAAGTTACCATATTTCCTGGTGTAGTAGCTGCTGGTTTTCTGTCTCTCTGTTTTCCTGGGTTGACTGGCAAACTTTAAAGGAGGAAAATGTTTCTACATCTTAGCAATTTGATTCTCTTAGCAGAAGATTAAAAATTTGTTGTATTTCCAAGTAAGGAGCAATTTAACATCTGATTCTCATAGATGCCATTTTTTTCTCTATGCTGAATATCCTTGTATGTGTGGAGATGCAGGCAACTAAAATACTACAAAAGTAAAAGTGGTATTAAAATATCATTTACATTTGCCTTTACATGTTATATTAACTTTAATTTGACAATTGTTGCCTTCTTATTATTCCAACCCAACTTGTGAAGGCCACTAAATAGCCGAAGATTATGACCTATTTCAAACTGACTTCCTTCAATGAATTGATTAAAAAGTTTTCTGTCTCACATTACTGCTGCTGAGATATTGAGTCCTATCTCTGTGGACATTTTCTCATACTCTTCCTACTCTTTTGTGTCTTTTAAACTTCATTTTTTCTACATGCTATGATTTTTCAAAAAACAATGAAAAAAGGAGACTCTGAGTTTGAACTTCTATTGAAAGCAGATCTTTAAGAGCAACTAAATCCGTTGTCTGTTATGGCCAGTGCCTCTGTACCGGTGGCTACAGGGGAAGAATTGCAAAGCTGAAGCCCTTTTGATTTATGCTAAGTGACATGAGAAACCTGATGTTTGCTATTTAATACGCTTTGTTTGTCTAAGGCACTAATGAGAAAATTTGCGTCAAGTTTAGTAGTGCCCAAGCAGAGAGAAAGAACATGGCGTGTAGCTAAACACAGAAAACCAAGCACGCACACCCCTCCCTCTTCAGGGTCCTCCTCCCAGATCACTTGCAGGGCAAAATCAGGATGGGCTGGAAACCACTCATTAGCGTAGAGTCTTAAATGATCTTAACTCCTCATGTCTGTTTGCTGAGTGCACATGGGATTGAGGCTGCACCCTCGTCTTTGTAAGTATTGAAAACTGGAAGTAGTATCGTTTGAGGGCTGTATTCAGGAAGAAAGAGAGGGTGATGGGATGACTTCTCAGGAAAGCCCCACCGTGGCAATCAGCAATAGATTTTTGTCAAAAAGAAAGAGTTTGTAGTAGAAACCACATTGAAGTTGCAATAGGTTAAATCATACACACACACCCACCCACAACCCCTGCACTCAATCTGTATATTCGGACAGAGAACGGGCCTGCCCGAAGCCATTTCTCAGGGTCCTGCCTAGGCTTTCTTGTTTTATAAGTACCACTCTATATATAACTGATTTTACTGTGGTGCTTTGAGGCCTGAGGGTAATTTTATTAAGAGCTGAACAGACTTGTAGTCTCCATGAAAAAGAAACGGGACACGGAGTTGAACTTTGCCCGTCAGCCACTCTGCTGCACTCACAGTTATAATGTTAATGAGACAAGGTGAGCCAGAGGAAGAACAGTTCTGTGGGACAGCAGTCTCATGGCAGTCCAGTACAATTAAAGCAGTAATAATTTCTGTCCTGGTTCTAAGAAGTTTAAATAATTTCTCTCCTCACAGTTTTTAACCAATCTTTCCTAACTATTGATGTCCACACCAGCTTTTAGAGGCCACATCTGCTTTTGCTGTCCTGTGAATGTTTGAACGAGATAAAAATGGAAATTCTTTAAGAGCAGAAATATGCCTCGGTTCTAATGTATTTCTAGCAGTCTCTTAATGTATTTACTTTGGAATACTTTTTTGCATACACTTTCATACATTATCTCTAATCAATCCACAACAACATGACATGAAAGCAAACAGTCCCTATGAGGGACTAATTATGAGGTCAGCCTTACAAAGGAAGGAAATAACAGGAAAACATGATTTTTCAAGAATAATTATGCATAAAAAGTATAAAAAAAGATAAAACTGTTGACAAGGCTATTAAAAATGTAGCCAGCTAGGAGGGGTAAAAGGAGAAAGCTGCAGAGCCTGACTGTTGGTGTTGGCTCTGCAACACCAAGTGCAACTAAGCTGTAGAAAGGTTATGGAAAAGGTTGGCATGTTACAGGAAAAGAGTAGTGACAACCGTTTGCCGAATGGAGATGAAAGAAATCTAGTACTTTTAGTGGAAGGTGCTTCTACACACATGGTGGCTGCAGCGTTTTGCAAATTTCGCTATAGTACTCTATAATCATGTCTAAAGATGGGAATGTTTTGAAAGCTAGGGACAGTATTTTCTGTTTTTACCATTCGACCAAAATTCTCCTTTGCGATGCTTCCCCACCTCAGCCACTGTTCCCATACCATGAGGTTGTCCTTGAGCACCTCCTATCCCTGTGCAGAAGCAGCCATCTTCCCCCCTGAGGAGGCTGAGGAATAAGAAGAAGAGCAAAAGCAGCCATCTTCCCCCTGAGGAGGCTGAGGAATAAGGAGAAGAGCTCAGAGCCCGTTGGTGGCAGATGATGGGGTACGGAGTCTCTGGTCTGGCAGGTGGAGAATGAGGAGTCTGACTGGAGCTGTACTGACAAAGTGGGTTGCAGTGGACACCTGAAGAGCAGGAGACTACGCAGCAAGAGCTGCAGTGATGAAGCTGCTTCTCCCAGCACAGGCACCACCCTTCAGCCGTGCTTTGGGGAATGAGTTGGCGATGTGAGCTCCGACACCGGCTGAGCTGGCTGCAGCTAAACCAGCTGTTGGCACTGCCCTACCGCAGAAAGCTCTTGTGTAAAGCAGGCTTAACATGAAGTGGTACTTGGTTGTTCCCTGCTCTGCCTAGTCCCAGCCCTCTTGCCTTCCCCCTTAGGGAACTGGGCGGCGGGGGGAAGAGAAATCTTTAGGATCAGTTATAAACGGTTTTATTTGATCAGCAAAGCTTTTTCTTCTGGTGGAAAAGGGAAGAGCTCTGCATAACCTCAGCACTGCTTGATCGACCTAAGGGATAAGGTTTAAAATCCTGACATTTTTAGAGGTGCTAATCTCTGAACAATTTGTCTTGTAGTCTTCTTTAATCCAGTTTGTTGACAACACATTTTGCTGCTATTAAAAGCACTGGAAAGCTCTCATTGATTTCAACGGTTCAGAAACAGGCTTGTGGTGAGGACCATTGAGCCAGTCCCGCAGGATGGATGGCAGAAATAGCCTGAAAGCCTTCAAAAACGGCGGGGGGAGGAGGGAGTTTCTTACATATGCATGGGACTGGCTTGTAGAATAGAGGATGCGATGTGGCAGAAAGGCTTTGTTGGAGCTGGTTAAGGGAGATCTGTGCAACTGCTTTGTGAGTAATTCGATCACTTCCAACACGAGCCCCCAGACTGCTGAGACTTTTACCCCACCAGACAACATGTCAGTAAATACACACCCAGTATCTAATGTAAATATTGTCTGACTGAAAGCATCGACATTATGTTTAGTCACATTTTATTGTGAGACTTCATTGAAGTGATGAGGATTTTAAATTGGCTGTTGCTTTCCTTGCTGCAGCTTCAAATTGTTCTTTACAACCACAGCGACAGTGTTCCCAGCGCACTGAAGCATTTCACATTTTCCTCAAAGGCAAGGCTGAGGCTTCAGTCTGTACTTCCTAAGCAGTGCCCTGCTAAATCTGGTTTTAGTTAAACCCTCTTTTTGAAGTACACGGCCATAATTAGATCTGCTTAGAGGAGACAGCAGGACTGTGACCCCAGATCTTTCCTCCACAAAGTTTCCTTTCAGTCGTCAAGTAAAATTGTCTCCTCTCTGCCTCCCCCATTGCAGCACCCCCAGCAAGGAATGCACTGGCGAGTCCCTCGGCGGGCTGTGATAATACATTCCTCTCGGCTTTGGTCATCCTGGCACCGAGATGCTCTTGGCTGCTCTGCTGGTGATGTAATTCTGGGCCCGCATCACCTGCAAAGGAAACCGATCTGCGAGCAGTAAAACACACAGTCGTCTTGAAGCAAAAATGGGAGTGTTGGTGTTAGCAAGTTTTAAGAACACTTTTTCCCCCGTCTTGCCTTTCTACTTTTATTGCTAAAACTCCCCTTCTCCCTTTTCCCACGAGACGGCAGCACCAAACTTTTCACTGGGAAGTGCTGGCATTTTTGTTTCCCTTCATTTCATGGACCCAAGCAAGTGTAAAGACTGGAGTGTGACATAGCTTGGGGATTCTGTGTGCATTACCTTCCCAGTTTGCATTTTCTTCTTCTTGACTTTTATTGAGATTGTAAAATAAAGAAGCTGGCAGGAAGACAGTGGGGCAGAGCAGCCATCAGTCAATTACTTCTTTAGAGAACAATCAAGACAAAAGTATGAAGTGTTCAGGGCTAATAAATCTCTGTGATTTACCAGTTTAAAGCCAAATTTTGCAGTAAGAATAGCCCCACACAGAGATATTGGATTGAGGTGTATGGTGCAAACACATAGCGCAGGCTTTGGCCTGTAGTTGTGTAATCTGTTGGTGATTCCTTTAAAGTCTGGAAGTTACTTTACAGAAAGATTTTTGCTATTTTTTTGCTCCAAGAGCTCTTCGCCATATCTGTACGCTGACTTTTTTCTCATATGGTGGTTGTTTCTCTGTCCTGGTTTTCAAACTGTGACCCAAAAAAAGGAAAAGCCAGCCCAATGGGACTGTGGGAATTCACCATTGCCTACAGCAGTTACTCATCTTACTGCACATTACTGACCGTAGTAGAGCACTGAGTCACTCTCTGTCTACTTTTCAGTAAAAGTGCATCTCTGAACTTTTAATCATATAATGTAGAAGACAAGGGCCACAGTACAGTTTTCATTCTTTTCTTTTAGGCTGACATGCTATCTGTATGGTTTGGAAACACTGCATTTTTTTCTGTCAATGTAATATATTTGTAGTATCACAGATCACAAATTCTGTGGTAGTCTATTAAAAGAAATAAATGAAAAAACCTGGCAATGACAAATACCATTTCTGCACAGTTAAGTAAATCTCAAGGTCATCCATTTTGCAGGTCCTGTTTTACAGCTTTAGCTGACGGCAAGGCAGCGACTGCTCGAAGTTTATATTTTAACTAGTGAATCTGGTCGCACATTCCAACAAAACGGCTCCAAAGGTAATTTAAAAACGAGAGAACAAACAGCCACATCAGACTGTGGAGAAACAATATGAAAGTATTGCGAGTCTTACACAATGTGAGGCTTGCCATGAGCTGGGACTAATCCAAATCCATCTCTTCACACTTGGATAGTCCTCAAAACTGTCCAGTCTTTCAGCCACTTCTGGGATTATATAAAATGGCATCATGTGTTGTTTCAGCTATTCTTCCAAAATTATTTCTAAGTAGGCATCAGCTTCACAGCCCTTGAGAGAGAATTATTATACAAAACTATATGTAGTTCATTATTCACGGCAAGTTTGCTTGCTAAAATCATCAATTCAAAAGCTCCCAGGGTCAGACGGGGGGAAAAAATGACTTCATTGAAAATCCACTCACGAACACAAACTCTGTCCAGGGTGCAATAGGTAACAATTTTAACATTTAAGGGGCCTTTGGCATGTTTCAGAGCTATTATACTACTGAAATAAATATCAGTTCACAGCTCTACTGAGGCCATCTTTTTAAGTTGTCATTTTCTTAGGCAAAGAAAACAAGAAGTGAATAAGGGTCATGTTGGGAAAACTGCTTCCTCATTCAGAAAGATTAGAAACAGGTTTCAGTGGAAGTGCCAGGTTTCATTGAATTTCTAAAAATTTTAGATAGATGCCACTTCTTTACAAGTATAAGCATATGCTAATAGGCACTCAAGCTTGAACTTGTTGTTTGATATTTGCTTACGTTTGAATGGAAGTTTACCTGTGCAGAGATGTACAGGCTGATTAACAAAGTATACGACTTACTATTTTGATTAATGCCCTACAAATATTCCAGATGGTCAGATAGCTTCCACTAAGTTGAGTGAAGAACCTCAAGATGTCATCTGACCTGGGGGTTTACTCTGACTCAGTAAGCCTAGATAGAAGCTTTGCTAACCCTGAACAGACGTAATGATTTTTCCATCTTCTTTCCCCACAAGGGTGCTAAGTTGTGCATCCCTTTTCATTCCTGCAGTATCTCCACCAGGAGTGGAGAATACCAATAATGTGTTTTATATTTGCATCGTCTCAGTTTTCATTCTTTTTAAGGCTTATATATGGAAAAATCTTAAGGCAGAAGAAAAAACCCAAGGGGTGCACAATTCCAAACCAAACGTTCTTGCAAAATTTGTCAGAGCTTGTGCAAACGTTACAGGGAAGCAATGCAGAACATGAAATGTATAATTCAACGGATATTTGTAAAGCTTCTGTGATCATAATATTGTGTCACCATAGTTAGTGTCTGGAATAATTTTTTAAAAACTCATTAAAAATGCCATTTTGGGTGTGAGATTATTATAAATGTCATCAAAACAAAATCTGGCCACTTAATTCACAAGACTAGCTAGTCGAAAAACGTATCAAATAACCCTGTGATTATGCTATTCACTTGGACTGTGGCAGACTTTCAATCCTCCCGTCAACCTGTTTGGATCTGAACCCACCCCTCTGAGGACAACCTCCTGGTCACTACTGGATGCCATCCAAAGGGACCTGGACAAGTTCGAGAAGTGGGCCTATGTGAACCTCATGAGGTCCAACAAGGCCAAGTGCAGGGTCCTGCACATGGGTCAGGGTAGCCCTCGCTATCTGTACAGGCTGGGGGATGAAGGCATTGAGAGCAGCCCTGAGGAGAAGGACTTGGGGATACTGGTGGATGAAAATCTGGACATGATCCAGTAGTGTGTGCTCGCAGCCCAGAAGGCCAACTGTATCCTGAGCTGCATCCCCAGCAGCGTGGCCAGCAGGTCAAGGGAGGTGATTTTGCCCCTCTACTCTGCTCTGGTGACACCCCACCTGGAGTCCCACGTCCAGCTCTGGAGCCCCCAGCACAGGGAAGACATGGAGCTGTTGGAGCAGGTCCAGAGGAGCGCCACAAAAACAATCAGAGGGCTGGAGCACCCCTCCTGTGAGGAAAGGCTGAGAGAGTTGGGGCTGTTCAGCCTGGAGAAGAAAAGGCTGCCGAGAGACCTTATTGTGGCTCTTCAGTACCTGAAATGGGGCTTGTAAGAAAGACAGAGACAAACATTTTAGCAGGGCCTGTTGTGATCGGACAAGGAGTAACGGTTTTAAACTGAGAGAGTGTAGATTTAGACTGGATATAAGGAAAATGTTTTTTTACAGTGAGGGTGGTGAAACCCTGGCAGAGGTTGCCCAGAGAGGTGGTAGATGCCCCATCCCTGGAAACATTCAAGGTCAGGTTGGACGGGGCTCTGAGCAACCTGGTCTAGTTGAAGATGTCTCTGCTCATTGCAGGGGGGTTGGACTAGCTGACCTTTTAAGGTCTCTTCCAAACCAAACTATTCTATGATTTTATATCATTGGGTTTCTTGGGGTGTCTGTTTCCACTCTTACTAGGTAAAATTGTTCTACTTTTACAAGTCACTTTTAAACTTTTTGAGTTCTTTTCACCAAAGGGGTGAAAGTCTTCTTGTAGGTCAGTGCCTAGTTATTCAAATTCCCCCAGACATAGGAATTCACTGACCCTGGTCTCTCCATCTCCCAAAAAGCAAGGATTATTCACATGTTGGCTTGGTGAATGGTGCCAAGATGCGGTCCTCTCTATCTGCTGCTTTTGTTAAAATGACAAAGATGGAAATGAAATGAGTTACGAAGAACAAATGTTTCACTGAAATCCTCACGAAACTTTTTTTCCACTTGAATGAGAGACAAAAAAGAAGTGGCGGGGGGGGTGTTGATAATTCTTGAAATTTTAGTTCAGCTCTGGAACTGAAAAATCAATTACTCACACAGCTCTGTTATCCTCTTGCTTATATTAGAGAATGATTAATAGTAATGTAGCTGACTATGTAATGCTCTAATGAGGAAAGATAAAGAAATGAGCAGAAAATTACAGCAGAGTGACAGCAATGATTTCTGATGATAGCAATTACGTCATAGGTGAAAAAGTATCTCTTGGTGACAAGTATATACATCACAGGATGAAAGTTCCTGTAGAGTTCCATTGGAAATGTTTATTTTCAGAGGAACTAGAATGGGATAGACGTATTCTCTTTCATCATTTAAATATCAGACTTTTCCTAGATGACTTAACTTGTTTTAAAATGATGCATAGCTTTCAGCGTTTTTTCATTTTGCAAGTTACTGCCTGAGATATAACCGCGGTTTCCAAAAACTGTAGGGGCAAAACTGTGTCCATACTGCTGAAAGGCAGGTGGGTGGTGCAGAGGGTAGAGCATTGCCGCTTGCAGTTTGGGCACTGCTAATCCTGCCATGGAGATGAGTGTGTCCTGGTTTGACTGGCTCGTGTCCTTACCTGACAGACCATGTGCTGTTGGTCCTACTTGCTTGTGGTGGCAGGTATGATTGCTTTGTGTCCATCATTAGCACACTCAGCTCTCTGCATCCAGCGTCTCTGGGTTTTAGGAAATAGCTAATCCATAAAAATGCCACCCTGGCTGTGGATTTTATGAGCACAAAGCTGGCACTGGTGCAATTGCTTTGAAGCCAATAGAGCTCTTTTTGATTAATGGGATTAATGAGAATCAAGGTAGGAACTCTAAAAATGTTAAAAGAGTGTTTGTGTGTCTGTGTGTGTGTGTATGTACCTGTCGAAGTATATATATATGCATATATAAATGTATACAGCAGTTTCTTGAGTGGAGTTACTGTTTCTGGATAATATTTTGCTGTTCAGCAAAATAACTTATCAGCAATACTTTTTTCCTATATAATTATACTTTTATATAACTTCTATATGCATTTCTGTTTATGATAATAATAGTTTATTACTATATTATTGTTACATAATCTCTACAGCCAAATAACATCTTTGTGTTTTGAATTATTTTTGGTCAGTATTGCCTATTGATTCTGTCAAGAAGGCTGTAAGCTTTTCCAAACTGATTTTGCCTGTCTTTGTATGTGAGGCATCATTTGCACTTATGTCACTATAACATTTTTAGAAATAATAGTGATTTGTAAGCAAGGAAGCTCAGTGGAAGTCAACAGCTGACAACCAAATACCTGATTAGAAAACAACAGGGTCAGGATACATAAGCTCTGCAGTTATTCAGAGGACAACAACCTGCAGTTATTCAAAGGACAACACAGACATGGTAGAAAGATAATATAAGGAAAGCAGAGGCAAGAAGACTACCTTCTAATTCACACTTACTGTATGAAACTGGCCTGATTTCTCTGTGCTTACTCTCCGTCTGGGCACATGAGTTTTATCCTTTCCTTTCGCCGTCCAAACATTCAGCAGGCTGGTGGTCAGGACATCATCTTGGAAAGGGGTAGTGCAAACTGGAATTATTTCAGACCAAAGAAAGAAATAAAGCCAGGTGTGCCATTCCCTGGGCAAGTAAAGAAGCTCGCAGGCCTTGGTGCAAGAGGCAACGCCCTTGAAAGTCTTCCTCTGAACGGAAGCACCTACGGCTCCCGTCCTCGTGCGATGGCTGTGGTTAGCCCATGTCTCTGTGGCCCTCAGAACAAGCCCCTCACTGTTCTGTGTGTAAAGACATGTATTTTATGAGTCCCAAATAACCTCAAGCGTATGATGATGTTCAGCTCAGGCGAGATGATGGGACTTCCAAGGATGTGCAACAGCAAGTTTGGGTGACCAAAATACAGATCTGTCCAACAATGAGGTGCCTATGAACATTTGGATTTATATGTGTGTTGTTTCTTTTTTTTATCTTTCCCTCTTGAAGTTCTTCATTAATTGCATTCCAGAAACCTATATGAGTAATTTTTGGATTCTGCTCTAAGCAACTACAAGTAGAAGGTTAAAACAGCAGGCTCAAATCTCGGGGTAGTCTTGCCCCTGGGTGAGTGCTGTGGGGTGTACAGTGGGGACAGTCTCTTCTATAATTACCTCTGAATAGGCACAAATCTTCTAATGCAAGCAGCAAACCTAAGAATTTCATTTGTGTGGATGTAGGGGGTTTTTGTTTGGGTTTTTTTTCAGGGTTGTGGTGGGTTTTGGTGGTTTGATTTTGGTTTGGGGGTTTTATTTGGGGGGTCCATTTATGCTGCACCTCCAGAATACAGGGGCAGAAACCACTAGTAAAGGTGGGGTTAGACGGATATGGTGGGCAGGTGTGTTCTCTTTTGTGTTCAGGGCAAGAGCTGAGGCTCCTGGCATGAACATTAACGTAAATACTTTCATAGCCTCTCAGACTGACGGTTGGGACACGGCATATTAGGATGTGGTGCGACAGCCAGGATTACTCATTGCTGATGTTGTTAAAATCTATCAGTCTCTCTTTAGCTCATAAAAGCAACCGCTGACTGCTCTTTTACAGCATTTCAAAATTGTACTGAGGATTCATTATTTGCTAAATCACGGAATATGCTGCTGAGAGGAAGTCATGTTTAAAAATCAAGAAGGACTCTTCATGAGATTATTTACTTTTCTCTTCTTTTATAGGTGTGTATTTTTTAATCCTTATGTCAACCTGTGACTGAGGTGGCCAGATATAATATAAAATAGTGCACACATAGGCTGTATTTCTAAGAAAATCTGAGACCCCCATACTGAGGGAAATGGAGCTTTTACATTGAGTCCACTTGAGCAGACTCTTGCTCTCAAGCTGCATTGCTGTTGTACACCTGTGTGAGCTTTGCCATGCTTCACTAACTCAGTGCGTGCAATCATATGAATGATGCTATTTCCTAAATCCAGATTTTAAAGCTCTTCACTCTCTTCTTTTGAACACTTCTCTCATGTTTAAGACCCTATCATGGTGACTCCACACACCATCACTTGGGTTGCTTCATGCTAAAACAAAGCAGAAATCCTTTGGTGTCTGTTTTCTCTCGTTTTTTGTGCCCACTTGTTTTTTTTTACTCTACCAAACACATTATTATAAGGAAGTCCAGAAAAGGTCATCAGGAGTTAGAGCAACAGGGCAAGAACTGAACTGATGGAACTGGAAGGTAAAGGACAAGAAACAGCGGAGAGGCAGGTTTAGGGCAGGCAATGGCAGCTGCAAGACAAAGAATGTGGGAAGTGAATCTGAATTAAGAGATCAGTGAGAACAGAGGGATTGGTGAGAGGAACTAGCTGTTGGCAAAAGTAGAGAGCTGTAGAGCCTTCCAGGTGAATGACAAAGGGAAGAAAGGTAGTGAAGAGATGAAGATGGAAGTGAGGCTGAGTGGCAAGCAGAAGAAGACATATGAAGAAAAACAGCAAAAATGAAGCAGAAGGCATCATATTGATGATGTCGCTTCATATAGTATAGTGCAGGCACTGGGACTTCCCAGATCTTTCTTGCACCAAAAGATCATATGCTTTAGGGAAAAACGTAATTCTGCCTTGACTTTCAGTTTCCAGTAAGGGAATATTCACCACTGTTCTTCACGAGTTACTTATTGTGGTCCTTAAAAATGTGAGCCTTATCTCTAGATGGACTATTTCTATTCTACAAACCCACACACAGAGAAGTTAGGTGAGGGGGACGCAGCAGAAAGGGCAACAACAGAGAGTCAGCTGCCAACAGAACCAAAGCAAAACGCAGGTGAAGATCAGTCAGGATTAATGAACGTCCCAGACCCAACTTGAGCAAAAGAGGCTGAGACACTGCCAAAAGACTAAGTCTCTCCCAGTAAGCTGAGAGCAGGCACAGCTCTCCCTGTTCTCAAAATCTCGAGCTCACTCCTCCCCGTCATTTTTCCACATGAACACCTAGCACATCACAGAATCACAGAATCACAGAATGGTAGGGGTTGGAAGGGACCTCTGTGGGTCATCTAGTCCAACCCCCCTGCCGAAGCAGGGTCACCTACAGCAGGCTGCACAGGACCTTGTCCGGGCGGGTCTTGAATATCTCCAGAGAAGGAGAATCCATGACCTCTCTGGGCAGCCTGTTCCAGTGCTCCGTCACCCTCAAAGTAAACAAGTTCTTCCTCATGTTCAGATGGAACTTCCTATGCTTCAGTTTGTGCCTGTTGTCCCTTGTCCTGTCGCTGAGCACCACTGAAAAGAGTCTGGCCCCATCCTCCTGACACCCACCCTTCAGATGTTTATAAGCATTTCTAAGGTCCCCTCTCAGCCTTCTCTTCTTCAGGCTGAACAAGCCCAGCTCCCTCAGCCTTTCCTCGTAGGAGAGATGTTCCAGTTCCCTCATCATCCTCGTAGCCCTCCGCTGGACTCTCTCCAGTAGCTCCTCATCTTTCTTGAAGTGGGGAGCCCAGAACTGGACAAAGTACTCCAGATGGGGCCTCACTAGGGCAGTGTAGAGGGGGAGGAGAACCTCCCTCGACCTGCTGGCCACACTCCTCCTAATGCATCCCAGGATCCCATTGGCCTTCTTGGCCATCAGGGTACACTGCTGGCTCATGGTCAACTTGTTGTCCACCAGCACACCCAGGTCTCTCTTCGCAGATCTGTCCTCCAGCAGGTCCCCCCCAAGCCTGTACAGGTGCATGGGGTTATTCTTCCCCAAGTGCAGCACCCTGCACTTGCCCTTGTTGAACTTCATCAGGTTCCTCTGCACCCAACTCTCCAGCCTGTCCAGGTTATCAAAAGTGAATGATTTAGAAAAACAAGCGTGGAGACCAGAGGGGGTAAAGATGGTTTTAGTGGGGTGCTCTGATAAAGCACGGATACGTGAAGCAGCCAGTGATAAAAATGGCGGGTCTACAGTGGGCAGCAAAGAACCATCCTGCTATGTGCACTTCGCTGAGGTCCTGGACACCTCTGACCCTGACTCCAGAGATGCTTTGTTCAAAGGGCCACAGCCTGCTTCTATGACACTGTTGGTACTTCTGCACAAAATAATGATCGAAACACTATAAAACAGCATCTTTGACCTGGTATAATTAGCTGTGTTGACATGTCCTACTTCAGTTGTAATCACCTTTAGTTCAGGGAGTCTTGCCAGTACTGGAGATATTGATCCCTCCCAGATATCAAAAGGATACACATAATTGCTAAGAAAGCAGAAAACCAGAAGGGGGGGGGGGGACAGGGGAGGTGGAAAAAGAAAACAAAGCCAGAAAAGCTTTTGTTAAACTTTTGAATCATGCTTCCATAAATGGCAGCAGATCCTAATGTAGGGCAATTTTCATGCTGCAAAGAGAAAAAGAATTTTAAATCTAGGCAACATATTTAGAAAGATCTGGAGAGTAATAAAAGAGCCAGTGTGGGAATGCGTGTGTGTGCGTGTGTGTATGCTCACAGTTTCTTTAACAGCTGCACAGTACAACCTGCTTTAAATGAGAACAAAGGTGAACAAAGCCAGTTGTCGGTGCAGCTCACCAAATGAAGATTTTTAGTGTGCATGACATATGCCATATAAAATGTATTGCCTGAGATATAACAGCACACAGTCCAACATGACGTCTTTTTCTCAGGCTTTTCCTACAAAGTCATGATTCAAGAATTTATTGTATTTATCTTCATTATTTATTTGTGCCCAAAAGGCCCAATGGATCACGCTGTTCACCAACAAATTAAAATTAGCCTCTTCTCTCCCTCAATATTAAAAGTTTTCATGCTCTGTCAAGATGCTGCTGAACTCATTAATATCTGTTACGCTCAGAGCAGGCAACTGGCAAAGTAGAAAGTGGAGGACAGGTCTGACTTACCAAATGAGGCTGACTTACCAAAAGAAGCAAAAAAAACCCAAAAATAATGATAGAATATTTTCACTGCTTTGGGGGGTTTACAAACAAAAAAATGAAGTCTGGCAAGCTACAAAGTGTACTTTTTCATCTACGTAATTAAACACAATTTCAGGAAAAGTTTTGTTTTGCACACACAGAAGTATTTGGGCTTTTCATAACATGTCAGAGAACTTGGAGAGAGTTGCAAGTGCTGCCTTGGCTATAAATGTTACATATGTTTCTGCACTGGAGATAAAGAGCCAACAGAGAGCAGGGCAGTCTGCTGGAAAGGCTACAAAGCCCTGTTTACAGAGAATTTTATATTCAGGCAATCATTTGTTACAAGTCTCTAAGATCCACAAGAGGAATCCATCGCTGTGCAGAGTTTAGTGAATTTTTAAAGACAGCAACATATCAAAGAAATGTGTAGTCTATTAGCACATCATTAAATAGTTAAACCAATTCCACCTTTAGCTTCCCAGTTACTCTCCTCTATGGCAGACAACTGTGCCAGATGCACAGTACAATTTCTGACTTTCAGAGGTGAGTTGGAATTTCGGATTCCTGTTGATTTGCTCCCCTGCTTTTATTTCTTGGTGTTTTTCTTATCTGGTCTCACAATGTTGCAAGTGCTGCTTTGCTCAGGAACGTGTTTCTTGGACTATTTCATCCCAATGAAAGCATAAACAAAAAGATCCATGAAATTCTGGGGACCAAGTTAGATTTTCCCAGCCTTTGACGTGACTTAAAAGTCAAGGTACTCTTGAAGAATAACAACATATGGGGCACCTTTATATTTTATATATACACATAATTTGATTCCTATGCAGTAAAAGAAACATTGTAAAGGTTATAGGCCTGTTTGACAATAACTGTGACATCCTATGTGATGTCCTCTATAGCTCTGGTACTGCCATAGTGGTGGGTACCTGGAGTAGTTGGACCGGTGATGGAGAATACTTTATGAAGCCTGGTGGTGGAACAGACATATCTCAGCTAGTGCAGGCTGTGTAGCCTCACCACTACCATGCTGCGCTTGCTCTAACATGTCTTGCATCCAGTTGTCTGCTGGCTCACATCCAGACAACTTCAGTGACTATATGTCACCTTCCCTGGGCTTTTATTTCTAAGTTGCAGAGCAAGCTGAGGGATCTGGGGGAGCAGGCAGTCTGGCATAAGTCCCCCTCTGGGTATCACTGGTGGTCACAGGTGCTGCTGGTGACTACCATGAGCCAGGGTATGTGGTGTATGTCACCTTGTCTTAGTGATCTGACCTAATTTGGTTTTTTTTCAACATGAGGTTGGTCAGGCCCTGGAATAGGTTGCCCAGAGAGGTTGTGATGTCTCCATCCTTGGAGGTGTCTGGGACTTGGGTGGAGCAAGCCCTGTGCAACCTACTTTAACTGGATCTCTGCAGCGCTGAACTAGACATCTCCAAGGTCCTTTCCAACATCAGCCATTCTGTGGTTTTATGATGCAGCACCCTCCAGAGGACACCACGCTTTTCCTTGTGATTCTGCTTGCACCAGGGCGAGAGGCGGTGGCTTAGACTGGGGCAGTCTCTGTGGCAACCTCTGGGCATTCCCTTTAGCAAGTTCTTTGCCAGGCAGTGACACTGGCAATGCCCTCAGTTGCCCTCTGGTCTTCTCATGGCACATTATTGTTCTGTCTGCTGGTTTTCTGTTGTCAAATTTGTGATGAGTAGAGGTCATGCCTTGAAGTCTGTGGCATAGGCAGGAGTCTACTACACGCTGCCGCGACTGTGAGGGGTCAGACTTCATGAAACAGGTGATCTCTTCTGTCCAAGACCCCCAGTGTCCCCTCTCTTCTTCATGTCACATCTGTACAAAGCTGACTGCTACAGACTGACAGCTGCTTCCCTAATGTAAATATTAGGATCCTCTTGATGTCCCTGAAATTTCTGCTCTGAGCTGAGACCGTGAAAACACAGATGAAGGAAGATGTCACTTACAGTTCCAGCCTGGTCCAAGCACTGATCAGGGAAGAGCCAGAGCAGATATGAGTGGACACCTAGGAGGGCTGTGGGTTTGGGAGAGGTGAGGACCCTGGGACTGAACAGTGGGTGCAGCAGGACTGGGACGAGCTGTGCAATGAGCTCAGAGCCCAGAGCCGGCCGGGACAGGGTGCGCGACCAGATACCCTCCTGCAGAGCCCACAGTGGGGCAGAACCTGGCTCCCAGCTGCTGATCACAGACAAACCCATCCATCAGCAGATGCTAGCTTTGAAACTTGCTTGCAAACTTCTCTGTGCCCTTCTAGTATCAAACTGCCTCGAGGCTGAAAACCTATTGCTATCAGTTATTTTGTTCACTCAGATTGTAGATTTTTATGCAGGCAATCTAAAGGATCTAAACTCTTCTGACAATCTCCCCAAGTGCCAATATAACACCACATCATTAAATATCGATGGTGGCTATTTATTTTAGTGTTTGCCATTGTGCATGCAATTTCCTCTTTTTAAAGAATATGTCGCTCTACCAGAACAGTTATTAGGATTGCAAAGGACATGGTAAGCAGATTAAGCAGAACATTTGTCTGCTCGAAGCATGTGATCATTTGTAATTGCATAATCCAACACACGTTTTCTACAGAAACCTTTCCTCTGACACTGGAAGAATAGAAACATATCGAGATACATCAGCTTTGCACATAGGAGGCAATGATTTCTCTGTAGGACCCCAACTTCATCTTTTGGAAAGTATTTAGTAAATGAGGTAGGGGAATATAAAAAGGGAAAGAATGATTAAGGCTGGTATGTTTCCTTGGAAAACATGACTCTACCCCTGTTGAGTTTGGGTGACGGATTTCCTACATGGCGCTAGTTAAGTCATGTGAAGCTAATTTACATGGGTAGTGAATGTTTTTCACTTTACAACTAATTCTTATTTTGGGGAGCTTGTTGGAGATTTGGGCTCTGACGTGCAGGACTCTGGAGTATCCACTCCAGCGCTGGAGGGAAACGGGGCTCTGGTCCGGGCACACACAGCACCCACCCTGCAGCGCTCGGAAAAAACACATCCTACGCACGCCGGAGCAGGTGACCACCCTAGACCCTAGTCCCTTTGCGCTTCTATTTCCCACCCAGAAATGAGCAATTCTGTTCTCAGCAGAGTCTGAAGAGTGTGTGGTAAAACTAGTCTCGAATAAAACGTATAAAATCAATCATTAAGCACCTGCTTTTCAAATGAGCACTGTCCAGCCTGTATGCTGAATGAGATGAGGGTCCTAAGGAAAAACAATGAAAGAACATGAAATCAGATAGTTTCTCAAAAATGTAAACACACACACTGGTCCATTTTTGTGGATAATAATATTTGACATTATGTACTTTCAGTGGTTTTGGATGCTGCAGGCTTCTTAAAAAAAGAGGAAGGGGAAGGGGAAGGGCAAGGGGAAGGGGAAGGGGAAAAGAAAGGGAAGAGGAAAGGGAAGAGGACGGGAAGAGTGGTTTCTAGTTCTGCTTGTAAAGACTGAAAAGGTGATCGTGGGCAATCTAGGGAATGATTAGGCAAACAGAAGGGATCTCCAAATTCTTTTATGTTGGTTTGGGAACAAAAGGGCTGATTTAGGTCTTCTTTAATGAGGGGAGGTAACAGAATGGAGCTTTTCAGACCTCATGCAGACTCTTGGTTAGCCTTGCTACTACGCATGAATTTTCAAAAACAAATATATATGTGCATTAAAGCCACAGGGGATTTTTCTTCACCTATCGATGCCTTTATCAACCGATCTTAAGATCAGCCAGCGCTTACCAACAGCAGTACTGTCACTTCCAACACCAGCAAGAGAAAAGGAACTTATTCTCGAGTCAGGGGAATGAACTGGCAGCTGCGACTGGGAAGCATCGCTTTTGCGCATCCTAGTTCAGCTCGCTGAAAGCAATTCTCCAGGCTTCCCCGAGCTCGAATTAGTATTTTTTTGTATTTTTTTAATCGTCTAAACCCCGGGGGGGGGGGGGGGGGGGGAAGCTGTCGAGAATAAACCCCGGGAAAGGGCTGCTAAAAAGAACCTCTGCCAGAAGTGAGCCACTAAACTCAGTTCAACCCTTTCCATCCCTCCTGTCCCGACGACGGGAGGTGGTGGCTCCATCGGGAGGTCACCACAGGGGGGGGAGTCCCCCCCGCGCCCCCCCAGCCCCGGCCCAGCCCCCGCAGCCGTCACCTTGCATCGCTCGAGGACCACGGCGCTTTCCCTCCGGCGGAGCAGTGGTGCGAAATTTTTCCATTTTTTTTTCCCCCCTTCGTAGCTTAAAAAAAAAAATCCTGATTATAAGGTAAGATCATTTATTTTTTATTATTGCTATTTTTAATTTGAGCGGTGCTAATTATTCTCGTACATGCGCACTTCGCTGGCGAACTGAATGCTGGAGCGGGATGGCCGGCGACCGCCCTGGGCAGCTCCGCTCCGCCCGGGCTGGACCGGGGCAAAACTGCGGTGGCTTTAACGTTTGGCTGGAGCCTTGGGAAAGTGGAGCTGGCGGGGTTGTGCTGCGGGGTTTCCTCGCCGGGAGAGAGCGTCGAGGGCTCAGGGGAAGGATAACGGCGGCTCGGAGACAGGTTTGGCAAATCTCAGCTCTCTGCGGAGCGCGGCTCCGCGCTGCTTTTTCTCACAGATGCTGTTTGCGTGCTTTCTGCTCATCCCCCCCCGCCTTCGTCTCCCCTCCTCTCCTCTGACCTGCGAAATTGGTGTGGGTATCTTAACTGGGGGGGGCTGGGAAAAAAGCATCTATGCTCTTTCGTAGCCTGAACTGGTTTGGGTCGTGTTTTGCTCTTAAAGATTTTCGGTGCTTTTATTATGTGAACAACATTGCTGGAAAGGTGGTGTGACACTGCCTCTAATCAGCGTGCTCAATTCCAAAATACCGCCTTTAATCACTCTTCAGCTGAAGTAAGGCAGTTTCAACACAAATGAACTATTTCAGCAAACCGGATTTTAATTTTTACAAAATCAGTGTTAGAAACAAAAAAGGAGGAGGAAAAATTGTTGTAGAAGACAAGCAATGTGTCCTCCTAACTAAAGAAACTGTTTTCTTTCTTTTGGTATAATCTGGGAACTGTCAGGTAGTTTTGAAGTAGCCAGATTATTAATTTGCTTTCAATGTAATTTGATACAATCACTTCTCAAAAGTTAATTCAGCAGTGAAGAATATGTGGGTTTTTTATGCTTTAATTTTGTGTAGTAGGCAGCCACAAAAATTTGTCTTTAGAGTCACTAGAACTGATAACTATTTTTTTTACTTTGTATTTGTTTTCAGAGTTGACCCTGTGAGAAACTGAACAGCGGCTCAGGAAGTTCTGTAGCAAGGTCATTCAAACATTTGTCTCTGTTCCTTGCCTTTAAAGTTCCATGCATGGAAAGGAGAAAGTAACACAGATGTGCTTTATTCTTTTTCTTGCCATGGGACCTGATCTCATTTACATCTTCCTTCTCTCAGCTGAGATGGATATGAGGGAAAGACTGAAGCTAATGATTTGAAAGTGTTACCTAATTTTGAATTGCCAAACTTGAGTGTTAGGGTTGATTGTATTCCTTCCTAGAGAGCCTAACCACCTTTTGGCCTTCTTTGATTTTAGCTGAAATTGTAATCAATGAAATTCAGCTGCTGAGTATCTCAGCCTGGCCCCAAACACAGAAGTACTCAGAAGTAGTGCGGACATGTGCAGGATTTCCCAGTGGCTGTAGAAATAATCTTTAAAATCAGCTGTTGTACATTAAACAGGAGGGGGAAAAAAAAAAAAGAGAAGAGGGAACTCCTTTGTTAAGTGAAACCACCTCTTGCTGGTTTTCATTGTCCCGGGATTCTAGCGAGCAGCCTCTCACATCACTTAATGGGCAGCAGCTTTCTAGCTACCACTAGGAAGTTGTCCAGTCTCTCTAACTCTGCATATGCAGTAGCAAACTCTTTAGGGTTGAAGTGGAAAGACAGGTTTTGCGAAGTCATTTGATTTCCCAGTGCTTCCTTGGGATTGCTGTGTGAGTGGCAGAAACGCTGTTGGCCCCTTGGGGAGGAAGCAGCCTTCATCAGCTGTCACCCAGCTCATTGTTAGAGTGACCAAGTCCTTGTTAACATGCTTGATCCCCACTTACTGGCCATCCACAAGGTTAGAGGGGCGGGGTGCTGGTGAGGGCCCTCAGTCTGTTGCCATGAGACATGCTGGGTACACTGCAGCACACTTGAAGTCTTACCAAGGTGAGCCAAGGGCTCCTGGGGTAGTAGGGGCTAACAGGGAAACATCAGTGATACACCTCAAAGGAACTGAGCGGTGCTCCTCTAAGAAGGTGACACAGCCGACAGCCCAGCTGAAGTGCCTCTACACCAATGCACACAGCATGGGCAAAAAGCAGGAGGAGTTGGAAGCCACCACGCTGCTAGAAAGCTATGACCTAGTTGCCATTACTGAAACTTGGTGGGACAAATCCCATGACTGGAGTGCAGCTATCGATGGCTACAGGCTGTTCAGAAGCGACAGGCGGGGAGGGAGGAGCGGAGGCATTGCCCTCTACATCAAGAAGCAAACAAACTTTTTGGAATTTAAATGGCAAAATAAGGTAGTACGGGAGCAGTACGTCTGAGACAGCTTTGTGCTGGAGCAGCAATGAGGAGCTCTGTGGACCTCCAGGCTGCGTACAAACTCAGTTAAAAGGTCCTCCAGAGACCTCGCCTGCTTCCCTCCTTCCCATTCTCTTCCTCTACCTGCTGTTTCTCCTGCTACTCCTGTCTTGATAGCAGGGAAAATAGCTCTCCACTTCTCTCTAGATTGCCCTCCGCATTAGCCCCACATTAAACACTGGGAGACGCCTTGGGAAGCTTGGCTTAGTCTGTTAGCAAAGCAGGGAGCTAGATCAGGCCAACGCAGCTGAAATGTGGTGCCAAAATGTTCGCACGTACACAGACTGCAGGGGCAGCTCATGTCCTTTCAGGTCATCCTCTGGCTTACCAGGGTTTCCTCGTGTAGGTGAGTGCCCATTTATGTGCTAGAGGTGGAAGAGGTCGTGCGAGCATTCGTGAATTTTTCTCTTCTTGATGGAAGTACAAATGGGAAAGGCAGTGCAAACACTGGTATAATTTGCAGTAAATGTTTTGGGGGGTTTTCACTTTTGCATGCTCTGTTTAAAGCATTCTGAAGTGAATGCTTTTTTTCAGGGGAAAGGTGGGTTTTTGGAAATCACTACGCATCTTTCCTCTGATAACTGAAACTTCTTCATATTTTCTTAAAATATTGTAAGCCACTTTGGAGAACGGCTTCTCATATCAGCTGTCAGTGCTGCGCATGGTTTTTATAGTTCCCAGTTTTCTACGTTTATTGTATTTTAAAAGTAGTCATGAAGTTTGTGAACCTTCAGAAGGCAAGAAAATGTCTACTGGCCACTATTTGCAATTCCTTTTGAAAATGTAGGCAAGAACTAATTCTTGATTTTAGCTGTGGTCTTGGTGCTGCTACTACTCTTACCATTTACAAATAAAATAAATCCCATCTAAAATCCAGTAATGCCCATCGGAGCTCTTCTGGTATGAAACTATTGCAATGACTTTCAAAACATGAAAACGTTATTCTCCAGCTGTAAGTTATAATTCATGCTGAAGTCTCGCCCTGGTCTGCGAAGCGATGCTGTGAAAATGGTACCGTGGGGATCCTCCTGTGCATCTCACTGACTGAACTTGACATATGCAGGAATAAAACAGGAAGAACAGTGTATGTGGTTAAGTGAAGTTTGTAGCTTTATGGATTCAATGAATTGATCAGCCTTAAAGAGAATGTTAAAGCACCTTGATGGCTAATTAGCAGAGTTAATCCAGCGCAGACCCCCGGCCTTTCACATTGGAAGGAGGAGGTACAGCCATCTGCGTCCTCTGTCACTTCAGGGCAGAGACTGGAGCCCTGCCTGTGTTAGACACCTTTTCCCAATTTACCCAACGTGCTGTTTTCCAAACTGTCTCTACACTGTAAACCACAAGTGTGTCTTACAAATAGAATCATAGAATGGTTACATTGACACAATAACCGGACTCTCTGGCAGCTGCACGTAGCTGATGGGGAAAACCAGTATGGGATTGGCCAGACTTGCTCTGAGGAAAAATTGCGATCCGAACCTGAAGGAGTGATACGCCCCAGCCTGAGCAAAGCAGTCAGGACTGGTAGGACACAGCACAGGAATATAACCATAATAAAAGAACTGAAGGCCAAGTGCCAGGCCCTGCACTTGGGTCACAACAACCCCATGCAACGCTGCAGGCTTGGGGAGGAGTGGCTGGAAAGCTGCCCGGCAGAAAAGGACTTTGGGGGTGTTGGTTGACAGCCGGCTGACCATGAGCCAGCAGTGTGCCCAGGTGGCCAAGAAGGCCAACGACATCCTGGCTTGTATCAGGAACAGTGTGGCCAGCAGGAGTAGGGAGGTGATCGTGCCCCTGTACTCGGCACTGGTGAGGCCGCACCTCGAGTACTGTGTTCAGCTTTGGGCCCCTCGCTGCAAGAAGGACACTGAGTTGCTGGACCATGTCCAGAGAAGGGCAAGGAGGCTGGTGAGGGGTCTGGAGAACAAGTCTTATGAGGAGTGGCTGAGGGAGCTGGGGTTGTTTAGTCTGGAGAAGAGGAGGCTGAGGGGAGACCTTATTGCTCTCTACAACTACCTGAAAGAAGGCTGTAGTGAGGCAGGTGTTGGTCTCTTCTCCCAAGCAGCTAGTGATAGGACGAGTGGAAATGGCCTCAAGTTACATCAGGGGAGGTTCAAACTGGATATTAGGAAAAATTTCTTCACTGAACAAGTTGTCAAGCTTTGGAACAGGCTGCCCAGGGAAGTGATTGAGGCACCATCCCTGGAGGTATTTAAAAGACAAGCACATGTGGTGCTTAGGGACATGGTTTAGTGGTGGACTTCGCAGTGTTAGGTTTACAGTTGGACTTGATCTTAAAGGTCTTTTCCATCCTAAATGATTCTGTGATTCTATGAAGCTCCATCCCTGGAGGGATAGAGTTCCGCAGCTATCAGCATTCCATTGTGCTTCTGGTGATCAGTCTGAAGCTTGGAGGAGGAAAGGGGAAGCAGAAAGACCCTGTGCAATAAAATGCTTCAGCACCAAAGAAACGAACACAGTGAGGGCTTGGCTACTGCCCATCCACTCCCACCTTCCTCCTTGCTGGCTGCTGCCAGCCCACCATTCATAAAGGAGGTTAAAACTAAGTCCTTAGTTGCTCTTTCTCCACTCTGGTGTCTGCCCACTCTGCAAGCTGAGATTGGTTGTTGAAGGTCTTCACGTTCCTATCTCCCCGGCATTGCTGCCCACAGACCTCCCTCCTGCTGCCCTAGCGCTGCCCGGTGCTAATGCTGCAGTCTGCGGAGGGGTGCAGGAGACGCAGCTCCCCGATGCAGTGGGGACCATGCGAGGTTGCATCAGTAGCTTTTGTAGGCCAGTGTCCTGCCCTGTGCCAGTCAGAGGCATCTTCCTTTGTGGTATAAAATCGGGGAACAGCATTGTCCTGGGGTGTTTGTTTTTACCTGAGGCAGTTAGCACTTTGCACGTATTCATACGTGAGGGTTTGCTATTTTATTTATCCAATTTACTGTAAATGGGAAGTGTGATCATCTTGAACACTGGCTAGCTGAAGGGCTCCCGTTCTTCAAATACTGTGGGGAGGACAGATAGGGAGCAGAGGGAGAGAATACCTGGACCCTCATGGCAGCAGAAGACCGTGTATTCAGGGAATGACTAGCACTGCATGTTTTGACATGATACGTGTGGTAACCTGTGGGGAGAAGAGGTGCTGCACAGTCCTCAGTGGTGCTTTCCACCGATGAGCAAGCAGTACAGTACCCCTCTCCACAAGGAACCTGAGCAGGTCTGCCTGCTTCCCCACTGCGGTCTGGATGCTGAGCCCCTGAGACTCTTACTGATGAATGCAGATTATCCAATTTTATTCAAATATTTCTCCCCATCTCTAAAAAACCCATAGTGAGACAGCAAATGCAGGGATGGGACTGGAGGTACCAAACTGTTGGCTTGTCAGTGTTTTGGCTGTATCTAGCCCCATGTTTTATTATTATGGGTCCTCCCCTCTCCCTCTCCTCTCCCTCCCCTCTCCCTCTCCTCATTTTGACCTCTTGACAATCCAGAGTGCAGCTGCTCTGCATAACACCCCGAAGATACATGTGCTCTGAGTCTCTGAGATGCTTTCAGTGTTGCGTCGGAGCCCATGCAGGTCTATGTTACTTAGCAAACATTAGCAGCGGCAGTCAGATGAGAAGCCTGATAATAAATCAGTTGGAAGGATCAACAGAGGACAACATCACTTTAATTTCACTTTAACCACTGAGGTATGAGAGTTGTACAAGGATGGAAAAGCAGGAGCAAGCATAAACTCAGCTTTACTTTAGTGTTTAGAAGTAACACTGAAAAGGTGTAGGTTTTGTTTATTACTTTGGCATCTGGACAGATCTGGATGCTGCTTTCCCACCCATCCCTCACAGAAAGAGATTTTAGAAGCTGTTTCCCTGGACATGGAAAACAGAAGTATTGTCAACTATCTTCTGTGAAAGTTCACTTGTCAAATCTTAGGCAGTCTAGTTTCACCGTATAAAAGCTGCAGCAGGATAAAGTGCTGCACGGTGTTTCCTACCTTGTTCAGCATAGAGAAGTGAGCAAACTCACCTCCACGTATTGGCATAGGTACAGTGCTTTATTTTTGCTTTTCCAAGAGGGCCCAGGCCAGTTATTCCCCACTGCTAACTCTCCTGCTAGGTACAGCAAGGCAGTGACAGTGCTAATGTGCTTTCTTCTCCTGTTGCTCAGTCTCATCCCTGACATTTCTTTCTAGTTTAGCACATATTTGGGTTTTTTTACTGGCTTTCTCGGCAGTATTCCCCGGTAGTCACTCAGGTAATCGTCAGGCCAAGTGGGGCCAGTGAATTGTTTTGCACTCTGCTTAGCAGCCTGGCTGGCGTGTACCACCTGCAGCAACTACTGGGTGAAAATCACGTGTGCCCTGTATGAACAGCCTAGGAGTTCAAAATCGTAGGCAGTTTTCTGAGCATCTCTCGACAGACTTTCAAGTGGCAAGACTGTTAAAAAAACCCCAAATGCTGTCTGTTTTTTGAATTTATAGAGGTCACTTTAAAATTTTCCTGTGGGACAAGGGAGGCTGGAAACCTTCTCTGTTTTGAAGATCTCATATTCTTGTATATATGTTCATGACTTTGGGAGATGGGGCATTTAGAGCACCACCAGGTTAGGGCACACTGTTCTGTCGCAGCAAATAATATTTTGTGGAAGGATGCATATTATTTCTTTAAAATTGTAGCCTGGGAGAGATGAGGGAGAGTTCTTGCCAGAAACTTTTACATGAAGCAGTGTGATAGAGCAACCAGGGAATATATTGCATGCTAATAAAGTTCCTTCTTCAGTGTGAAAAGTGCATGCTTTGTGAGTGGCAGCGGGTCTTGTTTTAGCTTTTGACATTCTAACTTGACCCATTATGAGGCATCCACCAGCATGCCTTTTCAGTCCTTTCCAAAGAGCTGCCAAAACTAAGGAGATTTTTTTGAGAATAATCTGTGACCCAGCAAAGTTGGCTGTAAGTTTTGTTTGTTTTTCTTTCTCCCACTGGTTCCTACTATTCTCTTACTCCCACATCCTATTTGACTCTTGTTTTCAAATTCATTCTTCAGCCTTCTCCTTCCCTACCTACTGCATCCTGTGTGCTGCTTTCCGACTTCCTTCTCTTTTCTTATAGCTTTTCCTTCCAGTTCTTGTTCGTTCTGGCCCCCGAGGAACGAGGAGTGAAACATTAACAGTTGCAGGAGGCCCAAGTTAATATGGCTGTTTTTATGAGTTTAGAGTTCAGGTGAGGACTCTGGGAGACATCCTTTGTGTATGACGTTGTGCCCCAGAGCAGTCTGCACCACTTCCACTGCTGGGGCAGCTCAGAGGAATGTATATCTGTGCTTCACCCAGTACCACCTACAGTCCAGCATTTAAGATAAAAATACTGATAAAAGTCGATCTCCAATAAGATATGGATGTTCCAGTTATTGCAAGTTAGTTAACAGGTGGTAAATTGCTCTGCTACTATCACTTCACCATGTGTCTCAGTTGCAGAGAAGTTGAAAGGCATCAGACATAGGGTAAGCAAAGCAAGTGTGTTTGAATCATCACACGTGTCTTGATATGGCATATGGAAGTTGCAGTTACTTTGACAGTGGCTTGAAAAATATGTCATTTCATAGTAAATTCGGAGTGCATACCTGTGTGTTCTTTTCGAAGTCGTATTGCCACTTTTACAATAAGGCTGTTAGCTTACTAGGGGATATATGCCTGCACCTCTTTGTGAGTTGAAGATCACCATCCTCATAAATCTGTGCTTACAGTATGTGGAGGCAATTCCTGTGCTGATGTCAACGTATCCTGGATAGAAATCACAGATATAAAACACTTATATTGGTTATAATTTCTCCATTCAAATGTTGCATGGGTAAGGCTGAAAAATTTAGGTCTTTGTTATTTCTCTGAGGATACACCTAATATGTCTATCGTGAGCTTTTATTATATTGTCTGAAAATACATCTTTGCAGACTATATAAAGAGCATTTTTTCAGTCAGCTGAGGTTAGCTGCAGCCAAAAGTTTGACTAGTCTGACCCTTGCAGTCCAAAGGGACCAAAATCTACTTTTGTAAATGGAAGCATGCCTGGAAGAACAAACATTTTAACGTAATAGTCACTGTGCTGGCAAATTTATGTTCCTGCTAATTTCTTATGCCTGTGATGCCCAGATGATTATCGGTTGTGTGCTAATGTAATCTTCTGTCCTGCTGGTTTATTTATAACCAGGATTGATCCATTTATATATGGCTGCATATAGCAATTAGTTTTCACTTTTTACATCTTATTTTACACATTTTTTTCTGTATGCGAGGCATAAGGTGGAATCTGCCTTGTAAAACAAGTTTGGTATAAATGGGTTGGTGAGATATACCTGTCCTTTTGGAATATTATATACTTTTACCAACAGCACTCTAACAGAGAAATAAATGTAAAGGATTTAAAGCTTGATGTATTTGTTACCTATACATGTATAAAATTTCACTGCTTTTCAGATTTCTAGATGATTTTATATAGTTTTCAGTTAAATACTGTAATTTAAAATATTTGATTCAGGAATGTAACTGTAGTAGGTAGTTATTTCTTGAAAGACTACCTAGGTTATTAATGAATAAAAAAGGTAAAATGAAGGTGATTTAAAAAAATGGAGAGATACACCAATATACATGTATATATTTTAGTTTAATGCTTCTCTTCTAACTTGTTTCAGGTTGAAGAAACTTCTTGAGCAGGAGAAGATCTATCAAGCTCGGAAGGAGAAGGAACATACAAAGAGACTCAATAAACTAAGAGAAGAACTAGTCAAGCTCAAATCATTTGCACTCATGCTGGTGGATGAAAGACAAATGCATATTGAAAAACTCGGTCAACAAAGCCAGAAAATACAGGACTTAAACCAAAAACTAAAGGAAGAAGAAGAAAAGCTTAAAATCATTAGTGCAAAAACAAAAGAAGATGGACAAAAATTGATGAAGTTAGAGGCAGAACTTGAACTCAAAACATCATCATTTTCTCAAGAACATGAGGAGATGACTGCTAAACTGGCTAATCAAGAGTCACATAATAGACAGCTAAGGCTTAAGCTAGTGGGGTTGACTCGCAGAATAGAGGAGCTAGAAGAAACTAACAAAAATCTTCAAAAAGCTGAAGAGGAACTTCAAGAACTAAGAGATAAAATTGCAAAAGGGGAATGTGGAAACTCTAGCTTAATGGCAGAAGTGGAAAACCTCCGCAAGCGTGTGCTTGAAATGGAAGGGAAAGACGAAGAGATTACAAAAACTGAATCCCAGTGTAAAGAGCTGAAAAATAAACTGCAAGAGGAAGAGCACCATAGCAAAGAGTTGAAACTTGAAGTGGAAAAATTGCAGAAAAGAATGTCAGAACTAGAGAAGCTGGAAGAGGCTTTCAGTAAAAGTAAGTCTGAATGCACCCAGCTGCACTTAAACTTGGAGAAAGAAAAGAATTTGACTAAGGATTTGATAAATGAGTTGGAATTGGTGAAGACTCGAGTGAAAGACCTTGAGGCATCAGAAAGCAAGTTGGAAAAGGCTGAAATAAGCTTAAAAGATGACCTTACAAAGCTGAAGTCATTTACTGTAATGTTGGTTGATGAACGAAAAAATATGATGGAAAAAATAAAACAGGAGGAAAAAAAAGTTGAGGGTCTAAACAAGAATTTTAAAGTTGAACAAGGGAAAGTTATGGATGTAACGGAAAAACTGATAGAAGAGAGTAAGAAATTTTTGAAACTGAAATCTGAAATGGAGGAAAAGGTGTCTAGTTTGACAAAGGAAAGGGATGAGTTAATTGGCAAACTGAGAAGTGAAGAAGAAAAATCCTCTGAACTAAGCTATAGAGTTGATCTGTTAAAGAAAAGAATTGATGGTATGGAGGAAGTAGAAAGAGAAATTACAAGAGGTCGAGCCAGGAAAGGACCAGAGCATGGTTGTCATGAGGACAACAAGATTAAAGAACTTACCGTTGAAATTGAAAGACTGAAAAAACGTCTCAAACAATTGGAAGTGGTTGAAGGAGATTTGATGAAGACAGAAGATGAATATGATCAGCTAGAGCAGAAATTTCGGACTGAGCAAGATAAAGCTAACTTTCTTTCTCAACAGCTGGAGGAGATGAAGCTCCAGATTGCCAAAACAAAAGCGATAGAAAAAGGTGAAGCAGTGAGCCAGGAGGCAGAGTTGAGGCACAGATTTCGTCTGGAAGAGGCCAAAAGCAGAGATTTGAAAGCAGAAGTTCAAGCTCTTAAGGAAAAAATTCATGAGCTGATGAACAAAGAAGACCAGCTTTCTCAGCTCCAAGTTGATTATTCGGTTCTGCAGCAAAGGTTTATGGAAGAAGAAAATAAAAACAAGAGCATGGGGCAGGAAGTTCTGAACCTAACAAGAGAGCTGGAGCTTTCTAAGCGTTACAGCCGTGCTCTGAGGCCCAGCATAAATGGACGAAGAATGGTCGATGTTCCCGTGACTTCCACCGGCGTGCAAACAGATGCTGTAAGCAATGAAGCAGCAGAAGAAGAAACTCCAGCAGTGTTTATAAGGAAATCCTTCCAGGAGGAGAATCACATCATGAGCAATCTGCGACAGGTGGGTCTGAAAAAACCCATGGAGCGTTCTTCAGTGCTCGAGAGATATCCTCCAGCGGCGAATGAACTTGCAATGAGGAAATCTTGGATACCGTGGATGAGAAAGAGGGAAACTGGGGCTCAGGCAACTCCTGATAAAGGAGCCCGAACCCACAGTAGTCCAGCACATCCTGGGGAGGTTGTCCTTTCACCAAAGCAGGGTCAACCTCTTCATATTCGGGTGACACCAGACCATGAGAACAGCACAGCTACTTTGGAGATAACCAGTCCAACCTCAGAGGAATTTTTTTCAAGTACCACTGTCATCCCTACTTTGGGAAATCAGAAGCCACGAATAACCATCATTCCCTCTCCAAACGTTATGCCCCAAAAAGGGAAAGGCAGTGAAAGTCCCATGGGCCCAGATCGTTCTATGTCTCCCGTCACTATAACAACATTCTCCAGGGAAAAGTCCCCAGAGGGAGGGAGAGCACCCTTCGCCGACAGGCCTGCGTCACCCATTCAGATTATGACAGTATCAACGTCCGCAGCACCGGCAGAAATCTCTGTCTCTCCGCAGTCACAAGATATGACCATGGGAAGGGCTGTCTTCAAAGTAACGCCAGAAAAACAAACTGTCCCGACTCCAATCCGCAAGTACAATGCCAACGCCAACATTATTACGACAGAAGACAACAAAATCCACATCCACTTAGGTTCCCAGTTTAAACGCGCTCCCAGTGCCGCACCTGATGGTGTGAGTCCTGTGATAACGGTCCGACCGGTGAACATAGCGGCAGAGAAAGATGTTGTGACTGGTACCGTCCTTCGGTCGCCCCGGAACAACCTCTCCTCGCGACCTGCAGCAAGCAAAGTGACAAGTACTATCACTATAACGCCTGTTACAACGTCTTCCACACGAGGAACACAATCAGTGGTAAGCAGCATGGTCTCGTGACGTGGTCTTTATGGTGAGGAGAAGGGAAACCATAGTTTGGGTTTGAGACACTGGAAAGAATGCGTGGGGTGGGGAGAAACTCTTGACTTCCCTACATCTGTTTCAGATACGAGCTTAACTATAAAAATTAGAATTTGCCTGATTCGAGTCTTTTTGTACCAGTGTTGGGTGCTGGTGTACTTTTGGCATTATCTCCCAAAGGAGTAACTTTCAAAGCAATTCCGTGCAAAGTTCCTTTGAAGTTATTTTCGGAAAGGCGGTCCTATAAAATTACAAGTGAGAGACAGAGAGGGACAAAGAACGACGGAGATAACGGAGCAGGAAACTATTTTTATTTTCGGTGAGTGCAATTTCTGACTTCTTGAAAATACTCATAATGATTTTTGGCCCAGCTGGCGGGCCTTTAGAGCCTGGTCATGCAGGCTGGTATTTCTTTTGTAGAATCCTATTATAGTTATAATTCAATTAATATCTGCTATAATAGTGAACGCCAAAGGAATAAATAGGCAGACATGGTATCGTTGCTTACAGCTCCAAGCCTCTTTCAGCCAGTGAATAGTAAAGCTCTTTCTGTTCCTCTGAAATTCTCAACTTCTATAAGTACTGTACTACAGTAGTGCTTCCTCCAACACATTTTTTGCTGCTTTTTCTCTGTGCCTCTGTGGCGGTTCCCCAGCTTCTCTTTTGTACTTTAATCAGTCTCTCACCTCTGTGTTTAAATATATTGGACAATATTTATTGATACTCCTCCCCCTACATTTATTATTGGACATGGTTTTGCATTGTTTTAGGGAAAGAAGAATTTAACCATAATATAAACCCAGCGGTACTGTATTAGTCCAAAAGCTTATTTATCTAGACAGAGCCTGTAGCAGATGCTTAGGGGAAGATTATTTTAAGTGGGTAAACATGCAGCAATGTTTCCCTCAGCGTCTGTTCCCGGTTTTTGGCAATAGGTGGGTATTTCTTTCTGAATCAGGGCCTGCAGCCACATCTTTGTGTTTAACAGACCATGGCGGAGTTTTCTTCTATTTATTCTTCTAATTGCTTTTTGAACTCATTTATACTGTTGTTTCCACAACATCAGGGGGCAGTGAGTTCGTCTGTGGGCTCTGGGAAAAACGCTCTTTTGTCTGATACCTTTTATGCAATACCTTCATTGGTTACAGCCTCTTTCTTGTATCTTGACAAATACTGAATGGTCATCCCCGGTTCGTTTGTCCATGCCGCTCAGGAGCCTGCAGACCCCTACAACACCCCTCTTCAGGCAGCTTTTTCCAAGCTGAAATGTCGAAGTGTATTTAAGACACATTTCCACACTTTTGGAGAGGGGCTGCCATTCCCATGTAAGCCCCTGACCTCAGAAAACTTAGATTTGTCGTACAGATCTGTCTGGGATTGCACGCGCCTCCTCTCTCTCTCCCCACATATATAATGTACTGTAGATGCTTTACCGTACAGCGTTTTCCTGCATACTAGAGGCAACTGTTCATTTTCTTAAAAGTCTTGAATTAATTCATTTACAAACCTCTTTGCCTCTCAGAAGCTCAGAAGATTTTTTTTTTTGAGAGACTCTCATTCTTTTTTACTAGATGTCTGTCTCTGCTGTGATGATGCACTGAACCGTGGCAGACAAAACTTTTTTGGTTTGTTTTCATCTGGCTAAAAAGTGGTTTCTTTCTTCACTTTGTCCTCCCTGGTTTGGAATGTAAGGAAAATACTTCAGCCATAAGATTTACTTTATCTTATGCTTTCCCTTGTTTTTTAAGGTCCCTAGTCAGATGAACAGGGAACTTCTAACAAGCCCAAATGTGCCTTTTCCTCCCTAACCCGCCTCCCCCCCCGTATATTCACCATCTGTTTTGCAAATGACTACTTTACAAACATATTTCGATACCCCTAGTCAGAAAAAACAAGTTGGCATAATTTACTCAGTAACCCTAGAAGAAACCAACATTGATATAATTTTGAGCGTTTAAGTTCATAAAATCAAAGAAGACAAAGTGATACAAAACTGCTTTCTTAGCTCATTGGTTTTAATATTTGTCTTAGCTCTCCTCGTACAAGATGCTCTGTGCAACGTACTAGTGCAGGGCCAGACTACAAAGGGGAAAATCATCCTAAAGTTCCTAGCTCTCATCTGTTGCTGTAACAAATTTGCAGTTACTGTTTTCATATCTGAGAACATTTAACTCTTCTTTCAATGTGAATTTATAGAGTTATCTTCAGTACTGCAGGTGAAGTTAATTTTAAGGTGCACGCACGGGACTTTGAGGTTCAGCGTGAGCTGTGGTGTCTCCCCTGCATACGTGAGTCCACAACCAGAGACTGCGGTTTCATGATGGATCATCGTGATTTTTGAATCCCATGAATCCCATAGATTAAGGAGTGTTGTGATCGTGTTGATTTACACTGACATACACTCTAGAGTAGCTGGAGATTGATATTCCTCTGATCTAAGTCCTATTCTGAGTCTGCAACAGTTTTGATTTAGATAAAATGAGACCCGGATCCAAAGAAAGACACAGGCACCTGAAGGAGAATTTGGGAAGGTTTTGAGCACTGAACCAAAATGGTCAATGAAAAAAGGCACCAGTGAGTGACTGTGTCTCCACTGGCACCTGAACTTGCTGGACCCAAATGTTTTGGGGGCACTTTGTGTTCTGCCTGCTGCACAAGCCCAGGCCTGGCGAGCTGAGCAGCTGGCCTCGTCACACCAGCACTGCCACACAGCCTGGTCCAAGCCCACAGGCGTTTCCACGGCAGGAGCTTTGGTCCATCCTGGATCCCACACCTGGACTACCCTAGCTAGATAATTCTACCCTTGCTAGATTTTTTTTGTTATTACAGACGGACCACAGCACAACCAAAAATTCAAGACTGAGACCAGAGGATATGCAGACCAAAATGAGCCTGAAACTGTAGCCTGGTTGTTAGTCTTGCCTTAGCATGTTAGCCCAAGTCCCTGTTCCCAGGACAGTTCATACAGTTTACATTAAAAACCCCACAGAATGAAAACAAATATTCTTTGAGAAAAAAACCAACTGTGGTGCCTATATCCTGTTTTTTTATTTAGGCCTTACATTTTGCTGGTGAATTTGGATTTTCTTTGGCTACCAGGATGGAGGTCAGTGCTAGAATCGCCTCATGCCTGTGCTCCCACATCCAACAAGGCTCGCATCCAGCACCGGCTGTTTATGCTGCCAGGGCCCACCCTGAATCAGTGACATGCCACTCTGCAGGGAGCAGAGGGAATCCCGGCTGCCGCAGAGCCAGCGCAGCGGCACGGCTCGAGCCGTGCACAGCGTCCTGTGGCTGAGGCAACCAGGCACGGCTGAAAGGCTGTTGGGTGCCAGAGCTAACCGGGCACACCTTAAAGCAGCTATAAGGCGACTTTCATTTGGGCAGCATTTAGTTTGAGATCAGCATCTAAATGTAGCTCTGTGCGGGTGTCGCATACACGCCCTAAGCCTCTGTTCAGATTACCAGAGATCCAGGGGCCGGCTCACTTGGCTGTATAGCGATGCATGGTGCTATCTGCATGCCTTGCGGCAGCTGAGACGCGCACGAGGCTGGTAGGTATAACATAGACCTGTGCCTGTCAGCAGTGGAAGCTGATGAGATACCTCAGATGGCACAAGATGCCTCAGTGCAGGCAACTGAGTCAGTCGCTAGTCATCAGTCCCCCTGTCAGCACTGAGCCCTGAGTGCTGGCTCCGTGGCAACTGGGTGGGAGCTGAATTGCGGACTGTGCTGAGTAGATCTCAAGTCCGATGCCTTCAAGATTCAATTGCCTAAACATACTTCTTTAGAGTTATTTTAAGTGCTGTCAAGTAGCCTACCTAACTTCCAGCTGCTTCATCAGAGGCTGCAGGTCGCCTTGGGTCCTCTGTCTTATCTACCAGCCCTGTGCTTGAGTAGCGCAGGGCATCTCAAATTGCACTGGATACCCGTGTCAGCCACTGAACTGAATCATTTCTGTCCAGGGCAAGCTGGTCCCTGATCTGATCTGATTGAGAACAAGTGCTGACAAAGCACCTTTGTTATGAAAATATTCCAAAAATAGATGTGTGCATGAAGGCATTCTTTTTGCATGTCAATAAAATGCACTAAGGAGGATCTGCTATAAACCACTAAAACATGCTAAATGTTCTGTACATTCAGATTGCTTTTCTTCCTTTAATGGGACTGTCCAACCTTACTGCAACCTCAGTGTCTGCAGTGAGCGCTGATTATCGACTTAACCAGCTTAGCGGCTGCATGTATTTATCTCACTCTCAGTAATGTATTTACTAACCTGGCTCCATCCCCTGTGCTGTCCCAGCCCCACGTACTGCCAGTTCAGAGCCAGCCAGCATCCCACTGCGTCCCATGGGGCCAAGTCTGTGGGACCCCATGCCATCTGCGTAAGAGTTGGTTCCTGGTTGGAGCCGTATTCCTGTATCAACCAAAAGACAGCAGCCTACAGACGAACAGGGCTGGAGGGAATTGCTTCGAGCTTGGTTCTTGGAAGAAATGACCAAGAGACAGACAGTCATGTGGGTTCTCTGCCACAGACATGACAGACGTGGACTGGAGAGTGTCCTCTGCTTGCTTACCACAGAATCACAGAATGGTAGGGGTTGGAAGGGACCTCTGTGGGTCATCTAGTCCAACCCTGACTACCCCATCTCTCTTGCCAAAGGGGACCGCTTGCTGGAGAGCCACCTTCGTGCCATTTCACTTGGCGAACACAAAATGCTTTTACAGCTGCGTGTGAAGCAGGCATTAGCTTCCATATGATCAACACGTTAGTATGTCTTAAGAAAGGCAACTAAGAAATTTAAAGCAAGTTAGAGTTCTTTTCAAAGTCCTTTTGAGTGATTTAGGCTTGAGATGAGTAACTTCAAAGCACCCAAATCCTTAGTTAATAATTTACATGTGAATAAAGCTGAAGAAATGCCTGAGATTCCAGCTACTTCATTTCATTGCCTCATGTTTACACACTGTGGAGCTCTTTCAGGGAGTACAAGATGTTTGTCATTTGGGTTCCCTGGGATGTTGACATATTTTCCAAGGCTGATGGAATGCATTTGCATGTTTTGCCCTACAGAATTGTATGGGCCTAACTTGTTTTGACATCTGCATGTGAGTTCCATATTAGCCTTTAGACTGCTATTGTAAATGTTGCTTTAAGTTATTGAAAATGGCTTCCTTCCTGCCAGGCAGACAGCATTCAAGTTTTCCAATTGTGATTTTTTTTTGTGTGTACACATGGGGTTTTGAACTGTTCTTAGAAGATTAAGGAATGGTTTTCCTCTGAGTACTCAGGATGCAGACAGAAGGCTCTGATGCTACTGGCTGGAAAAATTCTCTTTCGTGGAGAATTTTTTAAGAGCATTTTTAAGTAAATGTGCAAATACATGTTGCAGTCGATGTGATCCCCTAATCCAGTCTATTTCAGCTGTTTAGTTTTATTTTGTTTACATGTCATAAGTTGCTGAATTTAGTTATTTAGCTGATGGGTCTAGCTAGGACTCCAGGATCTTACAAAAAGTGTTCTCTTTTGTGAGATCAAAGTCTTCATCCATTATCTGAACAGAAAAGAGTCACATATGAAATTCAGCTGACATTTGTGTCTGTATTGCACACTGTGGAAGATAAAACACATTTTCCTTTCAGAATTCTCATGGTTATAACTATTTTCTTTAGGTCACAGTCCATAAGGCGTAGCTTCCAATTTCGGCCTTGCAGAGTATGGGCAGCATTCATAGAGTCATCATAGAATCATGGAATGGTTTGGGTTGGAAGGGACTTTATAGATCATTTAGGTTCAATCTCCCTGCCATGGGCAGGGACACCTTCCACTGACCAGGTTGCTCAAAGCCCCATCCAACTTGGCCTTGACCACTGCCAGGGAGGGGGCAGCCACAACTTCTCTGGGCAACCTGTTCCAGTGCCTCCCCACCCTCATAGCAAAGAATTTCTTCCTAATATCTAATCTAAACCTACCCTCTTTCAGTTTGAAGCCATTCCCCCTTGTCCTATCGCCACATGCCCTTGTAAAAAGTCCCTCTCCAGCTTTCTTGTAGGGCCTGTTCAGGTACTGGAAGGCTGCTCAAGGTCTCCCTGGAGCCTTCACTTCTCTGTGTACTGATTGCCATTTTCAAAGCTGCAGGATAGCCAGCCTGGCCTCCAGCTGTTGATCCAGAAGGGCACAGATCCCTGACAGGAGCTGTGCTGGGCTTCTTGGGTCCTCAACCACTTAGGCCATTTTTACTTTTTTTTTTTATTCTGAAGTCCTCCAGCTTGAGGATAAGTGTGCTTGGGAGGCTGTTGTCCAGGGCAGCAGGCTGGCAGAGATAGTAAAATGACCATGTCCTCGCTGCCTTGAGGTATCCCTAGGAACCTGGGCTGCCTCCTTCATGCTCCCCAGAGTTCATCCAGCTGTAGCTAGGGCTCAGAGGGGAGAGCCCTCTCCCATGTCCCTCCTCCCACAGCCACAGGAAAGGGAAAGCCAAAGCTTTCACCTGTCTCTCACTCCCAGCCCCCTGCACTTCCCAGTGTGTAAAAAAGTTGCCATAGCCCCAGCATACTTTGGGAAGCAAAGTTCAGTTTTATCTATACTGCTGAGAAATCTTGCACCAGCTCTGAAAATATGGCAGTTGCTCTGGGTTCGGCATTAGCCTCATGTGGCTACGCTGTTTTGAGGGCCTGTGCTAGTCTCTGTGCAAGGTGCTAATATTGCACCTGTCTGACAGCTCAGACAGCATTTTGGTAGCCTCTAATGCCGTCCTGCACTGTGTCGTGCTGCGGAATTGGAGTTTTGCAGGGGTTCCCTTCCCTATGACATCTTGATCCAAAACACAGGGCCTCAGCCCTGGGAAACGCGTTTGATCGCGACTGCACCTTTGGCCCTGCTGTAGCAGTGTGCGCTACGGCCACGTTCCAGATGTGAGCACTCATTTGCTAATCGGCGTGATTTGGGACATCGTTGCTTGAGACATGAATGAGGAACAAATGAAAAGTATAAGATGAGAATATAATATATGAGAAGAAATATATAAGAGGATAATACATGAGAAGAAAAAAATCTCTCTAATATATGGGAAGAAAAAGTCCTCCACTCATGTAATATCTCTCTGTCTCTCTCTTTTGCAGACAGGACAGGATGGGTCATCCCTGAGACCTACACCCACCCGCATTCCTGTGTCAAAAGGTATGAAAGCAGGAAAGCCAGTAGTGGCAGCCGCAGGAGCAGGAAATGTGACAAAATTCGAGCCTCGTGCCGAGACTCAGTCTATGAAAATAGAACTGAAGAAATCTTCAGCCAGCAGCTCTGCCTCCCTGGGCGGGGGTCAGGGCTGATGGCGGTGGCTCAGGGGGTATGTTCTGCAGGTTTTACTGCTGCCGTGGAAGTCAGCCCCGTGTCTGTGTAGTTGCTCACGTTTGCCTGTACTAACGGAGTCCTGCAGCTGTCACTTACAATGAACTAATAAGTGTGTGCACTGACTACTTAAGTAACAACATTCGTTTGTTTTCTTACTGAAATTCAAAAAAAAAAAGCCATCAAAACGGCAGTTGTACGCCAGGAAGAGTTTCAGCCTGGGAAGTGAGGGATGGGGCAACTGCACTAGGTTATTAATCTAGCCCAGGATTTCTTAATAATAGACTTGGTCACTTTTTAATAGATTGAAGGGAGTTTGGTCACTTCTGTTACATTGTCTCCCAGCTTAACGGATCACTTCCCACCTTCGCTGCTGCATGGGGCACTTTCCTTCCTGCCTGTGATCAGATTTTTTGAGATGCCACATTGCCTAGGGAAGCAGTGCCAGGAGACAGCGTGCTTGAGCTCCTATTTTAATGAAAGCCAGTACCTCAGGTGCCGGAGGGAGGTGAAGAAAGGATGGGCACCGTGTGAGCAGCCTTCTCTCAAGGAGTCTCCCCTCCAAAACCGCGTTTCTGAGTGGCGAGCTGTTTTCTCAAGGCTGTTACGAAGGTCAAGGGGGTAGGGAGGTTGCACAATGTTAGGCAGCAGCAGTAGTAAGCAGCAGCTTATTTCTTACAGAGGGGGTTAAGGCTTGTAGACAGTAGTTACAGCTGGCTCCCCAGCTTACACACGCTGGGTTACTGCCAGCTCAGGGGTCAGATGAAGGCAAGTGAGCCAAAAGGTGTTTAGTCTTTAGAAAAAGCTTGAGAAACATTGCTAAAATCAACACAGCCCATTTGTGCCTGCTCCAAAGACTGCTAAAGGCTATGAAGCAAGCCACTCCATGGACTTCACTAGGTTTTCAGTTGTCCTGGTAGGATGAACTTGTGCTATATTTAAATCTTAGTTGCCAAGCATCCTTATGTCGTAGAGGGGAAGTCAGCACCGACTGCTGCTGGCAGAAATTGCGATCTAAAGGCACAGCTCAGGTGCAGACAGTGAAAGAGAGAGGGTTTGGTATGGAAGTTACTCGCAATTCTCAGTTGTTTGAAATATTTTGTGTTAAAAACAGACCTCCTCACAATACCATCGCAATTCATTGTCTTTCCTTCCCTCTTTCCTCATTTTTTCCTCATTTTCCTCATTTATACGTTTGCATTTTTAAGCATGTTTTAAAGGAATTGTTCCAGCATGGAAATGGTGTGGATGCCAATGATTTTTATGATTGTTTATTTAATAACAGTGAAGTCATTAAAGGGCATTTCCATTAAGTGATCAATTTCCACAGAAGAAAGTCACAACCAAAAGAAATGGAGCTGAGCAGACTGATAAATGATGGTTTTAAAGCTTGTGTAATACCTCAACCACCACAGCTGGCTATAAAGGACCCAGTGTTTAGGAACAGCTTTCAGAAGGCTAGGCAGGAAGACCACCAATAAATAATAAATACAATTCACAGAAAAGAAAATGTACCAGTGGTTGAAATATTAAATGGCTTTCTGACTGGGAGAAGAGAGCTGATGGAAGAATCTGATGCAGAAGGTCAGCAAAATTATATTCAGTCCAAGCAATGTTTAGTCTTCAGTCTGCACTTTGCATTGCGCTCCAATTTAAGGTCCAGATATGGCCATTATCCCAGCATAAAGCTGGCATTTTATTATTCACATGAAGGGCATTTTGTGTGTGGTGTAAAAGCTGCTGCCACGTCAGAATAGAAGTAGGCTTCAATTTTCACACGTGTAACACCTGCAATACCTGTTAATTTTAAGGTTCTGGTTCTTACGACATGTGGAAATCAGATTCATTTAGTAGCATTTTTCATAACATTCAATTCTCAGTATTTCAGATAAAACTCAGAAACTGGAATTGGCAAGCAATGTGAGTTACTATGTCGGAAATATATCAGATCCTCTGAAATAATTGTTATCACTTAAAAGCCTTAATTTGTCAATAAATTGTTGCCAAGATCTTACTATTATCATTGTAACATAGACTTTTTAGCAGATGTTTGAAGAAAACACATTATTAAGAGCTTTTTGCTGGATATTCACTCTAAATACTGGCACTGAAGCAAGTCTTCAGGTCTAAACAGTCATTTAAATAATATTGCAAACATGAGCCCCAAGCTAATGTGGCTTGATACAGTGATGAACTACAGCTGCCTGAAGCCTTCCTCTTCAGATTCTTGTTTCAAAGAAACTTTGTTTCTTAGTTAACTGTTGCTATACCCAAGGCAATATTCTGTGGGTGCCTGCGGTTGAAAAATTTGTTGGTTTTGCTTGAGATCTAAGAAGCAAATTCGCCTGAAGAAACAAACCAGCCTTACAGCACCTGAAATCCAGGATACACAAATTAGCACAACTGAACCAGAACTGTGGGTGCAAGCTGGGAGTTACTCTTGTAGAGTCAGTAGAATTCCCTATGACAGACTCGAGAAATCCCAGACAGGTCAGACCAAGGTTGCTGTCATTTTTCCCAGGGACAGCACAACAGAAAGGAATTTTTGCTCGATAGCAGAAGCCTAAAGAGTTGGAATCAGGCAACTGGTTTGACCATTAGCTAAAAATAGGTATTTAGTAGTACTCATCATTTTCAACATCTGTTTTAATTGACCCGAGATTCTTGATTCTTAAAGGCAGAAGAAGGGTAAGATGAAGAAAAAAGAAAGCCTACAGTTCAGAAGTATTAAAAGTTGAAGCGTAACTGTCTTTATAGGAATTGCCCCTGAATCTAAAGACAGTTATGTTTAGTGACTACAGTAAGATTCTCCATTCAGTAGGTCAGCTCCAGAAGGCAATTTAGACAATCGAGTCTTAAAGATAGTGCCTAAGCCCCGGACGCATCCTGAAGATCTCCCTGAAGTTATTCCACTGCACTTGTCTAGTCAGTGCTTCGGTTGTGACTTAACTAGCACTGCAGCCTCTGAGCCTAATGGAGAGCCATAATCCAGGTGTTCTTGTATTTCCTCTAAGGGCTTTTAAGTCAAGCCACAATTTCATGGTCACTTAAAGTCAGGATGTAACCCCACACTGGAGTCAAAAGCTGCAGTCCTGTCCTTGACACCTCCAGCCAGGAAAGCACTCACTTCCCTTAATGTGGTTGTCCCTTGAGCCGGCACAAGTGTTTGAACTGGGAAACTGATCTGAGGTAAAAGGAATCTGGCAAAAAGCGTAAAGACTAGCTTTAACATAGCTTAGTTCCAGGCTCTCAGGCCAGAAAAAGAAAGAAGGCAGGCTCAGGAAACCAGTGGCTGTTTTAAAGCGACTGGAATCATGAATGCCTCCTAGCAGGTCAAATGCCATACAAATGTAGGGGTAATGCTGCTTGTTTTCAAAAGCTTTTGATTGAAACTGTTCTTCAAAGGTAGGAGATGGGTCCTCCTTGCTCACCAGTATCTGAGGAGACTCAAACCCACATCAGCCCCAGCCAGGTTCACCAATGGCACTGACAGACAGCTGAGGGGGAAGAAGGTGGCATTCTCATTCCCTCCTGTACAGGCTGTGCTGTTCTGCATGGAGGAGTTCAGTATTCACTGAGCAGAAACAAGAGAGTGGTTGAGTGGTCAGGATATTGAACTAGGAGGAGGGAGCCCCTCTGAATTCTGGTCCCTGTTCCAAAGGCTGCCTTTGAGCCTGGCCTTTTGTGAAAAGGCGGCTTACAAGATGAAGCATCTGTGTTCATCCATCCCTCCGTCTGTCCTTCATTGATGAATAACATTGATGAATAACATCAATTAATTTCAGCCAAATCTGAGAAAGCAATAGGTGTCTCCAGAACAAGAAGTTCTTTCAGTTCAATGAAAAGGATGGCAGAGAAGAGGAGCAAGACCTTAGCAGTGCCCCACTGCGTAGAAGAATGTAGCATGAGTTCACCTTCATACTACATCAAAGAATGAACACAAGAGAGTGATGTCAGGAACACCACAAGGACAAGCTTTGTTCAGACCTCAGATTTTCCTAGGCACCGAAGAATCAAACTCTGAGGCACCAATCGACTGGAAAATACTAGGGCCTCTCTTTACAGGGCTTCTTGTGTATTCTACATTACCTGATTACAACACAGTAACCAAACCTTCCTCTTCCCAGGTGATCTTCAAGAATGACTCATCCTCATGCTTTCTCTCTCTTACCTTTTCCTCTGTACTGATTTTTTTTTTTTAATGAACAGTTTCAGTAGCAAAATGAACTCAACTCAGAGTAATAATGACAGTTACAGTGCTTCATCAGGACCTGAGCTGGCTGAGAACAAATCTTTGTGTTTCTGGTAGAATTCGGTGTCAGCTGGAGAGATGCCCAGTTCTGGCTGACTGCGTGGCCATATAAGCAGTCGTGGTAACTCCAGCCCATCAGTGGGAACATACGGCTCGGGACAGCAGTAAGGTGGAGAGGCAGAAGAGCAGGGAAAGGGCCAACCCGTTCACGAGCAGCACACTGAGAAGGTGCACCCTCGATTCTCCAGGTGATCTCTGTTATTTTAAATCCAGTTCCCAATCAGTCTTCCACTGTGTCCTCTAGATTAGATCCCATCACCTGAATTACTGTTACGTATGAGTATTGCTAATGTAGTTATCAGCAGAGCAATACATTTGAGTAAGTGTGACTGAAAATGAGGGAGCATAGCACTTCAGCCCTGACGCCTGGGGGATTTCTCTCAGGCCAGTAAACATGTTGAGTAAATAACAGAAGAAAAACAGAGCTTTTGATTTATTTTGGCCACCTTTTTTTCCTTTTGTGACACCCATTAGTGTGATTTTTCAAAACACAAATAACACTTTGTGACTCTTCTGAATATGCCCATAGAGTATGCATGTCACCATATTTAAACCTCAAACCACTTAGAGCACATAGTAATTAGCATGATGTGAGTAATCTCTAGTCATGTTAATATGTTGATTCGTGCCAACTGGATGCCAAATCCTATGTTACTGCCTGAAATATGCCATACATGTTCTAAAACATTCCCATTATTTACACGAATTTTCCGTTAATTCTGATCAGAAGTGGAAGAGTATGCCTTTAAAGGGAGGAAGCTACTGTCCTGCTGGGCTTCGGGTGCTTGGAATAAACTGCAACGGTCAGGACACTTTTCAGACCAATTATATGTTCCCATCACACATCAGTGGCTGATTTCATTGAGTCACTTTGAAACCTGCAGTTTGCTGGTAGGAGTTTCTGTGAGCTCATCTTTCGAACTTGTTTTCATTTAGGGGAATGTTTTACTCCCCTAGATCAGTGCGAGTTACCCTCTTTCCCTTAGTTTTGCCCGGTCTCTCTCCGGTAAAACTGTATGCAACATTTCTCGTTATAGATGTTAACTTCATTTTGAATCTCGCTCCCTACACACTGCTCTTACTTGGCTTTTTGGAAGATGTAATCAGGGTTAACCGCTCTCAGATGCGGAGCTATCAGCTCTGAGAGTCAGGTACGAATCACTCAGGTATGAATGGTTCTTCACTTTAAAAACTCTCTTCAACAGGATTTTAAAAATAGAAGTACTGATGTTATTATTCTCTTCTGTTACTTGGGCATGTGTTGTCTGTGGTACATACATTTTTGTATTATCTGGTGTTATTTCTTTGTATATATTGTAAGAAGAAATTAAACTTTGTATGTTAAAATGTCAGTCGATGTGCTTCATTATATGAATTGGTGTTTTCCATAGGCCAGCTGTTAATGATGTGTTTGCCGGAGAAGTTCTCATTTACATCAGTGGGACTGAAATCAGAATTAGCATTTTACATTAACTTTGTTTTCTTTTCCTGACATTGAAATAAATTGTTTTGTTTAAATGAATTCATAGCTCCTTGAAATATTCACATCTATAACCCTACAAAAATTTATGTAATCATATCCTAAATCACATTCCTACAGAGGGTGGTCCAACAGAACACTGACAAAAATCTGCCCTTCTATAATTTTAGCTTAATAACTGCTCAGATACCTCTTTTAGTAACTAGATTGTGTGTGTGTAAATGCGTGTGTGTATAACATATATTTAAGCATTTAAAATACAAAAAACTGATAGACAAAACAAGAGCGTACGTGTGTGAGAAATGAATGAACAAATAAATACTAGAAGTGGAAATTACACGATTTTTTATTATTTCTCCTACTCTTTTCTGCATAATTTCTGTATTTGGTCTGTAGGAGGAAGACTGATTCAGAAACCTACTGTAGTTTTGCTGTTCATTCAGCGACTGAGCCTTTAAAGCGACCGTGATATTTTTCTGCTACCCATTTAGTTTTTAGAATTTTGTATCTAAACTCCATATTAATATATAATGTGCACAGTGAATATTGAGAAGAAAAGTCTTTCATACAGAGTTCGTGTGTCTCCCATTGAAGTTAATGGGAGGGTTCACCCGAGGTTACAATCTGGTAGTAGGTAAATGCAGCTCTTTACATCGTATTCCACAAGAGCTTAACCACAGAGAACAGCCCTGGTTGTAAGGTAAAATGTTACTGTAGTTTGTGGTTGTTTCACAATCATTGCTCAAATTTGGTAGAACTGGTACACATAGCTTGTTGAAAATCATTTGTTATTGATAAACCATATGGAAAAGAAATACTTTCATATTTGGGAAATCCTATTATTTCATTTGCCTTAACATATGTACTTGAATTTTGCCTTCACCCTGCTTTTCTGATCCACCGTGTGTGAAAAGGAATCTGACATCTAGTGGCCAAGTTCTGGTGTTCCAAGTACATGGAAAACCTTTTGATCTTCTTTCCTCTTGTAATGTGACTTAACCAAAGATCTTGAAAATACGAGTTAGGAAGTAGACAAAGGCAGAAGTCAATAAAAATGTGAAAGGGAATACATACACGATTAATGTCATTTCATGGGTTGTGTAAATTTTGAAAAATCTTCAGACTATTAAGAGAGGAAGGAACCTTCAGAAAGAAAACATAATTTCAATTAAGAAAATCAGTATTTCTGAAAATGTATTATTATATGTTTCTAGTTAGCATTGGTTAAGTTATATTATTTGAAATGCATAAAATACACCTTTGCAGAGGAAAACATCATTGATAGCTAAATTCTTATATTGAAAAAGTTGCCTGTAAAAGCAGTGTATTTAGATAGCAGAACAGAAGACCAGGCTATTAATATTTCAGGGGAGCCCAGAGATTAATCAGGGTCAGGGATCTCCTACATTACACGCGGGGCAAAGTTAAACCCAGGCTTTCACAGACAATGCCAACTCTTGTGTTTTGCATGCTGTGGCTGAAATTTATCCCCACTGAAGTCAGCAGCAAAATTCAAACAGACTTGCTGAACAAAACCAGCATAGGTTTCTAAGTCAAATTTCAATTAAAAGTGAGAATTGCCCTCATACCTCTTCGTCATCCCCATTTCAGAATTGCCAGCAGGTTTATGATGGATTTGTTCAGACAGGATACAAGAGACCCAACTGCAAGCCTTCCTCTACCTGATTCGGGTGTGGGACTGGATCCTTGGTGTTCCTGTGGTTTATTTAATCCATTCAACCACATTATTATTCTTCCCTATGGACAACCGAGTGATGGTCTTGACATTGAAATGGAAGCCAAGGGCTCCTGGACCGTAGCCTCCTACTAATTTAGCTTCCCTTTGTAGTGTTAGGCAGGACCGTTTGTATCAACCAGTGACATGAGAATAAGCCTGCGAGGCATTTCTAGAAGAAAAATGCATTGCACTGCCATTGTAATTGATCTTCATTAAAGGAACTTCTAATTCGTCTGCAGTTTCGTAAAACCAAATGTTTTGCTATCTTTTCTTTTAGAGAGTGTCATCATTCACCAGCTACGCATGAACTCTAGATGAGTTACCGCCCCGCTACATGCTCTCCGTGTGCACTACCCTCCTCGCCAGTCGGACGGATCACTGTAGAAGCTCTCTACCATCAACACCAGGGTCACTTGTGCTACTGATTGTTCGTGGAAGTATTTACTTCTTCCATTAGATTTTATATATTTTTTCTTGGTAGAGCTTTAAGAATGAAGGGCCTTACTGATATTTTTAAAGTACAGAGCCAGAGAGAGAGAAGCAGTCTTTCTGCCAGCTGAATTTCACTTTTATTTGCAAAGCCTAAGGCATGTGCTTGATTTTGTTTGTTTGCCATATAATTTATTTTTTGTAATACACTTTGTAAAGTAACTGTCCCAAAGTTGCAATTCCTGTTGTCCATGGCGCATTTATTTGTAGAATACACTGTCAAATTTGCAATTTGATATTTTTGTAATACAGAGTATGTAAAGAAAGAACAATTTAACTTCAGCAATGTTTTGTGTTCAAAAGGAAAAAATATTCAGCACATTTTTTTTGCCACCAAGAAATTCTGTGAGACTAAATACTCTGAAGACTGCTGTATGGAATTTGTACTATTGCTGAATATTTCTTGCACTGTGTGATGGTTTGGCATAAAATTAAGTATTAAAGTCCAATGCCTTGAAATACAACAAGATTTACTCATTTTAAACAATGTAAGCCAGTTTTTAAAGCTGTGATTTTTTTCTATATAATGTATGTTTTTACTTCTGCCTGTACCAAAAAAGTTGATTTTCATTACACTGTAACTAATAAATTTTCACAACTATGCAAATGTAATCAAGTGTTTGAATTTTACCTTTACTTTCTTAAGGTTGACAGTACTCCTATGTCGTTGTTTATAGGGACAGAATGTATGGCTTTGGAAGCTCCTTTTTCTCACTGGTATCTCACTGTGGTATCACAGCGATATACACAGTAAAACTGATTCAGAAGTTCAGATACAGAGAGGGATCTGTCACCAAGCCCTTAGTGACTTCATGGTTTCCAACCTTGTGCTTTCAGTGCATTGGCAGAGGCGTGTGACTGCTACAATCAGAATATTTAGTCCTGGACTAGCGAGACTGTATAAATGAGATGCCACGCACTCTGCCGTAGGCTGAAGGGCGCATTGTACGCTGGTGGCTGTAGCTTTTCCAGTAGCATCCACAGGGTTCTGTGGCAGCTATACGTAAAATGATTTTTGAATGAACTGTATCTAAAGCTGGATACAACCCAGGCAGGGTCTTTTTTTCTTATACATTTCATTATGAATTATTTTTCATCTAAAAGTCATTGGCACATATTTAAAATACTGCAGATTTTTTAATTGCGGAAGCTACTGGGAGAAACCACTTTTTGGAAGGGAAAAGAGTGTTGCTTGCAGGAGATATGCTGTGAGACGCCAGAAAGAGTGCATTAACTCAGCGTCCCGCTGAGATGACTAGGTCAGTTCATCTTTTGAAGTTGTAATATCGCACTGCTGTGTAGTCAATTTGATCTTCATGGTAGCCACGGGAGCTGCTTTTCCTTCTAGATATGAGTTCTGCAGCAAATGCTGACTTTGTAGAGAAGCACGATATTCTGGGACCTGTACAAACTTTCTTGGAGTTGATCTGCATTTTAAAGAGTTTGCTAATACACCTATACTGAATAATCAAAATAAATGCTGCTTTTCCTTGTGAAAGAGTCTTTTTGTTGGTATAGCTTGTACTTCAGCTGGTACACCAATTTTAAGGAGTGGGGTGTTTTTACTTACGGCAGCCAATGTATGCCAATAGCATAGCTGTGTCTGTAGATCGTATTTTAGGGTAAGTCGAGAAGAATTCCAGCTTTCAGAGAGCAACACAGCTGAGGTGAATAAAGTTTAGCATGTGCCACATTTCAATTTACTGTGCAGTAGAATGAACACTGTAATGACCCAGATGTTCTATTTTCAAAGCATTACTTGGAAATCAAAACTTATCCATGTTAAGAACTACATTGAGCTCATCTGAATGAAACTGCCGGCTATTTGACAGTGATATGCCTGAAGTAAACTTCAGCTTTTAGATATGAGTAAAATCTTATTCTGAAATTGAGTCTAGATTTAAACCGTCCCAATCAAAGTAGAAAATATTTTTCCTTGTCTAGATTTTAATATAAAGCCGATTCAGTACGAGTACATGTGTAAGCTATGCCTTTCGGCTTACGATTCCTTAACAAATTTATAAACATTTACAGTTTTGCAAATACATTAAGTTTTTAAGCTTTACAAAGTAAAGATTTGCTTAAAGCATACATACAGTCGTGGTGTATTTGAAATCATTTTGATTTTAAAATATTTTTGATGAACTGCAGCACTTTGGAGTAGGTAATACTGGTCATAAAAGATCCGTGGTGATATACACCATTTCATCGCTGATAGTGGTTTATGCCGGTAGAATAATAGATTCTGATCTGACACCTGGCAAGCAGCTGAAGTATTTCATAGAAATGCCTGGAGGGTAAAACTCAGGTGTGCAAAGGCTGCTTTGAAAGGTGCATTTAATCTTCAATGTATTTATGTTCCTGGTCAGTTATTTACATTGCCTGATTTGGATATGGATCTAAAACAAGTAAGTAAAGAAAGTGCATTAGCCACATGATTAGCCTACATTTTGGGGACACTCAGGAAGAAATCTATTAATATAGACTACAGATAATGATTAATTTTTACAAGTATTGTAATTTTAAAGGAAGTAATCGGGAATTACTTTCAGATGAAGACAATGCAGAGGCTACTTTGGGCTATAGGTATCAGTAGCTTTTAAGCAACTGAAAACGAGTGAAAGATCTACTTTTCTCTTAAAGATCTCTTATTGTCAAAGAGCACTGAAAGACCCGTGTTAGTAGGACAGGTGATAAAATATGATGTTTCAACCTAATAAAAAAATCTCAAATACTTCAATTTCTAGAGAAAAACTCTACAGCCAGTGAGTTTTCCTTTTGTCTCATTGTGAAACGTTAAGTGGACCAAAGTGGAGACAAAACTGCCTGTTCTGTAGAACCATCTCTGCTGTAGAAAACAAGATACCAAATGGAGGTCACTGCCCTGACTGTTCCAACTCCTACTGTGAATTGCTGGGTTCTATCTCTTCTTCTGAACAATATCATTTCGGTTGAAAACTTCGTATTTAATGCTTTAACTTATGTAGTCCCTAAAATAATCTATTTGGCAGTTAATATATTTTATTTGCCTTGGCTGTTCGAAATAGTAGTGATTTTAACAGCATTAGTTTTTATTTCTTTAGATTTTATTTTTGAAAGTATTAATTATTTACGTCTTTCCTATAAATAAGTGGACAATGTGATAGGAAAAGTGCCAGAAAAAGACCATTTTGGGGGCTTAATGGAATAAAATTAAAAAGTAGATGTCAATAGTAAGTCTTTTAGATTAACTACAATACATTCATTTTCATACAATTTTAAGGCCCATTTTATACCCCTGAAATCAGACTTCAGATTTCAAATTAAAATTTTGTAACTTCAGCGTTTACGCTTAGATAGTCTGACACATATTTGCTTCTGCCTTGCCTTAAAGGTTAAAAAATGTAGCACACTGAGGCCTTGGCCATGTAAGATGTCTGTGTACCACTCGTTGCTAAAAATAAATCAGCTTGCCGTTCCACATGTTAAAAAGGGACGTTATAAATGTATGTTTTTATAAGTATTTTTCTTTTTTTTTCTGTAGTCATTTATCTTACAACTGCACACAAAGCAATGTGAAGTGCACTACATCGCACAGCACCTCATTGTAAAATTTCATAAACATGAATTTTGTTGGTTGCACTTGCCTGGGTATAAACAAATTTGACTTTGTGTAAAACTGTGGAGTAATATCCAACCAAGACCTTATCTTACCGGTGAAACAGTAAACCCAATATATTGAAGTAGGTATTCTGATATTCTTTATTTCTCTAAAGAATGGAAGTAAGATATACCCTGTGATTGCATCCAGTTATGCTGCTGAGGATATAACTATTTTGATAAAACTCATGTTTCTAATTAATCTAGTTGTTAGCAGTGCAAAGTATACACGTGGGCCAAGTTTATAAACAAACACAGGGCCTTAGATACCACTAGTTGAAAAGAGAGAGCTATAACTGGCTAATAATAGCAGATCTGATCTGTATGGCACGTTAGATACTTTTCCTGTTTCACATCATGCAGACTGGTGAGCAGAGATTAGTTCAGACCCCTCACTTCAGTTGTTGCTTTGTCAATACCCCAGTACTCGTCCTCCCCTCAGGACCTGGCCGTGAGGATGCGTACCATCCCACACCTCATTAAACTCGTCCAGTTCAAAACCAAGCAGCAGCTGATTCCACTGGGGTGGAGAGGAGGCAGCTCTCCTGCTGCCTTCTTTCTCCACATTTCCCAGATTTATCCTGGGCTATTGTGGCTATGGCTGTATTTGCATGTCATTTGACACAAATGGAGCAGATCAGCACAGAAAAGTTCTGGGCCTCCTCCTGTCTCCATCAGTCATAATTTGAGGTTTTCCTGGACTGGATTTAGTCTGTCCCCTAGGCGAAATGTCTCCTCTCCAGGTCGGTTTGAAATCTTTTGAAGGAAAACTTTCACATCAACCTGTGTCTGCTTGGCTGAGGGCCTCTCTGCCAGACCCTCTAGGAAAGGCCCCGCTGTTCTTCTGCCCAATTCATACCAACAATAGTGCCTCATCAGCGATCCCCCCCACAGCATCACTACTGTGGCTATTGCCCAACAGCTGACAGAGCCCATGCCCAGCTTAACCACTGCAGAACAGATTCCCTCACAGATTTAACGTGCCCTTGCTTGCCAGTCCTCTCATACCTGGCAGCACGAGGTTCCAAATTTCCCAATACTGCCCCTCAGTTATCCTGCGCTCACAGAAATTTCTCGCCATTTCACAGCACAGGTTTACAAGTAGTCTTGTTCCCTTGGGATCCCAGGATGCACCTCACTGGATTTTCTGCAAGGCTCCGGGAGTGAAAGTCACTATAGCTGAAAGCGGTAATTAAAAACAAAAGATAATCAAGAAAAGGATGATAATAGGGACCGGGAGCTTAGTTAGGGGGAATGACAGCAAAAGGCAGGGCCCACAAGATAATGGAAAGGATAAACTAGGAATGAGATAGAGCTTTAGCACTGATGCCACAAGGAATACGGTTAATATCAGAACCCTAAATAATTATTTAGGCACCAAATTAATTCTCAAAATTTGGATGCTTAAGTGCCCAAATTTTCTATGCTATGAAGAGAGGTCTTCTGAGCCTCCACAGAGAGCCTGCGTTTGCACAGGTCACTTGCTCCCCCCCGTGGTCTTTGTTGTTACTTTAGAGTCTTCTTTTAGGGAAACCGTTCCACAGGCAGCTAAAAAGAGGCTGGATTACACGCTTATAAAAGTATTTAATTAAAGAGTTTTGGTTTTTTCCTAAAATTACGTAAATACTGCAATATTGGTTGAAAGTGGATTCTGGCTACACTCTCTCTACATAGTAAGGCCTACGCCACCCTCACAAAACGAACTTTAAATGTAAAAGTGCCAGTAAGGTGAGAAACGCGGATTTCCCATGCTGCATTGGCTGGAGCAATGCCCGATAACGCAGGCATTCTGGGACACGCGCTCCCACGCTGCCTCTCACAAGATGACTGCTTAATAAATTGAGGCCGGATTCGCTCCCAAGGGACATAAAAAGTAACAACTCTGGCAGTAACGTCCCTACGCGCACTCACTGCGCTCCGATTCGCCCCCGCCAACAGAACGGGAACACCGCGCACCACAGCTCTCGCCAGCGGTGGCTGGTGCGGACAGGACCTCTGCTGAGGGACGTGCTGCATTGTCACACCTCTACAGCGGCGCTGGTGCTGCTCCCGTTTACGAGAGCGGGACGCTCACGCCAGCTTCTCCGTTTTCGATCCCAGGGCCGCCGCCTTCTCCCAGCAACCCTCTTCCGGTGCAGCGGGGAAACGAGGGGCGGGGGGCTCCGCCTGAAGCCCTGAAGGGGGGGGGGGGGGGGGGGCAGGCCGCAGGCCCGGAGCTTTTCCGCTCAGAGGCGGCCGCCGCCGGCCGGGCTGGCCTCGCCCCGGCAGCACAGGGAGGCCGGAGGGCGGCAGAGCTTTCCCCTAAGGGGGACGCAAGGCCGCACGGCCCACGCTGAGGGGAGCTTGGGGGCCGCCTGGGACGTCACAGCCTCACTGCAGGAGGGCGAGGCAACCGGAAAGTGACGCAATACTCCGGGCAGCCCGACAGGCCTAGCGGCAGGAGCGGGAAACACCGCCCCCGACCTCCCGCCCGCCAGCGCGCCACTGCGCATGCGCCCTCCCGACCCCACCCTCCGGCCCGAGGAGAAGCGCGCAGGCGCAGCTCGCACGCGCACATCCGCCGCGGCCGTTCCCTCCCCACCGGGGAAAGGCGGGGCGTGTTTGCGTCATCAGTCGCGCGCCCCCCCGCCTCCCCCCCCCCTGCGGCGGCCGAGCGCGCAGGCGCGGTGGCCTCCGGTCACGTGCCGGCGCGGGGGAGCGGGGTGGGGGGGGGTGTCCGGGACGCGGGGCTGGCGGCGCGGCCGGCGGCAGCCATGGCGGTGAACTACAGCGCGAAGGAGGAGGCGGACGGGCACCCCTCGGGCAGCGTCGGGGTGCCGGGCGGCGGGGCGGCGGGCGGCGGCGGGGCGGTGAAGACCCGCAAGCCCGACAACACGGCGTTCAAGCAGCAGCGGCTGCCGGCCTGGCAGCCCATCCTGACGGCGGGCACTGTGCTGCCGGCCTTCTTCATCATCGGGCTCATCTTCATCCCCATCGGCATCGGCATCTTCGTCACCTCCAACAACATCCGCGAGTACGAGGTGCGCGGGGCGGGGCCTGGGCGGGGGGGGGGGGGGGGGGTCGGGGTCGGCAGCCCCCGGAGGCTGCAGGGCCGCCGGCCCGCCCGTGGGCCACCGCCATTGCCATTGTCTCTGTCGTATCCCTAGTTACCTGGGAGAAGAGACCAACAGCTGCCTCACCACAACCTCCTGTCAGGTAGTTGTAGAGAGCAGTAAGGTCCCCCCTCAGCCTCCTCCATACTAAAAGTGTTTAATCAACATGGCCCAATGCGAGTTTTGTTCTCAGCAGTACAGGAAGCGTGTGCATCGTCTTTTGGATAGCTTGTGGCAATGGATTATATATGTTTAAAAGTAACAGAGTAACTGTAGTTTCAGGACAAAGCTCTGTGGTGAATGTATTGCTGTAATTATGTGCGCTAATAATCTAATGTTTTAGATGCACTGCGGGAGACCGAGGTGTCCGGAGTAAGCTTGGAAACAATAATCGAAGAGTGTAGCTTTTTCTAATTATATTCTGATAATTAACCTCACCGCTGCTGTGAAAAGTTGCTGAGCATTAATTGAAAACTAAACCGTATATCACTATTAGATTCACTGGATAACAGAATCACTTAGTATTATAAGGAAACAACCCAAAGAGCTCAGGGACAACCTTGAAAGGCAAATTGATGGCTGTGATTAGTTTCAGTGAGCTAATGCAACCCAGGTTGTGAGGGGGGGAAGTGTGGTTTGTTGGATTATTGTATGAATTTCTATGGATCAAATCATTCCAGTTACCAGAGTAAGTTGTCACTTTCAAATAAGTAGTGTTCAAGACAGGGGCTTGGCTAGTGGTAGCAATGTGGCAGTGAAGCCCGATTAACTAATTAAATCCTGAGATAGACAACGAATGGTATTATATTTTCATATTTCTAATAAAGTGCGAACAATGTTATAATAAAACCAGCTTAAGGTTTGCATTCCTTTTATGTGAAGAACTAAAATTCCAGTCAAGGAGAAAAGCAGAAGTGAAAAAAACCTCAAAATTGAAGTGTTTTTTACACTGCCAAGATGTTGTATGTAGGCATATTTTTGAAAAGCAGTTGCTTCTTGTGTCAAGGTCTGAGGTTATGCAGAACATCTGAAAATTGACACAAGTGCTTCAGAACATTGCCAAGTTGTCATGGGCATGTGGACTATTAAATGGTCATGTTGTAGTCCTATTTAAGGTAAATATGATCACATGTTTTCAGCAGAATGCTCAATGGAGAGAAGTGGGAATAAAAAATCTGTTCACTATTTTTTGTTAACAGTTGCATTTGAAATAGCCATTTCTATCGTAAAGCAATACCAAATCTTAAGATCGTAATGACTGTAAGGTAAATATAGTTGGATAAACATATCTCCCTTTTTTGTTGTTGTGTCTGGTTCTACGTTGATCTGTAGGGGCAGGAAAGGCTTTAGAGTTTCATGAGTCCTAAAATGTAAGCAACTCCTTGTGCCTATACTGCTGCTGTATGCATATACAGAATTTTTATGCACTGATGTTGCTTAGCAGCTCGATCATGTACTCTGGTAAGTTCCAGTGGGAGCCAAAACCCAGATGTTCCCACCTAAAGTGCAGGACAAAAATTTATATATGAGCTGGGAGCATGACTGATGTTCCCCAATGCAATTAGATTGCATTAATGTAGTGGAAGATGTCCCTGCCCATGGTAGGGATGTTGGAACCAGGTGATCTTTAAGGCCCCTTTCGACCCAAACCATTTTATGATATCAAACAGTAGTAGCCATTTATATTTGGAAACCAGTTAGCAGGTGCTGGCCTTCCACCCTTTCTAAATTGAGGATTAGAAAGAGTTTCATTCGTGTGTTTGTTTTGCTGTGTGGGTTCAGACGTGTGTTATCCACCTCACAGGAAGCGCTCCCAAGTCAGATCATTAGGCTTTTGTGAGGACAGGGTGGGCAGAGTTCTTGACTTCTGAGAGTATGATCAGACAGTCAGGGGATGCAGGTAAGAATGGAGAAACTTGGGTTCTGTTTGAGAGCCCAGCTCTGGAGCCCTCAGCACAGGAAAGCCGTGGAGCTGATGGAACAGGTCCAGAGGAGGGCCACAAAAATGATCCAAGGGCTGGAACACCTCTCCTGTGAGGAAACGCTGAGAGAATTGGGGCTGTTCAGCCTGGAGAAGAGAAGGCTGCAGGGAGACCTTATTGTGGCCTTCCAGTACCTGAAGGGGGCTTATAAGGAAGATGGGGACAAACTTTTTAGCAGGGCCCGCTGCAATAGGACAAGGGGTAATGGTTTTAAACTAAAAGAGGATAGATTTAGACTGGATATAAGGAAGAAATTTTTTGCAGAGACAGTGGTGAAGCCCTGGGACGGATTGCCCAGAGAGGTGGTAGATGCCCTGTCTCTGGAAACACGCAAGGTCAGGTTGGACGGGGCTCTGAGCAACCTGACCTGGTGGTAGATGTCCCTGCTTATGGCAGGGGGCTTGGACTAGATGGCCTTTAAAGATCCCTTCCAACCCAAACCATTCTGTGATTCTATTCTCTGATCCAAACCATTCTGTGATTCTATTCTCTGATCCTCATGTGTGTTTTAGCAAGTGTTACAATGCAGAAATTCTGTGAGTGAGATGATCATTCTAATGGCAGCTGAATGTTGGTGGGGACAAAAAATAAATCAAAAAAGGCTTTACAGTTGCAGCAACAAAATGTAGAGGAAGCGTTTTACAGACCCAAAATTTGGGCTCCGAACACCAGCGAGGGATGCAGTATAAGACACTGCTGTCACCTGTATGCTTAGTTGAGATGTGTCCCTGCTTAGTGTGCTGTCTTTTGTTAATAGCTTCCAAGTATTATTCACAAATACCTGTAAATTTAGCTCTGGGAGACAAGACATCTAGAAGCTAGGTGCAGTGACTAAGCTCTTTTAAAAATGTAATCGGGGGAGGAAGCAGAGGTAGTTATTTACACCCACCTCCTAGACAATAGCATACTTGTTAAGTGTGTGCATGCATATGTGTGTGTATATATATATGCACGTAGCCGCCTGTAAACTTAAGTGTATTGGAGTTGAATGTATAATTTATGCCCCTGAAATACGTATTTATGTAGAGTTGAAATGACCCTTTGCTGGAACTAGATATTGCAGTCATTAGTATCTCTGCAAGCTGTCCTGTTCTCATACGGGTGCAGGGACTGAGCAGCAAAATGTAGCTTTTCCATTGATTTCCTTTATAAGCGCTCTTGAATTCAAATATGGAAGATTTCCAACAGCTTAAGTGTACTAGAATTTATAGGTTTTTTGTGGTGAATGTTCTCTAGCATTTTCTCACTGTTTCAAAGGGTATAAACAGCCATTTATCTTGGGTCTGTCATGAAAGTTGTTCATTTGGGTGGAAAATGAGAAACAGCTGTGTAAGCATGTCTTTTTGCCCTGTTATGAAAGGGTGAAAGAGTTCTTTATTTACTGTTTGTTTTGGTTTTTTTTTAGAATGGATGAGAAGCGTTGACAGACCATATTAAAATGTGATAAAAATTGAGGAATATTCAAAACACTAATTGTGTAGGAAAGAGATCTTTGTGCTGTGACTGCTGCCATGAAATGCATAATCGTAGTTAAAAAGCCAGATAGAGTTTAAGGCGTGACTGGGAATGAAGAACTGTAAGAAAGTAAATTACTGTTGCATACATCTTCAGTGTTGTGTGCAGTTCCAGTAGCCCCATCTCAAAATGATACAAAACTGACTAAAATCTGCAGAGAGGGATAACGAAGAGGACCAGAGTGATGGGAAGCCTTTTGTACAAGAAGTGGCCGAGCAGAGTAGGATAAATATGTGACAGCGTATGAAGTCTACAAAATAATAAATGGTTTGGAGAATACGTATATGCAATAGTTACGTTATTTCTACACTGCAAAAATGTAAATCAGCTGCGAAGGGCATCAGGAGCCTGAAAAGCGATTGGTGCAGGATAGCTTCGCTATACCCGGTGTCCTTAGATCAGGGGTTGCTGGGAAGGGCTGGCTCTGCATGGGTTTGTCATCCTCAGCTGCTGGCCGACCCCTGGGGGCAGAGTGCTGGGTCAGGCAGGTTCCAAAGTCAGTTCTTCAGTTCTTGAAGCCGTGGTTTTGTCATTTTGTCAAGAGATGAAGACAGATACCTCTGTCCCTTTAGTTAAGCTGTCTATTGAATGTAACCTGTAAAAGTGGATGTGGAAAAAACCGCTTGTGTTGGCAGCTACTGTATGGGAAAGCTCTTGCATAGGATTGAAGCTGATAGCGGTCAAAAGCACGGTTCTGATTCAATATATATCAATTTCATGCTCCACAGAATTTAGTCAATTATATTTTTAGAAGTGAATTCTTCAAGTCTTTTGCAGCTTTGGAGTATTTTAGTTTTGTTTTTGATATAAACTTCTCCACACACTGAAGAACTAGCTCAAGGATATGGAGGTTTCTAAAGGAAATGCTTGTTTAAGATTACTTTAGCAGGAAAAAAACACCCCAGCAAGTTAGCCTTGAAGAAACGAGGTGTGTTGTTTGTTGAGGGCAGCGATGGTCCCTCTGTCTGCCGTAGCTAAACGGAGCTCTTCGAGACTGCTGCAGTAGTGCTATTTCTAGATCAGCATAAACTCAATATCTTGTTCAGCAAAGGAAGCGAAGATTATGTGATCCTCTCTCTCTGCCAGCTAATAGCTTCTGAAGCTGACTCGTTTCAGTTAGGCTTGTTAGGGTGTAGGTCTCATCTGTCAAAAATCTGTCAGCAGAGCAGATACTAATAAAAGTGCTGAGGGAAGGGCTGCAGCTTAATAGGTATCAAAGAAATCGCAGGAGTAGAGACCTTGAAGTTTCAGAGGAAAATAGGCTTCAGTTGTTCCCTGAACCTTGAAACTGCATGTTTATTTTAGCTAACCTTAATACAGGTATTAGGATAGATCATAAATTGCTCTAATTCTCGATAATCCGTTTCATGACAAGCATAAATCAGGGCAAACCATTTGCAGCAGCCTTTTGTAAAACTATATAGGTATTGTAGTGTAACTGATACTGCTGTTAAACAGTTTGGTACCATAACTTAGTGTATGTTGCACCAATCTGAGTCTAAACTCTAAATAGGAAGTTCATAGGAAATGTAGAAATACGTAGTTTGTAGTTAGATGGAAGCTTTCTCCTGCTGCGCTTGGAGCCAGCCTGCTGAGCCCAAATGATTTCCTGGTGTTCACATGCTGGAGCTGTGCGTGGGGGAGAGCTGATGTGGTCAAGCGACTTCGGTTGGCTTGGGCCATAGAGTGAGCTCATGGCTGCTCAGGATATGTTATGCATAACTGTCCAGGTAGCCAGTATGTACAGATTTGGAATACTGGCTTCTTTAGAGCTACACTGTGAAAGACAGATAATACTGTATAAGCCAGATTAACACTGGTCCGTCTACTCGTGTTTTACCATTCGTGGCAAAATGGTATTAGTGTCTTCATCTTCCCTATATTAGGAGGGTTCTTGGGCATTAAGTGATTTTTTTTTTTTTTTAATGCAAACCTTTTTTATTAAATATCTATACTTTTAAAAATTTAACCTCTCTGGGAAGCATGTAAAAGCTCAGATCTGCTTGTCATTGTGTGTGTGTGTGTGTGCGTGTGTGTGTTTGGAAACATCAGGTTGTCTGGAGTATCTTCTGTTTATGTTTTGGTGTTTTTTGTTTTGTTTGTTTTTGTTTCATTTTCCCCCAGCAGTAATGGCCCATCTCAGTGTTAAATTTGTTTGAGGTTGAAATTGAGCATATAAACAGAATCACAGAATCATGTAGGTTGCAAGGGACCTCTTGAGATCATCAAATAGGCCTGAATGGGCTTTTGGAGTTGAGGTGTAGTAAGATTGCGAAATCAATGCTCTGTCAACTCTCTGGCTTATTAATCAATTTTCTTTACTCTCCCATTGTAAATTAATGACTTGTTTTCTGTTACAGATTGACTATACAGGAACAGAGCCTTCTAGTCCCTGCAACAAATGTTTAAATGTGTCCTGGGACAGCACACCACCTTGTACTTGTACCATCAACTTCACGCTGGAACATTCATTTGAGGTATGCTACCCAGTGTGCAAAGTGAAATTAGAATAGTTTATGTGGTTTATTTTGTAGTCAATAGGAAAGCTGTATCACTTCAGTCTTAATTTTTTTTTTTTTCTAGTTTAAAGGATTATTTCTAGTTTTCCTGTGAACTTGGATCTGATTTCTGTGGATGAGATGGTTTTTAATGCCTCTCTTTATCTGGAAATGTACAACATTAAATGGAATGCTTGTGTTTTACATGCTTAGATTTACCATATGTGTCATAGCTGGCGAGTAGGTCAGGTATTCCTACATAATTTACAAAAACTCAGTTCAACAAATATTGGAAATATTTGTAAGTGCTTTCTGAAGAATTGGAGGCAAATAATGAGGCTTATGTGCTTAACATCAGGCAAGATAGGTGTTGGGATTAGTGCTGGTGAATATCATTCGGATAGTTTATGGCGTGTTGATACTGTTTGACTTCAGGATACCAGCTTATGTTAGGATAGTACGCTTACGTACTCGGTGTGAAGAAAGGATTGAGGCTCCTACTTTATGAATGTTGCTGTAAAGTAAACACATAAGGGGTTAAAAGTTAAGCTTTGTGTGAATGAAAACCCCTCTTGCCTGATGTTTCTTCTTGTAGAGCAATGTATTCATGTATTACGGACTCTCCAACTTCTATCAAAACCATCGTCGTTATGTGAAATCTCGAGATGACAGCCAACTAAATGGAGATAACAGTTCACTACTTGTAGGTATTCCTGCTTCAGTATTAATAAGCAACTAACTTTTGACTGTTGCATAAATCGCCACATAGCAGAGTATTTATTTTAAGAATAGTGAGGTACTTGAATTTTTGCATAATAGAAGACAGCTGTAAGGAATTAATGTTTTATTTGCAGAAAATAACTGTAAAGTACTGTAAAGTTTCATGTCAGTCATTTCTTTAAATGGACAACAATGCAGTACTTCAATCACTTTTCAAATCTGAATAGTTTTAAACAGTCTTGTTACCTTCAGTCAGTAGTATCTATCTGTATCCATTCTGTCTGAAGTTTTTGTTTTCAGTATAAAATAATATTTGGTTACCTAGCACTTGGTTTGGATATTGCAGTTAAATGCATTCATTTTTGTAGACTCTGGTTCAGTGCCGGACATCAGCAATATTGGAAAATATCAGTACTGTGTATTCTGTTGAAGGCACTGCGTAATGTTTAGGACCAGACCTCTTCTTTTCACGGTTTTTATGAGGAGTGGAAATACAGTTGGGTTCTTGCTCCAGCAAGAATGATTCTCCTTTTTTACCTGTAAAGTTTAAAAAAGGAGAGAGTTTCAGGAGACTACATCTGATGACTGACGTGGGGCTTTGAGGGGGCTTTTTCTGCTTGCATTTCTGGCATGCTGTAGGAGTTCTTGCAACCTTTTGCATTTTACGTTATGTTTGGTTTCTTACTACAGTCTTATTTTCTATAGCACTGATGCATACTTAAAAAAATCCCCAACCTTTAAGAATACTTGAGTACTACATGTTGGAAAACTGTTTCTATTAAAAGGCAAAAGAAAAGAAGTTCTAATAGCTTTCAAGAAAAGCCTTATTTTTAGTTTGACCATGGTGGGATTCTGACTTTTATTTGTGTTTTATTTAGATCTTATTCCTGCTTGTAAAAGAAAAATTAATCATGCTAACCAGTACTGAGCACTGAAGTATTTGTAAATAACCTGACATGTGAAAAGACTATTTTGTGGTACATTAAAGATGTGCACATTATTGAGGTACTGTAGTAAAAAACAGGTTAGGTGGATAAACTAGCACAGACTCACCTGCCTTTTTTTCTTTCTAACTATCAGAATCCAAGTAAGGAATGTGAGCCTTACCGCACAAATGAGGACAAACCCATTGCTCCTTGTGGAGCTATTGCCAACAGTATGTTTAATGGTATGGTAACACAATTTTAAGTTATCACTTGGATGTTGTTGTGATCTAGTGTATTTTCTGTGTCGTGTTGCAAATTATTCTGAATAAGGACATCCTGGGCTTTTTTGTTTTGAGTTAACACATTTTCATTGTTCAGAATAAAATGATCTTTTGTTGTACTGCTGTTGCTTGTTTCAAAATTGCTGTGAGAATTAACTTAATTTGATAGCGTGCAAAGGATGGAGATACCTGTTGTGAGAAGCTGTTGCTGCTGTGGAGTAGAAACACAGATATTGTATATGGATAATGCACTGCTATCTAATATACACAGATTCTTAGATGACAGCTTGTGATTGTGGCAGGCAAGTAATAAATGCCTTGTCCATTTTTTTTTGTTTTGTTTATCTTGGAGGTAATTGTTTCACTGCCTGTCAGGATCATCTGTCTAATGAAAGTTTCTGCAGCTGGTTTTCTAATTTGATTTTCTCTTTAGATACATTGGAATTATACCGCATTGATAATGACACAAGGACTCCTATTACTTTGATTAAAAAAGGCATTGCATGGTGGACAGATAAAAATGTAAAGTTCAGGAATCCTACAGGAGATGGAAATAACTTAACTGCACTTTTCCAAGGTAAAAAAACAGAATGAAACTTCAAGAATAACAAAACACTTCAAGCACCTTTTGATTCCAGTGAATTTTACCTCACTGACAATATTTTACTGAACGTGCTAATTAAAAATATTGTAGTTCTCTGAAGAAATCTGAGCTAATGACTACTGTACTATCTAGAAAGGTTGTCTTTAAATAACGAAAGCTGCAAATTTCATATGACAGTAATACGTGCATTGCTGTCGTGGTTTAACCCTGGCTGGCAGCTAAGCACCACACAGCTATCACTAACCATGCCCCCATCCAGTGGAATGGGGGTGAGAATTGGAAGGGTAAAAATGAGAAAAATCATGGGTTGAGATGAAGACAATTCAATAAGGAAAAAAAACCCCACACCCCAAAACAACAAAGAGAGGAAAATAAATCCAAGAAAAACAAGGGATACAGATGCAAAAGAAAACAACTGCTCGTCACCAACCAAGTCCCCGAGCAATGGCAGCCCCTGCTTACCTCTACACACTTGGCTTTTCATTGCTGAGCACATCATATGGTAAGGGATATCCCTTAGGTCAGCTGGGGTCAGCTGTCCCAGCTGCGTCCCCTCCCAGCCTATTGTGCACCCCCGGCCTGCTCGCTGGCTGGGCAATCTGAGGGGCAGAAAAGGCTTTGAGGCTGTATAAGCACTCTTCAGCAATAAATAAAACATCGGTGTTTTGTCAACACTCTTTTCATCACAAATCTAAAACGTAGCAGGATACAAGCTGCTGTGAACAAATTTGACTATCCCAGCCAAAACCAGTACAACTGCTATAATGCTTGGATTTAACTTGAAAGGAAATCCTGCCGTTGTTTAATCAAACTCTTCATATGGAGTTTTCATTTAAATGTTTCTGCTGCTAGATTGTGCAAAGTTTTCTAAAAACCTGCTTGGTTGTTTGTGATCAGAAGTGACTGATGTCTCTCATTTGCTAGGTTAAATACAGCTTGGTAAACCAAAGTTTTCTTTGGCCAGCAATGTCTGAAAATAATCTTCCTCAGGGCTCTAAGGGGGGTGTGTGTGTTTATACAAGGTATATAATAATTTCAGGTTTAACCTGATGTGAGTTTCTTGCTTAGTCACAGCCAGATTATGTTACCAGTCTGATGCTGCCCTTGGAAAAGCAGATACCTTACCCTAATACAGGCTAGAATTGTATTTCCAGTAAAATTAGCAAAAGCATTAGTATGGCGTCATCTAAAACATTGTACATAATTTTATTTGCTCCTGGTCCAGGAAGTGCTAGTCAAACTCTAATAAGTGAGCAGAGTAAGTATCATCATAACGGACAACCATCTCACAAAAGTAATGTTTTGAGACAAAGCTTCCTAGCTATAGAAATGTGTAGGGGAGGTGAATTTGTTTAAACAGATGGACACTGCTGTCACGAGAATAAATGGATATGCACTACTATTTAAGCTACAAAATAAAAAGTTCTTCAACAGCCCAGTGTCTTGCAATGGTGGTGAGTCAAGCAGTCTGTTCATACTGTTTGGAAGTTAGTATGCTTGTTTTGTAATATTAGGATGAATTTTGATGAGCCAGTGTGTTACTTAGTCCTGTACTTGGAATACTTTATTGTTACTATTTTTGTTTAATCCTAGGCACAACAAAACCTGTGAACTGGCCCAAGCCAGTGTATATGCTGGACTCGGAGCCTGACAACAATGGCTTTATCAATGAAGACTTCATTGTGTGGATGCGTACTGCGGCTCTGCCAACATTTCGCAAGCTGTATCGTCTCATTGAGAGGAAGAATAATTTACAGCCTACCTTACAGGCTGGAAAATATTCTTTGGATATCGCATACAGTATCCTTTGAAAAACCTTTGAAAGCAGCTGAGGGCCTCAGCTGGATTACACGGGCATATATATTTGTGCAAGTTCAAATTCAACTAGCATTTTTTCTTACCAACTCTAAAAAAAGATGGTACTGAGCTGCAGTTGAAAGCTGGTAGTGAGAAAAACTGGTAGTTAGAATTGGGTAGAATAATTACTGTCTTATACTTCTGTGCAAGTTTTTATAGAATTAACTTGTGTGTGGCCTGTTAGAATATGAAATCCAGTGCAGTTTTTAGACTTCACAGGTGAAATGACTGGGTTAGACTTAACATTTTTGAATGTAAGTGCAATTTTCATCATAATATTCTTAAGCTATTTTGTAGTTCATACAGAACTACATTCATATAAAATTACATTTTTTTAACCAGGACGAAAACATTCAATACAGTTTAAAAAAAAAACAACAAAAAAACCCCAAAAAAAACCCAAACACAAAAAAACCCCAACAAAACTCTTTAGAGGAAGCCTTTGTGAGGAGATAATGCAGTTGTTAATCCTAGGGAAGACTGCAGTGTAGAATTTACCCAGTAGGCAAATTTTGGAGGACACTGGTGTCTTCTCTGTACGCTAAACTTGAATTCTCACAGGTGTTTGGTCAGTCTCATTCACTTTTTTCTTGCGCATCTTGTTCGTGTTTTTGGGTACTTGCAGTCCCCAATAGCTGCCTCGTGGGGTAGAGGCTAAAGTCAATGGATGGGAGCACTTCTGTCTGGTAATTTTGGGGCAGATTGTCTGCATTTTGGCGCACAGGAAGATAATTAAGCATAGTTCAGGTCATGCTTAGCCATCAGGTGAACTGATAAGCCTTACTGAAATCTGTTAAATGGTCTGAGTAACAGTTACCCAGGTTCTAGTTTCTGCAAAATAGTATATATGGGCGCACTTTATTTACTTCTGGTTGATAATGTGGCTGATTTGCAGTGTGCATTTTTACTCATCAACGTATGCACTGCTAATTCTTTGGTGCCTTCCTGTGCTTTCCTATGGACTCTGTAATTACTGCTTTGACATTAAAGGGCATTGAATATCTGGGAGAGAAATTTTTCGTAGGTGCAGGAATTAATGTTCCTTCAGGAGTTTGAGGCCTGCTTTGGGTCCTTCTGTGGCTCCATGTGTTGTCTTCAGATTATTCTCTACTTGTAGACTTGCTCCAGAGCAGCGTGCTCTGCTGTGCAATTACTTGAATCTGTGTATAAAATTAAATGAGTGGCTTCATAGTGAGAGGGAAATCAGATTGCTTGGGTGGTGTAAAAGAATTGAGAGAAGCACAGGAAAATTGCAAGAACAGAGGCAGTTGGTAGCCTAGAAATTTGAGAACTTTAATTTTGGGGTGTGATGACAATATGTCATCAAGGGCAGGCTGACTTTGGAGGTCAGAAAAATGCCAGAGCTGTGGATCAGGTGGAGAGGCCTGTCAGTCTATTTTGGACAAACTAAAGACTAGGTAGAAGTGCAGGAGACTAGGGGAGGAGGGTTGTCATAGTTACCGAATTCTTAAAATTTGAAAGCACTTAATGACAATTTTTAAATAGCTACTGCAGTATTTTCCTTTGCTGCAAAACTGTTGGCAGTGCATATAAAACTGAATGAACATGAAGTCACTAAGAAAAAGTTTATACTGAAATATATGTGACAATTAAAATTTAGATTTCCCTGCACTTCCAGTATTCAAAGACGGCAGTTTGTATTTGGAACCTTAGTGAAATGATCCAAAATTTTAATGTGCCTGACCACATAAAGCTAGATTTAGAAATGTGCTTCTTGTTTTCCTATATGTTTTTCAGATTATCCTGTACACAGTTTTGATGGACGAAAAAGAATGATCCTAAGCACCATCTCGTGGATGGGAGGCAAAAATCCCTTTCTGGGAATTGCTTACATCACTGTTGGGTCCATATGCTTCTTCTTAGGAGTTGTATTGCTGATCATCCATCACAAATACGGAAATCGAAACACTAGTGCAGACATTCCCAATTAATCTTGCATTCTGAAAACAAATGTACTGCATGTGCATCAAGGCCAGTCCAGAATGGACCCAGTTTCTGAAAGATAAGTCTCTGCTTCTGTCACTTCTGAGACTGGGGACATCATTTTTACCTAAAGCTCCCCTTTCCCATACTGTGGATTAACTCTTGAAAGTAACAGGTGTACAATTAGCTATATTGATTGTATCTCTGCCTATGTCAGAAACAATTTTTCTGGTATTTGCCTCTAACCAGGCAGGCCACACGATGCATATAGCTCCTCTTCCCTTGATGCATCTGCTGCTTGTTCATGTGCTGTGTAATGTTGGTATGATTCAGTATGTACAGGTTGTCTGGAGAAAGACTGTTCTAAGATACTGTAAATTGTTAGCTTTCCGGAATTCAGGTGTCAGGGCTGTGGAAAGGAAAAGTCAAGTCTTAAATGTTGTTTTCAATTTACTGTCTCGTGTGCATGGGCTCTTACATTTCTTGCAGAGATTTTAATATATTTATATAAGTTGTTAAATATTTTTCCTGTGTCCTACTCTGTTATGTTAAATCCTTTAGGTGCTGTGTAAATTTCAGCACTCTGGATTCTTTGTATATTTACAATATATGTGCCTGGCCAGTAAACTAGCATCCTATGAAGATACCAGAAAAGCTATTTGCTAATTATCTGTGTGAGTCCCTTTTAAAGTTTCTTCTAAATTGGGAATGTTTGCTGCAGGTAGAATCTGCTTTTTTCTAATTTTCATTGCTTTAAGTCATATCCAATACAAGTTCATGTATTGTGCTTGCTGGTTTTGCTTTTTATGAGCAGTTCCAAGTTAATCAAGAAGAATCTAAAATGTTTTTTCTGTTCACAGTTTTGGGTGAATTCCTCTTACTGGAGGAGTTTCACAATTTTCTTGAGGCATATGTATTCTGAGCAGGCTTTGTTGTAAAGGAATTGTCAAATTCTTTTTCCTTATTTGGACTAAACACCACGATAAATTTTTGCAGTGTTAAGATAGTAAACTATAGAAATCCAAAAGTTGAGATGGCAGTAACCTCTTTTCACTGAAATGCAGGTTGAGCTTGCTGTGAAACCTAATTTAAATACTGCAGTTAGAAGCAATGTGCAGGTTAGTGTCTTAAATCAAATTACAGAAAGGTTCACTTTAAGGTTTAATTAAAAGTTAACTGTAATCTGTAAAATACTACTTTTTGGTGACTTTTTTTTTTAGGTTATGCACAGAAATTGTAATGTATATGGTGGAGATTACTTTATATGCACTAGCTTGATAAAGTATTGAGTATATTAAAAAAGACGTAATAAATACTGCCAACCATTTAATAAGAGATTTTATTTTGTTCTTGAGCATACATTTATTTTCATCTGGATGAAAAGATGTATTCTCCTTAAGTGTGAATGCAGTTTAAGTGAGTTGTGTTTCCGGGATTGCATATTTGTTACAAAAAGTTGTTCATTCATGGTCCAATAGCTTAATGTACAGCCAGCTTTCAACAACACTACTATCACATCAACACATGACCGTTTTTAATGAATTACTTGTGTAATCTTTCCAAGCTAGCAGTTTAAGTCTATAAGTCTGTATAAACTGTGGAATTGGGCAGCATTTCCGGTGTGCTAGCTTTCTGTAGCTCCATGTAATAATAGTCTGTTTGAATAGCACAGTGTGGCAGCACAGGACTTTAAATAGTCAAAGGATGTTAAGATTTTATTTACAGTGTTGTATCTATATTGCTGGCATTACAGAATAAGGGTACGTACCTTTGTGTATAGCAAGACAGAAAACTTACACAAACTTGTAAACTGGCTTTCATATGTAGAGCAGTTGCTAGTCCAAAATACAGTAAGCAAGTAAGAGGATGCTTCCCAGTTACTGGTTATTAAAATATTTTGATTTTTAAACTTCATCACTTGAAATGCTTCATTCATAAAACCTATTTTTTTCCAAGTAGGAAACATTGCTTTTTGGGCTGTGTTCAGTATTAAAAACAAAGTATTTTTCTGTCTTTGCCTTAAAATATTTTTCAGTGCCTTACCTTTGTTCTACTGACTATAGCTGTCAGTCCTTCTTTGATCTTTTCAGTGAAGTGCATGAGGATAAGAATTACTGTCTGTTTGGTTTCTGTTACAATTACACTTTTTCTCTGACAGCCTGTAGCAGTAAGTACTTGTCAGGCAGTGTGCTTAAGGAGCATAAAATGCTTATAAGAGCTTGAAATACTAGGTAGAATTTGTAAACTCTTCCCTCACTCATGCTTGTTTGTCTTTATGTCACGTTGATAACTATGGAGATCCTTGGATTTTGTATTTCTTACAAGTTTCCCATATGTTATGTGTTCAAGGATGAAAGCACGGCGTCCCTGTCTGACACTTCTCAGGGCAGTGTCACTGTCCTGGTGTTCAGCGTCATGTGCTGCATTTGGGTTTGACCACCTGTGACTGGGTTCTTCAGTGCCATCCTTCAGAGGTATTCGCTACCGGTGTTCAGAAATACAAAGAGCAGTGCCTCTACTTTCCAGGTCCCACTTTGGCGCTTTCCAAGTCTTACCCAGCTGAGGCAGTGCCAAAAGTGTGAGAGATTATAAAATTTCTGAAGGCTGCTGCTGTTAGGAGGGTCTGCTCATGAATGGATCTTTCCTGGAGAGAGTAATTTGGAAACTAGGATGTGTCCCTGTCTTATGCAGTAGCTCTCCAAACAAATTCTCTTGGGTGAGACCAACTTCCTTCTGGTTTCTTGTAAAAAAATCTACATCCCTGAACAAAGCAGATTGTTACCTCGGGTATTTTTTGTACTGCATCAGGCTATTTGGGGAGCTGTCGATCGTGCTTTGCTGAGTCAGAGGGAAGAGCTGCCAGCTGATAATTGGGATGTGAAGGATCTTTCACAGCCATTGCCTCCCAAGGTCACTCTGGTACTGAAAATAGGTTCTCAGCAGCATGGTTTTGCTTTAGTTACAAATGTTAAAGCTTGAAGAATGCAAGCCTTGTCTTTTTGTGTAGAAATCTCTGTGGGAGGAAAGGCTGTGACAAGCTAGGGTCAAGTAACATCTGCAAGTGTGTATTATCTGCTTGACTCCGTCAGATAGCGCAATGAACGTGGCTGGTGTTTGGATTGGATTCACAAGAAGCGTTACGGACTGCATCTGTCTCTAGATGCCCTGCTTGCAGTGGGAAAATAAGGGTTACAATGTCTGTAGACACAGATGTCAAAGACTGAGTTGGAGTGAGGGTCTGGTGGAAAAATGTGACTAAGTCTCAACCAGAAGGTACTGACAGTTACTTAAAAAAAAGTTTCTGATTGGAATGCAGCTGCTGAAGACAAAGAAGGCATAACCAGAGAGCAATCTGGAAGCACTGCAAATGATCCTGATCTTCAGAGTTCCCATGACAAGAATACGATTTCTGATTTTGCATGAAATTTTGTGATCTACCTTTACTACTATGTAAGTTTGTTTTATATAAAAAGTTTGATACTTTTGTTTCCTGGGGTTGTTCCCTGTAACTGAACTAACTAGCTATGGTGAGTTAGAAATGAAGAGGACAAAAATGCAAAGGCCTGCAGGAAGGTCTGCAATACCAATTTTAAAGTCAAGCAAGTCCTGTGAGGGTTTTGTATTGACCTGGTCAGTGAATTTAAAAAAAATTCCCAACGAAAACAAAAAAAAACCCAACACCCTAAAATGTCCCACATATTGAATACTTGTCTGTATTGAACAGCCTGACAAAAAAATCTCACTTTCAAAGTAGGAGAAAAAATGTGAAAATCTCTAAGCCAGTTTTACTCCTGCTCTCTTCTCAGCAACGTGGCCAGTTTATGGAAGAGGCTGCTTCTGACTGTGAAAATAGACTCTGAGGTAGAAAGCTCACCTGCAGAAAGTTCTTTCTCTGTAGCAGTAGTATGGAATTTTCCTCAGATCAGGAGAAGTATTTTCCTGTAAAAATGCCCTGCATTCTAGCTCACGGAATCTGTTCTGATCACTGTATTGCCTTCTATACCTAAATGTGAAGTCTAATCTTACCTGACAGTTTCACTTAAGACTGAAGTCCATTACGAAATGGCCTGCTAACTATTATCAGGCCCTTGTATGACCCGAGTCTCAGCTAAGAAGCTACCTTCCTGTAAGCCTCCCATTCCAAACCTGCTCAGCCTGTGTTGGGAAATAAAGTAATACTGCCCATCGTTGGACTTGCACCAACTTCTGCTAGACAGTCTGAAGTTGGAAAATGATCTTTCTCATTTCCTGTTGGGAATGAAAGAATAAACAAAGGGAAATAAAAGTGTAAGTCAATAATTAATGAAGCTCAAGAAGTTTTAAAAAGAAAATAATTTAAAGTAGGTGGGGTTCTTTCTCTGGTTTCAGATAAAGATGACATAAAAGAAAGAATTCAAGCAAACAATACCAGAGTGATGTACAAGTTTAATTGAATTTATACTTGAGGATTGTGCCCAAATTTTGCAAAATACAATGGTGAGATGTTTAAGTAGTGTTAGCAGGCCAGGAATGTAATTAATGACCTCATTAATTCTGTTGTGAAAATGGGAAATATTGGACTGTGATATTCTTGGAAGAAATGAAAATATGATCATCTCCAGGCTCGCCTACTGAGGCCTGGAGTCACATGGTTGAAGTTAGTGTATGCTTCACAATAGATGTTTGTAAACTTCAGAACAAATCCTTGTTCCTTCTGTCAGCAAGTTTTTTTAATGCAATTTTAGTATTTTACACAACTCAAAGTAACTTGGAAAATGGCTATATGAAGATAAGACCGCAGTGTATTTTCTCTCTTCATACACAGTGTGGCTTTTAACGGGGTGAGCCAATTACTTTTTTTTATTTGCAAGAAAAAAATTAAACCAGTGGGCAGGCAAGACACAGGAAGAGGTTTAAAAAATTGTAATTTTCAGCTGTCCTGCTGCAGTAGGGGTTTCCACTTCCACAGCTGCGTGGAACGTTGACTCCGTTCCTTGTGTGATCTCTTTAGCAGGATTTACATACCCTTCTATTATTGGTTTGAGGTAAAATATTTTTTATGATGAATGCTTATTAACGTATAGATTAACAGTCCTGTTTTCATTTTGGCTTAAACAAAACTGTTTAACAATGAGTGATGATTAACAATTTTATTATTCTTCAATATAATACATGCAAAAGTTACTCTATCCAGTTAGGAGAAAGCAGTCTGAGTTTGCTTCTAGTGAAATATCCTCACTCTGAGGTGGCAAGTTGCCATTCCTCTTTCCCTCAAGTTTTCATTTCTTCATAAACTAGTCAACACTAAGGACACCAGCTGAGCTTGCTCTGAGCAGCTGTCGCTTCGATTGGTACATAACTCGCATGCCAAGCTCCAAGCATGGCCTTTCTGTTGTAAAGTGTGTTTTGACAGACAGTAGCCCTGAAGCTCAGATTCAATGGCAATGGTCCACACAGCAGAAATTAGGCACTAACAATTTCTCTGGGGATTATGATCCTTTTACCAGGATCTAAATACAACTGAGTGCATAAAAATCAGAATACAAGTATTATATGCACTCGTAAGATGGAAGATTGCAAGAAGAATGAATGGAAATCTACCTTGCAGTAGTAGTAATGTACTCTAAGTATTACTCTGTAATAGCACTGCTTGAGTGTTTGAAAACTGTTTGTTAAATAATGAATCAATTTTCCTCCTTTGTTGCATCGTATTTCTCCATGACTATGCTTTCTAAATGGTATTTTTAATATTCTACTCAGCTAAGACTATAAATACTTCTTCATCTGTGCATTTTTAGTTTCTTTCTGGGGCAACTCATCAGATTAAGTGCTGTGCTTTGAGATACGATCCTTGTTATTCCCATACTACACTGAGCAGTGATTTGCTGCGTTTGACACGCATCGTTCATCGTGAGGTTTGGCACCCATGCAAAAGCAGTGTCATACCAAAACCTGAGTGCGCTGCAACTGCAGCAAAGACAGGAAATGGTGTTCCTGACAGCACTGTATTTCAGCATAAGGTTGAAGCATGAGAAGATACAATTATGGGGCGAGATCTGCAATGCAGGAAAAAAAGGCTTCTTGGAGCATTTTCTTGAAGGGCAAATAGAGTCTTCCTTTCGAATCAAAGAGGCTTGCATTTCATGCAAGTCTGGCAGTGCGTCACTGTCTGCAGTTACACATTGTGAAACATGAAGCTCGAGTTGGGTTTTCTTTTCTTGCACGCAGAGCACTCGGTATCCCTGCTACTCATGGGGCTCGAGGCAGGGGGCAGGTACACGTTTTAGTTTTGTTTTTTTTCCTGTGTGTAGTGGCACAAGAAGGGGTTTGTGCATTTGTGCATGCATGCTTGACTTGCTGACTGCTGACGTGCTTCTCCCTGTGAGAAGCAGCCCGTGGTGGTACTCTTCCCAGGTCACGCTTCCAGCCCTCTGCGGGTCCGAAACTTCGCAGTGAAAGGTGGTTTTAAAATCTGTAGGTAGCAGCCGTGAGGGATGTTTCCTTCGAGGACTGGCCCCGGTGCCCTCCGAGGGCAGGGAAGCGCCCGGCACCCCCAGCCTCCGCTGCTTGGTGAGGAGAAACCCCGCCCGGCCTTGTGCCTCCGTGTGCTGCCCCGGGCTTCTGGCAGCTCCCACCCGCCCGGGGGCGGCTTCTTGCCCGCTGCCTCCTCCACCTCCTGGCGGGGACCCTTCTCTTCCCTCAGACCGGGAACGGCCGCTCCCCTGCCCCGAGCCCGTGGGCCGTAGCCCGGCCCGCCGCCGCCATCTTCTCCCTGACCCCCGGCCCCGCCGGGAGGACCGAGGCGTGTGGTGGGGCGGGGCGGCGCTATCGGCTCTGCGGCGGCGCTCTGGGCGCGCCGCGCGGGGCTGCCTCTGTGGTAGCACCGGTGGGGGAGCTGCTTCCGCTTCCGCTGCCCTTGTTGCCGGCGGGAGGTGACGGGACCAAGAGGCGCGATGTGGCGGAACCTGCTGGTGAGGCCGCCGGGCCGGGTCGGGTCGGGTCGGTCAGCCCGCCGTAGGGCTGCCGGTGCTGGGGCGGCCAGGCGGGGGTGCCTGCGGGCTGCCTCAGGGCCTGCCGGCGCCCTCTCGGTGCCCGCCCGGGCCGCGGGGCCCGGCCCCCGGGGGTGCTGCCGGCCCCCGGGTGCTGCAGGAGGAGCTGCTGAGGCGGGGGGAGCGTTACGTGTCGGGTCCCGGCCCGCTCGCCTCGCCCGGTGCCGGGCTGTGGGCGCTTGGCGGGGTGGGAGCGGGGCCAGCGGGTCCGGGCCGTTCCGTGATACGGCTCTGAGGAGACGAGAACTTACGGGCTGTTTGTTTTGGGGTGGGTTAGGGGAGGAGGCGCGGTGTTGTTCCGTTGCTTCCAATCGGCAGCATCTGGGCGTTTGCCCCGTGGCTGCGCTTTTCATGGTGGTAATTTTGTGAGGGAGAACCGGCGTTGCTTGAAGGAGACTGGTGGGTAGCTTGGAGGTACAGCTGGTTCTTAACCTGAAGGCTTGACGTGTTGATGAACGTAGACTTTGAGCCGCATGAAGACTTGGAGATTATTGGCATCCCTTGCCTAACCTGTGCTACCAAGCATCTGTATGATCGGACTGTGGAGCCAGATTCTGGCTTGGGGTGCAGCAGGGTGTCTTTAAACACTGTGTGTGTGTCGGGCGTTGGGAGTGGGATGCCTTCTTCAGCTCTGTGAAGGTCAGTTCCTGTGCTGGGGGCTAGCAGGTGAACTGCAGCTATGGCAGAAGATCCTCATTTGCACAGACATGTCTGTCTTAAATATTATTGTCCCCATTGCTGGGGTCAGACACAGCACGTGGTGCCTAAAACCCAGATCTAAGGGGTAGAGGTCGAGATTTCCCCCAAAAGGATGCTAATTATGAAGGTTATGCTGCAGATCCTTAAACCTGTTGTATCTTACCAAAAGTAATTTTCCTGATTTTTTCTTTTTTAGGTAACCAGTCAGTCCTTTACATAGTCTGTTGAAAGATTGACTGAGTTCAAAACCAGTGGGTTTTGGTGAAAGTTTTGTTTGTTTGTTTGCTTTATCTTCCTGTCCCTTTCACTTCCATCTTACTTCTAAAAGAAAATATTTCTACTCCAGTGTGGATATAGCTGAAAATTTTAACTGTTTTTAAAACGCTGTTTTATCTTATTATTTCAGCATCTTCGCCAAATCTCCCAGAGGACCATAAGCACTGCTTCACGCAGGCAGTTTGAAAATAGAGTTGCTGAGAAGCAGAAGCTTTTTCAGGTATTGAGTGAGCACTGATAGTAGAATAATGTTAGTGGAATGACTGGGTTTTAGTAGATTGTAATTGCATACATTTTGTTTCTAAACAACTGGTGAAACTTCTCTACATGTGAGATGACCTCTTGAAATCAGTTGTATGACTACAGTGTTTAAAATCAGCCGTTATTTTCTGCAGAGATTAAAAGTATTTGTGCATGCATGCTTGACTTGCTGACTGTTTCGGGTTTTTTGCCCTGTGAAACGATTTGTGCAAGAGTTTCTGACGAGTTTTAGGTACTGTACAAAGACAAAGTACTCTGAAATGGGATGAGATGGGGGGATATGTGCTAAGAAAAAATAGAGAAAAACAGGAAGTGAGAGGACAGAAGTACAGTGAAAAGTTAAACCTGCAGTCTTACAGCTATATCCGTAGCTCATAGATGAGCCCCATAATTCTTAATGAGGATGTGGTATTTTTGTAATTCTCAGTTATGAAAACAGTAAGGGTTTTCATAGGGAACAAGGGATTGGATTGACTCCCAGAAAGTTATCGAATCTTTAAAAATAGTTTCTGAATTAATCTCTTCCTGATTGAGAGGGCCACCTAGTGATAACTAGTGGTTCTTCAAATGCCAAAGCAGTGGATACTCAGGAGCGTGCTCCCAGCTGTGAGCCATAACCTGGAGCAGTAGCTTCATACTGAGGATAGAATAGACTGGGCTTCAGCCATGTGAAAAGGAAAAAGTACGTTAGAAGCCCCCAGTTTAATAGTTTTTGCATCTTGTTGCTTTCCTTTCAACTGAAAGAGAAAGTTAGGCTTGTTACGACCCCGCCTAAGGAGCACCGGGTTCACTGCGAGCCAAGGGGAAGCAGGACGCTGGTGACGGGTGAGGCCGGAGGTGCTGCTGCTGCTGGCGGAGATCTCTAGGCATTTCCCTCCCTCCTGCCGTTCCTTTCTTGTGGGGCAGCAAGTTGAGCTGGGCTGGGTTGCAGGTCACCAGCACTGGAGGCCGCCTTGAGTTCCAGAGCAGTATGAACTCCCTGACAAGGGTAAAGATCATGTGGATCTGGTGTCTTAAGAGTTTTACTTCGGGTGGAGCAAAACAATTTCCTGTATGGCAGTGGGTGATGGTAGAGGCTCCTCCCCATGCCACTCCCCACAGCGGCTCCTCCCCATGCCGCTCCCCGCAGCGGGGGTTGACTGTGCTGGAGACGGACGGGAAGTTTCTATGGATGGTAATCGTATCCTGTGCACCCGAGGGGGCTGGCGACTGGTGTCGGAAGTGTTTAGGCACCTGCCAATCACTGCTTTAGAAATGAATGTGCGCATCGTTTACTAGACTTCCCTAGTAAATGATCACCTGATACCGGAGTGAAAGCTTCAAAGACAGGGCAGAAGCTAAAGAAGTTTCAGTGTCTGTCTGGAGTTGGGAAGATAATTTGAGGACGTACTTGTTGTTCTGGGTATTTCTAGTTGTATTAACACACTATTGCAAGAACTGTGTTTAAATATTTTCTTTCTGTCACGTGTTTCCATTAGGAGGATAATGGCATCCCAGTGCATCTTAAAGGTGGTGTAATGGATTCTCTGCTGTATAAAGTCACCATGGGTCTTACAGTTTTTGGTAAGGCTAATACTAAAATATTTATGCTTTGGTAGAATTTCCATTGTGCTAATACTAAAATACTTTCTCTTTGGTACAACCTGCATTGTGACTGGCATTTCCTCTGCAAATTAGTTACGCAGTTCCTTCAGTGTGTTCTTTAAAACAATCATAGATGCATGTAGACAGGGAAAAAAAGCCATTTGGACATACTATATATTTAGTTGTGCTTTCTCAAGTTTAGCTTTTCAGATGGCTTTTTTTCCCCTGACTATTAACACTATAGGTTGAATACTCCTTCAGAATTCACGTATGTGGTTCTAGCTTTGTCTGACTACTTAGAAAGCCTATTCTGAAAAGAAGTGAGATGTAATTATAGCACATACATATACCAGTTTTCTCACTAGCCTGATTCTTTTTAGTGCTAGGTGAAACTTGGTGTGCTGAGGTTTCACATGCTGTGCAAACTAACAGAAAATATCCCAGCTTTATGATACTATCTATATTTAACCTTTATGTTGCTTGTTAATGGTTTTGTAATAGCTTTTAACTTAACTATGTTGATCTAATGGATTTTCAGTTCAGTTGCTTTAAGAATGAGTAACCATTACTTTACGATCGTCTGTGTAAGTTCCACAAATATGCCCCTCTCCCTTTTTTTTTTCCTGTTTCTTTATTTTTATGCAGTCTTTGGAGAGCTATTTAAGGATTTTTTTCCTCTAAAACACAAATTGCAAAAACAAAAAATTGTTGGGATGTGACTGTGGAAATGTGTTGTGTCTGAATTGCAGCTGCTTATTGTCTATATTTCTTCTGGAACAAGCTGGGAGAGGAAAGCTGACTTGAAAGAAATTCTGTTCACCATTCTGAAAATGTCTTTTCTGTCTCTTAATTCAGGAACAGCCTATGTTATTTACGAGCTTCTTGTTGCTTCAATGCCCAAGAAGCAGAAATGATTCCGGTTCAGGAAGCCTCAGTGACTAGCATCTCTTCATCCAATTCCATGTGACCATGATGGCAGCTTATACTTATGAGCAGCTGGCTTAATGCTTGGGATCATAATTTAATTGTAACATGTTAACTGCAATCAATAAAGCAGTTCTTGTGTTGTGGTGGTCTGGGCTGTATCATGTGTTCTACATTAGAGTGCTTTTTACTTCCAGCAAGAGTTCGTTGAGTTGATCAATATGCAGGTCTTTGAATTGTGAGCCTCTTTTCTTTGTATCTGGTTTATGTTAGTACTTTGAAGGTGAGTTGAGTGGCCTGAATCCTTATGAGAAAGTGATACCTTGTATTTATTATCGTAATTTCCCTGTCTTGCTTTAGTGGAGCAAGTTAATCTAATAAATCTAATTAATCGAATAAATGATTAGGAGTAGATTAAACCTGTGTGGAAATGAATGTTGAGGACTTGATTGTGTTGTAGCTTTGTGTCAGCTGCTGGAAGTTGACTCTAATACATCTAGAAAAAGAGGGATCTGATTCCTGATCATCATCTAGAGGTGACAGTTTTTACTATGTAGAGGTGATAACACTGTTCTCTGCAGCTTAGAAGCAGTCTCTGTTGTACTCGGCACCTTCATCTAACAGATTTTTTTCAGTGGCTTTTTTCTACTAAAGCTTAATGGAACATCATATTTCCAGCAAAGAATGAAGACTTTCGATTAGTAAATGACTGTGTATTTATTTTGCTGCCCATGAAATCAACATATATATGTCAGTCGTGATTAAGGCTTGGTAATCTTCCAGCATTGCCTCAGGTTTCAGGTGACTGAAGCCAGCTTGTTCTCGGCTACTAGGGTAAGTAAAGCAATCACCTCTGGTATCAAAGAAGAAATAAAAAACAAAAGTTGATTAGAGAATTTGAAGGTGTTCTAGAGCAAATAGTTAGGTGGAGGAGGGGCATAAGTGTTAATACTAGCTGTAGTAGTGCAGTACTAGACTTTCTCTACTGTTTGAAAAGGTTTATAGTGACTTAAGTAGATACTCTGACAGTTGACTGCTAATTTGATCTAAGCTAAACAGGACACTTAAGCCAGAAAAACTGAAGATATTAAAGGAGGTGCTTATAAAAGCTTCAAATTCCTAATTTTTGTCAGTTGTTAATGCTCTTTTTGAAGAATTTCCCCAGAGCTCTCTGTAGCTTTGAGGACAGGCTTGGAGAGACTGCTTTTTGTCTCTACAAATTGTCCTCTTCTGTAGTTTAAGAATAGCGCTGCCCCATGTCGGTAGGGTAGGAGCAGATCTAGTTCGTAAGTACACACCGGGCTAAGTGAATTAGGTTTCAAACAAAGGTAGCATAATGCAGGTTGGGAGGGACCCCTGAAGGTCAGTTGGTCCGGTCTTCTGCTCAGAGCAGGGCTGCTGGGTTGCCTGGGTCCCTGAACAGTTGCATGGGGAGCGTCTCCAGGGACTGAGATCCTACAGCCTCTGCACAACCTGCTCCAGGGTTTCACTGTCCTTTTTTTGAGGAGTGTCTTTCCTTTTCTGGGATACAGGAATACCTGTGTCTGAAGGATGGTTGTTAGCATTCCTGTAACACAGCTCTAAAGAAAGCCGTGATTGCATTTGTCTACTTCCGCCTAGGTGACCGCGAGCCTTACGAACTTGAAAGGGAAAGCAGTTATCTTGCAATGTCTTAATGTTAAGACCTCCCACAGAAAATGAGGCAAAAGCTGTAGGCGTGGCTGAGCTTTAGGTTGCTGCTGCTGCTTCATGTCAGGCTGTCAGTAGCTGCTCAGTCAGCACTATGGTTTCTGGGAGAGCAGTCAGCTCTGCTCTGATGTCATTTCTACGTGGTCACTCTGAACTTCCTGGCAGCAATTTGAACTGTGTGCCTTCAGCTAGGTTATGTGCCTTAACCATAACATGGATGAGGAGTGCTCGCCTGCTCTGTCCCACCAGCAGAACTGTGTGACAGCTCTCTGCGTGTGTAGAGGCACAGCAAATGGCTGATAATAGTTTGATCATGATCCTTTCCGAAGTTGTCCTCTTTCAGTGGCTGAGGTGGTGTTTGTCAGCTTGCCGTGACACTGACAACCACAAACGCAGCTGGAGATCCACCATTGTCTTGGGGGGAGACAAATGTGATTGCGGTTTAGAATTGGGCAAGGATAACCAGTAATAACTGTTAGCTGCTATCATGTAGTCAGGAACAAGCCTTATATCTGAAGTAGCTAGTGCTGTCAGTGAGAATGCCTGCTCTGGGAAAACTGCTACTAGGAAGCGTCTTTAAGTTGGTGAGTATGAAAACTGCTGGTAAGCTACCCTCATGCCTCTTACTAGTGTGACTTGCGATTACTGGGGAACAACATCTTTGGGAACCAGTGGTAGCTGTGCATCCCTAGCGAGGTTTTATTTGCCTAACACAATTTGTGCCTTTGTAGCCTTCCTGTCAAGTTGCGGCTTGTGGTTCATTATGCTGAAAGTCTGGCGTTGGCTCTGTGACAAAGAGAGCTTTCAAAATAACTCCAGTTCTATCAAAATAATCCTTTTGTTTCTGTCCTCAAGGAAACAGTGGGTTTTACAAAATGTGAAAATGAGCACAAAAATGTAGCTTCCCATTATAGAACTATTTTAAGCCTCTTGTGGATTAAGTTGGTTCAGAATTTTTCATTGCTGTCCTGGAGATCCAGAGTATGCTTGTTAAATTGGAAGAGAAGGGCCAGTGTGCTCTGAACTCTCTAGTAGAACCAAAAATCTTAAAAAAGGAGAGTGAGGGAATACCCCTCAATGGCAGTCTCTCTGCATAGGTGGGTTTGGCCAACTGCATGACTAAGAACCAACTGCCTGGATGGATGTCTCAGAAGAAGGTTTGGGAAATGAGGTGCAGCTTGTCAGGAGATGAACACTGATGCGTGTGAGGAAGAGAAACCTGACAGCCCAGTGAACTATGCTTCGCAGCAGGTGAAGGAGGTGAAGGTCTGCTCTCTGTGACGCTGGTAAGGCTTCTGCCGCTGCCATGTGCCCGGCGTTACTGCCAAGATGTGGACCAAGTGGTGAACCTCTGGAAGGCAGCGTAGGGAAAGATCAAACTCTATAAAAAGCCCATATCCTCTCTCACCTGCAGGAATTATGAAGAATATTGAAAGAAGGACAATTGTTTAGTCTAAATTATAAAAATCCCGTGATGAGCTAGGCAGTAAATGCATGTTTGTGCGTGGAACCGAAGCAGAACGTGCAGCTGTTCCCGCAGTCAGCGGTGTTTCAGGGGAGGGGGCAGCCCCGGCGGGAGGGCATGCGGGCTAAATGCAAGCTGGGAGAAAGATCTTCGCTCTGCGGAGCGATTGGTGTTTATGGACAGAGCCTGGAAGTTTGGATCTCGTCACCCCAAGACGCGTCCCGGGGATCTGTGGTCGGAGGGAGAGCGGTTGGCATCGCCGGGGCCTCGCCGTGCAGCTGCCGAGGGCTCACGGGGTGGCGTGCGCAAGCCGCCGGCCTGCCAGCGCGCTGGGAGTTTTCTCTGCCGCGGGAGCAGGCGGAGGATGAAATCCAACAAGACCTGCAGTCAGCTGCTCAGCGCTGTTTTCTGGGACCGCGTTACAAAGCTAACAGGGAATTCCCACCCCCGCTCAGTCTGTGCGTGTGATTTGTTGCCGGCGTGCCCACACCAGAAGCTGCCAGAAGGTGTAAAATAGGCGCCTACGCTGGCTGCGCTATCTTTCCCTAAGAAAAGGCAAAAAGAGAGCTATGCATCTTCTCTAGGGCTAAAATTAATGGAAAGTGTTTGGAAGTATCTGAAGATCTTATCTTCAGCCTCTCTTTAGGTATTTTATGAGTGGAAGAAATTAAAATATGCAACACCTATTACTCCTTGCTAATGTGAAAAAATAAATTTATAAAAATAAATGGTCAGTAATATGAAGTCATGGATTGCTAGCAGTTAACACAATCAAATTATGTGCTTTTCTCATCTGATTCTACTACTGTAGTGCTTAATTACCACCCTTAAATCAATAGTTTCTGGAGTTAGGTATTATACTGATGTACAATAATTGCTGTCTTCCTGCAGTCCTACTTTTGATCTGTGTTTAAGCAATACACGTGGTATCTTTCCCCAAAAGACATTTCATTTAAACTTAATTTTCTATTTCAGGTTCATGTGAACTTTGTTTTTCCATTACTGTTATTAGAAATGGTATCTATGATTTTTTTAATATTTTGCTTTGAAGGATGGGAAAGCCTCCTGGAGCTGAGGACAAGGGAATGCTGTCCTGCTTTCACTGAGCTCTATTGTTTTAAATGTCACCCCAGAAATATGGGGCACATTTTCTGGTAGATAAGCAATGAGTACTCCGTCTATTCCACTTCCCTTGCCACCCTATTTTTCATTATTTAAGCTTTTAAACTTATATGGTTTTAAGGTCAACAAAGAAAGCTTTGTACTGTGCCAGCTTTGGTGGAATGGAAAAAAATTATTCATGTTACTGTAGAAGAAATGACTATTCAAACAATAAGCAGATGAAAAGTAAATCCTCAGTATTGCAGTTCTAGGTTACACAATCCTTTCTGAGACTCCAGACGTACAGACCGTGTTTTACTTTCTGCACTGGGAAGGTAGCTCAGAACTATCTGCTCTTAGAACTGTGCCCTGGGCTGCATTTTCTTGGCTGCTGAATGCATGTACAGATCCAATTAGCTTGACACGCACAAAAATTTCCCTAGTGAAAATCTGAGCACTGATAATACACAGTATCACAGCACTGGCTTCCTAAAAGAGAGCATTTAAAAAGTTCACAAACTCTCAGAAGTAAAGTTAAAACACTGGAGAGATCTGTAAGTGTGTGATCTTATCTGCACTTTTTTTCTTTTCTCAAATCCCAGGGCAAAAATACCACTTTTCTAATGCTGCTCACCTTGGCTACCACTGCTCTGAACCATCAAAAAACATGCTGATTTTTTTTTTTTTTTGTCATCTTTCATGTTAAGCTGTCCTTCTTTACTCTCCCATTCTTTCCCAATTCTGTTACATATCAAAGAGCTGGAGGCTGACCTTCATAGTTGCTGGAGTGAATGAGACTTTCAAAGGCGAAATCAATCTGATCGGCCTGACTTGACCCTAAATAAGGTATTTAGGTGATGAGTAAGTCAGAACCAACATATCTTTTCATGTGCATGCTTGTGCAATTATTTTTTTAAAGAAGTTCCTTTTAATAATAACACCACCTTCCATAGTCTAACTTGCCTGAAACTTTTCACTTATTTTTTCGGTACTCGGTCAATTCTGCTATAAAAATAATGGCTTGTGCAGAGACACAGTCTGAGGAGAATCTCTTGGCTGTACTGTACTTTTCCTGACTACGAGTATTCAAGTCTTCAAACTCGGTGGGCAGCGCACAGCCTGTGATATATGTGTTGGTCTTGTCTCAATATTTCTCAGGAGTTGCTCTTATTCACAGGTTTTTTTATCAGACTGTCCCAGTCACAGGCTTCCCCAAAACACATGTAAAGCTAAAGCACACTCGTGTCTATTTTCTCACTGAGGTACGTCCTCGCAAAAAAAGAGGTAATGGGCCGGGATTCCTGTGTACAAATGTTGTGACAAGCCAAATCCACTCGCAGGGGTTGGGGAGGTACTTGAGGGAAGGGTGTTACCCCACTGAGGCCCCAGCAGGCAGTCCGGGTTTTAGCTCCGTGGGTAATACCACTATCTCTATACAGTTCGCTCTGCTCACAAAATGTTCACTCCCATTGCACGGAGCCTGCTACGTCCTAGAGAAAACTACCACAAAGGGATGAATTTGTCCTTTGCTAATGCGTTGCTTTCTGCGAGTTCCCAATCCACCAATCTGAAATTTCTGAAACATAAGGATTTTTCCTCTCCTCTGCCTGGTTTATGCGTTGCATGTAATTATCTTTCCTCTCCCTCCCCAGTAGTTTATTGTTGTATTGTTATGTTGCCAGCTTTGGTATTTTCATTGGTGAAACATCCTGTCCCTTGTCTTGTTGGGTCTTTGCTGGTTGCACAGAAGGCAAGATGCTGTCTGGTGGGCATGGAAATAAATTGCAAAGCGACAATCAGGCAAGATCCAGTCATAGTTAAGCTTTACATGTAACAGAATATGGAAGGAGATACAATAGAAAAGACCACAGGAAGCCTGGAGGCTTAGAGTTACCTAAATTAAGGCTTCCTAAACAGAAATGTTACAAACTAAGTATGAAATGAGCAAGGTCGTAATATTGCTTTCAAAGCATATTTCAGCAAAGGTGCTCTATGAGCAACACGTATTTGACTGCTAGCAGAGATGTAAACCAAGAGAGGAGCAGGGTGTCGTGTGATATGTCAGTCTAATAAAATAGAATCCTTACCATTAGGGATGTATTAAGGAAGAAGTCTTTTCTTGAGGCTGGCTGTGAAGGTCACCTGTGGTATCACCAGGAGCAGCAGCAGAATGTTTTCCTTTTGAAAAGAACAGTGAGGTGTTCAATTGAGGTACTTTATATGTGCTAATCCCAAAGTGGTTCAGCTACCACAAGGGACCAGAAACAGTGAACTGTCAATTTCTTTGGGTTAAAAATTTTGTAGAGGACTTCTCAGGGCCAAAAGAGACATATGTTTGTTTGTCCAGTTTTAACAGTAACTGAAGCACCAAAAAATTTAACTGCTTGTAGATGGCTACCTTTCATTTTCCACAGAACTTCTCGCTTTTAACCAAGAAAACTGGGCTGTGCAGGACCTGAAGGATGTGATCTGCCCGCTATGTTCTTACTCCCGAATAGGATTCCTCTAAGAGTTTCTATGCAATCCTGGTATCATTCTCATCAACGTGACTGTAACATTATGCATAGATATTCAGGGGTGCTTTTTGGAATGACAGGGAGAGGAAGGAGATTCAGTGCTGCAGGCTCCTTCAAGGACCTTGAAGCTACAAATGTGTTCCATAACTAACATAACTATATATGTTTATTTAATATCAGAATGGTTCCACATTGTTTCATCTCAACATGAGCACTTACTCTGGATGACTAATGCCCTGGGACCTGAAGTTTATAATTGAAAGGCTGACACACACATGCAATCTTATCTATCATAGCACCATGCAAAAGGCAATTATATATTTAAAACGTTTTAATGATCTCTGTTGCTCAGTGGGAAGTTACAAGTCCTAAAGGAGCCAGGCCAACTTTGTTATCAAGGTTTATTCAGTCATCTCTTAGGAGCAGTAAGGCACATTTTGCTAAATATAGTGCTGTGTGCTAGTACGTGCTAAGTGTGGAGCGTTGCCCTGGGACCACTATGCCACAGAGCTGGAGCGCAGAGCACCAGGCAGTTAGTACACCTTCTCCTTTTGGCTGAGATGTTCAGAAATGAGTGCCTAAACTTAGACTCTTGAATCCATTCTCAGGCATTTACATAAATAGCCTGATTTTTTAGAAGAGCAATACCAAGAAATTCTATTAAAATCATAAAATAGAAAAAAAAAAATCTTACAACAACAAGAAGAAAGGATTTTATTATTTCTGGAATTAGTACTCAAATGTATGACCAGTTTTCTGGGAAAAGAAGGGGGGAACGACAACTTTTGGTTACCCCAGCTTAATTAGTTTTGGAGTGTAAATACAGTTTCTAAAAGGAAGTCAAAAAACTTGGGACTGATGCAGGAGAGACATCAACTGTATGGCTAGGCAGTTGTTTTGGTTCGGCCTGGATAAATGCCAGGTGCCCACCAAAACCGCTCTGTCACTCCCCCTCCTCAGCTGGACAGGGGAGAGGAAATGTGATGAAAGGCTGGAGGGTCGAGACAGGGACAGGGAGAGCTCACTCACCAGTTACCATCATGGACAAAACAAACTGAACTTGGGGAGAAAAGGGAGTTTAATTCATCACCAATCAAATCAGAGTAAGATAGTGAGAAATAAATCCAGATCTTAAAACACCTTCCCCCCACCCCTCCCTTCTTCCCTGGCTCAGCTTCACTCCCCTTTCTCTCCCTCCTCCCCCAGAATGGTGCAGGGGGATGGGGAATGGGGGTTACGGTCAGTTCATCACACGCTGTCTCTGCTGCTCCTTCCTCATCTGGGGGAGGAATCCTCACACTCTGCCCCTGCTCCAGAGTGAGGTCCCTCTCACTGGAGACAGTTCTCCACAAACTTCTCCAACGTGAGTCCTTCCCATGAGCTGCAGCTCTTCACGAAATGCCCCAGCGTGGGTCCCTCCCACGGGGTGCAGTCCTTCAGGAACAGGCTGCTCCAGCGTGGGTCCCCCACGGGTCACAAGCCCTGCCAGCAAACCTGCTCCAGCGTGGGCTCCTCTCTCCATGGGGCCACAGGTCCTGGCAGGAGCCTGCTCCAGCGCGGGCTCCCCATGGGGTCACAGCCTCCTTCAGGCATCCCTCTGCTCCAGCGTGGGGTCCCTTCCATGGGCTGCAAGTGGAGATCTGCTCCACCGTGGACCTCCATAGGCTGCAGGGGCACAGCCCACCTCACCATGCTCTTCATCATGAGCTGCAGGGGAATCTCTGCTCTGGCATCTTGAGCACCTCCTCACTGCTCCTTCTTCACTGACCTTGGTGTCTGCAGAGTTGTTTCTTTCACATCGTCTCACTCCTCTCTCTCAACTGCTGTCTCACGGCAGTTTTTTTCTTTCCCTTCTTAAATATGTTATCACGGAGGGGCTACCACGGTCACTAATTGGCTTGGCCTTGGCCAGCGGCGGGTCCGCCTTAGAGCTGGCTGGCACTGGCTTTGTCAGACGTGGGGGAAGCTTCTCATAGCTTCTCACAGAAGCCACCCCTATAGCCTCCCCGCTACCAAAACTTGGGGCCAAGCTCTTTTCAGTGGTGCCCAGTGACAGGACAAGGGGCAATGGGCACAAACTGAGGCACAGGAAGTTCCGTCTGAACATGAGGAGGAACTTCTTCCCTCTGAGGGTGACGGAGCACTGGAACAGGCTGCCCAGGGAGGTTGTGGAGTCTCTTTCTCTGGAGATATTCAAGACCCGCCTGGACAAGGTCCTGTGCAGCTTGCTGTAGGTGACCCTGCTTCGGCAGGAGGGTTGGACTAGATGACCCACAGAGGTCCCTTCCAACCCCTAACATTCTGTGATTCTGTGATTCTGTGAAAACCCTGCCACGCAAACCCATAACAGCAGTAAAAGTTGTCTATGATGTATTTCACAGAGCTAGGCAGGAACTTGTCACAATCTTTACCTCTGTTTGGGTCTGAGATCCAAAAGCAGATGGGTAGAGACTGGAAATCACTACCACCTAAACATCTTTTAATCAACATCAGGCACATTTGCTGGTCTCATTCTGGTCCCCAGTAGACAGGCATTTATATGAGCAGGCTGCAAAGCTTGGCACCAGCAAAGGACTTGGCTGGCAAAAATACCAGGTATGAAAAATAGATGTGCTTAATTCAGTTGCCTAAACTTGGGTGTCTAGCACCTTCTCAGGCTATATTTGAGGCATTTGTGTGGGGCTGGCTAATACAACATGGTGTATTGTGCCTGCAGAAGACTCAGATGCTCATGGCAGAGCAGCTGGGGTCTTGGCCGGTTGCCTGTGGCACCCAGAACTGGGGGCTTACCTCTGCCTCCTGAGTGTCTAGCACAGTTTGAGATGTGCCATCGTATGCAGGTCCTGGGCTGTAGCTGGCAGCTCCACGAGAGGTCTCAGGTGCTTCAGGGCACTCAAATGGCTCTAGAGCCCAATGTCTCAGCAGCTGAGCCAAGCCCTGTGGATGGTGGGTGGTCAAACTGCTCAGGCACCGCTGAGTTCATCAACTAGATCTTCATCAGCCATTGCAGAAGTTTAGACGCTGGGCCCACGTGCAGGCACCTAAACGTATCTTAACCCAGAGCCAAATGCCACCCGAGGTGATTGTTCAGGACAGCGTAATGGGTGCAGCCAATATGCTGAGGCAGCAAAGCTGCGATGGTGGGGCATGTGTCGAACACAACCTTCGTCTGTCTTCTCAGCTTCTCTGGAGGTTGGAGAAGCAGATTCTGCATTTTTTATGAGAAAATAAGGTCACAACAGCTACTCCTAGCATAAAGAAAGGGACTTCATCTTGCAGCTGCTGCTGTTCTTAACTGGGGAAGAAGATCACGATGTAGTTAAGCCCCGTGTTGTGACGTGCCTTAAGCAGCACGTCACCGAACTACACTGCAAACAGCATTGTGCAAAGGGAAAAGCAGCAACAGGTCAGATCTACCAGCTGAACATTTACACTCTAGAAAATGCAATAGCAAAGGATGGAAAGAAGCTGGGTGGTGTTTTGTGTTTCAGAGTGTAACTTATGCCTAAAAAACTATCTGTTTAAAAATACTAAGCATGTGGGGGTTGTGTGTGTGTGTTGGGTTTTTTGTTTGCTTGTTAGTTTGTTGTTTGGAGTGTTTTTTGGTAAAACAAGTAAGAGACTGGAGTCAGTAGCAAACATATTTCTCCAGAGAAGAACACATTACAAAAGAAATCAGGACAACGCCAAACCAAGACATGTTCAATAAGCTGGGGTGGCTAAAAACAAACAGAGTAGCGAGGCCAGCTGGAAAGCATCCGAGGGAGCGGAGGAAAGGGCGTATGAGAGGAGACAGTTTAACAGCTTCCTGCAAAGCCTCTCTGCAGGCTGTAGAGGTGTTGGTACACGAGACAGATGCTAAACTCAAACAGGTGAAAAAATCTGCCAGCAAAGGCTGGGTAGGAGCTTTCAAGGGACCATCAAAAGCAGAAACAAAACCCAATGGTTTTCTGTTTACACAACAGAGTGCTTCTGATACTGAAGCACAGGGCAACATCTATTTATAATCCAAATAAATCTTATGTTCTGGTATTTGGAATGGTCAGCATTCAACATATTGGGAAGCAGCAGCCACAAGGCTGCGTGAAGAAATGTCAATTTAAATCTACATTGTTTTGCTCTGTGTATTTTCCCCGTTAGTCACCAGCCAATTGTGACTTGTGCAAAAGAAACAAATTTATTTTTTAAAGCTAGCTCTTGTGGAGTTCATGAATGTCCTGACAGGTGATACCTAGGCTGTGCTTTTAATGCCTGTGAGTGAAGCTCTTGTCTGACTCTTTTTTCCACAAAACCTCAAAATTTCCATGTATTCATCAACACCTGTGATAGGTGACAAGCAGATGAGAGGCCCACAGGTCTCATGGAAGTATGTATAACCTTGGCCATCCAGCTCCTTGGGCCTGGTGTGTTCCCTGGCCATGTCCTGGCCCAAGTTTTGCCTCTCTAAAGTCTAGAAATAGTCAAAAAATTTTATGACTGTCAAGTGCAGACTTACTGAAACAGCAAAAATGTTTTTAGCAAGACTAGTGGGGTCTGTACCTCCGGCAGTCATGCGCAGGAAAGAATCTCCCAGTCCTGGTTCTTTGCTCTCAGGCTGAGAGTTTGCAGAGATGCCGGTTAAGGGTTGTCTAGAGAGGTTGTGGATTCTCCTTCGCTGGAGATATTCAAGACCCGCCTGGACAAGGTCCTGTGCAGCCTGCTGTAGGTGACCCTGCTTTGGCAGGGGGGTTGGACTAGATGACCCACAGAGGTCCCTTCCAACCCCTAACATGCTGTGATTTTGTGATTAAGCAATTACATTTTCATACTAAACTATTGTTGTGGAATCATCCAAAGACACAGGCTTCTCTGGTGTAGTTTTTTTTCCTAAATAGTTTTTCCATTCACTTCAGAGTGGACTTTTACCCTGTCAGTCCAACCTATTTATGACTGCTGTGCTCATAGTCCAACTATGGACAACATGCGACTCACCTAAAACACGTTATTATCTATTGTCAGCCACTAGGAAACAGCTCCCCGAAGCATGCTGTTAGTGCTAAGTACGGTAAGGACAATTTCTCTTTGAAGTACCGGCGTACTTTAAATAACGGAAGATGAACTAAATGGCCTCTCAGGATCTTTTCCAGCCTCATTCACTGTGGTTCTGTGCACTCGTATCAGATTCACGTGTTAGAGTGTTTAAGATTTTGAATGTTTGTCCCGCTGAACTGACAGGAAGTTTGGGGGTGACTTTTGCATCCTTTAAACCTTCTTGGAAAGATGTATGTCAGGAGAGAGCGCTGAGTATTCCGCCTTGACAGCTTCCCTCTGACCTGCTCCTCAGCCAGGGGCATCGCAACATCCCTTTTGTGCTTGTGGCAGAGAGAAGGACAGCATCAGTGGTTGGCCTAGTGACAAGGCATTCTGTCTCAAAACTCCCCTACTATCATTAATTATTCCACTGCCTGCAATGATGGGATTGGGTCATCCATTAGCTAACACAACTTGAGCTTTTAACACCTTTGAATACCCTGTCCATTCAGGCACAAGCTTATTTTCTCCATAAGCCCAGCTATGACCTACACAGACCCTGCTGTCACGATATATACTGATACTTTTTGATATAGAAGTACTAAGCAGAAGCAGCAAAATGTTCTTATTCAGAGCTTGGCACTGCACCATTTCAGACTTTGCTGCTGACTAATGTTGTGTGCTTCTTTGGAGGGAGTGATTACATTGAAATAGTTGAAGGGTTACCAAATGTAGGGGAACCCGAGGCTATTAACCTTTCATCCACAAGGCTTGGTGGCGAGTCCATTGCTGCGACAGGAACAGTCACGTTAAGACATAATGTGAAAGCTGACAAATACACAGGGTCAGTGCCCTCAGCTGATTTCTTTTCTTGCCCTCTTTAACCAAGCACGATCTGTACTGGCTTCATTGGGGAATGCTTCCTGAATAATCAGGATTCTGTTGTGAAATAACAAATCAGCTTCTTTGCAACAAAGCAACTTAATTTAGGAATGCTTTAATATAGAGAGTGTTTGTGTGTATATCTGGAAGGGACTATAAGATTGTTGAATCTATTTTCTGTTCCGCTTTTATTATTGAAGATCTGATATTTAAAAAAAATGACAGCCTACAAATTAGCTGACTTTTATAAGACTCCCAAATCACATTAGAAGGCCAGTTCCTTTCCATTTATACCTCTGCTTTTGAATGATGTATTTACTTTTCCAGTTCTATTTATTTGGAGCTGCCATCATTTCTTACTTTCAGAGCATTATGTGATGGGAAAAATCAGTTAGAGAAATCAAGGGAATAAATAGTTGCTAAGGAAAACATACCTGGTGAGGCAGATAATTATTTCATGGCTGTAACACTCTCCAGGGACGCTGCTTCCATAGTTGTTCCGTTAAATGAGTACCTTTTGGATAGAACCAGTCCTCTCCGAATGCTGCTAATGTAAGAAGCCATTCCTCATTATAGAGGTCAGACTAGTACTGCTCTCTGAATACCAGCTCTGAAATGAAATTATCCAAGTAAATAAACACCAGACTGAGTTCTTCTCATGCCACTAACTGGAAATCTCTGAGAGAGAGCAGGGCCTGGAGGAAGCAGTTTGCTGTATTTTGTCCTTCTGCATTTTATGGATGCAGATACAATACTGTGCAATATTAGCTTTATGACTGATTTAACAGGAAATAAAAAATACACGTCCTTTGTGCTGTGAGGAACGAATGGGCTTCCTAAATGACTATATTAAGACAACATCTAATGTAGATACACTGTAGTGACAGACGCAGTGATAGACTGACCAGCAAAGCAGTTCCCGAGTAGGTGTAGGTAAGTCACTGGTAGCAGCACAGTTTTGCCTGTATAACATTTCACGCTGAACCTATCCATCGTTTAGCGATCAAAGAGCTGACGCTTTTTTCGATTCTTCCTCTGTGTAAAGCATATACACAAAGATATATATATATGCATATGAATAAGGCATTTACCATATTCATACATAAAGCAGATGCAACTAACTGTCAAAAGCCAAATCTAGTGTGATATCCACATGGAAAATGATATTCAAGGTTTACAGTGCTGAAATGCAGAACGTCCTGTTTTATTCTGCCCTGGCAATGCAGCCTGAGGAAACAAAAAAGAGGTGCCAAAAGCACAAAGCATCTTGAATTACTCTAGACCCCAAACCAGTTCAAAATTTCTAAGGAATTCCTGGTTACCTGCAATATTACTACCACACACCCACACCAGAAATGGGCAATATTATTAAAAGCATAAATATGAATTAAAATTTTGATTTTTGTATTTAAATATGTCACCATTGCAATTTATTCAGCTTAGCAAAGAAAATTGCAGAGCTGGAGTGCATGGTCTTAATGTGTTTAACACTTGTCTAAGAAACAAGCAGACAGGAGAGCATTAGTAAATGTTTATGCATTTCAGAAATGCCTTCTGCATCACATATTATGTACTCAGACTATGAACGTACATAGCAACAGAGCTGATTAAAAACAAGCCATTTAATTACTGGGATGTATGGAAGCGTGCGCTCTAAATGCGATTCACTGGTGTATTTTACATGTAAAAGATCTCAGGAAGAACATGGTTAGAACAAATAGTTGAAGATAAGAATGAAATGCTGCTGCCCTTGGAATTAATTAGTTATTTGCTCTTGCCAGCTCAGAGTCTTACTTCATACCAAGAAATATAGCAAAGCTGGTCAGCTGAGAGGAACGGGAGATACCCCCCTCAGCAGCACCTAGGTCTGCGCAGGAGAGTCGGTGAGATTCTTGCACCCCTGGTTTCAAAGCTACATAAATAATGTGGTACTAATTCTACCACTGGATTTACATGAGAGGAGACTTTGAAACCAGTGGGTTTCAACTGGTAAATCAAGTGGTAGGATTAGTACCAAATTGTTTCAATATTTAAAAATAATCATTCTGAGTGATTTAACTTTTCTTTCAAATAGCATAATCCATACTGTCTTCCATGCTCTTTATTTGCATCAGTTGATTTTAACTATTAACATAAAATCTCGATCATCCTAGGATGAAGAAGACCCACAGTACATCGTAGAAAAGACTGTCTCAGTGCCCAAGGGATAAAAATACCTCGTTTGCACTAATTCACGTCCTATGGAAGGATATTTCATTGTAATCCCTGATGTTCATTCTTCCGAAATGATTGTTCACACCACATTTATACTGGTGTTCTTGATGTGTTCACTCAGGAAATGGAATTAAAAAATTTAAAAAGTATTATTTCTTAGAAACATTCCTTTTACATATCAGGTCTTGATAGGAAGAAATTAAATTCCTCATGCCAAAATGCCTAAAGAGAAAATCCAACTCAACAGCTGAGCAAGGGGGTTAACGGGTCAAGAGCATTTGAAAGTTTATCAGCGGAGGAGGTGGTGGTGCTTTTGGAAAGTGCATTTTAACAATACCAGACAGCTGGAGCTGTGGCGTGTCCCTAGGAGCAGCTGACTCACTTCCAAGGTGTCTGGAAATGTCAGCACACATCTTCTGGTTATCACTTTCTTTTCAGCGTTCGGGTTCTCACGCAGATAACTGGAGGATTACAGAAATGCAGACAACCTGATTCAGCTCAGCAGAGACAAGTCCTCCCGTCGACACGTCCTTCATCTCCCAGTCCTGCGGAAAAGTGCCCAGGAGCCGCTGGCCAGTAAACTGTTAATCTCCACCATCAGGCACTTCCACCCTGCCCGGTACTCGTCCTGATTGCTCTGAAACTCATGGCTGTGCAAAAAGCTGAGCCGGGACAGAAATGCTCTGTGTCCAGAGATGGGCAAGGAGGCTGGTGAGGGGTCTGGAGAACAAGTCTGATGAGGAGCGGCTGAGGGAGCTGGGGCTGTTTAGTCTGGAGAAGAGGAAGCTGAGGGGGGACTTTATTGCTCTCTAGAACTACCTGAAAGGAGGTTGTAGTGAGACGGGTGTTGGTCTCTTCTCCCAGGTAACTAGCGATGAGAGTCAATGGCCTCGAGTTGCGTCAGGGAAGGTTTAGATTGGATATTAGGAAAAATTTCTTTACTGGAAGAGTGGTCAGACATTGGAACAGGCTGCCCAGGGAGGTGGTTGAGTCCCCATCCCTGGAGGTGTTAAAAAAAAGTGTAGATGTGGCACTTCGGGACATGGTTTAGCAGGCAGGGTGGTGGTGGGTGGGCGGTTGGACTTGATCTTGGAGGTCTTCTCCAGCCTTAACGATGCTATGAAATCTGACCGACCTCTCCAAGCCGGGGGTCCTCCCCCTCCCCAGGCTTTTGCTCCTTCCCGCCCTAAGATACTTGCTAACAGCAGTGACCCCGGGGCGCCTTGCGGAAGCCTTGACGGGGGCGGGGGGGAACGACGACGGACGGACGGACGGACGGACTGGCGCCCGCCGCCGGGGGGCGCCCGCGCACCGCGAATGGCCCCGTCCCGGCGCGGCGGGACCGAGAGGAGCGGGGCCGTTCGCGGCTGCCAGGCGCCCCCGCTCCGCTCGCTCCCTGTTTGCCCCCGCTCCCCGCCCGCCTCTGTCCCCTCTCCGCCTCCCGAGTTTGCGGCCCCGCTCCCAGGGTTCCGTGACATCCCGTTTTTTATCCCGAAGGCGTCCCGGAGGAGCCCGTTCCTCCCGGGTGCGGGAGCAGACCGCGCTGCGGTGCGGGGCCCCCGGCGGTGCCCGGCAGCCCAGCCCGACCCCGGCGGGGGGCTACCCGCCTCCCCCGGCCCCCGGGCAGGGACGGGGCCGCCTGTCCCGCCGCGTCACCCTCGGGCACGGCGCGGGTGCCACGGGCAGGCTGCCGGGAGCGAGCGGAGCCTGTCGCCCGGCGGGCTGCCGCATTTTGGAAAGCGGGGTGTCTTTTGAAGGCCCCCGCTTCCAGAGAGGAGCCAGGGGTTTGCCCGCAGGGCCTGGGGGGGGAGGGGGGGAGGCGCCGTCGGGGACCCCAGAACGCCGATGCGGCGAGGGGGGGTGGTTTAACGCATGGAGGCCGCGCAGGGCGGGGGCCAGGCACACCTGGATGGTGTTAAATTGACCGTATTCCCTTCGTCCCCGAGGGTTCTGCACCGGGGGTGGCCGCGCTTCTCTGCAAGGCTGTCCTGGGGTCCGGCACCTCGGGGGGGGGGGGGGTGGGGGGTGTGACATGACACGGCGGGGACACCCTCGACGCCGTGCCCGAGGAGTCAGTTTTTCCACTGCCTTCCCGTGTGTATCCGTGTCCCCCCCGGCTTGGGAAGCCGAGGGAGGGAGGGAGGGAGGGAGGGGGCGGCGGGCCGGGCCCCTGCCCCCGGGCGCGCTGCCGCGGCGGCCGCCCGCCTCATGCCCGCCTCATGCCGCAGGAATGCGCGGAGGTATGCGCCAGTTTCCAGAAGCGGATCCCCTTCCTTGCTGGAGCGGAGCAGCGCATATATCACCCGGTGGCAGCAGTCCACCTTCCCTGCAGTTTCGTAACCGCTTACGAGGGTAAACCGAGAGCTGGGAACAGCCCTCTATTAAGTAGCAGATTGAGAAGAGGCTCTTCCCACTCGGAGAAGGCAAGCCTTCCCAGACGGACCCCTCGCACCGGGAGCTTCAGCGACCGAGGCGCCTCCTCCTCCGCGCCAGCCACCGCCGCCGCTCCCCCGCCGCTGCTACTCGCCGCTCCCTCCACAAGGTGCCCCCGGAGCTTCATCCTCTCTCCTCCTCCCTTTACCCAGCTCCGACGGCCGCGGCGGGCACCGCCGGAGGAGCTGCCCCGGCACCTGAAGGTCTGTGCCCGCGCAGGAGCGGGGGATCCCCTCGGCCGAACCCCGCACCGCGCACGCAGCCCCTTCTGAGGAGCCGAGCGGCGGCCGGGCCGGGGGCTGCCGTCGGGAGGGGGCAGGATCCGAGCGTGTGCGGGGCTGCCCGCGGCCGGGCGCGTCGGGGCTCGCTCGCAGGCGGGAGGCCGAGCGCGGGGGGCTGCGGGGGGGGGGGCTGCGGGTCCCGAGGGGGCTGCCGGGTGCCCCGGCGGAAGCGCCGGGTGCGGTGGCGGCGGGGTCGGGGTGCCGGCCGCGGGGGCTGCCTGCGGCCGCAGGCTCCGGGCAGCGGCTCTCGCTTTCCCTCCCGTGTTGTGCGTGCGGCTGCCGGTGATGCTTGCACCTCTTCCCAGGTGGTTTTTTCGTTTGTTTGTTTTTATGCCTTTGATACGTTTTTTCCTGTGGTCTTTTTTCGTTTAGGTGATTTTTTTGTTTTGTTTTTTTCATCTTGAAATGTCGGGCGCTGCGCGGTTTGGGAATGCTTCGGCTAAGCTTTTGTGGGTCGAATTAGTGCGAAGTTGGCACTGAGTGCAAGCCCGTCTTTCTTAAAGCCATCTCTGAAAAGATCAACGAGGAAACCTTTAGTCGAGACGCAAAGTCTGCTGGTGTCCCCGCTGAGGCAGCGAGGGGACCGTTCCTCCAGCCGCTCCAGGTCCCCTTTCACGCGCCCCAGTTTGCGAGAGAGAAGCGAAGTGCTTCTAGGTGGGCAAATGAATGCTTTGGCTGAGACATTTTATTTCATGGGGAAAAAAACGTGTCAGGAATAGTAGACCTGCAGCAGCAGTGAACTCCTAGAGATGCCTTTGTGAGATACCGATTTCTGTCGCTCTTCAAAAGGATCAAAAGATGGCACTCGAAGCCCGCACAAGATTTCTGGGACGAAAGTCCGTTTACGTCGAGTTTAGGCGGTCCTTAAACTCGCCTCAGGATACAGTAGGTGGGCTCAGGGATGGCCATTTCCTACGCAGAGCAGCAATACGATTTTGGAGCTTTCAGGACAATTCGATGCTAACCTTGTTCTTTGTGGTGGTGGTGTCAGGGAGTCGTTGCGGTCAGTATTTCTCTTCCGTTTGCCTGCTGGAGGTACCACTGGGCTGAAACCACTGCTTAGTGTTTCTTTGAGCCCTTGGTATTTTTATGTGCAGTGGAGGCATTCGGCTAAGGCGAGTGTGTACAGCTGCCCGGCAGAAGCCTGTTCAGTTCAGTGTCAGTAACTGGGAAGTTCCTGGATCTCCATAGCGTCTACCCACTAAATGTGCCTTGCTGGTTAGTTCTCTAGATGGCAGAAGAATGTTTTCCCCTTCAGGGGTTTCTGTGGACTAATGATTTATGTATTTTTCTTTTGTTTTGCTCTTGGCACCTTCCCGATAAAATCTGTTGCCTAATTGCTTTTGGAATTCTCTTTCCTCCACCCTGATTATGATATATGATGCATTTATGACTTTATTCAAGCAAATTCCCTCTCCCCTACTTCCTGAGCTAGAAAAAACCAAACTTTAGAAACACATGCATATGTGATGAGGATATTAGCCTTTACTTAGACGAGGAAATAATTCGGAAGTTTTGCTGGAGTAATTGGGACTAACATGATGTGACCTAGAGGATATAGTTGTGCATGTATAGCTACTTGCAACTAGGAACCTCTAACTTGGCCTAATCCCACCTATTTTGCTAGACAACCTGCAGTGATTGTGAGACACTTTTGTCTGCCTGCTTTTTATAGTGAATTTTAAATCTATTTTCTGTCAGGAGATGTAAATGAATTATCAGATGTTGAAACATCATGGCTAGACAGATGCGTCAGGTTTCAGTTGTGTGTTACGCACACTTCTGTATAATCTATTTCAGACCTTCAAGAAATGAAGAACAGCACATTCGTAGGCAGAACCCCTCAAAAAAAGTTTTATTACAGTTTCCAAACTGCCTTGAGACCACTAAAACACAGCTAACTAAGTGCTTCAACAGTTATGAAAAAGGAGCCGAGTAAAATCCCCAGCTGAAAGAGACATTTAGCTGATCCAAGGCAGGAATGACCTCTGAATTAGCTATCATCACACTCGGCGATGAGGTCATGGAGCTCCCTCCTGGCTCCTGCCCGTGCGGAGGCACGGTTCTTCGCCGCGCTTCCCTGATCAGATTAACCCCAACTAGGTTAAAGCTGCATGTGCTTACCGTGATTGGAAAGGGTTCAGCAAGAAAAGGCACATTATTGCAAGGCGAGACTCTCCACTTAGTCATGCAGATCTGTCATCATCTTGGACGGCTTTCAAGTCTGGAGGTTTCAACCTGGTCCTGTGGGTGGGGGCTGGGGATAAGGGAACAAAGTGGAATCCGCGGTTCGTCTTTTTTGTGTTTCATGAATACACCCACGCAATCCTCTAATCCACGCGTATCATTTCCTTCTCCTTTCTCCCTTTCCCCCCTTCCCCGCATCACTGCAGATTCATTCATGTTGTTGTGATCCGAAAGGGCAGAAATGAAGACAGCACTGTGCTCGGCAGTCGCTGCTCTGTGTGCAGCCGCCCTCCTCTCCTCCATCGAGGCTGAAGGTAACCTTCCCCCCCCTCGCCCCCGGCGCCCCGCTGACCACCAAACCTCCCAACCAGCCTTGAGCTACCGGCTCTCTCCCTCTCCGTTTTTGAGTGTAACTACTTGGCCTTCTCTCTTTCTCTCCTTCAGAGAAACGCCTCTCCTTCCTTGCCCAGCTCCTTCTGTGCTCTGTTTCTCCCGGCTAGCAGCCGGACCGTAGCTCCCTCTCTCTGTCTCTCTGGTGTGCTGTCCGCACCGCCCCGCAGACAGGACGCGGGCCGGCCGGCGTGGCTGCCCGGGCGCAGTGCCCTGAGGAGCCCGCTGCCTCGGCTCCCGGCGGCGGGCAGCCCGGCACAGCCGGGGCCTGCGGCGCTGCCCTGCTGACCGACCGAGAACGGCTGGGCTCTGGGCTGTAAGCTCTCCATTAGTTGTGTTGGGAGAGGAAACGAAAAGCCCACCACCCAGCAACCCGCAGCTCTGAAATAAAATGCTCCAACAGAGTCTGGCTCTCTGCGCCTGCGTGTTCTGTCCCGGCTGGACCCCTCGCCTTCGCCCTGCTGGCACACCGGCCTCCCCTGCTCGGCGGGGCGACCCCCGGCCGAGCCCTGGGGTGGCCGGACACTCCCTCGGGGACGCTTCGCCCTCCGTGGTGGGCCTGACCTGGAGGACACCCCTGGGGAGATGCTGCCACCGCCATGACAGACGTCCTGGGCACTGCTGAAGGGTGGCTGGGCCTGGGCCAGGCCTGGCTGTGGTGGCTGGGGCCCCAAGTCTCTGCCATGCATATGGCGCCGTCAGCTCCAAAGAGGCTTTTCTTCTTCTCCTCCTTCTCCTTGCAGGGCCCCGGCCCAGTCTTGCTGGAGGTTGAGGTCCCTGCCAGCCCCTGGCAGTGTCCTGCCTCCAGCTGCAGGGATGAAGACCTTGGGAAACCCATGGTGGCCTCCACACTCATCACAGCATGGCTCAAAATGGCCTGGCGTTGGCGCGTTTGCCTCCCCGACCGATTGACCGCTAGCATGGGGGAACCTCCCCTGCCGCCTTCTGTGTGAGCTGTGCGGCTTCGGTCGTAGTAACGACATTGTTACCAGCAATGGCTGCCAGGGGAAATAGCGGCGCTGAAAGTCCTGCGCTGAAATGACTTGATCTGACCTCCGGCACCTGACTCCATCACAGGGTGGACTGAACTGCTGGGTGTGAGCTCCCCCAGATTTTCTGGAAAAAACCAAAAGCTAGTGTCTGATAATTTTTTTTTTTTTTTCCCTTGCCTTCTCTTTCTGTATTGAACTGGGACCAAACTCTCTGATCGTGGCCTGCTGCAAGCTGCCGTGGCTGGACCTGGTCACCTTGGCTGATGGCTACTAAAAGAGTCAGAGATACTTCTGGGACGTTCACACACCCAGCAGCGGTGCTTGCTTGGGGCACGCAGATGTAAAGTACGCTGGCTTTCTGGAAGAAGACGACATTTCTGCCAGTAGTACAACATCTGGTCACCCTAGGAGAGAATCAGCCTGCTGCCTCCCTCTTGCGCTGTGTTGTTGTTGGCCAAGGAACCGAAAAAGGTCGTTTGAAGTCATTTCAGAGTTGCATTTGAAATGCAGGACCGCCATGCCAGAGAAAGCAGAGAAAACGTACAGTTTTGGTGGCGGAAAGGAGTGTGTGTGTTTGTGTGTTTTTCCTCTTCTTAGGAGGGAGCTCACTCGGAGCTGTAGTGATGTTGCTGTTGTCCTGCACCACCGATTACGTTTATGGAGCAGGTTATTTCCAAATTTAAGCAAAGGTTTTTTATTTTTCGGTAGCGTAGACTAAACCAGTCATGGCTGGAGTACTGTTAATGAAAGCTACAAAAATATATTTTGAGGAGCACGCAGTTATTTTATAACAGTGAAACTGAAGGTGTTGTCAGACGGAAGTGACTTGTAGAGTGCTCCTGGTCAGGACTTGCATGACTCTGCATTCAGAAATATGTATTAAATAAAATACCTAGTTTACAGTGATCAGGTTTCTAAGAGAAACTTCTAGCCCAGAATTTTGAAATAAGAGCAGAGAAGTGTCTGGAGTAGGAAGTGCACTGAGAAACAGTGGTGCTGAAAATGGAAGTTCAAAGCTAAGAGTACCTTAGGACTTGCTCTGGTGGGAACTGCTTCCGTAGAGCTTTTTGCAGTGTGTTTTTTGTTTGTGCTGTGTCGGTCACACGTCTGTGCTGTTTTAATTTTGTGCTTCAATTTTGCATCATCTTGTAAATTGCATTTTGAATCTTACTTTAGTTCTGGTATCGTTACAACTTAAATCCTGTCTGGTCAACTGACTTCCTCCTGTGGATATTTGTCCTTTAGTCTATTTTTCCAGCTTTCAGATCACATTGTGGCAAAGCTCTCTGCCCCATCAGTCAGTCCTGTCTCTCTCTTTTTTTCTGTTGCTTTGTCTCTCCCTGTGCTGTTCACAAGAGATACAGTTTGAATTTTCTTTCCCTGGGATGTGGGTAGACGCTTGGTGGGGTGAAAAAGTGGGAGGAGGATAAGGGAGAAGGCCATTTGATGTGGTAAAGGCTGTTGATATGGGGTGGGAAGATGGAGTGAAAGCAGAGGGAAGAAAAAGTTTAGTTCTGTTTTTCTGGCTTCCTTCAGATTTAATTTTTCAGTCTCCCCTGGGAGTAGATCTGGTGTTTATCTGATGCTGCTGTTCAGAGATTCCTAAATCTTCCAGGGTGGAACTGGTTCTTCATCAGCATCACAGCTGCTCTGCAAGTCCTTTTCTGTGAGAGCTGTGCTCTGTTGCTGTTGGCAAGGCAGGGAGATGCAGTAATGGTGTCACAGCTTTGCTACAGAGATACAGCAGTGCAGAGTGTTCTCCTTGGAGGTTCACTGCAGCAGTAGAGGGGCTAAAACCAACATATAGTCTAAATGCATTCATGGAATTTCACTGGGGAAGTTGTTTGTTTATCCTGGGCAAAGAAGCAAGTCTGTTTTCATGCTCAGCATTTTTGCTCTTTTCTTTTACAGTGAAATTCTTCTTGTTTCATTTTGCAATCCTTCTGACGTCTCTCTCTTAGCTTAAGCTTCTTGTGAGTGATGCTGTATTTTATGCTCTGTTTCTTGCCTTTTTAGACCAGCACTGCAATATTCCAGTGTTTTCCTTGTGCGTTCTCGTGTCAAGATTTCTTTCTGTACCAGTATTTTTTCTGTCTGTGATCACAAAGAGCCAGGGCGAAATGTATGTCCTTGCACTAGATAAGACAGTTTTTCATTATTTTAGTTATAGTTAAGCCAAGTAGATTAGTATGAAAATAACACGTTAGCTATAATCTCAAGGTAATGATGTGATGATGCCATGGCTTGTGTGGAGTGTTGCGTTTCCTAATACAGAGGGATTTTCAAAGGCAGAGGAAAAGATTGGGGAAATCATAGATTCTGTGCGACCTCACGAGCATGTGAAGGTGCTGACTTTTCAGTGTTTCAGGAACTGGTTAAGCTCTAGAAAAGCTTGTTTTCTAGGCTGGAGGTAGGGAAGGAGGGCGCCACTGAGCCAAGCGTAGGACCTTTTTGTGGCGTAGAAAAAGGTTTCTCAGGTGAAAAATCTGTCTCCAGGACATGACTGCAGTAAGTGACAAATAATTGCAGTGCAGCAGTTACAGAGGGTTAGAAAGTTTCTCATGCAATAAAAGATTTTGTTGAATACCGTAATTTTCATTGACTGAATGGTTTAGAGATGATCTGGAATTGCCGAGACTTTTAAAGTTAGCCACCTATGCAACTTTGGAACTGGTTGATGGGACTGTTATTTTATTACCTTTTGATGTCAGATATCTATCTTTTGAGAAACTAGCTGTTGATTTCCAAGGTCCTAAAGAGTGAACCATCTAGAGTGACATGTGAAATTGAAATTTGTATATACATGAAGGTGACTATAACCCCTTGTTTTTCCTACAGCTAATTAGAAGCAAAGTGTCTGTGTATGTATGTATATACACACACAAGCACATATATATATATATGCACAAATGTGTAAAATTTGGTAAATATTCATGCATGCAGTGTGCGTATATATATGCAATTATGCTTAGTTACATACATCTGTATTTGTACAGGTATATATATTTATATGATTTTTTTTTTTCAAAATACACTTATGAGCTATATATCTTGTATTTTGAAAAAATTTCATATACATGTATAAAATAAAAAAATGCAAACATACAGGTGGCAATGTTCCTGTGTTTTGATTGGCAATGATTATCTAACGAGGCTGGGAAGCTGCGCTTCACTACATTGCTAGGCTATAGCTCATTCTTTCTTGTGTTCACATCAGCAGCACTGACTTCAAAGGAGCTTGACTGGAGCTGTGATTTAGTTAGTTCTGTCAAATTCATACCGTATATGAAGCAAATAGTAGATGAGGAGTTCTGGCCTCTTCCAGCCTCAGCAGGGCTTATCTCAGTGAGAGCAAGGCTGAGCTTATTCTTCAGCTTCCATGGCCTGTATGTTAGTTAAGCATGGGCTAAGATGTTATTTCACATGTTAATTACAGCAGGTGTTTTCCGGTGATGGAATCGCAGATTTTGTTTCACGTAGGGATTGTGGATGGCAGCTACTTCCAAGTTATATCACCTTTAAGTCTGGTTCTAGATTTGAATTGCTTGATCTTCTGATTGTATTGACTTCTTGTCTTGTTAAGAGATTCACTGGGATCCTCTAACAGTCTCATTGTGTTATCTGTAAAAAGCTGTAGACTTTTGTGTATTAGGTTTGTATTACCTGTTAAGCAGTACAAGCTAGTATAAGATGTACATAGCATGAGAAAGATGCCTTGCTCTCTGTTTTTTTTGTTTCAGAAAATACACTGTTATGATAAATGTAGATAACAGAAGCAATGGCAATGAATTAAGTGTATTATGTCGGAATTTTTTTTTGATTTTGTGGTGCATATAATAGGATATCCAATTGAGGAAGTTATCACATCGTAGTTCTAGGAGTGGTGGAAATTAACACTGCGTAGACATTATTGTCATACAGCAAGGCATTTTTTTACTACACTGGAAACCTGTAGGGGAGCCATACATTTCTGTGCATCAAAGTGGAATCACTTTATTAAGGCAATAATACCATCACATGTTATGATCACAATCCTGTACCTTGATGAGTCAATGGGAAGTTTGGCATGGATTTTGATGGGCACAGGATTGGATTGAGCAGAAGTGTCACTACACCGTAAGCATATGTGCAACTTCACTTACGCAAGTACCCTGACATCAAGACTGCTGGCTTGAGTAACGCTGCGCTTGCACTCTAGCCTTTGTAGAGTGGAGTTTTAAGGTTTGTCCCTGTAATGGGGCAAACTCCCACCACAACCAGGGACATTTTGTTACTAGAAGTCTGGTTTGGTTTCATATTGGAGATGTATTGTTTTATCACTGGTGAATTCCCTTCTGGAAGAAGAATTTTAAGAAGGTGGAGTAACAGTTTAAGGGTTTTATAATATAACTGCAATAAGGTTTTTATAATCTAAACATTTTGCTGTACTTCAGTTCAACTTACTGCTCTCAGTCGTGTGGCCGTGGTTTGGTCTTCAACCCACACTGAGTTTTCTGACCCATGTGAAGGTCCGTGGATGTTCTGGAGGTTCCGTTTGAGTATCAAAAGCTCATAGGCCATCTGGAAGATGTTTTGACAACATTGGACCCAAACTGGCTTTTTTTTTCGTTCAGACGAGGTTCCTTTTTGGATTTCAATGGGAAAAGTATTCTGTGCTTGAGTTTGATAAGCTAGCCACGAGCTGAGAATGCATAGATTTAAAGTGCAGCAGTGAAGACTGGGGTTAGGTGTCGGGAATAACTTTACGATGATGAAGAGAGTGAGGCATTGGAGTAATTTCCATGGGTAGCTGGCAATCTTGCTGACAGGGTGTTCTTTAAGAATGATCTGAGCCAACATGTCAGGAATGACATGGGGTGGCTGATCACGTCTTGGCCATGGGATGGATGAGGGGACTTTCTGAGGTCCCCTGCAACATTCTTGTTCTAAAAGGCTGCGAACACCTGGATGAATGGATACGTCACTTATGTATCAACGTAATATTCTTGTCACCTGCCAAGATCCACATCAGAATTTTCATCAAACGGATTAAAAGCCTTTAAAATGTTAAAGACTTTTCCTCACAGTCAGTTTTTTCAGTTTATCTGGAATCCGGTCATTTGGATATCAACAGTTGGGCTGCTGCTGTCCTTCAGCAGTTAAAGCCTAAAGTCTCTGCTGCAACATGCCAATTTACTTGCAAGGTTGGTGGCCCTATTTTTTCCATGTACTGAATTTGTTTTAAAAGCATGCTCAGGTCAGTTGTCTCTGCCTTTGCATTAAATTTGTCCTGAGCCATTGCTACTGAAACAATATTTTATAATGATATTCTTATTACCTAAATGTATTTTACTATTAACACGTTTTGCATGATTTTGATACTAAGTAACTACCTTGCTGTCTCTAGCATTGTGATACTCATAAACTGAATGGTGAATAAACTGTGCATGCAGGTTAATAATCTAATCTCACTGCCTGTGTATGGACAGTAGGAAGAATAACATTTACTTCAGTACTAGCGTATCTATTATATCAGTATTACAAAGCCATATTATCCTATGGTTGGAAATGACAGTAAATTAAAGGGAAAAGAAATGCCTACACATCTGGTTGTCATTTTTTTGAGCCCAGTATTACTTATTGCAATTGGACAGTGTCTTTTCATAAATATACATTCTAGAATTTATTTCTTTATCTGCTCTTTAAATTATGTACAAAACCAAAACAAAATCTGACATATGGTAGGGATCTTCCAAGAAACAGAGAAGATCTGTCTACTAAAAATGCCTGCAAAACAGTCTCACAGTAGTAATGGAAAGTATGGCTGAATCTAATCTTACTTCATAGAACTATTTAAACAATAATATATAATACACCTACCATGCACTGACAGTGAGTCAGTAAAATACTGCATGAATATGCATGACAATTTTATGAAGAGAATATCATTATAAAATATTTTTGAAACGTCTTTGTGTAATGAACCTTGTACATGGAGGCTTCTGTCCATCGTGGGAAGCTAAGAAAATAATAATCAACATTTCATTTACATATGCATGATGCTGCAAAATAGCGTATGTAAACTATTTCTTTCTGTACTGTTCAGTTACTTCTGTCATCAGCTCCTACAAGTTTTATTTGCAGTCATTTGTTCAGATCACTGGTGCCCTCTTTGCTGTTTCTATAAATTCTGTAAAATAAATGTCCATAAATGTACTTTGATGTTTTCTTTCCATAATTAACCACTGTGTTGTTTGGAACCATACTGGCATTTTACGTTAAAATGCCGCTACTAGTATGGGTACACCTGCTGCAAAGGGAACATGAAAACAATAGTTTACACCTTTGAAATTGTACAGCAATCTGGTGTAAACAAGTAGAATCTTATTTTTGTGAACTTCTGCATCAGCTCAAATATTTCATCAAATTGCAACCATTACTAACCCCCTTTACTGCCCCCTTAGTTCCTGAGTCCTTTGCAGCCTTATGCAAAGTATGTCACTTTAGTGGCTTCTAGGAACAAAGGGGTGGAGCTCTTTGTATTTTGAAACAAATGATACACCAGTATATCATTATTACTGATATACATTTTACATGTATATTTGTATCTAGACCCTTACAGAAATTGTTTTACTGAATATTAAATGCCCAGTCTTTTCCTATATTCTTCAAAATACTTTTTTCTCTGCCAAGTTTCTAGATTCAGTGAAATTTGTAAGAAATATGACTATGCAGAGACCATATTAAAAAGCTGATCAATTCTTTGATGTCTAATTAAGAAGAGTACTGTGTTCTCAATGTCCTAAATGATCTCATGATATTGTAAGCAGGTTGTGAATTGGCATGCTTGTATGGATTGCACCCAGCATGTAAAAAAATTTCCTTTAATTGTTATGTGAAATGTTTGCATATGTGGTGATTATCTGTGAACTCATTGTACATGTAGCCAAATGTGTTTCCTATTGTGCTTGATTTTGCTGGCCATTCTTGAATGTCTTGGCAACTCAAGAAACATATGTTCTGTGCTGTCCTCTGTAATGCGTATACTCTTTGATGTTTCGTCATATTTCGTCAGCTTTTATTTTACTCTTTTTCCAACAACATATCTTTATATTTGTTGGAAACAAATTTATGCAAAGACAATTTTAGTAAGCTTTGCTCCACGTTATTTTATTTATTCATTTGCCAAAGCTTGTTCAAACTTTTAAGCATCCACCTGGTATAAATCTTTTGCAGTTAATCCACCGTCAGACTTGAATTTTACAATAATAGATGAACATAATGTTCAAATGTCATGGAAAAGGCCACCAGATGCAATAGTGGGTTACAGGATAACTGTGGTTCCAACAAATGGTGAGTTCTGTATAATTTTGTTATGGCATCAAACTTTTGGAAAACTTGGGTTTATTTTCACTTGTATCTAACTTAAGTACGAGAGTAGCTGTTAATGTCTTTCTATAGTTTGTGATCAAGACTGGATAGCAGCAAAGAGCATGCAAGAAGGAGCAGTGATCGTTCCAAGTTAGAGTTTTTCTTACCATAGCGTTTACCCTTTGGGGACTCCAAGTAGTAAATTTTCACAGAATCACAGAATCACAGAATAGTAGGGGTTGGAAGGGACCTCTGTGGGTCATCTAGTCCAACCCCCCCGCCGAAGCAGGGTCACCTACAGCAGGCTGCACAGGACCTTGTCCAGGCGGGTCTTGAATATCTCCAGAGAAGGAGACTCCACAACCTCCCTGGGCAGCCTGTTCCAGTGCTCCGTCACCCTCAGAGAGAAGAAGTTCCTCCTCATGTTCATGTTCATGTTTTGGACACCTTTCCCTTGCAAGGAACAAAAAGAAGGTAGAATCATCACTCCACTCCTCTCTTTGCTCCTCTTCTATGTTTTTACCTTAAAGTTAGGGAATTGTATTGTACTTCATTCAAGTACTTCTCCCAGGGGAAACATGGCGTGTGTCAGGTAATGATGCAGTGATGTCATATAACTTACTGGTAATGGCTGTGTAAGACACTCATTATTCTATTTCACTTTGAGAAATAATCAGTGTAAAAGTGACAGTGAATCAGAACTGGATCATGGTTTGTTAGATGATGGTGCATTTTGTTTATGCTTTTTAAGTTTCACATTTCCTGGACTTTATTAAACACTTTGGTAGTTTTGTTCACTGTTGAAAACGGGTTAATTTCAAGTTTTGTTCTTCAAAATACATATTTCAGGGAAAAAGAAAGTGTATTGTTCTAAAATTATCGTTGGAATTTATATAGATTATTCTCTATTGCCTTTTTTTTATGGTCAACTTGTCTTTGATATTGCTAGTTTTAAATTCTACAGTAACTGTTTTATATATTTGTTGCAGATGGGCCTACTAAAGAATTTACTCTTTCACCTAGCACTACCCAAACTGTCTTATCAGATCTTATACCTGATATAGAGTATGTTGTATCAATAGCTTCTTATGATGAAAGAGAGGAGAGTCTACCTGTTTTTGGCCAACTGACAAGTAAGTACCTGTAATGTAATTAGAAAACCAAGTAAGATAACAGAGTGGTCATTTGCAAAACCTGGCTTTGTTCCAGTTCCTCAACAAAATTGCCACATCCCTAAACTCTGATCAGATGTAGCTGTCTGAACAGCCTTTTTCCATTAAACATAATTCCAGTAGAAGCAGAGATTATTTGCAAGAGGTAAGAGGCGACTAACATGGGTGTGTCGTGTCTGACAATCTCTATAGAGTTCTTTGCAGAGCACTGGTTCTGTTGAACTAAACCTACTTCCTATAAATTACATCTACTGTAGCCAATAGGAAGACTCTCATTGTCCTCAGTAACGAATCTGACTGGCTTCCTCTGTGTGTATGTATAAAAAGCTTACTACCTTCGTCAAACAATAAAATGTGACACAATATATCTGTATGCATAATAAAATATGGAATTTAATTTTTTATGATTTCTATTAATTAAATATAAAATAAATTTAAGTAAAAATATTAAGCACAGCAGACTACCTTCTATGACACATTTTGTTGTGTATGTCAGGCTTCCCAAACAACCACAGAAAAATTGCTCATGATGGAGTTCTCCCGTGTGTTAGAGAGTGGCAATTATGGTATTTTATCCAGGGATGTTGCAGTTAATTTTCAAGAAGTTACTGTACAAGATGTACAAATACAAAGGATTCTTAGTTATTTGCATTTTCTGTATTTTGTGTTGCCCTGAATGCTATGTTGTCAAATCTGTAAGTACAGGTGAAGTTTTCATAACTTGCATTTATGTTTTCATGTTTCTAAGCCTTGTCAGATTTGTGCCTCTAATTCTCTACATGCTTTTCTTTGATGTCAACAAATTTAACCTGATTTCCTCCATTAATTCTCTCTATGTTGTGCTTTGTGCAGTTCAGACAGGTGGTCCAGGGATACCGGAGGAAAAGAAGGTTGAGGCTCAATTACAAAGTAAGGTGTTTTGTCTTTCAACTGATCTGACATTTTAGAGATAAATGAGGTCTAGCTCTAAGGCCCCATAGAGTTAAACTGTGTTCCTCTGTTACCTAGCAATGAAGTTAACTTGTAAAATTGTCCCGTGTTAAGAAAACATGGGAAGGGACTGGGATGGAAAGAATTTATTATAGCTTCATTAAAAGAATAAGATGCAAAGATGTTACTGAAACTAGAAATTTCACGCAACTAATCTGAGCAAGTCCATAAGCGTCTTAGTGCTATTAACAGAAGACATTGTACTGTGAATAAAAGGCATTGCAGAAGAACCTGTGCAGCTGTTACGGGAAGATAAGCGTGCAAAGCAGAAGTGGTAACAAAGTGAAATGTTCCCATAACATCAAACTGTTGCAAAAAAGTTTTATATGTGAGTTCTCATCTGCTGTGGCATAGCGGTTCTTGTGGAATAGCGTGAGAGGTGTCTCAAAACTATCAAGGTGAGAGTTCTCTTTTGGTAATGGTGGTTAGAAGGCCCGTATGGGTGTTCACTTATGTGAATGGTGCTTCCCTAAGTAAGGTGTTCCAGATAAGAATATCAATCTATTAAATATCCATTTGTTTTAGCTTTTACCTACCAAGTTTGTGTCAGACATTTCTCACTGATCTGTAAAAGTGCAATTGCTCATTTGCTAACAGTGTGGGGTTTTTTTTTGTTTTTTTTTGTATGTTCCAGGATGTTCCATAAGTGCAATGACAGATTTAGTTTTCCTGGTAGACGGTTCATGGAGTGTAGGGAGAAATAACTTTGGATATATTCTGGACTTCATGGTTGCCCTTGTGTCAGCTTTTGACATTGGGGAAGACAAGACGAGAGTTGGAGTTGTTCAGTACAGTTCAGATACAAGAACAGAGTTCAATTTAAATCAGTATTTCAGAAGAAGTGATCTTATTGATGCGATTAAAAGGATACCTTACAAAGGTGGCAACACAATGACAGGTACATGTTTCCCACATATGTGTTTATTCAGCATGTCATTTTATAATTCAAATTTGCTTTAAACCCTAATTCATTGAAGCCTAAAAAACCACAACTTGTGGTGTTGTTTTTAGGTGAGGCTATTGATTACCTGGTTCAAAACACCTTCACTGAGTCTGCTGGAGCACGAAAAGGCTTTCCCAAAGTAGCAATTATCATTACGGATGGAAAAGCTCAAGATGAAGTCGAAATTCCTGCAAGAGAGCTTCGCAATGTAGGAGTTGAAGTTTTTTCTTTGGGTATGTTGAGTTTTTCTAATTATTGAGAGATTAACATTCCTAAAGAAGTAAGTTATATGTTTTACAGATTCTGTATTTCGAGAATTTTGCTATGCCAGTCTTTCCATGTTTATGCCTTGAAATGGGTTGTTTGAGCCCTCCAGAGTGGAACATACTAGTTGTGTGAATTTGATAGTAATTCTGTAGCTCTTACATGGAGATTAAGATGACTGACAAGCATAGTTTCAACCTTGGCCTTGTTGAAGATACCACATTATTTTCTCAGGTTGCAAATGGAGTATGTCACCTCATTGCATTAATCATTATTTTGTAGGCTGATTATTGATAAAGGCAGAAGACAGCACTGGATTAAACTCAGCTTTATCCCAAGATGTTCTGATATTTTATGAATACATTCACAAGTGTCTGTATTTTGTGGCCACTTAACACAGTCCTGTCTATTGTGACTTCTAGGAATCAAAGCAGCAGATGCAAAGGAACTCAAACTAATTGCGTCTCAGCCTTCGCTGAAACATGTGTTCAATGTGGCTAATTTTGATGGAATTGTGGATATACAGAATGAAATTATCTTGCAAGTGTGCTCTGGTGTTGATGAACAGCTGGGTGAACTGGTTAGTGGGGAAGAAGGTGAGATACTTTATATAAATATATTTATTGACTTCAGTTTATTCTGATGCATATTTAAGGGGCTATCCCTACTTCCTGTGCTTTATTTCTGGAGTTTGATCCATTGCCTCACATAGCAAGTGTGGAAAAACAGGTCTCAGCTTTGTGCATTTAAATGCAGGGGAGCAGAATATGTGACACAGTGGATTTGGAATAGCTCCTTTATTCTGTAGTTTCAGGGGCAACACAATGATGTGCAGTTATCAAAGTCTCATACAGTCAGTTTGGACACAGGCATCACTTCTGTGGAAAAACATACTAAAGGGAAAAAATCTGCTTGGTGAAGGGACAGGATATGTAATAGGGTATGAACCGAGGAGTGAAAACTGGAGAATACTGAGAAAATACAGACATCAAGCTGTATCGTTGCAGCTTTCTGGCCCTGTAAGATTCTAAGTAGTTATTTTTTCTTTGACCAAAATGGCAGCAGATACCACTCCACTGTCATAGTGCTTTGCTCAGGTCTGCATTTGTTCACACTCTCTACTGTGTTTTTGTGGGTGTAGCTTTCATTTCTGGTTGAAGCAGTATTAAAGCAAGATAGCATTTCTCCTGGAACTTCTACTACACTCAGGGGACCTGATGCCCCATTTAGACTGTCCTTTAATTCAGATGTGTTTGTTTATGCTAAATAAATTTTTTTTTTTTTGTAAAGATTAAGCAAAGATGACTATTCCAGAAAAAATACAAGAAAATCTGTTTATAATTGTAATTAATATTTTGGATGCGCTTTTGATTTCTTTCAGTCGTGGAGCCTCCTTCAAATCTAGTGGCCACTCAGATCTCCTCCAAATCTGTTAGGATCACTTGGGATCCATCCACAAGCCAAATAACTGGGTATAGACTGCAATTCATTCCAATGATGGCTGGTGGAAAACAACATGTATTGAGTGTGGGTCCTCAGACTACAGCTCTGAATGTTAAAGATCTCTCTCCAGACACAGAGTATCAAATTAATGTCTATGCAATGAAAGGACTGACCCCCAGTGAGCCAATAACGATAATGGAAAAAACACAACAAGTAAAAGTTCAAGTGGGTGAGTTAGGAGCTACTATGTTATTGTCACATGGTACCTTTTTTGTTATTTAAACCTCTGGTGCTTGTTTTAATATCATACCTTTATTATTTATGAGAAACAGCTTTACTTGGCATGGTTTATTTTCATTATAAGTAACTAGGTATGAGACATGAACTGCAGATGCAACTGTAATGCTGTGGCTGTTGAATATCTGTTTATAGTGGTGATTCTTTTTCTTTACAGAATGCTCACGTGGTGTGGATGTGAAAGCTGATGTGGTTTTTTTAGTGGATGGTTCCTACAGCATTGGTATCGCCAATTTTGTTAAAGTAAGAGCCTTTTTGGAAGTGTTAATTAAAAGCTTTGAGATATCGCCTCGAAAAGTACAGATAAGTCTTGTCCAGTACAGCAGAGATCCCCATATGGAGTTTTCTTTGAACAGATACAACAGAGTGGAAGACATAATTCAGGCTATTAACACCTTCCCCTACAGAGGTGGATCTACCAACACAGGCAAAGCGATGACATATGTGAGGGAGAAAGTATTTGTTACCAGCAAAGGGTCAAGACCAAATGTGCCGAGAGTCATGATTCTTATTACTGATGGAAAATCATCAGATGCTTTTAAAGAACCTGCAATAAAGCTGAGGGATGCAGATGTAGAAATATTTGCAGTTGGTGTGAAGGATGCAGTGCGTACAGAGTTAGAAGCAATTGCGACACCTCCTGCTGAAACCCACGTTTACACAGTGGAAGATTTTGATGCTTTTCAAAGAATATCATTTGAACTTACACAGTCTGTCTGCCTACGGATTGAGCAGGAACTGGCTGCTATAAGGAAAAAATGTAAGTAACTCCTATTACTTAGAGAAATGTAGAAAATGCAATGAAAAAAGATCTGAACCAATGTTTCGTGCTTGTAGTAACCTAAAGAACTGATATTGATGAAATTGTCCATATACAAATGATAATTTTAGTAACTGGGGATTTGGTTCTCATTTTCAAACATATGAAAAGCATCAGAGGAAATTAATGGAGAAGTGGAGATGAAAAAGTTGTTGGAGAAGTATTTTTTTTCCCTCCTCTCCTAGGTACCTAGAAAGCTATTAAAATATGTGTCTATCTAGAATGACTTTAATGGATGTGCTTTGCTGTTACACTCAATGTCTTGAGTAAAACTGTTACTTACTAGGGCCATTCTTCTTTAGCTGTCCAAAATGAGGTAGCTAGTGTAAGCTTGTTGTTTAGAATTTCAAAGACAAAGGAGCAATGCTGACACCTCCAGAGGGTGATTTAATTAATTTTTAGGGTAAAATGAATGGCCTTCTGAGATGGGCTTAGACAAGACAAACCCAGACAGCAGATGCTAGGTGATATTAATCTTAATCTAACTGTAAAGGCTGAAGTGGAGTAGCACATGAAAGTCTTCACATTTGGTGAGTTTGGATGGTGTTTAATATTTAAAAGATTTCTATATGACCAACTTTTGGTCAGCTAAAGTTACTTATGATTAGTTGCACAATCAGTGTCCCTACCTACGCTTAGTAGAACACTAACATTGAATAGTCCCCAGTATTGAAAATCCCACTCTCTTTAAAAATAAGCCTTTTGTTTCAGGATAGCTTTGAGGAACAAACCAGCAAAGCAGCCTTTGTTTTAGAGGGCTCAAGCAATCTTGACATCCCCACTGTTAGGCTGAGTAGGCCAACCAAAACAAGCCCAGGATGTCAGGTTTGTGTTTGTGCCTCATGTCAAGTTAATTGTTTCCCCTTTGACTCCATTCCTGAAAAAATACTGGGATTTATTTTGTCATATTTTGAATCTAAATCTGAAAAATCACAAGGATTCTTAGTTCTCATTGAGGGTGTCATGTTATTGCTGTTAATGGGACATATGAAAGAGGGAACCCAACTTGATCATCAAATTCTAACTTAAGTTTTCATAAGTACATTTTTTTAGATGGACTGTTGTCATTTGATCTAGAAATCACTGAGTTGGTGCTTCTACTCATTGTTGTAGGATTTGAGACAACATAGATATGATCTTCATGAAATTTGGTAGCTCTAAGCAAGTATAGAAAACAAATACTGTTGCATGTACAACAAAATATCTGTTCAATTAGAATAAATCAAATTATTGAGGGACATTTTTTATTTATATTAGAGACTTTGTGTTAAAAACTATTCTAGCAAGTATGCCTCATCTGTGCATTTTAATTTCTATACAGCCTATGTACCTGCAAAGAATATGATCTTTTCTGATGTAACATCGGACAGTTTCAACGTGAGCTGGTCTCCTGCTGGACCCGAGGTTTTGTCCTATCTCATTAAATATAAAGTAGCCATCGGTGGAGATGAATTCATTGTTTCAGTACCAGCTGCAAGTACTAGCTCAGTTCTCACCAACTTGCTACCTGAAACTACTTACACAGTCAGTGTGATTTCTGAATATGAAGATGGTGATGGCCCTCCCTTGGATGGAGAAGAAACCACCTTAGAAGGTAGGCTTCCCATTATTCTCAGACACAAGAAAGTCATATGTTCAAATGAGAGTTTGCTTTGAGACAATGAGTGGAACAGCCAGCTAAGGCTGAGAAGCTGTACTGGTATGCAGGATGAGAATAAACATTATTGTCTCTCAATGCGTTTATTAAGAATATAAAATTCCCATAATAGGTCAATATTAAATTGTTAAGATTTGATTTTATTTTTCTTGAAAGTTGGATGGATACTGTGTTTCTCTGCAGTGGCCTATTTTAGTGGTGTGTTGTCAATAATAAATTCATTGGCATGTATTAATCTTAATATACACTTAAGTTGTACTTGATCGTTGTAGGTCCCTTCCAACTGAACTGTTCCATTCTGTTTAAAAATTATGACTCTGATGCAGAAATGCATGTTGACTTTAATATATTTAAATTCAAGCATGTACCTATGTAATTTGCTGTGTGTACATCTAACTTATATTAATAGATGTTCTGTTTTATATACCATAGGCTTAAAGGGGGCTGAGTTTTTGGTCATCTGTTTCTCATCAGAACTTCATGGGTCTGATCTAGTAACTCTTAGTGATTCAAAACTTCCATTAATGTCAGTGAGAGTTTATGTGATCAATGACAGTAAATTTAAGCACGATAGCTGTAATTTTCTTGATAGAGTTGCCATGGTGCATTTCTGCTGATTTAAAGAAGGATGACAGTAAATTTGATTTTCTATTCCAGTAGTTGAAAACCCAGTCTAGTCTAAATCATACTTTTAAAAATATCAGTCCACTTGTTTTCATTATTCCATGCTGTCATTTGTGACCTTTGGTGATGTAAATGGTTCCAAGGCAGCAAAACAAGCGGCATGGAAATTTGTTAATTGCTCTTTCCTCTTAGGATTGATAGAAACACACATTTCTAAAATAGCTTAGTTTGGATGTTAAGTTTGGAAGATAAGTTTCACTGTTGGTGTGCGTATTTCCATGACTGTACCAGTCAGAATGTTTTGGCCACACATAACTTTCCCTTAGGAAAACGGACAAACTCTTGGCTGATAGAATATGTAGCTTGTGAGTGTAAGGGACAGGAGAACGAATAGCTTTAATAACAATAATCAGTGTTCCCAGGTTATAACTGATACTGCCTTAAATAATTGTCAGCATCTTGATCTGATGAAATCCCAACATGCCTGAGAAGACAGAATTGTGCAGTTATGTAAACATCAGCAGCTCTCCATGCAGATCTAGCTAATAATTTGGGCCAGACAGCTTTCTTGGCAACTAACTTTGGTGTTGGCCTGTTAAAGAATTTCAAATTGAGTATTGTGTTTCTAATTAGTAGAAAACAAGTTTGTTTCATTATAACTAGGATTATTAATTGTTCCACTCATAACAGGTCTGTAATTTAACACTAAAGAAACAATGCTTTTGGCATACAATGTGCCATGTGAATTATACTTTAGATAGTCAATAATAAAAAAAATTTGCCTAAATGACAATGCTGCCAACTTCTAGGGAACTTGCAGTACAGTAGATCTTAATGTATGCTGAAGAGTCAAGTCCTTTGGTGTGCCCACTGAGATTGTATGAAATGACCTGAGCAGCTGTATCTTTTGTCAAGGAGCAGGCTAGGTCAAATAATTCACGGCAGTTTTTCCTTAGTTTTTCAGATAACAAACTATTTATTGTCCTTGAGTTTGAGACTTAATTCAGAAGCCTTTTTAAAATATTAGATGCAACTCATATTGCGATTAATGCATTTTTTTATTGTGAAAATTAAGCTTGAAGAAACAGAATAGTTTTGGTGTTGTTTTTTTTTCCTGTTGCATTTACCCTGATCATTTCTTTAGAACAGCAGATCTCCCTGTGTGTAGTCAGGTGTATCTGACAAGGATCTGTAAATGGAGGTGGTGCAGAAGCAAATGGCCACAGCAAAGAAACCTAGACAGTTTGTTAAGAAATTTCCCCACTGTGCCAAGATGTCCCTTACACAATTCAGTTCTACTGTTACCACTAAGTACAGTCAGACTGCCTTAAGTTTCAGAAGTGGTTGTATAAACTGTGATTAATGTACTTTTTGAGGACAACTTTGTTACACTGCTGGTTGTAGCTCTGGCCCTAAATTTTCAGAAATGACTAATGGTTTGTGTACCTTAAATCAGTGGGAGGGCTATATATGCTGTTATTTTGGTAAACTGGAGGAGCAAACAGAATGGTTGAAATGATTTCACATCAGATTCTGCTTGATTAAAAGCAAATGTTTACAAGTTATATGTGTATATTTTTTCTAGTGAAAGGTGCTCCTCGAAACTTAAGGATAACAGATGAAACCACTGATAGTTTTGTAGTTGGCTGGACTCCAGCTCCAGGAAATGTCCTACGGTACAGGCTTGTATATAGACCACTTCCTGGAGGAGAAAGGAGACAAGTGACTGTCTCGGCAAATGAAAGATCAACTACTCTGCAGAACTTGATCCAAGATACAAGATATGAAGTGTCTGTTATTCCAGAGTATCAGTCTGGGCCTGGGAATTCGCTGAGTGGATATGCAAAAACTGATGAAGGTACATGATCAGTGCTGTGAATGTAGTAAGCTGAAGAAGAACTCCGTGCGTGCTGACATATTCATACTGAAAAGAGAATAACCCATATTGGCCATATGTATTATCCCAGATGAATAGGGAATTATAAAATTACTCAAGCCTAGTTGAGAGGTAATTTAAGACAATATAATTTACCAGAATTTTAATATTTCATTTTAAAACATAGTCTTTTGGACCTGCAACAATTAATATAGCAAGGTAACTTGGGTGAAGAATCTGTGTTTTTAGTTGATTGTCCTCGTCATTCTTCACATTGTCAATAGTATAAGTTATCTTTCTTTTCAGCAAATTCAGACGCTGTTTGCACTTTGTTCTGAAAGGCTAGCAAGGAATGAATGAAACATTTAATTGATGAAAGTTATCACTATAGCTTTAGCCTGTATCAAAATGTATGATCCTTAAAAGGTGTCATGCCTTATGAAACAAAATCCGAAGAGTACAGAGACAGTACAAATGTCCTGATCACTGGTGAAACTTCACTGAGATTTTAAATGTTAGAAACCAGAAAAACTATCATAAAAAAAAACTCTGTAGGAAGTCATGATGTGTTAACTTCACTTTTCATTAGTGGTCTTTGACTTGATTCTGCAGACAGCGACTTCAACGTGGATCTTGGCATGTTGAAATTAAGCATATATTCAGGTGCTAGTATGGAGAAGTGTTCCAATATTGAGCTTATTTTAATAGAAAGAAAGAAATAGGAGGAAAAAGACTTTATTGGACATTTTTGTCTGAGGAGGGTGGGGATGGAGCTGTACAATCTTTGTGACAGTAAAGTTATACAGTAGCAGTGTTAGTGCAGGCTATTCAGGAATTATTTTTTCGGCATTAAGACTGATGTTATGGTAATCTAAGAAATAAACCAAGAAATGAAGCTTACTTCAATTTGTTTTCAACATCTTTTGACATGTGCAGTCCGAGGAAATCCGAGAAATTTGAGAGTTTCTGATGCTACAACATCAACAATGAAGCTGTCTTGGGGTGCTGCTCCTGGCAAAGTGCAGCAGTACTTTATAACATACACTCCAGTGGCAGGAGGTGAAACTAAGGAAGTGACTGTGAAAGGTGACACTACCTCGAAAGTGCTGAAAGGCTTAGACCAAGCCACTAGGTATGCGTTGACTGTGTCTGCCTTGTATGCCTCTGGAGCAGGAGAGGCCCTTTCTGGAGAGGGAGAAACACTTGAAGGTAATCATTTATTGTTTCTATACAGTCATTCATTTATTTGCTTGATGCTTAGGGTGTCTTAAAGTGTACTGTCTTCCTGAGTTTTCTGTAGAAGTAAATACGCAAATGAAAAATAGGCATAAAGACATTCTCCTGCTTTACAGGCATTTTCCAAACCTACTGTCCATCAGAGAAAACAGTGAGGTCAAATCACTGATCGTGGAGGGGACTCTTGGTCTCTTGAAAAAGATATTGCCAGAAGCACAAACCGCAACTGACTACTTCTACACTTGCGTCAGTGAAATATTTTGTCTTCTAACTCTTAACTTTTGAGCAGTTCTAGTGGCAGATTGTTCTTAATTACAGAATCACAGAATGTTAGGGGTTGGAAGGGACCTCTGTGGGTCATCTAGTCCAACTCCCCTGCCAAAGCAGGGTCACCTACAGCAGGCTGCACAGGACCTTGTCCAGGCGGGTCTTGAATATTTCCAGAGAAGGAGGCTCCACAACCTCCCTGGGCAGCCTGTTCCAGTGCTCCGTCACCCTCAGAGGGAAGAAGTTCTTCCTCATGTTCAGACGGAACTTCCTATGCTTCAGTTTGTGCCCATTGCCCCTTGTCCTGTCACTGGGCACTACTGAAAAGAGTTTAATGTAAGAACAGGTTTGTTCTTCATGTCAGGTTTAACTGATGGGGTTAAAGTATCTCATCCATTTGAAAATTTGCAGGGTTTCTACTGTACTGAGACTGAAAGGTGTTCAGGGACCATTTTTGCATTAGAGAAGGAACGTCTAGTCTAGGCATAGGAATAACGAATCATATCCTGCGGAGCTGAGCCTTAACAGGATGCTGGCAAAAGTGTAAGTTGGAGCCAAAGGCTTTCTTATAAGGCGGGGAGGCTGCTCTCACTCTGCCTTAGAGTGGAGAATTTCTCAGACTTGCTCTCTGTGAGCATTCTCAGTGTCATCTGTTAATTGTCAAAGGATAGGGAAAGCTGTCTCCTAGGCCATGAAAGGAAGTGTGACTGTGCTCTGTGCTGGCCAGGTATGTATTGCTAAAGTCTGGCACTGCAGCTGTGTAGGCACAGCACTTGAAAATATGTTACAGATGAATTATGTGGAATTAAAACTCGTCCATTGACGCTAATGGAGTTATAGTAGTGGTATACTTGGCTTTCAGTTTCTCCATCAGTTTAACTTTTTGTTTATGACATAGGTTAGGAAATAAACTAGAAAACCTATTTTAAATAGGAAACTGTAAAAAAAAAAGTTCCAATGATTCACCAATGTGCTGAATTAGTCTCACTAAAATTTAGGAACTTATTTGAACACTGCAGTTTGCAGCATGCACTCTCTAGGATTTTTCTGTGATTAATAAAGAAAGGCAGATACTTCCAGAAGACAGGTACTCCATCTGAGATCTCATTTTTCCTTCAAAGTAACATTTCTCTGTCCATTCACTATAGAAGGAGCAACTGAGAGCTAGGCACTAACCCCCTGCCCACCCCACTACCTATGTCTTAGACAATGATCCAATACACCTACTTTCTCTGATGGCTGCACCCTGTCTCAGTGTATCAGGCACCTTGCAATTCATGCTGAAAGTTCCCTAGCTGCCTTGCTTTTATTACCCATGCAAAATCCAAAACGCTCCTTTTGTAGGAGAAAATAACCTGTCTCCTTGCCCAGAACAGTGCTGAGATCCAGGTAAAGGAGAACGGAGCACTGGAACAGGCTGCCCAGGGAGGTTGTGGAGTCTCCTTCTCTGGAGATATTCAAGACCCGCCTGGACAAGGTCCTCTACAACCTGCTGTAGGTGACCATGCTTCGGCAGGAGGCTTGGACTAGATGACCCACAGAGGTCCCTTCCAACCCCTACCATTCTGTGGTTCTGTGAACAGGTAGCTGGATGAGATCAGAGAGTGATCAGGATTTAGTGAACTTCCCAGTTGGTGGTGGTGCTGCCGTGTCCTTTTTTATGGTATGCTACTAGGTCTAACACTTTTTTTAGGGGAAGAGGGAGTGTGGAGATATGTAGGCCTTAGTCTGGGAGAGTTTGAATTCACATCTCTACATCTCAGCAGATTCACAAGGCTGTAGTGTGTGCTGGGCAAGAGTCTCCTTTACTATTTCTGTTGAACCTGAGCCACTGTACATCCAGGAATGCAAATTTCACTCTCAGAACAAGAGCAGACTGGATCCCAAGTGGACAGAGGAGCCTGACATCCCTGATTTTTTCTCTGTGCTACCAGTGGAGAGAGGAATGCCTCGGTCTTCCTTTACAAATCTTGAGAGGCCTCTGTCTCTCTTTTAAACAAACTGAATTGTTCACTTCATAGAATCATAGAATCATAGCAAGTTTATTGAAGGTTGACCAAGTTAACCATTTACATTTTGTGGCAAGGTTTTCATTTAGAGTCTTTGTAGTAAACCCAGGAGAGACGCTTTATTAACATGGAGCTCTGGAAAGATCAAGTGTGTTTTGAGCAATAGAAAAGTATTTTAAGGCATTACCTAGAGCTTCAGTTAAAAGACCCTGTAAACAGAGACAGCGGTGAGTGAAATACAGTAGAATTGAAACGGCAGAGTCATCAGAAAACCAGAACTGAGTCTCAGGTAGAGACTCCCTTGTCCTTTCTGCTCCTTCCCCCCAAGGGCTCTGATTCTGATTTGAACTTTCTGCAGTGATAAATTGTCAATAAGAAGAGTCAAAGAATTAAAAAAAAAAAAAAGTTGATTATAGCTCAGGACTGGGTTTATATGCAACCAGATGGAGTTTAAAATGGATGTTGCACTTCAGAAGACACAGAAGCATTCCTGTAGGAGGTTTTACTCTAAGTAACTGAATTAAAACCTTATGTCAAAAACTCTGTGACAGATTTTGTCTTGTGATAAATATGAATAAATAAGCATCCTCACTTAACTGAATTACTTTTTATTCAGTTCCTCAGCTGGGAGAAAACCAAATTAAAAATTAGTTTTATCATTTTGACAGCTATAGCTTTGTGACTCAAATGCATATCCTTTGAAGATTCAGCTGTATTTGAAAATCCTATCAGGGTGCACCCCAGAGAATAATACTCTTTGCGTTAAAGCTCTCTATTAATTTTTTTGTGGTTAGATAAACTGTTAATAAGAGCATATACAGATGTCAGTCATTACTGGGTGATCAAAGGTAAAGGATAGAATACAAATTTCTGTTTGCGTGACAACAGAGGCCTAAATCGTGATATTTCCTCATGGAATGTCTGCCGTGTATTTCAATAATCAGCATATCTGAAGTTTCATGGGGTAATAAAAATACTTGAATTGGGCCAAAACTCTTTGGATGTGGTCTGTAGATATTTTAAGACTCTCTGACTAATAGCATGAAAGGTTCTCAGAATATCTGTTGAAGTATGTGTAAGACAAGATTTCACTGTATGTTACTGTCTTACCTCACTGAAGGATAGAAAGACAAAGCCTTTGAGGAAAAACAGACATTTAGGAACAAAAGGGTTGCAATTTTGGAACTGAAAGGTAACATTCAAACTTCAAAGCTTAGTATAGAATTTTACTTGAAAAAAGAAGTGATGTTGCCTGTGAAGCTATAATAAATGGAGTTGAACTCGGCTGAAAAGTTACACAGGTCAGTGAAGTGAGTACTTGACTAACTATTAGCTGAAATAATTTTTCTGACTGAGACTGGGAATGGGACAGATCTTAACTCCTGGAGAAATAAACTTATCAACAGTAATGACAAAAAAGCTGTGAAAGGAAGCATAAAAAAGTGTTTAGTATTTCAGTTAGTTTTTCCATGAGCCATAGTGTCTGAGAAACAAAATAATGTGGTGTGTGTTTTTCATTGCCAACAGCATTGAAGTACTGAGTGCTTAAGTATTTTCCTGTATCAGGAATCCCAGTGAGGCTTCCTTGATGTCTTTGCCACATGAATTCTCACCAAACCTATTCAGTCATTGATGCCATAGTTGCTGGCCACTTCAGTTCATCATCATCTCAAAAGCTAGGCTTGAGATTCGCTTTCAAACTGAGACAGTTGTTAGTTCACGGTATTAATATGTAGTGTAAGAGAAATCGATCTGGATGTAGTGAACATTTCAGCACTAACCGAAAAGTGAGAAAAGAGGACCTGGATACAGTAGCTTCTCCAGCTATTGTATAGTCAAGTGGCAGGAAATGAAAAATCCAAGCTCTCAGATGTTTATGGAATTTTACTGAGTCACTAAATGGTCCCCTGTGACTATGGGTGTAGACAAACATTCTTGCTGCCTGCAGTAATGATTTATTTTGCTCTACATGTAGTTGGAGAACTCACATGGGCAATTAGTGTATCTCAGTTGCAAGGGTAGCCTTCAGCAGAGAGAGAAAAACTGATATTTTTTTAGACTGCTTCAACATGCTGTGCAAGAACATGTCTGCCCAGGCATTCATTGAAGATCCTTCAGTTATGTACGTTATCTCGAAAGTATTTTTGGAGCAGTTACAAATTGCTCTTGGAAGTTCCTTCTCTTCCTCTGCTTTGCTCTGCACGATAGTTTTTCAGTGTTTTGAAGTGGCTTGTTTGTTTCAGGAGACTTGGGAAAATCTATGCACACAAACGCAGAATTCATTCTGTGTACTTGATATCATTTACCAGCTTGGCAATCTCTGCTTCTCCTTTTGTTTTAATTTTTGCTGAGTATATGCTTGCCCTTATTATTTCTCTGCATAAAACAGAGAGGGCAAATATTCCCCCAAGTAACTGTAGATAATCTCTTCTATAAACTGTTTGCATAGCTATCTGGTCCATCCCAAAGACAAACACATGCCAGAGGATCAGAATTTTATGAGCTGTTCACAGACAACCTGGTATAGAGAGTTTGGCAAATGAGTAATCAGAAAATTACTTATTCCCGAGGGTGCTGTTCCATACCATCCTGGTAGTTGTTATTCAGAGAGGATAGAATTATTTCTTTTTTGTATTTGTGGAGCGGGAAAAGGAAAAATGTTTTTGCCCCATTGTTGAAGGAGTGTGCTTTCCTTCTTCAGTAATCCAGATTTTAGAAAATTTATTGTCCTCTGATCTTTTATGCAGCCTCTTTCAGTCACTGGCTGATTTTGTCCGCAGTTATGAAGTACTGTCCAGAGGTGAAAGTTCTGGAGCTTTATATTTCATGCTGCGTTAAAAGTAACTGCACGTGTAAAATATGTGCTGTAGAAAACTCTCCACTTTTATTCTCTCACTTTCAAAAGTGCATGGTGATCCATCACTAGGCAGCTTTCGTTGGAGCCTTTCTGTAAAGGTGCCATGGAAAAATTTTCCTCAGACACATCTCGTTGGCCATGATTCCCCTCAGCTCACACAAAGTCGTTGAAACTGCTAAAGTAAATTAAATCAATGCAGGCTGCCATTTGCCGTGTGGTGGAACAAGGCTTGTGACAAATGGGGGAACTAAACAGATTAGCACTGAAAGTTGTATTTGATGATGCATAATACAGATTGAAGAACAAGCAAGAAACACCCACAGGAACGCCTTAGGGAAAAGTCTCCCTCTTATCCTCAAACACCCCAAACAAACCATCTGGCTTTCAATTTTTGGGGGCATCATATGATCTCACCCAAGTCATCATATACCAGAAATAAAATGCAATGATAAGCATGGTGAGGGCGGTGAATGTAAATGTAAGAGACAGCGAGCATTTTGTGAGAGCTACTGTTTTTCAAATCTCTTTTTTAAAGAGGGGTGGCTGTAAGTCTGGCAAGAATTTGGTTTTCTGCCGAAAGGCATGCTGTCAGATGAAGAGAACATACTGTACATTAGCTGCTAAATAGATTGACTTTCATAATTTGCAGTTGTTTTTAAGACAAACACATTCATTGCTAGATTAAGCAATCTACACAGAAATGTTTAATCCTAAGGAATGTCTGAAAAGTTTGAAAGCTGTGGATCTATTTTATGAGTGTCATTTTGCTGGCAGTTATATGTTTTTCAGAACAGCTTTAAGAATATATTAGTTACTGACTCTAAGCAGGGGAGTCTTTACACTTTTAAAAACGAATTTCAGAGATGTAGAAAAAAGCCTTTATTTTTTTTTTTTTTTCAGAAAAAGATTCAGTGGTCAGATTCCTATCTTGCTTGCTCTGAGAAATTTCAAACTATTTCCCCTTATACCGGTGACGTTTCCAGTCTAGAAACACTGTTGGTGTAAATGGACGTAGTTCTTTTGGAATAAATGAGACTGGTAGTCTACTTTAGCAGAGATGTTAAGTATTTCTTACCTTTGTACATTTTAGAATGAACAACAAGAGATGTAGTGTATTATATTCAGGAGATAAACTTCAGAGATAGTTGTGTGATAGTCTCTTCCCCTGTAGAAAGAGAATCTTTATGTTTCAGTGATATAGGGCACAATCCTGCTATCCCATTTGATGGTGTCACGGCTTAAAACAGGGCGTCAATAAACTGAGTAACAGACGCTCTCTATTAACCCCCACCCTCCCACCAGAGGAAGAGAAAAAGAAGAAAAGGGAGAGAGACTTACAAATTGAATATAAGAAGTTTTATTAATAACGCTAATAATAATAATAATAATAGTAAGAGAAATAATGTAAAATATACAAAACCGATACTGAGTTTCCCGTAGTTGGGTGCCGGGGTGTTGGCGTCCCACCAACAGCTGCCGGGCAGCACCAGGCAGTCCCAGACTGGCCTCGGCAGTAGACGGGAACTGGACTCAGGGATGCACGGGTCAGAATCTGGATCAGGATCGCAGGTAGAACAACGAACAAGCTCCTCTTCAGAAGGTGGCCATGGACAAAGAGAGCGAGACTGCTGTGATCTCCCAGCTTTAAACTGAGTCTGGTGTGCATGGCATGGAATATGGTGTAGGTCACTATTGGGTCACCTGTCCTGCCTGCCCCTCCCTGCATGTACGACCCTTTCCGACTCCTCACTTGTGGGACCTAAGAGATCTGTTGGTGACCTTGGCTGCTATAGTGATAATTATAAACAGGGGCCTTTTTCTGCATTCCTTTCCTACTGTTAGCTCAGTGTAACTATAAACATCAGGTGTTATCAGCTTTGGAGCCGACAGTGTCTATAAAATATGCAGCCAGCTTCAGAAAAATGCAGTTACTGAGAGGAACTTAGCTGTAAAGAAGATTCACTAAAAGGGAATCAGTTCTGTTTTAACCAAAACCAGGACAGATGGGTAGCTATTTGTGCTGTGAGAATTGATCTGTACTAAAGCAATATATTAAAAAAAAGTTGTCACGACTAAGTCGTTTTTTGGTTTTTAGGTTATTTTTTGCTGTATACATTTCTTAGAGCTTAGGTTTGGGGGTTTTTTGGGGGGGCCTAGTTTTTTGGTCAGAAAATGGATAGTAGTTCTTTGGTAAACAAATGATTTCTTTTTGCTGTTTCTATAGTAACATAAGAATGCTTTAGAAATGAATGACCTCCTACAGGCAGAACAGTACAAATTCAAGTGACATTTTCTTACAATGAAGTTTTTAGGATATCACAGGGACTTTACGTAGTATTCAGACTGCGTAGTGCTGCTTCCGTCCTGACAGAAACAAGGACTCAGTGTCCTCAGGAGATTTAATGCTGTTTCATGCATTTTTTAAATTATACATTCTAAGATTTTTGAGTCTGACATTTGAAACTGACTTTTGCTAATCTGTGGAAAAGTATCTTGGTTTTATACAGGAAATGAAATATATACCAGAAAAAAAAGCAACACAAGGGAAGGTTGAATAAATAATAAATAAAGAGATATTTCTAGACAGTGGAGAGTAGTGTTAACTGATTAACTGTTGGAAAAGACAAGTAAAATACTAAAGGGACCGAGTATGAATTCCTGTTGGCATTATCCTAGAACAGGGACTCAGAAGTGCTCTCGCCAAAGTCCCTATGTTTTGGGTCGGAACTCTCCTGGTTTGCATATTCTCACCTTTCTTCATTCCCAGTAGCAGAAGAGCAAGAAACCTGTGCTAACAGGGTCAAGTGAGCATTCCCTTTGTGTAGCAAGTCCTTGCCTCTCCCCTGCACCATGTCCACATCCCCCTCTCTACATGCCTGAGGGCTGGTACTCCAGGAATAGCCAACTACTTTGTGGCTTGGAGGGCAGGATATCAGCCAACAAAAGTGACTGCGCCCTCCGATGCCGAGGAGAGTTTGACCATTAGAGTAAATCCTTAAAATGATTCTGCTATCAACTCCTCTGATACCTGCGCTTGGATCCTTGGCTGCAGTGACCTAGCCTGCTGACTTAATGGGGTACTCCTGATGCATTCCGTTGTAAACAAAGCAGGACTCGGGCAAGAACATTTTGGTATATGCCTCTGCAAGACAAGGCTCATTTATTTAGTTGATTCTAACCTTTTAGGATACTGGCTTACATCAATCCTGTGTTTAACTTAAATGAGACATGGCTCTGCATGAAAATTACCACTGCAGGTTGATTTTGAAAGCTGGTTTTAGGAGCACATACAGAAAGTTGTTTAAACTTTGGGCCCAAACTGCATGTACAGCTTCCACTGAAATCAGCTGGAGACAACTGTAAATGTTTCTGAGGGGAAAGGCCATTTGAATAAGGCCATTTGATTTTTGTGAATGTCAACATTTTAGTTTTAGCTGATTCACAGTCTTGTGTTCAGTAACAACAGTGATTGCTGGAGAGCCATGGGAAGTGAGCCAAGTGGACACAGAGAAACTGCTTTAATATTATATTGTGTCTCTGGCATGCTACAGTGGAAAAACTTAATATGGAAACTGGACATTGCAGAAGTCCAGAACTGGGTGTAAAAGCACCTGTCTGAAAGTTACCAAGTGATTTTTGAGAGTGTGTCTGCACTGAGTGATGGTAGACGTGCTCAAGGAACTTAGGCAGACTGCAGTTCAGAGCTAAAGACTGCTGAAGAGAATCTGATAGCCTGCAACTGGTGACCGGCTTGCTCACCCAGGCAGGCGTTTGAGCTGTCTGTGCAAACACTTTGTCTTACTGTGTACACACTCACCATGGCTTACGGCTGTGCTGACACCAGCCGGTTTGGGGCTCCAGAGCGTTACAGAACCTAATGCCTGTTAAGGGATAATTTTCGAAAACTAGCTACTTCTTCACTTGTTGATGGCTTGGGGGCTGTATGAAGTGATGGACGTACTTTAGCTTCCATTTCAAGTCAGGAAAAAGCAGGAGTCTTTTGACTGTTAACCACAGGCGAGCCAGCCAGCCAGCACTTTTCTTTCTTACAGTGTGCATTGTCTTTCCATGCTCCTTATCCATCCTGTTTGAACAAGCAGGCAAGAAGCAGGTGTACAACAAGCATTTCTGAACGTGTGGACCAAAGGACAGAATGACTGCTTAGGTGTTAGTTGTAGGTGTTTTTCTTTTTTTTTTTTTTTTTTTTGTGAAACGTAAGCAAGGTAACTAGGTATTTTGTTTTAATCCAAGGGAAAAAATATCTCATAGGTCTAACTGTATGTTTGCTAGTGACTACGTTGTACCAGTGTTATTGTGGAGCATAAATGTGTTTCTTGATTCGGAGTGTAGCTTTTGATGGAATCCTAATAATTCAAGACTTACATTTGGACTGCATCTTAAACACAGCTGTTCGCCTAATACACAAACACTTGTGGGAGATCCAGTGAAGCAAAAGAAAGCTGCCAGTGAACTTCCACTTCACACATGAGGTGCAAATCGAGTTAGCGTGTTATGTTAAAGAAATGTTCTCAGTTGCAGTGTAATATATAAAAAGTCCAGTTTCCCTTAGTAGGTAAGTTGTCTTGTCAGCAGTTTCCAACTACTTGAAATAAAAATTTTCCATTTAGTTCTAGTGGCTTGGTAGGAATCCCAGTCCCTTTCCCCTCTCTTACCTTGCCTTATAAAAAAGACATTTAGTTCCAAAGGATATTTCTTTCAGAACCAACATGTTACAGTAACTGGTGTTCATTACAGTCTATTCCAAACAAATTATTTTCCTCAGTTATTTAATGACTTTAATAAAGACTTAATCAATAATGGTTTTAAATATGCAGTTATTTTTGCAGTGTTTCCAACATATATCATTAGCTGTAGCGTCCAAGAGTAGACTTGCAAAAAATAGTGCTGTGGTAGCAGATACTTTAATACTGAAATCATGTTGTGGCAGAGCCATGTTTTAAAGTAGCCAAAATAAAGCGACTTGTATATTTATATTACATTAAAATATGGAAAGAAAGGTTTTTATTGTGAGACATCTGTGCATTCTATCAAGTTAGGTTTTCCATATTTTTTCCATTTGGATTGCCTTAATATTTTTTTTATTGTATGAAAAAGCCAAGATTTGGGAGTAGAAGCTTAAGAGCAGACAGAAAAATTGGTGTAATTTACTTTTGAAGGCAAATCTTTTTTTCAGGCTTCCAGGAAAATTGGTCTTTGGACTTTAGATTCTGCCCTGGCTTTCATTTAGTGCAATCACTGAATTCAGTGAGACTGCATGAAGCATGAGCTGAATCAGGCCTTTTCACTAAAACTTTTTCACTACATGCAACTGCTGTTGCTGTGAAATGATAAACAAGTGAACTTTACCAAAACCTCTGTATCTTAGCCTTTTTTTTGAAGAGAAGATGCCATGAATTGGGGTGATTTATATTGTGAGGCTAAAAATTGGTTTGAAGGTAAAATTGTAAGAACTGATGCAGAGTTAGGCTGGAAAAAGAATTGTCTCCAGAAAAACACGATGCGATGTCTCCAGACTGAATTAAAATCAGAAAAACCTCATAACACAAAGCAATTCTATTAAGTGCTCTATTAGCTATACTTGAGAGTCAGGTTCATGATTGGAATGGTATCTTCTGATTCTGTAATCTGTGTAGCTGATGAATCTTTATTATACTGTAAGCATTGTTTTCAGATAGGTTGATGTTAATTTCCGTTCATTATTAAGCCAAGTGGGATTCATTGGCTCAGTCTTAATGAAGGTGTGCTGGCAATGAAGTATTTCCAAAATGAAGCTTTCTGCAGGTAGTCCTGTTTGCTGCAGTGGGATTATGTTTGGAAATGTTGCAGATTTGAGGTGGAAGTGAAAGAGAAATGAATATGACAAGTGAAAACACAGTGTATGACTTTGAGCAACTTGTTGTTCAGTCTTGGACAGAAACTGCTTCAGCCTTCTGAAAACAGAGGTCTGTTCTTGCAATGAGGCTAAGCAGTGGAAATTGGATAGGTACTGAATTTCTCTGTGTTCAAAGAATATTGAATCTGGTCCTGTGGCTACTGTGGTATAATATAGGGATATATTTTTGTCAGTGCAGGCAAAACTTAACCGATGCCATGAGGCCACCTCAAGTGTTTAAGTCCCCTTGCTAAGCAATCTCTCAGGAATGTCCTGTACAGTGAGAAAGGCCACAGAGAATACACACCAAAGAACTGAGCGCTTCTGTGTGTATGTGGATCTGGTTTCATAGATGCCTTTTGCAGATTTTGCTACAGTGAGGCCATTGCATTAAACCCACCAGTCAGCACTCCTTTCCTGCCATCAAAAGCCAGCCACTGCGCTAGGAAAACTGAACATATGTTATAAGCGTATGTTAAACATTAAACAGAGGCACTGCTTTCACTGCACCACTTTAGACCAATGAGCTCCATTTTTAAGCAGTGGAATTACTGTGGTGCGTTAGGTGACACTCACGCACCCAGCTGACAGCTGGATTTCACAGACGAATGAGCTTTCTCCTTTGTTCCAGGCTGTCTGGAACAGACTACAAGGAGGGAAGAGCTACAAGTCTTACGAGTGGAAAGATGGAGAGTGTTTTCTGCTGTAACTGTAGCATGAAGTAAACACACTGCAAATTAGGTGTAGACTTAAAATGAAATAGCTGATAGATCTAGCAGGCAGTAGCCTGGAAGATAAGAATAGTACTATTAAATAAGAAGATAAGGTTGTCAGAGAAAGCACTCTTTGACTCAGGTATAAGTCTCCTTTATTTACCTTCCAGAAAAAGTCACACGTGTGAGGATGAAGATGAATGAATGAAATAAAATAATTTACTTGAGAGTTAAAAGCTACCTACATGAACTGCAGCACATTTAAGCGCTGGCTTCATTCCAAGTCTATGATTAATGCCATTTTTATTTTGCGTATTCTAAAGCATAACTGCTGAGTATCTTACATGGTAAGGGATAGGATCATTCATAGTGTAAAGTTAGCTTTAAGCATTTGGTTGAAAAATCCATCAATGTTCTCTTGGATCTACAAATGTATGTTATTGAAATTAATACTGATGAGAAAAGTTTGGTTTTGCTCTTATGATAATTTTACTTTTCCATTTGTAATTTGCTAACCTTTGCTATTTGTATTTTAGAGACAATTTGCTGTTTTCTCTCTTGCAGAACGTGGTTCACCACGTAATTTAGTTACCACAGACATAACTGACACTACAGTTGGGTTATCATGGACACCAGCTCCAGGAGCAGTTAATAATTATAGGATAGTATGGAAGTCACTTTATGATGATACAATGGGAGAGAAGATAGTCCCTGGAAGTACAGTGGATGCTGTGCTAGAAGGCTTGGAGCCAGAGACTAAATACAGAATTTCGGTATATGCAACCTACAGCAGTGGAGAAGGAGACCCAGTAGAAGGAGAGGCTTTTACTGATGGTGAGTGTAGTACACCATTGCCACCATTTGTAACATTCTGTTCGTGATGAAATTGCCATATTTTAAAGAAAATGGGCCTTATTTTTCTTCATCTTTTTTTTCTTGAAAAGTCCTTCCAAACCAAAATGCCACCTCAGATCAGTCAATTCTGGCATTTTTTTTGACCATTAAAAAAGAGGACAATCTCTTCTGTGTCATGCAGGTTTGGATTCAGCAATAATTGCTTTCAGCTTAAGCTGTGACTTTGTCTGCAAATTACTCTGTCACCACCTTTTCCTAGGGTTTGGTGTAACTGCTGGAGATCAGGTGGAAGAAATGTTATGGACAGAGTAAGGAGGAAGGGTGGGGTAAATTCCCACAGAATAAATGAACTTTTTTCCCAAGCTATTACCCTTTCCAGTCTTCACAATCCTCAAACTGAGGCTCACTGGGTGATTTTGATGTTTGTTATTTACATTTCCTGAGGATCTTCGGTTTTCTTGTTTGCTAAACATTATGTAGTATCAGTACGAGTCAAAGCAGGCTCAAACCTCTCCTGCAGTGTAGGCAAAGTAAAAAAGACTGAGAGGCCAGGGATAGCTAGTTGCTTTATAGCAAGAACTGGCAAGCAGAGGAGCCAAAATGAATGAAGGAGTGCCCTGAATCAACCTTGATGCTTCTGTTGTTTGCCTGAAGGGGCCGTGTGAAGGTGAAGCCTAAGGGAGTGCTCTGGGGAAGCATCATGTGTGTTTACGTGTCTGTTTTGACTACTGTTGGAGACAGGCTGCTGAACTACTTTAACCTTTGTCCTTGACCCAGTATAGTTGCTCTTAAGGTCTCGCCAGAGTAGTGATTGGTGCCATTGGAAAGAGCTGACTCCCCAGAGTCAAAGCAGACTGCTGTCCCACATCTTTCTTGTTTCTTCAAGAACAACAGTATTAGCTGTCCTGCCTTTTCCAGGTTAAGTAGGCAGCTTAGACATACGATTTGTTGGTTCTCTCAATGTGCTGCCTGAGGGAACTTGCTGTCAGGTCAATTAATACACCTGGACCTGACACTAACTAATGTTGCATCTTTATGGTACAAACACAATTAGCAATTGTCAGTTCCTAGGACTGGGAGAGGATACTGGAGCCTGCAGAGCCTACTTTACAGTGTGGTGAAATACTGACTGATTCTAGCATGCCAAGATGGTTCTGTTTTGCCAAAACCTAGATGGCTTATTCCAGCTGACAGCCAGGATTGCATACTTTTCAGTTCACTTCAGATCATTTGTAATGTTTGTACGGCCTGGAAAATATCTCTTAAAAGCCAAATGCTGCAATTTGTAGAGAAAATGCTTTATTACAGAATCACAGAATCACAGAATGGTAGGGGTTGGGTTTCAGTACATATACTATCCTGCAAATAGTGGTGAGTGATTTTCCAAGCATTTGGAAAGTCACTCATCACTATTTTCAGAATAGATTGTATGGAGCCCAACACCCAGCAGTTTAGATATTTACCAGTACCTTATCAGACCTGTAAACTCAAAATGTAGAAAATCTTAACTCTGTAGGACATTGTGTTATATAAAAAAAAAGGCTTTATAATTTATCACCTTTATTTGAGAGTGCTGAATCCTTTATTTGACAGATTACTGGAAAGAGTGGCTAAATAGAACTACCAATTGTGCTGTGTCATCATGTAATTTATACTTCGCTCTTTTTTTTTTTTCTGTAGTGGAAAGCACACTAATATATGCTTAGTCCATTACATTTAAAAAAATAATTTAACAATGGCCTGTGAGATTCCCCTGTGTCTTCCCCACAATCAAATACTGGAATTCCAAAGAGGGCAGTTTTTTGTGTTTTTTTTTTTTTTTTTTTAATAAAGCAGAATTAATTTTGTAGGCATGCCTTTGAATGTAACTTTATGTGACAAAGTAAACATTTATCCATATTTTTACACTGAAAAGTGTCACCAAATGCCAGGACTGTGACGGTAGACAACGAGACAGAAAATACAATGAGAGTTACATGGCAGCCTTCACCCGGGAAAGTCTTGTCTTATCGTGTGTACTACCGACCACGCAGTGGAGGAAGACAGATGTTTGGAAGAGTAAATGCTCCTGCTACAAGCATAGTGTTAAAGCGACTTAAGCCACGAACTACATATGACCTCAGTGTTGTTCCAATTTATGATTTTGGACAAGGAAAATCAAGAAAAGCAGAAGGAACAACAGGTATGTATCACAAGCTTGTACTGGATTTGATAATAGAAGTTTTGTGCTTAAAATTAGTAATCATGATAGGTAAAAAAGTATGGTGGAGTCTGCCAAGATCATTAATTAAGAGGCAAATTGAAGAAACTGTTAGAGGTTAGGAGGAGAGTTTGATTTGTTGGAAATTTGGCTATAGCATAGCCTGAGCACAGCTTTTTGCTGTTGATAGTGAGGGTGTAAATATGGTGTAAAATGTGACTGAAAATACCGGACTTGTTTTGAAACACTGTCATCAGAAGTCAAAACAAAGTGTTTTGTGAGGAAGACAACATATCAACAGACTACTTAATCAAGTGCTGTCAGTTTCATAATTTGCGTTTTGGTCCTGGGTGTTGATTAGCTAGCTACCCAGCATCCTGTTACTTAGATTAGTTGTCTTTAGTCACCATATTTGCTGTGGAAATAAAAAGGGGGAGTAGATGATTTTGAAGAGTCATCAGTGGAAGCCTGTCCTCAGAGACCATGCTTTTTTTGATGAGCTATCTTCTCCCTTTGAAGCTGAAACTCTAAAATTTATGAAGTCCTAGTGAGAGGATTTTTGCAGTAAAAGCAAAACTCATTTTCTGCTCTGTCTTTAGTATATATCTGATGCTGGTCTTTCATTTTGTAAGGAAATGTTCTCTTGCTATCCAGATCAAATCAACCAGATTTAGAGTCAGTTTTTTGATTCCCTAGATAGAAAGCCATTAAAAGAAGAGAATATTTTTCAGGACGTCTCTGCCCATGTGGATATAGTGCCATTCACTAAGGTACACTGTAAATATTTCATGCAGTTCTCTGTTCTCTGAGACATCTCATGTTGAATGATGAGAGGAAGTAAAAAATGAGAAATGAGTTTTCTAACAGTGGAGATATTGGCACCTCTGTTACTGAAGGAACCTTTCTTTGTAAATTAAAGTGTGATTGATGTAGAGGAGTCCTGAGAACTTCATCAGCTCTTGACCAACATCTAGATTTTCAGTCTTGAAAATTATACTGAGAGAAGTCTCAGATCATCCAGCTGCTTTTGGTTTTTGACCTGTTCATCTTGATACAGATAGGCATCTGTGCTTTCAGTGTAAATAATTGTGCTGGTAAACACTCTTTGGAAGCAAGTGAAGCCTGAGCGATCTTGTTAGTTGAAGCTGTCATGACAATTCAGGGAGGAGTGTCATGAGATATGAGAGAGAGAGGCTGTATTTTTCCTTGTGACTGAGAGTGTATCTACTGTTTCTCAGCAGAATTCAGTCTGAGGACATTTATGGTCTTTCAGCTATAGTTAGACAATTGCATAGACACAGGGATAGGACAAACATTTTTTTTCCCCTCCACCTTTTCACTCCAAAGCTAGAATGGTGACTTACTGTTTGTTCAAATTCCAATTTTTGCAACTTTGAAAATACGCTGCTGCAATATTTTCTACAACTGCACTTTAGATTTACACAAAAGCAAAAGTGCTGCAGGGGCTAGCAGTAGGCTTGTTAACTACTCTGTCTGTTTGTGAGTGCTGACTTGCACCGGGTAGCCGTTAGTCTTCAGAAGAAGTAGCTCTTGACCTAAAAACCTCAAGCTGTTTGGCTGGTACCCCTCTGAATAATTATTTTGTGACACGCTGCCATACCTGTGGTTGGTGAAGTTGCTTGAGCTGCCAGGCCCTGAGCATGTAAGAGGACTGTTGGCAAGACCTTTTCTACAAAAGGGTCCTTGCTTCCACCCTCTCCATGCTCTGATCTGTGGGACCCAGAACTCTGAGGAAGCAGCTTGAGAATCAATGTTGGCGGCTGAGTAGTGGCTCGATGTGATTTCTGCCTGCAGTAAATTCTGATTTTTCCAGTGTCGGTTTAAGAGGAAGCTGCTTCCATTTCTCTCTTTTGGTCTGTATGGCTCACCTACTTGTTGCTGTTTGAAAGAGAAAGAGGGCTGGTGTAAGCTGGTCATTTAGCCTTTCTCGGTAATTAATAGAGAGAAAGACTGATGGTGGTTAGTCCACCTATTGTCAACATTTATTATAAGATCAGATGGATATTTAAGATAGGTGAGATGAATTGCTCTTTATCCTTCAGTCCGTTGGCTGTAGAGGGAGCCTTGACAGTAAGCTTAGCTCACATACCTATTGGTTAGATAGCTAAAATTACGTGAACTGAACCTCACCTTTCACTTCTTGGTACTTATCTTTATGTCAAAGGAAAGGCACAAAGAGTTTAGGACTGCCACTAATACTGGATTTGCATATGGATATTTTATATAAAAGCATACTTGTTGATTTTTTTTCCCCATAAACAGACCTGATTTAAACCCCTTTTTTTCCATCCTTTCAGCCTCTCCCTTTAAGCCACCTCGAAATCTGAGAACTTCTGATTCAACTATGTCAAGTTTCCGAGTAACCTGGGAGCCAGCCCCAGGGCGAGTGAAGGGGTACAAAGTAACTTTCCACCCTACTGAAGATGACGGGAGTCTTGGAGAATTAATAGTGGGGCCATACGACAGCACAGTGGTATTGGAGGAGCTTAGGTATGGATAATAATTCATGTCTTCTTATTTTTTTAAAAAATAACTTTAGCTTAGTGTTTTGTTTAATCATGATCTGGGATTGAAACGCCTGGCAAAAGCTACTGTAAGTAAGAAAGTATTTTTGTCAATAAGCTATGAGGATCTTGATATACAGTCTCTGAAAGGCACCTGGCAGGGCTCTTTCTGAGCTTACTCATTCACATCACTTGTAGTGTTCTTATAGGGACAGTGAAGGAGGCACAAATGTGGGCAGAGGCTGTATTCTGCATTTCACACACAAGAAATCTAATGGGACACTGGAGAAGGCTGCGATTTCTAAACTTTCCTACTGAAAGTTCCTACCTCACATTTGTTAAAAAAAGCTTGGTTTAGTTCTTGATTCATTTTCGCAGAGGCCTGAATTTATAAAGTAGGCTTCAAACCATGTCAAGATCTGTTACGCAAATACACTAAGTATATTACAAATAGGATTGTTAAAAGTCTTAAATTACTTGAATGAAGAAGGCTATAAATTAAAGTATAAAATCTAGCTTCAGCTTTTAAATTGTTGAAACTTCACTGTCTGGTGGAAGAGCTAGTCTTTGGGCTTCACGTTTTAATACCTTCTTTTCCATGGGGGATTTTTTTCTGTGAGAATTTCATAAGTGAAGTGTCAGCATTTAGCTGGCCAAGTGACTGTAGTTACAGTACATTTGTTTAACTATTGCAGGGCAGGAACTACCTATAAGGTAAATGTTTTTGGAATGTTTGAAGGAGGAGAGAGCAACCCCCTGGTTGGACAAGAGATGACCACCCTTTCAGACACTACTTCGGAGCCATTTTTATCTAGAGGTAAACATGACTGAATCAAAGAAAAGGGAGTCTTGGCTTTTGGATAAAAAAAGACTAAAAGTTTACCAGCATTTCCGTATCATTTTTCTAATGCACATAAATATTTATTTACAGGATTTAGTATACTCCCTACCCTGATGACCTAACCCTGGTCTGAAATGACCACTAAGTATGCCCTAGTTCATGATTCTGGTCCTCTGCACCCTTTAGATGATCTTACAAAGATGATAACTCAGGAAACCCATGTTTTGCTGATTACTCAAAGCCATCTGCATTGCATTTTCAAGCCGTCCACATCTGTGTTAAATCACATAGGGTCAAATTCTTGAACAGAGATCATGGCTCATCTACAGGAGTGTTCACAGGAGTACAATAAGGGATTTTAAGCAGATCTTTAGCTCTTTGCTTGTCCATAGACGGTGAATTTTCCTTTTAAGATTAAGATGGTATAATGAACAAAGATCTGATAGTTGGGAATGTCCAGTGTTAATGTGTATTATTTAAATTTATATTCAACATAACCATTATTTAGTCTTTTTTTTTTTTATTACTATAGGAGATTTGGTTCAAAAATGCAATTGCTGCGTGCTCTCCATTATCTGTTTGGGAGTTTCTCCCTGTGTGCCTAAACCTTCCAGTCAAAGTTTGACTATTATGAGAGCAGCTCCCTTGATGTGGTTAATGGGCCTCTGCAAGCTAATAGTTGTGCCCACCATACTCTCAATTAATATCGATGAAGAAAGTTTTGGGGCTTAGTCCTCCTTCTTGGAAATCATAAAGAAGCAGATCTTTGCTTCTTAATAGCCAAGTATGCATGTAGACTTTTACATAAAGGCTTTTGTCTACCGTTTCAAGGCTTGCATAACCATCAGAGAGAATTTGGTGAGGAGAAAGAACCTAACTGCAAAGGCCTTGCAGAGTTAAATAACGGAAAAATATTTTCTGACCGTTGACTCCATATTGTTTTGGCTTAACCGCTTTCATGCCTTGTTTCCACACTGGGCTGTGTAAAAAAAAAACCCCTTTGTGTAACTTTATTGACAACATTTTTGGAAACGTCTTAATTAATTGCCGTCCCACTCTGGCTAATACAAGAGAGTAAAACTGAGAAAAACTACGTAACAAACCATCAATGACATTAGAGTAAAGCTGTAATAAATGTTGCAAAAACAATTGCACTAAGAGTGGTTTGTTATTTTTTATTACGACAGCTGTCATTTCTGTCTTCAGTGTTTTATTTCTTAAGCTAATTAGTTTTACCTATGCGTGGGTTTCAGTCATGGTTAATGTGAAAAATGATTTTTATATCTGGGACTGGAAATGTAGTAGTGCATTATTTATTAATACCAGAAAAAAAAATCACCCTAGGTCTGGTGTCTTTGCTAGAATTTTCCATGTGGGGAACTATGGTAGTTGGAAGAAAAATAAAAGTCAAAATAGTTTAACTTTTATGCTGTACATGAAGCTAACTTTAACTTACATATTAAAGTTATGCATGCAATTTTTTTGAACTAACATGGTTTTACTTAAACCCTACTCCCAACTGATTTTATTGTCCTGACTAAAGACTAGATCTATATTTTCTATGCAGAAGAGGATCATGCTTTTAACCCCCAGGTACATGGAATAGTTATATTCATGAGTCTACAATGTTGGATCAATTATGTGGAACATATATGAAATCACAATATCTTTCAACTGTGATGAGTGTGGCTGATTTTTCTCAATGGGATTTCTTCCATATAAAGACCAGAAGCTCTGATGGCAGCAAGCCAGAAAATTTGCAGCTGGTAACGCAATCTACAGGAAAAGAGAGAGAGCAAGGATATTTCTTTTTTTTTTTTTTTCAAATGGCTGTGGATAAAATCATTATGTCTTTCTGTTTTGTATAAATATTTTGTGATTTTCTTTGTGATGAAAACAATATGATGCATATTTTTTCTGTAATTTGTAAACTGAAGATATCTGAAACTACTTCCTACCTTTTCAGAACATTGCAGCTTTATGTAAATGTTTGTTCTTGTCCCCTCTCTATCTCTTGATCTGTGTTTATGTTTGTGTGTCTTCTCTAAATTGTAGTCTTTCTTTCCTGTATGTGCAAACTTCTATACCACCTGTATCACTATGTCTTTTTTCCCCTGAAAATTCAGAAGTGCTGTTCATTTGAAAGTGGTTGCAATATATACTATGAATTCACTGTTATGTAGTTGAAAATCAAGCAGTATTTTAGCTGTCCATGACAGACTAAAATACTGTGAATTTAGATAATCTGATAATGCTCACTGCCATGTCACTGATTAGTTTAGTAGTATTTTACAAAACCTCTGAAATCAAGTTATAAATCATCTTTATAGACCAAAACAGATAATGATATGACAATAGAGAAGAGCACTGGCCTTGACATTTATGAAGGCTTATTTATAGAAGGAAACATACATGAAGAAATTTATACAACTTTTGCCATGGAACCAGTGACTAGTATGAATAATGTTCACAAATAGGTCATACTTGACAGAGTGCCAGTGAATAAAACTAGAGCTATTTTGGAAGCTAACTCATGACATATAAAAGGATGGGCAAAGAAAGCTATCATGCTAAGGGTGTATTTTTCTGGTGGAAAGCTATCATACTAAGGTTATATTTTCTGGTTGACATGGCAGGTTTAGAATGTAGAACCAGAGCAGAAGCTGATATTGTGCTGCTGGTGGATGGCTCATGGAGTATTGGACGGCCAAATTTTAAAACTATCAGGAACTTCATTGCCCGTATAGTTGAAGTTTTTGATATTGGTCCTGACAAAGTACAGATTGGTAAGTTCTCATATGTTGGAGTGAAAATGAGGCATAACTGCTACACAGCCACGTAAGAACTGAGTAAAGATGGCTTTTTTTCCAGGTCTTGCACAGTATAGTGGAGATCCCAGGACAGAATGGAATCTCAATGCTTACCGAACCAAACAGGCTTTGTTAGATGCTGTAGCTAACTTACCATACAAAGGAGGCAATACTCTAACAGGTATGTCACACTGCCAGGATATTCCTTATGCTCCAGTAACAATAATTCTGGTAGCTGACCTCAGTATTGTTCAGTAAGCTCAAATGTGTCCATGATGAAAGGGCCTTACAGTTCAGTTCAGTGTGTTTGGAAGAGAACAGGCATAGCATAGACATCTAAACTCAGTGGAAGTCTGGAGAAAAGTGGTAGAGGAGAGCTTGGGTGATGAAGAGCTTGGGTTGCTGTTGAGCATGTGAGAAGAAGAAAAGACAGTTCCATGTCAAGGTCTGAACGAAGACAAGATGACGACCCAGAAGGGAGGCTAGAGGAGATCAGATAGGAAGATGATGCATAGAAGGTAAGAGATTAGAGACTTTGAGAGGGCTGAAATAGTATCAGTTGCTGATAAGTCTAGATGTTGGGCTGCAACTAGATTCTGAGTAGTTCTAGAAGGAAGTAAATTGTGGAATGATGTTGTCAGAGTGCAATCACTAGGATGAAATTCTCTCCTTTACTGTGACTACTATATGGAAATAGTTTATACTGATGGTTACCTTCTTTGTACCATGCTAGGAATGGCCTTGGATTTCATCTTAAAAAACAATTTTAAACAAGATGCAGGCTTAAGGCCCAGAGCTCGCAAAATTGGTGTTCTCATCACTGATGGCAAATCGCAAGATGATGTAGTCACCCCTTCAAGAAGACTCAGAGATGAGGGAGTGGAACTTTATGCAATTGGTAAGTATTATATGAAGAGGTGGCCTGTGCCAACACCCCTCCTGCCCATGTGTTAAATGCGCAGAGAAGTAGTCACATACGGAAGTACCTAAGGGGGTATTCAAAGAATGTGTTTAGGGACTGAAGTTCACAGCATTATGTTTCATGGCTGTCATGTCTAACAAGTTTTGTTTTCATGTCTTCTCTGTAAGGTATTAAAAATGCAGATGAAAATGAATTGAAGCAGATTGCAACGGATCCAGATGACATCCATGCTTACAATGTTGCAGATTTCTCTTTCCTGGCTAACATTGTTGATGATGTAACCACAAATCTGTGTAACAGTGTGAAAGGTCCAGGTACATCAAATTTTCAGTCTAATTCATGCTTTTTCCATTTATGTGCTTGCACTGCTAATTCTTTTTTATTACTTGTTGGGAACACTGTGTAGCCCTGGGCTGTTTTTTCAGCTGCTGGTGTGAGGAAGTTGTGCAGACCACCTGAAATGCCCTGCAGGGGTTCTGCCTTTCAACAATGACTGTGTTATACCTAACACAGCATGACATGCTTGGATATGCCGCCTTTTCTCCCAGAGTCGGGAAGCATGTTGCTTAGTGCTTCACCTTTTTGCTCATTGTGCCAGATTTTGATGATACTCATCCAATAAGGAAAATTTCAGCAGCTCTGCTCTTTTTGAGTATTAATGTCTGACAGCCCAAAAGCAAATCCAAAAGCATGGAAAAACAGTAATGTTAGCTGATGGTTCTCCAATGAAGTGCTGGTGTTGAAGGTGGAGTAGGAAAGATAGGGAGTCTGTTTGGTCTTGAGGGTGTGACGGTGAGCTACCTTTTCACACAGTTGTTTTAAGAATTCTGGAGGAATCAGAAGCATAAGCAAGTACCTAAAGAGAGATTTTATCCTAAGCAGTTTTTTTTCTTCTGTTTTTATTCCTGATGATAAAAGATAAATTAATAATTTTTTTATTTGCTTCCACTTGTAGGTGATTTACCACCTCCCTCTAACCTAGTTATTTCGGAAGTGACACCTCGTTCTTTCAGACTGAGATGGAGTCCACCTCCTGAGAGTGTTGATAGATACAGAGTTGAATATTACCCTGCCTCTGGAGGTAGCCCTCAACAGGTTAGTACTGTATGTTCATCACATGTCTGTAATACCCGTGGACTTCCACATCACAGTAATGTCATTCTGAAGTTTGTGCTGTGTATGGCATAACAGTAAATGACAAAAGGCTCCCAAGGTCAAGAATATTGTGCCTCGGTAAATGATACACAAAATTACAAAAAGTAGGAGCATGAAGATGACTTTTGTTGTTTTAAAATCGTGAATCCAGGAGTAAAATGTATTTCTTAAAAACAGTTGACTGGTATTTCTAGTAATTCCTTTCTGTTCATATTCCATTGTGATATATTGGTTTAAATAAGTCTGTAGTAGAAATTTTCTGAGCATACTCTTGGGTAGGCTTACTGTCTTTTTAGTACATTTTCTTGTTAATATAAAAAAAGATGGTGGGTGATACAGGTTGTATAACGGTACTTTGAATCTGTGCCTAAGCATATCCTCCGAACTATTTAATACATAGGGTCAAACTCATCTTGTGGTTATTTTCTACATAGAGAGCCAGTAACCAGCAAACGGTGATTCTAGGTGATCTGAATTGCTCATGACTCTCTTCAACCAGACAGAATAGTATTTAGGAGAATGAAGTTAGATACCTCTGTGTACCTAACTCTGAATTTCCCGTCTCTGAATGTGGCTTTTAAATCTTAACTCAGTTTTGACTTATGCAGAATTTAGCCTTAGTAAATGACCTCAGGATTTGATTTTTGATTAGGGTTGGAGCAGCCATTCCAGTGCATGCTAACTTTACAGCTTAACTGTTTGCTGGCATTTCTGTTCGGCAAGGTGTTGCTAATGCCATGTGCTGTAACCATCTAGATTATCCTGGGAGTTTAAAACTTTTTTCTGAAGTGTTAACATATATCTCTGGCACTTTCTTTAGATTGCTGAGTAATATATAAGTGTAAGCCATGTGTGAAAGCAGGATGCACAGTGAGTGCTGCTAGATATGTCCAGCTCTATTGAAAACAAATGTCTGTCTGAAGTTTTCCTACAGCTTGCTTTGCAAAAACAAAGGTATATTGACAGGATTAAGACCATACTTATTTTTAGTTCCATACTGTTGATTTCTGAAGAGTTTCACAGGGAATGATTTTTTTCTTAGAGATAAGATTACAAATGCATTTGTTGTGCAGTGGTTAACATTGCTTCTCTTTTGTGTAGTTTTACGTAAGTAGGATGGAAACAACAACAGTTCTGAAAGATCTGAAACCTGAAACAGAGTATGTTGTTAACGTGTTTTCTGTGGTGGAAGATGAAAGCAGTGAACCTCTAATCGGCAGGGAAACAACTCGTAAGTTACAAATGGAACTCGGATAACATGTTAACAGCCAGTTTGTTGTGTGGGGAGCTGTCCAGTAGAGCTTTCAGCACTATGGGCTTTCTTAAAGGAAACAGACTTTTTAATTGGAGTGACCAAATTGTGTTGCGTTACACTGCTTGTTCAAATCTTGGCTGAAAAACTAGACCAAAGTGAAACACCATTGTGGTAAAAAATGTTTGTTTCAGCTTCTTGCCAGGCTCATAAAGCATGGCTGTACAAGACTAGAACAACAGACATGAATTACAAGGCAGAGTTTATAAATTCCTGAAATCTCATCGTATACAAATGTGTGCTCCTTCATTTTTATGCTAGATAGTAAATTTCTGCAGAATGCTATGGTAGTTCATTCTAATTTTATAAGATTAACAAAGCCAGTTCAACACAATTACATCACTTCCATGAGACATAACTTAGCCATTATGTTTCTAATATTAGCTGTCTACATGATTGATTTTAGGTATATTTATGCTGAAGGCAACATAGGGTGACTTTCCTGTCTCTTTAAGTATATTGAATGTTAGGTGTTCATTTCACTTCTTTGATTGTTTTGTATTACACTTGTCGTAAAAATCACATACATACTTTAAGGATTTATGAAGTCTGTGGCAATTTTTAATGTTTATTTAATAATGTGAGAAATATAGCAAAAAAGAAGGAAATACAAAAAATCCTTTTATAAGTACAGATCCCAAACCAGTCGTGTTCTGTTTCATATTAGAGCATTCATGTGAGTTAATGCTGCTTTTTAGAATGCTCAAGTGTTCCAGTGCAGACTTATAGTTTTAGCTGTGCGTAGCAAATCTGTAGCACATCAAAATGTGATGACTGTTACCTCATTGTTAAACTAAGCACCACTTAAAATACCATTACTTGCAGATCACCTTGCTACTACCCATAATGTACCCTAATACCCATGTGCTATATTCTCAGTAGTACTACCTGTGATGTGAAATATGAAAGGTGAAGAAGAAGGAAATAAATTAATATGTATCTTTTATTTGGCAGTGCCAATCTCCTCAGTGAGAAACCTGAATGTTTATGACATTGGATCAACTTCCATGCGAGTGAGATGGGAACCTCTCAACGGAGCTACTGGTTATTTGTTAACATATGAACCTGTGAATGCCACAGTCCCTACCACAGAGAAAGAGGTCAGAGAATTTGTCTTCAATTCCTGTACTGCACTAAAAATAAATTAAGAAAACCAGATACATTTTATTGATGTATCATAGCAGTCAAAAGATACTGGCATGTACTTCTCGAAATGCAGTGCACTTACTGGGATATTATATACAATGACATCAGTCAGGAAGCTGTAAATATACTGTGAATCTCACAAACAAAATTCCCTTGAAGTTAAATCATTGCTTGCTTTTCTACCTTTGCTTTATTCGGTTTTTAAACATGGTATGTTGTTTTTCATGTGCAGATGCGTGTTGGACCATCAGTGAATGAGGTTCAGCTGGTAGATCTCATCCCCAATACTGAGTACACTTTAACAGCTTACGTATTATTTGGTGATATCACCAGTGACCCACTCACCACTCAGGAAGTGACATGTATGGACGTCTTGATTTTTACTTTGTTGTTATTGCTTCAGCAACCTTTAACTTTCATTTTATTTCATTCAACAATTTTTGCATATTGTGGTTTGTTTAGAAGACCATCTTTTCAGTGTTTTTTGCATTCTAACACTCATACATTTCACTGGAATTGCCTTTAAGATCTTTTGGAAAAGGGAACAACTATTAAAAGAGGAACAGAAGGCTTTTTACCTTGAATAATAGAGTTGTCTTGACAAGCTTGAGTTTATAGTGCTTTTAAAAGGTCTCAATTTTGCTTGCATTAATTTAGAAGCCTTGTTCCTGAATTCAGACATTGTCTTAAGTATAGAAAACGCCATACCAAGAAAAAAATTGATCTAAACCTGGCTTCCTTTTTTAAACCTTTTGTTAAACATCTTTCTTTAAACATTTACTACTGGCAGAGGCATGTTTCTGGGCTAGATGAATGCAGTATGGTTATTATGTTCTTTAAAAATGTGAAACCCTTAACTATGACATGAAAAGTGGCTGTTGTCACCAAAAGTTATGATCTTAAGCACTGATACTTCTAAAAGCATTATGCTAATAATTTATAAGGGTGAAGCTACTGTAGTTTATAGCTATTTTGCTTGTTGCTGGGACAGTAAGCTCTTAAGCTGTCTCATCTAATGGCCAGAGCAATGAACTTCCCAGAAAGTTATTGCCTCCATTTCAATGAAATGCATGAAAATAATTGAATTCCTTCTGTGAGAGACCTATACCTCTGCTGTGAACAGCATTTTCACTTACTACTGTGCTGTCATTGCTACTGTCATTATTTTTACAGTACCTTTGCCTGGACCCAGAGACTTAACACTTCAGGATGTTACTCACAGCAGCATGAATGTCCTCTGGGATCCTGCCCCAGGAAAAGTTCGAAAATACATCCTACGATACAAAATAGCTGATGAAGCTGATACAAAGGAGGTAAATGACAGGAAAATTTCTGAAAGGACTAGAATATAGTTTTATTTTGAGGATCTAGGTTACTAAAATAATAGTAAGAACAGTGTTATAAGCCATCATTGAGAATAAATAATATCAGTTCATGGTGACTGCAGTCAGGAAAGAGTGCCGATTTCTAGGAAACTGAATAAGCACCAGATAGATTTCTTTGAGTACTCCCCTCTTCTTCCTCCTCCAGAGAGGAAGAATACTCAAACTGGCTTGAGGATTTTCCCGTGCTTGGACAAATAGCCATTTCTATTCTCTGTGTAAGTGCAAGCTGTTCTTAGAGGTTGGCAAGATAACAATTAGGAGTACAGGATTGTGGAATAAAGGTACGTTAGCGCCTTTGCCCACTGCCAGACCGTATGTGAGTATTGTGAGAGATGTCTTTGACTTATGTGCAAGCTTTCCATAATTGCACTGGTAGTCGTGAATCAGCTCTTGGAGGATTAAATGTGTTTCTGTAAGAGAAGGAGGATTTTCTGGAGATGCAGTCCTCATCCTCTTTTCCAAAAGAATGAAGCAGTGGTAGATCCACAAGTAGTACTAGTATCTGAGACAACATGCTTTGCAAAGGGAGTTAGAAAATAGCACTCAACATTCAGGTGTAAATTTAGGGGTAAATGGCAAAATTTAGCGTGGAATAGTTTTCTGTTTTTCAGTACAGGAATTTCTGCCGTTTAATCAAATGCAGAGTCAGAAATAGAGCAATTTACAATTGTTAAGTCACTATTTTTATTCTTAGGTGGAAATCGACAGACTCAAAACCAGCACTACTCTCTCTGACCTTTCCTCCCAAACACTGTATAATGTGAAGCTTGTTGCTGTATATGATGAAGGGGAATCCCTGCCAATAAATGCAGAAGCAGTCACTCGTAAGTGTTCTTAATGACACTTCCTGTGGTTATTGTTTTGCCTTATGTTCTCTTTAAGTTATGTGTGTTGCAATATATTATGGAGTTTAGGTGGAACAGCTGAGCCTGCAAGCTGCAAAGAGGTGACAGACCAGCAACTGAAGCAAAATTATTTGTGTTTAGAGGCTGGAGGAGGAGTACACGGGTAGAATTAGTAAGAAAATACGAGGGCAGAGGAAAGGTTTAGCAAGCCTATGCAGGAATCCAGGAAAGGAGTAGGAAGCTGGGGCATATGCTAGAGGATTAGAGAGACATGATCTTACTTCTGATCCAAGAGAGTTTTTGTACCGTGGAATGCTAAGCCAGTCTGTACTTCTAGAGAATCATAAAGGCAGCATTGGAGTAATCTCAACAAAGAGAGGCAAGGAAATGCAGTTGCATAAAAGGTAAGAGCTGATCTCCAACCAAATGAGGTGACAGACTGAAAGGAGAGAGCTGATATCAGGGAAGCCATCATCCTGATATAGACTTATGATTTAAGAAAACAGCTAACCAGAAGAGCTAGAATAGAAATGAGCAATGTTACCTGCCCCTCACTCTGATGTGACAAAAAGAGAAAAAAACATGCATGTGCTCATCCTTATTTTTTTTCTTCTGAATTTTTCGTTTTGTAGCCTGGTGTTTAAAAATGTTTGAGAATTTTTTGCTTGCTTTTGTGCTAGCCTTTCATTCTATGGCTGTGGTTTTGTGTGAATGTGTGTGTAAGGAAAAAGAGGAAAGCTCTGCCAAAGAAATAATTTTTAGCTGAATTCTCTGGTTTTACCTGTGTACTCATTTCTTCCCAGTGGCTATAATATTTTGACTCCTTAACCTGCAGTTCACCTCTCAGAATTCTTTCTAAGCACGTGGTGTAGTTCAGTCATAACTTATTTGGCTTATATAAAGAATTTTAAGATCTGGAAGAAACTCATGCAGGAGCTTGATCTCTGTGTGTGGGAGTTCATAATCACTCTAATTCCAAAATGTAAGAGCTAGGACTTCAGCTGCTGTGAGTAGGCATGTGAGTTGTGACCTCTACTGAGGTCAGTAGAGCTATGTCTGTTTTATCAGGTGATGACCTAGTAAGGTGACATTATGAAGGATGATTTGCTTAGTGTAGGTGGGCTGAGTTGTACTACAGCATTTTATTGTAGTCATTAGAAGCATGGTAACAGAGAAATGAATCTTCCACATAATCTTCTAAATTATTTGTCTGAGTAATTCCTTGGTTTAACTGTATTTATTTTGTAGTTATGTTTTGTGTAATACTTTTCCTTTTCTCATAATAGAGCCTGTGCCAGCACCAGTCAATCTCAGAATCACAGACGTAACCACGAATAGCTTCAGAGGAACTTGGGATCATGGAGCTTCAGATGTCTCTCTATATAGAATAACGTGGGGACCCTATGGACGATCAGAAAAACAGGAGGTAAGAATAGATAGTCACCATAAGATTTTGTGGGCAGTCTCTCAAAAGGTGTATTTTTGAAGTCGGAAATGTAATTAATAAATGGCCTACAACTTTCAAGCCCACCTGTTGTGCTCAATGGAAGTTCAGTGAGAAGGTATAGAATGCATAATTACAGCCCCTTGTAGTGATGTTACTGTGTAAAAAATTACTTATTTATATCCCACTCTGTTTCTTTATTTCGGGTTGTTAGTTTTGCATTTATTTATTTTTTTTACCTTTTTTTTTTTTTAATTTCTCCACAAGACTATCTTAAATGGAGATGATAATAGTTTGGTCTTTGAAAATTTGAATCCAGATACATTATATGATGTCTCTGTTACTGCCATCTATCCTGATGAATCAGAAAGTGATGACCTCATTGGCAGTGAACGAACATGTAAGTAAATAAAGGGTTTTTGCATGTTGTTATTCATAGCTATTATATCAGACGGCATACATGTACAAGAATTCTGAAAACTCTTTCTACTTTTTTCTAGTACCTTTGATACCTATCACCACACAAGGTAAGAATCTGAATTTCCAGGTATAGTATTATTAAAGAATACCGACAGCTATCTTTTTCTAAACTGAGGAGTGTTGACATTAAAAAGCTGAATCACTTTATAAATATTATTGTGTATTTGGAAGAATACTAGACACTAGATTACCACATGTTCATTATTTTACAAACATTACAGTTTATGTTGTCTTGTATTTAATACATTCTGCTCTTGGTCAGGCATTCATGCAGCCTTAAAAGTATGAATGAAGTGTATGTCCCTGCTTCTTGCTTGAATTACATATTTGTTCTTTTCTTGATTATGTTTCTCAGCCCCAAAGAGTGGACCACGAAACCTTCAGGTGTACAATGCAACTTCACACAGTTTGACTGTGAAGTGGGATCCTGCCAGTGGTCGAGTGCAGAGATACAGGATCATTTACCAGCCTATCAGTGGGGATGGCCCTGAACAGTCGGTAACTAATTTTGAAGTGACATAGTTATTCAACCTTTAATGATAGTTCTGCAAAATAATCCATTGGAATAATTTATTTTCAAAGCACAACAGTGTGTATATTAATCTCCTTTTAGGTGAAGATTTATATTTACAGTGAAGAAGTATACATTCCCACCTTTTTCCAGGAGAGAATGCTCTTTATGAAGCAAAAATGACTTGGATATAGCCTTTTTTTCTTGAAAATCACAGCCTGCTTTCTTGAAAATCACATAATCTATAGATATAACTATAATAAAGTTAAAATGTGTTGAGGAACAAGTCAATCAGCAGATGAGACTAGAAGTTACAGATATATAGTCATAGAATCCTAGAATCATAGGTTGGATAAGACCTCTAAGATCATCAAGTCCAATCATCCACCCAACACCACCATTCCTACTAAACCATATCCTGAAGTGCCACATCTACAGGTTTTTTAAACACCTTCAGGGATGGTGACTGCACCACCTCCCTGGGCAGCCTGTTCCAGTGCCTGACCACTCTTCCAGTAAAGAAATTTTTCCTAATATATAATCTAATCCTCCCCTGATGCAACTTCAGGCCATTGGCTCTCGTCCTATCACTAGGTACCTGGGAGAAGAGACCAACACCTGCTTCACTACAACCTCCTTTCAGGTAGTTGTAGAGAGCAATAAAGTCCTCCCTCAGCCTCCTCTTCTCCAGACTAAACAGCCCCAGTTCCTTCAGTTGCTCCTCATCAGACTTGTTCTCCAGACCCCTCACCAGCCTTGTTGCCCTTCTCTGGACACGGTCCAGCAGCTCAATGTCTTTCTTGTAGTGAGGGGCCCAAAACTGAACATAGTACCCCAGGTTTGGCCTCACCTGTGCCAAGTACAGGGGCACAATCACTTCCCTACTGCTGCTGGCCACACTATTCCTGATACAAGCCAGGATGTCGTTGGCCTTCTTGGCCACCTGGGCACACTGCTGGCTCATGTTCAGCCGGCTGTCGACCAACACCCCTAGGTCCTTTTCTTCTCGGCAGCTTTCTAGCCACTCCTCCCCAAGCCTGCAGCATTGCTTGGGGTAGTTATCACAACAATCAATAATAGGAACTACCACGGCTACTTCCACAGTCCAGAATTTTCAATTGTTTTCATAGTGTGGTTCATGTGCTGTCATAGGGACTTTGCCATGGAACATACTGTGGACAGCTGAGACTGTCTCTTGTAGAATAATAGAATCATAGAATGGTAAGGATCGGAAGGGACCTTAAAGATCAACTGGTTCCAACCCCCCTGCCATGAGCAGGGACATATTCCACTAGACCAGGTTGCTCAGAGCTCCATCCAACCTGGCCTTGAACATTTCCAGAGAGGGGGCAGCCACAGCTTCTCTGGGCAACCTGTTCCAGTGTTTCACCACCCTCATGGTGAAGAATTTCTTCCTAATATCTAATCTAAATCTGCCCCCTTTCAGTTTAGAGCTGTTCCCCCTTGTCCTATCACTACACACACTTGTGAAAAGTCCCTCTCCATCCTTCCTGTAGGCCCTGTTCAGGTACTGGCAGGCTGCTATAAGGTCCCCCCGGAGCCTTCTCTTCTCCAGGCTGAACAGCCCCAACTCCCTCAGGCTGTCCTCATAGGAGAGGCACTGCAGCCCTCTGATCATCTTTGTGGCCCTCCTCTGGACCCGCTCCAACACATCCATGTCCTTCTTATGTTGGGGGCTCCCGAGCTGGACACAGTACTCCAGGTGCAGTCTCATGAGAGCGAGGTAAAGGGGCAGAATCACCTCCCTGGACCTGCTGGCCACACTTCTCTTGATGCAGCTCAGGATACTGTTGGCTTTCTGGCCGCAAGCGTACATTGCCGGCTCATGTTGAGCTTCTCATCCACCAGTACCCCCAAGTCCTTCTCCTCAGGGCTGCTCTTGAGCCACTCTCCGCCCAGCCTGTACTTGTGTTTGGGATTGCCCTGACCCACATGCAGGACCTTGCACTTGGCCTTGTTGGACTTCGTGCAGTTCACGCAGGCCCACCTCTCCAGCCTGTCAAGCTCCCTCTGAATGGCATCCCTTCCCTCCAGCATGCCAACCACACCACACAGCTTGGTGTCATCGGCAGACTTTCTGAGGGTGCACTCAGTCCCACTGTCCATGTTGCCGACGAAGATATTAAACAGCACCGGCTCCAGTACTGACCCCTGAGGCACACCACTCGTCACTGGTCTCCACTTGGACATCAAGCCATTGACTGTAACTCTTTGTGTGCATCCATCGAGCCAGTTCCTTTATCCAACTAGTGGTCCATCTGTCATCTCTTACCACGCTAGGGACAGGATAACTGCCCAGAAGCAGCAGCTGCAAAACCAAATCCATGCAAACCAGATGCTAGGGAAGTCTTTAATGTATTTTAGTGTTTTTTATTGTGATTGAGCAGCTGTAATGATAGGGAGAGCCAGTACTTTGTGATCAGCCAGTTTTCCCTATGTTGTCAGCAAGAGCTGTGTTGACTACTGACGGCCTACGCAACACAGCCTGGGAATGGTAATTCAGTCAGCCTGTTTATCAGAAATGTGTGCTGCTTAAAAATGCCCTGTTCTGCAGTGGGAGGCTGTTGTGGTTACTGCCAAATGACTCAGAGGAACAGTCTCAGACGAAAACCACACTCATTTATGTTGTTCCTGTAATCGGAGATCACACATGTTCAGAAGTATATCTAGGAATGTTTAGAATCGGTTGGATACGTATGCACCCATTTTTACTCTCTTCTGAACAACATGCATTTGAGTTGAGGTAATTGAACTGTTGACTGAATTGAGTAGTTGAATGAAGTTTAGTAAGAAATCACTAGAAGAAAAAGGAACATCGGTATGGTTAATGAATATCTGTAACTAGTTGCTGGTACTGGAGTAAAAAAAAGAATTATGGGCATTCTGTTGAAATTTGTGCAACTAATATACTTAATTATTCACAACTGGATAGAGTCCAGCAGTGGAAGTCAGAGAATACACCTCTTTTTGAGGAGACCATACAGAACACTCATGCTCTCTTGATGGCATTTTAGTGTCTATCAAATAATTCTCTGCCGTATGATAGTAATTCCTTCTCTGCTTTTTGTGTTACTGTGATATTTGATTAAACTGTGGATGCTGGGTAGATAGACCCAGAACAGAATTTATGGAAGATTTTTATTTCTCTGTCTGACATTTAATGGCTTCAGCACCAAGAAACATCACAGGTGATTTGAAGACAACTTTGCAAAAACTGCATGCCAAAGTCCAGGGACCATCGTGGTCATTTAGGTTCAGGTTTTGAAAGGCAAACAGATACTAAAATATGGAGGTAGCCATGATGGGATGTTAAAGTTTTTATGCTTTGAGCTGAGCTTTTGTACACTTCAGTACAAACAAAAAGTTTCCTTGTAAATTAATCTACTTCTATGAAATGTGAAGAAGTCTAAATGCTTGCTTATTATCAGTTCATCATCAGAAGCTTTTGAGTGTGATGAAAAATGTATTAGCTGAACAGGCTTTGAAAATGTGCAGATAGTCTTAAAAGTACAAAGGATGATCTTGAGCAAGTGTAATTTCACACAGTTAAAAACCAAAAAGCTTATGAATCCCAAGTGCTGAACATCAAAGTATTAATCTCAGTGCACTGTAAGTCTTCTGCTTGGTGGAGATTATGATCACAGGTTTATAAGTAAAAAGAAAAAAGAAATATGTAATGGTTTTAGATTCTTAACAAAGACGTTTTTAGAAGCTGAAGTATCATGCTGTAAAATTTTTGAAACCAAGGAGAGATAATGTTGATATCATATCAAATATATTAGGGATCTACAGAGTGTTGTAATTTTTTCCATGCTTGCATTCTACCTGAGAGTGGAGCATAAAAAGGCCAATTCGAAGTCTGTCAAAATGAATAAAAGACTCTCATTGATTTCAATATGGTATAGTCAGAGGCAATGCAGAGAAACAGCTCTTTGCTGGCATAGAACTGGCAGTTGATATATACTTGTGATTATATGGAAGTTTGGAGGTGTTAAAGAATACTGGCTTTGTGTCACTAGACTCTTTCTAAACTTGCTAAGATTAGTATGTACTAAATATTATTATTTTTCAATGTCTACTGCCAGTGTCAGTCACAAGAGCATTGCGGCATGATAGATCACAGCGTTTTCCACTCTGCATCAAATGCTTACATTCTTCACCATAGCAGTAAGCATAAAAGTGGCAGCACAAAAGGAATTTTAACCTTTTTCTTGTGTTTTACTGCAGACTATGGTTGGCGGGCGGCAGAACAGTGTGGTGATACAGAAGCTGCAGCCTGACACACCATATGCTATTACTGTGTCATCGATGTACGCAGATGGTGAAGGGGGGCGAATGACAGGACGAGGCAGAACCAGTAAGTAACTCCTTGGAATCTGCTTATTAGGTGCAAAAAACAATATTGATGTAGAGCTTTTCAAATTCGATGAGAAAAATTTCTTGTGGTGAGATTCGTCCCATTTGTATTTGTCATTTGTCCTTTGGGTTTCAAGTATCTAAAGTAAGAAAGCCTGTCAGTCTATGGGCTGTAGAAAAACCTTGGACCACTACCTTAGACCAGATGCCCAGCTTTCAAGGCTGAGAGAAACCCTGATGCTACTGTGGAACATCTTCCTCATTTTAATCTGTTTAATTGTCTTCTTATGCCACACCTTAAAGCATCTGAAGGCATGTGACTCCCATATATGTGCTGTTACATAGAAGTTTATAATTTTCCTGTCAGCACCTTCAGTTCAAAGGCTGACATTTACAGTGTGCACTTTGAGACTCCACGATTTTATGCTGATAGCATTGTTTTGATCCTGTATAGAAAGCACTGAGTGATTTGTCACCAGAGGCACTTCAGGCATTAAAAACCAATTCACTATTTTAAATTGATTAATTATTTAAGTATAAATTTATTAATTAGTTTGTACTTAGTTTACTTTTGAGCCTGTAATGGAAAGTCAGACATAACAATGTGTTTGGTGAGGAATGAGGAAAACAATCCCAATGAATTCATCTTAGAAGTCTAAAAGAGTGTCCAGAAAGGATTTTTTTCTTACTAGACTTAGCATTCTTTATGCTGTTGGATGGGGCTGATGTGTTCTGATTAATGAAGACAAATTTAACATCAACTATTAAACCTGTTGTTTTTTAAAATTTTTTGATTATACATGACATAGGCATGATCTGACGGCACAGGTGAGAGAATGTGGTTTGACATTTCTGACAGCCCATTGATCTGTTTCAGAACCTCTTACTACTGTGAAGAATTTGCTGGTTTATGACCCAACCACCAGTACTCTGAATGTTCGATGGGATCATGCAGAAGGAAGTCCTCGCCAGTATAAAGTGTTTTATGGACCTACTGCTGGAGGTGCAGAAGAAATGGTAACTATATTGTGTGGATTTCACTGACTGTCTTGGATAAATTGCAGCTCATGGTGCTAGTGAGAGAAATACTGCTGAGTGAAGTGGGTCTTGTTTGCCTATGCACTGGCTTTTTTCTGTTCATAACTACCCTGGAGAAAATGCAGAGCACCTCCATGAAAGTCCGTTACTCCCATATGTGTTACAAATGTTTGATATTGTATAGTAGATCTTCAGTGATTAGTTCTTAGCAAAGGGCTTTAATACCACACACAATTTTTTGTTTATTTATTCTTAGGGCAGTGCATGTGAATATAAGGCTGACTTTAGGGTGTACAAAACAGTCTTGAAAATGGGAACCCTTGTTGCCGACTGGGGAAATATTATTCTTTCCCACTTCTGTTTCTTTTTCTGTATCTGTGCAATGTGATGTGCCTGTGAAATGAGGAGTACATGAATTGCCACTGTTTTAATAGCATCTAGAGAGCTACTGGTGATAAATAGTCTTAAATGCTGTGGAGTTTTACTTTCTAAATTAGCTGCTCATTACTTCTTGTCATTAGCATGTTGTAGTGTTATGTAAAGCTTATTTTTTTAATTTTGAAAGTGACTTTTTGAGGCCTGTACACTGCTAAATAGTAGTCATTAAAGAGATCACTGCAGATTCTGCTACTGTTACTAGCAGAACAGGATTTGGACCCAAAAGTGAACATAGCTGTAAGGGATCGTATAGGAGAGCATAGGACTTAACAACTATTTTTGTTAAGTCCAAGACAGAACCTTCTTGAAAGGCAATTCCAGGAGATCATAGAATCATAGAAAGTTTTGGGTCGAAAGGAACCCCTAGAGGTCATCTAGTCCAACCCCCCTGCAGCGAGAAGGGACACCGCTAACTAGATCAGGTTGCTCAGAGCCCTGTCCAACCTGGTCTTGAATGTTTCCAGGGATGGGGCCTCCACTACCTCTCTGGGCAACCCGTTCCAGTGTTTCACCACCCTCATTGTAAAGAATTTCTTCCTTATATCCAGCCTAAACCCACCCTGTTTTAGTTTAAAACCATTACCCCTCGTCCTGTCACTGCTGTCTCTACTAAAAAGATTGTCCCCATCTTTCCTATAGGCTCCCTTTAAGTACTGAAAGGCTGCAATCAGGTCTCCCCACAGCCTTCTCTTCTCCAGGCTGAACAAGCCCAACTCTCTCAGCCTGTCCTCATAGGAGAGGTGCTCCAGCCCTCAGATCATTTTTGTAGGCCTCCTTTGGACCCGCTCCAACAGTTCCATGTCCTTCTTGTGCTGAGGGCTCCAGAGCTGAACGCAGTACTCCAGGTGAGGTCTCACCAGAGCAGAGTAGAGGGGCAGAATCACCTCTCTCGACCTGCTGTCCACGCTTCTCTTGATGCAGCCCAGGACACAATTGGCCCTCTGGGCTGCCAGCGCACATTGCCGGTGAGATTGAGATACCAGGAACCCTGTTACTTCAGGCTTCACCTTTTCTAAAGTTTTTGTCACATCCAGTCTAGAAGTGAGATGTGGTGGAGGAGAAAGGGAGATACAAAATAGTTTAAACTTTTTGCCTATTTATGCAAATATCATGTCCTTACCTTTCCTCTTAAATTTGTAGACCACAGTACCAGGAAACACAAACTATGTCATCCTGAGGAGTCTTGAACCCAACACACCTTACACTGTAACTGTGGTTCCAGTTTTCCCCGAGGGGGATGGTGGACGTGTCTCTGACACTGGAAGAACTAGTAAGTAAAATAGTCCTTTTCGAGAAAACGTTATGATTTTTTGTGAGTGGCTCAGATGATTAGAAATTTATTTTGCATCAAATATGGAAGATCATTTTCCCCAAAGCTAAAATGTAAGTGTAAGAAACTCTGTTCACCTGCTTGGTTATGGTTGCAGCCTCTTAACTTGTTCCGTTTATTTGTGTATTCGAGTGGAGGCTTTCAGTCCACTTATCTCAGGCAAACTCAGCTCTTATGTTGTGCAGTGAACATACTGTTTACTTCCAAAAAATGGTAAAATTGTAATTGTAGTGCCAGTAGCAATACTGGTAAACAAATGGCAAATCCAAATGGTTAATCCATGCTAACGTCCATACCATGTACTTAAAATTTTCCAGGGAGTCTGAGCTCCAAATGTCAGCATGAACTAAAATATGTGGGTTGTGTCTACTTTTCATACATGTCTGATCAACAGTAGAGTAGCAAAGTGTTGTGATCATACCTTCAATTTGCACTGTAAACTCTGCTGCCTGGCAGGGACGTTTGTAAAGACTAATAGATTCTTAGATTTGTAGATTGTGGGGTAACAAAAGTGATACGTTTATCTTGGGCTGATGTGCTTTTTAGCTTCCTTTGAGCACTGTTATAAATTCAAGAAGAACTAGAACTTACGTAAGCAACTTTGCAAAACTGAATTTAAATTATCCTTTATCTAGTGGAGAGAGGAACACCAAGAAACATTCAAGTTTACAATCCCACACCAAACAGCATGAATGTCCGATGGGAACCTGCTCCAGGTCCAGTACAGCAATACAGAGTTAATTACTCTCCACTGTCTGGCCCAAGGCCATCAGAATCTGTAAGTAATTTAGTTTTTGTACGATTCCTTGTAAGTGTGTGGAGGATATTGCTTCCGGCAAGGAGTGTAGAACAATAATAATAAACTCAGGCCAACTGTCTGCCCAGGAGTGCCCCTGCTGAAAACACTGTGTCTACAGAATTTTAGTCCCTTGGAAATAAATGCTTAATTTGGTGAAATAAAAGAAATAAGAAATAAGAGTCTCCCATTTAAAACTGAGTATTGAGGATTGAGTGCCCTTTATCATATTGCAGGTAAAGATAAGTTGAAATAAATCCTTTTTTGTTTTTTTTATTTTGAAAAATATTTACTAGGAAATGCTGAATTATGAAACCAGATGCCAAGTTTATGTAATTTTACCACTAAAACACCTGTTTACCCCAAATCATTAATGTTTCGGTAGATCTTGGTGAGCGAAGTCTAAATATGGGTAAAAAATTGCCCTCCAGATGTGAAGTAAGAGTTCTCAGATTTCTTAGCAGTTTTAGAGCTAAGCCTGTGAATGTACTCACACAGATTGTACACCCATATTGTACATGTACAGATAATTATGTTTTTATGTAAGAAAGTGTAAGAATTTTTTAATGAAACATTGCATCCGTAAAGTGAAACTGCATATTACTTCACACATCAGTGGGAACCCGTGTATTAGTACCTGTTACAAAATGTCCTTTATATGTCAGTATACCATGACAGAATTTACTTTTTTGATTTCTGTTCCTGAATGTTTCTTCTCTTTTTCTATTCTCTATATTATTTTTTTCCCTATTCTATTTTCTATTATTTTTAGTAAAATGTAAAAAATAACAATTCCATTTGCAGAATGAGAGCTCCTTATGTATTTACCATGTTTTTGCAGCTGCTCTTGAATTTTTATCAATATTCTTTGGGCATTTCAAATTTGTGTTATTTTTCTTGGAAAAAGTGCAGTGTGATCAATTTTTCTAAATTTCATTCACATTGTTCATGGTAACAAGACATGGTATAAACTGAAGCTTTTTTTATATAGGTCCCTTTTGTTTCTGTTTTAGATCGTGGTACCAGGCAACACTCGTGATGTGATGCTGGAGCGCTTGACTCCTGACACGGCTTACTCAATAAATGTTATAGCTCTGTATGCCGATGGAGAAGGAAATCCAAGCCAAGCACAGGGAAGAACATGTAAGAGGCAGTCAGTACTTGCTTGCTGAAATACGTGTCAAAATTAGCGTGTGGAGAATTTGTAAAATTGGTTGCAATCACAAATAATGTAAGCCACTCAGTGCAACTCTGAGATCACTGCATCTGAATTATGGCTGAAGCAATTACAGGCCTCCATGAAAGGGAGCTTTTGCTGTGTTGTCTGGCAGCTGTGGTACATGCATAATCACCAAAGTATCTCACTTGTGAAATAAGCCTAATTTGAAAGTTTGCATTTAAAAGCTGTTCTTTAAAATGTGATTATAGATAAATAGCAATTTGTCTTTTTGGGAAAAAAAAAAAAAAAAGCACATTAAGATGGGTAGAATTTGCTATCAACAAAAAAAATGTGCTTCGTGTTGTGTCTTATGTGATAATTGTGTATGCCAACCTCTCCAGATATGTGTTTTTTACTGGAGATGCCTAAACACTAAAACCTCCTTGTTACAACTTTGTTTGTGGGATCTTGGTTGGCTTACACCTGTCTTCTTTAAAATTAATTCTTGAAACAACGTGTAAAGAAAATGCCTATGGCAATAAGCAGTCACCTCTATTATGCTGCTTCTATGCTTTCTCTATTAAATCCCCATATTCATCTAAAACTTGCAGATGTGACAGGCTGTAGTTGTACTTGTCTGCAAGAGTCTGAGAAGCAGGATATGTGTAGATGCTCACTTTGCGTGTCCCTCTGATGTTTTCTCCCTTCAATACTGCTCCAGTTCCTCCAGTTACGGCCCTATTTCTATTTAAGGCCCTCAGGCACTGCCATATTATCATTGACTATATCTACCTGTATATATTTATTCAGGGTTTCAGGGAGGGCCCTTAGCTTTGGCTTCAGGGCAGCATTTGAATCAGTGAGAGTGAAACTGGACTGGATCCAGCAAATCATGCTCTATACAAACTTCTGTGTTTTCTCTCCTTAGTGCCTCGCAGTGGTCCAAGGAATGTCAGAGTGTTCGATGAGACCACAAACAGCCTTTCTGTACAATGGGACCATGCTGATGGGCCAGTCCAGCAGTACAGAATCATTTATTCACCCATTGGGGGAGACCCTATTGATGAATATGTAAGTTCTGTAATTCCTTTGTAAGCGCTGAGATGTCCTCAGCTGATTCTTTAGGCTACAGAAAAACAAAGACGCCTCTTTTACATGTAGTACGCTTTATATGCTCTATGGGTTCTTTGGTCATTGTTGTCAATGCTTGAGAAGCCATGGTTTATATGAAACAGTTTTTTTTTCTTTCACAAAGGTGCAGAACATATACAGGTTAATGAACCATCTTGTGTGTTGAATATGTGAGTCCTATATTAATTAGAAGATTCTGGGCAGAACCTACTTCCTGACATTTAGTTCAAACGTTGTGCTACAGTGAATAGCCATCTATTAGTTCATACTCTATTCATTATGAAGTCAGTGTGCTAAGATACAGAATAAACATAAATCTGCATTCTATAAATTGAAAAGATTTGGCAGAGTTTAATAAGAAAGCACTGGTAACTTTGGTACAGCATCTAACTTGCTTTTGTAAGGTCCAGTATGAACTGTAAGCGTTTGTGTTTAATTTCCTGCAGCTTAATGATAGCACAAGTTAATCTGATGCTTATAAAAGTCTCTGAGTGTTTATAGCAAAGCCAGACTCAGATCCTATAAAGGTCAATGGCAGAATTCCTGCTGACTGCCACCAGTCAAAATGTAACGTGTATAGAGTGCTATTTAAATGCTGTTACTGCTTATATGTTATTGCATAGGGCATGCTGAAAATTCCCTGTTTGAAAATTCCCTACTGGATCTGTTAATCAGGACACACATATTTTTGAACACACATATCCTCTTTACAGACAAGATTGGACATTTCATAAAAATAGCAAGTCTCAAACAACTGAAATTTTTTATCAAGTAATAATGGAAAATGTTGACTGGGACACGGTTTTGAGACGGATGCCTCAAGTTACTTTCAGTAGCTTCAGTGCTTTATGGCCACTTTATGGAGCAGCATCACTTTTTGGATTATACCTACCTTTTGATTAGAAAAGATCAGTAGTGCGTGGCTGCACCAGGAAGTTGAGGAGATTGAGGGATGCACAGGCACATTTTTACAAATCAAAATAGTTAGAGCTTCCTTCTCAGACTAACTTGTTTCTTCCAGGAAAATGATATCCTAAGATGAGGATAATGAAAAGGTAGAAATGGAACTGATGACTAGCGTGAATGACTTTGACTTCCATCCCCATTTTAGGAGTTTTTTCCTCCCTTTTTCTGTCTCCAAACACATCATCATGACTTTTTCCTTTTTATGAGGGAACAGTACTGAAATCTTGGTAAGGAACTGCAGCATCTCAGTCTGATGTGAGGATAGGGACTGAAGAGTCAATCTGGTTTACCTTTTTGTGCTGATCACAGTGTCTTATAATTTAAAACAACAAATACTAATAATTGTTTATAGGCTTTAACCTTTAAGATATCCTGAATGACTTTATCTACAGTGGATATAAAAAAACCATGCCAAACAATTTTTTAGTTAGGTTACTGTCATTATTGTTCAGTTACAGGACTGAGATTGTTTACCTCTGTTTCTTTTGTGCTCTAGACAACAGTTCCTGGGATAAGAAATAATGTGATACTACAACCACTGCAATCAGATACTGCATATAAAATTACTGTTGTGGCTGTGTATGAAGATGGAGATGGTGGACAACTGACTGGAAATGGCAGAACTGGTAATTAGTTTTAATATTGCATATTCTTTTTAAAAATTAAGGTACATGTTCATAGAGGACTCTAACATTGTTAATGTTTCATTATGCTAATTACATCTTTACAATGTAAGTTTCTAGAGGCTGAAAAATAGTCACTAGTCTAATCAGAGTGTTTTTCTTTAGTTGGCCTGCTTCCTCCTCAAAATATGTATATAACTGATGAATGGTATACACGATTCAGAGTTTCCTGGGATCCTTCACCGTCCCCTGTTCTTGGCTATAAAATCGTATACAAACCTGTGGGTAAGAAAACCTGCTCATTATGAATATACCACCTTCAGAACAGCGAGTGGCTAATGGGAGATCAGAATAGAAATCCTATGTATTGTGAAATGTTTGTGTTAAAGGATTTATTTATTTTTTTGTTTACTGGTTTTGATGGAATCTTAAGTCTTATTATCAGTATTTTATAAGAAGTACAAACTATCAAATACAGTGTTTCATACGTTCAATTACAGAGATTGAATCATATGGTTGAAATTTAATACAGTGACTATAGATAAAGTCCTGGACCAGACTTGGTTTTCCGCTCTTTAATATTTCTTGTCCTTCTGAGGATATGAACGGGTGTATTGGAGATGAGTATTGGACAGGTATTTAGGTACTAATGTCCTTCAGAACCTTTGTTTCATGTGACAGTGAAACAATATGCATACCTTTCTAGAAGTTAAAGTAAAAACACACATTGCACAATAGCTTGTAAAGCTATGTGTATGTTCTGTTTGCAGCAGTCTAATATGCTAAAGTTTAAGAAATTAGTACATTTTTTAGAAAAAACTAGTTTAACACTCAATGACGTATAAAAGATGGTGGATAGTTTTGTAGCTCACCTAATCATGAATCTTTCTCTCTCTCTGTACTTCCTTAATGCTTCCTTTAAATTCAAGGTTCAAATGACCCCATGGAGGTTTTTGTGGGAGAAGTGACTTCCTACACCTTGCATAATCTATCTCCCAGTACTACTTACGATGTGAATGTTTATGCCCAGTATGATTCTGGAATGAGCATACCTTTGTCAGATCAAGGCACTACATGTAAGTCAAAAGAATTTTGTTGTAGTCATGCTAGATATGTGCGCTGATCTGAGATAACGTTTATTAAGAGAGGATTTTTAAGGCTGGTTGTTAGAAAGTCTGAGTATTCTCTCGTGGTGAATACTTATCATCTGTCTATGATGTAGATCTTAAAAACACTAAGCTTGGAACAGTAATGGAAATACAGTTTTCAGTAATGATTTGATGATATAAAATTTTCTAGTCTGCTTCCTAAAGTTTTATTCATCTATAGTTGGAGTCAATCTTTAACTGTCTCCAGCGTACTACAGGATTTAACCATGCTAAGCAGGTCTAGGCTTTTTGCTACTCTGCTACTCTGCTCACAGGAAAGTCCAGTGATTGAAACTTCAGCTTTTCAGAAGGAGATGGTTTTGTTGATGGCCTCAGCTAAGAAACTTGTAAAAATTTCTTCAGTTAAGATGAATCAAGCATCTGGAGTTTTGTAGACTCAGTACATTCTTTTCTTACTGCCATATATATGAGTCAGATTCTGATTTTGGGAAGTTTCTTATTTCATAAAGAATTCAACTTCATGTGAAAACTTGTAAAATGAACTGTGGCCCAATATGGGAAAGATATCAGACGTTGGGCCTTTGTGAATAGGTAGGCTGGGATCTCTAGGGCTTAACAGAAAAGGAAGAGATTTGACTAGAACCGCTCTTTCCTGATGCGAGTATTTTAAAAAATCAAGTTCTGGACCAGGACTACTATTATAATTTTCAGTTTGACGTGCTTCATGCATTACATACTACTTTCCAGAGGACAATTTTTCTCTTTCTCTGTTCACAGTATATTTGAATGTCACTGACCTAACAAGTTACAAAGTGAGTTGGGATACTTTCTGTATCCGATGGTCACCTCATCGGTCAGCAACTTCCTACAGACTGAAGCTAAACCCAGCAGATGGTAAGTGCAATTATTTTTTGCATTTTCTGGAAACATAATTCTCTTATTTCAATGACAGCACCACTTACTTGGGATGGTGGCAAGCACCCACCAGAAGTCATAATACATCTGGTTGAGCTTTAAAGGCTCTGAACATAACATTTTTTCTAGAGTGGTGAAAAAGCTGCAAAGAGGGAGTACTGCTTATTGTCAAGTTAACTTTCATTAGAGGGGATCTGCTAGCTACCTGGGTTTCATATGTACACTGCAGTGTTACTCTCCAGTATGCTTCAGGGTGCATAATCACCACATAATCCTGGTCTAGAAAGGCTTTAAGGGACAAGAAGACTGTTGTCCAATTTCTACACTTATTTGTACACATATTAAAAGGGAAATGGTGGGTTCTGACTTTCTTTCCTTTGGGCTTTTTTGACAGGTTCCAGAGGACAGGAAATCACAGTACGTGGGTCAGAAACGAGCCATTGTTTTACTGGCCTCTCACCAGACACAGAGTACAATGCTACCGTCTTTGTTCAGACCCCTAACCTTGAGGGACCTCCAGTGTCTATGAGGGAGCGTACCGGTAGGTAATAGATGCTGTGAACCTCAAGTTTTGGCTGTAGAATTTGTCTTGTTTCAGCTGTATAACTTGTCTTGCTCTTAAATGGCTTTCAAAAGCTCTTTTAAGTGATCTTCTTTCCTCTTTCTCTCAGTGTAATGTCAACTGGAGTTTATGAGGGAAAGAGAAATTCTTACACTCTTCTTCAAACTAAGTATTTCCTAGCACTTTGATAATGCATCCATTTTTCATCCGAGTGCAGTGTTACTCAGCTCATGCAAAAGTGTTCCTGTTATAATGAAATCATGTACCTTTATTTTAACAATAGCTACAATCTCATTATTCTTGTAACACAAGAAGTTTTTCCTTGCCAATTATACATTGTTTAGGTTAGTGAGAAAAGATTAGAATATTTCTGTGTGGTAATATAACACATAATCTAGAGTTTTGCCTTGACTGAAATAATTTATCTGGAGTTAAATAATTCTAATTTCATTTCAGTTCTCAAACCTACAGAGGCACCAACTCCGCCACCTACTCCTCCTCCACCTCCCACGATCCCTCCAGCTCGGGATGGTATGTTTATTTGTAAAATTATTCAGTATTTTTATGTAGTTGCTGCACTGCTTCAGAGTTCAATTCTTTTTTTTCATAAATTTAAATAGATTTAAAACTAGCATGGCATTTTAGGGAAATGAAGTTTGAGATCAGTTTCCTAATGCCATCCATTTGCTGTTGAGCTTTACTAGACTTCAACATTTGCTGGTCTAGAACAACAAGGTGCATACATTTAGGACAAAAATTCATGATATTCTGTAGCTCTGCAGCAAGTCTGTGAGTCTGTCTGCCCTCAGCAGACAATTTACGTTTTATGGTAGCTGCCAAGAAAAAACTAATTTAAATCATTTACATTTGATTCTTGATCTCTTCCTCATTTCTTGAACTTTTCTTTGAAAATTTTTAATAAATGATTTTGTGTTGAGCATTAGCCATCTGCCATGTTGTCTGCATGGTAATAGAAATTTGCTGAATGTTTGCCATTCTTGAATTTTCAAATTTTGAAGCAACGCTCTTTATTTCACAGTGATATGATTGATGTGTTTAAAGTGTTCCTTTTCCTGGTCTTTCAGTGTGCAGAGGTGCCAAAGCAGACATAGTGTTTTTGACTGATGCTTCCTGGAGTATTGGTGATGATAACTTCAACAAAGTAGTGAAATTTGTGTTTAATACAGTAGGAGCCTTTGACTTGATTAATCCTGCTGGAATCCAGGTAGGCTTGTTACTTTCATTGGGTACATCTTGGAGGGAAATTGAAGATGAAGCTGGATTACTAAATTTACATCTGATTTTTTCTTTCTTCCAGAATGCTGTTATTTTTTTTGTATTAGATTGTTGTAGAACAAGTGTGTACGTGTGTGCGTGTATAATTATTTATGAAATATATTGGTCATTTTGTAAATACAGAGGGAATCAAGTTTATCCTGAGACGTTACTATTCTGAAAGACAGAAGTTGTAGTGTGTGGGAATCCTCCAGGCAGGGAAATTGGGGTGATGTATGGTTAATTTTATATTTTTGTTTCTTTGTATAGGGCATCAACAACTGGTGCACTGCCTAGTTGGTATGCGCTAGGTTTTATCTGTGTCGTATCAGAAATCTGTTTTGGGGTCAGTCTGACTGTTGAGTGAGGGTTACGTTTTAATTTCTCAATGCAAGAAAGGAGTCTGGTGCATGTAGAGTCCAGCTGGCTTGCTATTAGCCTTGCTGAGCTGCCTAGCATCCCTCTGCAGTAAGTAGGCAGATTGCCTTCGAGACAGACACATGCAGAAGTCTGTTCATCCCATCTTAAAGACAGACTACGTGGTTTCACTCCACAGTGGGCACAGTGAAAGTATGAAAAGGTGTAAAGTTAGTCCTCTTAATGAATTAATGCATTTTCAAAGAGTAAACAGTAATAGCTGACGAGGAATAGACTTTCAGGATTTCTGAGCTGATCATAGTTATGTCAATGATGTTTCCTGCCAAGCTTCTTACTGTAAGCCTTGCACCATTACTGGTTTTCTTCTGCTTATGGAAAGCTGGATGAAATCACTGTCTAGGTTCCCACAACCATTTCTCTTTCACTAGATGAGGTGAATGATGTGGGATGTGAGAGATTTTCATACAAGGTATTTCTGGAGCATTGCAATGACCTGCATGTGCAATGCATTTTCCTTGGTTAGAAGCCTGAAGGGTTGTGGGTGGGTTTTTTTGGGGGTTTTTTTTTGTTTGGTTTTTTTTTGTGGGAGATTGTGGGAATAATTTTCCCCAGTAACTATAAAAACTATGTACATTGTTCATGAACTACCTTTTATCTTCTAGGCATGTTTTTAGCTCTTTGATTCCCTATCTTTAACTCTCTACACATTTTTAAGGAAAAGATTCCTCTCATAGTTTGCTGTGTCTAGAGAAGGCCTAATATAGGTGACAGAGACATGCAAATGCTAATATTTAATAAATTATCTAAGTCGCATGCCTCTTGCGATAGTTGCAACAATCTCGGGTTTTGAATTGGATATTAATCATTTAAAAAGGGGAATTTACTTCAATAAATGTGAATATATACATACAGAGATGTCTATTCAACATGAAATTAGTATACTGTAATATTGCAATTTTGCAGGTTATCAAAAGGAACAAAATAAAGTATATATATAATATTTTAAGATTATTTCAGAATAAACATGTACTGATTGTATTCCAGTATTTAAGGCAAGAGAGTACACAATTTTGTATATATCCAACTTTATTGACACTCTATTGCCAATTTATTTTTGTATTTCCTAAAAAACCCCAAAAACCTGGAAGAGGTTTTGTAGATACTGTGCATCTTGCTCAGCAGAGAATAGACACTATATATACTGCATCATAGCAATAGCAATAATTTAGTCATATGTATTTAAAGTTCTGTCGCATTTCATACATGAAAGACAAAGAAAGAAAAAGTGTTGTGTGCACATTGCTGTGATGATATCTATGTATGTAAATATGTATGTGTGTGCATAATGGTACATATATGAAAAAGATTTTTCAATTATTTAATGCCTACTAATATACCACAATACATATTTCAGTGGACAGAGTTGCTCTGAATGACGAGGTATGAGACTGAACACTGTGATATATTCCATTTCAGGTTTCATTTGTGCAGTACAGTGATGAGGCAAAATCTGAATTTAAACTGAATACATTTGATGACAAGGCCCAGGCCCTGGGAGCTCTTCAAAATGTTCAGTACAGAGGAGGCAACACAAGGACAGGTAATTCTAAGCAGTAATTATATTTCTTTAAGATAAAAAGTTTTCAGAAACTGCCTCATTCTCCTAATATTGCATGGCTAATGAATTGGGGTTTTATGTTCTACTGTTTTAGCTATGTGGCTGTTGCTCTTTCAAAGTAAAGTAAGGGATTTCTTCTCTTGTGGACCATACGGCTGACTTCTTGTTCATGGTGCAATTGCAGGCAAAGCCCTAACATTTATCAAAGAAAAGGTTTTGACTTGGGAGAGTGGCATGAGGCGAGGTGTTCCCAAGGTACTTGTTGTTGTCACAGATGGTCGGTCTCAGGATGAGGTGAGGAAAGCAGCAACTGTCATACAGCACTCTGGTAAGCAATTCACAGTACCTGGCTGTTTCGTTTCCTTATTTGTTAAGCAATGCAGTTACAAGTGGTGCTTCAGTTATCTGGAAAACCTTTACTCATCGTTTGTAGCCTCAGAAATGAATTCTAAGTATTTGGGAAAAACACAAAAGTATTTAAAGAATTTAGACTTTCTGGACCAGACTTAACTTTTCTTTCTGTAGGTTTTTCTCTGGGGAAGGATGTGGCTTCCCAAAGCTTTCAAGTAATTCCTCCTGTGTAACTGTTTCATAGACATGACTTTTGGTTACTTCTTTCTCTCCTTGCTTTGTGAACCCCAGGGATCATTGTGAAGTAACTGTACTCCATGCTGGTGCTCTTCATGTCATAGGCCTGGCTTTTTGATCTTTAGGTTTTACCTGGTATAAACCAAGTAAAATCAGTTAAAACCAGGATCTCCAGCTAAAGTAACTGCTTTTGGAGGAGTTGGGCCTGAAACGACTCCTTCATTGCCTTTTGAGCTGAGAAGCATTGCACTTCCGTTTCAGATTTGCTGAATCTGGCTTATGTGAATCTACTAATCTGTTCCTGTCCCTGCACTCAGCAGTTTTGCATTTCAGTGCAGGAACCACCTGGAATCCTGTTTCCTGAGTAAAGAGGTGTTGTACTTACTTATGAAAATCAATGACATGTAAACAAAGTGGTCATCTTCTCTGCCTCTGTGATCTGAAGGAACCAGCTCTGTCTAGATGGTTTCTAAAGATGTTTGGCTACCCTATTGATAAAAATGTCTACAGTCTCCTTGAATAATCTGCTTCAGTGCTGAATACCCTAATAGGTGGAAAGCTTTGCCTCACATTTCACCCAAATGTTTCTTCAGACTACTCAAACTATTGTCTTCTTTTCATTTACCTAGTTAAACAGGAAAGCAGTTGATGACTGTCCACAGTAAAGGGCCTTCATGTTTGAAGCCTGTTGTCATTTCCTCTTTCTGTCTTCTCTTTTCTAGACTAAACAAAACCATTTCCTTCAACCTTATGTTGATCACACTTTCCAAACCTCTTATCAGTTTTTCTGTCCTCTCTGCTTGCTTTGGTTTCTTTGCATCTTAAATGTCATGCGCAAAGCTGGACAGAGTATTTCAGCCAAAACTTCACCAGAACTAGCTACAGAGGAAAAATTATCTTCTTTTTGAAAAATTAAAAATGTAAATACTGGTAGCTTTATCTTTTGCAATAAATGTAAATTCTGCTTTCAGCCTCCAGCCAGCATTTGCAGTGTCTGTCCTGTTTCTTGTCAATGAAATTTTGTGGAAGATTTTTTTCTATATAGTGCTGAATAGTGCGGTGATGTTTTTTTTCTTCAGTGTTTTCTGGTATGGCAAAGAGAGGTCAAATTATCACACGGAGGCTTAGGTGGAGAATGGAATGGGTGAAATGAGTCAGACACAAAATTCTGTAAAAGCTAGAAGATAGCAGAAAACAAAAATTTGTCATAGAAGAGGAGGAGATGCTAATTTAAGGATTTGAAGAGGAAAATCACCATGACAAAGGAAGAGATTATGCTGTTACACCTGGTGATATGATTAAATTCCAGGGTCTGGGTTCTTCTCATTTGCCTTAAGCCATCTAACAACTAAATGTCTAGTCTAAGGTTGTCATGTAGGGTCCATTTATGGCTAGTGAAGAGAGCAACAGATAAACATCTACAGACCACGGCTTCTTCTGTCCTGAAGTTAGTGTGTTAGGGAGGAGAGATGAATTGCATTCTGAATCTGCCTCTGTCTGTCTGTTGATTATAGAAGAAGACTAGACAACTAGCTTAGACTTGTTCCTAACTGAGAAAGTAAAATTTGGTGAGATGAATACCACCCTAAGAAAGTGAAAGAGAAACTGAGAAGCGTGAAATGCATGAGACAGATAGCAACTGATAGAGAACTGCATAACTAATAGTCTGCACAGAGATTTTGGACACAGAACAGATTTATGATGCTGTAGAGTTAAGAAAATTGTACATTTTGTATGAAAGAGTGAGGAGACTATGTAGTCAAGGCTGTGTGAGATTGGATAATGCCCAACAAAAATGAATGAAGGAAGGAGGAGAAAGTTTTGAAAGAAATATGCAAAAATCAGTTCAATCTCTCCTGAGGATGTTCAGAATGTATACTCGTAATGAAGGCCAGGTAAAAGACTAAGTAGAGACTGAGAGATCAATGATAGTGATGGTTTGTGAAATATTGACTTGAAGAATCATGATGTATGTTTACTACATTTCAAGTAACAAGTGTGATTTTTACAGGCTTCAGTGTTTTTGTGGTTGGTGTGGCTGATGTAGATTACAATGAGCTGGCCAAGATTGCCAGCAAGCCCAGTGAGCGTCATGTATTTATTGTTGATGACTTTGATGCCTTTGAAAAGATTCAAGATAACCTCGTCACCTTTGTGTGTGAGACAGCTACCTCAAGTGAGTAGAAGACATCGTTTTCCATTTTCCCAAATTAATACATTTGCTTATATACTACTACAGTTGCCATCCCAATTAAGGTACATCAAAAGAATTGTTCATATATAAAAGTTGGGTTTTATAATATCTGGACATAGTTTAAGGGAGCAAGTTACTTTTTTAAAGTTTTGAAGTAGGTATTATATTTTCTGTAATCTTGTCTCACATTTCAAAAGTGCTGGTATAACAAAAGGTATAACAAAACCAGAGTAACAGTCAGTGTGAACTGCTGTTCTTGAAGTAGAATGATGCCTAATGTCAACCAGGGGGGCATAACAGGTGCCTTATTTACCACTGGTCTAGGGATGCTGAAAAGGTGCAGCTATAGCGTGTGATGCTGTTTCAAAATAATCTAAATAAAGTTCAGTTGTTTACTCAAGTGAAATCCTTCTATGGCAAAAATGAGACATTCTCAGGACTGTCATGTGCAACTGTGTACTCCCTGACTCCCTCATCTGCTGGCTCCTGAGGAGCCATATAAATCTGCAGTTTTTCCTTGTGAATCTGACAGCTGTTATGCAGCCTGACTCATGCCTTAAACATTTATGGAAAGACTGTGTCATTGTGCTCCTTTCTTCTTATGAAGAAGACTTTTAAAATGTTTGGGGGGTTCATCTGGGGGGGACATACAACCTGTCACGGTAGGAATATCCTACTAAAAGTAACGAGTGAAGGTTTTAACAATACATCTACTACAGAGCAGAATGCGGTATGACAAAAGTTAGCTGATAATTAATAATAACACAGACTTTTTGGTCATAAAGCTTTCTGAAGTATATATATGTTCATATCCTGTTAGGTTTTATAGTTCTGAGTTATATGTTGCTTCATGTCTTTTAGCTTGTCCTCTTATTTACTTGGAGGGATATACTTCACCTGGTAAGTAACTGTCTAATATTTTGGCATAGGTTTATTTGTGTCTTTACAGCTCTACAGTGTTTTTATTTTTTATTTTCTCTCCGGATTTAAAGGTTTCAAGATGCTGGAATCATATAATCTGACAGAGAAGCATTTTGCTTCTGTACAAGGTGTATCGCTGGAATCAGGCTCTTTCCCAAGCTATGTAGCATATAGACTCCACAAAAATGCCTTTGTCAGCCAGCCAATACGGTAAGTAAACCTGGAAGACACTTATTTAGGGCAAGCAGGTGAGAAAGGATTAATAGAGTTTGTAGATGATAGCATTAATATCTTATGGACGATGCATTTATTAGATGTTCTTTTTATTGGACTCCAAGAAATATACTCCAAAGAACATTTATCTTTGTTCTCATTAAATACTAATCTAGTTCTTCCATTGTGATCTGTTCACTATTAATCCAGTTGCTTAGTGTTGTTTTTAGGAGATTATGTTTCTTAACTATTTGAGTTGCGTATAATCCAGAGTTTGTCCTTGGGCAGTTGAACAACAACTACTTTAGTACAACAAGCTCCACATTGCTGGAGGCAAATGGTTTCAATATGGAGGGATAAGCACGACTTTTTGCAGGGGGATCATTCACACTGCAGTAGGCAGCACATTGGCGCCATTGATTTAGGGTAGTTTCTCCGCTCCTTGAGTTGCTGTATTTGGCAAATGGAATGGAGTTTTCAAGGGCCTGTGGTCTTAGAGCTTGGGTATAGAGGACTAATAGATGGTCATTCTTTCCGATGTTTTCACACACACAAAAAAACTCAGTTAGCAGTTAGTTTTGCTAAGAGGAGAACAGTACCTCTCTTTTTCTTTTCACATTTGTTCCTCTGCCATCTGTTTAAGCAATTTTCAAAAAAGCCATTCTGAGTCAGAGGAGATGCCTAAAGATGGCCCATTGTTTCTATTAAATTTAAGGAATTTTAATCTTCTTTTCATACAAGCCTTTGAAATCTTCTGCGGTCCTGCCAGACTGGGTAAAGATCAACTCACAGGCACAGGAGCTGAGGTGTATGAAGAAAAAATTTCTTTTTGCCAGTCATTTCAGCTCACAACTTTAAAAGTGAAGGACTGGAGGACCTTTTGAGTTCATTGTCGTACCATTGTAGCTATGGGGGTGATAGATCTCTGACAGCCTGGATTTTTATGATCTAGGGAAGTACAGATAATCCATCACTGTGATCTTGTTTTGCAACTCTCTTACATTAAGATTAAACTTGCATTTAGCAGGGTAAGATGATAAAAAAACAGACTTGCTATTTATTTATTTTTTTAAGAATGTTGTGATATATAGTCTGTTGCCTGCTGTAACAAGTGGAGTACACTTGCCACAGTATTCTGGGCAGTCACTTTTCACGAGAAGCCAGAAAATAAAAATCACTTCAGAGTGGGTCAGCACAGCAACAAAAGCATCCTGATCCTGGTGGCGCAGTTGTTTCCTTATCCAAGATAACTTGGTATCCGAGTTTTAAACAGTGTCACTATGTCTATTGTAATATTTTCTTTCTTGCACTGTGCTGCATGGTGTTGTTGAATTAAGTGATTGTGCTATTATTGCAGAGTGTCCATAGCTGTAGGGGTGCATTAGCTTTGCCTAGAATACAGAGCAGCTTCTCGCTTTATTTTAAGGTTTCTATGTTTATACTCATGAGGCCAAATCCCCTTCTCAGTTCCATTATGACAGTTAAGGAGAAGCAGAAGCTACTTTCTTTCTTGCAGATCGCTTCATGCATTCCCCCCTTCCCCTTCAGAAAATATTGGAGGCCGTTTAATGCATGTTTTTATTTATTTTTTGCTTTCTGTTTTTTTGACGTCTGGCAGTCTGAACATCATAAATCTAAACCTCAGCCACTGATGAGTGAGGTGGAGCTCAAGTACATCACCAATTGCAGGGAATACATTAAATATATCCTTCATTGTATCTTTGCCTGAAGGGCGGCAATAGTTAAGTGCTGTTTTCTGTTGCTTCTCTAAAACAGGCCAGATGAAAAAAGAATAAAGCTGTGGTCCTATTTTCTGTACTTGTCATCAAGGAATTTAAAATATGTGTAGTTTATGCAGAATCTTGCCACAGGAATACATCTCCAAGAGTTCTTGGTCACATTCTGCCTTCCACCATAACCATGGTGCCTGGGCCAATTGAAGACAGGCTGTGAGTTCATGTTAAGTCACCCAAGGATTTTTATCACAAAGTTCTTTTCTATTTGAGAGAGTAGTTAAATTGCCCAGTTCTGTTAAGCACTGTGGTTTCCCTATTATTCTCATGTCTTTTCTTTGAAAAAGAGCAAGTGCTGAAGATCTCATTTTCCTCATGTGTTTCTATGTGAAAAAATGTCCTCATATTGTCTTAACAGGGAGATTCACCCAGAGGGACTGCCACAGGCATACACTATCATTATGTTATTCCGTCTTCTGCCTGAATCCCCCAACGAGCCTTTTGCAATTTGGCAGATTACAGACAGAGATTACAAACCACAAGTTGGAGTTGTGCTTGACCGTAAGGATTATTTTGCTTATTGCACAGAGAATTTATATAATACATTACTTTGCATGCATTCTTCCCAAATATTTCCAAAACCAAAGCATTCTTACATGATAAAAGGATTATATATGTTTAGTTTAATTTTTTTTTTCTTTTTACTTTGTACATCAATTATTTTTTCAGCTAAGAATAATTCAGCTAAGCTTCATTTCAGCTTTCATCTAAAACCAAAGAAATATACATCTATGTACTTATGGGTCAGTAAGACCATCTGTAATCTGTGTTTACCCATTTGAGTGGTATAATACATTTTATCCATAAGTGTACATTTAGGCTGGTGGTTTCAGTAATATGTATAAAAAGTTATGTATTGTTTTCATTTATTGCAGCTGCCAGCAAAGTGCTGTCATTCTTTAACAAGGATACAAGGGGAGAGGTTCAAACTGTAACTTTTGATAATGATGAAGTAAAGAAAATCTTTTATGGAAGCTTCCACAAGGTAAAGGATTGATATCATGAATGTTGCTTTTGGAAATGCTGTTCTTTGAAACAAAAGAGAAGCAAGTAGAAGTCACAGTCAGTTATATCAAGGCTTTGTATAGTACTGTAAGTTGACATAGGGACTTGCAGATCGTGTAAAATAAGATCTCTGAAGTTGTAGCTCTTTTTTTTTTTTTACTGCGTTAAAGGCCTACTTTGAACCTATGTGACATTTGACAAGATCCTGTCAAGAATTTGTCAAGATTTTTTAAGTGGAGGGATAGATCTGAACAAGACATCATAGCCTGATTCCTGGCACATGAAAGAGGTAGAATAAAAGATAAATTGGAAAAAAAAAGAAGAAGGGAATTTGTGATGAGAAGAGATCTGGGCGGGAGTGTAGTGATCTGGAGTCATTCAGAGAAAAAGAAGATATAGCCATAGAAAGTAAGTAGCTATTGACTTACAGAAAAAAGCAGGGAACCAATTCGGGAAGCGATTAGCATATTGAATAAGATTTATATGTTTAACAAATATAATACATGCATGTATATGTATATATTTTGTATGTATGCGTGTGTATTGGTATACTTTTGGCTTAAATTCACTGGGCCTAAAAAAATATTTCAAAGTAATATTAACAGAGGAAGCAACAATAATGCCAGAGAGTCCATAAAAGGCCATATAACCTATTTGCAATTTAGAATGAAACTCATGATTTATGAGTTGTCAAATTGCTAGTGAAATCCTTACATGTTACTTCATGCTGCCAGGCTTCCTTACCTCTAGTCACAGGGAGTTGTTTGACTCAGGCTACAGATATTGCTAAAACACAATTTAAAAAATATTTTCCTGCTGTGTTAAGTGTATATGTCTAGGGCAAGAGAGAGAGTTGCAATTGCAACATTTTTGGTCAGCTGACATGCATATTCTCATCTTTTCATTAATCTACCTTCTGTTTAGTTTAGTGTTCTTCTGATGACTAAATATGGCTGGAGTATAAGATTTGTTTTCTTTACGATACCCTCTCCTGCATTGACTAGTCATTACCAACATCCCTTTGAGGTTATAGATAAGAGGTTGCCTCTGTCAACTTGCTGATACAGGAGGCCACACTGTCAACCTAACTCTGCTAAGCTGAAAGCAGGGAAAGCTAGCTGGTGCCAGCATAATGTTTTGTGACTTTATCTGTTTAAAACATGTATGACTACAAGAATCACACAGTATTATAAAAGCTATTGATTTTCTCAGAATTTGACAGAGGATAATTTCCCAAACTGCTTCTCTGTTATGTCCAATTATTCTTGTGTTTATAATTTATTTAATGGCTAATTATTTTTGCACATATGAAGAGATGTTTATGTCACTGGCTTTGTGACTAATGCTTATAAGTAGGCTTGGATCACACCTGCATTAGGCAGTCTCTGTTTTGTCCTTGGCATTTGGCTTTTTTCTTTTCTTTTTTTTTAATAAGTTAATAGGACAACTGAATTTTAAGGAAATAGGTTAATCTACTGGAGTGACAAAAACTGTCAGTAAAGGCTAGGATAGATATTGTTTTGGTGTAAAAGTTGAGTCATCATCCAGAAGTGCTGTTAAAACACAGAACAGCATGTAGCATACCTCATTTTAGATATCAGTGTGGGAGTTGACACTCCCCTACTCCAGGTCAGTGGTGTGGAGCTCTCTACATGCTGTCCTGCCAGCAGTCTGTTTTAACTGTCTGCTGCTAATGTAATTGACATTGAGCCATATTTTTCCTTGCAGTTCCTCTAAATGTGATATAGCTGAGCAGAATTAGCTGACAGCACTTGGAGTGAATCTCTGCTGATTTATCAGAGCAAATGGGGAACAACCTGCATCCCCGGCAACACTAGCGGTTATGTATAACTGTTCATTGCACTTGCTGGTGAAAAACAAGTACAGGGAAATAAAATCCAACATTTTGTATTATTTTAATAATAAAATACATGCATACATATGAACAGAAAGCAATCCTAAGATGCCAAATGATGTACAGGAGTAACAGCCACTTGCAAATTGTCTGAATGCTCTGGAACTATGTATTCTTGCTTCTGAGACTATTGCTTAGGCAAAAATGAGCCATGTATCAGTTTAGTACAATGTGTCATTCCTACTCTTTTTTTTTTTTTTCCAGAAAGGAAATAAAAGTTCAGATTTTGATAGTATTTAAAGTAACTGGAGTAGCCTTGATCTAAAGAGCTGTATTTGGAATTTTTCACCATGTAACTGAGCTGACTCCTCTGGATTCTCTCCAGGATGATTACTGAGATTGCTGTATAGGTCAGGTTGTTAACAATAGCATCTCAGGATTCCTCAGCTCATGTGCTGGGAAAGCCTTATGTATCAGCTGGGTTGATTAGCTCTGAATAAAGGATAGCAGTAGTTTCAGCTGGATAACAGAAGGAAAGTAAGATTAACACATTTCAGAAGATATTTTTGCAATTTGTCCTGCCATCCAGTTTCAAAGAAATGACAAATCTTTAGAATGCAAGAAGATGTTTTCCAAAATATCAAACATTTTTGTGGTTTTCGTTTGATGACTTACTGGCTCATTCGGTGAAGCACTATTAACTACACCTAACTGTGCAGTGAAATTTACTTTGGCATACTTGAACACTTTTGCGTATCATAGCCATGTTGAAAGCTGTTGAATCTGGCAAGTCCCATAGGAAAAATCCTGACTGCCTGAGACAGTCATTAAATTTATAACTGAATGTTGCGGAGAGACAGACAACTTCTACTTTCTTCTTCCTACCATGGTAGACTTCCTTTTAGATTGCAGTTTTGCAGTAGTTAGCCAAAGGAAATTCAATAATGAGTATATATCTTTGTGCTGATGTACATATGGGATAATAATTTGCTCAGCTTATTGATGTGGTTCATTTAGCAGTAGATCAGAACACCATCAAACTTTATCTTAGAAGGGTTCCAGAAGGAAAGATTAAAGCATGTTTTCTTGAAACCTCAGTGCCTTCTGGCACTGGAAATGGTCGGAAATGATGCTTTATGTTGGTGTGTTAGAAGCTGAAGAGAAAGTTTCTGTTAACATTTTGTTGAAAACAAAATGTAGCAGGATTGAATACAGAAATGTTTTGTTTACTGTAAACACTAAATGCATATTTTTATTAGATTTATGCTTGGACCATGAGATTCAGGCTGGAATTCAGAGCTGGCATTAAATCAGCAGTGAGCTGTCAATGACTTGGGAGAGCCCTGCTTATTTTTGGCTGCTGGAGTCGCTGCTTCTTTGGATAGATAGACAATGCTCAGCAGTCACTGCTGTTTGAACATTTTCAAACTGATGATTCTTTTCATAGAGTCGTAGAATGGTAAGGGTTGGGAGGGACCTTCAAGATCATCTGGTTCCAACCCCCCTGCCATGAGCAGGGACATCTTCCGCTAGACCAGGTTGCTCAGAGCTCCATCCAACCTGGCCTTCGACACTTCCAGGGAGGGGGCAGCCACAGCTTCTCTGGGCAACCTGTTCCAGTGTTTCACCACCCTCGTGATGAAGAATGTCTTCCTAATATCTAATCTAAATCTGCCCTCTTTCAGTTTAGAGCTGTTCCCCCTTGTCCTATCACTACACACACTTGTGAAAAGTCCCTCTCCATCCTTCCTGTAGGCCCCCCTCAGGTACTGGAAGTCTGCTATAAGGTCCCCCCGGAGCCTTCTCTTCTCCAGGCTGAACAGCCCCAACTCCCTCAGCCTGTCCTCGTAGGAGAGGTACTCCAGCCGCTTCCTAAATTTCGTGTGCAAATGAAAATGCAGTAGTATGCCTTTGCTATGCAGATGTCATTTGCTTTATTTAAGTTGTGACAAATACTTAACATTCCAGCAGAAGGACTTGCACATTGGGTAGCTTTCAGAATTAGTAAATGACATCTGCGATGAGTTTAAACTCTTTGATGCATTAGTTAACCTGTAAAATTTAGTCATATAATCAAATGACTGAGTATATGATGTATAAATGATAATGAATTTAAAATTTTGGCATGGTACTTCTTTTATTTTGTGGACAGTTTGCTAAATAATACCAAAATATACTTTGGACATACTCCATTATCTTTCCACTATTTTTTATTAGGTCAATGAACAATGTTGGGAATGTTAATTAAAAACCACTTGTGTACCACAGCACTGAGAATTAAACTGTGATGCCAACTGAATTTCAGATGACAAAAAATGAGGACAGTTTCAAAAGTCTTAATTCCAATTATGTAAAGCATAAGCACATAATGTTTAAAAAGTTTTAGATAAGCTGTGCTGATGCCTTGGAGACAACTCCACATGGGAAAATATTTAATATGGGAAAAAGAACAAATTCTCAGGAGATTGTTGAGGCACTTGTTGACTCAGGACATTTAAGGGAATCTCAGATTCAACTTTATGCCATTTTTTTCAAGCAGTCATCAAATGGCAATATGTTTCTGAAGGGCTACGTACTGTGATAACAGAGACTTTAAAACATAAATACATACTTCAAGGATTCTTTACTGCTGATTTTACTGCATTGATATTTAAACAATTGAATAGATGTTATAATGTTGTATGTAAAATATATGCAGAATGTAAGGTATGCAAAGCCACTGAAACCTTTCTGTTGCCTTAGGATGTTGTTCCATCAACTGCATATTAGATTTACTAAAATGTCAGACACTTGTTTCTTTCTTGGAGACTCCTGAATATCTTCTGTTTTCATTGATGTATAAGAAATTCACTTGCATAACATTTGCTATACGTGCTATAAATTTTTTGAATAGTAATCTTTGCTTCAATTTTGTTTGTTCTTCTGTTTAAGATTTTCTGTGTTTTCTCCAAATGCTTCATTATTTTCTCCTGGCAAACTTTCTCTCCCTTTGTTATGGTCATTCATTTCTCCCTCCTAAGTTTCCCTTATTTCCAGTAATTAATCTCTTCCTCTTCTTCCCTGTTTCCCCTTATGTTGGCATATGTTTTGTAGCCAAATTTCTCTCATGGAAATTTTCCTCTTGCATCTTCCATTATTTTGTCTTTTTTGGGGCAGGCTTCTCTGCTCACTCCCTGTATCTCAATGTAACTAATACCTCTGTTTGAGTCATCTGTGGAAACTGAACCCTGGATCTTTGGATCTGAAACAATCTACTCTCTGAACTACAGAGAGTCTACTAGCCAGTGGGCAGTAACAGACTCATAAACCTCTTGTGTGGTCCCAGCAGTCAGAAGAGGACAAGAAGAGCTTATATTAACTTCCTCTCAAAAAATCTTTTTATTTTTTACTTTTATGCCACCTCAAAGCAATTTTCAAGCAAGCTTTTTTGAATAGAACATTGTAGTTCAACTATTATATTAAATACTAATTCTTAGCTGTGCTTGTGTATTCATCTTCTTGATCTTCAACACATTTTAAAGAGGTTACTAGTGTCTTAGACTTTCCTTGAGTTTGAATTTTTCCAACAGTTGAAAGTAAAGCAGGATTACTAGGAAGAAAATTTAAGAGTATTACATAAATAGTGAAATACTGTTAAAGTATTAAAGTAAATATGCCTATGTGCCTTTTCTAAATATTACATTAAACTTTTTTTTCAGGTCCATATTGTTGTAACTTCATCGAATGTTAAGATTTACATTGACTGCAGTGAAATACTGGAAAAACCAATTAAGGAGGCTGGGAATGTCACAACTGATGGCTATGAAATACTCGGGAAACTACTGAAAGGCGACCGGAGATCAGCAACTGTAAGCAATAAAGATTAACCTGTTCCTTAATGCAAGCCCTTGAAATTTTCTGAGGAAAGAAGTTAGAGATGTAAGATTGGTTAAGGATTGCTAAGAAACCAGTATAGCACCCAAAGTTTTCAAGTGTCTGTACTGCAAGACCCTATATACTTAACTGAGAAATTTGGTCTTGATAGCTTCTCATTCTAGCAGAATTGCAAGAACAAAAATCTAATAGCTGAAAGTTGTGGTCAGGTAAATTCAAACAAGAGCAGAAATGTTTTTCTTTTAATAGAGAGAGCAGTTAGTCATTGAATCCATTTACTGTGGATTCTCTGTCACTGGAAACTTAAACGAAGATTGCTTGTGTTTTCTAAAAGACATACTCTAATGAACAGATTTTAATTCGGGCAAGTCCTATGGTCTGTCTTGTACTGGCTGATCAGACTAGTTCCCGCTGGCTTTATGATCTATAAAACTATAGTGAAAAAGTGGCTGCTGCTATGAAGGGAACACCAGTTATCTTAATGATTTAACTATACTTAATGTACAATCCTATTACCTGGGCTTCATATTAGAAGACTTAAGTCTGCAATCTGACCCGTGTGTGCAAACCCTAACGCCTGAAGAAGATTCTTGGTGCTCACCACCAAATGTTTGGTTGAATGTATCAAACTACAGGATCATAGCTCTTGGGTTGGAAAAAAAAGAGGAAACTGCTTTTACCACACTTAAGGTTCCCGTTTCAGCCTTTCTGCAGAACTTTCCTTGGTAATGTCAGTGGAAAGTTCCATACATGAATCTCTATTAATGTATGACCCCAGGACTGCAGTCCTTAGAGCATGTCCAAGAGTTTTTCAGTCAGATTTCACGTTGAAGTGCACAGGCACGCAGCTGATGTAGAAGTTCATCAGTATTATTCATGAAGTATTGCAAAATATTTCTTGAATCACTTTATTTGGTTAGCTGTTGTTCCAGAATAAGAGCAAGCATCAGTGCTTGAAGTTCTTGTAGTCTTATGTAGCCTTGGTTTTAAATTTTTTATTATTTCTAAATAATTTTTCTGTCAGTGTCAAAAAAGAAGTGAGAGTCTGAATGTTAAATACATTAGAAATAAATTGTTTCAGCAGTCATTTTTAACGCCACTAGATTTCATAAATAACATGTCTAGCATTTTTCAAGAGTCCTTTCTTTTACAGTTAGAGATCCAGAATTTTGACATTGTATGCAGTCCAGTTTGGACTAGCAGAGACAGATGCTGTGATCTTCCTTCTATGGTAAGCATAAATGAAGCAGAAGTAATTCAGAAAACAGTGATTAACAGCAAATTTAACAATATCAATATTAGCCTGGTACCATACCTCATACTGACAAGACATTTAAATCACAGTTGTCAGAGCAGCCAGTGCACAACACTGCATTTCATAGTTTTCTGTCTAAGGGAGAAAGATTGTGATATGCTAGAACTGAATCCCTTAGGAATGGCAGAAAAATGTCAGTTATATTTTCTATTTCAGTGATATTTAAGATCCTAGTTATTATAAATGGAACAGTTGTATTATTTTTCTATTTAATCTGTTCCTAGATTGGCATTCAAAAAGTATCTAGTTTATTCTTTGTCAGTGCAGCTGATTGTCTGATGGATATAAATATTAGAACAACAGAAATTGCATATGAATTTGATTTTGCCTGTGCCTCTGGTGTTAGTGTAGCATATAGCTCTCAGAGGAAATTTGCGAAAGATGTGAGAGGTCCTGCAGAAAGATTTGGAAACCACTGCTTAGCTGTGAGTTTTACTTGTACTTGAAAACAGGATAATAGAGAGTCTTGCTGTTATTGTTGTAGAAAAGTAAACTGCCACTGAGTACTTTTCTTTAAAAGGACAGTAATAGCTGCGATTGCATTTTCAGAGAGATGAAGCAAAATGCCCAGCTCTTCCAAATGCTTGTACCTGTACTCAAGACAGCGTGGGACCTCCAGGACCCCCTGGACCAGCTGTAAGGAACTATTTGCAATAGATGGATTTTCTGATTTTTAAATTTATGGAAGTAGTTTTGTGTTGATCTGTGGTTTTGTGAAATAAAGGTCAGTAAGAGAGAGAGTTTCTATCAATACATCCATAACATCATGGTAACGTGTTCCCCTTTCATCTTAGTTTAAAACACAGTTGGGCAGCTCCTTCCACCTCTACTTGTTTATATAATAATCCTTTTCCTGTATTTGCAATGTGATCTTTGTGAGTAGCTCCTCATTGTTTGATAGGTTGAAAGAATCTGGCCCTATCTCAGCTGTCTTGCGCTTCACATACAAAATATTTTTAATGGACTGTGCAAATATTTTTCCTAAATACAGAGTCAGGATTTCATTTTAAGGAAAGATTCTTTACTCTGTCAGGGAAATAAATTAGTTACTCCCTTTTTTTATGTGGAGAGACAGTAATCTATGGAATGGATATGCTCCTACCAATTGCTTTGAATATAAGGGAATTATACTCAGCCCAATAGTCCTACTTTGAAGCTATCAAAAATGCTGCATGAGGAATCTGAAGCCCAGTTAAGTTGTCTGGCAGTCTACTAGAGAGGTATCCAGAGATTTTGATGAATATAAATTGAAGAAGTTTGTATCTACAGAGACAAAAATGACAATAGTTCTTCTTGGGCTGAATTGGCAAGGCTGAAGCTAATGTAGTTTACCTGAGTTTCTGACACATCTTTTATTCTAGTCCTCTTCTTAGCAGAGTGATCTATATACTGCAAAGCTTAGGGCTTTCACATAAAGAATTTGACAAAGAGGATTCATATTGCACACCAGTATGATGTACCCTTGCTTTCCCTGTATGAAATAAATTTTATTTCCAAATATTACATTTAGGGTGGCCCAGGTGCTAAAGGTCCCAGAGGTGAAAGGGGTTTGACTGGATCATCTGTAAGTATCTTTCTGGAATACATCTATACTGTTGCTACACGCTTACCTGTGTGAAAATTTGTATGCTTAGTTCTATGGCGAGCTAAAATGGAGATTAAATATTTAGTTGGAAATATGCCAGTATGTTATTTGTGTGCAGCCTACTTATTTGAGACTATATATATACAGCCTGTGTATATTCATAGCCTCAAAGGCATTGACGGCACATCAGGAAACTAGAGTATGTGTGTCAGGGTGTTAATACACGCTCTGCAGCATTGTTGTACTTTTCTCTGTACAGAGGAGACAGCTATACTTCTAATTAACACTGCAAGAAGGCGTATATTGGCCTGAGACTGCCAACATGAATCACAGAATAGCTTAAGAAAGGATATGCCACTTGGATAACTGTTTCCACACTTGTTCTGAAGTAATAAATGTATCTCCAGGCTTCTGACTTACCCTAAGTATCTAACCCAAAGGATTTTGCAGTTACAAATCTAAGAAGGGGTTGTAATTTACAACCTTGTTTTAATTTTCTGTTTTAAGGGGCCACCTGGTCCTCGTGGCGAGACAGGTCCTCCTGGTCCTCAAGGTCCGCCAGGTCCACAGGGCCCCAACGGGCTGTCAATCCCAGGAGAACCGGTGAGTGGCCGTTTTGAGTGTGGGTGGTACAGTGTGTGGAGTCAGAGCTGTCCATGGGATTGGTCTTGGGAAGAGGGTAGCAGCTTTGCCCTAACATTTGTTTTTCTCTGCAACATAGTAGTATTATGAAACAAGTCTCTTTCAGAAACAAGTCTCTTCCAATACAATAGCATTTTCTATCCTGAATGTTACATGTGCTTAGGGGATGTCTGTGAAGGGACAGTGTCTAAACACTGTAATGTACATTGTGCTACTCCGTTTTGTCTCTTACAGCTTTTCTGTAGACTTGCTAGGCCTTAAAATTTGAGGACTCAAAACTATCAAACTGTGGTGCATGAAAATTAAGCATACAATATTACTCTGAACATTTCTCATGGAATTACGTGTCCAACTTCTGTTTTCTGAGCTTAAATCAGTAGCTGAAAGTTGAGAGACGCAGTGAGCCCTTTTTTCCTAGGGGGCTTTCCAGGCAAAAGCATTCATGTTTTAGCGAGAGGCTACTTCTGATTTCGCATACATGCCTTCAAAGCCAGAGTAACTCTATTAACTCTGATGAAGTTTCACCAGATTTGGGCTTTTAGAGCAGATAGCATAGGTAACCCTTTGTCTATATTCAGAGTGTATTAAGACTACTTTTGCCATATTTTAATAAATAATCACCCCAAAAGCAGGAATATGATTTTGATGTTTCCTGTTCAGGAATAGCTTGAATTTTAATGTAATTTGGAGCTTTTTGTATGAAGTCTTTGATTAAAATATAAAGTTCATGAAAACAAATAATACAATTGGTGTCTGACTGCACACTGTCTCATTTTGCATTTGAAACCACGTTACCTTCTCAGTCTGTAATGTAATTTGGGAAATGGAAAACAAAATGTGCTTTAGCATTAGGTACACCTTCTGTTTTGTAAGGACAATGTAGAAAGATTTTTTTAACCAGCATAGATGCTGTTCAGTTTTTTGTTATATACCGGGAGGAAAAACTTCATCAAGATGGCCTAGAGGTGCCAAACAGCAAGTAAGGCCAAACACAGTGATTTTAAATATGGAATACAATAAATACTATTATTTGTTATATTCAGTTTGAAAACATTTGATGAATGAAAGCACCAGCAAAACCAAATAATTCTTGGAACGTCTCATTAGTTAACAATATTAGAGCACCACTTTTTGAGTCATATAATTACATTTTTCACGTTAATTGCAATTCACATTGCCAGGCTATGTTTACAAATGGTTCAATTGTTTGTGCCATCAACAGTTATTAGTGCTGGATTATCATGCAAGCCATTGTGGAAAATAAATATTATATTGTCAGATTTAGCTTGTGTGGATTTAGACTATGCATTTATACTACAGCGCTGTAGTATATGTGTAATGTAAGCAAGTTGTGAAAGGCATTACATTGCTTCTTTATATGCTCTTGCACCATGAGTTAGAGAGAAACAGTGATACTTTACAAAGACTGAACTTCTACCTTTCTTGAGCGCAGACAGCTCCATTCAGCAGCTGAGAAAGATAAGGGAGGTTGGGAGAAAGCACGTAACCCTTCCCTGCTTTCCTGCTTACGAAGACATTGATATCAGTCTCTCTTACTGAAAAGTCTGTGTTACTTCCTTACCAAAATATGTCCCCCTTCCAAATGTCTGTTTGTCTGTGTTTTTAGTATAAATCAAAGTCATCCTGCATTTGCAGATGCTTATGAGGTGATCAGTACTGGTTCAGTTAAGAGATATAAGTGTCTTGGTTTATTCCAGAATCATAGAATCATAGAATCATTTAGGTTGGAAAAGACTTTTCAGATCATCTAGTCCAATCATAAATAATAATGCATAGTTGGCTTATGAATTCCTTAATTTAGGTATCTTGCAGGAATTATTTCATGCCCATTTACAAAAATTAGTTATTTTGCTGATGTATTCTATAATTCAGATTCTATAACAATAATTTATGAAAATTATAGGGTCGTCAAGGAATGAAAGGTGATGCTGGCCAGCCTGGACTACCAGGACGATCGGTAAGTCGATCTTTGGACAAGATTATGTCATTTTATACTTTTCATGATGTGGATTGGCTGCTGGACATCTGCCTTTGACATGACTAGGAGTCATGGGCTCTTCTCATACCTTCATAGGCTATAGTTTTGGAAACATAATTATCTTACACTTAGGAGTTTGAAATGTAGGAAATAGTAAGCCATTCAAAACAGCAAGAGTGAAAGAACAACTGTAGTGAGTTAAGCCAGATATCCATCTGGATAGTTGCGAATGCACAGGGGCAGACCATTGGATTAGGAAAAGTGCACTGATAACTCCCCAGGAAGGTCTCTCAACTTCTGACCACCTGCAGTTAAATGTCTTCCTAAAACAGAGGTTGCACAACCTTTGCTGAACCCTTCTTCAGCAATGTTGTCTAATTGCTTTTTACTTTTGGAACTCAAATGATCTTGGGACATTAAGTGTATGCTTTCTGAAAGAAGAAATTAATATTAGATTTCACTTACTTGCAAGTTTCTCTATTGTAAACTAGGATTAGGTTTTGACAATAAAAAATAAGGCATCTTTTTTGTAATCAGCCAGATTTGAATAATCAATAATCTAAGGTCATTGATCTGCATGTGTGGAGATATAATTAATATTACTTGTTTACTATATTGTCCTTGATTTTACTGCAGATATGAAGACTGTATGGGAGGTGCTTGTAGATTTAGTTTCGTGTATCAGATAAGGTCAGTCATGAACCAAGGGCCTAGTATTCTTTAACTGTTTTTTTAGTCCTTGTAAACCTAGTAATGTACATTTAGGAAGTAATAATGTCCTGTACAAAGCAGTGCTACATTTTAGCTTAGAGTGAGATTAGGCAGAAAAAGGAGAAGAACATGACAACATGATACAAGTCTATTCAATATCCAACTCCTACAACAGTGCTACTGATCCTACAGAGTGTTAAGGGATTAGCTGACATTTGTAAGTCATGCTTGTAAAGGCAATAAACCAGATATATCTGTTTTATGGGAACAGTATTGCAAATTGTATTTTAAGTTGAATTACGACCTGATAAGGAAATGGAAGTAAAAAGTAGAGTTAGAGTTAAGACTTTGTATTATGTATATAAAATAAATGGTTTCTCCTAAAGGTTTGTTTTATTTTTGTAAATGTGAAAAGCAACATTGAATACAGATATTTAAATGTGTGCATAAATACTTAGATGATTAGAATAGCATTGAACTTTGTTCTGTTGTTGATACCGTTTATCATTCCTTTTCCCTCTAGGGAACTCCAGGTTTACCTGGTCCACCTGGACCAGTGGGACCTCCAGGCGAAAGGGTAAGGTTTCCTCAGTTTATTTTCTGAAAAGACCGCATAATGGTTTTTTAATTATTATTTTTTCCCTTCTTTATCCTATCTTTTTGTTTTCAAATGCTTTTTCAGAAGGAGTCCTTTTATCACTATCCAACCTAGAAAGATAAAAGTGGAAGGACTGGAAAAACCTGGGGGTGAAAACCTCCCCAGATAGCTGTAGGGTAGCCAGATAATTTCTGTAAAAGTTTCCCTGGTCACCCTTCTGACTAGGTGCTCAGATGCCTGCACCCGTAGAGCCGTGTGTCCACGGAGCAGAGCTCTGCTGAGGTATTCATCCCACTGTCTTCTACACACAGTTGCTGCTGCAGGGGATCCCTATGAAACTCTGCTTGTCTCAGCGTCTGGGAGATGTCATGTCTGTAAAGAATCTGTCTGTACCATTCTCACTGTGAAAGTCAAGTTTGCTCCTTAGCCTTTGCTGATCTGGAACTAAAAACTTTTACTTCAATGGGGGATTCTGAAATGTCTTCATAATGAAGGGCATGCACCCAGGTATTTCATTGTGGAGTTGTTGCAATCCCTTTCTTCTAATATGGGATCAACTGAGTGAATCTCTTTTGTCTTCACAGTGGCATATCCCCTTTGAGATGACTGAAGCAATGACATACCTTTACAGTCAGAATTAATAGCTGATATATGCATTTATAGTTATCCTTTAGTGGAAATTGATAGCCAGAAATGAAAACAGACCACCATGTGATAGCCAGTTGCCAAAGAACATACCATGGGATTGGTGGGTGGAACATTAATGTTAATTTGTGAACGCTGTGTTAGATTTTTGAAATGGGATTTCTCAACATCTCTTCTTGCAATGGAAGTATCTGAGAAGGAGGTTGTTCTTCAGTTTTCCTCAGATTTTCCAGCTAATCTGTGAGTGAGAGAACAGCAAAAAGGGAGATTTTGCTCCTCTGGGATAGAACAAATTTCCTTCTTAAAAATGTTGAGAGAGACTCATTCCATCTTCAGTTAATCAACAGCAGCTGAACATCTAAATAGGCTGAAGGTCACTGTTTCATAGTCTTCTCTAGCATTAGTTGTGATAGCTATTTTTCTAACTTACATTGTGGATCGGTGTTAAAATATATGCTAGTAGTAATCAGGAGTATTGCAATTACATAATCTTAAAGGCCATTTTAATCAGGCGACAATCTTAGGTTACTGTCTAATCATGCTTTTGTTTTTGAGTAGGGTTTCACAGGAAAAGATGGTCCCACAGGTCCCAGAGGCCCACCAGGACCAGTGGTAAATATAATTTTGTCTTTGATATACTCTGAAATAAGAGACCTGAGCCAAGAGAGTGCAACATTAACTTTTTCAGTTTCTGTCACATATGAAATGGATTTTCTGTTTAATATCCTAAATGGAGCTGGGAAACTCTCATTATGAGGTGAGTGGACACCTGTGTAAAGCATGTGTTCACAAACATGTTTTGAAACTGATATCAGCCAGTGTAAATAAGGGAAGAACCAGTTTACCTGGTTCTTTAGGCATGATCTTTAAATGCGTAGCTAGATCTACTGAAACCAATCAGCTTATTACTTGTAGTCTGGTGAAAACAAATGCTGTTAATACAAGTTTTTCCTGACAAGAGTATCTGAGGATTAGTTATTGCTTAAAAAGCTACTTCATCGTGTTTTGTGAGACCATATTAGAAAAGGTGCTGGTTGTTAGAAAAAATCACATCATGCTGGATCAGACAGCCCGAGATAGGCAGGTGGCTGCAGCTCCATGTTACCAGGCCCTACCAGCAGAGAGACAGAAGATGTATTCCAAGTAGGCAGACATACACAGAGCACACATTTATACCATGTATATGCATATAGACAGGAGTCGCTAGGGCAGGGTATTATTTGGACTGCCCCCGCTCCCCCACAATTGTCTTTCGTGTGCTCCTTTGTGGGTGTGCAGATGAGCTTTTCTCACATAATGTAGCTCGGATCTTTTATTTGTTCACATTAATCTGGTATCATTAGAATTTTTATGGACTTCTTGTTGTGGACTTCTACATGGATCGCAGACCTTCTGGATGAAGTTGGAAGGCCAGACTGTCTTGTACTCCTTTAGGAATCTGTCATTGAGTGATACCGAAAGCATGTAGACAGTCTCTGTGTCTGTAGATTCAGAAATGCCTGTTACACTCTAGTGTTTTGTAAAAGGACACATTTCCATGAAGAAACAAACTGTTTTTTTCCTGAAGAAAATTTTCAAGCCTGATATGTACCTAACAGATAAAAACCACCTGATAGGAGCCATTTTCAGTATTGCCTTGCACTCAATACAATAACACATTTCTTATGAGAACTTAGGCCGTTGTAGATTTCCACAATTCACTTTACATGTCTTCTGCTGTAGGGTGCCCCAGGAGTTCCAGGAGTTGCTGGCCCAAGTGGAAAACCCGGGAAGCCAGGAGATCGTGGGACACCAGTAAGATAATGATATACTTATAGTATCAAATTTAAAATTACAGTCTGCTGATGAATATAAGACCTCTCCTTGCTCTGAATACTTGTCTTGCACTTATGACAGTGGTTAGCGCAGTGGAGCTGACCTAAGACCACAAGCCTTTTTTTCAAACAATTTTATTTTTACAGTGTGTCATTTTGCTGAATTTAATAGTTGAGGCTGGAAATTGTGGTCTCTGGTTTCCACTAAAAAGATTGTAGGCTATTACGTGCCAAGACATGTATTCCTACACTGCGTAAGCATGAAGAAATGGGTCAGCAAAATGGCTGGAAGGTCTTTATATTTGTGTGTGTGTAGTAAAGAAGTAGTATGCTGCTGAAGGTGGACAATCTTTAATAATATTACATAATCACTTCTGTTTTGCAAACGTTTTGGTTTTTTTAAAATGTGATCTCAAAATTATTTGGGGGTAGTTTCTGTGGGTTCTTTTCAAACCTTTAAAGTGCATCCTGAATAGGAAGAAAGAGCAGGAGGTGCTGCATTCTACCAACAGTTTCAGGAAAAATTTGAATTGATTCATTTATAGGATTTCTGAGAAATTATGTCTGAGTCGGGGGTGGAGACAACAATTGAAGTGGGAAGTCATTCATTACTTGTACCTGATTATCTGGCAATCAGCCAGAATTTTCCATCCTGTTTCAATGTTATTGTATGTATGAGAGCTGGATAATTTGGAAGACTCCAGGCTTTGCAGGCTGGGCAGCTTGATGGTTATGAAGTGGAAGTTCCCAGGAATACCTGGAAGCTGGGCCATTTTCTCGTACACACGTTGAATTCAGTCTGCATTTGCCAGCCTATAAATCCCATTTCTTATAGCGCTAGAGGACTTTGAGTGTCTTAGGAAAGCTTTCCTGCCTTTAGACATACATTGCTAATGTGATATTCCTGTCAGGTCAGATGCTTGACAGATATAGCTGGGGCACAAGGTGCTGTGGTTTGTTCCCAAGTAAGCTTCAAACTGCCAGGTGTATCCAAGTCTTCCTTCAGCTGGGACACTGGATAGTTGACCCAGTTTAGCAGCAGAGATCTTCTGCAGGTAAATAACATGCATATAGGGAAATTCGAGTACAAGCCCAGTTTCAGTGCTTTTGCAAAATAAGGCAGTCAACTCCTGTCCAAGCACCATGTGTAAGTTCTCCTACGCTCTAATCTTAACAGTTCCTTTCAGTGAGAAATAGATTTTTTTCCCCAGTTACTGCACTTTCTTGTAATGTGACACTGTGCTTCATATTTACCATTTCTTCTGTTTCTAGAACAGATCCCAGCAGGAATTCTGGCTTGCACCTTGCACAGATGTTTTATCTAACTGCTGGTGGACAGAATTTCAACACTTCCCTTTGTGTCCTGTATCAGAATTGCCAAAGGTGCAACCTAATGGCCAGATGCAACTTGCAGTGTCCTGAATCATAGTTCAGGCCTGCCTGAATTGGTAACTTCCTGTCCTGGAGAAACATAACGAGGCTTCACATTGCCTCTGGTAGATACAAGGACTAAATAATTTTTGACCACATCTTCCCTTTTTTAATTCTACTTGAACAATCTGTGTTGTTGGTACTATGCAGTGCAAGTCAGGTGGTAGACCCCTACACAGCAAGGAACATCCCAGGCAAAAGATACACAGTTACATGCAAATTATGAGGAGCCTTTGTGTTGCGAAGACGTTCCCAGTCAATGCAGTCAATGGGAGCTCTTTCCTGATGTGCTAAAAGCTGCCAATGTGCTAAGCTGAGACAGACCACACCACAAATGTGGCTGTAAACATTTCCCTACTTCGATGTGTACTTATACTAGAACAAGTTGACTCTTGAAACATTAACTGAATTTTCATGGAAATAGGAAATTTGACTTTATAATCTGCTTATAAGTACTTCCAAGAGAAACTAATGTGTTTTTTCTGGTGTATTGACAAAATGACCAAGAAAGGAACAGTAAGAACACAAATGAGTTAGTATATCTATTTAAAATTGAGCACTGGCAATCCTAGAGGAAACTAATAGATCTGGTTTCTGTCTGGTCAGAGAGTGAGTATTTTGTAGTAGTCCATACATGTAGGGTAACAGCCATCAAAGGTAGGAAAGAGTCATTAAACTAAGAAACGTGATAGGAAATAGAAGATCTTGAACTATCAGAGAAGACAAGTTCTAGTACTGTCGTTTTATAGGTATGAGAGTGAAAAAGGTAATGGATGCGTATGCAGACTATGTCGTCTTAAGGTGGAGGTGTCTTGTTCATAAAACAGACTGTGACAACAGGGTCTGACTTTGTTGATCTAGAAGGTCCCCAGGAAATAGCGAAAGGCGTTTATGTTTTATATATAAGATGCTGTTAGACTGATGCCTCCAGGACCAAGCAGCCTGTGAAAACCTTCAGAGGGTAATTCCAAGCACAGAAGGGAGATGTGTGTTGTGAGTGAAATGCAGTTTTCCAAGTGTTTTCCATTCTCTGATGCCATCTATGCAGACATCCTAGATGAGGTCTCAAAAAGACGCCGCTTTGGGAGCAGAGAACTGGTGGTTCTTGTGGGGAGCAAACATTCTTTTGGGGAAAACAATTGAGCGCATTATCTTTTAAAGTAAAAATAGCAAAACTTCCTTTGTTTTGTCCTCCTTCAGCTGTAGAATTTTGCTGCAGCCCCAGCCTTCATCCCACAGCTCAGAAAAATCCCACATGCAGCACAAACTAACTTTTCCTCACACTGACCCCAAGTAACTCCCTCATTGCAGGATATCAACAAAACAGAATGTCAGCAGCAGCTGCTGCTTCTCCAAATGCTGGCAAGCAGTTGACTAAATTGCACGGTTTTCTCTATTAAAAGAAAATAAATTGAAATTTAAGAAGAATATAACCAAGTGGGTGGAAGACGCAAATAGCAACTCAGTAATTGCAGTTGTAATTACGTTTTGGAAATCATGCTTCTAAAATATCCAGGTGGAAGATGAGACTTTGTTGTTAACATAGCCAGTCAGCCTCTAATCTTCAAATTTTAAGATTAGTTAGGAATAGCCTACACATTTCCAGTCACAAGGCTAAATCACTGTATCTTTGCAAGGTCACAAGCTGAAGAATGAGGCTTATTTGATTTCAATGAATTGTAAAGTTGACTATGTATCATTTATAATGAAGGAATGGCCTTAGCAATTTTCTGGCTGGGGAACCTTTGTTGGCAATACTTTGGAGCAAAGTTGTGCTTTTGTTACCAGAGCACCTTCCGGTCCTACCAACATTGCTTGTGGCTGAATACAGCCTGAAGAGCTTTTCTTAACCAGTCAGCAAAACCATTTCCAGAAACAGTATATAGGATTTGAACATTTTAAGTTTGCTTCTTTTTTTTTCTTTTCTGTGCAAAGTTCTGGTGTGTGAATGCACTAGCATGTGAATTAATTGGAACAGGGCATTTTAAGTAATTATTAAAATACAACTGGGACAGTAGACCAGAAATCTGATTTGTAATGCTTGCACTTACCTAGTGAATAAACAAGACAACATGCTGCATGATTTGCTTCTGGTCAAAACAATACAAGGGTGTACCATGAAAGCCTTAGAAACAATGAAAATTAGAATGAGCAAGTATTATAAATATGTAGTCAGCAGATAATTTAAAATGAATATGCTTTCAGAAAATAGCAAAAAGTTGCCAAGTTTCAAACAGAAAGAGAAGCACTAAATTATTTGTTGGTGTTTGTTCCCCCATGTTTTCATGTTATAGACTAGTGCAAGTGAAAAACCTGCAATTCTATTCAATGGATATTTCAGACAGATGTGACAGTTTATGACTGAGATGTTAATGTCTGTTGAATTGAGAGCCATATTACATCTCTTTTAGAGCTTCAGTACATCAGTATTTACCCCAATGTTAATTATTGGACAATGACAGATAGATACATCATATTTTCCTCATGGTTTTAATTGTTACAGTTTATTTATGTTGTTATGGCATTTACAAGTCCATGGTCTGCTTCAGCATGGGGCTGTGCTAAGTTAAAACTAAAAGGCAGACTTTTTCCCTGTGGACTTCACAGAGTAGTAAAAGATACAGAAGAAAGAGTGAAGGACAGAAGGGAAAGAATTTTCATTGATTCGATGGGTATATTGTGTACATATTAGTAACTGTCTTATCGGTGGCATAATTTATTCCAGTTGCAGATTTATGGTGTGGCCATTCTAAATCTTTCTTTTGAGTCTGTATGATTAATTTTGCGTGAACCGTCTGTTATGCATGATGCAAATGTACCGTATGGCACTGATGGATGTACACTGATGGACAGTAACTCACTGATGGATGAGCTGCCTCATATTTTCTGTGGCATGTCATGGGGTAGGTGTATACAACACTGCTGCAGAACAGCTCAGAGAGAATAGCAACTTCACACCCTGACACACCCCATGGGAATTTGTTTGCCCAAAACCTTGGAGGAAGTCTATGAAACAGTGCTGCTGCATTTGAATTGTATCCGCTGTGACCTCAGTGGACAGATTTGTTGTCTCATGTTGTTGAAATTAATTGCGGGTACTGTAGGAATGTTATGAAAAACAGCCGCGGCCCACACTTAGCCTTTGCTTTGTTAACGGTGATAAACAGGCTCCTTAAAGAAATACTGCGACGTAAAAAACAGTAATACTTATGATGTATGTATAACTACGTGGAGAGCTGTGCAGAGGAGCAGATGGCCAAACTGGCCTTTCACCTTTGAAATACGCCTTACGTCCAAGTAGTAATTTAGTCTATGAGTGAAAATCTATTTGAACTCATGCTAGCCCCTTTTTGCTTAACTAATGAAGCTCCTGTGCTCTTTGGACGCATTCTGGCAGGTGAGTTTACAACAGATTTTTTTCAAGGAATGAGCTGTGGCCTAACACTAAAGTCACTTGTAAAACTCAGACTGGCCACTTCAAGAGCCAAACTTTTGGCCAAAGTTTTGTTTCTAATGCCCTGGAATTTGGCACTCGTGGCATTTGTCACAGTGAGTATTCAAGAGCATTGGAAGGTGTGTTCATAATGGCTTCCTAAGCAGGTCTTGCAGTAAATGCAGTCTTGATTTCTTTTTTTTCTTTTGTGTTTTGATGTCAAAATTAAAATAGTAGTTTTAAAACACTTTGCAGGTTTGTAGATTTTTCAGAGGGCATCCTAGTGGCTAAAATCTAATTTTCTACTTATTTTAAATGGGCATCTGCAATTTTTCATGTGGCCAAGATCATGTCAAATAGACCAAAGCAAGTTATAAACATCCTTCTGAGATCATTGCTGCCTATTTGAAAATCTTTAAAAATCCATCACACCAAGCATTGTAATTACATTTTCTGTGGAAAGGATGATGTGCTCTCTCTTGATGCTTTTCTTTACTAGCAGTGGAATGCAAACGTAAGGCTAAAATCTCAAAATGTATGAGAGGGGCGCACACAAAATTTTGGTTGCAAAGTAGATTGCACATGCATATCTGCAGTTCAGCATTTAAAAACATCTTTACAGTATACCTGATGTTTTTCCAGCTATAGATACATACATGTATAAAAATTAGCATCAGTCCTTCTCGTTGACTTCGCACATAGTATTCCTGACAACCAAAAAACCCACAACAACCACTAGAATATTCAAAGGCAAATAGAAATTGCTGCTATGAGACTGTTGTAAGACTTTAAATAGTTGAGAATTAGCAGGGAAGCTGTCATTATAAATAGAATGAGCACTTAATGACTTCTCTCTCCATCTTATGTGTCATCTCTGCATAGCGCTTTTTCGCTTAAGAAAAGGTCTGTTTCTTGTGGGTTCAAGGAGACAGCTACCCTTCCTAGATGTGTTATTCTTCATAGTTTACCTTCTTTAATGATGAGTTGGCTTAAGACTTAAACAGTCATATATAATTCACCCAAGACTATTGACCATTTACAGAAATGTGATGCTAGAAATTCAACTTTCAAATTGCCAGTATGCTCCCAGTGTCAGAATATATCCATTTCTGTGGCCCTAGTTTGAATTTTTCCTTCAGATTTTTTTCTTCTGTGTCTGTCGCTGCGATTATACACAAAAGATCACTGCTTGTCCAGTCTTTTCTGTCACCCTCTTTAGTGCCTCTGAAATTTAAAGTTCAAGGAGGACCAGGTCTGACTTCTTGAAGGAGTTAAAAGGTTTTCTGAAATTGCATGTCTCAGACCTGTAGGTGGGGTGGAATAACATAATCCTTCAGCTCTTTTATTTTTACTGTATTTATTTTAGGGTACACCAGGAATGAAGGGGGAAAAAGGTGACAGGGTAAGTCTGCTTTAGAGTCAGTTTTTCTCAGATTTTTCAGTTAAACACTATGTCTTTAAAAGCACAAACACTTTCTAATAAAACACATGTTTTGGTTTTGATTATTTAGGGTGACATTGCTTCTCAGAACATGATGCGAGCAGTTGCAAGACAAGTTTGTGAACAACTGATAAATGGTGAAGTGTTGCTTGTTTTGTTTCGCATACTAGTAATTTACTACTTACTTTGTTAAAATAGAAAAGAAGAGCTTGAGTGATCTGATAGCTGTCCAATGCCAATGAGTTGGTGGAAAAAAATGTAGCACTAAATTTTTACCAGATCCAAATGGCTAGCTTGATCATGAACTAATCTGTGACCTTCTGAAATACACGTGCAAATCTAATACTCTGTACCAAAGGAAGGTGACTTTCTGTTTGTCAATCTGGTCCATAAGTACCTTATCTTTGTCATAAAATCAGTATACATTTTTTCATTAAACATGTCTTACCTTCAGGAGGAGGGAATTGGTGAGAAAAAGGATGTTCACTGCAGGTACTTTGCTAGCAGGAAAAGACAGATGAGTGTTGGATAAATACTGTGCACAGAATCAGCCGTGCTATGCAAGTAAAAATTATTTTTGTTTGGATAAGGACTCCAAATTGAATTTCAGTCCTCTACTGCCACACAGTGCAGCTCTGCAGCCCGTGAAAGTGTTCTCTACAGAGGCTTTTTCTCTCTGTCCCTGAGGCAGGTTTTTTGCCATCAGTAGACCTGCCGAGGAGGACAGACACCAATGTGCCTATAATTTGTTCTTAATATTGTTTCTGCAACAAGAGTAAGTGCTGATTGAGGTAAACAGATACACCCTTTGGATGATTAGGAATGCTTGGGGAGGAGGACAGTATGCCCTTTAAAATGTCTGTGATGGCAGCTGTTTGAAAGATGTCTATTAGTGAGCCATCACAGAGGAAGGAAAGTGAATTCATGAATGCATTAGGCTTATAAATAAGGATGTGTAATCTGAGATCTTTTAGCGTCTCTTTTTTGAATGTCCCTGCCTTATTTTTTTCATAGTCAGCTCACCTCTTCAAAGGTGTGCTAGGACTGGCACATTACACTTATCAGGTAGGGCTAGACGTGGCTCCCAGTTAAGGGCTCTTTTCTGCATAGTTTCACAGTGCTGTTGCTTTTGTCCAGACACCTTTCCTTGGAAATGAAATTTTCCTGTATGCAGAAGGTAGATAGGTACAAGCCTATGCATCCTGCAGGTTTAAGACTTCAACAGTAGTGTCCTGCTAGCTCTACACATGAATAATTCGTACTGTGTGGTAGCTTCAGAGCTCTGAAGGTACATAGAAATGTGATGCTCCACCACTGGAAGTGTAACAAGTCCTTTCTGTTCTTCAGAGTAGAAATAACCTCTAATTAGAACTCTGAGAGCAAGAGTATTGTAAACAAATGCTTATTTTGTGACTTCAGTTGCTTTAAAATTAATTTTTGTTAATGTTATTGGCTGCCAGAATCCCCTTTACCTTTCTTCCCTCCCTCCTCTGTTTACATTCAGCCTTTTTATCAGACATTCATGTTAAGTCTTCCCAATTCATCTGTGCTATTTAATTACTAATTTATTGAATGGGAACAAGGATAGGATTTAATGAAGAGAGATAATTTGTTATTCATTCGCACTCTGATAAAAGACTTTCACTCATTTCACATGGTTTATTGAACCATTTTTCTTTCGTTTTGAAGGTCAAATGAGCCGATTCAATCAAATGTTGAATCAAATCCCCAATGATTATTACTCAAACCGTAACCAGCCAGGCCCACCAGGCCCACCTGGTCCCCCAGGAGCTGCTGGGACGAGAGGAGAGCCTGGACCTGGAGGAAGACCAGGATTCCCAGGACCTCCTGGGGTCCAAGGACCACCCGGTGAAAGAGGTGAGTAAATTCCAAGGCAGCTGTGTATTTCACAGTGGACATAGTGCAGAGGCTGCCAGAAAGGCAGTCTGATCCCTTTACCGTGTCAAACTAGGAAGCCCACTCCTAGAAGTAGCCTGTTAGGTCAGTTGGATTGCTGGAGGGACACTGATGTTCTGGAGGACAAGGTTAATTACATCAGTGCTTTCCTCAGTCTCTCCCATGCTCATGTTTCAAGAAACAAAAAGTTGGTATAACATTTTGGCTGCTGTCTCAGACTTCCACAGGATATCCCAGAAAAGTGAATGTACTCAGAACTCTTCTGGCACTAAACAGCTACATCTTGAAAGGCTGTTTGGAGTAACACAACTCTGTAGTACAGAACTCTGATTAAGAGAGAAAATGAGTCATTACCAAAACCAAAAAAAAAGTAGGAGCTGAAAGAATTAGATCTACATCCTTGGGTCTTTGCAGTACTCTGAGAGAGGGAAGCAATCCTGAACTGAGTTTGAGCGTATGGGTAAACATATTTCGTGGCTACCTTGGATCACTGCAATGGCATGGAGTGTCTGTACTGTACTATGTTGTGGCCTTGACTTATTCCATAGGCTCAGTGCTGCATTTTCTAGCATATATTGTAGTATAATATTTAAAAAAGACTGGGAAAAAATCAAGGAAGAATGAATTTCTGAATTCTGCTCTTAAACTTATTTCATCATAACTGTTTCTAAGGAAGTGTGAAGCATCCTATAGCAGAAGTATGCAAGCTTGAAAATACCTCCCTGTTTGTAGTTTAAAATAAGAAGGTTCTGTGGTGTTTTAAGTATCTCAAAGACTTTTCCAGGTTTGAGAAAGTTTATTCACAATAAATTACCTCTGCAGCCTACTTTATTTTTAGGTTAGTGTATTTATATCCAAATTATTTTCCCAAAAGCACGTTTGGACATCTGTAGAAAGTGAGGTTTGACCCAATTTGTTACATTAATTAATGGGAGCTAAATATTAATATCAATTAGAGAGCATGAAGAAATATATGTGGTTTCCTTCCTTTGGTTTTCATTGCTGTTTTGGTGTTTTTTTTTTTTTTTTAATTTCTTCTGTAGGAATGCCTGGAGAGAAAGGTGAAAGAGGAACTGGATCTCAAGGACCACGAGGTTTGCCGGGACCACCTGGTAAATATTTTTTGTTTTATCAGATTACAGAAAAGTAGGAGAAAAATACAACATTTCTTCACAGGGAACTAGACTACATGTGGTGAATGAAAATGCTTTACTCTGTCCACTTCATGTTTTTGATATAAATTAGAGTTCAATGGAAACCCCTGCAAGAAAGGGCAATTTAGAAAGATTTTTGAATGTGGCTAGTAGGTATTTATCGTATATTTACTCATTTGGCATGCTTGCTTGTGTGAAAATGTTTTTAATGAAAATACACTGTCCAAATATTTGACAGACGTTTTCATAAGTTTTATGTGATGATACTTTTGCAGTCTCTAGTTCCATTTTTCACTTGTGATTGCTGAACTACAAATTGGCCCCAGACTACAAAAAACTTCAATATGCAGAGTTACCAGATGATAGAGTCAGATGATTTGACCGTTGGTTTTGCTCTTTATATAATGCAATTTTGTTCACTGATGCCTTGGCAGAAATCAGCTGCATCATTTGTTTCTGCTTGTAGTTTACTAGGCTAAACATGGTTTTTCATTACAGGACCCAGAAGACTCTTGCAGCAAATTGTAGCCTCAGTTATTTGAAGCTTTACTTTTCTGCTAACCATAATAAGAGCAGTTCCAAAAAAAACATTACCTCATCTGTCCTGCGGCTACAGCGTAGCAGAATTAATGTACTCCTGTATTTTAATTGAAATCCAGTGTGCTCGTCTAATCTAGTAGTTTCCCTTGAGATCTTTGTATCTTACATGGAGGGGAAATAAACCAGAGAATTCATTCATGTTTTGTACTTGGCTCAAACCTTACTAAATCAGTTTCTGTGAATAAATCCTTAAGTAAGCCACACACAGGGAAGCAAGTAATGATGAGTCCCATTTCTAGTTTTCTTTTGTTTTTCTTTCTGTTGACCCCCATATAGCAACAAAATGCGAGTGTTTTCTCACCAAAGACATAGCCTAGACTGTATAGTCTAGACAGCAGTAATGTTAGCTATTTTATCAAGCTGGCTCTTAAAGAAAACAACCCCACAACCTTTTAATTCTAAAATTAGGTCCACAAGGAGAATCTAGAACTGGTCCACCAGGCTCCACAGGATCACGAGGACCACCAGGGCCGCCAGGTCGTCCTGGAAATGCGGGTATTCGAGGTCCCCCAGGGCCACCAGGATATTGTGATTCATCCCAGTGTGCTAGCATCCCTTACAATGGCCAAGGATTCCCAGGTAGGTTATGAACAACTTAACTTGCATTTAATAGCCTTCACAGATGTGGCTGTTCATACTGAGCTGCTTTACATGAGACAGTCCTGCTAGCCTGGACATGCCAAGTCAGAAGGAAATGGCTGCAATGAGCAGGCCTGCCTCATTGTAATGTGCAATCATTTGGACTTTGATGCAGATTTACTTGGTGTTAAGTGTGGTTTGCTTTAAATAGGAAGTAGTAACTAAATATTTTAATCTTTTTTTATTTTTTAAAACATAGTAGTTGACAATGTTACTCATAGGATTTAAGTGACCATTTTCTTCTTCTTCTTTTTTCCCCTCCATCCCCACCCTTTCCAATTGTCTTCAGAACAAGGTTGAATTCTCCATGTTTCTCTTGAAAAATAAAAAGAATGCTGTGGTTGGCAATTTCCGTGTGTCTCTTTTTGAGCAAAGTCAGGACTATTTATACAAAATTGATAAATGAAATAAAAATTCTCCACAAAGAAAATCAGTGATACAGTGCAGACAACTGAAAAACACCACGGTCCAATAATTTCTACTGAGTTAAACGCCATGGAGTCTCTGATTAGCCCTGGGTCATACCAGCCTCGCACTCTGTGACGTAGCTCAAAACAGTAGGCTGCTTCTGGAATCAAAATAAAGTGTCACAGCGGCCACCAATTTCTTACTGGAAAGATTCTAATATATTTTAGCATGGGGATCCTGCAGGACCACAGTATTGTTAACAAATTAATATGTATGCATTGCAACATCTCAAAATTAGTGTATGTGATACTACTATTGGATATGGTTTGCTGTTAGTGTATTGTGCATGTACCCATGAAAAGGGAAAAAAAGAGAAAAGCTATATATATATATATGTACACGCTTGCAGACTCAGTGCTGCTGGTTAAAAAGCCACGTGGTTGTGCGGATCTCGCACAAAAGTCTGATTGAATTGAAAAAGAAAGAAAATTGTACCTGTGATTCAGCAGTGTTCTCCTTTCTAGTAAGCAGCTATGTATACATATATAAATATATGCCTATGACTTAACTGTTATGTATTTAGTTGGATGAAAGTATATTTTTGCACATCAGATGGACTTTTTAAAAGACTAACATCATCTTTGACCTGTTTCAGGTTTCGGCTAACACATTTTCTAAGTCGCCAGTGCTGCTTACAGTTTGAATACATGAAAATCCTGTTTCTGAGATGTTTGCGCACGTGCTTATTAGAAAATGAGTCCGTATGGATATTTCACCACGGATGTGGTTTTTGAACCATGTTGGCCTCATAGAATGGGGAGATTCCTTTTACTAACACAGCTCATGAATGAGACAGAGGACAGCAATGTCAATTCCTTAAGCCTGTTGCATTTCAATAATAAAATAGACAGTCTTCCTTTTCTAAAAAAAGACCCAGACCACCGAAAGCCTCAGTGGCGAAGGAGGCTGATAAAACTACTAACCAGCAAAGGTAATGCCATTAGAAGAGACAGATTTAACCTGGTAAATGAGAAATGACTTATGTAAATAGTAAACTAATTGTGGCTTGTAAATGATTTGTATGGGACCGTATCCACTAAAATCTGTTAACAACTCTACGTGATGCTTTTGCGTAAAAGCCTGCTGCTGCTTGCTACGTGCCGGAATAACATCTTTGACAACTTATGAAACCTCCCTGTCTGTTTCTCGTTACCGACATATCTGAATCGGGGCATGTGCCTTTTTTTATATGTAATCTTGTTGGATTCTGTAACTGCAGTTATAAATACCAAAGTTTTATAATTATTTTTCTTCTGTTTTGCTGTAGTTTTTGGTGTTCCTGCAGCACCAGCTGTAACTCGGTTTGTTACGAGGAACAGCACCAGAAAGTGACATGTACTGTATATTGCCGCTGGTGATAGTTCTGTCTACACTTACTTTCCCATTCTCAGAGAAAATTAGCATATGCCAAACCCACCTGTTCATTTTACCTGCTCCATGTCTTCTATTAATTACGCAGTCTAAAATAAAGTCCAGTGGTTGGATTTACTGAAGTAGTTGTAAAATAATATTTTTATTTGATTTGCTTTGGTTTTTTTTTTAATTTTTCTTTTACAATATTTGGTCCCTTGCATAATTTAAGACTCTTTCTGCAGTGTTTTGTGTGTTATAAATACAAAGTTTTTCAAAATTAATTTTAAACTTTTTATTATTTTTCTGCCAAATCGTATTCATGAACAAAACTGAAAAATACCCCCCAAAAACTACTAATTTATGTATTTATTATATGGAAATAAGATTGGTCTAACAATATGTAGACAAATTAATTTTCATTGTGTTTGTGGATTCAAAGACATGCGATAACTATTATGTTCAATCGGACAACTATTTTCAACCAGAGCCATACGTGCCTGAAAGTGGACCCTATCAACCTGAAGGTGAACCCTTTGTAGTACCTATGGAGGCAGAAAGGAGAGAGGACGAGTATGAGGACTATGGAGTCGAAATGCATTCACCAGAATACCCTGAGCACATGCGCTGGAAAAGATCGCTGTCAAGAAAAGCAAAAACAATGCCATAAAAGATGTGTGTCTTGTTTTGGTTTTTTCGGTTGGTGGTTTTTGGGTTTTGCTATACTTGCATTGGCAGATACATGCAGGGAGAGTGCATTGTTTCTTTTGCAAAATAGCTTTCTGGTCTCTTCATATCAGACACACCCCTGTTTTGTATCTTGCCTATGTGGGGATAGCAATGTGTGTACCTAGAGACTTCATGTTGCTCTGGAAATGCTTGTAAAATATTTTTGCTTACAGTGGCTGCGTACAGGTTAATATGTGCATCCAGTTATCCCAGTGCTGCCTTTTCATTAAAATAATGTAAAAACAAGTAAGTAAAAAAAGAAAATCAAAAAACCAAAACAAAAACAACCACAGAGCTGCTGCAAATTTTCTAAGGACTGTCTGCTTTAGCGCTACATTTTTCTTCTTTTTCAAATGCACTTTTGCAGTTCAGTCAGATCACAGGTCAGCATTATCTAGTTAAAAAACAAAGAAACAAAAAATTCCCTCTCCTTCCAATATCATTGTCATTTTCTTCTATTCTTAGTTACACTTTTCAGAGCATATACTGCTCTTATACATCTCCTTTAAACACCACAAACATTAAGTAGCTGAAGTCCTTGTATCAACTGGATACAGTTTAATAATACCTGAAATCTCCTTGTTTGTAGACACAGTAACATTTATGCCAAATTGCAGTCAATCCTGCAAAGATGGATTTGCATGTTTATGTTGTATATTTAGTATGGATTTTTTTTTTCCAGAATACAATGTTTCTTAGTTATCAAAAGCAGTTGGAAATTGTTTGCAAGACTATGGATATAGAATTGCTGCTTTTATATTTTAACTGCAAATTGTGAATTTCACTGCCTTATATTATTTATTTCTGAAATGAAAGAGGCATTTTTCAATAAAACTACTGAAAATTTATGTGTCTAGTCCTTTCTTGAAAGGCACTGAGACTGATGTATGTGTATTCTGTTAGTGTTATTTACTCAATCGTTTGGAAATGCCACGTACCAAAATCAATTAGAACAGGAAGAATCTTAAAATAGGTAGTTGGGCTGTGGTGTTTAGAGGTGGGTGGATGAAAGGAGGAGAGGTTTCCTCTCTCTGAGGTATGAACAAGACTTTTAACAAATTCAGTCTGCAAGGCATTTGGTGAAGACAGTGAAAGAGAGGTTCTGAGCTTCAGTTGCTGTCTGTTTTGGGGTTTCTGAGGGATGGCTGTTGCGGAGAGAGAGACTTTTTCCACCTGAGGAACTACTTGAGCTGCAGTGAGTGCCTAAAGCCACACAAACTTTTAATTCCTCATGTGCTGCAAGCGTTGTAGCCAGAGCAGCACTGAGTTCAGTATTATCAAATAGCTTGTTTGAGGAAGTAGGTGTCTGGTGTTTCTGAGCTTCATCCTGCTGGGACCAAAAATGAGCTGGCTGTTATCTGATCAGGAGGTTGTCTGTATCTGCACAAGCTTTGATCACAGTGATGACTGTGATGTAGCTTTACCTGGAGAGACAGGGATGATTTGGAAAAGAACAAAACTGCGGTGGACCAGAAGAATCACTTGCAAACTGAGGAGGAGAGAGTGGACTGGTGGTGATCCTTCCTATCCATGGTATCTCAGCCAAGGTCTGTCTTAGAAGTAGAAATGGATTTCACCATAGGACCTGGAGCAAAGCCTGTTGACTTCACTGGGAAAGCTGGAATGCTGTTTCTTAAGATCGTGCAAGACATCTGTCACAGACGTAAAGCTAGATGTGCAGGCTGGCTTCCCCATCACTGAATTTTACTCTTCACTGGAAGCTATGTGACAAATTTTAGTGTCCACAAATGTAAATTAAACAACTCCATAGACCTCCTGACTGGTTATCAGTGAAATGAAATCCAAGCAAATGGCATTTCAAAGAGTGATCCTGATTACAGCCATATGTCTTTAGACTGTAAGAGAATAATTCTGGGCTGAACTGAGGAACGTTTAAAGGAGAATCAAAGCCGTCAATTCTTTGTGTTTTCTTCTAATTGCAGAGAGTTAAGCATCAAAAGCATGTTCTGCAGCTTGGGGTGCAATAAAGAAATGCAAGTGTCTGCAGAAAAAAAGATGCTGGTGGAAATTTGAAGAAGTGATTAAAATGTTTCTCTGAATTGTATTTAAAAATAACATCTTGCATTGGTCTCCCATCGGTCATTTTCTGGCATTAAGTGTGTCCCTAGGACAAGGTGCCCGTATCTTCTTAAAAAAGATTTCCTTCTGTCTGCCAGACTGAAAGTTTTGCCTTACTTAAAGCATATATTTTAAATTATTTTTCGATTTCTTCACAAAATACACCCAATGCCTGCCAACCATGCCTTATACTCTTTGTGTTCTTTATTAATATCATTCTTAACAGAGATGCTGCTATTTGATTATCTGGTAGCCTGAAATATTTAAAAATTTAATAAAACCTAAGCTTGTTGGTAGCCAGTACATTTTAATAACCAAATTCTGCTCACAGTTCTGCAGGATGGATACAAGCTCTAGGATGTGTACTTCCTACAGGCACAGAATTACAAAGTACGAGCAGCGACCATCTCTGAACTTGAGAAGAGTGCTGATAAGCATTTGTATTTTAGAAAAAAACCCCCATAATCCCCAAACGTGGTTAACACCTCTTTCACCTATGCCACACATTTTGACAGAGTGAGACGGCTTCTGACAGCACATTTTGAAGTAAAAAGGACTTTTGCTGTCTTGTCCAAAATATGGAGAAAATACTTGAAATGTTTGGACAGCATATAAATGAGTGTTTACTGATGGAAGCCAACAAGGAAGAACAACTCATTTCTAGGAATTCTCGGGGGAATGACTCGTGGGGGGGTGGCCAGGGATGGGTGACACTGCTGGGAAAGCTGTTGCAAGGCTGAGCCAAGCTAATCCTGGAGAAATACAGATGCAAAGCAAATACAAACAAGTTTGAGTTCCTGAACATCTCATGTACAACTGAGCAGTTTACAGTCTGGCAATTTTAAAGAAGGAAATTGTTTAAAAGCTCATTTTAAATTGTATATGCATTTTCGCTCATTTTGGCAAAAAAACATGGATAGGAATGAGCAGGTGGGAGAGGGCTGCAGCTGATTTGAAATTAGGATGGAGCATTGCAGAGAGGAAGTTAATGAAGACTCTCTGTGCGTCCTGCAAACATTTGCTCAGAGAGCAAAATCTTTGAACTCCTGATAGTATGGATAGGAAAGCTGCACAAATACCCAGACAGTGTTACTGTTTTATGGAGGCGAAATATTATGGTAGTGCATCGCTAATGAGATCTCTGTGCGATATTAGGCAAAACCAGAGTGAAAGGCAGCATGTAAAGAGCCTTATTTGAAAGCGTGCCTCCCTTCATTTTTATTTCTGTTGTGCTTTTGTTGTTGTTGGTCTTTTGAATGCCCTAGCACTGACTGCACGGAGGTGCTTATAAAAGGAGAAGATAAAAGGACAGTGACTGACTTTGCCAAACGTGAAGAGTTTTGACCAACAGCATAAACAGTTGATCTTTGTTCCTAAGAAGACCCCTTTTGGTAAAAAAATGGTATATTTGTGATAACTTGATCAATCTATGTAGATCTTAAAGGCTATAATTCGTATTAACAAGTTTCCAAAATACATTGCACTGTGGAAAACACATTAAAGGAGTCACATAGTCCTTAAGGTTGTTCAAAGGCCTTGTGAAGTAAAATAATGTGTTGATATTTTTTGGCTGCAGCTCAGACCAAAGTTCAAATGGGAAAACATTTTGGGAAGATGTTGCACTGTGAAAACACCAATTATTTTCCTGTAAGGTTTTCAATATAAGAATTAGTATCTTTTGTATCATTCTACTTTAGATGCCCCATTGAACACATTGATATGAAGGTAATTGTAATTCTGATCTTCAGAATCAGAAAGATCAGACCAGCTTATAGCCATCAAGAAAATGCAGCTTCTAAGAAGAACTTTCCTTCCTTCAGTATTCTCCAGAAGACCTGAAACTTTTGCCTTGGCCAGCTGGTTGAAAGATGCACAACCATCACTTTCGTGCTCTGGAGAAAGAGGTGGGAATGAAAGGAAATTCTCTTGAAGGCTTCTCCACAGCTGAACATTTCTTAGGTGACATTCAGCTAAAAAGAATAGACTCCAGCAGTGATTTTAGTGCTGATTACCTCCTGGCCTCTAAAAGGAAATGCTCATTTTCATTTTCATTATTTTCCAGTGCTGTTTGTTTAATATATTTCAGTCTCATTGTTTTTGTTCTTTTGTGTCATACATGAGATCATTGAGCTAATTGTGATAAATTGCACCTTGGAGAGTGATTTTGAAATAAAAAGTGAAATCCTGCCTTCTGTAAGATCTGCTATATTTAGCCACTGAGTTTTTCTCTTGTTTTCATTTGACACATCTGTTCTGTAAGCTTGGAGATGTAGAAAGCCCTTAACAATAAAATATTTGCTTTTTGATGAGGAAATGCAGCAAGACCATTGTCATCCAGATGCTGCTCTCAGTTTCATTTCTGGGTCAGCTTTGTTGTTCTTAATTTCTTCATCCTTGAAAACCACGGTTTGTTTCTGAACTGTTCTTGCAGAATAGTTTAGTGCCCAGTTTGACTTCCACTGTCTTTTATTCCTGTATAGACAGTCCAGAATGTCTTGAAGGCTTAATTCATGACCACTGTAACTTTTCTTTGTACAATCTGTATTTATTCCTCCCTGGAGTAATGCAAGCTATGCATTAGATATACAAGAGTTGCTGAAGATTTGACATTTCTGGGTGCTCATTTTGAGACACCCATTGATCTCTAAGTTTCAGAAGACGACAAGGCTCTAATAACTTGACTTTGACAAGTCTCAAGTTGTCTTCTGAGTGACTACCAAGATTATTTGTATAATGTCAAATATTGACCAAAACAATGAAAATAAGTGTATTGGGTTTGTGTGGCAAGATTTTGGGGGGGTGGGGGAGATGCTACAGGGGTGGCTTCTGTGAGAAGCTGCCAGAAGCTTCCCCTATGTCTGATAGAGCCAGTGCCACCAACTCCAAGATGGACTCTCTGCTGGCCGAGGCCAAACTCATCAGCGACAGTGATAGTGCTTCTGTGATGATAACATATTTAAGAGGGGTGAAAATACTCTGCCGAAATACAGCCAGAGAAAGGAGTGAGAATCTGTGAGAGGAACAACTCTGCAGACACCAAGGTCAGTGAAGAAGGAGAAGGAGGAGGTGCTCCAGGCACTGGAGCAGAGATTTCCCTGCAGCCCGTGGAGAAGATCATGGTGAGGCAGGCTGTCCTGCTGCAGCCCATGGAGATCCACAGTGGACCAGGTATTCACCTGCAGCCCATGGAGGACCCCACACCAGAGCATGTGGATGCCTGAAGGAAGCTGTGACCCTGTGGAGAGCCCTCACTGGAGCAGGCTCCTGGCAGGACCTGTGGCCCTGTGGAGAGAGGAGCCCTTGCTGGAGCAGGTTTGCTGGCAGGGCTTGTGACCCCATGGTAACCCACACTGGAGCAGCCTGTTCCTGAAGGACTGCGCCCTATGGGAGGGACCCACGCTGGGGCAGTTGGTGAAGAGCTGCAGCCCATGGGAAGGACCCACATTGGAGAAGTTTGTGGAGAACTGTCTCCAGTGAGAGGGACCCATGCTGGAGAACAGGAAGAGTGTGAGGGGTCCTCCCCCTGAGGAGGAAGGAGCGACAGAGACAATGTGTGATGAACTGACTGTAACCCCCATTCCCTGTGCCCCTGCACTGCTTGCGGGGAGGTAGTAGAGAAAATCAGAAGTGAAGTCAAGACCGGGAGGAAGGGAGGAGTGAGGGGAAGGTGTGTTAAGAGTTGTGTTTATTTTTCATTATCCTACTCTGATTTGGTCGGTAATAAATTAAACTAATTTCCATGTCGAGTCTGTTTTCCTGTTATGGTGACTGGTGAGTGATCTCTCCCTTTCCCTATCTTGACCCAGGAGCCTTTAGTTATATTTTCTCTCCCTTGTCCAGTTGTGAGGGGGAGTGACAGAGCAGCTTTGGTGGGCACCTGGCATCCAGCCAGGATCAACACACCATAATAGCACAGAGAAGAAATAAGATACCTTCTAGCTCTCATTTTCATAGCACAATATCCCTGCAAAGTTCTTAGGCTAAAAATACTGAAGGAGACAAATTTTTTCCTTCAGCTATCATGAAAGCAGAAAAGCTTCAGATACTCAGGAAATACCAGAAAGCAGAAAACAAAAGTTGTATCTTTTTCTATTAGAAAGGGCATCTATCCAGAGACTTCTGCCATAAACTTTGGCAGAATTGCAGGTCTCTGAGAAAAATAAAAACATTTATAAGTTACCAGAACTCCAGTATTGATCATGAAAAAAGTGTTCCTGTCTGGGATAAACAGAAGCATATAAAATTGATAAATACCTTGAGTAATGTTGTTTTCACAGCTACCAAACTGAAGCAAATGTGAGACATTTATGAGTTATAGTGGCCTGCAGTTTGTGTCTCACGGCAACCACCACTGGAAAATTGCAACACATTATACAATGTTTGCAACTTTGGTCTCTGTTCATGATAATAAGCAGAACAAAGTAATTGAAGTTACTGTACACTGTACAGTAACAGTTTTCTCTTTATCAGTTATGGTGATCGCAAGAGTCGGGCTTTTTAGCCTGGCAAAGAAAAGTCTGACAGGGAGGGATCCCTCTGCTGTCTTCAACTCCCTTTGCCTTCCTGCTATTCCAAAAAACTTGTTTTCTTTTTATTTTGATGGCACTATATGAACAAAAGATTAACTAAGTTCCTGGGATTCCTCGATCATGCACTCTATGTGTCTTGCAGTTTGCTGTTGCTTCTATTGCATCCAGAACTGTAAAGCAGGGTTTTAGGAACAGTTTTATTGTTCTTGTTGTTGATACTTGTAGAAGTATTGGCCTTCTCAAGTCTCCATGTTTCTTTTTGAACTGCTAGTCCTCTTCATGCTTTTATACTACTGTTGTAACAGATAAACAAGCCGGAAGTCTTCTGGGCAGAGTTTATTATTTTTCCTATGTGTAGATACAGGTGTCAACTACCAGATGAGATGATTCAAGACATGTATTTATCCCAAATCTATTTATTCTACGTAATTACAAGAAACACTGCAAGTACTTTTTGTGCACTGGAGGACAGTGAAAAAAAATACTCTCAACTGCAATGGCTTTTAATTTTAACTGTGATTTACTTTAGGGGTAAATAACCAAAGATACAAAACCATAGCCAAGGTTTGAAATAGAAAGAAAATCAATGTAAAAAATATAGAAATATTTCATGTATACACACCCACTTACAGATAAGGAAAGCTTTTTTTATTTGAAGTCCAATTTTTTTCTGTAATTACTGAATTTTGGCTGATTTCAATGTATTTAGGATTTTCCCCTAAAAAGCCAAAAGGCATCCTGGCCCAATGTCCATCCTTAGATGTTTATCCTTAAGTTTTCAGTTCTAGAAACTCTGTTGATGTGAGAAATGTCAGCATAACATCAAATAAAGGATAATCTGCAGACTTGTTTTCTTTGGCAGTTCCTCAGAATACCATGAATACTCTGTGTAGCTATTTGGCAATGCCCTTGTGTACAGTATATCTGACAGAAAACGCCTGTAGACTGTAAAATCCCAGCCAGCGCATCCTCCAAGGTAGTATCCTGAGGTTATATTTCTCAATCTCCCTAGCTGATCTCTTTTCAGTAGCAACAGAAGTCAAAACAGCACCAAACATTTCATATATCTGTCCCGTTTCTCAAAGACATGACTGAAAGATGTGTTTTCCCTCTACAGCACTTGCTTCCCCAAAAATGATCCAGGAAATTGCTAGTGAAATAGGTGAAGTTTTCAGAAATTTGAAGAGAAAAGATTTGAAAAGTTTAGGAAAGATTAAAAGCTTTACTTTAGACAGTGGCATAAAATTAGTTTTTCAGTGATTCAGAACAGTGCTAGCCCAAACTAAGTTCCTACCCATAGGTGAATAAAACCAGGTAGGTAGACCATCTTGCACAAGAATTATGTACTACCACCGGGTCACAGGTTGCTCCCGTTTCTTCCCGAATCTGAGGTATTAGAGGTGATTAAAATGACAGGAAGGGGAAAGTAGCGCTAATGAGATTTCCAACAGTTTCCTCAGTGCAATAGACTAGTTAGCATGGGCCCAAACACTGAGCTATCATCAGTGCACAGAATGCTTTATCAGTGAGCCACGACGATAAGGAATTTCAAGAAAAAGATACTCCCTAAAGGCCATATCAGTATTAACTAGCCTTGTCTTTATTTAATTCCTTTAAATCACAACCTCTTTCTGCAGCTGAGGTGGGAGAAAATTCCTAATTTCTTCTTGCTCAGGTAGATGGTGTCATAGAGAGAAGGAAGAATTTGCAAGCTATGACTCTCAATGCCCCAGTCCAACAAATTTCTAACCACTGTCTCAGTGTGGATACTGGAAAGGCACATGTATCTGTGAACCTGAAAGGTTTAGAATAAGGAACTGAACCAAAGATCAAAAGTGAAGGAGTAAAGGGGAAAATGCACAGAGTAACATCCAATTGCAGTCACCAGCTGATGGAGTTTGCTGGCTGCGTTTTGTCCTAGAGTAGTCTGGGAGGAAAGGCTAGTCTTCAAGAGTGGAAGAAAGCTTACTCTTTAATGAGGAGGGAAAGAGAAGGGAGAAATGTGACTTGCTGTTCTTCCTTTGATAGAGAACGATGTAAGGACCTCTTGTGCAGTAGGTGTCTTCATTCAAACTCCATCTACTTGACATCATCCCAGAAATCAAGGTAATTTGCTCAATTTCATAAGGACCATCATTGCTCTTGACCAAAAGAATATTTTATGAAGGGTGGTTTTCTGACTGCTCCTTCTTTTGTCCCAAAAGTAGAGCACAAGTTATGCTGTTGCTCGTCTGATCAGTTTACATGCTAACAGACAAAAACCTCAATGGGACATAACCCATTTTATTAAGCACTTCATCTTTTAGCCTGTGAACTAAAATTTCAGTTTTCTAGCATCACACTCTAAAATAAGCATCAGAGTTTCCTGTAAAATCATAGAAAGGCGCATGTTCCTTAGGAAATCTCTAGAAGTGCATCCAGGTGGTGCAATATGAGAACCTGAACTTGGGGATCTGCATATGCAAGAGTGACCTCTAGACTTGGAAGATCGGCATATTAGATTAACCAAACTTGTCTCATGTTGCCTGTCATGAGGAAAAGGATGAGCGCTCTGTGTGTGTCTAGCAAGACATCACTGCATAAGTAACCTTTTCAACAGCTGCAGACTGGCCCTGCTACGGCATCACTGGGGCATGGGCTGATGGCCCCAAACTGGGCTGAGATGGCATCCTGGGGCATAGGAGGGTGGGGAGTTCCCAGTGGGTGTCTGACAGGGACAGTCAGGCCTAACACTGCCCTCAGGTCTCTGAAAATACTATTTTCTGCTCATAAAGTATTTTACAATATTTAGTTTGGGAAATCCTTAAATGGACATCACTGGGGCTACTCTTTCACCAAGCTGGATGGTAAAATTTTACAAAATGTGTCCCTTATGAGGACTATATGGGCTGTTCCTCCTAAGACTGGAGGTGTGCTGTGATGCACAATGGCTGCTGACACTGGAAGATGACTCAATACAGCACAGCCTTGCTGGAGAGATGGAAGAGAGTGAGCGTTGTCACTAGAGATGACAATGAGGCCTCTGCTGAAAGGAGAGACAGGGAATAAATTAAGAACCCAGATATTATGCATATAATACTTGGACTACAGACATTGGAACAGATGTAAAATTTAAGAAAACCCACAGTTTTGCTCACAAATCTTCATGCTCGTGTTTAGTACAAGGCTATTTACTACAATTCACTGAGATCTACTGGGGAAAAATTATGCAGATTGTAGCTGATGATCTACATGAATACAAAAAAAGAAAGTAAGAGGCCTACACTTTTAAATAAATGTACTCACCATGCCTTTCTGGCAGAAGATACACAGATACAGTTTCTGCATATTCTAAAAATGTAGTCATTTGAAGAAGGAAGTGACTGACACTTGTTTCAAAAGGAAGTGTGTTCAGAAATGTGAATAAAAATTGCTGTATCATAGAATCAGAGAATCAGAGAAGCATAGAATGGTAAGGGTTGGAAAGGACCTTCAAGATCATCTGGTTCCAACCCCCATGCCATGAACAGGGACATCTTCCACTAGACCAGATTGCTCAGAGCTCCATCCAACCTGACCTTCAATACTTCCAGGGAGCGGGCAGCCACAGCTTCTCTGGGCACTTCCAGTGTTTCACCACCCTTATGGTGAAGAGTTTCTTCCTAATATCTAATAATCTAATCTAAATCTGCCCTCTTTTAGTTTACAGCCATTCCCCCTTGTTCTATCACTACACACCCTTGTGAAAAGCCTTTCTCCATGCTTCCTGTAAGCCTCCTTCACATACTGGAAGTCTGCTATAAGGTCACCCCAGAGCCTTCTCTTCTCCAGGCTGAACAGCCCCAACTCCCTCAGGCTGTCCTCATAGGAGAGGTACTCCAGCCCTCTGACCATCTTCATGGCCCTCCTCTGGACCCGCTTCAACACATCCATGTCCTTCTTATGTTGGGGGCTCCAGAGCTGGACTCAGGACTCCAGGTGGGGTCTCACCAGAGTGGAGTAAAGGCGCAGAATCACAGAATCCGCCCCCTTGACCTGCTGGCCACACTTCTCTTGATGCAGCCTGGGATACGGTTGGCTTTCTGGGCTGCAAGCACACATATATCCTGCTTTATGCACCGGTATATAGAAATACTAACTAGAAATGTAGAATGAATAAAAGCTACAGGCAGTTATTTATAAATAGATATTTCAGGCAATTCTCTTTGGAATTTAGCTCTAGATGGAAAGATATTAAAAGGAGACACTGACAATAATCTTGCAGCCAAGAACTGGTTGTGCCAGAGGCAATATTACAGATTTCCTGAAATAAAGGTTTTCTTCAACTATCCTACATGAGAGAATTTGTTCGGTTGTGTGACTCTGACTCAGTTCATTCGCAGTATGTCTCAACTTCTGTCTAACCACGTTACTCAGACTTGCAACTTGTAGTTTTAAATTCCTGCTTTAAATGAAAAAATCCTCTTTTCACATTTCTGAATATTTCTATGTCTGTTATTCAAAGGTCAATGGTAATACTACTGCCATATATGACTAGGTATAACAAGAACACTTTTTTCTATTTTCTGCATAGTAGTATTGTGCATTTTTAATAGATCCATCTTGCTTATTAGAGTGAATGAAGAGTTCATAATGTCTCAGAGAAAAACATATTACCCACCCCTTCTTAGAAGTACTTCTAAGATGGTCTTATAAAATGTGGTAGAGTTCAGTCTGAAGTTGAGATACTAGAGATGAAATAATACCTGGATGGGGATATGCAAGGATAGTTTAATTTCAGATCAAGGTATAGATCTCACCCAGAAACTCTCAGAAAAGGCAGACCTCCCTTAATGTTATTACCTCTTAGCAGTGTTTATCAGACTTTCTACATGTATTGTAATGCTTCATAAATGTATATGTCAGAACAAAACACATTGGTTTTATGGTAACTTACAACATTAAAAGTTTCATAAACATATGTTTTTGGTATGAAAGAATGCCTCTGGGATGTTTGGATACTATACTAGATGGTCAATTAAGAAAGTCCAGTCAACTGTGCCTTCAGAACCCCAAAACATCAAAAAAAGCTTATAGTTCCCTTCCAGAATGACTTTTTTTTTTCCCTGTGTTTTGCATTCCAAATAAACAGAGTAAACAGAATGAGGTAAACTATGATAAAATGTGTTTTGTGATTCAGAAGATGTATATTCAGTGTCATGTCTTGGTGTAATACATATTTCACGTATTTAATCTATTTTGATTTGCAGTTCTGAGAATGGCTCCAGCTACAACAGTTGGGAAGTTCGTACTGTAATACCAACAGTGTATGACATTTTGTTCCAGTTTAAATTTCACCCAGTTTTATCTGTTACATCTGATTTTATTCTTGCAATTCTTTCTCCAGGATCATCACCTACATAAAGCTGCAAAATTATGCATATTTCTAAAGCTGCATGAACCATTTCAGCTTTGGCAGTCAAAATTTAAAACCAACATTTCTCACTTTCTTAGTATGTAGTCTTTTGGCACATCACATTGGACTATGGTTATCCTGTAACATTAGTAGCATTGTGCATTGTACTGTGGGAAAAGCCACATCTCAGTCTGGTGGAAATTCCACTGGAGGAAGAACTAGTTCCTTCCAAACCAATTGGGTTTTGCCTTTAATAAACTCTCTGGAAATGGATCAGTATGGAATTTCATGAATTATGGCCAGATTTTCAATAGGTCTCAGTACTCTGACTTAAGGTTAGCTTTTTCCCCCAGAAAGTTCATCTTCTGATTAGGCACCGAGTCTGGATACACTCTGGGTTCAGATGTGAATCAGCTGTTTAAAGGAGAGTGGTTAGCCATGCTGTCGTGGTGCTGAGCCCAAGCTAGCAAGGTCTGCTGAGAGGATGCAATTTTTGCTAAGGTTCAACACCAAACTAGCATATCTACATAGCTTCTGAGTTGGAGGTGGCTTGAGAACACATCTGCAAATGCAGGTAGGGCTTCCACATGCATCTTTTGAAGCGACTGTGCAGCCTTAATCTAAATGAAATGGTCATGTTTTCAAGAATGCCTAGCATGTAAGAACGCATTGTCTGGCTTCAATGAACGTGAATATAGAGGGTAGTGTCTGAGAAAACTCAGGGAAAAAAATGCTAAGAAGTGTCTTTGGCAATCAAAGTGCATAGACTAAAGGCTAGATGAGAGGGTGGAATTGGTTCAGGGTGGTAACTCAAGGGAGGTGGTGGGATGGCATTACCAGGAGTAGGGGGAAGAGAAAGGAAGCAGAAGGAACTGAGGTACTGCTCAGCTGTAATGCACCCTGGGAACCCCTATGGCATCCCTATAGGATCAGCCACTGAAGCTCGGCAGTTTACTTTGCCATTCATAGCTACAGTAAGCTCGCTCACTTTAGATCATGAGCCTGTATTTCTAAGTGATCCAGTGCTTTCCAAGAGGATGTATGAAGTGCCTACAGGCAGGTAAACAGTCGAGAGTAAATTATGAAGTCTTTTGCTAAAATCTTTTCCTCCCTGGTTAGCCAACCAGGCCATTTAGGAGAAGACTGCATGGCAAGTGCCTCATGGTGGGATCCCATGCCTAGATTATGTTTTGGGTTATGGAAACTCATTCGCTGTTGAACTTCACCAAGCATGAGACTGGGAAAACATCATCTTTCGGTGAGTGAATTTGGATCTCTTAACTAAGTATGCTACTTGCATTTGTACAAAAGTAAAGTGCAGAATAATTTTCCTGTGGGCTATTTTTAGGGTAGAAACTAAAATATGCTCCAAGGAGGAAGAAAGTAGAGAAAAGGATTTTCTTTCCCAAGTTAAAAATACCCATTCATCTCTTCTAATAGGTAAGACACACAAAGGGCACATCTGCTAATAATATCTGCAACTGAACAGAAACATAGGAGTTAGGTTATATAAAAGACTATTTTAACATTTTATTATTAAATAAATAACATTTACCAAATGTTATTCAACATTTGCTAGGTGTTATTTAATAATAAAATGTTGAAATATTAACATACAATATTGTAATATTTTAACAATTGATGAATTATTTTTGTTCTTCATTTATTTTAACAAATGATGAATAAAAATTAAATCAGTTTTGTAATTCCTGCAAGTCTGTGGTCGCATATATTTAAGTGAAATATAGGTAGTTGGACAAGGACAAATGAAAAAAAAATCAACAGTAATTTATCTCTGCTTTCTCTTGCACTTTAATGACATTTAATTTTTCGTAGGTTTCTTCCTATCCAATCACACCTTCATTTTTGAAAAATGAGGCAAATTGTAGTGGTGCTGTCAGTCAGCTTATTACAGATTGATAATTTTTCACTTATTCCTCACATTTTGCTGGAGTAGACCAGCACGGGTCAGTGGATGTCTGTTATAGGCTGCCTGACTGCGAAGAACAAGTTTATAAGGCCTTCTTCAGACAGCTAGAAGTAGCCTCATGTTTGCAGGCCCTGGTGCTCATGAGGGACTTCAGCCACTGAGGTAACTTCTGGAGGGACAACAGAACAGAGCATAAGCAGTCCAGGAGGTTCCTAGACTGTACTGGTAACTTCCTGACCCAAATGATAGAGGACCCAACAAGGAGAAGTGCTCTGCTCGATCTCATACTTATGAACAAAGAAGGACTCACTGGGGACGTGAAGGTTAAAGGCAGCCTTGGGTGCTGTAACTATGAGATGGTAGAGCTCAGGATCCTAAGAGGAGGGAGGATAGTAAAAAACCAGCTCATAACCCTAGACTTCAGGAGAGCAGACTTTGACCTCTTCAGAAATCTGCTTGACAGAGTTGCATGGGATCAGGTGCTAGGGGGAAGAGGGGCCCAAGAAAGATGGCTGATATTCAAGGATAAGCTCCTCCAAGTTTAGGAGCAACCCAGCCCAATAAGCAGGATGTCAAGCAAAGATGTTGGGAGGCTTGCATGGAGGAACGGGGAGCTCTTGGTAAAACTCAGATGTGAAAACGGAGTATACAGAAGGCAGAAGCATGGACAGGTATCCTGGGAGGAATGTATAAACACTGTCTGAGCATGTAAAGATGCAGTGAGGAAAGCCAAAGCCCACCTGGAGTTGAACCTCGCCAGGGAATTCAAAGAAAGCAAGGACTTCTATAAGTAGCAAAAGAGTAGGGATCTGGTCCTGCTGCTGAATGGTGCAGGGGCCCTGGTGACACAAGACATGAAAAAGGATGAAGTTCTGAAAACCTTCTTTGCTTCAGCCTTTACTAGTAAGACTGGCCTTCAAGAATCCCAGTTCCCAGAGCGCAGGATGAAAGTCAGGAGCTAGGAAGACACACCCTTGGTGGAAGACAGTCAGGTCAGGCAATACTTAAGCAACCTAAACGTACATAAGTCCATGAGCCTTGGTGGAATCGTGAGTGCTGTGGGAGCTGGCTGATGTAACTGAGAGACCACGCTTGATTATTTTTGAATGATGATGGTGATTGGGAGAAGTGCCTGAAGGCTGGAGGAAAGCAATCTTCAAGAAGCACCAGAAGGAGTATCCAGGGAACTACAGGCCAGTTAGACTCACCCCTACCCCTGGGAAAGTGATGGAACAAATAATCCTGGAAAACATTTCCAGGTAAATGAAGGACACGAAGATGATTAGGAGCAGTCATTGTGGAATGACAAAATAAGTATCATGCTTGATCCGCCTTGTAACCTTGCATGATGAAATGACTGCTTTGGTAGATTAAGAGAGAGCAATGGATGTTGTCTACCGGGACTTCAGGAAGGCTTTTGACACTATGTATATCCCATAAGCTCCTCATAGCTGATGAAGTATGGACTGGGTGAGGAGGCAGTGAGGTGGATTTAAAACAGGCTGAACAGCTGAGTCCAAAGAATTGTGATCAGTTATACAAAGTCTAGTGGTGTGCCCCAGGGTTCAACACCAGGTCAATCCTTTTCAATACCCTCATTAATGATCTTGATGATGGCGTAGAGTGTAGTCTCTGCAAGTTTGCTGCCGACACAAAACTGGAATGGCTGCTACACCAGAGGGTTGTGTTGCTATCCAGAGGAACCTCAACAGGCTGGAGAAACGAGCTGACAGGAACCTCATGAAGTTCAATCAGGAGAAGTGTAAAGTCCAGTATCTGAGGAGGAACAAACTCATGTACCACTACATCCCAGGGGCCACCCAGTTGGAAAGAAGCTTTGCAGAAAAGGGCATGGGTGTTCTGGTGGACGTAAAGTTGAACATGAGCCAGCTCTGTGCCTGGCAAGATCGTGGAGCAGATCCTCCTGGAAACTGTGCTAAGGCACATGGAAAAAAAGGAGGTGATTGGTGACAGCCAACATGGCTTCACCAAGAGCAAATTGTGCCTGACAAACTTGGTGGCCTTCTACGACAGGGTTACAGCATTTGTGTATAAGGAGCAGTTGGTGGAAGAGCAACTTACATAATCTGCCTGGACTTGAGCAAAGCATTTGACACTGTCCCATGAGACATCCTTTTCTCTAGATTGAAGAGACATGGACTTGATGGATGGGCCACTCGGTGGATAAGGAATTGGCTGAATGATCACACTCAAAGAATTGTGGTCAACAGCTCAATGTCCAAGTGGAGACCAGTGACAAGTGGTGTTCCTCGGGGGTCTGTATTGGGACCAGTACTGTTTAACATCTTCATCAATGACCTGGACAGTGGGATCAAGTGCACCATCAGGAAGTTTGCCAATGACAAGAGGCTATGTAGTGTGATTGACATACTGAAGGGAAGGGATGCCGTCCAGAGAGACCTTAACAGGCTTGAGAGGTGGACCTGTGCAAATCTCATGAAGATCAGCAAGGTCAGGTGCAAGGTCCTGCACATGGGTTGGGGCTATCGCAAGTACAAATACAGGATGGGCAGAGAATGGATTGAGAAGAGTCCTGAGGAGAAGGACTTGGGCATGCTGGTTGACGAGTAGCTCAGCATGACCCGGCAATGTATGCTCACAGCTCAGAAGGCCAACCATATCCTGGACTGCAACAACAGAAATGTGGCCAGCAGGTGAAGGGAGGTGATTCTGCCCCTCTGCTCTGCTCTGGTGAGACCCCACCTACAATAATGCATCTGGAGCCTTCAGCACAGGAAGACATGGACCTGTTGGAGCTGGTCCAGAGGAAGTCCACAAAAAAGATCAGAGGGCTGGAACACCTCTCCTATGAGGAAAGGCAGAGAGAGTTGGGATTGTCCAGCCTGGAGAAGAGAAGGCTCCAGGGAGAACTTACTGGCCTTCCAGTACCTGAAGGGGGCCTACAAGCGAACTGGAGAAGGGCTTTTTACAAGGGCATGTAGTGACAGGACAAGGGGTAATGGCTTTAAACTGAAAGAGAATAGATTTAGGTTAGATATAAGGAAGAAATTCTTTACTTTGAGGGTGGTGAGACACTGGAACAGTTTGCCCAGAGTTGTGGCTGCCCCCTCCCTGGCCGTGTTCAAGGCCAGTTTGGACGGGGCTTTGAGCCACCCAGTCTAGTGGAAGGTGTCCCTGCCCATGGCAGGGATGTTGGAACTAGATGATCTTTAAGGTCCCTTCCAACCCAAACCATTCTATGATTCTATGAATGTGTTGTTGCAGCAAAGAAGACTGATGATATCCTGGGCTGTTGTCACCATTCAGAGCAGCGCGGCAATAAACAGAGTGACAGATGCTCTCTGTTAAACAGCTCCTACCCTCCCACCCCCCCACCCCCCTGGAAAGGAAAAAAGGAGGAAAAGTGAGAGAGACTTACAAATTTAATAGTAAAATAGCTTTACTAATAACACTAATAATACTATTAATATCAATAATAAGAGAAATAAAATAAAACATACAAACTGATACTGAGTTTCCCAGAGCTGGGTGCCACAGCATTGTTTAGAAGTGTTGCCAGCAGGTCAAGGGAGGTGATCCTTCCTCTTTACTCAGCAGTGGTGAAACCATACCTGGAGTACTGTGCCCAGCTCTGGGCTCCCCAGTAGAAGACAGACATGTGCAGACTGGAGAAAGTCCAATGAAGGCCCACTAAAATGATTAAGATACCAGAGCATCTCTCCTGCGAGGGAAGGCTGAGAAAACTGAAACTGTTCTGCCTAGAGAAGAGAAGGCTCAGGGTGGATCTCATCAATGTGTATAAATATCTGATGGAGGGAGTAAAGAAGATGGAGCCAGGCTCTTTTCAGTGGCATCCAGTGACAGGACCAGAGGCAAGGGGCACAAACTGAAACACTGGAGGTTCCATCTGAGAATGACGAAAAAACTTTTCACACTCTGAGTGTGACAGAGCACAGGTAAAGGTTGTCCATACAGGCTGTGGAGTCTCCCTCCTTGGATATACATCCAAAAACTGTCTGGAGATAGTTCTGGGCAACTTGCTCTACGTGGCCCTGACTGACAAAGGAATTTGGGCAAGACGACCTTCATAGGTGCCTTCCAGCCTCCACAGTTATGTGATTCTGTGACTCAGTAATTGGCTCTTTCTTAATCTCTGCAATGCAAAGTGCACCATACCTGCATGCAAAACACTTGGGCAAGAGTAAGAATATTAATGTAATTTGAATTTCTGGCACAATTTCTCATGCTGTAAAAATAGTTGTTGAGATAAAGCATGAAGATGTTATTAGCAGTGTTTTATGATCTCAGATTTTGAGGTCTTGCCAGTCTAGCCTTCCCCCGCAGCTCCCACTGCAAACTTCTCTCAAAGAAGTGATGAGTATCCATCATTAGCATAGCAAGTTTCCAAATATTGTGACATGAGTCATGTACTTTTATGCAGTCACTCTCAAAGCATTTAAAACAGAGGCTTATTTTCAGTAGTGAACCCCTAGAGAGGACAATATTTTAATTTAAACAAAAACCAAAGCACTAAATAGTGGCTACAGTTTTGGAAGAGGATGGGAGCCTGATGTGTGCAGAGAGAGCTTCTGAGCATCTCTGCTGTGACCTCCATGACATAGTGGTGTTCCAGGACCAGCATAATTTCCCACCCAGCTCATCCGGCACTTCATAGATCTGATGCCACTTAGAGCAGAATTATGTGCTCTGTCTCAGAGGCCAACTTCTACTATGGTTTGAAAAGCTGCAGTTCTGCGCTGCTTTCAGGCAGACCTGAATTTGGACCAGAACAGTTGTTTGGTTCTTGTGTAGAACTGATAATTAAGGCAATTATTCCAGTCGAAAAGCTTTTACAGAACGAGCTGTCCTAGGACAGATGAAGGAAAATGGAATAGGAGGAGGTCATAAAATAACTGATTTCTGACTGTGCTCATCTAATTCCTGCTCTTAATCTTTTTCCAGCACCTTGCAAAATAAATAATTGTAGTCAGCATGGGAAGTAAGAATTTACAAGGCCTTTTTTTAGACTGAAAAGTGAGACAATAATGAATTCAGCTCTTTCTGCCTTGTTTTGATGGAGGACCAACCTTCTCCTTCGCAGAAATATTCTGCTTTTAAATTAATCATTAGCTGCCACCCAGTAAAAGCTCTGGGGCATAGACCCCAGCGCCAACTGGAACATTAGTGACTGATCCAAGGGGGAGCCTTCTCATCCTTTAAAAAAGGTGTTTGTTAGAGGAGTATCCTCTTGATGGGAATGATCTGGGGAAGATCGCTGACAGCTATCTTTCAGTGGTTTGTCACTCTGTGGCAGATTAATGTTCAGGTGCAACATACTATTTTGACATTACCTCTGAATTGTTCCTTCTGGAGAAGTAGATTCAGGCCTCTCAGTCAGAGCTTGGCTTATTGACAGGATTTGTCACAACCACAACCACAAATCTTCAGGGAGGGATGAATTATGTCTTTACCTAAATGGACCCTTGGTTCTGCTACATTCAATGTACTGTCAGCAAACGAAAGCACCTGATCCTTCAGAAGATAAACCAGTAGTTTACTTCACTGCCAGGAGGACTATCCAGGCCCCATAGCTCTTTCTAGCTACTCTGCTCTTCAGGAAAAAGGCTGAAATATGTTGTGTCAGCAGATTGGAAACGCTGCCTTCAGATCTTTGATGAATAGAGGAAAGTCTTGATTCCTTGTTTTCATTTTTCCCCCTGGGGTTATTCAACATGTCAAGTCTAAAATTAATGCTCAGGATGCTCTTAAAGCAGAACGAATCCCTAGCACTGAAAGCTTTTACGGGCTGTGATGTCATGCCTAGAAACGAGTTTGTTTATGTGGTTGCAAGTGGACTTACCGGGTTTTCCCATTGCTTTTTGTTTGTCCATGCCAGTACAGTCAGTTCTTGCAGAATGTTGGGTTCCCAAGAAAGACTTTTGAAAACTAAAAAAAAAAATAAAAAATTCTTTTGTATGTATAGACATCTTCTTTTTGATCTTTTATACACCATCTTAAACTTTGTCCAGTATTGCTCTGGACTGGTCAATGGTCTGGATTTCTCAGTGTTGTAACTGCAACTGGAAACCAGGTTCATTCTTATATTTTCTGATACTGTTCTTATTTTTGTACACCCAAAAAGCCCAGAAACTTTGCTTTGGAGGTCTTCAGATTTATGGTGAACCTTTCGATTACAAATACGGATGGTTTAAATGAAGTGATTTTGAGATGCTACCTCAGATCATGTGTTTTAGGAATTCATGAGCTGAAAGACTTTGCCCTACCTTCAAACACAGCAGCAGCCTCGTAAGAGGAAGGACATAATAAATACACTATTTTCATGGCATCACATTGGGCTGGAAAAGGACTTAGACCATTCTTGTCAAGGGAGGATTTTCACATGTGTGGGTAAGGTGGTGCAAGTGGCTACATGTCCAGTGCCTAGCTTCCAGGGCTGCCTAGTGTCAACATGACTAGGCATGCAGGGAAGGGGGATCATCTCCTCTGGTCCTGGTGCGCTGAGATGCTACTTGTAGGTTGTGTCTGGGCAAACTGTTCTATTACTACTAAAAATCTGTTTTTCCCTTGTACTGCTGAGGTGGCTCTGGATGTACATACTGATACACGTGCCATCTCAGTGAGACTGCTATTGTTACATGGGATGTAAACATAGCAGGGCCGCTGCTGCTGTCAACGGCACTAACACTGTACTAATGCAAGTTCATCCACGTGTGGCCCAGAGACTCCAGGACTGCTGCTCTCCAAAAGGTACTAGGCCAGCTCCACCACGCACAGAAGTCCCTGAGCTCTCCTCTCTCTCAGACACATTGAGATCTTTTACTAACAGCTCGCAGGGAGCATCTCCTCTTGCTCACAGACTCTACAAAGAGACAAAAGTCTGCAGTCTGCCAAGTTCTCCCATTCTTATAGGAGCTCAGTTCACTTGTTGCATTTAATGAAACAACCCATGATTATTTTACAATTTTGGCAATCTAACATGAATTTTTTTCAGTGAAAACAATCAATGACTCACAGCACAGATTAGCATAAATAATTTGTTTTTCATACATAAACAAAAAATATTGTGTCTGTGGCTTCTGGGGTAATGTCCCACCTAATTCTCATGTAAATTCCCCTCCAATTATGATTGCTGTAAAGCTTTATAAATGGATTAGCATTTCTACAATCTCACATCTTAGTGGGAATATTGTTTCAAAGATTTTCTGCTTGTTCATTTTGCTGCACATTATAGATACTGTGTCATATTTACCAAGCAGTTGTTTCTCACTGGTTTGTTGTTTTGGGTGTGGTGACTCATAGCTGCAGTCTATGCTTCTTTGGAAGTTCGCTGTGAAGAAGGAAACTTTGTGCTAAAGCACTTGTGTCTTTGTTTTGGACCGTTAATTGGGAAAGATTTGCAGAGGCAATATAGATGTGCTACTATGTGGACTAAAAACAGCACGTATGTTCTAGACCCATGGAGTATTCCTGGTCCAGAGAGAATGGAAGTCAACCAGAAGTCTTTCCACTGACTCTACTGGATTTTGGATCAAGTCTTATGTATGTAAGCGGCGTCCAAAGGTCTGAGCTGTTCACAAACGGTCCATGTCTGTTGTAGTAACCAGGAAATGCAGGGAATGGGCCAGAGTTCAAAGCTCCAGCTTTTTCTATTCCAAGTCACACAGACAAAAAGAAAGATGCCATTATCCAACCTGTTGCAGTCCTCCAGAGTGCTAAGCTTTCCTGTGATCCAACTCCTCAGCTATTAAAAAAGTAACAAAAACTTTGCTGGCTAGAAATATATCGGGCCAGAATTGGTAAGTCTCAGCAAAGGGGAAAAGTCATTCTGAAAATGGTCATAAATATAACTGGGCTGGAAATTAGGAATACAGAGACTTTCCAAACCAGACCTACGGTATAAGTAAAACCACAAAGGCAATGAGTTTTGAGATGAAGATTGGTGTGTGCAGGGAGGGGAAACTTACAGGAGCATTCTAATCCTAGCAAAATTGGTAGCCAGAGGGTGTCTTATGAAGGGATTACATGGTACAGTGTCTGCCATCATGAAGACTAGGCTCAATGAACAAATATACTGTGATATATACACTGAAGACTGCAAAGTATGCAGGTACTGAGGGAGCTGAAAACACACACAGAATGGATTTCCGTGTACACTGCGTTAGCTACTAAGATAATCTATTCAAGTGCAACATAATGTCATATTGCACTGAAGAACTAGCATGGGTCTCAGATTAAGAGGTACTTCTCATGTTGATTTTATGTACAATATTTAAGAGATAAAGAGTGCTTTGAACTTGCATTGCCCATCTTCTCATTAAAAAAACAAAAAGACCTGAGGAACTGAAGAATTCTGTTCACTGGACCAAACTAGAATATTGGGAACATTTATGTGCACAGATGGAAAAAGCCTGCAGAAATCATTGTATAAAAAATTAACAAAATAATTAAGAATTTGTTGATCTTTTCTTAAGAAATGGTGGTCTAGAGGACAGATATTTGCTGTACTTGAGACCAGCTCTCCATGAGTAATCCTGAGGAAGATCCATTTGCAACTCCAGGTGAGCATAACCAATGGCACAGACAAGTAGGAAGTAAACTGCATTCAGCATCTGTAACATCTTACTCATGTTATCTAACAAAATAAAAATCACTTCTAGCAATGCTTCAGATATTGCCAAGAGGTCTAGTGTGTCTAATGAATAGGAGTGAGAAGACGGGAAACCTGTTGCTCCTTGCTTGTAAGTGCCCCCAAAATGATTTACAATTACTTTCTGCAAAGGGAGTCCTGTAATCTGACCTCATTTATTAATCAGCTTCAGGAAGACAGAAAAAATTTCCAGCTTTACTGCACCTTTCCAAATATGGCAGAAAAATTTTAAGCTTGGGTTGTTACCAGTGTGTCCATTGCTGCTGTCAGGAGTGCTAGATTTTGTATATCAACAGTTGGACACACCACAGGGGGCAACATCTGACAATTATCCATTGTTTAGGGAAGTAATGGAGAATTCCTCAGAAGTGTAGCTGGCTATCATCGCTATTTGATTAAATCCTGAAAAGTGAAATTGCAGATAAATTGAATTAGAAGTTTTGTGTTGGCGCTGGGTGCTCTTTATGTCTAACAAGCACTCAGGTTTTGAGAAAACCCAATAAAATAGGATCAGAATGAAACACTTTGGCTTCAGACTTGCAACAATGCCATGAGAAAAGTAACACTGAAGGAGAATATGCCTTACAGTCACAGAAAATCTATTCATCCCTTCTTCTGTCAGTGATGACAGCAACAGACAAACAATGCTTTACTGACTGGTTAAAATAAGAGGTGACTCACACAGGCAGTGTGGGTGAGTAAAATTTTGCAAGACTGCCTTTCATATTTGACCAGTGTAATGAATATGTTGCAGACCTTTTATGGATGATTTGGAATACATGTGAACATAGAATGAATGAGGGGGTGAGAAACAGCTTTTTTTCCCACATGTAAACCCTAACCACATGAATTTCAAGTGAGCCTTAAAGCCACAGTTCAAAACAAGCTGAGTTGTGCTGGGCTCAGCTCTAGGAGTTCTTTCTGGTGTGCAGAAAGAGCAGGAAACAGGAGCCTGTCCCCTTTTCAGAGTCAGTTTATGGCACCATAAGTCCTGGGAGAATGGGAGCAGAGCAACTGCTGTCTTCCCCTAATCAGAAAGGCTGTTGCCCATGATCAGGTTGTGCCCGTATACTTCAGCCCAGCAGGCATCATCGCACAATCCAGGTAGATGCAATCTGTACAAATTAACATCTGGAAAAATGGGAGTATTTTCAGTCTTCTTGCACGACAGACAGTTTTCAATGGTGTGGAGTCAAATCCAACCTTGTGTTCTCAGCCTTGGACCCTGACTTTCAGTCAAGGCAACCCCCTGGGGTTAGGATTTTCTTCCTGTGTGTCATACAAAGTGTTAGAAGAGATTCACTGGACACTGACTAACTGGAGCAGCATGTGCAACCTTAGATCTTTTGCTGGGAGTCAAGATGGGCCAAAGAAACTGTGCAGAGGTCAAGTAGGTGGCATTTCTCATTCTGCAGCCCAACACGTTGTTCCCTCAGATTCATGTTGTGGTCCCTCGGCAAGGTTCTTTTACCTTCTCACTCAGAAGAGCTTCTTTATTTCTGGAGGGTGACTCCCTCTATACAGAATCATGAGGTTAAAATTTCCGATATTCTTGAACACAGCTATCATGAAAGTTTTTCGCTATGTAGACCAGGATATTGGTGGTGTTGTTACTCCTCCCCCTCTCTATAAACTATACAACCAACTAAAAAAGTAGAGCTTAATATATGCTCATTATGTGTTTGTCCCTTTCTGAATAATTACTGAGACCTTGTGATGTAGTGACCAGGCAGGAAGGCCCTCTTCTCAGCATGCAGCAGCCTGTGGCGGAGCAGAACAGCTAGTGTGTGGGCTTTGCTTCCAGGTGTAATGTGACTTGAGCACTATCCTGATTTCTGGGTGGCGCTACCTCTTTTGGCACTGTCTGGGGCACATATCAAACCTGTGGGGATGGAGTAGCCTCGTGACACAAGTGCTCAGGATGCAGCCTTATTTTTGTGACTTTGGTTTTGTGACATACTCCTGTGTTATGATCTGCCTTTCCACTTCATGGGCAGGAGCAGCAGACAAATAGATGCCAATTTGGGGAAAAACCAAATTTTTCCTTATTATGTGCAGCATTAACCTATCTTTGATACATTCATGCCCCTGAGGTACTAATTGTGGGAAAACCAGAACAGAAGGAATACAAGGAGATCTGGAGCATTAGCTTCAACCACACCCAAACCTTGTGGAGATTTTTCTGTTACTATGTCCAGGCTTGCAATTGTCCATCTTTTTGCAGTTTGAATTGCCTAAAATCACAATGACACTTTGAAATCAAGGGTCTTTGGCTCCTAAATCTACATCTAAGTCAATCTGGCCTATAAATTCCTTGCAAAAATCTGTCCTGTTTAATAGCCAGATCTTGAATTTCCTATTCTAGACATATCACTTCCACAATGGTTTAGTTACAGAAGCATAATCCAAAGTGTATATTTTTTAAACCTAATTGAATTTATTTTTGGAAGCTCTCTGGAGATATACCAACAAGAAAGAGACAATTAGTCCGTAGAAGAAAAGCTTTATATGCATGGCAGTATTTTCACTAATTCCTTCCTGCTGTAAAACGTATTAGTGTTCTGATCAAATCACATCATCACTGCCAGGATTTTCGTAGCTGTATTTCTTAATTTCTGAAACCACGTAGTTTCATATACATTTGAAATATAAATAATTGTTATATATTGTCCTTGTGACGTTTTTTATGCTGGAATGAGTTGGGGCCCTGGCGGGGATCATCCAGCTAATCCTTCTTTCCAAGCAGGGCACCACTAGAAGTCACTTGACGGCATCTGGAGTGGATTGCCTGAAGGAAATGTAGGCAATCTTTGGATGTCTGGCTTTCGTCAATACCACTGTACATGTTTAATGATGATATGATGCAAACACAGTCCTGCTTTCCTGCTCAGCCTTGTGATCTCAAGGTCTGCAGACAAGTTTCTTAATGCTACTGTGAGACCAAACTGTTTAATCTGTCGTGTAAGCAATTTAAGGATTTCCATTGCCCTTTTGTCCTGCCAGCAACTGAAAGCATGTTCAGGACCACACAGTTGTAAGAAGCCTTAGGATGTGTGTACCAAAACCAGCAATTCTAAGGTTAGCATGTCTCTGTTTTGGCACCAATTTTTTTGTATATGCCAGAACACTAATGCATGCAGAGCAGGTGCTTACTATTTGATACTTTCCTGCACCTCCTTTTTTGCTGCCTGAAAGTGCAGGAATTAAAACATAAATCTATGAATAGGGCTGCTATTCTTGGCAAATCTGGATCATATCAAACACAAGCCTATGACTACTTGTAGCGTGTAAGAGTCAAAACAAAGCATAGTGAACGGTTCTGGGTTTTCTCCTCCTCATTTTTAATATAAGTCTCAGATCAAAGCCACTAAGGATGGACTCCAAGGCTTAGTTTTCTGTATTCAAATCTCTGCTTTCGTTAGTAGATTAGTGCTTTTTGAATATTGGTTAATTCCGCTTACAACTGCAGACTATGACTTCCAAGAGGCTACTTTGGAGTTTGTTGCACTGGTTTGTGGGAAGTCTTCACAGGTTCCTCCCTTAGCTTGCAACAGGGCTACCTCCCCACAGGAGGGTGAGCCAGGGCTCAGTCCTCAGGCTGGGCTCCACTTGCTTCTCCGTTTTCCCCACTGCAATTTTTGGCAGTTCAGTCTGCTGCAGAAGTCCTCCAATTCTCCAACTAGGGTAAGCGTTTTTGAGGCAGTGTTGCCCCTGGTGCAACTAAGCAATGCACTGGTGTCCTTGGGAGCGGAAAGGCCCGACAGTCGCCTATGCTCAGTTCCTGCTACCTCTCATCTCTAGGCTGCCCACCGGCAATGGTCTGTCAGCTCTTAGACGGCAATGTGTAGCTGGGAAAGTCATGTAAGTTGGAAGAAGGGATCTGTTGACCAAGCCTCTTTCTTAACATAAATTTAAGCTATTATTCAGGATAGTTGGTGGGATAAAGAAAAGGGTCAGGTTTCCTCCTTTGTGATTTTAGCTTGGCTTCATTTTAGCACCTGACCTAAAAATGGCATGCCAAATAGCATAGCTGTAAATGGCTCCTAAGTTGGAATGCTTCTGCAAGTGTTATTTTCCTTCTCCTCTCCAACTGCAGTGAGAAGCAGTTGGATCATCCATTTATTGCCAGGATGTCAGATCTAAACAATACAGTACAAGTCATCACCATCCTCCTATCACATATTTCTAAGAAGCTCCTTCATGCATTTTTCCATTTTGCTCTTCTCGTGAGAGTGGAACCTCCTCATATATATTAATAAACACAATAACTACACATGTTTTAGCATATACCTTTTCTATAGTACCTGAGACACTCAACACTAAATGGTGATATGCTGAGAGTTGCCTATCAGACTAAGTACTGTCCATCTATGTAGATCTAACTATTGTCTCCTCTTCTACAGGAATTGTCTCAGTTTTTGGTTCTGTGATAGTGCAGTGCACAAGAGTCCTGGACCATGGCTGGCACACAGAAGCACCACTGCAAAGCAAATATCAGCAAAGATCAATAGTGACCACTGTGCCTAAGACAGTTCTCCAGTGCTGGGTGGTGAAGTGTGTAACTCATCTTAGGCCACATGTGGGACAGAAAAGAAAAATGATCATGCCTACGGGAAAGGGAGATGAATCTAACATCTGGATTTAACACGGATTTAATATGAATTTTAGCAGGCTGTGGCTGATAGGGCACAGGTTCTTTGGTAAAGGAGAGATAAAAGTGATGTGTAAATCCAGCAGGTGAGATGTATTTCTGTTTAATGGAAACAGATATCAAACAGGCCCCTTGAGATGGTTGTGGAGTTTGTAGAATTGGATAGGCATTTTTTAGATTAAATTTCCAGTCCTGCATCTTGAAAAAGCTATCAGGTTCTCTCTCTCTTCACAGAGAAATACACATACACACATATGCACACTATGTTTTCATACAAATCTATATGTGCATATACACATACACTGAAAAGACCTTTTATTTTATGACTAACAACAGATAATTAAGAAAAACAGCTGAGATAAGGAATTCTTGTAAAAATGCAGTTACTGTTCAAACACAAAATTATCACAGGATGTGGTTTTCAAAAGGCAGTGGGGGGTAAGGTTTGACCGTCCTGAGTTAAGGTTCTCCTTTTGCTTGGTATTTTACATTCTGCTTTTAAAAAGTAGTCTTGTCTCCCTGAGTTTCTGAGCTAAAGTTCACCTCCAAAGCAACACGAAGCTGAATAAACTACTATGTTATCGCTACCTGGCACTACCGTTTTGCATAATTGTGTAGGTTGAAACCTAGAAGCAGTTCGCAATATTATTGCTCAGATCATCTCCTACAGCCTAAATGACGTTACCCACTAACATATGTTCATGTCCCATCATTTATTGAAATACTTTTCCAGACTTCTCCATGAGCAGATCTATTTCATTTGTTTAAAAAGTACAACATCTTAAAAAGGAAAACGAAAGGTCCAGCAGTTGGAAATTGAAGCCAAGTAAACCCAAGTGGCCCTATTAACAGTGAAGGTAATTAACTATTAAAATGCTGTAACTAAGGATGTGTAATCCATCACAATTTACATCTCCAGGTGAATGCTGCTTGCCCTTTGGAAAGATATGACCTGATTCTGAGCATCACCTGATGAAGATCCATGAGCAGAATAGATAGGTAGTCGTGAGGGAAGAAGGGGTAAATGGGTCTCTCTGTCCTGGCTTAGATTTTCCATGTTTCTTGGCAAACCATAAGGTGAGTTGGAGGTTTTACATTTTCCATGAGTATTGCTTTTCCACCTAATGGCACATTCTCTGAACTTTCAATCACCCACATGGTCCAGGGATTGGGCACACAGAGTAACATGTGACATACACTAAGTTAATATCTAAAGTATTCTACATCCCTAACATGGAATGATAATGGACTTGAAAGCAGCATGTGAGTGGGAAAAAAGTTCAAGCCCTGTGTCGGAGCGAGAGATGGCTCACCGTATCTTCTGCAAGGGTGGAGGATTAACCGCTTTTCTGCATGTGAATCCAGAGGGATGCCCCTTGGACTCAGACACACAGGGGTCTGTCTGGAGTTTGTGCAGTTCCTTCACAAAGGCCTGAAGCCCTAGGATTATGTCCAGTGGCCTGTGTTATACATGCGAAGCTGCCTTCCCCAAATCATCATCTCTATGAGCAAAGAAAGGAGACATTCTCCTCCAGCGACCTTTTTGTTGCGTTTCAGGTTACTGTTTTCAGCTCCTCCTCTCCTCTACAGAAGGATTCTGACATTACTGCATGAAAATCAGCTTTTGGGAATACTTTTTTCAACACCTCATGTCACTTCTAAGCAAATAGTCTGAGACGGCAGGGTTTTCCACTTTCATTAATTCTACTAGCCTCTCCAGCAGTGCATTGCTGACAAGTTTAAGTGCTTGCACCGTTAAGAGCAATTGTTCAGTCTGCATCTGTATTGTTCAAACAATGTCTCTGTTGTTAGGAGCAATATTGTTCGGAGCAAGCTCACATTGCAATGACCCCAGAGGAAGTCTGGAAAATACTCTTGTGGATAAAACTGCATTTTTACATGTGTCCTGTGTTTCTGTCTCATTCCAAGTTTGGTTTGCCGTAAAGAGTCGTTGTGGTAGCATAAGGAAGAGAAGCAGACAAAACACATACCTCTTGCTACAGAAGTTTCTCCGTTAACATCCTCATTTGGACATTTGCTGGATACATGAAAGCTCTGACCCTCGTCTGCAGGGAGCAGCTTGGCAGCCTTGCTCTCTGGCTACTGCGCAGCCTCACTCAGTCAGATGTATGGCATCTACGACCCACCCGCCCGTCTGCCAGCACACCTACGCACAGAAGGAAGGCCCAAAACAGACAGATTCCCTCGTGTTTCCCTTGGAATGTAGTTGCAGAGGATTAATATAGGAAGCTGTGACTGAAATATGAGTGGTGAGAAGAAGGAAGGCTGTGTTGTGGTTGTGGTTCAGAACCCAAGAGATCTAGCACTAATTTAGCTTCTCTGCTGCTCCCTGCGTAACTTCGAGCAAGTCACGTAGTATCCCCAGGATTTGGCTCTCCATCTGTGTGTTGAATCAGCAGTTCTCCTTTCTTAAGCTTTGTCAAGATCTGGTATCTGAAATACTTGGGCTTGAAGTAAGACAGAAGTGAACTCATGTAATTATAGAGAGGTCTGCAAGTTGTTGAACTGCGTGATTTAAAGGAAAATGTTACTTTAAGGTGTTTTAATCAGGTACAAAGAGCTATATTTGTCATGTTATATAAGCACAAAAACATTCAGATGCAAAATGGGCCAATTTAAAATATAGTAAAAATTCCAGTATATAAGCAAGTCACGGAACATGACTTTTAGGGGATCAAAATAGCAAAGAACAGAATAACTATTGATAGCACCTCCAGAAAGTGACCAAATTTTATTTGCTGATAAACAACTAATGAGGTTTACACATGAACATCCTCTTCCACAAGATGCTTCAAAATATTAAATTTTTAACACCCCCAATTGATGGAGCTGACTGGTGCAAAGGAATATGGTCAGCCCTTGTCTGGTTCAACAGATCAGTAGATTTCATTATGAAGTTAATATTAAGATGTTCTGTTGCTGTAGTAAGTATACAGATTATGGCAGGATGACTGGTCAAGGCAGGAACAGCCATGCTGACTCAGATCAAGGGTCTGCCAAGCCCAATATCCTTTCAGAACAGAAGCCAGGGGAAGCCTAGAGGGCAACCATGTGAAATGTTCCACCCAAGTACTCTTCAGGCCTCCAACTTTTTCACCTCAGGGAATTTCTGGAGACAGATATCGTACGAACCATAGTAATTTGAAGACTCTGTTCTGAAATAAGGCTGCCAACAGAGCAAGGTACATACAATGCGGATGCAGCAGTTCAGGGATTGTTGGAGGCGGGGGCCTAGATAAAGTACATCTGCTCAACAGTCATCTTTATGCTGCTCCAGTTTGCCTACTTGGTTTCCAAACTCTCCACCCTTTATTGTTTTGTAAAGCTGGTTGTGGTTTTTGCTCCCAACTCATACCGGCGTTAACAACGACAGCAGTTTGAGCAAATGTACATACACTGCAGACTGCTGGTTACAAAAGTCTGACCAACAGCAATGTCTCAAGGATAAACCATCGAAATACCTTACAGAAGAGTAAAGAAAGAACCGCTTCCTACTCTGAGAAAAATTTGTAGTCCAAAAGTATTTGGTCACAGATCTGCTGCCCTTGAATTTGTTTAATCCCCTTTCAAGCTTGCTGATACTGTCTGCTCCACAAATTCCTGTGGCATCTAGTTCCAGAACTTCACTACCCTTTGTGTAAAAAATGTACTTCATTTTAGCAGTTTCATACTAATCTCCTACTAATTCAGGGAGCGTCTGCAGTTACAGTCTTGCGAGTTATGGTGAAAAGCAGTTTCATGTTCTTTTCAACCATGACTATTACGAGTTCGTAAATCTTATGAATAATCCATTCAACCTTCTTCTCTCCAAATTTGAATCTCCGGGGGTTTTAGTTTCTTACTGTACAGTAGCTTCTTCATCCTCTTGATCATTTTAAGTGCTTTTCTCTGCACTTTATTCATCTCCTCTGTGCTCTTTACACGTGAAGACCAGGGCTACACACCGTGTACCCAATGCAAGTGCAACAGTTTTCGATAGTGGCAAAATGATGTCTACCATGTCGCTCTCCACACCTTTTCTGGTGACACAGAGCACTCCAGTCACTCCCTTTAGGCTGCCGCTGCACACTGACCTGATGATTTCAGAGAGCTGAGATGACTCCAGGCACTTGAGTTGCACACTGAGTTGCTGAACTCAGACCTGACAGCTGCATCTGTAGACATGATATACATAATTTCTACTTACATGTGTCACCTTCTGTTTTTCTACACTGAAACTCACTTGCCACTTTTTGTCCCCTCACTCAGTATTTAACTACCTGAAAGGCCTTAGTATCATTGCCGGACTTGGAGATTTCACTAGATGTTCCTCTCATTAGGTCACTGATGAAGAAGTCTATTAAAACCAGTCCCAGCAGGAAATGCCAATGGACTCAACTAGGTGAAACTCTGCTTTCTCTTCTCTAATAAATTTTAATTCCACAAAAGGACTTTTACTCTCCTACTGTGGTGACTTAATTTCTGTAATTGTCATGGCCTGAGGGCACAAATTAGCCTTAATTGCCCTGACCAGCTTCACTTGGGGGCCACATCACACCTCTGCCTATGGGCCCAGGGGCTCCATTTTACCTCTGGCCCTGAGCCATGCTGTAGGTAATCTTGTTCTTGGTATTTTGTCCTGCTGTTCTGACTTACAGGCTGAGATTTTATTGCATTGCTGGCATAGCCTTATCTCTAACCTTGTCTTGTGGTTGGACCTGCGCTGTAGGTAATCTCCTGCTCTGTCTTCTGTTCTTCCTGGATTGACCCTATACCTGACTCAGCACCTGCCTTCACCCTACGTACTGGGCAGTTGATGATACTTGTTCTGCTCACCCACCACCTTAGCTTTGCTCAGGTGCTGTGTTACTGTGCCCAGGGATGAGGGTTCTGCTTGTACTGGGGTCACACTTGGCTCTTGGCTTGCTCCTGCATGGAGCAGCCCTGCTCCTGCTGCTTTCTGGTAGTAATAACTTTAGTTTGGAGCCTTGTAAAGGCTTTTTAAAAATCTGGATATACTGGGTCTGTGGGCAGCAGGTTAGTGAGGCAGGATTTTCCCTTTGCAGAAGTCACTGACTCTTTTCTGATGGTCTTGACTTATCTACATGTTTTGTGATCTTGTTCTTCAGTAAAGAATCTACCATCTCACTAGAGCTGGAAATCTGTCTCATTAGTTTACGGTCCTCAGGTTTTTCTGCAGCCCCTTCTGTGGATGAGAGTTATATCATCAATCCTTTGGCATCACAGCTGTTTGCATGACAGGTTGCATATCTTGGCCAGCAGCTCTGTAATTTCATGTTAGACTTAATTTGGAGCACTTGGGTGAGTACCAACCAGCAGTGTGTATTTTTTACTGTATTTTTAATATCCTTGCTTTATATTCTTTTTTAACTGGATGCTTTTATTTTCTTTATGAATAACAGCATTGAGGTTACCTGAGTGTCCTGATGTTTTTGAAGAGCCTCCAGGCTGCTTGTAGGCATTTTGCTTTTTGGATTGCATTTTTTTAGATTTGGTGTGTGATTTTTTTATTTTGGTGTTTTGTGGGATGTTTTCTTTTTTTTTCCTAATTATCTCATTTTAGTGAGTTCTCTTTCTTGAAATTTCTTGTGATGCGTTGATTTACCTTACTGTCTGCTATTACAGCTTTGAAACCAATTGTATTGTGAATATTATTGCAGAACAGCTTTCCCATTAATATCTTTTGAACTAGGCCCTGTGAACACTCAAGGCTAAATCTGGAACAGTTTCATTTATTGTGGGTCCTGCAACTGGCTGGTTGAGGAAGCAGTCCTTTGCTGGGAAGCTGAAATCTCTCATTATTAAATCTTCAAAATTCACTGCTTCTCTAGTTTCATTGAACTTTTCCTGATCATCCTTATCATTCAAAGTGGGCTCAGTAGAATAGTTCTAGTATTACACTTTTGCTTTTAGATTATGGGATTTCTACTCATAGAGATTTCAGGGTGCTTCTTTTTTCATGTTATACTTGAACTGCTGTATTTCATGCACAGCATTACTCCCTCACCCGTGCATCCTGCCCCTCTGAGGCTGATAACCTACAAACAGTGCATTGCACTGATCGTTGTCCTTCCAAGTAGTCTCTGATGTGCTACTCAATCAGGATGACCACTCAATGCCTGCCCAGTGCTTCCCCTGCCTTCATTTTTAGGTATCTATCACTGGAGTAGATGGCTTTGCTTTTGTTCTATTGCTCAATATCACAGTCTAGCAGTTTTTCTTTCTTGCCATTAATTTTTCTTCTGACATTTTCATGATGTTGCAGATGTGTCTAAATGAGCCTCTTGTCATTGTTCTGAACACAGAGAACCACTTCACCCTAATGTAAACATGCTGTTGGTCATGTTAAATTTAACTTTGGCTGTCTATAATGGTTCTAGATATTTAAGTTTATGAATCTGAGTTGTCCTCAGTGGGCCAGAGGAGATGATACAAAGCTGGAGGGAAATCATGACCTTGGAGGCCTGCTGCTGGAGGCTGGGTAGAGCACTCTAGAGCACCTCAAAGGGCATCAGATGCTTATGTGTGGAAAGCTGAACCAAGCTCCTGACACTAGCAGCCCGTTCAGTGCTAATCATGGAAATAAAATACGTCTGATCTTCCCTGCCACGGCCCACTGCACGTACATCTGTATCTGAACACAGGGTATACAAAACAAAAGCCTTTTTTGTGCGGAGATAGTCTTACCATGAGAGTTTTTTGGGGTATGCTTGACTGAACATAAAACAAGAAATACTGATAGGGTGATTGGCAGAGACTCGAAAAGCTGAATGCAGACTTCAGGGGGAAAAAGAAATAATCAAAACAGAATGGCAACTGAAGCATGTTTTTAATTGTTTAGCTTTTGGGATAATTTTTATAGTTTTCCTAATGGCTGCTTACACTGCCAAAATTACTGCTATCCACTACAGTACTACTTCCCACAGATAAACAAAAAATCTGCAAAGACAGAGCTACATTAATGAACCGTAGAATGCTTTGGTTAGGTTAAATGTTACTCTGAATTTTTGGCCTATGGACATGTAAGTTACTATACTTTTTCTAGGAACTGAATTGTTATTAGACATTGTCCTTAGACACTTCCTTGTCATTGACTTAGATCACGAGAGAAGTGAAATATCCTAGAAGGTTGATATGTTGTAGGTTTTTTTCTTTTTAGTTGTGGTCAACTTGTGATATTTTGTAGCATAGAGCTTTTCCCTCCTTTTCCCAACCCTCTAAATTGTTATTGACATTTCAGTCAAATAATTGAAACTAACACACTTCTAAGCTTATATTCAGATTTGCTATATGTTCTGAGTAGCCGCTGATCTCAAGGAAGGATTCTTCTTTACACTTATCGAGACCCTAATAGAAACCCTTTATACAGATGATATCCGTAGCTCATACTCTTACATGGGCAGAATTGAAACTTAGGAAATGGAAGACTGTATGACGTACATGGGAACAGTGTTTGAGGTGAATGTATGAGAGGTACTTAATGTACTTTATTAACCAGGATAATAACCTCTCTAAGACTCAGTGAGGTGGGACTCATTCTACAGGGTGCCTGCTCCAATAAAAGTTCAATGTAAAACAGTGTATATGGAATCTCAGTCTTGCAAGATGCTTATCTAACCTAGAAACGCCTGTGACCAAATTAATCCCCTGATATGAAATCTTTTTGTTTAGTGCCCATATGTTATGTTGGGGTCAAGGTGACAGAATGTATTTAAAGCCTAGAATAAAAGCTTCCATAATTGTAAAAGTCAGGACATCCTGGACCACCTACTAGCTCAAAGACATTTTTGGAAAACATGTTTAGGAATGCCTCTTTCTTCCCTCCGGCTATCAATGACATGCATTGATACAGACCTATTGACCTTGGAAAAGTGTCCAAAGTCCTCCCTAAATAAGATACCAGGGGTAAAAATTACATTATTGCTGTCTCCTTAGGGTCAGCATCCTGCCACTATAGTTATTTTTTACTGGTCTGATGCGAACAACAGCACTGGAAAACATCTCACATACTAACTGGCTAGTGATAAAGCCATCAAAAGCCAAGCAATAAGCAACAACATATCTGAAGAGTGACGTCTTCTTCACTTATAAAGGAGTGCAAATGTAGCAGTTGGCAGATTATTCTGTTTACAGAGAAACAGAACAGCAGTGGAGGATTAATTCTTGAGGTCAGCATCCTTTAATCCAGAGCAGAAGCTGAAGAATATTGTCCTTTTTGAAGTCAGCTGTTACTAGGGATTACTAGCTATTACTACATCTATTACTAGGGATAGCATAAAGTAAGAAAGGAAGCTGAATTATTACATCCTTATCATTAGTTTTAAGGTATTTAGGAACTTGGTCCATTGTGGAAACACTTTGAAATAGGCAGTCTGCACTGGGTGACCTTAGGACTTTTATAGGTAGGACAGAGTGGATGAACAGAAATTGTCCCAAAGAAAGGGCCCTATTTCTCTCTGCTCTCTTCTACACTACATAAATTTTCCAGTGTTTTTCAATTTTTTCCTGTAGGTTATCCTTTTCCAGACTTCCTCATTGTTCTTATCTGGACTCTCCCTAACTGATCCCCAGGTTTCTCAAACTGCAGCACCTTAAACTGGACAAAATACTCCAGCTAATCTCTTGTCATCCTAAGCATAAGAAAAGGCTTTTTTTTTTTTCCCATGCCCTTTACAGATAAGGCTCCGGTTTCTCCATCTGAATGGGACAGTTTTATGTTCTTCAACAATGGGTCCTTAAATGAGACCGAGGGAAGGTTCATTCCTGTGTCAAAGAAAAAAAGAATTGGACAGGGAGAACAGCATGATACAAAAAGCAGGTAGGCAGACTCTCTAGGGGACAGCGAGAAAGAGTGTGTGAAACTGCTACTTGCTAACCCCCTTATTAATGCTTATGACTGATTATGGCAATTAGCAATAAATACACAGTGCCATATCTGATAAGTGGTTATTTTACCGCAAAGCGCAAGTGCTGTTGTACATATTTTCTTTAAAGTGTTGGCTAGGATTGGCTAATCAGAGTTAAAAAAAGGTTGATTATGTCTGAGAAGAGGAACTCTGCTCTCTGTAGTGGCCTTGAAGTAGTGCCATACCTTTCTTGTCTTGTAAATTCTTCTTGTAAATTATTACTTTGTTTCAATTTACTCTTGAATTTTAGTGGGAACAGGGAACACTGAGAACAGAGCAGTATAAAGTTGATGAATGAGTAATCAACTGAATCATCACAAATGAGGAGAAAAGTTAATTAATCCATCTGCGAAAGGATTCTGGCTCTTTCTTTTTGAGAATTAATTCTATGATCCCCAGTACAGAAATGGAAGAAATTTTTCTAGCTTTTACTTTTAGCCTACTCTGTTCTGTTGGTGTGTCCACTGGAAAAGCTTTTTAAGGTGTCAAGGTTTTAGAAAAATCCTGTGTGGGAGAAATGGCTGTGAAGGTGGTGAAGTTTTGGTAGTGAGGCGTCCCACAGGAGCTGTGCTATACGTGCCAGCCTTGTGCAGAAGTCTTAAATACCCTGGAGTGATGCAAATAGTATTGGGCACCTATTTATTTGCAGCATAAGGCTGGCAAACATGCTAGGTAAAGCGTTCATTGGTTGTAGCAGCCAGCGGCCAGCCAATGCCAGGAACAGCAGTAGGCACTAAAACTTATGCAACTGAGCAGAAACCAAGAAGTAGAATTCAGTTTATGACGACAGCATCTGTGTTTAGGCAATCTAGGAGCAATTAGGCAATGTTTTAAGATGTCTTAGGCAATCTGTCCTGTCCTCTAGATGCTGCTCAGGGAGGCTATGGTCCTCCATAGGCCATGTGACACACCTACCTGTCCCCTGTGGATGCCATGTGGGCATTCAAAAGGCATTTGACACCAATGTCTCAGCTCAGGAATAAAACTCTAGATGGATCTAGACTTGCTATTGGAGCTCCCTCTACAGCCAGGGAATAGAAAAAGGCTTCACATTGACCAGGAAGCGAGCCTAAAACCGGTAAGATATGCCTTTTTTTTTTTTTTTTTAACATATAACAAAAAGAAGCAGAATAATCTATTTTAATTTAGAATATTGATGTTATATAATTTATTATTATTATTATTATGGAACAAATTAAAATTAATTACATTAAATTTATATAAGGAATAATATTTACACTTCCATTATAGGTGTCAGCTGAAAGGAAATAAGACAGAAAAACTTCTATTTGTATTCAAAATCCATAAAAGCATAATCAAGTATAGAAGTGAGTTCCAGAGATTAAGAACCACAGAAGAGAACAGAGAAAGGTATTACTGACTCGTAATAACTGTAGTACTTAGTTGAATTTGGAGAGGGATTGTGAGAACAGGACTGATGATATGTTGTGCAGTTCTGTGCATGTATTTATTTGCAGCATTTTGAATTGATTCTGAAATTTAAAATAATCTGCTGAATACCCAGACATGAACAGGTCAATTCTGCAAGCACACATTAACTTTAAGTTTATGACCAGAGACAGTGTATAAGAAATTCAGAGTAAATTAAAACAGGTAATTGTAAGGAAAACAGCTGGTTATCAGAAATAACAAAGATAAAAACTTTAATGTATGTCAGGAGGTATGTCAACAGATGAGGAAACAAAAAAAACCCTTTACATATAAGTGACAAATAGTAGAAGTGTATGGCTGTGGTAAAAAAGACTTCAAGCTGTTCTAGTGAGTTAAGAAAAGTCAGAGGAGTATCCATAAACTTATATCACAAAGGCAAGTAAATAGAAAACAGTCCCCAGTTAAAATGTGAAGTTTGGAGAGGGAGGAAAGCTTTCTTTCAGTCAGCAGAGTTGTATCTCTGAAGAAAAATAAGACAAACTGGGAGAGGAAAAAGGGAAGAGAATTAACATGTTTGTACAGACTTTATTGTCTTTAGGCAGGTAGTTGACTTAAAATTTTTGCATGTCTACTATATCAAAGTTTACCACTGTATGAAACTTTAAGTTATGGAAACCCAGGAGGTTTAGCCCCTTTGACTGGAGTTCTTTGAACATGGAAACTGCATTTGACAGTCTGGCTATGCCTGGAGTCAAGAAGCCTAGGAAAAGAAACCAATCAAGCCTTCATTCTTCAAATAAACCCCAAAATAGGATATTGATAACAAATACGTACCTACACGGAGTAAGCTAGTTCAACACAAACAATTCGTTTCCTCTGGCAATAATCAAAGGCTGATCTTGTTTCAAATACCTGTCAACAAACAGGATGCAAAGAAGATAGAGAAGGAAGCAGCAAACTTCACTTCCTCTTATCATCTTCAAAAAAAAAAAAAGTGCTTTCAGTCATGCTAAAAACTAGTTAGCAATAACGCATGAATGGCAAAGAGAGAAAAAAGGTGATCCTCAGCTGGCGATACTGAGATGTCTGCCTTTGCTACAGCTGGGAATCTCCTGTGCAAGCAAGTTTTGAATTCATGTTGAAGGTGAGAAATGAAGGAATCAAACTAAAATGAAACATGGAGGTACTAGGCAATACTGCAGACTCTCTGGAAGTTGAAATGCTTACATTGTTCATAAGAAGCATTCATCTGCCAGGAGAATGATTGTGGCCTTCCATAGAGGCAATGCAACAGTGCTGGTGATAGCACATTTACTCGATGTGCTGACTACTTGCTGTAGATGTCCTCTGCTAGAAAGAGTAGCTGGACAGCAGGAAGGACACCCTTGCTTGCCTTGTCCAGCATGCTGCGCTCTGGGTCAGATGAAGCTTCTAGGAGGAGGAGATTTATTTTGGACTATCTAGGCATGCACATCTGGAGCAGAAGATGGGACGGTCAGTGTGAGAGTGTGAGGGAGCCAGCAGGCGGGAGCCTGCAGTGTTTAGACACTGGAAGTTTTCTGAGAGGCTTAGGGAACAAATACACATGTCTTGGAGGTGATGGGAAGAAGACCTTCCCAGTGGACCCCACGCAGGCTGCCCTGTGTTTGTTGCAACCCAGGGCGCCAGGAGAAAGCTGTTGGACAGAGGGAAGACTGGTGACAAGGACCTGCATGCCAAAGGGCAGTTTTGTTTTCTAACCTTTTATTTCAGTCTGTCTCATCTGTTGGAGTTGACTCATTCTGATGTTAAAAATGACTGTTTTTTGGTCTGTGTTTTCAGAAATCTTGGCTATAGAGATCTAAACCTTTGCTATTTTTGGCACCCTCCCTGTAAGTGCAGACAGATGCACCTCAAAGTAGCAGCTGGCTCGTGAGCCTTTCCGAGTCAGCAAGGCCTGGATACTTCCCACTGAACGTTAGGCATAAAGTTGAAGTAATGAAGGGAAGGAGTAAGCTTTCCTAACTGCATTTCACTGAAAAAGTACATGTTTAATGGGAACTTTTCCCTAGTAATGCCTCGCCAGGCACATGAGATTTTGGCTGGAGGGCCAGAACAGGGTAGGCCTGTGGATCCTTCTGACCATCCGGGCACCTCGTGTGCCCTGAGTTAAATTCCCAACATTGGAGACGGTGAATCTGTCTCCGAAGGTCAGAAAATAAAATGCCTGCCTTAAAGGGCACAAGTTTACGGCAGGCTAAAAAACAAGGTGGTCGGTGATAAGATTCCTCTTATTGTGAATTGTACTACATCGGTGCAACAAAGTCAAGCCCCTGTTAGGATTAAGGGACCCAGGACACTGGCTTTCATCCAGCATTATGCATTTCTGCAATATGGATCAGGTATCTCTAATAAAAGACCACTTCTGTGAATGCCAGCCAACAGTGCAATGTTCTCTTTTACAGCAGACACAAGGCTGTTTACAATGGAAGGAGAACCTTTCAGATATTAACTGATGGTTGTAATGTTCTCCTCTTCCTTCGTTTGAGAGTTATTGCCAAGGAACAGGAGGAATGAGCTGAACGTGTGGAGCTCTACATGTGGGGGCAGCATTCCTGTGCTCCTCTCAGCAGTTTTGCGAGGTTGTTTCCTATATAAATGCTGCCTAAAGGAAAGAAAAATGGATTGGTATCAGAGAACCCTGTAAATGAGTATCAGATAAATCCTTGCTGTTGCTCTTTGTTAAAGAGTAACCATAATAATTCTGAGAGAACTTGCTAGCTAATGTTAAAAGCTACTTTGTGGCCACAGTGCAATAGTACGCTGGAGCTTGTCTTGTTTTTCGGAAGAGTCAGTCTTTTAAGAAAGGGAGAAAGAGTCCCAGGCTGGAAGTGGCTGCTGCTAGTACAAGGTGATGTATGAGGCCAGCAGTGCCATCTACTTTTTGCCCAATAATTGTGGGGCACTCTGGGCCATGATTATCTGAACCATTAGTGCACTACTTGATGTAAATGTTAAAGAGCACAATCAATGTTGAGCACCGGGCTGACACATTTTGTGTAATTGCCTCAGGTCAAAGCTAAGAGAAGATTAGGCTTAATATTCATCAGCTCTAGCAAAATATATATTTGCTACCTCTGTCTACTTATACTTCTTTCCACATACAGCATTTACAAATATCTCTCAATATAGAAATCTTACATGTATCATAGACAGATCCATATTTAGTGTATATATTAGATCACTATTAAGAAATTTCTTTCATTAATCACTATTGCTCTGTTGTTTTTAGAACTGAAGAATAAAAATAAAATGGATTTCTGCCAAACACTAACCAAAATTATATCAGATTATTCATAAAAAGTGTTTTTTCAGTGAAAAACTACAGATTTTGCAGACTTGTGACTTCAGCAATGAAATTAAGGTTAGTGTCTGGAGGCTGAGAAAAGCAGAGTTTTGCATCATCCACAGAAATCAAAAACAGCTGTGAGCCTAAGAAAGCACTGCAAGGAATCCCAGCAGGCACCCATGAACATGATTAACAATAGCACTTTAAAGGGGCACATTTTCAAAGTTATGTGTGAGGTTTTAGCCTCCTGACATCCACCAAATGTGATGAAAGTCATGTGGCTAAAAGTCGTGCAATGCTGTGAAAATTCAGAAGATTGGGATTGTTTGATCAGATGACATGAGAAGCATATGATTAAAGTGTCTGTAATTCCAAGTTCCAAGACAATGGATATTTATAAGGCTCTTTATATCAAGAGAATTTAAACAACTGGAGAAGTGAGAGGACATGGTGCAAGTTCATAGAACACTCCAGTGCATGGGTAGATAGATGTACAGATGTGTGAGCGGACTAAGATGAATACTTATTTTCCTTTTTCCCCACACAGGATTTTTATGTAACTGTGTTAGTTCCCATATGTTGTAGTACAGTACTCAAATATACAGTGTTTTTCTACAAGTTGTAGTAGTGGTTTTTATCACAATCAAGAGTTTTGACGGATGTATATCACAAATATAGAGACCTGTTATAAATACTACATCTGTGTATAAAAATTAGGATCCTTAAATACTACTAGTATTGCTGAACAAAATAATTGCTGAAAACTGAACAAGGAAAGTGATATGACAGTAAATATTTTAGGTAACAGTCACCTCAGCTTTAGCTGTCTGAACTGAGGTGTTCAGTCTAAGGTAGTTGTTTTGGCTTTTAAGGCAAAGCACAGATGTTTATCCACTTAGATGCTCCTCTTAGTCGTTCATCTTCTTTTACATCTCCATAATTTGCCTTCCGAAGGCGGCTCCCTCCATCCTATTGTCATCTAAATTTTTTTCCCCAGGACTTCCTTTTGAGTCTGTTCAAGGATCTTCTCATTCTGTTTTTAAAAATTTCTTGACTTTTTTCTCTTCTTTGTTGTTTTGTCCTCCCTCAGCAGTCTTGCTTTGTTGCCAGAAGGAAGAGGAATTAGTGATAAATATGTGAATCACAGAAGTTTGGTTCCTTATCTGATGTCTCTTACATGATGAAGTTCTGCATTTCTAAAATTGGCCTACAAAGTTCATGAGAACAGAAGACTCATGAGAAAAGACTGCCTTGCATGATTTTGAGTGTTTTCCCCTTTTCATTTGGCTAAGTATAAGATCTGAATAGAAGACTTTGGCATTCTTACTCATGGATGTTGCCAGAAACCGGAAGCACAAAGGCATACAAAACTGAAGAAAAATGAAAATAAATTAGCCAAGGATTTGGAAGCTAAAAATAATTTGGTTTGCAGAATTCAAGTTTTAAGAAAAGGTTCAGGGTCAGGAGCTGGCAAATATCTCATTTGATATGGCTTAAATTTACTCATTGATATATTTTTTTTAAGTTTTAGAATTTGAAACTTGTATTTGACATAAGCCTGAAAGCAAGAAGAGTTGTATTTATTCTGTTGAATTCCTGCCTCAGTGGGGATCCTGTTTTATGCACTGGGTGTGTTCTTACACCATGGAAGAGGTGGTCTCTGCCATAAAGAGGATGCACTGGAAGTAGACACACAAAGTGAGTTACGATCCAGAAAACACAAATGAGGAATGTGACTTGCCCAGAGTCATAAGGAGTGCTGGTGGCAGATGCAGGAGCAGGACTCTCTTTAGAATCAGCTCACAGAAAGACCGTTTTTGGCCTTTAAGAACAAAGCTTTCTGACAGTATTTGTTCTGACAGCAGCCTTAACTCTAGAAGCTGGAGGCTAGCTGTAAACCACACGTGGTCAAGACTATAAAAACATACTGAGGGTTGCAGCTGTGACGAGGTTCATAGTGGTGGTAAATGCCAATGCTTCTAATAGTAGTTGCCTTCATCCACCTCTTTAAAAGCAGAATGGCGTATATTTTATGAGAAGCTAAAAGATGTTTTTTCATATGATGGAAACTATCATTTAGTTTTCTGCAAATGTTTTTATGCCTAAAACAGCAACTTTCTGTAAATCTAAAAATATTTTTTGTAGGATTGAATGTCACCTAATTTTTGTTACTGAAAAGAGGGGCTGATGAAATTAGTAATTTTTTTTGTTGAAGTCATAGTACTGTTTTTCAAACACGAAAGGAAATTAAAGAAACTGGTTGTCTCATACAGCTCTGCTGTTACTATACTCTTTTTGAGAACCAAAGAAGGGTTAAATAATGCACTCTGTTTACACTTCAGCATTTATATTTCAGCTGACTTCCAAGTAATCGCTTATGTTTGACTGAGACATTAACTGGAATTTCTAGGTGAACTCAGAAAAAAATTTGAAAAGTCACAAAATACAAGGATTCCAAACTCCATCTTATAATAAATTTATTGGTAATAGATAATGCGCCAGAGCAGAAACAAATATGAATGATGCAGCACAGGACAATCTTTCAAAAATGAAGTCATAAAAACTTAATGTGTCTGGAAGAAAATGAAGTCCAAATGTTTTACATTACATTTAAGAAAGCAGTACATTTTAATATGACTTACAATTTTACTGCGGACATTGTTTTCTCAGCAGCTGTAATGGGTAATATAATCACAGGAGGAAAAGATAAATATTCTAAAACAAACTGAAAGCAACATTACGTTAGTTGCTGCAAATAAAAATAATTACTCTCTGTAAGATAATATATGGATGCTCAGATAAATGCATAGTATTATTATGAATAATGTTTAATGCAAAGAATCTGGCAGTTGAAAGAGTCACAGCAGCTAAAACAAAGAAAAGATGTAAATAAAGAGAATATTACTCCACTGTAAACTAGCAGAATCTAATAGAACAAGGACTTAAAATTATGGCATGGCACTTCAGCTGTTGCTTGCATGGATCTTAAAGCTGTAGCACAAAGAATGCAAGTCCTGAAGCCATGTTATGGATTCACGGGTGAAGAGTGCCAATCTACCTTTAAGATTCCACCCTGAATGCCTTAATGTGCCTCTGCAGCTTAGAGCAATATGCAACTATATGCAAATAACAGATGTTTTAGTACACTTTAAAAATCCCATTTGCTCCTAAGAATAGTTGTGCATAAGCTACTCACTGATTACAACTTTTATATGCCTTCATTGAAATTTGTGTATTTTGTCAAAATCGATTCTTCCAGTTCTGTTTTCCATATGGACTCTCTTTTAGGGACTGATTTGCCCAAAGATATTTTTTAGTGTTCTCCTTAGTCCATATTGCCTGATGTATCACTAGAGTGAATACTGTTAGTATGCTAGGATATTGCAAGCAATGAGATACAGTGCTGAGAGTCTCAGAAAAAAGCACCAAGCAATTTGTTTGTGTTTCACCAGAACGTGCAAGTCAATCAAAGGGGCAGCGCTGCCAACAAGCAGACAAGTGAGCAATACCTGGCATGATTCACTGCCTTTGGTACATTGGTGCCTTTAGTGACCCCTCCTGATGAGCCAGCAAATCAAGAGTTGTGGAGAAAAAAAGTGAGGCTGGTCCCTGTTAGGGGCTGTTTGCACGGGACAGAGAATATGCTGGGAAGGGAATCCATGGACCAAACAGACCATTGAGGAGTGATACGCGGGGAAGACAAGGAGTGGGTCATATTTTGTATTAAGGATCCCCTTGACTTCACAGAGCTCCATAGGGCAAAGCTAGAAACAAACCTACTGGGAACTTCTGCATCAACTTGAGAGGTGAAAATAACACTGAGGACATCTTAAGAGTCTGCTACAGACCTCCTGACTGATAGGAAACAGAGGAAGAGGTCTTCTCCAAATATCTACTGAAAATCTCCCATCTTCAGGCACCTATTGTTATGAGTGGCCTTAACTGTCCACAGACAACTGCTGTGAGAGCAATGTGGCTTCATGCGAACAACCCAAGGTTATACTGTGTGGGTGAGACATTTCCAATGCAAATGTTAGAGAGGCTGGCAAGGGGTGTTGCTCTGTAGGACTTCTCACAGACTGAGAAGGACTGATGAAAAATGCAGTCACTGGTGGCATCTTAGGCTGCAGGGAGTGCAAGGCAAGGGAGTTCAGGATATGGAGGAAGATTGGAAATAAAACTGCAGACCTAGAGTTCTAGACTTTCAGAGAAGAGACTTGGTTATTTAAGGAATAGCTAAGCAAAATCCTCTGGGAAGCAGCCACGCAGAGGCGGGGATGCCAAGACAGCTGGATTACTCCTTGAAAGTGAACTCACTGAGGGATCAGGAATAAGCCACACTTTTGTGTGGGAAAACTAGAAGTTTCAGCACAAGACCAGCTTGACTGAAAGGGATCTTCTTAATGAATTCCAATACAATCAGTGAACATGTTTGAAGTGGAAACAAAAACAGGCAACACAGGAAGACTATAAAGGGATCGCTAATGTACTTAGGGACAAAATCAAGAAAGTCAAAACCCAGATAAAACTAAAATTAACTTCATTAAAGTGAGCAATAAGGACAAGTTGTAAAGGGAAGCTGTGGGGCTGTTAAAGTATAAGTGACAATGAAATGTGGATTGTATGGAAAAGGCTGAAGTACTCAGGGCCTTTTTTTCACCTTGCTCATTACAGACAGAACCTCCTCCCTGACCCTTGCAAGTATCAGAACAGTTTGGGAAGGAGCCAGCACTGGGTGAACAAGTTAGAAACTATTTCACCTGGACATGTTCATATCTCTGGGACTGAGCTAAGGTGCTGAAAAAGTTGGCTGCTCTAATTGCCTTGTTGGCTGCTGTGTATTGTCTGTGAAAAATTGTGATGAATGGAAAAAGCGAACACTACAGTCATATTCAAGGATGGCAAAAATGAGGATCTGGAACACTGTCAGTTGCTGGCTCACCTCAGTTCCTGCAAAAAACAATGTGCGTGATCTTCTCTTGGAACCCATTTCTAAACTCAAACAGGACAAGCAGGTAATCAGAAACAGTCATTCTGACATTCTGATTGCTTTCTGTAGTGAAATGACTGATTGAGGGAATGAGGGGAGGGAAGTGGATGTGCCTTTAGTAAGGTCTTTGATCCTGGAGCTCTCGTCTGGAAGTCAAGAATGTATGGGCTGGATGATCAGACCATTGGGTGAGCTGAAAATTGGCTGGGCTGTGAGGCCCAAAGTGTAGTACTCAATGGCTCCATGCCCAGCTAGTGACCACTAACAAGCAAAATACTTCACGGTTGATAATGGAAGCAATGGTCTTCAGTATTTTCAGTGGTAACCTGCATAACAAAACAGAAAGCACTATCCAGAAAATTTGCAGGTGTCACTAAGTGGGGGAGGAGCTGCTGATACAGCAAAGGACACAGCTTCTATCCAGACTGACGTTGAGAAACGTGAGGATTGGGCCAGCATGAATTTCAACAAAAAGGTACGTATCTGCACCTAGGAGACTGGGAACAGGCTGGGTGAGTAGCAGTTTTGCTGCAGAGGATCTTGAGAATACAGTGGAGGGAAAACAGTTACAGGCTCATGTAGGTTGGGAAGGTCTCTGATGGTTATCTTGTTGAACCTTCTGCTGTTAGATTGGATTGCTCAGAGCCTTGTCCGGTTGTATTTTGAGTATCTCCAAGGATGGAGACTCCACAACCTCAACCTGATATAATGTTTATCTACTCTCATGTTGGGAATTTTTTCCTTATACTGAGTTGGAATTTTCTGTGTTCCAGCCTGTATTTGCTGCCTATTGTCGTTTCTGCACCTCTGAGAAGAGTATCTCTGACCTCTCTACACCCTCCCAGTACGTTGTTGTAGGTAGCGATAGTATCTCCCACAGCCTGCTTTCTCCATACTGATCAAATGGAACTACTGCTGTCTCTCCTGGAACATCCTGTGCTTCAGCCCTGTGACTACCTTGGTGACTCTCATACTGGAGTGAGCCCAGAGGCCAATACCTTTCCTGTACTGGAGTGAGCTGAAAACTGGATATAAGAACATGTGGTCTCACGCGAGCTGGAAAGAAGAAACTGTTGGCTAAATTATTTTTTAATACTGCCCAGAAGCTGGTTCTTTGCTGCATGTGCACACTACTGACTCATTTTCAGCTTCTTTTCCACAAGGACGCCAGGGGCTTTTCTGCAAAGCTGCTCGAATATAGTCAACAGTGTGCTGCCTTTATGAAAGACGAAACGTGCATAATGAGCTACAGTATAGATTAAGAAGGTGTGGCCAGCAGATTGGAGGAATTTATTATAACCCTGTCCATAGCTCAGGTGAGACCACATCTGGAATGCTGCATCCTGTTTTAAGTCACCTTTTCAAGTGGATGTTGAAAAATGGGGAGAGTCCAACGGAGGCCTTCTTCAGTGGTCAAGGATTTTGAACATATGGCCGTTGCAGAGGAGTTGGAAAGCTGGGCTCATTCAGCATGGCGAAGAGGGAGCTAATGGATAGTCTGGCACAGCCCACAAATACTTAAATGGCAGTTGCAAAGTTTATGGAATTTAACTCTTTGCAGTAGTGGCAGATCATATAGTATGAGATAACAGCACAAAGTTCAGTTTGAGAGGTTGGACGTTAGCCAAAATCTCTTTCACTGCGAGGGTAGAGAAGTACAGAATAGGTCATCCAGAGAGCTGATGGAGTCTCCCATCTTGGAGGTTTTCAAGACTTGGTTAGACAAAGCTGTGGCAGACCTGATCTAGTACTGGCAGTTGTTCCTCTCAGAGTGGGATTTTTGAGACCTCCAGAGACTCATTTCAGAAACATTCCTGTGATTCTGTGATCCAATGCTGTGAGCCAGGAAGCCCTCAGATGAATAAACTGTGCTGCTCACCAGAAATCATTGTTCCTTTTCAACACTCAAGGAAGCACAGCTATACTGAACAACCCTTTCCTCTGATAACCATCAAGAAGAATGGAATCCTTGTTTTTTTAATTTGGACTTGGCTGCAGTGATTCAAACGTTGATTTTGACCTTCCTGTTTTTTTTTTCTGTAGCTTTCTTTAAAGAGAAATGGAAATGCTTACCTTAGAGTAGCTAAAAATTACTCAGGATTAGTAACTATTCTTATCAAAGAAGGCTGAAAAGCCTGTTGTTACTATTTCTCCATTGTTTTGTCACCACATTTCACAGAGGTTAGTGTTCTAATATGAAAGATGGCCAGGAGAGTATATTTTCTAAGAAATGCTGGTGAATATCGAGAAGTTGATAGTAAGGACTATTGGTGTAGTGGTGATTAGTTTGATGACTGAGATTCCTGGTCATTTTGACCTCTGTCCTGGCGGATGCTGAAGAAGTGGCATTAAACCCAATTTCCCAGTGAGCCTGACTGGCAATTTGGTCAAGTGCAAAAAATGGCTGTCAAAGAATCCAGAACTTTCAAGCAATGTAATAAAATCTATTAATTTATTCCTCATACTTTTTGTTGCTAGTACAGATAGAAGTATCATTAGAGAAATGAGCCTATATTTTATTTTATATTGGCTTAGTTATGTTGTTAGTATACTTATGTTAATCTATATTCAGTGGATTCATGTTTGTTCACCACATATGCTCCTTGCTCAAGGCCATACTCCTTTATGTGTCACACTTACACATGAATACGTTCTCCTGGCATTATGAGATCATTTGCAAGAAAGGTACACATAGGAAAAAAAATGTCTCTTTTTTTACCCTGGTTCTGGTGCTCAGTACAAGTAGAGAAGAAGACTTCATGCCTGGTATTCCTTCTTTTGAATGAGCAGGAGGCATGGCATAGGCTGCTTTGTTTAGATGTGTTGGCCGATAAAGCACACTGGATGGTTGGGGGGAACCTGGAGTGGTCAACAACATTAAAATGCTTGTTCTTTGCAGTGAAAAGTGGACATTCAACTTATGAATTATGTTACTCTTGCAGAAGCAAAAAGAAGGCATGGCTGTCTGCTCAGAACTCTGACATAATAGCAGAATGTTAGTTGTTCTAATTATGCAAGTTTTATTAAATGCATATATTTCAATAAATTTTTTGCCAGTAAACGGACAACTGTTTCAAGCTCATCAAATGGTTGGGATTTTTTTAAGCGTTATGGTCTATGTTGTTTACTGGAGTCAGACAAAGGGATTGAGAGTTTCCAGAACTTTTAGTCCTCTTGTTCCAAACAGCAGGTTAATTCCTAAATCAGTTCTAAACTAAAAGTAATGTCACATCACAATAAAATCAAAATAAGAGTTCCTTTGTAAAGAGAAAGCTTAACTAAAAAGTTGGAGGACTATGCCATTTGGAATGCTGATATAAAGTTAATCAATGATATGTTTAGATTGGAGCAATTTAGAGAACGAGAAATTTCAAAATGTTTTGCATTAACCAAGGTTGTTGAAGAGGTGACCTGGCAAAGCATAAAGCCTATGTGTCAGTTAACAGTTCTCCGATAGCCAGAAAACCATTACTCTGTGATTCTTCTCAGGCCTAGAAATGGCTCCTACACTATAAATTATAATGATTACTTTCTCTTTTTTATACTCAAATCTACAGGTCTTTACTTCAATATTTCCCAAATAGTAGGGCCAAGTGTTTGGGTATGTGTGACAGTGTATGAACCTCAGTTGTATGGATACATATGCACTGCATATTCTACTTGTGAATAATCCTAAATCAATGGGAATATTTTTGCGTGGGAAATTAAATATGCACACAAGTGGGAGATCAAGGCCTGAGCAGTGTGTTCATTTTCTTTCATCTGTTTCATGTTAGACCCCTGCCCTGGGAAAACTGTGAGTTATTTTTCAGGGAAATCTGCTTCACAAAATAGTCCTGTTTCAAGGATCAAGATGATGTAAAATACAGGCTCTTATAAGCCTCTTGCAAAAAAATGTTCTAGAGGTTAACCTAGAGATTAAGAAAGGAAGAAGCTACTTGGTGAGAGCTCAAACTAGGAACGGGGCCACCATGGTCCTTTTATAGCATAACTACCTGGGTAGATGTAACTGGCTGTCTGCAAGAACCATGGTATGCACAAGGCAATCCAGGGATGTATGATGGTCTGACTTTTGCAGAACTTCTAATAAAAACAAATGGTGCATAGCGTAGAATCTGACCTCTATCTCAAATAAGGAACAGTGACAAACAGACTGAGGCTCTGACTGCAATTTTTAGCCCAAGATCTGCACAGCCTCCTTATTAGTGGTGCCCAGAGGGTAGAACTCTTTCCCTTTATGGAATAAATAGTACTACTGCAGTTGTGAAAGTTCTTTTTTGTTTTATTTTGCAAGTTAGGAATGTACCAATGAGAAGTTGCTTTTTGGGTAGAGCGTTGTCACTAGAGACTTTTAGAAGTGTTTTCCATTAATTTGAAGAATGTTTTGAAGCAGGTAAGAACAAGGAAGCAACAGTATTTTTGCAACAGAACTTTATCTATATTTCTTATTCCTAAACCTCTGGATATACCATTTTCCTGCTATATTCAAAAGTCCCCTGTCCCCTAGCTTTCGTCTAACTCTCCCTGCTTTAGACTTTGATCTTCCACTATTGTGTATACAGCTTGACTACAAGCCTTTGGAAATAATTTGCACTGGTGTTTGTCTTTTGTCAAATACCCCACAAGCAACCAGCTCAATTTTTGATTCCAACATGGGAAAAGCGCATATAGAGTCATAGAAGAGTTTGGATTGGAAGGGACCTTTAAAGATCATCTAGTCCAACCCCCCTGCAATAAGCAGGGATATCTACCGCTAGATCAGGTTGCTCAAAGCCCAACCCAATCTGCCTTTGAATGTTTCCAGGCATGGGGCACCTACCACCTCTCTGGGCAGCCTGTTCCAGTGTGTCACCACCCTCCTTGTAAAAAAATTCTTCATTATATCCAGTCTAAATCTACCCTCCCTTAGTTTAAAACCATAACCCCTGTCCTATAGCAATAGGCGCTGCTAAATATTTGTCCGCATCCTTCTCAAAAGTCCCATTAAATACCAAACAGCCACAATAAGGTGTCCCCAGTGCCTTCTTTTCTCCAGGCTGAACAGCCTCAGCTCTCTCAGCCTTTCCTCATAGGAGAGGTGCTCCAGCCCTTTGATCATTTTTGTGGTCCTCCTCTGGATCCGCTCCAACAGCTCCATGTCCTTCTTGTGTTGGTGGCTCCAGAGCTGCACGCAGGACTCCAGGTCAGGTCTCACCAGAGCAGAGTAGAGGGGAAGAATCACCTCCCTTGACCTGCTAGCTACACTGCTTTTGATGCAGCCAAGGATATGGTTGGCCTTCTGGGCAGCGAGCACAGATTGCCAGGTCACGTCCATCTTTTCATCCGCCAGTACCCCCAAGTACTTCTTGGCAGAGCTGCTCTCTGTCGCTTCATCCCCCAGCCTGTATTGATACCGGGGGTAGCCCAGACCCGTGTGCATGACTTTGCACTCGGCCTTGTTGAACCTCAGGAGCGTCACACGGGCCCACTTCTTGAGCTTGTCCTCATCCAGTCTGGATGGCATTCCGTCCCTCAGGCATCTCAGCTGCACTGCTCACCTTGAGAAAGAGTGTGTCTTATGTCTATGAATTGCTGTCATCCCAGAGGAAACAGAGTAGTCGTCAAATGAACCCACTGGGACAGACTTTTATTCTTTTCTTGGATAACTGGTTAACCCGCTTGTCATGTTTGAGGTCCAATAAGAAAATCAGCAACAGTGAATGTGGTAAGAATGACAGCCTTTTCTTCTCTAGATTACAATGCTACTGAACTTACTAATGAAAAAATCCTGCCATTTTTGTGAACAAAGAGCTACTATGTATTTTTTGCTTGAGCCATTCTTTTCTCTTGCTGTGTTAGTTTGACCATCTACACCCACTGCTCATTTTCTTGGCTAAGCTACCATGCACCAGTGCTTCTCTCAAAATTTACTATGTCTGAGAACTAAGCTGGTGGAATAGAATGCACCAAAACACATAAATAAGGGTCAAAAATATGTATTTAGGAGTCTTCATCTTCTTGCTTACCATATACCAACCCATTGTTTTGGAAAAAAAATGCATTCTGAACAAATATGTAGCTTTGCAAACACACCACGAGGAAGGACTGAGCTTTACCAAGAATACAGAAAAAAAGAATCTTGGCATCACAGTTCAGTCGTAAATATAGGAAGAGAGCCTTTCTTTAATCTCCATTCAAATGAAAATAAAACTAATAGTTTCTGCATTTTTTGTGTCATCTACGAGCCAAAGCAAGGAAATAAGAAGCAGCTGAACTTCCTCTGCTCTAAATCAGTAGTAAACTAAAAGTAATAATACTGCATTGTTGAATGTTTCTTCAGAAAAGTGAGGAATAGAAAGCAGCCCCCTGCCCCCATTCCTTGCCCACAGGGTTTCTAACATCACCATGTGGAGGAATCTTGGACCTGCAGTAGTTTGTTGTGATGAGCCAACAGCAACTTCCAGCATCCTAACAAATCTACTCACTGGCAGCTGTGAGTCCTTCAGCATCATTTCACGGTGGAGTCTCCTGGTTACGAACTCCTACAGGTTCCTGAAAGTCTACTTGTAAAATGGATTAAAACTGGGAATTCCAATACTACTGATTTCTTGACAGACTGGGAATAATCTACATAATGCAAGCAGTTTATATCTAGTTCTTTGTGAAAGAATATTCTTTCTTTGAAGTTGTGTACTATAAAATAGCCCCGGTTCAGGATTTATTATTCAATTTGCTAAGATTGCCTGAAAAGTAAATGGTTCTGGTCCAGAGAGTGGAACTCATATAACCGTAATATTTTGTACTTTATTTACACTCCAGGTACTTTACTTACACTCCAGGTCTTGCTTTCTGATCAGCCTTTATGTCAGCTATTATGACCACAATATGGTTTAAACAAGCTTTCTGGTTCTTTGTTCTCCAGGTCAGAGCTTCCTAAATTTTCTCATTTGGTTTCTGCTGTTGCGCAGATGTTAGGTATTATCAGTGATGGTGCCAGCAGCGGCAGCTCCTGTCTCTGTCATGGTCCGTATGCACATGAGGAAAGACTGACACCTTCACTCTTTCTACTTCACCCTGCTGACACATATTCTCTCCTCCCTAAACTAACTTTGCTGAATTTTCTGTAACTTGTCTCTCTCCTGCCACTACACACCCTTTTGAAAGAAATTTGGAAAAGTGCTGTAAGCGGTATAGAAAGAAAAGGAAGCTGCAGAATATTACTAAGGAAAAAAATTAACATTACGGTGCAAACTGAGAAACATTTTTGTTCTTGTTCTGTTGTTTTATAGGATTTTTTGACTATAAATAGTATATTCCAATGAAGAACACAGCAGCGTCTGATGTAGATAAAAATTTGAGGATCTTGACAAAACTAAAACCAAGTTCTAATAAATTTCCTATTCCAGAAATTACTTGGCAGTACAAAAAGGAAGTTGAGAAACATGTATTGCTTAACATACTGTTGAAATAGAATGTTTCATATTAGTGCCTTCTGCCTGTAGCTATGCCAGACTGAAGACACCTCCAGCTTGTCACAGAAACTAATCCCAGCCTGGTGGGTAATTGGATGGAGAGACCACCTGCGAGTCTCGGGTGCTATAAACACAAGCCAAGAAACTGTGGCTGAGCACTTGGCAAATATCTGACAACGGAACCCAGTGAGTGGAAAGACTTCACTTGGCCCTATTGTTATTCCTGAGCTAACAGACCAGCGCAGAAGAAAGTTACTGCTTTTTATTCATTAATTTGGATGAGAGAACAATAAGAAAATTTGAATTTTCTAAAAAATGAGGCTTTAATCCTGGAGACACAAACTTCTTCACAGAATACTGCTAAGCACCAATGTGTTGTGTGAATTGTTTTTAAGAATGAGTAGTAATTATCAAACTGGATTTGGTACAGTAATATCGGTGAATTATTTTCTGAAGTTATTGACTCACTCAAGGGCAGGAATGCCATTGAGAGACCTTGATATGCAGCCTGGCAAGCATCTCAAGAAAATTAACAAAGCGAAATTCAACAAAGCGAAATTCAAAGTCCTGCACCTCGGAGAGAATAACTCTAGGCTGGGGATTGACTGCTAGGGAGGAAATTTGTACAAGATGACCTAGTGGTCCTGGTGGACAAGCAGTTTAACAGGAGTCCACAGGATGACCTTGCAGTAACAAAGGCTTATCACATCCCGGACTGCAGTAGCAATCAGTGACTAATTGGTCCAAAAAAGTGATTAGTCCACTCAGCCCTTGTGAGTCCATATCTGCAATACTGTGTCCAATTTTCAGCTCCTCAGTAAAAGGAGAGATATTAGCAAGTGACTACATCCAGTGGAGGGCTACCAAGTTGGTTAGGGGGTTGGAGCATATAAGGAAAGAAAAGAGATTGAGGGGTGTGGTTTGTTTAACTTGGAGAAGTACAGGCTAATGAAGGATCTATTTGTTGTCTCTCACTATCCAATGGGTGGGTTAAGAGGAAGCTCAACTTTTCGTGAAAGTGCGTAACGAAAGGACAGGAGGCAGTGGTCACAATTTGCAACAAGGAAAATTCTGACATGAGATTGGGTCAGTGGTAGAACAGCTTCCCAGAGATACTATGAAGACTACATCCTTAGGGGATTTTCAGAACTTTACCTGACCTGAGCTTCCTAATCTAGCTTTGAAGTTAGCCTTGCTTTGTGCAGGGGAGCTGAACTAACTGCCCTCCAGAGGTTTCTTCCAGTCTGAATTATTCCATGATTGTAAATACTGTAAATCCTGATTTACAAAATTCTTATTCAGAAGAAATATATCATCTCCATTTCATCATGATCAACATTTAGAACTGATAGGGTGCACACCAAGCTATTTCTGTTAAGGTATAATTTGTAGCTAGATAGTCTCTCCCTGCTTTCTTGCGTTAAAACAAGTATTGCAGGCCGTGACATGAGTTGTGTTGGGGAATCTGCTTGGCTCCAGAATGGGATTTTTGATCAGCGGAAGTCACAGCTCACAGTTACTAACAAAGACCAAAGTGGCTGAACCATGAGCCTGGCAAATGAATATTCAGGTTCTTGTACTACCCAATTTTGGAACTTGGAACTACATGGAAAATAAACACTTTACTTACTGGGAAAAGATATTTTTAGGTTGATCTCTCAGCTTTTCAATTATTATTACTCCATGCTTATAAATAAAAAATGTTAGAATAGTTCTTCACAGGTCTTTCTTAAAAAAAAGCCCTCAATCTTGAAGGAGTGGAGTAGTCTGAACACCTTATCCTAAAGGAACTTGTTCTGGTGCTTAACTGGTGTTGGATTCCATTGTAAACAGACCTTCAAATTTAATCCATAATCTTTAGCTTTGAAAATACAAGACTTCTTTCCCAATTTTGATTCCTTGTCTAATTTTTCTCTTACAAGTTCTCAATATTTTCACTTACTATGGTCGAAGAGAAATAAAATCTGCTTTTTACTCTGTACATCTGTACAGAATGTAGATGGAATTTTTACTGATGGTAACTGAGTATCTGCAAGAGTAAAATTCACATTGCCATCAGTTCTACTTGCATGAACAAAGAAAGATAAAACTGACCTATGGTCTAAGTTATTTACTTAAACATTCCTGGATATTTGTAATCTTTTCTATTAGGTAACTCAAGTCATGGAACTGATTTTTCAAAGTGAAACAATTTCAAATATGGCTTTTTTGCTGTGGTATCTTCAAGATGCTGGCCCATGAGAAATCACTATAATTTTCACTGTGACTGAACAAAGAGATTTGTATAATTGTAGTGATTATGATTTGCATTTATGGGATCAGGAAGGAGATAACTTTCCTAAACTTTTAGATAATGAGCTAAAGTTACTCGGTTTATTTTACCCTCATTTTTAATAGGTAGTGTGGAGAAGGTGGCGGAAAAGGAATGCACTATTCCGTTGCTTTCTCAGCCTTCTTCACTTTGTGGACCCCTAAACATTTTCTGATATGTTTCTAGTTCAGTGCATAGACTCTTTTCCCTTTTCCATGGGTTCCTTGTGGTTTGGTGGATACTCGGATACCCACAAACACCTTGTATTTTGCTGTCACTGTGCACTGAGTGAGGCTATATAGTCGTCATTGCCCATGTGTCTGAGCACACCACAGTTACTAACAGGATTTACTGCCATCTTACCTGTGTGAGGTGAGGAAGTATAATTGCTATCCTTTTGCTGGTAAAGAGAGACAAGGGACTAGTCATGGGATGTCCCCAGCATGATGCTGGACAAGGGGAGAAACCCCCAGCTCTTTACAGAAGGGTCCTAGACTACTTTCTTCATTGTTCCTACCATCCACAAACTAGCAGTTGAAGATAGTCAGAGTAAACCTCTGTCTAGCTCTTCTTCCAACCTCCAGCAGTAGCCACTGCTGGATGATGAAAGAAAGCACTTAAGAGCAAAGAGCCTTGTCAGCATTGGCTCTTTCATGCCCTTGGGACTCAGAGACTGGGAGGCTGCCAGAGCAGAAAACCAATGGCATGCTGCCCATCATGTTTAACAGCTGGCAATGCAACTGTGAATTTGTCTTGTCCATTCTTGAAACCCACTTGTAAGGGTGGCCCTCAATGTATCCTTTAGAAGTGAGTTTCACAATTCAGCTGTACCATCTGTGGAAATCTGTGTCCTTTTGTTTGTTTTAAGTTGGCTTTGTGTGCTGAATAGTTTTCCCAGTAATGGATTTTGTTTATCACCTTCTCCAGGCCCTGGATGATTGCCTAGGTATGATGCTCGGCTATGTATTTGTATATGGTTCTCCTTAGACAAACAATTATCAAAACTCTGGTAACTATTACTCCACATGTTTCTTTATTGCCCAGTTTATTTGGGCAAAAATTTTCCTGGGCAAAACTCCTACTGATACTGAGCAACTTTTAAATATCCAGGCCTTGAATTTGCTAGTGCCTGAAGCTCTTTGCAATCTCTATGAACTTGCTGAGAGAAATAGATCTGATTCAGACCTCAGTGTGCTAATTTAAATGGAAATTGATTTTGCAGAAAGCCTGTAGAATTGACCTATGTATGAACAGCTGGATCAGTACCTGGCCCATTATCTCTATGTGGACACTGAGATACAGCCCTAGGATGTTTCAGGATGAGACACTCTCATTTTGAACTCTGATCGCAACTAAGGAGCTACTATGTGAGAGTAAATAGCTTTAAGAATATTTCTAATGTACGATTCAATTCCTAACCACTTGTGAAAGCATTCTTCAGCAATAGGAACGAAAGCAAAATCATCAGCATGTTAAATTGGTTCACTCTGTAACTAAAGAGAAATTCCAGAAAAAGAAAAAACGGAAAGGCTGATTTCATGTATAAAGTGTGTATAAAAGTGCATACACTCATGTACAGCTATCTTCATTCATGGAGCTGAGAACAACCCTGTGATTGAAATGCGTGGATGGGCCTTTGTATGGAGTTAGCCGTCCCTTTTATTGGCATTTTCTCTGAGCCAGGAGTTAGGGGCAATTTATGGGCTGGCATGGAGCATGGCAGACCAGATTTATCTAATCTAGGAGCTAGAAAGCTATGCAGAATTTTAACACTAACAAAAAATTTTTAATACTAAAAAAAAAAACTTTGTTGTTATATTCATTACCGCCAAGCATAACCTCTTCTTTCTCATGAAGGGACATGAAAAATTGGCTCTAAAAAGTGGACATTTTTCTTCAAACATCTTTAAAAATCAATCAACCCAACAAATGAACCCCTACTGCTGCATATTTTGGTCCACTCTGACAAGTTGTGGGAAGATTGCAATAAACATGCTTATTAATGAAAATTTAGCACAGCATGGGAAACTATTTAAATTTCAAAATTTACCAGAGACCAATCCCTGGCAGCAATTCCGTCATTTCCCAATAGTCCACTCCAAGTAGTAAGTAGTCCCTGGCCCCTGCTTTATCATCTGAAGTCCTAGCTTACTTTTCAAATATGAAAAGTCCTACTGGTTTCCAGGTTGCTAGGAGTCTGAGTGTACCCAGCTACTGTACCCCACTAGTGAGTCCGAGGGCTCAGGGTTTGGGAAGTCTGAAATAGCCTGGAGAGTTCTGTATGGTCTGGTAGGCATGGCCCTGTAATCACTCTTCAAGACCGTCTTTGCCAGCCCTGCTGCTCTAAGTACAGTCTGACGGCTGGGCAGTGTGCACCCAATGGGGCAGATGGGATCACAGCATGGGGAAGTGTCCTTTGCTCACTGTGTGAAGTGTGGCCAGAGGGCATGTAGGAAGGACAGCCATAGCTACTGCAGCTCCAGGTGCTGCTTGGCAGTCTGGCACAAAGATGATCTCTGAATCTGACTAGGCTTTGCCTTGGGCTAAGCTCTCCAAAGGACAAGAGTTGGGTGCGCAACTTTTCTAGGCTCATTTGGTGGGTGATGAAACTCCTACATTCCTGTCATACTCTCCTGTAGGAAACACGTATATAGGAGGCACACACATATACCTTGAATCCCAGTCAGATGGAAGCCTGGTTTCACTGGTTACTTCTGCAGAGGTGCATAATAAGTAAAACATACAACATCTACAAGTCAAGTTTGCAGGACAACAAGGGAAGTCTGGCTGTACTTCAGTAGCTGATCTAGATGAAATATAAACTTCTCTGAGTCTTATTCATGGCTGTAAGGTATTCTTAGGGCCCAGCTCAGCATCTTCTGTGCTATACAATACCCTCCTTCTTCAGTTCATGTACTTTCGTATGAATCATAGTCCTCTGTAACTATGAGAAACTAGGTCTGACTTAACAGGCCTCACAGCTAAAGAGCTTTTCTCTAGTAAAAAAATGTCCTCCTCCCCTGCTTCTCTAGTACCTTTGTTTGCTTTCTGACATATTGTTTTCTCTGTGTTTTAAGTGTCACCACCACAACTTTTACTTCAATGTTCTGCAGATGGGAATTTTTCACTCCCAAGTACCAGCTACTTTCAGGTTTATGGAAAGGTATTTATCCTAATTATCTTGGTAGCTGTCCTCAGACACTGTTCCTAATTCAGCTGACAGAGAGAAGAACACAGTGTCATTGTACCTCATTGGGGATGGGGGCAGGGGAAATGAGGACATCTCCTGTGCCATAGAGGTGCACTCCATACTCACAGCCATGAGGGGATCCATAAGAAAATGTCCTGTTGCCATACCCATGTATGAACTCAAAGACTGTCTCATCTAGAGGCAGGTACTCCCAAATCATAAAAGCAGGTCCTTGACACATGTACTGAGGGCCTGTAATAGAACATGGACCAAAGAACTGTAGAGCTCGAATTGTTGCTTGCTTGCAGAGCACCATATATCTGCTGGGTTGGCTTCATGCCATGCTGGCACAAAATCAGAGTGTGGATGCCCTTTACAATACTGCTGACAGGGTCTCAGCAGAGCTTTACTGCTTGCTGATGAAGATGGAAGATAAGGTGGTGCATTACTGCTGAAAAATCTGTATATACAATCAAAGTGACAGATCTACTACTCCTAAACAGAAAGGAAAAGTTCTTAGGTGAACCTCATTGCAGTGTAGCCATCTTCTATGACCGATGTGTAATGGTGAACAGGGGTGAGGTGGGTGTGAAAAGGAAGATAGGTGGGGGCAGGGAGATCCAGGTGTGCCAATGTCTTCCAGGGAGGGCTGAGCGATGCCCCTCTGTGCGTTTGAGGCCAACTGTTGATAAAAGCAGCACAACTGCTCCAGCCATACTGTCCCACACAGTAAAACTTTTCATTACTTCTCTGGGCAGGAAAGCACACTTTTTTAAAAAAGTTTCACATAATTATCCACACACACACCCAGCACAATAATGACAGGTGTTTCTCTTTTATGTGTCATTTGCACTTAAGCACTTCTGGCATGGATACCCTGCAGGGAGAAGCTGGCGAGATGCCATCACCTTGAGGTGCTGCAAACTCCAGCCACTTGGCTCTCTTCCCTTCCTTGGCTGAAAAATAAAGTATGTGATGACACCTCTTTGCAAAATTATCTTCCTTAAATACCTTCTGCTTCTCAGAGATCCCCAAATTGTGCCTGTGAGGACAGGACACCTAGTTCTGCTTTGGAGGGAATTCTCTAGGACCTCTTAGCATGATTTTATGAAAGCTACTTGAAGAAACTTTGGTTTAAAACCTCTGTTTAGGAGAGGTTATATTTCCAAGGAAGATGGAGCCACGTCAATTTACTTTGAGTTTCAACATTTTTGCATGCTCTACTTTTCGTGCTCTTCTTTCCTAATCTTTTTTTTTTTCCTTCCCTTTAGTGATATATTAAAAATATTGGTTTTGGAAAGATATTTAAGTTCTTAAACATAGAGTCAGTTTAGATGCTGTGCAGTACCTGAGACACATCTGCATGGAGCTGGCACATACGACACAGGATGGGCAGAAAGATGCCTCTGTGATGTGGTACTGAGGTATGCCGCATGGGAAGGACTCTCTAAGACATCTATGGTGCCATTAGGTTGCTACTGATATCCTGTCTTTGGTCTCAGGGGTAGGAGACATGAAAGCTGAGAGGCTTGACTAGGAAGCACGCGTGGGTTCGACGTCTGTTGTAGCTTCCTTTCTTAATGGAACATGGAAGAAAGGGGGAAAGAAAAAGAACCAGGCAAGTATAAATATATAAACAAACATGGTTTTGTAAGCTGCCTGCGGCAAAGATGAACATTCCTGTGCTGGAGACCAAGAGCATTTCCAGCTTACTCTTCTTGTGTTCTGTGCTTGGCTTGCAGATGAAAGGTTAAGAGCGCACAGGCTAGTAAGGACTACCCGTTACTAACACCCCACAGACTGCAATCCTGAATCACTGGCAAAAGCATTCAGTACAACCATATAAAATAGCAGTGACAAAAGCAAGCAAACAAATAAAGCTTTTTTCCACCCGGAATAAAAATAGCTGGAAAAACCCTCTCTGGCCCCAGAATGCAACACCCTATTCAGGAAAGCGAAAAAGACAGTAATAATAATGGGAAAACCAACTTACGACTAGTTTACGCTTTGTGCCAGGCTGTTGGTAAAGGATGCTTCATCAGAGGCTGAGGGGCTACATAAATAGTGTAGAAACAATTAAATCTACCAGTTCTCCTATAGCAGCTTCCAACCTGAATGGAAAGGTTCTTTCCTGTTTTTATTTACTTAGCCTCAGTTGGGTGTTCTACAAAACACAGAAGCACAGGAAGGAAGGACCTTGCTCTCAGGAGTTGAGAGTCAAAAATACATGAATGTGTGAAGGAGCAGCATGAAAAATCCAAAGGAAGGAGTCATTTCATTGATGTTCTTAGTAAAATCTGTTTTATTGGATGGTGGTTTACCATCGCTCAATTAACATATAAGCAGGCAGGTGCTCTCATTTTTGGCTGCCAGTTAAAGATAATTAAGTGGTCTCTGGGCAGGTCAGGCCATGTAAACTATTGCAGTGTAATGGCACTCTGCAGCATCAAGCATCTAGCGGTTAAAAAAGAAAAATACAGCCTTCAGCTGCTCATTCATTAAGCTACTTGCTTCCACATCAAATCTTTTAAAGCTCTGGCGTATCCTCATAACCGTAGGTTATGGGCTATTACCACCTTCTGGGATACATCCTCTTGGGTGCAAATAATCGTAAACTGTGCACTAGAGTTTTCCCTTTTCAGTGGTGTGCAATGCAGGCCAGTGATATCTCAGCTGCATTCCAGGCAAGAGTGGAATTAGCTTGTTGCAATTACCAGCAAGTCATTGTTAGAAATGAAATGCCCTGCCTCCCTGCTGGAGCTTGCTCCTGGTGTTTTGATTTCTCTCCACCTCTTCTCATGCTGCCTCCTGAGGCAGCTATTTTTGCTGCCCTCTTTGCCTGCTCTAGTTGTAGGTATCACAGCCTCCAGAAGCTGATACAGCATGAGGCCTGTCACTACCCTCACAGGAGGTAAGAAGAATCTATGTAACCTGAAATACATTGTCCTCATTAATTATTCCTGTAACGTGGTTTTGCTCCTCTTCAGATTCCCTTTTGGTAAAGGCTTCCCTGGACAGATATATTTATGACATAGTGGTCAATGGCTCGATGTCCAAATGGATGCCAGTGATAAGTGGTGTCCCTCAGGGGTCTGTACTGGGACTGATGCCGTTTAATGTTTTCATCAATGATGTAGACTGCGAAGATCGAGTGCACCCTCAGCAAGTTTGCAGATGACATCAAGCTGAGTGGTGCAGTCAACATGTCAGAAGGATGGGATGCCATCCAGAAGGATCTGGACAAGATGGAGACGTGGGCCTGTGTGACCCTCACGAAGCTCAACAAGGCCGAGTGCAAGGTCCTGCATCTGAGTTGGGGCAACCCCGACTATCAATGCAGGCTGGGGGATGAAGGGATGGAGCGCAGCTCTGCTGAGAAGGACTTGGGAGTACTGGGGATGAAAAGCTGGACATAACCTGGCAATCTGCACTCGCAGCCCAGAAGGCCAACTGTATCCTTGGCTGCATCAAGAGAAGCATGGCCAGCAGGTCAAGGGAGGTGATTCTGCCCCTCTACTCCACTCTCGTGAGACCTGACCTGGAGTCCTGTGTCCAGCTCTGGAGCCCCCAACACAAGAAGGACATGGAGCTGTTGGAGCGGGTCCAGAGGAGGATCACAAAAATGATCAAAGGGCTGGAGCACCTCTCCTATGAGGAAAGGCTGAGAGAGCTGGGGCTGTTCAGCCTGGAGAATAGAAGACTGCAGGGACACCTTCTAGCAGCCTTTCTGTACCTGAATGGGGCCTATAGGAAAGACAGGGAAAATATTATCAGCAGGGCTTGTTGTGATAGGACTAGCAATAGTGGCTTTAAACTAGGGAAGGGTAGATTTAGACTAGATACAAGGAAGATATTTTTTACCATAAGGGTGGTGAGGCACAGGAACATATTGCCCAGAGAGGCAGCGGAGGCCCCATCCCTGGAAACATTCAAGGTCAGGTTGGACAGCACTCTGAGCAACCTGGTCTAGTCAAAGACGTCCCTTCTGACTGGAGGAAGTTTGGGCTAGATGACCTCTCAAGGTCCCTTCCAACCCAAAGCATTCTCTGATTCTATGATTCTATGACTTTTACCCAAAGTTATGCTTACCTTTCCTCAAGGCTCTGGATAAATGTTAGATTCTAACTATCTCTTCTTTTCTTCTGAAATCTGAAGTCAAACCAGTGAAAAATCCGTAGGTATCATATCTCTCTTCAGCTCTCACTAACTCTTGTCACCATTTGGATGGAATATGTACAGTTGTCTTTTAATCAGATATAAACTTCAGTCAGAACCTCAATAATTGTTTTTTATCCTCAGAAGCTTTCTCCAAGTTTCTTCATGTGCTTTGATTTTTATTACTTTTTTTTTTTTTCTTTTTGGCTGATTCCTAAGAGAGGAAACAGGGCATTAGTAATCAGCAAGTGGGCTTGGAGAACACAGCTCCTCGTCTGAACACGGTATGTGTCGTTGCGTCCAGGACACATCGGAAAGACTGCTGCCATTTGCATCAGCCTTGCATTTTCAAACAGCAGGACTTCTGCTGCCTCAGTTTATTGTCTGCCTCTACAAGCACAATGTTTGCCAATACCAATTCCAATAATACTAACATCAACCAGTTTTACCTCCTTGTCATCCTCTATTTCCACTGTTGCCTCTCTCCTTAAAGAGCAATAAGAAAGCTGACTTCCCATTTTTAAGGTGTTTATGAGTACAATGAAGTTCTGGTTCATGGCAAGATGCTACAGCAACCACAACAACAAAAACTACTTATGTGCTGTGTGAGCAGTTATTGTGAGCACCACGCAGCTGCTCTCTCACTTGTCCCCAATGGGATGGGGGACAAAACTGGAAGGATAAAAGTGAGAAAACTCATGGGATGAGATAAAAACAGTTTAATCAGTAGAAAAACAAGCAAAAAACTTCCATGCCCTAAAAAAAACCCCAAAACCCAAATGATGCAAAAAACCCCAAACCAAAATTGCTCACGACTAGCCGACTGATTCCCATTCAGTTCTCAAGCAATGGCAGCCCTGGCAAACTTTCCCTCCAGCTTTATTGCTGAGCACTATGTCATCTTGTAGTGAATATCTTTTTGGTCAGTTAGGGTCAACTATCTCAGCTGTGTCCCCTTCTGACCTGTTGCCCACACCAGCCTACTCACTTTCAGAGCAAAATGACAAACAGAAAGGGACTTGATGCTGTATACGCACTGCTCAGAAAAAACCAAAACATCCTTGTGTTATCAACGCTGTTTTCATCATAAAGCTAAACCAGCACCGTAGAAGCTACTGTGATAAAAGAGAACTCTGTCTCAGCCAACTATATAGGAATTATAGTCTACCTTAAAGGCAAAAGGATAACCAAATGAACTGTGATGGTAACATTAGCAAACATTTTCTGGCAGAATATGAGGTGTGAACAGGCCACCTGTATTTCATTATTGTGAGCCTTGAATCACAGAGGAATAAAGTGACCAGATTTTTTAGTTGCTTTCCATTTTGTTGGTTTATCTTCTCAGGTGCTTTGGTTGGTGCACCTTTGGTCAGCATTATATGTATTAAACATTCTCTCTGCATGTGCATATTTAATATAACATATTATACATATATTAATATTCAACAATGTGTTTAACAGTTAAAGACTAACCCATGACTCTGACTGATCAGAACAAGTCACAGATTAATAACTAACTAGCTTGGTCATAATTTCTTTAAGTGCCTGAAAATGCAAAATGGGGCTCTCCACCGAAAGAGAGTGCAGTGCCTAATTTGTCCACTTTATGATGTACACCAGCAACTGGCAGAATGCATGGTCAGTTCTGCACTCCAGGGTTCCGCTGCAAATGAAAAACTCTCCTTCAATAAAGGGAAACGTTTTGGTGAATAAATCAGAGACCACAACAGGGCTGAAACTGCAAATAAGCAAATTTCATTACAGATTTAATTGGGTCCATGTGTTCACTATCAACAGCTTCTAAGGAGAGTTTCTTACTGATGAAGAAGAATAACCAGCAGGAAATAATTTCATGCTGAATTAAACAAGCACTATAATCAAGACAAGTCAAGGGTGTAAATTCTGCTCCTTTGGTGTATCACTCCCCAGTATTATTAGCGAACAACTATTTGTTTGCTCTATTTCTTTGAGGCAACACATCGGGTTGGATGACATTTATTTTCTGTGCTGTTGGTTAAAAGGACAAGTAAAGATATTCTAAAGTAATTTGAAGCAAAGGAATAACTCAATAAGCAAACTAGGCATACCACTGAGGGTGGGGGAGAAAGAAACCATATTTGATGCTGCTAATTATACAGTGTCTTTTATTGTGTCCAAAGAAAGAAATATGGAGAATGCTAAGAATAATATTGCATAGGAAGAAGGTTTTGTATCGTGCTTTACCAAGTGATCCATGATTGCTTGGAGACATTAAAAATACATCCTTTTCTCATTGTATTCACTGAGCGAAGTTTACAGGAAGGTGGCAAACAGATGGCTGCAGCCAAACACAATTTAATTGTTCCTCTGTAGCTATTGATTTCTGACATACAGTTGCTAATTATGCAAAGTTCTGTCCCTTTTTTCCTCCCTTATCAAAGGACAAGACTGCAGTGCATCTCGTTTAGACAAAAGTTTTTTCTTTTGTGTAAACTCTCCAATTGCTAATCAAAACCTTAGGCTGATCAAAGCCTCCTGCCATTTAAAATGAAAATATGTTGGACACTCTTTCACACCCATTTTTATAACCTGATGAATTTCCCAATAACATAAAAAAAAAAAACCAAGGTACTTTTTATGTGAATCTATGGTGTCTAATAATATCTGCTGCTTATTTTAGGGTATTGTATGAGATTTATAGGTGTAATTTTTAATTGCTGACAGTAAACCAAATTTTTAAAGACTCGATGACAACCACTAGATGATATTCCACCTGGTAGCCTTTGGTTAGTACCGGACTGTAGGATGCTCCCATCCAGTCCTCACTTTTCTTTTGGAGAGAAAGAGAGCAGCTATTTGAAGAGCAGACCTCACTGAAGATAGCTATGTGTCTGTGCAGAGACTGGAGTCTTGCCTCGCTTTCATCCTGCTTGACCAACCTGATGTCCTTCTATGACCAGGTGACCCACCTCGTGGACGAAGGAAAGGTTGTGGATCCCATCTACTTGGACTTTAGTAAGGCATTTGACATTGTTCCCCACAGCATCCTCCTGGAGACACTAGCTGCCCATGGTTTGGATGGGTGTACTCTTTGCTGGAAAAAGAATTGGCTAAATGGCCAAGCGCAGAGAGTGGTGGTGAATGTAGTTCAATCCAGTTGGTGGCCGGTCACCAGTGATGTCCCCCAGGGCTCAGTTTTGGGTCCGGTCTTGTTTAACGTCTTTATCAATGATCTGGATGAGGGGATTGAGTGCTCCCTCCGTAGGTTTGGAGATGACAACAAGTTGGGTGGGAGTGTCGATATGCTTGAGGGTAGGAAGGCTCTGCAGAGGGATCTGGACAGACTGGATAGATGGGCTGAGGCCAACTGTATGATCTTCAACAAGGCCAAGTGCCGGGTCCTGCACTTGGGTCACAACAACCCCATGCAATGCTACAGGCTTGGGGAGGAGTGGCTGGAAACCTGCCCAGCGGAAAAGGACCTGGGGGTGCTTGTCGACAGCTGACTGAACGTGAGCCAGCAGTGTGCCCAGGTGGCCAAGAAGGCCAACGACATCCCGGCTTGTGTCAGGAATAGTGTGGCCAGCAGGAGCAGGGAGGTGATTGTGCCCCTGTACTCTGCACTGGCGAGGCCGCTTCTTGAGTACTGTGTTCAGTTTTGGGCCCCTAAATACAGGAAAGACATTGAGTTGCTGGAGCGTGTCCAGAGAAGGGCAACGAGGCTGGTGAAGGGTCTAGAGCACAAGTCTAATGAGGAGCAGCTGAGGGAGCTGGGGCTGTTTAGTCTGGAGAAGAGAAGGCTGAGGGGACACCTTATTGCTCTCTACAACTACCTGAAAGGAGGTTGTAGTGAGGCAGGTGTTGGTCTCTTCTCCCAGGTAACTAGTGATAGGATGAGAGGAAATGGCCTCAAGTTACATCAGGGGAGGTTTAGACTGGATATTAGGAGAAAATTCATTACTGAAAGAGTGGTCAGGCATTGGAATAAGCTGTCCAGGGAGGTGGTTGAGTCACCGTCACCGGAGGTGTTTAAAAAATGTGTAGATATGGCACTTCGGGAGATGGTTTAGCAGGCATGGTGGTTTTGGGTTGATGGTTGGACTTTATGATCTTAGAGGCCTTTTCCAGCCTATGATTCTATGATTCTATGATTTGTACATGCATGCGTGCATCCAGGGTAACTTCCCAAGTGTAAAAGCAGAACTAGAAGTCTGTCCCAGGCTGTCACATTTCTTTAGGACATTTGTCACATTTCTTCCCAGACAGAATCAGGAAATACAGAGCATCTAAGTAATACTTTTGGTCAAACTGTAGTTATATTTTGCTTTCTGACTTATTCAAAGTCCCAGGTGACAGTAGCAACTGGCTGGGGGAAGCTACAGTATATACACTTTCAGTATTGCTCAGAGGACTGCCCAGGGAGCCTGCCTTCTTGCTCTGCCCCATCAGTGGCTCTGGTTACTCTGCTTATTCTCAGAGAAGAGGACTTCCCAAAGAAGGAAGACAAACAAACAAAATCCAAACACAGTGTTCAGCTAGAGCTGGAAGAAGCTGTTCCTTGATTGCATCAGCTCAGCAAAGCACAGGGGTTAAAATTTGAAAATCCTCTGCTATTGCCAAATATTCTGCTCCGTTAGTTCTAATATATTCCTGCATGTCATGCAGACTCAGTGCAGCGTTTCCTAGGGTTTAGTTTTAAAAGGAAACATGATACTTCATTGTAGGGCATCATACTTGAATTCAGCAGACTGAGTCATGAGTGAAGGTGTGAAGATTTTGTCCTACAAAACTAAAATGTTCCTTAGATTATAGTAGCATTTCAGATTCAGAGCCAAATATTACAGAATTGTCTACTGAATCCTCTAGTCCTTTATACAGTATTCCAAAGACAATTCAAGTTTTTAGAGCCAAATATCTTAGGGGGGCTAAACTTTGTGGGAAAAGAAATTAGGTGTGTAAACAATTAGTTGCATGTGTTATATATGTGTGTGTGTGTCTAGCTGCTATAGGTGGTGTTTCTATGACCAGTCACTGCTGTCCACGACTGTGGATACAAAATTTAGGATCCCCATTAAGATGATACCTTTCAGATATAAACTATCTGTCTACTGGGAAGAAACATGCTGGGTTAGAAAGAGAAGATGGCCCTAGCAAATGAACAATTGTCAAAGAGCCCTCTTTGCAGTATGAAATGATGCCAAGACTGCTCCAGTAATATTGCACCAGAATTCAAATCATTGCAATGAAGAAGACTAAGTTTTCAAAAGCATCAGACGATTCTAGTATTGGAATCAAGAAAGCGTATTCTTTTTCAGCTGGGAGAGACCAAAGGGCAGCACAGTTGTAAGGCTGAAATTATCCACTGTTTGTGAAACTTTGAGCACTGTGACTGCAGAGGAGCTTTAATTCTGACCTGAGGTGATAGGGAGAGCTTTAAAGTGGTGACATGCTTATCTGAATCTTCAGAGAGCACTATTCAGGAAATCAAACTGGTAATCCCATCAGAGGAATCTTTTGAAAACTTTTTAATACTTATGCTTCTTGTTGGAGAGGAAAGCCATGGGTGGATCCAAAGCCCAAAAGCAATAATTGGGAACCACTGTTTATGAATGACTTCAAAGGACTTTGGATCAAACTCATGTGACAGCAGGCTTTGCCCCGGTATTTTAATACCTCTATACCCAGCTTTATCCAAAGCACGCAGTGAACTGAAAGGCAAAAGTAAAGCAAATGTTTATCTGATCTTGAAGGGAATCTGAAGGCGAGTGTAATTACCAGATAGCATCAGTTCTGACATGAGTAGGCATGCGTAAGAAAAGAGAAGTTGTCAAGGGAACTGATGCATGATCAGCAGAAAGTGAAGGGTAATAAAAGTGATGTCCCTATGCTGCAGGTCAAAATCCCAAGGCAATGGCCACTCCACATCTGCTTCTTTCTGTGTCTGGAAGTAGTTCTGAAAAGTGAACACATATGGGGCTGTATGTTGTGCAAGCCCGAAGGTGTCTGTGGAAGGGTTTAGTGTGATTCTCTCAAAAAAACCCGAAAAGAACCCCCTCCCCTTAAAACAACATTATTTAATGTACTCATTTTTATAACTCCACCTGTCAAAGGTGGAAAATTAATTATTTACATGTAATACATGCAGTGTTCAGAGCAGCTGTGTAGTAGTAAGCTCATTTATAAATGTATGTCATGACAGTATTGCTGCCAGTTATTTATATATTTATGAAAGTCTCAAGAAAAACATTCTTTGCTGAAAATTCTTGGAATGAAATAAAGAACATATAGATAATTATGAAGGCATTTTTCAGCAGAAACATTACATATCTTTTCCACAATTCGCAAAACTTTTTACAAACCACATAAAGGGTTTCCTTTGCTTTCTAGCTATTCAGCACAAATGTGGTTGTCTGTTCCGTTCTAGTTAGCCACCTCCTTGGAAACCTCCTGTGGAAAGCTAAAAGAGGGTGTAATCGATATCCCCGTATTCTGACTCCTCAGCCCTTACTGAGAAATACCCTTACTAATACACAGTTGAAATATTTAAGAAGTGTTTTGAAGCCAGTTCTCTTTTGGAGTTGCAGTAGGAAGAGAAAACCCTTAGAGACTTAATTACTGTAAGGACTATATAGCTTTTCTGTTTTCAAATAGAGGCTTACCAACCACAGTCGTGGTTGCTTGTCAGGAAAGAACGATTGCCATATATCATTACAAAATTAAGGTCCGTTTTCAAGGTACCATTACAGTAGCACAAAGGTATGAGTATATACTGGAAAAGCAGTGAGATGGTGTTTGCTTCATACTGTATACATGATCTCCCTTTCCTTCTTTGTCACATTTCTGACAGGAGCTTGTGCAGCACCCTCCACAAACTCTGAAAAATTAAAAATGGGAAAGGTTAGTCAGCTGATTAGCCTCATCAAATGGCTGTGTTTGATTATGAATGGGAAGCTTATTACCAACACTTGTATTGTCACAAGGGAACGGGCAGTGGGTTGTGCACCATGGAGGGGCACGCTGTTATGTGCAAGGTTCGCAGACCACCTGACTAAACAGGAGAGTCAGGCTGACAGATTGAGAACTAGCCATAGTTTTTTCCATTGTTGAAGGCAAAGTACACATTGATAGCCATGGTAAATAGTGTGTGCATCTGTCAGAAGCCACGGAGTGGACGTAATGTTCGTGTAATCCCAGTAAGCTCTATATTTATTGACCCTTCAACTGCTTCACAGGGTGGGCCTAATAACACAAAATAACATACGTACAGGGAAATAGCCAAGACTAGCCTTCCTCTGCTTCCTTTCATACATTTTTAGCACTGTATTTTTTTTATTTTAAAGGAAGCAAAGAAAGCAGATTGGAGATCAGAGCCAAGGTTTGATCCGGAGAGACCTTCCACCCCATCTGGTATCTGAATTTTGGGTCTTGCACAGTTAAAGTCACTTTAATCAATGTTCCCCAAGTCCCTTGAAGGTAATACACATAATAGAAATCTCTTGGTTATGTCTGTGCCTGCAGGCTGGAGGAACCTGGGCTTCAAACCTGCCAAAGGCAAATAACTTAAACATTTTTTTTCTCCATTTGTGAAACAAGGATGATACTAGTGTCTCTGTGGAAAAACATGGGTACAGGACTCTATTTTTGCTTCTGTAGATTCTGTACATTTATTCAGCTTCAGTTCCTCTGCAGTCACATCAGCTTCAGCTGGAATCGCAGTCCTCGCCTTTTCACCCCTCCCCAGGCCTCCTCCTCGGTCCTGCTGTGCTCCTCTCCTGGCCCCCGTGTCTGTTCTCCTCCGCTGGGGTCAGGTTTTCTCACATCGGCAGTGGGTGTATTTTTCATTTCTTTTGCCCCTTTTTTCCCATATACTCTCTGTGTTTCATTTTGCATCCTGCTTTCCTTTAACTACCTTTGGGGACCCCCAAGCTTGTCATTCATGGAAAATAGATTACACTGAGAATAGAGTGCAGGCTGGGATAGGACAGCAAAGGAAAGATACATCTGATGAGGTAAACGCTGGCCCAGAGTCCTGAAGAAACCACAGAGCAGCATTAACATTTCCAGGCAGCTGGCTCAGCAGTGATATGTTCTCCTACTGGCTAAGCAGTGATGGTTGTCGGTACTGTCGGAGCGCCACGCTCCGCAAGAATGAAGGGAGTAGCAGGCTAGCGGCGCTATGAAAAACATGTGCTTGCTTTGCTTGTGGTCGGGACAGGGTACACGGCTCCAAGAATCTCCTCTGCAGCACCTTCTCCTGGTCCACCTAAAGAGAAACCACAGCCAGCGGATCAGAAGAGACTGCCCACCCTGTTCTCTCCCCAGAGGCAAAGAATGTAATTACTGCTGTCAAGCCCGTATCACCACCAGCATCTTTGCGGTGGTGAATGCTCAATGGTAACTGTGATATATGTAACGCTTTAAATAAGCCACATTGCCATGACGAATACCAGCTGAAATCATGTTTACATGCTGACAGATGCAATCTGCAGTCACTTGTGGTTTATAGCCATTGACAAATAACAGTGTAGACAAACTGGATCTCATTTTTCTCACTTGATTTGTTGAACTCAGCAGTGTTATGTTGCTGTAAAGGAAAGAATAGGTAGACCTGTAGTGTCTTGGCAGGTTTAACTGAGGACAGTCTGTATTTAAAGAGCAGCAGGTTGGCCCACGATTTGGGCTCTGCCTGCGCAGGGGCAAATGAGAGTGCAAAATGCTCCTTCCCTGCATGCTGAGGCCTTTCCACATGCTTTCCTTCTGACCTCATGTCCAGGCACACAATGGCAAATGGGCAAAGGCAGCTTCCCAGTGTCCTACTTCTCCCAGTTCAAAGGCCATCAGGACTGGACTCAGCCACGATGTTAAAGGGGAACAGACACTCTCTGTCATACTTTACAAAACATGCACTGTACCAAGCAATGACAATGGAAGGCTGCAACTCGTTTGTCCTCTTACTGCCAGTGTCGCTGGACCTTTCTAGGGAGGAGAGCATGGAGGGTAACAATCTGCTGCTGAAGAGTCGCACAAGAAGGAGCAGAGAAAGCTGGGGGATGTCTGTACTGCTGTGAGCCAGAGCTGGAAGAGGATGGTGATGAATATCATGTGTTAGGCTGCAGCACACACACAGAAGCATGGCTGATGTCTTATACTGCTTAAAGCGACTGTCTAAATATTGTAGTGTTCAAAAAATTTTTTCCAGTGGTTCTATCCCATGGAGATCTTGTTCCATTGTAGAGTATTTTTTTACCATTTGTCATATTTCTTAAAGTTTAGCTCTTTTGCTGCAACATGGGAAATGACAAAGTACCTTCTGTGCTGCCAGCAAGTTTCAAATGCAGCATCTGTTTAAAGTAGCATCAATACAGGATGAAAAGTAACACTCTAGCAGGGAAGAGGTTAAGTGTTTTTGAACTTACTTGTTTCATGTTCCTTCTCTTTGCTTGAGTTTTTCCTGCAAGTTTCTACACTCTCATTAATTGCACCTGGCCATAAAACCCTACATGTGATCCAAAAGCTTTAAAGGTAGGATTTTCAGGGATAGAGTTTGATGGCTTAACCTCCATGCACACGTTGAGCTCAGGGAGGATTCCTGGAGGCTCAACATCAAAAACACATTTGATTTGTATTTGCCAGCTTTCCTGGTGGTATGACATGTTCACGCTAATTACTTCATTAGAGGACCAAACAAGAATTTACAGGAGAAATGAATACATATTCGCTGTGCTGTTCAGATATGAGTCACTAATAGTTGAAAAGGAAACAGAACAAAACATGAACACACAGGCATACAATTAGTTAACTTATGGAAAACCACCACTGATGTTTCACAGCTTTTATTTTCATAATATTTGTTTAGCTTTTCTGTCTTTGAGGACAAACTATTTTCACACAGCTGTCAGCATCTGTGAAGTTTTCTTTAAAGGCCTAGTGAGTATTATGGCAATGTTTTTATATTTTTTGTTCCTTTATTTTTTTCCAAAATATCTTTTTCTCTTAATAGGCAAAGAAACTTATGAAATAAGCCTATGAATCAAACCATACATACTGCAAGAAGACATAAGTTCATGCTCTAAAGGAATGCTGAAGCAAGCTATTTTGACCCCGTTTTCTGACCGTGAGTTCGCAATAATTTTTGTTCATAGATGCCAGCCTTTATCTGGCAGTTGCAAAGGCCAATAAATAAATTACCATCAAATTGATTTTCTGCAGGTGTAGAGAAAATATAGAAGTGATATGGGCCCATCTTCCTCAGAGTGAATATGTTCATAATAAGGAAAAAATTGTTACATGGATGTAGTGGAAGATATGGTGATCAAGCTTTGGTCTCTACACCACTATAGTAAATCCTACCCTATGGGATAGGTAAAATCTAGAATAAATTATTGTTTAGTGCTCTCTGCACTTTATTACAAGTATGTGCAAATTAAAGCTACTTTAACCTACATACAGAGACCAAACTGTGCCAAGGGTTTTTTCTCAGGCTCCTACAGTGAGTGCAGCTCAGCTGAGCTTACAAAACCTCATTGTCCTCAGGCCTGAAGTCTTCTTGATGAAACCATCTACGGCAAATCATTTTTCTCTTGGAAATCTGACAAGATATACCACTTTTTTTGGGTTGCTTTTGGGTGTGCTTTTTTTGTTTTTATTTTTAATATCTTCTGTCATAACCCTAAAATTTGTGTCCAGATGCACCTTTAAATTTCTGGAGTTTCTCATGACACTGCTGGATTTTGTGCAGGCTCCAGGCACACCTGGAGGCAGTCAGCTATAAAACAAACAAAGAAATAAAACAAAAAGAAAAATAACAAAAAAAAAAAAGAGGGGTTCATAATACTTAACTCTTTTTTTTTCCCATTTTAGGAGCTTTGCTGTGATTTTGGCACATATCTCCTATTCCCAGTCTCACACAGCTGCTTTTCACTTCTTGCTCCCCAACTTGCATCTTTTATCCAGGGTTTATCTGTAGGGATATCTCCAGACAAGCCCTTGATAAGCAGAGGGATACCTCTCTCCAGAGGTATATTTGGCTTATCTCCTGCTCCTGCGGGCTATGGCATCCACATGCGAGAGGTCTAAGAACCCTCATACAGTCACTTACTGTGTCTGCCATGCCTGCAGGCAGTAGCCTTCAGATGAGGGGCAATAACTAGCAACTTTGGGTTTGGTGAGCGTATACGTCCTTCCTCAGAGGGTTCTACTGACCTGCACTGCCTAGTCATGGAGGCTTTCTCTGAAAGAATACTTCAAATGCACGAGGCCCAGGAATTGTTGATATTTATTCAACTTACACATTTTACATATGGTTTATAGATTAGTTTGTGGCTGGATCTTGAATGGCACAATTGGAAAATGCCTAATGCACCTTATTAGAGTAAATGATGATGTGGGAGGATGAAGCATAGATGTTTCAAATAGCACTTCTACTTAGGGAGACACAAAAAAGTGTTCCAAAGACTGAAAATAAAGGCTCAAAGCTGTGCTCAGAATGCTGCTGAAGCTGCAACACAGGAGAAACTTTTAAAAGCCAGAGACTGCAGATTATGGGGAAATAGTGTATAGAAGCAGAGAGACAGAGAAGGAAGGAGATTTTAACTCCCGTTTCAGTTAGAAAAATGCACTTGGCAAAAGTGCTGCTCTCCAGACTAAAAATGGCAGTCCCATCAATTTTCCCAACAGCCCCGTCAGTTTCCACTGTGAGCGTAAACCAGCAAATGCTGCTCACAGTGAGGGTACAAGCCTTAATCAGAAAAGGGGGAAAGATTTACCAAATGTTAGCACACTTGTTTTCAGTGTTTGAAATCCTGACAGAAGCCCCTGTCCAACACTCAGTGGTCCCAGTGGAATCCATCCTCCCCAACTGATTTCCCTGGGATCCAGACTGAGCCTGTAGGGCAGAACTGGTGCGACGAAGATGGAAAGTTAGGGTCATATCAAAATTCCTGTAATCTGCAGCATTTCTGGGAGGTTCGGTTGAAGTTTGTACGCTTCCACTCACGGCATACCAGCCAGACAGGATACTCAGACTTACTGACTTTCTAAATATTTCTTGAAACCTCTGGAATGTTTTGGGCAAGATCCAGGAACTGGAAAAATATAATCGTGGAGCTTCTTGAGAGAAAAAAATAAAAATACTGGTAATTATTTGAAAGAGCACTAATTTAGAGTGACTGAGGGAACCCAGAAGTTGCTAAGCGGATGGAACAGCCGGGTGAGGTTCCAGGCAGAGGGACTTGTGCTGGAAATCAACGCCACACAGCTGAGACTGAAGCTGCCGGGCTGTCTCCAAACTCAGCCTTAGGTTTGTAAGGGCTGGCGGCAGCCATACGCAGTGGTACCCACGCCATCTAGTGGGTCCGGGTCAGGTTTTAACCATTTATATGGGCTCTTGGAGTAGCTCTGAAGTTGTCTGCCTGAACCTGGCACTGATGACTCTGTAGCTGAAGGGTCTGGTACATTGATTTTCTCATTGGCATTGTGAAGCATAGCTGCAGTGATAAATATAGGGTGACACACAAGATGTCAGGAAGGTCACAACTGACCGAGAACTGCAGGAGACTGAAAACCAGCATATGCCTTATGCTGAGAAGGGAGTAATGCTCCTGGGATCTGTAGGAAATGGACTTAATAGGGCATGTGAGGGTTTTGCCCTTCATAATGAAGAGCAAAGCAGCAAAAAGGATATCCCTCTCTCGCCTCCCAACAGCACCTGGTGGGTAGCAGGACAGATTTCCCTCCCTCGCCTCTCATTCCATCGCACTGATCTGGGACAGCTAGGGCTGAAGACATTTCTCTTATGCCTGCCTGCTGTCTCTTGCTTCTGTAAACAGATCATCACGACGATCATCATGACGGTTTCAGGAAAGATTTTTCCCCGGCTCTGATTAGGAAGGATCTTTGCGTTTTAATTGGAAGTACAAAACCTCTGATGTGGGGAGATGCCAAGAATATTGTCTACAGCTTTTTGTAGTAAAGGTCTGGAAATTATTATAAGATGTTGGGAAATACTCTGAGGGTTTTGCAGTGTGGGAAAGAGTAGAGTTCTTTGATCCAGCAGTGTGTTACCTGGTTGTGGATCGGGGATGGACTTGATGATTCATGTATTCTCTTCTTTATTCCTCCCTGGGAGTTTGCTCCGTTCTTTTTCTTCCAAGGAAAGAAGAGTGCATGATTTCATCCCCTGGGTCGATTGCGTGCTGCTTCCTCACTTTGTTTAGCAACATGAATAACTGCTGTCCATGAGATAATTCACTTGTGTGAACAGTCTGAGGGATGCAAACCTGGCTTCACTCCCTGTGCAGAGTATACTTAGAGATGGCTTTCAAACCATCAGGGAAGGCTTGTTTGTGCTAAACAGTGGTCTGCCTCTTGGGACCAGTGGGGTGTAAATGTTCGTGTTCCTTGAAATAAAAGTCAACTGACACATCAGAACATGTTTTCCCTCACGTATGTGCAGAGGATCCTGTGAGCAGACGGAGCAACAAACAATGGCACATCAAAGGCACCCAGAAGACAAATGCTGAAAGAAACAAGTGAAAATATCAAATCAATGGTAGAAAACATTTTTGGTTTTAGCATTACTGTGACCCCAACTTTTCCATCCAGAGTTATATCCTGCATCTGCAGTTTCTTTCTTAAATATTGAAGCAACCAGACAAAAATTGTCATTGTGTAAACTTCTGCTTAGACATTGCTCTTTATTTTCTACCTTAGCACCCATACATTTTGTTCTTAATACAGCTGCAAATGGAGGAACATCTTTCTTCCAAAGAAAAGATACAGACTTCTCCAACTCAGGATATCCAGCATGTCTGGATTCCCATTCTTCTGGTTTTCGGTTCCATTTTTGTAGAGTGATGTTGTGAATGCTATTAATTTGAATTGATTTTATAAAGAACATTGAATTAAAGACATAATAAATGCTGCAGAGAAACGAAAAAATTGTGATTAAAATAAATAGGCTGTATTTGTTCTTTATGAAGCTCTCCTCTTTTGCAGATATGCACAGAATTTTTTCATTTAGCAAAAAAACTATAGCTATATAAAAATTAAAATGTATATATAATACTTAAAGTATTGTAAAGAAAAATAATAACACAGTAAACTCTTTGTCTTCTCATGGTAATAGTTCCTGATATACCATCAGCAATTCCTTATAAGTCCTAAAAGAAGACTAAATTACTCCAATAAGGACTTCAAGTGCAAATGGTTAAGCAGACATTATGACCTTATAGCAAGGATTTCAGCTAAGTCTGAATTCCACAGTCTCAGCTGTGGAAAGAACAAATCCAAGAGTCACAAAGGGATGTTAATAGGACATAGGACTGAACATACATGACTCTACTAGTCAGTAAGTGAGCCAATAATTAAATAATACAGCACAGTAAAGCTATAAACACATATTAACCATTTAGCACTTTGGGTCCTGTTCCAGGAAAAAATTCAGCCTTTGCTTAATTCCAAGCAAGTGACCAGTCCCTTTGAAGTAAATGGAAAAAAGTTAATTGGGGTCAGAGCCTCAAAATGGGTGTTCTCCACTTCTTCACTTGAATACCTCCTACACAGACACAGCTCGTGGCTCTCTGCCAGGTCGTGTGCATGCACAGCAGTGGGAAGTTTTCAGCCTATTGCATTCTTTCGGGATCTTCCCCTCCCTGAGCAGGCTTATCTTTTTCACTGCTCTGTCTTACTCTCTGCATTCCTAAACCAGAGCTATCCTCACCTCCTCTAACCTCTTCCCTGAATTATCAAGGGAGTGTTTGTACACAGGCAAATACCACTCATCAGTGACCTAGATAGTCAACTGCTCTGTGGCTCACATACCTACCTCCACATTGGGAATTACTGATGATTTGTTGTTGAATGCTAGTGTGAACACGTTCCCATGGACAGACAAGCTCAGTGCAGACGGAGCTAGATGTGCTCCCCTGCCTGCCACCAGCAAGCTGTAGTGATTCCATCTAAAGCAGGATTCTTAAATTTAATGGATTTAGGGATCATCATGTGTAGAACTGGTCTGAAACCATTCCAACCCCACTAGCAGTACATACAGAACAGTCTGGGAACCTCTGCCTGGAAAGACACGTACATTTACTGGAGAAAAGCATGATGAATATCACATACCTTCCCTCATGAGCCATCAGACACATCTTTCATTTAGGCAGGCACAGAATCAATACTTCTTCCCATAACTGATATCTAACTAATAGGTTAGAAATGTCTGGTGTGAGTCATTCACTACTATCTTTGCTTCCGTTGCTCAGTGGTTCAAAAACTGTGAAATACCCACCAGAAAGGAAAAAAAAAAACAAACCAAAAAAAGAAATGTAAGTATTCACACTGTGTGTAGGAAATTTTTGGTGAATACAATGTCTGAAAAACGTCATGTCCTTTTTCTATAGCACAGAACAAACGTGTTTCAGTGTTTTTAGTCTCAAGCATACCCTTCTGCTCTAGAGCTATACATGTTTTTTTTAGTTATTTAACTTCTGTTTTCCCTTGACTTCTTTCCATGTAATTCTCTTCATCTTTGGCTGTGCACAGCTTTTTCTGAAAGAACATTTTGTACCCAATCTCTAAGCAGGTTAGTTTCATGTGTACGGTGACTGATGGGGCTGGGACTGGCAGAACCAGCTCATGGCATTTGTAGATCCCCTCACATTACTTTTTCGAAAATTCAGAGGGGGATACTTTTAGACTGAAAAGCAGAAAATTGCTTCCGACTTCTGCGAATATCAGTCATGTTGCCAACTCGTGCTGGCTGTACTGGAAATGTGTTTGGAAGAGAATCTTTAATTTTATTGCCAGAAACAAATAGTTACTTTGAATAATTAGTCTTTTTTTTTTAAATTTCCCCCCCTCGGTGTTTCTGCTACATCCTGAGCTATGTCTTGCTCAGACAGATGCCCACTTCCTCCTTCCTTCTTTTCAACAAAGCAACCCCATCCAAATAAGGATCAGCTAATGGCTGATTTCTGTTACCAGCAGCACGTACAATGGAAATGCCCTTGTGCACCCCTGAATGCACCTCTTTAGAAAGTGCTGGGTGTGCTAAAATGGTCCATGTCCCAACCCAGGCTCTGGTACTGTTCCTAGGAGCACAGTCCTACTGCACGGCTATGACTGGGCTGATCTGCAATGGGAACAGAAGGGATGTGACCACAGGTGTTCTTTCACCAATGGTTCATTTGTCAGTCCTCTCCACTTAATTTACTAAAGGTGATCAAATGGCCTCTTTGATCCTGAAATACTGCTAAGAGACTGAGACTTCGTACTTCTCGCTCCTTTATAGAACTAGACTAATATTATATAAATACCATTTCATACCGAAATACGTGCAACAGATTTCCGCCTGTTGAGTGCCTTATTTGTGTCTACCATACACTTTTCAGGTAAAGAAAAATATTTATGAGTTTAATATATTGGAAATAACTGAGAGTAAAAAAAGAAAAAGAAAAAAAAAGAAAAAGGAAAATAAAAAGGATAAGAAGAAGAAGAAAAAAAAGCAGAAGAAAAATAAAAGCAAAACCAAAATTGAGCAAGAGAAAGGTAAAAAAAAAAGAAAAAAATAGGAAAAGAATAAGAAAGAGAAAAAGCTCAACAGCTTCAACTGACAGAATGCCAGGATCTGAGGAATTTGCTCACTAGAAGGAAAGATGTGTGCGTGTCCACACATACAGAACAGTGCACTGAAACTCTCTCTCTCTCTCTGGGCAGAGCATTGAGATAAACAATGCTGCGATCTTGGGAAGCCAGGAAGAACAGTGTAATCAGTGTTCGAAATGATTTCTTCTTAAAACACATTTGGTTGTTCTGGAAGCTTTCACTCTCTGGACTGGGAATTCTTAATTCTGGGGGCCTCCTCTTGTACAAATACTGTTTGGAGGCACATAGAATCATAGAATACTTTGGGTTGGAAGGGACCTTCAGAAGTCATCTAGTCCACCCACCCTGCAATGAGCATTGACATCGTCAATCAACAGCTCTGTGATTTTAGTAAAGCATATCTGGATGTAGAGCATCCAGTAAATAACAGCAGAGTTTAACAACACTTAGCAAAGTGTTTCAGAGCTTTCAGAGCAGTCTGAGATTTTGTACAGACAAGAACCATAGCAGCATGACTACACGGCCCTTAATGTCTCTCTGCCTAAACTAGCCAAGTTTATATCAATTTCCAGGTATGTTGATGGGATATGCTAAGTGTTATCTGTGTACATGTGTTGAATGATCAGCAGTTAAAATGGTGGAAATATTTCTGGGAAATTATTTAGAATACTATAAAGATATATTTTCTTCCACAGAAAAGTTCCCTGTTAATTTTCTAGAAAAAAAAACCCAAACAATAAATATGTCAGAGAAATCTTCTCCCTGTCCTTTTCTCTTCTACACCTGAGTCCTTTCTTCATCAAGGAGATGTCCTTACCATGCTAAGCCCTTAACATATGTTTACTTTGCTTGTGCTATTTTCAGAACTCAGATTTGTTGACTTTGGTCGTTTTCCTACCTTCCCTCCACCCCCCCAGAAGTTCTCTTTAATTTTGTTCTTTTTATATTATTTGTCAAATCTCACAGTGCAGTGTATATCAGGGCTCAGCACTCTTGCTTAGATTGACTTTTTCACACTCTTTTATTGCTTGTACCTCAGCCAAATGAATTGACTACTATGAATGCTGTGACCTGACTGTGTTATTTCTAGACAGAGATGGTGACATCTTTGACATCAGAACATGGGCTAGAGAGTCGTGAGAGACCTTGTTTTTCTGTAAGAAACCTGCCTAGACTCTTGAGCTGACAGCTCCAGAATAAGAAATCAAGGAAGATTTTGGTGTAGGTACAGTCTGCCAAGAACAGCTTCCCTCTGCCTGGTGGCTGACAGCATCAGCACTGCTAAAGCATGAGGGACAGGCCTGTGTAGTTAGAGGTAACATATGAAGGAAAAACAGAAACAGCGTTATTTTTTGCTTCTTTTTTATTTAGTAGAAGGTCATATGCGAAAGAGCTTGGTACTTTGAATTATGTTAAAAATAATTGTTATGGTTGTGAGAAATGTATTTTCTTATTCAACAAAACAAAAGAAAGCAAATATTTGATCCTATGTACAGGGATAGGATTGACTTTTAATGTACTCTGTAGCCTCTCTTATTAGTTTTTAATGCTTAAACTTGCAACTTTTGACCTTTTCCTGAAATGCCAACCATGCCATACGGTTTATAAAGCTATATTCACAAAATATGGGACCTTTAAAATTTATGTCCCTGGATATACTTTCCAAAGCCGGATGCCTGACCTGGTACAAAGAGTACTCATATTTGTTCATCATCATTAACAAATTTACTGAAATTGGATTTGAAATGTGGAGAGTGTTTTGTATCCAGAGAATGAGACTATTTTTACAAGATATTTGGGATAATTTATGGCCTGTCCTGTAATACCAACTGACTGTTAAAAAATGTAGTGCAGAAATCTATTATTGAAAGCAGAAAATATAAATACCCCATAGATTATCTAATCTTTATCTTTTCCAGTACATTAATTTCTCTGGTAGGTATTGGAGAAACACAATCCTTTCCTGACTAGTCTCTAGAGTTAATTTTTCAAGGTGTATTTTTGAGCAGAATTGTTTCTGGAAACATTAAGAGGGCATCACAGAACAGACAAGTGGAGTATTTATTCTATAGAGCTCTCCAAACTGAGGCCTTATGTCTACTGCTATGTCTTACATTTGCTCAGTGTCCTGTTTGCCTTACGATATCACTGAGATCAGAAATGCAAGAAAACCAGAATGCTATAACTTATCACTGAAATAAACCTCAAGCCCTTTATTCATCAATGAATTGTTTTGACTTGCTTGCTAGATAAGAGGAAATGTTAAACACTGTCAGGTGTCCAAATCCTGCTCTCTTTCTGAATTGCCTCATTGTTTGTTGATGGCTCACAAGCAGATGGGTGGCATGAATGGGGCTTGGGAAAACACCTGTGCTTGAAGAGAATCAATACGAAAATGAGAAAGCAGTGCCAGATCACGCTCTCATGAAAGAGCAATCATTGCAGATATTCTAAGACTACTGAAAGAAGGGACCTGAGGAAATAAGATTTGTAAATATCGATCAGGTGAACAATGTCTTAGCTGAATTGTGAATACCACTGAAAACTTTGATAATCTCTACAAAGGTAAATCTGATATTTTAATAATTAAAGCTAATCTTTACGTGACTTCTTGTTTGTGTTCTTTTTTCCTGCATATGGAAAGTCAAAGACATTGAGGTCATTTAGTGAAACATGTGTATGAATAAGGAATAAATATACATGTTTACAGTCTAGAGACATTCTACATGGTGGCTTTGTCAACATGTTTCTTTTTCTCAAGAGAAAACAGTGAGAGAAAGTGTTAAGGCAATTAATTTTAATACTGTCCCCCTCTCTTCAGTCTCCCCTCTAACTCTCTCTGGATTTTTTTTGCCTTTCCTTATCTTATCTTGATTTTATTTTGATTTTAAAGTCCAAATAAATATGACTAAGGGGCTGTTTGTTCAAACTAGTGCCACGTTTCAACTTTTTGGAAGATTGCTGCAGTACATGCAACAAATAATTTAGTGAAAATTTTGGGTATAAAGATTCAAAACCTAGAGAAGTATCAATACTTCACCTGTCTTATGTGTGATATTTGTTAATGATCCTTATGCACTTTGTTTGCAACTGTCTTGTTGATTAAATGAATTATCTGTTTCAAACCACTCATGTAAATATTAAATGTCATTGATAACAGCATATAATAGCATATAATGAATAATAAAACACTACATTATAATTATAATTATTTAATAAATTGTAATATTTTCTATAAAGATAAGATTTTTAGGTAAAACCTTTTTTGGACCATGCTTGCTGAGTGGCTTTGGTTTGATAGTGAGCTCTTGATAACTACTATTTCAGTATAATTTTTCCACTGCTTGTTCACCTAATGTATAGTGACTTCATTTTGACCAGTAATGTGCAAACTTATTCTGGGTGTGAGACTACCTACATATTGATATTTTTGTGCAACCCAAATACTTGCAGAAACAACTGCATTTTGGTCAAGCTTGTAGTCCCAATAATGGCTGTTCTGACCTTTAGTAGGGCTGAGGCTCTAGTTTGTGAACAACCACTCTAGACTGTATTTCCATTGTTTGTTTATGAGGATGTCATGTGAGGAACTATCACAAGCTTATTAAAGCCAGAACTATCGTATCGTATCGTATCGTATCGTATCGTATATTATCCTGTCCTATCCTGTCCTATCCTATCCTATCATATCTACTGCTTCCTGTCTACCTTATAAGCCAGTTATCCATTCAAAAAAAGAAATTTGACTGAGCTGACTAACTTTGTTGGCTGGCACCCGACCAGGTATCAGTGGGGCCTGCCAAGATTTGTCTTGGCAGCCTCTCCCATCAGAGCTATGAAAGCTGGTGTGGTACAGAAAAGCAGATGGTGTGCTTACTCTAAGGAATTATTTATAATGACATTGTTTATGATGAATCTATGCTTTCTGTTTCTTATTGCCTTAGGAGATCCCATATTGGTGTTCTTGCACCAGGTGAGACCGGTGACTGTGGAGGCATTAATGATTTCCTCTGAAAAACTGCGAAAAGATGTTGAAGTTATACAAGACTGCAGAAAGGATCTTGTGATGTCTTTCTTCAAGAAGAGAAATGAAGGAAAAAAACCAAAGAACTGTAGACCAGTCATCATCAGTTTAATTTCTGGTCACGAACACTTAGAAGATAAGAAGATGATGAATATGCAGCAGCAGGTCACATTGAACCATCCAGAGGCCCTGGCTGTGCTTTCTGCAGATGTGCAGTGCTAAACATACCAGGGAAGGTCATTGAGTCAGTGACTGAGTAGTTGTGGAGGGGACAGACACAGTGACTGTGTCTGCCCACAGGAGAGGATTGTTGGTGTGAGAAGCTACACTGCGCTGATTCCCAGATCTGCCAGGCTGGGGAACCTATGGGACCACATTTCTGCCCCTTTCCAACCAGGATCCTGCCTTGTCTTTCAAAGGAGGCAGGCCTGGAGAGGCAGCAAAAAGGAGATGGGGACACAATGTGCAGAAAGTGGTTGGGGAAACACCACGGTGGGAGCCCTCCAGGCTCCATAGTATAGGTGCAGCGGAGGATACTGAATTCACAGCAAGTGAGATGCAGACAGAGCTGGGCTGCATTTCATACCTGTAAGTTTGTTATATCTAGTATTGGACGCCTTACACCAGTCATGACCATTTTGAACTGGAAACAGAAGGAATGGAGTCTCAGTTATTTAAGCCTTGAATCAACTCTAGACCCAAAATAGATTTATCAAGAACAAATTATTTTAAATGCATTTCATTTCATTCTGGGAAGGCATAGGAGCCCTTGCGGATAGGAGATAAGCCATAAGTGTTGGCTTTATTAACAGTTTTCACACTGTCTCATAATATTTTCTTAAGCAATGAAGGAAGTGTGGGCAATAGAAAATAATCAAAAGGTTTTGCAGAATTGACTGGAATAAACACACAGAGAATAGCTGTCATTGGTCCAGTGTCAAAGTGGAAGGACGTATAGACAGAGTTTTTGCTATGCCCAAAGCAATTTACGTTTCATTACTTACTGAAAAGCTTCTTGCTTGAAGAAGAGATATGTTTATTAAAAACAGAAATTATACCAAACTGAGAGAGGTTAAGAGGTGGGAACTCAAAGTTAACAGATGGTACTAGTGATATTTTTCGAAAAAAGGTGATGTTCACTGGGGAAAATTGCAGAGTTTAATTAAGTTCATCTCACCTAAACTTTATCTGACAGTTTGGGATGCAGTGTAATCCAGTCAAAGGGAGTCAACATCCCAAAGTCCTTGAAAAGTTGGAAAATTAGCAAAAAGGAATTTTCTGTTTTGATTAGAACAAGTGGAAAATACTGAATTTAGAGAGTAACCATTACATAGTTCAAAGTTGCATTGACTATGAATCTGTAATATCATGCAGATCTGGAAAAAGCAAATACCAATCTAAGAAGTATAAGCAGTAATATCAAACATATGAAATGTGAAATAATCCTGCTACATAGGCACCACAAGAGTCTCTACTGGAACAACATGTTCACTTCTGGCCTCTGCACTTTGAGAAAGAGGTGGATCAGCTCAAAAATCCCAGAGGAAAACTGAGAATTATAGAACATCTGAAAAACCATGGCCTATGAAGAAGAGTTGATGGAATGTGAGATATTTAGAGAGGTAAATGCTAGAAGATCACTAATATGAGGTAGGGAATAGCCTGTTTGTCATGCCAGATGGGTTAGGACAAGAGGTGGTGAGGTTAACTTTAAAGGGAAAGATTTAAGTTCATATTAGGGAGAGAAAAAGAACCATGAGTGATATACTGTTGAATAGAGCACACAGAGGTTGTGGTAGCTTCAAGATTTAAAAAGAGAATAGATGAACTCCATTTAAGAATGATACTGTACTGTTGATCCTCCGTGAGAGGAGACTAAGGAAATAGATCATTTGTTGAGGTCCCCATAGGTCCTATTTTCTATGGCCTCTCCTTCTGAGAGCTCCTTCATTCTTCCCGAAGCAATGATAACAGTGTTGAGTATGTAATCAATGTGCCCAGGAAAGTGTAAGGTTGCCCAACTCAAATACAAAACCTCAGCTGATGTATATTGCTTATTTTCTCATGTCTACACCCTTACACATGTGAACTTAGTAAGGCAAATCTCTTTTATCTTTGTATGATGGCAAATGAATCATGCCTGGCTTTAGTAATAACTCTGCAGATCCTACTATCACCTTTGAGATGTTCACAGAATCACATTATGGTTGAGATTGAAAGGGAGTGCTGGAAGTCGTCTTACCCAACTTGACCGCTCAAGCAGGGCTACCTAGAATCAGTTGCTCAGAACCATGTCCAGATGGCATGCTCTTTTTGTCCTAAGCCCTCTGAGGATATGTCGTCAAGCCAGGTATGACATGTATTTACAAAGATGTGTCTTGCAGACCCAGAAACTGTGCCATTTACACTGAAAATGGACAGGGATATTTAGGGATAAATGGTATTTAGTTTTTCTGACAGAACAGGCTGAATTCTGTAAGCAAACTCATACTAGTAAACATTATTGATAAGGCTTCCAGTAGCATTGAACTTATTGCGCTCAGTATTGACTACAGCTACATCAGTATTGATCTGTCTTTGACTTTTCACCAGCAAATCAAAAATTTCATGGTTTCGTGCATACTAAGGAGTACTGTATTTTGCTTCTCTGCAGAAGCCACTCCTTATTCAGAGCAGTAGTTATCCCCACGTTTGAAGATTTTCACATAGGTTAAAAATAAGAAAGAAACTGAATTATTCTTCAGTTAGCCATTTCCTGGATCTCTCTTGAGCTAACAACTTGGCCCCTTCTTAGGCTGACAGTTCCCTGCCTTGACACTGCATTTCAGCTCGTATCTCTTGCACTCCACCAGGAATCAGGAATGTATGGAGTTCACTCTGTTGATGCCTCCACACTTGACTGTTTTCAAACAGAAGATCTCAGAGTTGTCCAGCTGAGGGTCATGCCAAAGTGCATTCAAAAAAGCTCAGGAGGTGTGTAGACAGCATCTAGATATGGAAAGGCTCTTAAAACCTTTGGCAATGTCTGTGCCAGAGTAAGGCATCTTGGGATGTCTCATATCAATAAATCTCTGTCTTCTGACCCATGACTGCCTTCCAGGCACCTAGTGCACATCACATACAGCCTGCCCGGCTTCACATAGATGGACATGTAGGGTCCCACATGCCCTAGAGGATTCTCTCCAGCTCAGCTGGAGTGAAGGAGATTGATAATTTGATCCTGACAGAAGTCTTGGAGCATCCATAGCAGACAGTGTCTGACATGGTCATTAATATTGTTACTGAACTTTCTGTGGTTCCGGCAGATTAAGAAGATCTATTACCAGACAAGACATCCACTTCAGTTTGTTCTGTGACTTGGGATTGGTTTTTTTTTTTTCACATTAGTTTATTTATCTGTAAAATTCTTTTTTTTTTTACTTTTCTGGATGTGTACACTTAGTGCTGCTTCTCTAACCACACTGAGCTGAATGGATGCCAAGATGCTGTACAAATTACAGCTACCACAAAAATGAAGCCCTGCAGTGAAAAACAACATTGTCAAGAGTCCATCCCTAGAAATTAAAATAACTAAGGAGTAGGATAATTGCAATCACAAAAATAAAACACCTTTTGATGAAAAAAACACATGGTAGCAATAAATTTTTCTGATGGGCCATTGTCATCAAATATTTTGTCAAAAGTGGATTTTGAACACCTAAGAGCTATTTTTCCAAATGCAAATGAAATATGTAGGTAGTAATTAACAAATAGAAATAAATAAACACATCTTTAATAAAAAAAAGCGTAACAAATTCCTACACAATACAGTTCATTTCTTTTGAGTCCACAATACTGATAATGTGGCAGCAGTTAATTGGTGTAAAATTAGCACTAGTGACTCTTACACATTTTCTCTGTCAGCTCTATAGCTGTAACCATCTGCCTAGACATGTTTCAGCAGAAATGCTCCTGTATTTCATAACCTAATTTTTTCCATCACCCTTTCAAGGATATAAGAAATCAAGGATATGATTGCAAGAGTTTCAGGAATGGAATCTCAGCCACTGGGAATACTATTTTTTTGTAGTATGAGCCAGCTCTGTATAAGCTCAGCATTTCTGGATTTTGTTTCTCTGTCCTTTTTCGTGACTTTTTTATTGCTCATGGTAGTATTTTGTCTTTAAAACTCTATTAGAATGCACGAGATCAACAAATGTGTTCAAAACTCAGTTCTGGGAACAGAAAGAGCAGTACAGAATTTGATCCTTGGACATAGTAAAAAGACTGATCACTGAGAATTAGTGCAAGCAATGCAGCACGTCCTCACAAAATAAGTCTGAAAAGATGTCTGTATCTGTAACTTTCTAGCAGTCTAAAATTACAATATGGTTGCCATTTCTCCAGGCAGAGGACAAGACAGCAGTATACGTGTGATGTCACTGGCAGACCACAACTCAGACCTATGTTGTGCCCAAGGGCTGTTTGTGTCACCCTCATAAACCACACTGAAATTCCCTTTGCTTCATCTACCCACTGTTTATATGATAATGATGGCATGTATGGGGCTTGTCAGATAAAAATTTGAGGAACACTGTGATAACAATGTCAAATAGGCTCTGTAAAATCAGTATCTCCAAGAGAACATATTTTCTAGATGGTGTGCTGTAAGATTTAAATAAATACTAAGCTTCTGACAAAGAGTTGGTATGTATGGGACAAATGCAGTACTTTCTGATCACTGATGTTTTTATAGCAGAAATTCATCGTATTGCAAAAAATCCATGAGCACCTAGTCATAGAATCACAGAATCACAGAATCACAGAATCACAGAATCACAGAATCACAGAATCACAGAATCACAGAATCATTAAGGTTGGAAAAGAACTCAAAGATCAAGTCCAACCCTCAACCCAACACCACCATGCTTACTAAACAGTGTCCTGAAGTGCCACATCTATACATTTTTTTGAACACCTCCAGGGATGGTGACTTCACCACTTTCCTGGGCAGCATGTTCCAATGCTTGATCACTGTTTCAGTAATGAAATTTTTCCTAATATCCAATCTAAATCTCCCCTGACGCAACTTAAGGCCATTTCCAGTCAGTATAAACATCTTAGAAATATTAATGCAAAGACTGTTTTGGCCTATAAGCTTTTATTTTTTTTTTTAATTATAAAATGATTATTTGTACTTTTTTTTTCAATTTAAAGCAAAATTTTAGCAAAAATATATTATTTATTAAATGTGGGGTAGTTCAGGAAGAGGGGAAGAAGAATAACGGTTTCCCACTTTAAAGTGTAGAATAATACACTTTAAAAATTGTTGGCATTAAAGAGGCATTGGAGTTTTGGCTAGTAGAGAGAATGAAGTACTTTGCTAAATCTGGATGTCTGGGTTCAGGCCATGTATTTACATTCTAGCACATTCAAACTTCACACATTATGGAATTTTTTAATGTTGTTTAAAAAAATATGTGACTGGTTCTTCAATTAAGGTCTGATTTTTGAGTACTTGCTGGTGGAAGTAGTAGATGTTAATCAGATAAGGTTATTGTTTTCCTTGGGTTCCTACTCTGTTAATTGATGGAAATAGAACTGGTCAAGGTAAAAAAGCGTTGCTACAGTTATAAAATTAGGCTGTAGGAATTTTCTGATGTGTTATCATGTCACTCAGTGCTATAACTGAACTGCTGAATAAATGGGAAAAAAACCCCTGTGCAACAAAGGAAGTTAAAGGTCACATGCAACAATAAAATGGAAGTAAAATTCTGCAACATATATGCACATAAAGACATTTTACTTCTTTGTCTTATTTAAATATGTCATTTGATACTAATGTGGCCAGAATGAGAATGAAATGAATATTGGATAATGCTCTTCTGCCTCACACTTCATAAAAATATGTTTTCTCGGGAAACTATTCCTCAAATGCCTATAGCAGAAGCTCGCCTTTGATGCATTCTGTCCTTCAGAGTCTGAGGTCACTACTGGAGGCCATATTCCCCCAAATGAGAGAAAGCCAGCAGCTTCTGCTTTTCATATAAATGTTTTCAATTTCTGACATTTTTAAAGCATATTTTTGCCTCAGTCTGCTTCCCAGTATCCTGAAGTGAGAAAAAAGTCTCATTTTATAAAGTTAGACTGCAGTCCCCCGAACTTACGTGTTTATGCAGAGATATACAGTAGTAGTATTCTCCTTCAAGAGCCCTGTCTACCTCCCTTTAGTGAATAGGCTGAATAGGAAATACTGGTATTTTCTGCCTAGATTAAGAAGTTAAGTTTTCAGGTCAGAAGGACTAGATGCCATGTTATAACTCTGCATTTCATAACCACCTCATTTCTTACGTCCAGTACTGCTTTAAGGGAGATGGAGCTAGGATCTACAGCACAGAGCGGTAGAGGGGAGGCTTGTGCCTTTCTGGAGTGGATCTGGTTGCTAACTTGGACACTTCTGGTGGTCTAAAATGTCATTAGATGTAGATGTGGCATGGCTGAATCCTGCTTGAGTAGTCTGTCATTGAGGAGGGCTCCAGCAAGAGATACTCAACTCTCCAACTATATACATATGTCTTTGCCTTTGGCTCAAAAGAAATTAAATGGTATACAATAAGGAAAAGAACAAATTCAATTGGATTCCTACTTTCAAGATGTGGAGACTAATTTCTCATCTTTGTCTTAGAGGTAATCCATCAGTTATGTTTAAAGGTGTCTGAAGAAAAGCAGTGGTATTCCAGGAAAGGTTCTTTCCCTTTTTTGACTGGTACCGTCATTTAGAATTTGACCAGACAGGCAGAGACACAAAAAAAAAAAAAAAGCATATAGAAGTTATGTGGAGTTACTACTGACCTTTATCTAATGAAATAATGGAATAAACTGACTTCAACAACAAACTCAGTTCAACAACAAAAACCCTGACTCATGGCCAAAACTTAGGGGAAGTTCATGGTGTGAAAAGAATTTGTATCAACTGACACTTGATCACATGTACTTTAATTTGAATGGAGAAAGATTTCTTTTGTAGGGAGAAAGAAAGAGGATTCATAGTAAGTCCACTACTTTGGTTGAAAGACTAATCAGCACATAAATCTTCAAATTTAACCCTGATGAGTTTCCTTCTGACCACAAGTAAGAACAAGTTGGAAGAAAATATTGCCTGAATGCTTGCTGAGCAGGGAATTTAATTAACTTGCCTTCAAAGGATAATTTTCACAACATACCAAGAAGAATGATCTGCAGGAACCTATAATTATTAAAACCAAATTCTATTTTAATTTATTGTTGGATGAAAAGCACAAAACAGCTTAATAAAATGCACTGTCTATCATCTCAGCTGAAATGCAAGCAATCACATTTTTGTGGTATGGACTTGTCTTTGATCAGGAATTTCTAATTGTCAGTGAAGTAGTAAATGTGATGATCGTATCATGGGCATATTACCCCCAACCTAAATACCATCTGGAAGGATTATTTTCTCCCCTAGACCTTCCTATCTTGCATTATTTTGTTGCGCCTTGGTATTCCTACTCATACAGGTCCTCAACCTAACTTTCTCAGTATAATAATTGTGACAATAATAATTAAGAAATTGAAATGGCATGATGGGCCAGTACTGCTCAAACAGAAGAAATACTGGAGATGAATTTTACAAGAAACTTACACCTTTTCCAAAATTAACTTCATTTTTTTTATTTCACTTTTTACAAGAGTAGCATATACAAAGGCAGTGCCTTATGCATCCGCAATAGCCCACTATTTTTTTTTAATTATAGAAAGCACAAATAACTGAACCAAGTATTAAGTCTGCTAATGGTGGTGACGATTGGCGCAGGTGATTGCTCCCAGAGGGTTCTGTTCTTGTCACAGTCACTCTCATCCCTTCTTCCAAATCCTCCCCTGCCACATTTACAATACAATTTGCTGTGTTTCAATTTAGTCAGTGTGCATTTTGGACAAGCAATTTTATAGATGCCAGAAGATAAAGACCCAACAATTTTGAAAGAACTATCCAAGGCAATCTCTTAAGAATTAGAGAATGATAAGAGTAGATCCTGAGAACCGAGGAGGGCAAATATAGGACTTCAGAAAAAGAACAAGAGGAATCTGGTTGATTTTCTAAACTTCATTGTCCTGAAAGATGTTGGTGCAGCTGATTTGTGAACACTGAGGATCTTGCAATACAACAAGAATGAGAGAAACAGCTAGTACAGCTCTAGTGCTAGCAAGTCACACCCAAGTAAATGATTCTTTGGTTAGTTCATTTGTATAGCTAAGGAAGAGGGTGGGGACAATAGAATGATCTTTAATAAACTGTTCAACAGCCTCTTACAAGGATGACATCTCATACACAAATTAGTGAAATATGGTCTGCGTGACATTACTGTGAACTGGATGTCCAATGTAGGCAAAAACAATTCTTGTTTAGTGCGTTGTGAAAATTGAATTGGCTGGGATTCTTCAATGTTTTCTTATGGCAAAAGCACCAACTATATTTATAATGATGGATGCAAAGTACCTTCATGTATGTGTGGATAACACTTGCCTAGGAGGGGTTGAAACTTTTTCAAGGACAGGATAAAGTGCTAGATACAATAAGGACAAACTCCATATACTGGGCTGGTCCTCTAAATGCAATTCATCATCATCATCTGTGGTATTTTATATCCTGATATATGGCAATTTTCCAAATTCTGGGTCTTGTCAGGCACTGACAACTCGATCTTCAACAACTGAACTCTATGGGATCTTCATGAATTTCATGGGAGCAGGAGGAGGGCTTTAACTGTTCATATTATTCAAGAACAGAAAGGACTTATTTCAGTCTCTTGAAATGAAAACATTCAGTGGAGAAGTTCCTGTTAACTGCTTTCCTCTTTTAATAACAGATCTGCAGAGATTCCCTTTCTGTAACTGTCTGTCTCCTTTGTCCAAGTTGCATTATGTCCTCTTTCAATTCAGGCTGATGCAGCTACATAGTTCAAAGCGCTCCTGCATGCCTTCTCCTTGGGAACTAAAGAGGAGGAGATGAGAAGAGTATTGTGGCTCCGCTTCATTCTTCGGCTGTGGAACAACAGCAGAAGGACATACGCATGAGTCATGCACTTCTCAAAAAGTTACTCTGAGATTGGACAATTACTTCGGGTTGAGGAATCAGGAGAGGAAATACAATGTAAATCCCCAGAACTACATTACGGTGTCATTTACTTGACCTAAGGAACTGACCAATATCTGCGGCTTTGTTTACTGCTTTTATTCAGACAATTTATGTTATGTTAGAATTATTTGTTTCTTTCATGAGATAATTTACCAAATCCTATACACAAAATTCTGTTTTCCAGGACACAGTAAGAATAAGACACCTAGGAGAATTCCGGTGCTTTCTTTCTCAGCCTAACTTTCTATCCAATGCCCTACCCAAGAAATTAGTTTTCCTGCTTTGTCTTGTTTTCTTTGAAGTTTACACTCTCGCTGACTGTTTTGAAGCCTCCAGTTTCCTCCTGTCCAATGTCTGCTTCTCAGCTACTTCTGACAAATGAATACAAATAGCTTCATTAATTAATTCCTGATCTTGTGTTTTCCTTCAATATGGTTTGGGTCATGACTTTCATTATATCCTTTTTTTGCTCAGCTAGGGGCATTTAAATGTTCCTTCTTTTAGTGTTACTGGAAGGATATGATTGTGGTCTCCAGCAGGGTTTTTTATTTGAAACTGTGAAATTCAGGCTTGTTACGACGAAAGATTCTTTTCTGGTCTACTCTTAATTACCATTTCCAGGCATTCTCAAAAGAGAATTGTTGGTATGGATCCAGGAATTTTTTTATATGTTTCTTTCGCTTAGGTGTGGCAACCACATAACCACAGGCACAAATGGATTCTCCTGGATTCAGAGACTCGCTATGTGCAAGTGGGAAATGAAGTGTAGGAAAGACTGATGATAAGTCTGGTTAAAAGAAGAGTCTGGCCAACAATATCAATTAACATGACTAATTAATCGGTTTTTTCATATGCACAGTAATAAATGATGACATAGCTCATAGGAGAGATGAACCTGTGAAGTCCCTGATTCACTGTGACACATGAATTTGCATTTTAAGAATGGTAAGAGCTAGCTATGTAACAATTTTTATATCCAAAGTTATTACCGTTGTACCTGGCTGCCACATAAACTAAAATTGGCATTAGTTCCAAGTGAATAAACATCAGTTTTCATTTCTCCAGTGGTTATGTTGCTTTCTCAAGTATATTTTGATTGTTTTATTTCCAGAAAAACTTTTTTTGAGGGAAAGCTTGTGAAAATGGCACGTGTGGTTTTGCAAGGTGTCATTGTTAAGACATGAAGTATGGTGGTTATAATGATATACAGACATTCCTGACATAAGAAGTGTCCCCAGATGTGATAATTTTTCTTCTGTTGCCTGTCATGAATGAGGGGCCTAATTCCTACACATGAGGAAGTTAGGCCCTTAATTTTTGTTATGATTTAGTATGTCAGGTCAGCCACCTCCCTAAATCCCGAAAGAGATGTACTTGAAACTCACCTTGTATATGAACTTCGAGATCTCAGCAAAACTACACTTCAGAGAGTGAAACCATGTACTGGATTTAGAAGACCAGATCCCAGTATCTAATGAAGAGCTTTTAGATACCAGTCTGACAATAAAAGCACTTGTCCAGGAAGCAGGAGACCTGGTTTTCAGGCCAGGAAATGCAGCAATCACCCAACAGCTTGCATAGCAAACAGTCCTCACTCTGGGTGACGCCGCGCTATGATACAGACAGGAATGCACAAGGAGAACAGACTGGCTTTGTCACACAGTGGTTAGAGAACCCACTTTGCTTTTGGAAAAGCTTAGCTCCTGGGCCATGTGCCCAGAACTGTTTGTGCATTTTACTTCAGATCATCACTGGATGAAAAACAGAAATACTGAAGAGAACAATGACTGGAACTGCACGTCTCTGCCTTTCCAGCAAAGTTCCCGAGTCATTATAATATTAAGTCAAGCACCCATTGCCACTGTGGTTTTGACTGTTCATGGTTCCAGCACCAAAAGTGAACGGAAAGTGAATGTTTTTCCAACACAATCTGTTGTTTAGTAGTTCAGGCAAAATAGATCACATACACAAAAAGGAAGTCTTAAAAGAAGACCAGTTCTCCATGCCACCTGAAAGGTGGAAACTTCTCATGGGTTTTTCAGCTGATCTCAGAGAAATATGCTGTAAACACACCTCACATATAAGGATGCGCAAGAGACACATTTGACGTAACGACTTTCTGCGTTGCAGCTTCATGTTGGAGAGGGAGTTTGAATAATTGCAAAAGGTGGTAATACACTAGAAGTCAATTAGATAAGGCTAGAAACTGTAGGCATGCAGGGTATCTCAAGGACATAAGTGCTCTAGATGGACTAAAATATGATCAAAAAGCAACCCAAAAGATGGACTTTCAATTGACCAGTTCTTTGAATTTAAGCAACAAGATCATTCTTGGAGCACTAAAAGGCTCTTGAGATCTTATTCCAGCTTCATTGAATAGACAGCTTTTCCTAAATTTCTTTAGTTCTGAATAACCCTGACTGAGGCCCACCACCTTTGCCAGTTCTTGGAGTGATTTCATGTAGTGCTCATGAATCTTTGTTTTAAGCTTCAGAGGTGCTCCAGTGGCTGGCCAGCTTCTTTTTACATTAGTCATTTGTCTGATAAATTTCAGCCTAACTGAGGACAGAAGTTGTGTTGGTCTGTTCTGTCACAGAAACATTGGAGGAAATAAAATCTCTGTTATTTTTTCACCCATCTTTTATTTTCTTTATTAGCCCAAGATGAGCCTTTTAGTTCATAAGGGAAGCTGACAGGGAGCTATGTATTTTCTAATTAATATTTTTATGAATTTTGAGATGTTGGTTGTTTCTATTTGTGTAGCTCCTTGTTTTTGTGGAAGCACCAAGTTAGAAAAAAAATTTATCAACAACATATGAAAGTGGCAAACACATGAATAATGCTAAAAGCATTTTTTATTTTAATATATTTTCCTTAGGATGACTGAACTGCTGAGAGAGCTAAGTAAAAAATTGTTCCAAACTTCTCACATTGCACAATGCTACAACAGCTTTTCTTTAGATTATTGTCTGTTCCTAAAAATATATGGCCTCTAGATCCCAGTGAAGATAATCTCAATAGGACAGCAGTCTTCAGAAAATGGTTCCATTGGCTTCAACAGTGTGTTGCTGATTTCCTCTGTTTCTCTTCTGTTTTAATTGCTTATTATGCTTTTAACTTCTCTTTCTTAAAATGTTCTGGACTTTTAACCACTTGTCACTCAGAGTTACATTTAAAATTGCCATAACTGAGAGTGATTAAAGCACAGTTTTTTTCCTCATTATTTCAAGGGATATTTCCACTGGTGTATTAGATAGTACTCTGTTTATACTTGGTTTCACTGTTTACTCCTTAGAAGAGCTATTCCCCTTTATCACTGATGAAGAGAATATTTCATATAGTCACCAGGGAGTAAAAAATATTTCAGAACAGGAAAGTATAATTAGAAAGACCTCTGAGGGGAAAAAGCTTTAAAGTATTTTTGAGTAGTTCAAAAATCAATTAGATTTCAAGGAGTCTGTGTTTAATTCTGATTCTCAGAACGATTTCTTGGGAAATTAACTTCCCAATCAATTGAATTACATGACCTACATCTGCTCATATTTATCTGGAGTTTATGAGATGGATCAAGATTTTTGCCAACTCTTGTGATTTTATTACATGTCTTAAGAGATTTGGTTGAGAGTCTTTCTAAATCTCACATGATCTCAGATTTACCATTTCAAACCTAATGAATTCTTCCTCAAGTATAATGGTTCCTATTACTTTCTGTGGGACTTAAATGAAACTACCTTTAGCTGTGGTACAAGAATTCCCTACAATCTTTGTCTTTACAGGAAGAATTTACCCATGAGAAGTATGATTGTTATCACCAGCTTCTCAAGACCTTGTCAAATATAAGAAAAATCTGCATCTGTGCCTAGTAGGTTATTTAGCAAACTTTTAGGAAAAAAAATAATAAAAATATCTATATTTAAGAAGGAGAAATTGTATTTTGGGTTCTAGAACATATTTTGAAAGAAAGGATGATGATCACAGCAAAATGGGTTTTTAAAACCACATGAATTTATGTGAAACTAATCCAAAAGCTTCTTTGACAAGATAACAAACATTCAAGACACCCTCTCCCACAGCTATTAACCTAATCTGTCTGGACTTCATTAACACACATAATACAGTTCCACAAAGAAGAATATGGGCACTGGGCCAGAGTTAGACAAGAAGTGTCTTCAGCAGAACTCTCAAGGAGATGTGCTGCCTGGGGAAAAATTAGGCAGACAGAAGTCACAGTGGTGTTCCTCAGAAGTTTGGTTCAGGGATTGCTTTCTATTCTTTCTCATTAGTGATGTGGAAAACCTAAGCTCTGTTGTTTATGGGTTCCATTACCAATATGAAAGGAAATTGAAATTTGATAGTGAAATTTCATAGAGAACTTGGGTAACCTTGAACTCATGTAAAAGTAGTGGATGGTAATACATCAGTACAATACACAACCATGATTTTCTGTGGTTTTCTTTTTTAAAGAGGTTTTATTTGGTTTTTGGCTTTGGATTTTTTTTAAACTATCACCTATGTGGTGAGTTTGACCTAGAAAGGGTCAAATATTTTTGGAATACTAAATACAACTTGTGAGCTATACAAATTCAACCTTGCAGAATTCTTTATTTATCAATCTCTTAATGAAATTAACTTGACTTAGAAAGAGGAATATAGCTAGTCAAAGTGCATTTTGGCCTAGTAAAGCTACCAACAAAAGTCAGACAAACACTAGTGTACAGGAACTCATGAAGAAAAGTACCTTGTTTAAAGGTTTAAGTATTAGTGTTTGGGTTGTAACAGATAGAAAAAACAGTGTGCTTTTTTGCTGTTGTGTCTCTCTAACGGCAAGTTTTAAGGAGTTTATTTAAAGGTAAATTAAAAAAAAAAGAAAAAGAACACAACCTGGCAGAAACATGAAACTCCATATAAGCCTGAATAAATAGTCTTCATGTTGCCAGCATTAATTGAAAACAGTCATAGTATTATAAACAAAGAGTAGAAACACAACATGCATTTCACATAAAAGCCTATAGGTAGGCCACATTTTATCTATCCAGAACCCTTCCATATAATCACAATAGCCTAATTGTCTTCCTGTTGACTTCCTACTATTTCAAAACACTGTCCCATTTGGCACAGATATTTTCTGCTAGCAGCTATAAGTAATTTGTCTCGGGGCAGAAAATCTGCTAGTTTCAGCAGTGTCTTAGAAGGGAGCCAGCTTCGGCAAGTAAAGAAACCAACCTAGAGTTTCCCTTTGAAGCTTCCAGCTATTGACAAGTCACAGGATGTTAGAAAGAGGAGAGACTGTGCCAGTATTTGTGTTAAATAATGTTTCTGCTGTATATTAAGGCACAGGAGTTTAGTATGTGCCTTGAGCACAGTACGACTTTGCAAAGTGATATTCTTCTGGTTTCCCTCTTAGTCTCTGTCTTTTGTGACTTGTATTTACTGACTCTTTGATGCAAAGCTCATGCCACAAAAACTTGGGAGTTCCCTGAGTGTATTCTCATCGAGTACTCTTCTGGTTGCATTTTGTATCTCTGCTTCTTGCATACACTCTGTATTTATTTCTGCAGAGTGACACAGTTTCTGCAGTGGAGATGGAGTCCCTCCTAGCTCCAACTTCTTCACAAGCTGTGCTACAAAATAGTCTGATGAACTGGGCATTTTCCTGGAAATGAAGGCAATATGAGGATTTTAAATGTCGTTTCCTGCAGGGGCTTAAACCTGAGAACTGCTGATTCCTGTATTTCAGCCACTGGAGGATTTTTCAGTCTAAAGTGTAGGGTCTGGCTGGCAACCAATACTCTCCTGAGTTTAAATTCTGACTTTGTACTCCCCTTCATTGTAGGTGCAGGAGCTAGTCTGAATGGAGCTCAGAGTTCCCCAAATGGTTTGCATTAAGCAGTCCCTCTTTTCTGGTATCCAGCATGTGTGCCTGTAATGTCTGTCTTGGACTTTGTGGTCGGAACCAGTGAATTTGCATGAAATGTCACAGAGGTATCATTTCAGAAGATGCTATGCTTTTTTTCCGTAATTCTGAAGCATGTTGTTTGAGTTTCAAAATTCTCCATCTCAGTTTGTGAAGATGAATCAAGAAAAGAATTTTCCTTTTTTCATGCTAGTTATCATCTGTGGGATTATCCCACCTGTATGAAACCCCTCCAGCTATTCCACTTTTAGTGTCTCTTGCGGAAATGGCTTGGCAGCCATCTCACTTTTAGCCTTTCTTCTGAAATAACTCTCACTTGTCTGACATTTCCTCTCTACTGCTCATGCTGCCTGAGGCAGTAAAATAAATCTGTAGCCAGCTCCAGGGTTCTTTGCACTCCTGTGTGGTTCTTCTCATTATGGATTTGGTGTCATGTTAAGTTGAGATGAGTGGAATGAGCCATTACTTGTTTTAAAACTTTCTTTCGTTACTGGATCTTTCAGCATCAAATCCATCTGCTGTAAAATGCTCTGGTTACACTTTTATGCGCTGTTGAGTATCCGGTCTCTTCCATCTTCTTATCATGATTTGGTCCACAGCCAGGTTCTGAACTGCAGGTCATCTATCCTATTTGCTTATCAGATCAGGGTAAAAGCCTTCTTTCAGTAGGATGAAAACCTTGGACATGTGGTCTTCCGGGCCATAAACTTGCAGTCATTTTAACATCCTCTTTCATCACGAAGCAGGCTCTTGCTGTAGTCTGAGTTGTTGATTATGCTTTGGGATTCTCCTCTGGCGGTTTGATATGTACTTGTTGCAGCTGCATTTTTTCAGAGCTGCATAAATCCTCACGAGTGCCAGTATCTCACTATAGGGCAATTGTCTCTGCTACTATCAGCTAAACAGGTTGCTAACAGTAAATGAGAGATAAGAAATTTATATTGGTACCAGCAGAAAAGGTTCCTATTATTCAGATCAAATTCTGACTGATTCACAGGCTGGGAGAAGAAGTCATGAGGAACCAGATTTTCTGGGATGGTTTGATGATGTTTTGCAGTACGTAAATGAAAAATGGTGAAAACGTTATGAAATTTCAACTGTTTCAAAGGACAAAAATATCTATTGATCCAGAAGCCAGCAAGAAATAAGAAGACCTGCAGCTTGAATAAACTTGATGGATATTATTTAAATAAAAGACAGAAGTCTCTGTCTGTGTATTTATGCATACAAGTACATCCACTTCAAAATACTAAAAAAATATAAAGAATGGAAATCTTTGCAATAGACAAAGGGGAATGTATATCTGGTGAAATAGTCAGGGTCAAATATTTTTAAGTGAGGTTTCTCAGAGCTGTTCTTAGAAAATTATAATTCACTCTTTCCTAAGGATCCTACTGGAACTCCCTTTGGCCCTGGATTCATTAATTAGAAAATACAAAACTAGTTTTTTTGAAGGTATAGCAGATTGTGATGATGGAAGAAAGAACATCTTTATTACATTTGCAGACAACACCAAGCTGGAACAGTGCAATAGAGGACAAGGTTAGAATTTAGAATCATAGAATCATAGAATCATAGAATGTTTTGTGTTGGAAGGGACCTTTAGAGGTAGCCAGGACCTTTAGCCAGGACCTTGCCAAATTGGAGAGGAGATGTGAGAAAAATAGGATGTGATTCAGCAATGATAAGCAAATAAAGAGATCTATATTTAGCCAGGAATTGTCAGCTACATAAACATAGGATGTGAAACTAACTGTTCAGTGGTTCTCCAGACAAGGATCCCAAAGTTGTAGTGGATCATAGCTGGACATGAATCAACAACATCACAGCATATAGTAAGGAAGACAAGCCAAATATCAGACTATGTAAAGAGTCATGTCTTTTATAAGACATATGAAGAAATTCTTCTGCTCATCTTAGCATTAGCACCACCTTAGCTGGAGCACTGTGTCCAGTTAGGGGACTATACTTCAAGACAGGTGTAGACTAGTTTGAAAGAGAAGAGCTGTGAGAATAGTTGGAGGCTAGAAAGAGGTAAATATTGTAGTTTGGTCTAGAGAAGGGAAGACTGATGTGAGACATGATAACAGACTTCAAATATTTAAAAAGCTACTGCACAAAGGAAGGGAATATATCAGTAGTGGATAGTGTAAGAAATAATTGACTTGAACTACAGCAAAGCAGGCTTAGGCTAGACATTAGGAAAAACTTTCTAAGAATAGTGAAATACCAAGATAAATTGCCTAAAAGGGTTATGTGATACTTGTCTACATTGTAAGAGGATTTTAAGGATTGGTAAAATCAGTGAGTGCCAGGAATATTTTAACTAAACACTTCAAAGTGAAGTGTACATGTAGATGAAGCTGTTCATAACGAAATAGTGTTGCATTGGTGGTACTGAAGTTGCCTTGGTTTCAGAAACAGGTGTCAGGTACACAATCGGTGTAATCTGTCATGGTGTAAGAAACTTTCGTGATTGTTAACAGAGACTTGGAGTATGACTATGTGTCCTCGAGGTTCAAGCAGCCATATGTGCCGTGTGTCAGACAATGCATATCCTGTCTATTGCCCTGCTACAGTTAGTGAACTCTTTTATAACCTTGGGGATACTGCTGAGGATAGCCAGATGTTTTCGACCCGTTCCTGGTCATCTCATTTCCACAGGATGATGTAATACTGCCTGGAATACTTCTCTTTCTGACATAAAATTGCAAGCATACCTGTGTGGGAAGGTGAAATGTTGCAGCTTGGACAACTCCGTCTTTTCTCAGTATATTGATCAAGAATGGCTTGATTGCCATTCTGTTGGGTACAAGTGACCTGAGTAGTGACACAAGGTCCAAGCTTCATCATGCCCTCCACATGAGCCACACAGAAAGTCTGTTCAGATCATGAAGAATAGGAGCTCAGGGTTGCTGCTGAATTTGATTGAATTTAAGCTATAGTTGTATAGTCACCTAAATTGAAGCAAAATACGTTACAGAGGGGGAAAGCCATCTGGAATAGTTATCAAGTGGCTGTGAGATCCTCTGGTCAGGTTGAATGGGTGCAGGCAGCCTGCTACCAATATCCCTTGGTTTCACCAATGTAAATATCAGCTAATGCACTCTGGTCAGTGTTGGGACTCCATTTCAGTATAGGGGCAGCCTTAGGTTCCCTTTTTTGTGCATTTCAGAGAAAGTATCTAAAAAGTTTTCAATAGCATCAAACATGTTTTTTTTCTGGGAGAAGAACTCTATATGGGCCGCTTATGCATTATAGCACAGCACATGGCACAAACAACAGAGTTCTTCAACTTTTAAGAGGGAAAAGCATTGAAAACTGAAATCTTTTCCATTTTCTCCTATCAAATACCCCAAAAACAGAACTGCAAAAGTTTACATTGGGTGAGAAGCCACCCTTCTAAAAAGAAACGTTGGCAATATGATGAGTTGAATACCTGAAGAATGAGAAACAGAGATGTAAATATGAAAGAATATGTTTTAAAGGAGAATTTATAAGGTAATTAATAAGGAACATGATGACATACTGGTGATTGATTGAGCAAAAGATAGTAAGGCGGCTTTTAAACAAGAATTTAGAACAAGGAAAAACCTCAGTGATTTACAGTGAAACGTAGGCAAATAGGAAGAATTGCTTACCTGTGCTTTTAGGATTCTAACAGGAGGAGTCCAATACATGGTGCTTCAGACATGAAATACTTCAAGAATAGCTCTGAAGCTATATTTGCTAAGATTAAACGTTCTCAAATCGTTAGACTTCCGTAGACTAAGCATATAATTTAAAATAAACATTTTAAGGCATGAAGTACCTGAATTCAGCTAAATTCCCTAAATTTAATCTGTGTATTACAGACCAGGTAGTTTCACCATAATGCACCACTGTCTTTGGCAAAGCTTGGGTAGACATTAATAAAAAACAGAAGAGACCAATATTCCATTAGTAGTGGCAAAATAGTGTAAAAATGGTGTTAGTAAGTCCAATATGAGATTCCAGATGATCACTGAATGGTAAATCAGGCTACAGAAGGAGGGGAAAGGTTGCTAAGGAAGAAAAGGTCCTTTCAAAAAAGAGAACCAATGAATACTATAAATTTTGTGCAGCATACTTCAGTCAGGCACCTGGGAGGCTTCTGCATGCACAGCTGAACACTGATCCATCTTTCTCAAGATGCTGCAGTCTTTAGCTCTAAGGTTAGCACTCTGTGTTCAATGTCTGATGCTATAGAGAAAGACAAAAAAACTTTAATCAAAATTCTCCTCATTTTTAAGTAATCTTCTGCAATTACTACTAACCCTCTGAGCCTAAGAATTTATTAAGAAGTATTATCGGGCTACAAAGACACAAATGCTACATGGTAATGCTAGCAAGGGTTGTCCTAGCCAGCTATCTCAACTCTGCATGCACCTGACACTGGCAGAAAACAAACCATATTTTTGAAAACACTACACTCATTTTTCCTCAAAAGTTCCGACCAAGTGTCCATCCGCTGTGACTCTTGGACAACTCTTTTAGTGTTTAATACCACATCTGCTTTCAGGCTGCCTCAAGCACACATGGCAAAAGATCTTTTACAATTCTAGACCATTTTTATGGCACTCTTGAAATCTCTGAAAAAATCCAAGACAAAATGGCCTGTAACAGTGCCAGGTATGGAAGGGTAAGAGCGTGTGTGATGGGGCACCCAAAACTGAGAGGGAGTTTGCCCCAAACTGACTACATTAAAGAGCAAGATGGAAATAAGCCAATTAAAGAGTATCCAGTGAATTACAGAGACTTTGGAAACAAAGAGGACATCAACTCGAGAAGCAGTGCCACAGGAGTGTTGAAGCCTGTAATGGTCATTGGGAGAGGCTTTGGAGTGAGAGGAGCAGTGAGCTTTGCTGGGCACAGGCAGGCATTGCCCCACAGCATCGCCAGCCCTGCCTGGGCTGGGACCAGCAGCGCCCTGTGGGGCAGAGGAACAGCCTGCACCCAGCCAGGGACCCACAGCACAGGAGTGACATAGGGGAACCCCTCCTTGGGGAGCATGTGGGGCATCTGCTCACAGTGGTGCCATAATGGGGTGCAAGCAGTGGCAGGGGTGATGGGCAGGTTTATGCTGTGTAGCTGACACTGATGTATAGTCCACTGGTGATCAGTTTATTATCATTAATAAATCAGTAAACAGCTTCCATCCTGATTTGTTTAAAGTATATGAACTGAGGATTTTCCCATGTGACAGTTCCATACATCTGACTTAGCATCATTGTTTTCTGAAAACCATGCACCCTGTTCCATAGCTCACATGGTATGTCCCCAGAGGTAACACTTTGTGTTTAGTTGTATTGAACACATCTGGTTGCATTCTAACGATTTCAGAAAATGATCTAGAATGTTCTGTGTCAGTTGTTCTCATTACTTACTGTTATGTCATTTTTTAAAAAAAAATTTATTGTTACAAAAAGATTTGATAAGACAAAAATACTTTCTCGTACTGATCCAAGACCTTTTCTTGTTAGTTATGCTTTCTCTTTTACATATTAGCTTTGAAAACTGTACTCTGACCTCCATCCACAAGACAGCTTTCAAGTAATTGAATTTTTCTCCTGCTATTAGTGTATAATGCAATATGGAAAATGTCATATAGTAATAAGTCAAGTATTGATTGTAAAACATTGGAATGTGCTGTCTTCCAAATACACTATGTCATTGCCATTGCTTTTGGAAACCATATTTGTACTGCTGTCAATAATGACCGCAAGTTTATTTCTTACAAGGCTTTTGTCTGTAAACAAAATTGACTTATACATATTCCAGGATTTATCTTTATTTGCATCTATCTATGAATCTATTTAATCATCTTTATTTTAGCCTTCCTATAAATTAGTTTAACTGATTTGTAATTCACAGGATTATTAATCTAATCCTGTTTAAATACTGGAACCGCATTTGTAGTTATCCAATCACTTGGAAATTCTTCAGTTTCCCAGGACTTTTTAAATATCACATGAGTTGTTCTGAAAGCTCCCAGATGGTTTGCTTAGGGCTCTTGGGTGTTGGTTATCTCAGCCTGTTGATTTGCAAATGTTTAATTTCAACAGATGTTCCTTTGCATCTTTCTTTGCTACACATGGTAAACTTGCTACAGCATATGGGATACATACAAGCTCATGCTTCTTTCCACATACAGTGCGTAAATGTCTATTGGCCATTTCTGCATTGTAATTCATTTTTTTGCCAGAACCATCTAAATGGACATGTACCTGTAATCCAGACCTCTCAATATTAGCTTTCCTCCTGTTTTAGCAGGCCTTCAACATCTCCTTTTAACTATGCTGGCCTCCTACCCAGAATAACCATTTTTTCATGTCCTTGGAACTGTGTTTTAAGGGATACCCAATAGGATATTCCTGAAAAATTCCTCGCTTTTATTAAAACACTCCACATTAAAAGCACGTACTTTGTCAGTTATCATCTGTTGCCTCAAATTTGGTAAAAGTGACCACTTCAGGGTTCAAGTATGCTGATACTGGGTGTGTTCTGTTCTTGTAACTGGAATCTAACTAGATTGAGATCACTGGCATCTTTTTTTAGGCAAGTAATTGCCACATCTCTGCCAGTAGGAATAATAACCAAATACCGAGTTACCTCATGCTGTTTACTCTTGGCTACCCAACACGTCCAGCAAAGACCCCTTGAGTTGAAGTCACTCTTGGCAACACTGGTTTTCTGCCTATTGCATCTCAGCTGCGGTTTCAGAGGCAGTTTGCACTGTGCATGAAAGTTTAAGGTTGTAACAGAAAGGTACTTTGCTTAGTTTCATTAACCAGAACTTCTGTCCATAAACTTTCATAGTGAAGTGTTTGGAGTCCTCTGCGGCTGCAGCGTGTTTGACATGAACTGTTACTTCCTCTCTCTCATCCCTCTTTCACTCATTTTATTTTTCTAAAGGCAAACTACAGGATTAGTTGAAATATTAATGCAACAAGATTCATCTCATCACTTTGCAGCTCTACATGCTCTGTAGTCCTGCTCACACATATCTCCATGCTACTCATCATGGCAGCAGCCTAGAATCCCAGCATTGTTATAGAGATGTTACAGAAGGATGTCTTCCTTCTGTGCCTAGATTTTTATGACACCACAGATTTCATACACATAGCTTGGTGTACGTCCTATAATAACAATGTTATTATTCTGCTCTATTTAGGTAGCTGCAGAATCTTTCTGACTAATCTTTGTTGCGGAGAAAAGATCCATCTGATTTGTACAATGTTATCTTGAAGGCAAATGATACCACCCTATCCAAATTACACATTTCTTTCTCCACTCACATAAAACAAGTTTTCATTAGATACTCCTTTTTTTTTCTTCTGTTACTCAAGTAACAGAAGGGATATCTGAGAATGCCAGAAGGCTACTCCATCAGCTTCCTACCTATTTTCTTGTCCAGGAGGTAGCACAAGTCATTTTCAAATTTGGATGATGACTCTGGTAGATGTTGAAAAGATAATCCATAAATCTTACCATATAGAGCTTCTAAACTGACAGACTTGTACAAACTCACTTTTCCTATCTGAGTAAGCACTGATACTCTAAACCAAGAAAACTGCTGCAAGTATAAAGCTTGCATAGGTCTATTTGTTCATTCTAGAACATTGTCTGACATAACAGAACAATCTCTGTGGCTTGGCAGGTTCAATGGACATGTAGGTGTAAAAACAGACTTGTACAAACTCACTTTTCCTATCTGAGTAAGCACAGATACTCTAAAACAAGAAAACTGCTGCAAGTATAAAGCTTGCATAGGTCTATTTGTTCATTCTAGAACATTGTCTGACATAACAGAACAATCTCTGTGGCTTGGCAGGTTCAATGGACATGTAGGTGTAAAAACTTGATGTTTATCATGCCTGAGTCGTGAAATAGTAACTGATTTTGGGCATGAAAAGTGCTTGTCATGTCATGACAAATGTGAAGAAAGGTATAGTACAAATTTGGCTCTTTACAGACAGTTCACCCTAAATGTGCACACATGAAGATTACAAGTTAAGTCTACAGTCAGGCGTCTAACCACAGACTATATACTTAGCTGAAATGCAAGCTCTTTTTTAACTCCCAAATGGTTTGATTTGGGGAGTAAAAATCATTTCAAAAAATCACTTCTCAGAAATATGTTGTTTGGTTTAACAATATCTTGAGACTTGCGTAATGATCTGCCATCTTCACTCTGAAAGAGTGGACAGTTTGACACAATCACAGTTGCAAATAAAAGTGCATTGGTGGTCTGGCTCCATCTCGCAAAGAGTGATTTGGCTACATAATAGAAATTACATGAAGTACTGTAAAAGGAAGACCAGTCTTATTGCTGCGTGGGGTGTCATTTGTCTAATTTTATTATTCAGACAGATATTGCAGGTGCATGCAATACCATATGTATGCTGGTGCAATCCATATATGTAAATGAGGTTAGGAAAGAGAGTTCAGCTTGATTTCTTTTCTGTGACATTTAGAACCTCTTTTGGAATAGTTTTTCTCCTTAGTTACAGGTAGTTTTCTACTGTTTAATAGACAGCAGATAACTATTAATGATTTTTAAAAATAAAACATTTAATTTCTTTATCAGGTAACTAAGCATGGTTTTCTTCCCTTGGTTTTCCATATCAAACTACAAATTTTTATTCTCAAAAGAACTAAAAAATAACTTCTTAAAAATGAGTAGACAAATTTCTATTTAGAGCATGAAAATATTCTGCTGCTTTAACACCTGTGATATTAATTTGAATGGGACGGACTATAACATTCGAAATAAGTGATTGTCTAGCAAGGAGACATGAGAAATCCCCAATATGAGATATTTGTTCTATTAATAATAATACGTGTATTATTATGATATTTATTTTTCGTTTACTGACACTGATGGTGATATTCATATATCACATCTAACACAGACTAGCTCTTTTGACAGGATAATCAGGAAAATTCCCTTTGTCTAAAGACACATTAGAAGAGAGAGAAGATATATAGTGGAGAAAGGGAAGAAGGCATCTTATGAATGATGACCTTCAGAAAGAAAGACGCTTTATTTGTAACACTGACAAAGTTTACTCTGCCACTGAGAACTAGAAAGCTAATGCAGCTGCAGGAATGACTGATACACACTACAGTTAATCTTGGACCTCCCAGGTCTCTATTCCTGGCAGAAAATCTGGGAGGAGAGAGTCACTGCCTGTGGTAAAGGAGGATAGTGTTGGCACAGCCTGGGTAAACTGAACATATTGAAGTCCATAGGACCAGGTGGGGTGCAACATTGTGAATTGGCTGAGGTCCTTGCAAGGCTGATCTCCATTGCCGCTGAGCAACAGCAAGGTGAACATTGTACCCATCTTCCAAAAAGGGTGATCCTTCCTCAAAGAAGGAGAAATCAGGAACTACAAACCAGTCAGTTTCACCTGAGACCCTGTAACAATTTGTGGAGAAAGTCCTCTAGGAAGCTATGTCTAGGCCTTGAAATCCTAACAGAACAGGTGATTTAATCTTGAGGAATTTTCAGATGCATACATAAATTAAAAAATGTACCCCCTTCTTGCTTCTTCAGTCCAATGTTCTATTTTTCGTATCTTTAAATTGGCTGACTTGTGGTGAACACATAGCTGTGTTATGTTGGAGTATGTATATTTGTCTACAGAGTAAACCATACAGAAGTGCTGTGAATGCTTTTGTGAAAGCTTTTGGGCACTTAAAAGAACATGTTTACTCATTTACTTATTTATTGTTAGAAAAATTACTTTACTGGCTTAAGGGAGAGCACAGATACATCATGGCTGGAGAAATGCCAATTGTATGTTAAATGTTTTTTCTCCTGGAAAGATTAAATGCACAATATTTCATTCCAACTTGACTTGCTTCATTTACAAAATTGGCAGTTGGATTCTTTTGTAAAATGGGTCTGCTCTTTAAACATTTGCACTTGGTAAAAATGTTAGTATGATTTAGAGTTGGAATGGATTCAGGTTGCTCATTTTGTGGTCATTGTTGCTTTTATTTGTTTGTTTAATTTTATTTATTTATTTATTTGCAGTTGCAGAGGACCTCTATTTTGTTGATTATGTCATTGATGTTTGGAAAACACAAAGATATAAACTAGAAAAACCAGTATTTCACTATGAAAGTTATGGTAATTCTATAAAAGAGCAGTGAATTTTGGTTTAAATGCTATGGGAAAAATGAAATAATGTTTGTGTTCATGTATAAGTTCAGACTTCATCCTCACTTCTTTCATACCAGGTCACTTTCTTCTGTGGGTTGCCTTTTTGCACTTTCTTGTCTGTGCTTGAAGTTTGACTTTGTGTGGTCTACCATTGTCTTTGCTGAGAAGTCGTTTCTCATTTCTGAAGACACTATTGGAGATAGTGGAGATCAGCGAAGATATTTGAACTGACAAATTCTTGGTTTAACACTTGGTCCAGCAAAGAACTTGAAGCTATGATTAACTTTAAAGGCCAATGATTTTCATGAGACTGATCATGTGCTTTTCTGCACTTCTCTTGTGTATGTCTGTAGCCAAGAAGAGAGGGGTCTGCTCGGCTGGGCTTGGGGAGCTGTGTTTTTCCCCTCATTTAGGTACTCAGAGATGTCCACAGGCCAGGAGTGCTCAGGCATTTGAAGAGGACCTTGGAGAAGAAAGCAAAAGGGTAACACATTTCTACTCAGTCATGAATACTTCAGTAGTAAATTGCTATGCACTTTCGTAAAGTCAGTTGATGATTTTACTTTGTTAATTTTGGTGACGATCTAGACCAGTGTGCAGAGCCTGTGTATAGAAACTTCAGTAAGTGTGTGAGACCGGTATGGTTGATTTACTAGCAAACAGTGCTGTTATGGCTACTTCACAGCCCCTTTGCAGCCATTATAATCTCCTGAACAACTTCTGTTAGCACTAAGTCCTGGACAAAATTAGCCCTGCTGCTAGAAGGCAGACTGTAATTTTTACTACAAAATTCAGCTGAACCTTGTATCCCTTGTGGATCACCTCCCTTTTGAGAAAACTTTATTATTATTACATTAGAATGGAAGCAGTGTAATGTACACGTCTGAAACTGCATACTACAACTCAGATGCTACTTTTAGTCTCGAAAGGCACTGTTGTACCTATTCTTAGATTCAGTATCTGCATAATCCCTCCAGATTCCCTGGAATGAAACCCCCAGCATACATTTTTCACCTGAACACCTCTCTACTTTGCCTTGTCTTGCCTTCCCTTTTCTTGTTAACTAATTCCCCTTTTAATGAAGATGTATCTGGAGTTAACAAAGAAAAGGAGCTAATGCAGTCATCTGTGTACTGTCACTGGGGTCAGTCTGCTGCATGTCCTGTCCCTTTCCCTGCCCTTTGTCTCTTATCTTTTCAGTGGTTAAAGCCTGTTAGAGAAGGAACTGCATTTGTATGAAACAAAGCACTGTGGAGACTATTTTTCGGTGAACTCCTGAGGCTTACAGTAAGATCTATAATAGCATATAGTTTAAAGTGGCAACAGTTCAGTAAGAACAAGAAAAAAATAAATGGCATTTAGGTCACATTCCTAGTTTCTTAGAAAATACTGAGGGGCAGAATAAGGAAAAGAAATAGACTTATGTCTGGAAAAAGCTAACATACGTAGCTAAGTCCCCTAGCATGAAAAAGAACTGTGTCACAGACATAGCTGAGGTTAAGAATAGACATGTTACATCATCTTTTGCACAATGTGGTAGTGGGAAAAGGGAGGAAATGAGGCCTTAGGAGAGGAATAAATAAATTACAGCCAGATTTTATTGAAATACAGCTAGACTGGAAGGTCCTTAGGAAAAATCGATTGTGGTCTGTGTCAGATACAGGTGAGGAAAGAACGGAAAAAACTACTCTAACAAAAAGAAAAGAATAGTTGGGGTTACTAATGACATGGAAGAAATGGCCAGAGGATCTGAGAACTTTCAGTTCATCTTTTTTTTTTCAATTAAGAGATCCTGTAATTACTTCTAACATGTTAACGATGGTGGCAAGCTGTGCAGCAGTCTTTTGAACTCCAGAGTCTCCCTAAGCCGAACAAGAAAAAAGTATACAAAACTCTGAACAGTTTCTTTCCCACATTAGACTTTAACCAAGACTCCAGTCAAGTTAGTAAAGAGAAGATTCTCTTGAGAGCAAGTTTTACCTTCCGAATCATTCCTCTGGCACCTTGCCTATAGCACGTGGAAAAATAAGGGAGTTTCATTAGCCCTGTGAGAACACAGAACCACTATAGGACAGGAGCTGTGGTCAGCAGTGGCAACTTCTCACCCTCCTTGGAGAAATGTGGCTCTTGGAAGGACAGTTGCCAGTTAGGATGTGCAGAGAAGCTCCTGGTAAAAGTAGCCAGGAAGCCAGCTGAATGCTAGGCTTCTTTGCACAGACCAAACAAATGGTTCAAAAACTCTTTCTTTAATTCATTGGTGGCTTTAATAGTCAATAATCCAGAAAGAAATACTTAACCTGTTAAACCATAGTACAAGAAGCTGAGCTGGATGACCTATCAGCCTCTAAATCTTCAGTTAGGGCTTTGTAGAAAAACCTGTTCTGTGCTTCCATTTCTAGACTGGAGCAGAGAAATGCAGGGAAATAGAAAAGAAATGTGCTTGGTGCTTCTTCAGCTGACAAAAACCAACATCCCAGCTCTGAAAGTATAGACAAAGTCTGAAAGCAATTTAAACTCTTTGGAGAAAAGTTTCACAAAATAAACAAAGTGTATATGGTTACACAGGATAAATTCTGGATAGTAAATTAGTAAGTTTGAAACAGGTGTCAGGCAAAGATTGCAAAAGCTATAGCCTAGGGATAAAGGTGAACTGTAGATGATACAATATGTCCACTGAAACCATCCACTAGTTTAATTCTGGAGCGCTGCATCCATACATGGGACGGGATGGGGTCAACTTGGAAGCTCTCTTTTGTCTCTGGACACTAGAAATATGGAAACATATTCTGCAACATCCTGGAACTTAGTACCTCTTAATGCTCTGTGGTTTTAGCAATTATACTTATTTCTGAACTTTTATTTAAAATTCTTCAGCATGCCGATATAGTTTTGCTTCAAACAAGCAAGCTGTTTCAGGAAAGGTGTGTGTCATGTAAAGGATCATAGTTCCTAATCCCACTCTCATTTGGGGCCTATGTCTGGGAGAGTTTGTGTCCCAGTAACAGACAAAGGAGCAGTGTGTAATCGATGTGCGCTCACAGCCCTATGTAAATCCAAAAGTGAGTCAGTAACAACAAAAGATGTGCTCGCCTTGTAAAAGGGTCCATGATATTTCTACCTGACCCTTCTTTATGGAAGTAGCTCTTAGATTATAACAGATGTCACAAAGGTGTAGAAGTCTAACGAGAGCTTTAGAGGGACACAGTGAACCAGAAAACCTTTTGCCTCAACCATATCAACTCTTTTCAGGACAGCAGTGGCCATGTGCTCACCTCCAGAAGACCAGCTAATGGATTCCTTAAATTGCCTCCATCTTCACAGTGGCTTCTTGACCCTGCTGGCTTCATATCACAAACTTACTGATGCGAAACTCTGAGGAGACTTTGGGCAAGCTCTCGTTAATGAGGACTAGACAGAAGATACTGCATATGTATATGTCAAGAATAAGAGCAGGATGATTGAGTAAAATTAACTTTGGCATTTTTAAGATTTTGATGTTCAAATTTGCAACTACTACACTTTTTTTGAAGAATGTTTTTAAAAAAATTCCTGCTGTATATAAAACAAAGTGGAAAAAAAATCATTGTGTGGTTTTATGCAAAGCTAAAATAGAACACTGCCTTCTAATCATTGCACAATCAATGAGGCACAACGTTACAGGAACAATGGAAATTTGTGCACTTGGATCCATTTTTAAAGAAGAAAACAAATAATATATAGGTTTTCATATCTTTTTTTGTCATTTCAGAGGAAACTGTCTTATAAGTATGCTTCCTGTTACAATTTCAGATGATCATTTCCTGGTTCCAGATAGACTGCCTGTTCTCAGTCCTCCAAAGTAAACCAGTTAAAAACCCCTCCAGAACTATAGGGGATTAAGTTGTCAGAAATGCAAGTCTAAATGTAGGTAAAACCTGCTCCAGTTTCTATTTTAATCTGAACAGACACTAGCTCAGCCTACTCAGAAAATAAAAATAAATTTGAAACAGACATCAGGAAGTCACATACTTTACAGGAGCCCTGCCTGGAATGGCCTAACTAAGCAGGGTCACTATGGCTGAACACTGAGACTGTTAAAGTATCAGTTCCGAAGAGAATTGGCATATTATGGGAGTCTTCATTGTTTTCATTATTACCATGGTTTTATAGAGTTTAGAACTCTTCTACAGTTTAAAAAGTCATATCCCAACCAAATTCAGTGTGGTGGTGTTGTTGCAGTCAAACCCCTCAAAAAGAACTCTTCTAGCTTTCATTTTGAGTTTGGCAAATGCAGTAAAAGAGAGAACATCCTTTGGCTTGCAGTTGCTAGGCTGTCCCACAGAAAGCTGTCTTGCCAGCAAAGCAGCTCAGAGCTTCTCAGCACTGGAAGCAAAATTTAAATTCTACTGTTGCGGCCAAGAAGCTCCTATTTTGGGGATGGGGGAGAAGGGTAAGTGATACAGTGTGGCAGCACGCCACAATAAGTTATGGCAGTCACAAAGCAAGCAAAAACAAGCAGAAGCAGAAGCAGAGGCAGAAGCACTTTAATGGTTAATCATAACATTTTTATATCCCCTGGTCCCCCACCCCCAGAGTCTCATTGGTGAGGGTCTTTTGACATGCAGCTCCTTTGTTCTTCTGATTGGTCATCATGTGCCTGTTCACACGACCTTCACGCTTATCAAAGAGTTGGATTTTCCTATCCTGTTTCTTCGTTCCTTTCCTCCTGTTTTTCAACCACAGGTACACTAAATAATTAGCTCATAGACATGGCTCTATTCCACCAAGACCGTCAAGGCTGCCCGTGGCCCAGCCTATTCCTGCAATACAGCTGAAAAGGGAGTATTTTCAGGGAGAAAATGCTACACTCCAGTTTGCCCATTGGCAGTTGCTGCTGCCGCAGCCAGCAACATTTCCAGGCTTCTATCACAGGCAAAAAGCTTCTAACAAAGCCATTTTGCTGCTGCTCTGTGTCGTTGTGTCTTTCCACATCAGCCAGTATAAATGTCACCAGTGCTACAGGTGTAACCCACAACGATAAAGCCAAGCATCAGTGGGTAAAACCCCTCCCCTGACTGCCTCATACCCTGGTGGGATAAACTCTGTCAACTACTGCTGGCACCAATGCCACCGGTTAATCTACAGTCCAGCAAGAAGCACCTTAGTTCCCTCATCAGTACACCCTTCGACACAAATCTTCACTTTAAACAGAAGTCTTCACTTTAAATTAGGGTAGGGGAGAGAGAAGGAAGGGGGAACAGTAATGTGGAAGCATGTGTTGCCTCAGAAATGAGCTGAGACATCCTAGCAGTTTTCTATAACTAAAAACTCCACTGGTTTTACTTTACTTAGCTGGGAATATTGTCCAGAATACTAAATAGTTGTTTTTTCACACCGTATACAAACGCTTAGTCTGAAATCTACTTCTTTAACAACGTTCTGGAGTTACCCTGCTTGTTTATGCTTATCTTGATTATCTCAAAGGGTTGTTTTAACACTGGAACTCTAAGGGCAACTGATATGCTACCAAGGGTATGTGATCTAGTGTGTTCATGTCAAATGCAGACATTTGTCTACATGCAGCTTTATGATGGATTTTTAAATTGTATTCCCTTCTGGAGAGATGTTTGCCCACCAGAGGGAGGAATGGGAGGGGGGATGAGGGGGAACTATGTGAAGAACCAGTACTGACTTCGTTTTCATGATGGAATTTTGCCTTCCAGTCTTTTTTTTAGACTCCTACTGGTAAAGAAGCTCATTGCTGGCATTAAGCCTTGACATACTGGAAGCATATTGGAATTTATGACTCCATAGATTTGTACATTTGCTTGCTGAGGATCTGCATGTACATAAACCATGCAGTTAAAAAAAAAAAACAACAGCCTGTAAAATAAGTATGAGAAAGATCTAACAGTGACTGCTCTGTTTACTATTAGCTCATGAGACAATATGTATCTTACTGATTTTACATCACACGAAATGCTTTCATGAAAGCTATTTAGCAGCTCAAATGCGTGTTTTTACACAAAACTAAACATCTAACAACGAAACTAACTGTTTTTCTCTTGGCTACATTTTTCTTCTTTAACATCCAGCACGTAATTTTGTCAAATCCTTTGGTCTTAATGCAACAAATGGTGGAAACTATTTCAAGACAGATCACTAAAATGGAGTCTTGAAATTTAGAGTTCTGGTCATAGGAGGTTTTCGTTCCGAGTTCTGTATGACGTGATAACTTGGTATATGTAAAGCAAATTAAAAGGAGAATCAAGTCCAGCAATAGTGTTCCGGCCCTTAAATACAAATTTTTCTCAGTTATTTTGTATGCTAGGAATGCAAATAGACCAGAGTACTTGACTCATTCTCCCTTGCCTTGCCTTGCCTTGCCTTGCCTTGCCTTGCCTTGCCTTGCCTTGCCTTCCCTGCTTTTAATTTCATTGGAAAACTTCACTAAACTATGAAGGCTTAAATTGCTTTTAATAATTTCCTTTATTAAGTGTAACTTTCCCTGTTTCTTAAGAGCAACAAAACTGATAGCTTTCTGCAAACAAACCATGAACCAATCTGCTACATACTGAAAACATCTGCCCAAATTACAAAGAAAGGCAAAACAAAACAAGAAACTCAGATACCATAGAACTCTGCTATGACCGCATTTTGAATGTATCTGTTTTCTGTCTTTGATATTGCTTTGCTTCATTTTCTGGTCTTTATGCTTGTTATTTTGGATGCATATGACAAACAAGGATGACTAATACTATGACTGAAAGATTAATCTCCTATTTTCTTTTTGCTTGAGTGAACAAAATTAAACAAATGATCACAAAGTTTAAATTCCCTTGGTATCAAAAAGAACATCTGGAGCTGTTTGTTTTGAATACATACCTTTTTGAAACATACATCCACAAAACATTTCCAGCTAGTCTCACAAGGTCCAGTTCTTCTCTCCTTTAACTTGGATAAGCCAGGAATTACTCCACTTAGCGGAGAATGTCAGGTTGCTCAAGTAAATGAAAATTTCAAGTAAATGAGAGCAGAAACTTTCATCAGCTGTGTTTATGTTTTTTTTTTTCTTTCAGCTTTTGCATTTATTTGTGTGCCAGACAAAATGACAGCTTCCCAAGTCTGAGTAATAAGAGAATGACAAATTACTCTTTTTGGTTAAAATAGACGAATGTGAATTATAGGACTGAGGCATGCCTTTCAGCTCCTGTCTCTGCTGTACGGCCCACTTGTAACCTGAGTGCTCTAGGGGGAAAGCTGGAGCTGGGCAGTAGAGGCACAGTGTCGTGAGGCAGTGACTGGACAGTGGAAGACTAGGCAGGACTATATATACATGCTGTGAATTTATATGCATGGGTCTTGTCAGTGAAGGTCACTAGAGGATTTCCATTTAGGCAATTTTTAAGCAGCATGAGAATGTATAAACAGAGCTCTTAGCTAGGATTACATTTTGAGGTGAACAATGAAGTTCAAGCATAAAATAGCATCAATGTCTCTTCATCAACGTCTGCTCCAGCTGTCTCCCCAGCAACCACTGCAGCCTCCTCATTCTCCGTTTTGAAGGTCATCGAGACCGCTCCTTACCATTGTTATGTCTCTTAAAAATGATGTGACCAAATCATTTACAATATCACAGGCAGCAGGCAGGAAAACTGAGACATAGATAATCTGCTAGAGTTAAAAAGGAGAAGTGTCATAGCTAAAAACGGGGGTAAAATCTTTTGATTTCTAGACCTTTTACCTAACTACACATTTATTTTTGCATTCTCATAAGCAAAAATGTTTATAAAAGATGTTCTGTTATTTTTTCTTTTAAATTGCTGTGTTCTAGGAAATTAATGGGTTACAATTTGAAATGCAAAATGAAAGGATTAACATAATAATGGGTATGCTTTAACTCCATGTTTATTTTCTTTGTAATTTACATATTCGAAATATGAAGACTAGGCCCAATGACTGACGCTAAAAGAAATCTGTCTAATTAAAGACACTGTTTTACTAATTTTCATAGTATCTCAATGAAGCTGTGTCACATGCTAGTGCTCTGTATTGTTAGTAAACCAAAGTTAAGGAATGGATCAGAAGGGACTGGAAAACAAAATGACCTGGGGCAAAATATGTTCCTCATATGTCTCCAAGAACTGCCATGAACTTGAACTCTACACTAAAACATGAAGTGTATGTTCTGCTGGCTATGGGATAGTGGGAAAATCCCTAGAATTTTCTGTCCTTTTGGCAAACTTCCTGGGGAAAACTACGTTTAACAACTGCATTTCATTTCAAACCAGGCAGTGCACCTGTGCTTCACTTTTTTCAGCAACCACAAAACACATACGTGATGATTTAATGGTAAAATGTGAAGGCTTGCTGGTTTTTGTGACCATGTGGAGAACATCACATTTGAGGCTTCTTGTAATAGAAAAAAGACCTGCATCACTCTTTGTGACAGTGCCTATGTAGCTCTCTCCTGCGAGGGAAGCCTCTCTTGTTCTCATACTCCAACTCCTGCATGTCATATTGGTGGAAGTGTTGGGTTACTTCTTTCTTATTAGAACAATTTACAGTCATGCTGTCTCCTCTGTTCTTTGTCTTTTCAACACCATCTCATTTGACATGGTTATCGTCTTTTCTTCCATAAGTATTTCCTGAATGATTTTGCCTCTTGTCTCTCCTTCCTGTTGTCCTAAGAATTTTCCATCCTCTTTGTTGAAAACACCCATTTCAAGTGATGACCTTTCTTACTATTTCCTCCATTTGCATCTTTTTTTAACCTGAAACAGATTCTGCTCTCCCATTCAAAAGGATTTTCAATTTCATGTCTCCATTAGTGTATTTACAGCATAATGTAAACATATCCAAGCCTTACACCGACAAAGCTCAGGTGAATACTGTAGGCTAGCTACAAATCTTAAAATAATTTGTTAAAGCTGCTTGAGAAATGTTAAACTAGCTCACAGCATGCTTGTTATTGCACTGGACTGTAAGTCATAATCCAGTCAGTTTGATGCTAGCTCATTTACAAGTTACTTCACGTCTGTGGTGGCTGGAGAAGATTTGCTGAAGTTTTGTCTTTTTGACCTTTCCCACCTCCTGCTCATCTTCTCATCTTATTGGTTATTTTCTTCCCTTTCGTAGTTACTTCACCAACATATCTCTTCACCGTTCCCTTCTCCCTTCTCCGAAGCTCCATTACAACTGGAATGCTGTCATGGATGGCTACAGACTCTTTAGGAAAGACAGGCCAACAAGGAGAGGTGGTGGAGTTGCTTTGTATGTGAGGGAAGCAACTGGAATGCATTGAGCTTGGCCTGGGGGCAGAAGAAGAAGGAGTCAAGAGCTTATGGGTTAGAATAAAGGGACAGCCTTATATGGGTGATCTTATTGTGGGTGTGTACTGCAGGCCACCTGACCAGGAGGAGGAAGTTGCTGAGGCCTTCTACAAGCAGCTGCAAGCAGCTTCACAGGCACAGGCCCTTGTTCTCATGGGGGACTTCAACCACCCTGACATTAGCTGGGAAGACCATACAGCTAGGCACGCACAATCCAGGAGGTTCCTGCAGAGCATCGATGATGACTTTCTGATGCAAGTGGTGAAGGAGCCAACAAGGAAAGGCACTCTGCTGAACCTTGTACTAACAAACAAGGAGGGACTGGTCAAGGATGTGAAGGTTGGAGGTAGACTCGGCTGCAGCAACCATGAAATGGTGGAGTTCACGATCCTGCGTGGAGGAAGCAGGGTGATAAGTAGGATCAAAACCTTGGACTTCAGGAGGGCTAACTTTGGCCTCTTCAAGGAGCTACTTGGAAGAATCCCATGGGCCAGGGCCGTCGAAGGCAGGGGTGTCCAAGAGTGCTGGTCTCTGATTAAACTTCCTTCATGCACAGGAGTAGTTCATCCCCCTGAGAAAGAAATCTAGCAAAGGAGGCAGGAGAACCGCATGGTTGAAGAAGGAGCTTCTAGTGGAGCTCAGGTGGGATAGAAAGGACCATGGAATTTGGAAAAAGGGACAGGCCGCTTGGAAAGAGTACAGAAATGTGATCAGAGCATGCAGGAATGCAACGAGAAAGGTCAAGGCCCACCTGGAATCGAATCTGGCAAGGGATGTCAAAAACAAGAAGGGCTTCTTCAACTACATCAGCAGCAAAAGGAAGACTAGGGATAATGAGGGGCCGCTGCTGAATGAGGCAGGTGTCCTGGTGACGGAGGATGCGGAGAAGGCAGAGCTACTGAATGTCTTCTTTGCTTCAGTCTTCTGTGCCAAGGCTGGCCCTCAGGAATCCCAGGCCCTGGAGGTAAAAGAAGCCTACAGAGAGAATGACCCTCCCTTGGTCAAGAAGGACTGCGTGAGGGATCGCTTAAGCAATCTGGACACCCACAAATCCATAGGCCCCGATGGAATGCACCCACGAATGCTGAGGGAGCTGGCGGATGTCATTGCTGAGCCACTCTCCATCATCCCTGAGAGGTCCTGGAGAACAGGAGAGGTGCCCGAGGACTGCAGAAAGGCGAATGTCACTCCAATCTTCAAAAAGGGCAAGAAGGAGGACACAGGGAACTACAGGCCGGTCAGCCTCACCTCCATCCCGGGGAAGGTGATGGAGCAACTCATTTTAGAGGTCATCATCAAGCAGGTGGAGGAAAAGGTTATCAGGAGTAGTCAGCATGGATTCACCAAGTTGAAAACATGCTTGACCAATCTGATATCTTTCTACGATGACATGACTGGCTGGGTAGATGAAGAGAGAGCAGTGGATGTTGTATACCTTGACTTCAGCAAGGCTTTTGACACAGTCTCCCATAACATCCTCCTACGGAGGCTCAGGAAGTGTGGGCTGGGTGAGTGGTCAGTGAGGTGGATTGAGAACTGGCTGAATGGCAGAACTCAGAGGGTTGTCATCAGCGGCGCTGAGTCTAGTTGGAGGCCGGTAACTAGTGATGTCCCCCAGGGGTCAGTACTGGGCCCAGTCTTGTTTAACTTCTTCGTCAATGACCTGGATGAAGAGTTAAAATGTACCCTAAGCAAGTTTGCTGATGACAAAAAACTGGGAGGAGTGGTGGATACACCAGAAGGCTGTGCTGCCATTCAGCGTGACCTGGACAGGCTGGAAAGTTGGGCAAAGAGGAACCTTATGAAGTTCAACAAGGGCAAGTGCAGGGTCCTGCACCTGGGGAGGAACAACCCCATGCATCAGTACAGACTTGGGGCGGACCTGCTGGAGAGCAGCTCTGCAGAGAGGGACCTGTGTGTCCTGGTGGATGACATGTTAGCCATGAGCCAGCAGTGTGCCCTGGCTGCCAAGAAGGCCAATGGGATCCTGGGGTGCATTAGGAGGAGTGTGGCCAGTAGGTCGAGGGAGGTTCTCCTCCCCCTCTACACTGCCCTAGTGAGGCCCCATCTGGAGTACTGTATCCAGTTCTGGGCTCCCCAGTTCAAGAAAGATGAGGAGCTACTGGAGAGAGTCCAGCGGAGGGCTACGAGGAAGATGAGGAGTCTGGAGCATCTCTCCTTGAGGAGAGGCTGAGGGAGCTGGGCTTGTTTAGCCTGAAGTAGAGAAGGCTGCGAGGGGACCTTATAAATGCTTACAAATATCTCAAGGGTGGGTGTCAGGAGGATGGGGCCAGACCCTTTTCAGTGGTGCCCAGCAACAGGACAAGGGGGAATGGGCACAAACTGAAGCAGATGGAGTTCTGTCTGAACATGGGGAAGAACTTCTTCCCTCTGAGGGTGACGGAGCACTGGAACAGGCTGCCCTGGGAGGTCATGGATTCTCCTTCCCTGGAGATATTCAAGACCCGCCTGGACGAGGTCCTGTGCAGCCTGCTGTAGGTGACCTTGCTTTGGCAGGGGGTTTGGACTAGATGACCCACAGAGGTCCCTTCCAACCCCTAACATTCTGTGATTCTGTGATTCTGTGAACACTTTCCTGTGTTGGCTGTTTCACACCAGGTGCTGCTGATCTGTTATTCTTTCAGTTAGAAAGATGCTCAGATTCAGTAAATTATCATTTAAGTTGCTATTTGTTAGACCTAATACAATAAAGAAATCTAATTTCCCTGTAGATGCTGGAGACACCAAGTTGTGCAGCATCAAATGAGCCTCCAATGAATGTGCAGTGCACTGTGCACAGGGTTAATCTGTTTTTGTTATATGAGATATGACAGTCTTTTCTTACAAGAAAAAAGCTCTACCCCTCTGTTTGACAGTTTCGACAGTTTCTGTCAAACAGAAAGGATGTTTGTGTGAGAACTTGCTGCACTTTTAGATAAGGTAAAAACACATAGGTGGGACAATCGCTGGTACCAAGAGAGAGCTGCCCACAGGCTACTCTGTTAGAGTTAGCTGGCAAAGTTTGTCCTGCAGCCAGGGAATATGCACAGCACAACGTGGGCCTGAAGCACATGCTGTATGTGTAGCACAGCATGGCACAGGTCTGCACTCGCTCAGGTTAAATGACATGGGGATCACTAACTCCTGGATGTACAATGGTCTTCAAGTCAAGATAACTATGCAAGTCCATGTGTGTGAATAGTTTCTAAACAGCTCAATCCATTCCTCAATGCAATTACCTCCTAGGTTAATTCTCCTATACTTCATTTTTCCTCAGCCTTAAATGTTTTATCTTTATGTGTCTGCCCTACTGACTCAAGTCTAGCTCAGTGTTAACATCTACTCCATCAGCTTCACCTCTTATTCTGTTGCAGGTCTGTTTTTCAGTTCTGCCAATCTTCTACAGTTCTGCTGAAGATCTCTGGCACAAGTCCACTAGTTCCTATTCTGAGAACAGAGTTCTATTAGAGTAGAGATGGATTTTAAGATGACAAAATGAGAAAAAGCACTGTGCATCAGTCCCTTTCAGATGCCTTTTGCTTACTAACAGAATAGTCAGAGCACTTACCCAGAGAATGCAGTATGAGGAATCCTGAAGGCCTTCAGCCAAGCTCCCAGGGCAGCATGGTGTGTCCCAGACTCTGGAGCACTGTGAGGAGCCAGAGTGTCCCCTGACGCATTTGGGGCATTGGAAAAGCAGGACAGTGAGAAGGTGCCAGAAGGAAAGTATGCTAGAGAGAACTGTCTTGAACTTCTTGAAGCTTCCTTGAGAACATTTGCTTTTGCTACGGAACACTTGTTCTCCTCCTAAACATCATTTAGAGTTAGGCAGAGTGTTGCCCAGTACACTGATCACTTTGGTAAACTAAAGATTTCTGTGACCCTTGTCCAATTGCTCTTGCATGTTTGAAGAGTAGCTCTGCTTTAATACATGTTTCTGGAGTGCTCTATGGACAATTATTGAAGTTCCTCATGCTGACTAGAAGTTAATATATGTTAAATGCTTTATTTATTTAAAAATTGAGCAAAAAGCTAGTGCTGGCATAACCATAATGACTGATGACATAGTTATGTTCAGAACTAGCTTTTCAGGCTTCTTAGAGATCTATTAGAGACACATCTAAACTGGAACTGCAGTGGCACCCCAGCCATTTATTCCATAAAACAAAGCTTTCCTGAGCATGAGTCAGGCAATAGGTTTAACCTGGGACATGACCTTCAGGCATAGATGAAAAAGGGTATATCATGAGTTCAGCTGCTCTGAGAGGCAAGAAATGCTGTAAAGTAGGTATCAGGATTACTTTTAGGATGTAACTGAGCATTTAACGCCTAAATCAAAGAAGGAATGTCTTTGACCTTCATTTATTAAAAACTGTCATTGCAAAACTCTGTCCTCAGTGTTACGGAAGATTGGAAGACTCTTGCACACAGCCCTAATCTCCTCTTTCTACAGACCATATTCCCTTTCCTAAGTTTGTCATTAATGCTCTTGGGGTATTCAAATTTTAAAAATTTCTGGTTATCCCACCAGAACTGGCTTCCAAAGCACATAAACTAGATGAAAAAACGTCATAGAATCATAGAATCATAGAATGCCTAGGATTGGATTGGACCTTTAGAGGTCATCTAGCCCAACCCCACTGTGGTGAGCAGGGATATCTTTAACTAGATCAGGCTGCTCAGAGCCCTGTCCAACCTGGCCTTGAATGTTTCTGGGGATGGGGTCTCCACTACCTCTCTGGGCAACCTGTGCCACCCTCATTGTAAAAAATTTCCTCCTTAAATCCAGTCTAAATCTACCTTCCCTTAGTTTAAAACCATTACTCCTTGTCCTGTCAGTATACATAATATATTAATTATATATAATTTTACATCATCAATATATTCAAATAATGTCAATAAACAATGCATAAGAAATATTATAGCTGCTAGATCAGTGGTCGTGTTAAAGAACAGATGCCCTCCTTGCAAGTACATAAGCCTGGCTCCTAGAAGATCCAACTTCCAGAGCCAACCCAGTTGCTTACTTACTTGGTGACATTGTTTGCTTGCTTCTGTGCGTTGACCAGTGCTTCTTGTTTATGTCTTAACTGGTTTGTTGAGCACTGCAAATTAAAGTAACACTGTCAATCAGTAACGGTTTCTTCCTTCTCATCATTATAATGCTTAGTTAGTAAAACACGGTACCAAGCCAAGTAGTTTTGACTTCTGTTCTTTGCATATTCGTGTTACTATCCTTTGGCTCTTAAGGAAAATATGTTAATTTTCTGGTGGGAATACCATGCAGTCTGCCACTATGTTTAAGTGGTTAAGAGAAAACAGACTCAAACGAGGTTCAGCAAATATTTTCAAATCACCATTTACTTATCTCAGGTCATTCCTAAAATAAATCTTGTTTTATTATCTGAAATTAATTTGTCTTACTTCAGTAAAATGAATTAGTTTTGACTTCCTATTCCCAATGAGGTTGAGAAGGAACAGATGTATGAATTTACCCTACAGGTAGTTTGCAAGACTGAATAAATCTTGATGTTGATTCGAAAGGTGATTTGGTACTTATAATATAGGATACATTTCACGGTCAGTGCTGTTGAAATTTGTAGTTTCAGTTTGTATTCTGCTTGAACAGCAAGGAATTACTTCTCTTGTAAAATAGTCTGACATGATAGATCTGTTGGATTTTTACGGCATCCAGTTTAAAGCAGACCCCTTCTCTGCATTGGCAGTGACATATTGATGCTTGTAGCTGGAACAAGAAGTTTCTCAGCAACCTTCTTGAATAATGCACTTTTTTCCATTGGACCGTGTCTTCAGTGTTGGCTGGTCTCTCATGGAACAGGTGGTTCTTTATTTGGGTACAGATATCTAGCAGGCACTGGGATGTCTTCGTGATGGTACTGGCTGCGTCTGGAAACAATAAAACACAAAACTGACTTTCACCGCATTTTTGTTGATTGTGGAAACCATGTTGTTTCTTAACTTCAATCTTAAGCAAGGCAGGAAAGACCCGTGCAGAAAACAGAAACATTTTAGGAAGTGGACTAATTATCTTCTATCAGTCTATGGGTCTTGCTGAAAGATGTGATTGAAAGTACTGCAGTGTTTCCCTGTCTACTCCTGCCAATATGTCTCCACAATTACTTTGTTCTTCTGATATGATTGTTTTCAGGAAAGTGTTTTGAATCCCATAGGAGTTCTGTCTTTTCTTTTAAAATTTATCAGAATTAAGAGAGCATCCCTTGAGAGCACATGAAATATTTGCTAATGTTTCATCCAATGCTGAAATTTTCTTTTTATTTTACAACTAAGGAGCTACAAACTTTTGCTGTAAGCATGAGAAATAAATGTTTTTGTCACTACATTGCTCCAACTGAAATTTTTATGAATCTGATAAGACCTTCAAGAGGGCAAAAAACACGTTGTTTGCTGTTGCTTCTACACATATTGATGTGCAGCTCCTTCTACACCTATTACATATCTTTTGTTATGCTGAGGAACACTGATTACAAATATACCAGAAGAAAGAGGAAGAAACAAATGTGGGAAGGAATTTCAGAGTTTTTATCAACCTCTGAAAGAAGCTTACTGTTTATACAATTTTGAAGGTAAAAAGTTAAAACGAAACTCAAACTTTTCCCTGTTAAAAATTATGTAATATATTTTTATGTGGGAATAGTTACTGGCATTGTACATATAAGAAAAAAAAGATGACTTTTCTTATGAAAGATGCTTAGATGAAAATCTTGAAAAACAAAGTTTTTTCTTAGCAGTACATGTTTCACATTGATATTGCTAATGTGAAAAACAAACATTTGCATGATGAATCACACAAAGAAACACAATGATATGTTAGGAGAAGGAAAGCCTTCCACAGAAAGTGTACTTTATCCAAGAAGTATGAGAAGGTTACCTCTTATACATAGCTTGTCTGATTTTGTCTGAATGACAAAAACCAATGTTTAATACTCGGCTCTCATACGCATCTTGGGAAATCTGGTTTGGTTCCTTTATTACATTTACTGCACAAAAAAATCTATTAAGATCCCAAAGGGCTACGTTCTTCTTGACTGCACTTGTGGAACTGATTGGAACCAGGTATCACAAAACCCTGGCAAAAAGCAGAATTTGAAAATAACAGGTCTGGTACATGGAGCCAGTGCCACAATATGTCCTGCTGGATATTCAATAATACACATGTCAGAAAATCCTTGTTTTGGGGATATCAGGTGTGACTGCTCAGACTCATTATTTAATGTGACAGGATACGTAACAAGAATGTGACAGGACATGTAATTAGTAGACATGAGTGTCATAAAATCATATTTCTTTGGGTCTTGCTATACTTACCTCTTTTTTAATGGTTTTGGGCTACTTCCTCTGACCTGGTGTTAGACTTTGTCTCAGCCAAGAGATTGTGGGTCTGTAACCTCAGGGATTTAGAAATTTCATTTGAATAAAAATCCAATAAAATAAGATAATCCTTGGCAAAATGGGAAAGGAGAAGGGCAAACAGACAAGTGAGGCATTTGATCCTGCTAAAAAAAGACAGAACTGTTCAGAGCAAACAGCTAAATAGTGTGAAACCTGACTTCAGAGAACACACCATTCATAAAGAAGCATTACCGAAGTTCAGGAGAACAGAAGGTTTGCAGGTAGTTGATTAACATAAGTCATAAAGAAACTCAGGTTAAGTCCATAGCAGCAATGCTTTGTTTACTTGAAGGGCCATATTTGACACAAAGACAACAAAAGTCTCCTGTGGACAAGGGTGTGGAATACGTTAGAGCCAAAAGAGTAGAAATAGCCCTGATCAGTTTCATCAGGGTCAGGTTTCCTGCATCTTTTGTGTGATTTAAGCAGATTTCTGGTTAGAGCAGTGTGCAGAGGTAAAAACACTGGTAACAAAGTGCATGCAACAGATCTTGTGCAGGCGTTATCCCCACGTCAACATCATTTTAGATTAATCACTTCTGTAGAGTTAAAAAGGAGCTACATAGATATGTCATGTCATAAGTCTAATCTGATTCTGAAGAGAGACAATTGTGCTTAGACAAGCAAGAAGTGTGGTAAAGCAGCATGTGCAACAAAGACAATAAAATTATTTTTCCCCACTAAATGCTTATAGCCTTGTCACTTCTTACTAGTATCTGGATAAATCGCTCAGGAAACCAGGCTCAGTTCCCCCAACAGTGGACTGTAAATAGGATGAAGACTGCTACCTCAAGAGCTTTTCTCATGTAGGACCTTTTAGTTCTAACTGACAGGGTCTCCTGAATCGGGAAGATTTGAACTGAGATTTTGGCTGGAATCACACAGCCAGACTGTCAAAGTGCTGAACACAGGAGACTGCCACGGGGTCAGCTGATCCAATCTGTGTGACACCAAAACACGCAGACTGAGATTTGAACCAGGAAATTTCAAAAGTGTTCTGGTGATAAAAGACAAGGAATTACTTCTTAGAATGGACTTTATCTTGTTATATGGACAAGTGGATCTTTAAAAGTTGCTATCTTTAGTGAAGAATAGACATCTGAATGTAAGAATCACCAGTGTTTCCAAGAGATTCTAGAAGGATGAAAGCTAAGGAAGACAGCCTCCTGCATTCCTGGAGGATTACACGAGATCTTGCTCATTCAAGAAAGATGAAAGACTGGTTGCTGAATGCCTAAAAAGTGCAGAATGCATTTTTGTCTGAGGTAACACCTCGTATTCTTTATGTGGCCATTTAGATTTATTTTGTACTGTTATTTCATACTGTCATATGTTCTTTATTAATGGAAGTCTTGACTCAGGTTTTATCACCACTACCTTTTCAGAACTGTAAGATCTGGTGGTCAGTGGCCACATGGGGACTCTTAAGCAGGACATAAGAATCTTTGGAAAAGGAAATGAAGTGAATCTTTTCATCACACTAGCCACAGTATGTCTGCAATAGCCTGATATTTCAGTTCCTATGCTGTCTGCCATCCTAGCAACTGGAAAAAATATTTTTACTTGCAAAAATGAGTATGTTTGTACTGGAAGGCAACAGGGATCCAGTGATGCAGAGCCAAAAATGCCATCTTACAGAGCAAAAATTTAGAGCAAAGTCACAGTTTAATGTAAACTTCTGCATGGGACTGTGTTTTATAGAAGTGGAGTCATCTCCTAAGCCACAGGAACTCTGTTCTTTTTTCAACTGAAGTAAATGATCTATTTATTCCTTCTTGTCATAGATTCACTATATTCCTGTGCCTGCTGCATTAGGAATAAGGATTGAGAAAGCATAGGCAGAACAGAGATCTCAGCCCATAGCTTCATCAGCCTGTGGAAGGGACTGGGTGGTCCAACTACCTACAATAACATGGGATGTGATTCAGTAACAAAGGGAATAACAGAATCACAGAATGGTAGGGGTAGGAAAGGAACTCTGTGGGTCATCTAGTCCAACCCCCCTGCCAAAGCAGGATCACAGAATCTCTTCAATGCTGTGTTCTTTAAATATTATAAAGAGAAGCTGGGACTAATATACTGACTAATTTATTAATTTAAGTACACACAAAGAAATATTCTCTCTGCATGCCTAGTTTCCATTGATTCCTTCTTCAGATTTTGCTTACAGAAGGCTTTCAGTGAGTAAACTTCATATAGAATTGGGCAAATATCTAATTATGCATACAGTTAAAATTATGCAAAATAGTTTTTACCTGAAGAAGTTGAACAAAGAATAAAATATAAACTTTGGAGAGAATAAATCTCATTACCTCTTTGAATACTTTAATGAGTAATTCTAAATTGTGTTATATATAAAAATTTAGACTATATTAAACACAGCATAAAAGAAAGACTAAGAGCCAATTTTTTTGAAAACATGAATAATGTCAAGAAGCGTGTGTGCAACTTTGGACTTCATCAACATTTTTCTGGAAACATGGTCCCTTATGCAGATTACATAGTTAACATTGGAAATTTTTGTATGTAAGTTTAATGTGTAACTGTGTCTGTTAAAAATCCTGACTCATCATTTACCATTGAATGAGTGATGATGAAGTAGGTTAGAATTAGATTAGAGCAGGCTGTCAAATTATTATCATTCTGAAAGTGATCACTTGTTCAAACTTCTCTTTAGTGCAGGCTTTAATATGTGGGGCATGAGAGCGAAGCAGAAGAGATCAAAGCACTTACCGCCGTTTTGCCTTTATGTTTGCAGTATTTACATGTTCTGTCCAGGGCATACACTTGAATAGCACTTCAATAACTTGGCACGGAATGTGTTACAGTATGGCTAAGAGAATATCATGTAACAGTTGTCTATTTTCCATGGAGATGACCCCTGAGCTTGTAATTAAGTCCTGCTTTTCATCTGCAGACCTTGTGCAGCTGATGTCCTAGGTACCACAGGAGAACATTGCCCTGTCTTAGTCTATTAGCATGAGTGGGCTGTGCTGGAGTTACCTATCAAGGTCAAAATGTTGACTTTGACCCAAAAGTACTTCATCTTTCAATCATACCTCTTCTTCCTTTGTCTGATACCTCTGAAATGCTAGAGCCTAACAAAGACGTGAAACGTAAAGCCCTTTTTCTACTCACTAAAAACCTACTGAATGCAGTGGCGATCTGTCTGGGCTTAGCAGCTGTGGATCTTACACTGTCCCCTTAGCTGCTGTCTACCTAAATAAGGCATGGTGCAAGCTTCGCACTCCCTCCAGTTCCCCTCCTGCTGTTCTACAAATGATAATTGGGGGGATTTTCTGGAGCAGGAGGATGATTTGGAACTCTGTGTTTTCTGACTTTCTGGCAGTAATGTACAATGCTGTAGTACTAAAGAGCCATAAAATGTAAATATAGCTGTTCATAATTTTAGTATGAGTACAAAGGGCATGGCTAGAAGTCAGAAGAAGCAGTAGCAGCTCTAAATAGGGTATTATTTTCATGTGAAAATAAGGACAAAATATTTTCTAGCCTTATATTTTAATTTTTCATTCTCTGACTTTTCTTTTAGACACCATAGGAATGGGAAGACGTTTGCTTAGAAGTACTTTGCTTCTCTTTGTTGTCAGATGTTGACAGGAATAATAAAACTGTTCAGACTTCAAGTTAAATAGAATTCTTGCTAAAAAGGGTGGTGCAAACTGTATCATCTTCCATGTTGTTGTGCAGCATTGTGTTTCGTTTTACAGCACTGGCTGCGCATCATTTAAACCATAGTCGTCTTTTAGTTCAGGTTTGCTCGAAAATATTCATGAACCCAATCAGAGTTTCAAATTTCCAACAAACCTTTAAGCTGAGTATTCACACAGTTTCTGTTTCATGCCATACTATGTGTTTTATGCACTATACTACTCAAATGGCCAATACAGAAATCAGAAAGCCTTTGATTAACATGAGCTGCAGTGGTCTTGAAGTCAGATCCTTGTCCGATGGACATAAATGGTGAAGCTTCACATTTTGACAGTCAGGAGCTGAACAACAAGATATTGGTAGGGGAGGGCTCAAATTAGACTACGAACAAATAGCTCAGCAAGCTTTTGTGATTTTGGAGGCTTGCAAAATAATGATCAGGGTGGAGATTCCTCTCATTAAACACAAGCTGTCTGAAAGCTAGGGCATGCACTCTTAGCTGGTTGCCTACGCTCTACCTGTTTGCGCATGGAGAGACAGGCATGTCCACTGGATTGCTCAGCCTGCAGACTGTTGATATCTTCCTCAAGACAGAGTACACTGCCATTTGACGATGACTATGTCTATCCACCGAACAGGAATAATGAGCAACCCATATAAACAAGATGACTACATTTTAGGCACAACAGAATAACATCAGTTTAATTCCTTTGTAAGAAATGACGGTTTAGGCAAGTCCTTGGACCCATCATTTGCTCTGCTTAGTACCACTGTTGTCTGCTGTAAGCTCCTTGAGTGACTGCAATCCTTTGTACGTGCTCATAAAGTTTTCTAAATATGTAAATGGTTATATGTGCACTGAGAGGTACTTTCCACCTACTTTTATGTTGGATTTGGGGAAGAAATATCTTTGCCTCATTGCTTGCCTTTGTACATGTTAACCTGCGATTAGTTGTTTAGAAGTAATTGGTTTCAAGTGTGATCATCTTTATAAGGATGGAGCTTTTCCATACTGATTCCCACATGGTCCTGTCCAGCCTCAGGGAAGTTTGTCCTTCCAGCACCACACTAGGAGATGGGAATTCAGAAAAGTACTTGAAACTCAAAGTTTCCTAAAATTTGAAGAAGTATCATTCTGAGCCTGGAACTAAACCCTCTCCTCTTATTAATTTTCATGTCGTGCCCTTTGTACCAGCCTCTTGCCTTGCTAGCCCACGATAAAAAGATCAGGTAATCTCTCTGGCTCTTGCTTGCTCTCTTGCTCTCTTGCTCTTTCATTCTCTCTCCCCTATTTAAGTCCAAAAGGAAGTACATTTGTTATTGGGGAAACTGGGTCACCGTGGATCACTAAAGCCAAAAATACTTATATTCGTGAATTCGGTGGGAGAAGGATCATTCTCTAAACCCACTGCAGTTAGCAGTAAGCAAAAAAGTTTTATGATGTGTGTCTTGGCTTTGGGACTGTTACTGAAATAAGTTTTCAGATTCTCCACCTGAAATATGATATGAAGAATCCAGCTTTCATGCAGTCATGCACCATTAGCTATGTTTAATAAATGCTTTAAACTCTCAGACTGAAGCAATAGTTTTGATTATGACTATAGTGATATAAACCAGGTCTGAAATATAATAGCAGGATTCTCTGGAGAGCAGAACGAGCATTAGAAATGAAAAACCATGTTCATTGAGGTGTTCCAGTACAAGTGTAAAGGGCCTTTTCTAAATGAGATTCAACATGTGTCACTTTTCACACATGCTTGGTTAGTGTTTTGAGTACAATGGAGGCATCTGGAAGAAGAAGAATCCAGGAATTTGTTTTAAGACAGCCTGTGTGAGAAGCTGGCAAGGCTAGTGCATAAGCAGGAGTAGTAGGTAACTCTATTGCAATGCCATATCACAGAATCACAGAATCACAGAATGGTAGGGGTTGGAAGGGACCTCTGTGGGTCATCTAGACCAACCCCCCTGCCCAAGCAGGGTCACCTACAGCAGGCTGCACAGGACCTTGTCCAGGCGGGTCTTGAATATCTCCAGAGAAGGAGACTCCACAACCTCCCTGGGCAGCCTGTTCCAGTGCTCCGTCACCCTCAGAGGGAAGAAGTTCTTCCTCATGTTCAGACGGAACTTCCTGTGCCTCAGTTTGTGCCATGCACCCTACATGCTGCTGGCTATTTTTCAGTGGTGCAGATGATTTCTTTCCTGACTGTCACTGAAAGTATTCTGCCTGCATTGTCATGTACAGTTTTCCTTTAAGGCAGTAAAAAGTCTTTGACTTATGGCTGTATTTAAACTAGACAGGCAAATGGAGCCAATTAAACCAAACACAACTGTTTTGACAAATAACTGGCAAATTATGGTTTTAATTTGTGCAAACAGATGTGACTATGAGCCCCTGATACCACCAAGTAAATAAGGTCAAGTGCAGGTTGATTTCTGTATATAATCTGACAAAAAATATCCTTATAGTTCATTCTGGTATGTAGTCCTTTTTGATTAAATCTTATGAGTAGTGTGGTGGGCTTTTAGAGTGATCACAAGGAAACATGAAATAATCAAATCACAGAGCTTGTTCAGTTTGTGACCTGAACAAGTCTTGACTCATCAGATGGAAAAACTGAGTGAAAGTGAAGGTGATCTCAGTTTTCCTTCGAAATAAATGTAACACAGAATTTCAAAATTTGAAAAAAAATGGTGTGAAGAAGTATAATTCAGTTTTCAGTTTCAGGGCAGTTTTTTCTGGCCTGACTGAAAAAAGGAAGTTTATGAAAAGGTCACATGAATTCCTAGATTTTACCTATTTCAAAACCCAGGTGCTCAGGATCCGCTTGAAAAATGTTCTGTAGGGAAAATTTAATGGCAGTTTGTGGCCTTTCTCTTCCTGGGCTAGACAAACCATGTTATCACTGAATTAAAAGTAATGAAGTTTCAAATTTCTGCAGACTTACATCCTGTGTTTTTCAATTCAGCACGATGGCCTGCAAGTAACATCCTGATTTGATGTTATTGTTGCAGTAATTGGCACCATTAATCAAGCTGAGTATTGCTTGAACTGCCATTTATAACTGGCATCATGGCTGCTTATCAGCACCAGACCATGCACATAATAATTTAGAGGACAAGGATCACAGGTCTTAGACAGAAGTCTCTTGTTTGCACAGTTTCCCAAACATCTCATCTGTATACCTTTTTCCACCTGAACGCCATGCCAGAATGACAGAATATTCTATCAGACTCTAAGAAGACAAATTACTCTATTTATGTCCTTAGCAAAGCCAAACGAAGATAACAGGATGGTGAGACAAAGTCAGGAGCAAAAGACAAAGTATGGAAATGCAAGAGTAGAGGATAGTAAGGACAGAGAGCAAAGGAAGGCACCGATAAAAGGGTAAAATAAAGGGGGTGCTGAATTCAGGACTAAAAAGCATAATTATTCATGAAGAGGACTTGCCACATGGAAACCAGAACGATAGAGATTGCTTGACCAGGGCCAAATGGAGGTGAGTAGTATCCTTAACTGAGAGAATATTCACTAAAGTGAGCTGGTAAGTGTGATATGTAATACTGCCAGTGCACTCATGTCATCTCAGATTTAGTAGAGGTCCTAGAACTCCCTGCGTATTTTATCCAGTGCAATTCCTGCAGTTTATCTAAACCAGCAAAAAAGTGCATCCCTTCTTGTTAGTTTGCTAGTGTCTGCAAATGTCAGCTTCACTTTTGTCATAATCTGCACAAATACAATGTCCCTTTTTATTTTCCCTTTTCCCGTAGAGTTTTGGCAAGAGTAAACATGCAATTTAATAATCCAAAAAGAAAATAATTCAAAGCAGTAAGAATTACATTACACCTGGGGAGAAAGAAACTTAATCTTTAATTTTCACCAGTTTGCCAAAATTCGTCACGCAGAATTGGATTCAGATGTAGAATCTACTTGAAGTATGTACAAAAGTGTTGTTCAAGAAAACTCTGAAAGGTGATTACAGAGTGCTTTATTAGTAAGAAGCGATCAGGTGGAAATGTGTATATATAGTCAAATGTTTGGCTTCAGTTAATACTGAACTGACAGCAATTATGTGGCACTAGAGTCTGAGTTACATTCTATTTAACTAAATATAAAATTATTCATTCTTCACAGAGATATAATTTTCAGGGTAAGTAAGTTTCATTCAGATGGCAACACGTGCAAATAAAAGTCAAATAATACATCGAAAAGCAAAAATACTTTTGTATTAATACGATGTAGTATAAAGATATTTCTTTTCATATTTTCAATAGAATATTCTTGAAGGATTATTAAATCAGATACTCATGATCTGTTAATCACATAAAACCTCTAACCATATAAAATTTCAGTATCCCAAATATCTTTCTAGAACGTGGAAGTCAGTACAGTTTATGCAGCTTTATATTTCCTGTAAATTACACAATATACGTGGAACATGGATGTTGAAAGGGAACAGTTGGAAGTGGTGGATTTAATTAAGCTCCACAGTGTCTCCAGTCTATGTAAGTCATAGCTAGAATGCAGAATTTGAAAATAAAATACTAGAAAGTTAAGAAATTTAAAATAGGATATTTATCTTAATATGATTACTCATGTTGTTCATAGTATTTTTAGCAAGAAAGGCAGGTTATTGTATCACTATGCAAATTAAATTTAAAATATTTCTTTTCCCTGACTGCATCACATAAGCAGACCAAAAGGCATGAAATTTTCACTAGGACTGGAAAATGAGTAAGACCAAAGAAAAAATATTTAGGTTATAATTATCTAATAAATGTGTCCAATCTGTCAGCTACATACTATTTGTATAGTGTCATGAAAGGTGAGGTAAGTGATGATCTATGCCTTTCAAGTAAGTGAGGAAGTTAAATCTAAGAAGGTTTCTTGCTTAACTGAACTTCTGAGATTAACGCGTACTTTAAATGAGTCTTAATAAGATCCTGTTTATTTTCCTTTTTCCTCTGTGGGTTCCCATTCCTGCAATCAGTCTAGTGCAAGACAAGCAATGGTGGGATGTCTTATATTCAGACTGACACCAGAAGCAAGCAGCCTATGGAATTAAATACTGGAAACACTGCAGAGACTGATGAATAAAGTTAACCAAATTCCTCCTCACAGGACTCCCAGATGCAGAGTTGAGTCTCAAAGAAAAAATATATGAGGAAGCCCACAGAAAACAAATTCTAGACAGACTACTTGAGACTTTTCATGTCAGGATGTGGAAAAATTAACTCCGTAGAAAGACACTCTTAGGTGAAACTTCTAAGGAATAAGTTACCTCTATTCAGTTCCTAAGAGAACACTGCATTCATTGACAGGGTTGGCAAGCTGAGGGAAAGGCTCTCTATACGGCTAAGCTCAAAATAGCTGCAAGAAAGATGACCAGCTGCAGGTAATTTGACTTTGGGAAAACTACTGGCTAGGGTGTATGTGACATCTGAGGAGCACATGAAAGTTGGACTACGCAGGTGATAAAACAAAGAGGTGGGATCAAAAATTCGGTAGGTAAGGAAGTTGAAAGCAACAGCAAAAGAACAGTCATGCATAGCTTTAAAAGGGTGACATGTAGCAAAGGATTGGCCACCTCAGATTAGCATTCATTGGAAAGGTAAAACGTTTGGGAGAAGGGAGAATAAGTGCAGAACAGAAAATACAGTACAACTGAGAAACACCTGCTGGCAGAGCAAATAGGTGGTATTCTTTTGAACTCTGATACAGAATAAGGGAAATCAATGTGGCCATATTATTTTTATAAATTTAGAAATGTTCATAAAAGTCAAAACTGACATTAAGGTATAAGAGTATGAAACAAAACAGAGGAAGCAAGTTGTTCATGCCACAAATTTTGCAGTACTTGTGTCAAAGACACAGTGTCCAGACCATGGATGGAATATCTTCCACACATAGCAAAAGTACAATGGCAAGTAAAAGAACATTTCCTGATGAACAGAAACTACAGAAATAAACATAACAGCAGTCTAGAGATAGAAATCCTTGAAATCATTTTGTTCGAAATCCCTCATGAGTAGCGTAAAAAAAGGGCAAGTCACAGTGAGGGAAAATAAATATATTTTACAAAGTCCATATTTGATGTTTTTCAAGATACTGAGGACAGGATTTATCTTATTACTGTTTAAAGACCTCTCAGTTTATTCCTAGATCTGAGTGTCTTTACAACTAACAGAAAAATACAGTCTATTCTGTGTCATAATTCATTCAAATCTATTTTAGAAGTCTGTTTTACAGTCAGATGAATCACTTAGTAGATGTACATATTTTTCTCCGTTATGTAGATTGAGAGTCTATAAAACTAGTTTGAATGTAGTCATCTAAACTGTAGACATCTAAACCTGACTGCAATAAATCTTTCCAGTCTATCCACCCGGCCTTTTAAAATATCTTGTGCTCTGCAACTCCGGTACAGAAACATGCACACAGAGATTACCTTCAGAAAGGATGTGCTGAGTGAGGAGGGAATATTGGAAAGTTGGAAGAGCACTTGGGTTACCTTTCTGTGCACAACAGAAAGCCAAACTTTGGTTTCTTATGGTTATGCAGAGGCGTACAAGTAGGAACACTGCAGCTTTCCCACAGTGGTATCCTCACTTAAACTGTCTGCACCAAAAGTATTGCATATATTAGGTTTCACAACACTTTGAGGCATGGTCAGGATTACAGATTTCTTTTTTCCTCATCATCCTCTTTTCTCAGTTGCTGTCTTCTTCTCATCCTTAGGTTACCAGAGATGCCTCTGTGCCCTTTTCTTCCTGCTAATGCATCCTTACATTTTTATCTATGAAAGCCTCTGTTAGTCTTAAGGTGTAGCAAGTATGTAGATGCAGTGGTCAAAATCCTTTCTAAATAGCATTTTTCTTATAGCAACTGTTACTTTGCTGATGGGAGAATAGGCAACATTTCCAGCTGGACAGGTTAAAATATAAATTGAAAGAGGAAGGTAACTGCCAGAGTCCATGTACACAGTAAAACGGAATATAATTAAGAAAGCATTTCCAAACACCTCATATACTATTTTCAGCGGGAAAATTTTGGCCCATCCTGCTCCATTAGTGTAAAAGCTGTGTGTTCATCTGAAATCTAAAAAAGTGTCTTGAAACAGAAGCTGAGAATCTGGGTTATAAACAGATGTGGAAATAATATATTGAAGATAATTCTGTATCTAAATACACATGTACAAATACACATGCAAGGTGGAAAAATGTATTGGACCACTTTTTCCACCTTCCAAGGAACAGAGCAAATTTCATAAGTGACAAGAAACACACATTATGCCTGAAAATTTACTTTTTTTGTGTCAGAACAAAGCTGCTATTGATGGGGTAGAACAGATCTGAAAAGAGGAATGATACCTGCACCCTGCCTCCCATATTCATTTTTACACCACTGGGCATGTCTCAGCTTATTGGGTTAGAAACCAATACGCTATCTCAGAATACTGATTGCTATTGGTCTGGGCAGTATATCCATGGTCTGGGAAGAGTCTGAGATTACTGGAAACCAGGCCTTGAAAACATAGAAATTTGCAAAAAAAGAAAGAAAAGACTTTCGTTTTCCTAAATATATTCCTTTATCAGAAACAATATTTGAACAGATAGATGCAACACAACTACACCCTAACATTTTCCTCTATTAAGAGCTGTATATGGCAATGTATTTGACCAGAAACTAATCTCATTTTACAGAGTATACTGCATATTTCACAATAGTTTCTTCTAATGTATTACAGGATAATTTTATCTGGGCTTGTTTCAGTCTCTTTTGTTCTGGTATTTGAATATGCTCAGAGGCAGGTCTGCAGGAGTTTGCCAAATTGTGCCTCTACACAGGTAACTCAAATCAATTTGCTTTTTCTTTCATATTTGGTGTCTAGAAAGGAGCACTCTGCCCTAATGTTTCCTTAAAATTTTCCTCTAGAAAGGAATTTCTGTAGTGGTCTGTACTACAGATTAACTCATGGTTCTGACTAAACTCTTTCAAATGACAAATATTTCTCTCAAATCCTGTCAGTTAGTGGTTGGTTTATAGACTTGAAAAGGAAATATATGTATTACAAATACTGTAATATTACAAATATTACAAATATTACAAATGCTTTTATTATCTTTATCAAAATCTGATGTTTATTGATGCCCATTAACTTCTCAGCTACAGATATTTCCATCAGCAAGTAATTCCATAGAAAAAATCAGTGCTACGTAAAAGAGAAAAGCACAGTTATGATCCGTAAGTGATAGGTTTTCAGTATAACAGCATGATCCCTTTGCTTATGTTATGAAGCAAAGCTAAATGGAGCAAATGATATGAATGTTTTGTCATTATCTGTCGCACAGCCTCTTACACGCATCTTGCCATCATTTTGCTTGTATGTACCTGCTACAGTTATTTTCTGCCCACTTAAGGACACTTAGAAAAGAAAATATGTTTCAGGAAGAGAGTTCAAATAATTCTGAATTTATTCCAAGCACATTTATATCTTTCCCATGGTCCCTGAGCCCTGTGAGTCCAAGCACTTTTCCCTTTTGCTTAATTAAAGTTATCACAGACAAGAAGTTGGGGTAAGCGGCAACTGCTTTATGCTACTAGTAAATTCAGGTCATAAATACAGAAAATATGCTGCTACAAGCATAGCGTGGGTTCATGAGATATAGTCAATATCAACAGCTTCTCAACAGCCCCAGCCCCTGGCATCAGGAACTTCCCTGGTGCTGGGGCTGGACTGAGGCTGGGACGGGTGATGGGCCTGCAGGTGGGCCTGGCTCAGGGGACCCATGGCCACACAGGGCAGGGCTGTGGGGAGCTGCAGATCAGCCCTGCTGCGGCGTAGTTGGAGCAGGGGCTGATGGCCCCTGGCGTGCTGACATGGGGTCTTGGGCAAGGTGGATGTTGCCCCAGGGAGCCAGGCAGGGCTGGCAGTGTGTTTGGGGCCATGATGTGCAATACACATGCCAAAACCTTCTCAGTGCTGGTAGATGGGACAATGGGACAATGGTCAAAATTTACATCTTAGGAATTTCAGGTTGGATATTAGGAAAAAAATGTTAACTCGAAGTGTAGTGCCTCACTAGAACAAATTACTCAGAGAGGTGGTGAAGCCCCCATCCTTGGAGTCTCACCAGAACTCAGCTAGTCACAGCTACTACTGAGGTTAGACAAGATGATGTCATTAAGTCCGTTCCAGCCAACTCTTCTATGAATCTCTAATTCATTACTACTCTGGTAACATTCTCTGAAGAAAAAGAAATTATTCAATATGAATTTGTTCCTGAAGAAGACCACAGAATGTGCATGTGAGAGTACACCAATAAGGATATGCTTAGACAAATAAGCCTACATATTATTTTAAAACAATACATCTGGGTATATATCATGTATCGGTGTAGGAAAATAATCCTGTACAGTGAAACAAAAAAAGCCTTCTGTAGGTAGTCTTGGGCTTTTTTAAAAGCACTAGTTCAAGAGTTGTTTAAGACATTGACTGCCATATTTCTTTTGAAAGAAATATACAGGTTTGAATGATGTATATATAATATCTTATAATAACAGGAAGTGTGGTAGATAGGCAGGTGAACCAAACAAAACAGAGAGGCTAACCTCTCTGGCATGCAGCTGCAAAGACATTGAGTTGCATAGACTGCATTCATATTTATGCTAATGTGGGTGGTGCTGGTGTCCTCTGGTACAAAAGCTTTACATTTAACTTGCAAGACTTTATGATATCTCTACAAGGAAATGTGTCCCACTTCAAAAACATTCAACTCAAAGGAAAACAGGTGCAATATTTCTATTTGATTTTCCCTGGTAATTTGATAAGATTTTGATTTATTTCTCTGAGGACTGATGAAATGCATTGCATTCTTTATAGACAGCATCTTAGCAAACATTGCCCCACAGAAAAGTATTAGAGATAATACCTTACTAAATTAACATTTTAGAAAATACATCTAGAATAATCAAAGAAATGTACAATCTGACTAATTGAAATTGAATATCAGTGACAGATATGAGCACTTGCAGTATGGTAACCAGTAACATGAGCATCTCCAACATGCACAGAAGTGGAGCTCTGAATGATGTGATGGTAAGAGCACTGGCAATAGGACAACAAATCTGCTCCAATTACAGCAGAACGATCAACTGGATCCAACATAAAATTCAGATTTGTTGCTTGTCTGACATATCCCATATATCCAGTCTTCTGCGTACAAGATCTCAGCAGTCAGACGGTAAACCTCAAACCGAAGGTTGCCACCAAAGCATCTTGAGCGTGTACCACGCTTTGAACAAGTGGCCTCATTTGAAACAGTAAAAGAGGGTGTAAGCATAGACTAAACACATTAATTGAGGAATGAATCTCCCATGTACTATAGGACCCGGAAGTTGTAGGTTTTTAATCTTCTGCTTCTGCATCAAATACAGAAGGAACCTGGGAACATGGGGCAGTAGTGCATCCCTAAGCAAGGCTGTACAGGAAAGCTCAGTGATTTTTGTTGCCAGTCTGGATGATATCTTTAGTCTCTGATATGAATTGAGGGGATATCTTTCAGATGGATTATCCTGTGCTGTTAAATTAATATATAAATATTATCCAACTAGTCTTTTACAGCATTTAAAAAATCTAGTTCTTTATTCTGAGTTCGTATTCCACTGGCTAAAATTGTCTGTCATTTTCAGCTATTCTTACATGGAAGAGATTAGCAGTTCAGAAGACTAACAGATATGATTAGCGTATCATGTTTTTTCATACATGTAATCCAACCAACACTGAAGCTAGGATGGAGTCCTAGTTTCAGCTGGGACAGAGTTGATTTTCTTCCCAGTAGCTACTGTGTTTTGGATTTAGTAGGAGAGTAATGCTGATAATACACTGATGATTTTAGTTGTTGCTATGAAATCAAGGACTTTTTTGTTTTCCCATGTTTGGCTGATGAGCAGGCGTGCAAGAGCTGGGAGGGAGCACAGCCAGGCAGCTAGCCCAAGCTGGGCAATGGAACTATTCCATACCATAGACGTCATGCTCAGCATATAATTGGGGGTTGGCTGGCGGGCAGGAAGCCATTTTCCATGAGTTTGTTTTTTCCTAGTGAGTTAGACAAATTCTGCAAAGTTGGCGAGTTTGACAAAATCCATGAAATCTACTCCGGGACTGGCTGCACAATTGGTCATTGAGTAGTGAGCAATTGTGTTGTGTGTAGCTTATTTTGCATATTCTTTATTATTGTGATTATTATTTCCTTTGTTTTCTTATTAAACTGTCTGTATCTCAGCCCACAGATTTTACTTTTTGTCCGTTCTCCTCTGCATCCCACTGAGTGGGGGAGGAGTGAGTGAGTGGCTGCACCATCCTAGTTGTCTGTTGCCAGGTTATATGATGACATGATGTTGTTTCTTTAAATGGCTGAATTCCAACAAAACAATTCAGTAAACTTCCAGGGGGAGGAATTTAACTGTGAACCCTTGGCAGATGATTAGGAACATACCAGCTATCTCACAAGTCTCAGGCAGAAAGGATATGGAGTGAGGAGAAACCATTTTTAAAGCAGGAACATCTTAGCATTTAAACCCATGAAAAGAGTCAAGCTAAAACACTTCTTAGATGATTGCTCATTTATTGTGACCAAATTCACAGCTGAAGAAAGTTCATTTGAATATCTGCATTATGGAAACTCTAATTTTTGAGCAGACTGATAAAATGCTTTGTCACATGAACATGTTCCTAGTGATGATAGTCACATCAGGTCCTGATGTTTTGGTGGTCCTTGCAGAGGGTGAGTAACATCCAAAAGGGCTGTATGCAACAGAGTATTTTGAGAATAGCAGAAAATTTTCGTTCCAAGTGATATAATAGTGGCAGAAAGCATAACTTGGCAGCCTAGAGAAGTACTCTTTCCGTCTGTTAGTTTTGTGTGTAACCTGTGCATTTATACCCATTTCTACTGTAGCTACAACCCCAGCATTTTCCAAAAGTGACAGGTAATGTAACAGGATGGTAGAGTTATCAGAGAAGCACTTATTGCAAGGAAGGTGCCCATTTCATATTTATTAACACCTGTTTTCATATCTAGCATGTATTTAGGTGTTTCAGTGTGAAAAATTAATCATATTTGAAAACACATGAGCAGTTGCTTGTTGTTGGTATTTTAACATGGTTTCATCTTGCCATATAAATAGCAGGTAATTTAATGATTACCACACACAACTCAAGCATAAAATTATCCCTTTGTTTCTCAGGTCTTGAAAATGTACTGTATTGCAGTAACATGCAGTTAGCTCTATCTAACGTCAGCCACAACTTCTGACATTATCTATGGACATGCAGAAGTTTTCTCGGTTACAGCAAAAAACAAGGCACATCCCTTTCTCCTTCTAATATCTTTGTTTAGAAAGCTGCTGTTTCAGGGTGCCTGGAAATGCAGACTATACTAAAACAAGAGAACACATTGAAAAATTCGACAAAGTTATTACACAGCATGGCAGCATGTATAAATGTGATGTATTAATCCAGTGAACAGTAAAGCATGGACTTAATTTTAATGTGACATTTGATAATATATTTTATAAGGCTGTCCAGTGAAAATTTACAGTATCTCTCTTATAATACATGAATAGTTAAATCCATTGGGAACACATAATGATTAATGTGCAAAAACTTATGGTTTTGCAAAACCTACGTGTATATTTTCAATTGCAGAAGTAGGATTACACAGTAAACATTTTACAGCTATCACAGCCAGAAGTAAGGAATGGATATATGCAACCAAATCCAGTGCATAACGTAAACTATATAATTTCACAATGTGTTCTGTCTAAAAATTTGTAGCTGATCTGAAGCAAATATTTCAAGAAAACTCCTACTATTACTTATAGAGATTGCAAGTGATGGACTAATCTCATGTTCCGTCCTTACCTTCTCAATTTGTGAATTACATCCAGCTAAACAAAAAAATTTGAAGCTAAAATAGCTAAGACTGAAGCACCAAACAAAAAATTGTCTTTACTTGGTAACAAAGCCAAATACTGTGTTTATCAATGAAAGATATCTTATTTTTGAGACATTATCTTACTTTTAAGACTCTCCAAATGACACACTTGAGGCATTTGTGATAACTCAGGATGCAAACCACCCAGCCAGTGAGGCTGCCACAGCTCCATGTCCCCAAGTCCATCCTGTAGTGTGGCTGGACCTAGGCATGTATTCCCAACAGGTACACACACATACTCACGTGTATACAGCACATGTATACACACATACCTGGGTGCACAAACTAACACACAGAAACACTGGTATAAACATAGACAGCACATGTGGCTTAATTCTGTCCCCCTCATGGCATCTTCCTGTTAGTGGGAAACATACATATATCTATACTTGTATATACATAAGACATGGATGCCCCCAGTAAATGGCTTAGACACTCGTCTGTCCAGTTCCTGGTCCTGGACCTCCTGGCCTTCCAGTTACCTTGCATGCCCACATGCACACCAACACCCACACACATGCGCTATGGGTCTCTCTGTATCTGGGGGCCTCACACACCAGCATGCACCACACAAGCCAACGCATTGTGGATCTCTCCCGTAACTGGCCTTCGACTCGGTTTACACAGGGTCTGGCCCTTGGATCCTCCCATCCCCAGTTCCCTCATGCACGGACATGCTCAAGCAAATGGGTGGGTCTCTCAAGAACCCACCCAGATGCACTGTCTCCTCAGCTGTGGTCTTAGAACTCTTGGTCCCTCCAGTAGCCAGCTCCCAGGTCCTCTGGTCTCTACAGTATCCAGCACAGACTTATGGCTGCTTCAGTATTTGTCTCTCAGATCTCACATATGCATGCAGAATAGAGTCCCTCTAGCCAGGAAAATAGAAACAGAGCTTAATAAGTAAACAGGACAGACTGCACTGATTGGGCAGGTGTCTGTACAAACTCATGGCCAGACAAACATCCTGCCCAGCCCCTGTTTGCATGTGACTCTCTCCTTTTAGTCCCTTGTCTATTCTACCATGCTAGTTCCTCCACAAAACACCTTGATCCCTTCTTTTCCCATCCTTGGTTCTTCCTTCAAACATCCCATTATAAGTCTTTTTCAATCCCAAGATTTTCTTTTGCACCCATAATGAGTCCCACATGTGGTTATATGGGGCAGTAGGCAGTGAGGTGACCCAGAGAGCCTCTTGACTTCACTCACCCAGACGGATTTCACCCTAGACCATGGATCTCCCGGGACATCTCTGGGAAGGACTGAGTTAGAGGCTTATGCCTCTGGTCGGGTTATTGGTGACACCCTGCCCACTGTTGTACCTCTGTGCCCCTATGTCTGAGTGGAGATGAACCTTTTATCACAAAACCTAAGACAGAATCCTGGACTTTATTAGTGGTAATTAATTTTAATATAGATTAAAGAAGTTTGTAAAGTAAAAAACCTAAGATTTCACTTACTGTACTGAGAATGCACTTCAGAATAGAATTTCCCTATAATGTAAATTAGTTTAATGTTGAATACAGTATCATGCTGTGTCAAGATTTATGAATCTATAAATACAAAAAGACCGCATGAAGTCTCTGAAGTCTAATTTAACTAAAATTGGCATCTCATGTCCTGTGTTGTCATAGAAAAATATATTTAATGAGAGATTTTATAAGACATGGGAGAGAAAAAGGAACGTGGGACATAAAGAGCAAAAATGGAGACTGCTTGGTATTGGTTTCTATAATTAATTTGACATCATCATTTAATCCAACATCTGTTAGAAATTTTTAAAGCTACTATACTTGGAAAAATTTGAGACCCACTTAATTTTTCACTCAGTCACCTGTTAACAGCTTGAGATGATTTTAGTCAAAATACAGCTGAATTAAAAGCAGATCTCCTAGACACAGTCTCTGAAAACACATCTAGGGGGAAAGGACCTACTTATACTTTAGTGAGAAGTAAACTGAAGCGTTTATAATTCTGTTGAGCTAATCAGTTTTATCCAGCATGCACCAGTCAAATTCAGTAGACTGTAATCTGGGATCTGGAAGTCAGCCAAAACCCATTGTATCCATAACATTAAAAAAATACTTGGTAACTTTTCTCCATTAAAAGTCTTTGTGTGCTTCCTTAAGTTCAAACACATTTTTGTAATTATTCATTGCCCTGAGAAGAACACAGCTCCTCTACAGAATTGTAGGCAGGTTTGAACTGTATTACATTTTAAATTAGTAGTCTTTTACTGACTGCTTTTATTAGTCTGTAGAAAAGGAACAGTGCAAAAGAGAGGCTCATTAAACTTCTTTTTTCAACTTTTGTATATTTTTATGAAGTAACCGTGTTACCCTATCTATGATTATCTAAAGGATTTGTTAAAAAATCTGGACTTTTTGGGTTATTAATAGAAAATATTGCATGAAAATGCAGTTACTTATTATCCTTAACAAAGGAGCAGAAAAAAACACTGTTAGCTTACTTAACTGTAGAGATTTAATCAAAATTGTTATAAAAGTTTCAGCTAAATGATACAAAATCTTAAAATCATTTATCTAAAGAAAATGAGACAGAGCCACACAGATGGGTTTGTAATTTATGTCATTTCAGGACAGAAAAAAACCAAAGATGCTACTCAAATAATGAAAATGTAACCATCTTGTATGTGATGCAAATAGAACTAAGGGAACTGCAAGATGGTGGGCTATAATGACAGGAAATATAAAACATTAATACTTTGCCATGCATGTCATATGGAAACCAGTAATAGAAAACAGCTCTTTCTTTTCATGTTGTGTGAGAAAGAAGACCAGAAAAGACTCAATATCTAATTATAATCACTGTTTATAAAAGATATGAGTGGGAGAAAACTCAAATTAGTCTTTACTGGCTGTATGGAAAAGCTTTATCTTAGGGTTGTAAAAGCATTATTTTTTATGCCTTCAAAGACTATTCTGTCAGCTGAGGCATTTTCAAGAAGTCTTGGTGTCTGAAAGATCATCATTTGTCAAAACAAGTGTTCATGAGAAAAGTGAGTGTCACCAAATTTCTCAATTAAAAACAACAAAAAGTTTTAAAGATACGAATATTTTGATTGAACCTTTGATAAATGATGCATTCTGGTTTCCTCATTTGAGGTGGTATTTTCTTCTGAAAGCAAGGTAATTGTAGTAATAGGTTAAATAACCTAAATAGTATGTAAAACTTTTGATTGCCCAAGTTGTTTTAAAGATTACTTTTACAGTGAAAGTTGGTCAAGATTTTTACATCTCATCCTGATACAATGCAGTGAAATTCTATCAACAGCAAACAGGCATCTACTACTGTTGACATGAAAATGTTGAACTATAATTTCACATTTAAAAGATGCCTAGTATTTATAATTCAGACTAAATTTCTTCATCATTAGACGTACGAGTTTCCATTTTTAATCTGTTGTTTATGAAGGGAAGTTATATATCTCAAAGCTTCTTTGCCCTATCTAATTGTCTTGAACAAAGAAATGGGCTTTGTACTATGGCCCCAGTGCAGTGCAGTGGACCTTTTGCTGAGAAAATGAATGAGCAGGCTAATTGTTTTCATTCCACTGACATGTAGACAGACATCTGCAGCTGGAACAAAGTGTTAGAGGGACCCGTGAAAAGAAAGATGGTGACATTAGTAGCCAGGTTACAAGAGACACGAACATCTCTTGATACAGTGCTGTGGGAGATCAAAGTTTGTCTGAGCACCAGTGCTAACATCATTCCTTAGCACGCCATCCCAGTCAGACTAATTAACACATAGAGCCAGGAGAGGATCTTGTGGCATTCATTTTGCACAGAAATGCTTGTACAGCTTTATAAAACAAATCCTGCAGCTCAAGTCACACATGTGCAGATTGGGCAGGCCTGGTGACTATTCACTGTGAATGGCCTTTAGGTATAGCTCCACACAGAGCTTTGGAAAGCCTGGGCCTGCCTGTGAAAGAAAAATGCAAGTGTGTTTAGCTGTACAGATAAAAGCACATTTAGCAACATTATCACCCCATTTTCCAGTTGGAGGGGAAGAATAAGAAAGGTCTAAGAACATATCTGAAATACGGAAGTTTGTATATCAAACTTGGATTATCAATTTATTAGTAGGACAAAAGAGTGTCCTTTTTTTTTCCCAGTACCTTCTCTACTAGATTTGCTTTCACCTTATCCAGACAGAACCTTAGATACTGTTCCGTTAATCCTCATGTATGAAATGCGGTAGGAAAACTCAAGTTTCCTTCTGTATGGGCTAGGTTAAAAGAGCAGTTACTGGTTCAGTACTTTTTGCATACTTACAGCTCTACAGCCAGAACCATCTTCCTGTCTTTGTGTCGTTTCATCCATGCTGAGTGTCACGGATGACACACACAAGCCCTTCAGGACCTCAGACAAGACCACATTCTTATGGTCTGTAATACCTTGATGGAGAATGCCTGGGCCTACCTTCTTAGATGATCAAAAGTCTATTCTTTAACCCTGTTTGGAAGATATTCCGGGTATTTCAAATAACAAAATCTGTGGGTTTATACTATGGTTCAACAAGCTCATTGTATTGATGTCCTAGTCATTCTCAGGCGGTATACAACACAGCTATTCAGACCTTAACATGAGTTTTATATTTTTTCCTGCCAGTGCTTGAAGCAATCTCACTTATATTACAGGTGGATCAAAAGGAACTCATCCATTTTATTCTCTACCCTTATCTACCTGTACATTATGTCCTTATGTTCTTTTGTTTTATTTCACGTATTGGTATCACCAAAAATCCATGTTCCTCATGTGCATGGGAAAGGCTACAGGGAAACTGTAATCCTTTTGTGTTAGTGAAACTATATCTACCTTCACTTTGAGTACAATTCTGCAGGTGATGCTGGAGTGAGTCATTAACCTCTCAAAAATACAATTTTTTTTTTTTCCTTAGCATTTTGTCATTTACAAATTTCTTTATGGCCTTTCATTCCACTGTTAAGGAAGAGACAGGGAAGTGAAGGTTTAAATTGAAAAACCATAGCTAACCTTAAAAAAAACAGCTTAAATATTTTAGCTTTTTCAGATGAATTATTGTTTTTGTAATTGGCTTTCTTCAGAGGAAGAGTAGTAGAAGCATCAAAATATGAAAAGAAAGCAAATTTGAGGTGAAGTCATGCATGGGTAGAGGCTGAATGAATGGACTTTTAAGTGGTGTGTAGAATTTATTAATGTTGCAAATTTATACTGAAGTATCGTGCACGAGAGGGAAGTCGCTTTTTGAGTGCTTCATTCTTTTGAGAAGAGACTAAAGAGCAGAGACTTGCCTTGCTGCTCAACTTGTAATAACACGCAAATTGCAAGACTTTCTGATGCCAGTTTAGTAGGGTCTATTCAAATCACCTGCTTTTCCGCTGCCTTAGGCCTGCTCTGCACTCATCTTTCCAAGGAAGGGAGGGACAGAGGTAAGGAATATTAGATACACATTTTTTCCTACTGCAGCACATTACATGAAAACTGATTCTTCTATCCTTTTTCTTATTTCCTTCAGAAAATTCTGTGAGAACCGAAGAAATTTGTAACATGCCTAGTAAGTTAGTACTTCTAGCTGTTAGTACATCTATCTGTTGAAAGGGTTTTAGAAACAAATACCAAAACAGAGACATAATAGTCCTCATAAAGGACATCCATCCAGCACCTCTGCCATGTAAAATAAAGGTCTCTTAGCTCCTGCATGTCAACTAAGTCTAGAAAACAGCTTTATTTAAGCATTCAGGCATAAACTATGCAGCGTATTGTTGGAAAAAAACCCAACTCCTTAACACTTGTCCCACCCCACCCCAATAATCAGAATCCTATAGTGGGCGGCTGGTAGGTACAGCTTCAGCTGCACTGGTTTCAATTCCCAAAATATGAACAACTAAGTATATTCTCATTCAGAAGAACTGATATAAAAACAAATTTTATGGAACTTGTTCTCTGCCTAAAGATGAGTTATCTTCCATCAGTGGGTACTATGAGGTAGAGAAACAGCCCAGTGAAGGTACATCTAACCTGTCTTTCTGTACTTACAAACACATTGGGCAGGAGGAAAGAGAGGCGAGAACCTCGCACTGGGTGTCTTCCGCGCAGACCAAACATTTCTGAGTACTGAACGCTAAAACATCCATGAAGAAAGAGAGGAGTTGCTTCAAAATAGTTCTTTTAACATTGTTATCATCTGCAAGTTTATCTCTAAATTCATGTGTTTCAAAATACGAATAGTAATGTAGTACTGTTAATCAACAGGAAACCAGTGACTGTTGTAAATATGTCAATTTTGTCTCTAAACCTATCTCAAAATCACTAAATGACCGTCTGTGGTGAAGTATCACAGCATTACCTTGGCACACTGCATTACAATCATCCTTTCAAGACTTTTGGCAGAGAAGATGGGTAGACCTGAGGAAGATGTCTGTGTAAACAGATCATAGATTTCTTTTTTTAAGTAAGACATTAAATATTGCTTCCTTCTTCTACTATTCTATTGCTGGAACACCCCTTTTCCGTGGGGAGCTAACAATCATTCTTCACCTGAAACGGTAGAAATCTTGTGAATTTTTACCCAGAATATTTAATGAAAAGAACAACATTACGTGATCATCAGTGTTAATCTCTTCAAACACTTGCTGAAACTTTGGTGATTCGGAATGTATGATTATGGTTCCGTCTTCAACGGAAAATGAATCACTCCATGAACATAGTTGCTTTAATCTTTTTCATCTGTTACCTTTCTAATTATGCGGGAGAATAAGGAAGGAAAGGAAGGGAGGAAGATGGAGTAAGAGGGCAAGATACAAATCATAGGTTAGACATATAGTGCTTTACAAAATTTGAGCATTTATATTTGAAAGTCTTTCTATTAACAGAAAATCTATCATTTTTCAAAGCAACATTGAAGATAAACCTCAAATTTTCCTTTCCTGGCAATGAATTGTTGATGAATTTAGATGGCCGTGGCTTCACAGATACTTAAGCAATTTGACAATGCTATCCCTCAGCCGGCATTTGAGAGCTGCTTCCTGAACTGTAACTCCACACAATGCCACCAGCTGTCTTAAAATGAGGAGCAGTTCGTCACTGAGCTCCAGGAGAAGGTTGTGGAGAATACCACCAGCTCCTCTATAGCACATATCCTCCTCCTTTGTCAGCTCTTTCCTCACCCTCTGTTAACCTCCACCAACCTCAGAAATGCCTGTGGCCTTTGCGTTTTCTGATCCCAACAAACAGAACAAGATGCCTATGTACTAGAGAAACATCAGCAAAAATTGTTCTGCAGAAGTTGGACTGTCTGCTGCATTTCTTCAGGTACAGACAGCGCTCGCAATGCCTGAAGTAGGTTAGAGTTTGCCTGCGAAAGTACAGCTGCAACCTCACAGCACTGTAACTGTGGACTGACACGGAAGTGAAAGGAATCAAATTTTGATTCACATACAACAAGTTGATATTTCATTGTCTTGTAAAATCTGTGTCAGGTGGAAGTAGTTAGGATGAGATATTGGAATTTGTTGTGCATGCCGAGGAAGAATATTTTATCCTGGCATTAGAAAATTTCCTGCTTCATGATTGTAGCATACGTGAATTTTCTTGCTCGACAGAAGTTCATGTCGGGATGCCAGGCAGGCATATTTTATGTGATGTACAGGCAAAACACAAGCTTAGGTGTTTGAATGCATTTCCATGTAGAAATACCTGTGTTGGTGATGCAGTCAGTTATTCTGCAAATAAGTAGTAATAATACCCAGAAAACTAATGCAGAACTTTATCTTTAAAGATCCCTCCACTGAGAAAATTACCTTGTTAAATGTATCCAGTTAGTCAGATTATTTTCGGATAAGGCATAAGCGCATCTGACAGACTGCAGATGACACTGGTCATCAAAATGGGAACATTTAGTCCTCACAGGGAAGAAACAACTTTCCTTACAACATCTGGCATAGCTAGAGCAAACTGGACAGAAATCAGTGCTGGCATTTTAGAATACTTATTTTTTTTAAAGAGAGTATCAACATTTTTGTGGATTGTCTTTTATCCAAGGAAAAACAGAAGGAGAGTTGGCTTGGTGTATAGCTTTCAGCTTCTTGGCTATGGCAGAAGAACATTTAGACACTGTGATGTCTTAAAGGGTTGCTGATCATACCTTAGAACTTCATGACAGTAGACCTATAAAGAAATTATCAAAGGATTTGGGGTCCTCTGCTCTGTAAAATCTTTCTCCAAAGGCAGACATATGTGACTGAAAAATGCAACAAAATTCTTCAATGAGAAAACATAGGTACCTTTACAAATCCTGAAAATTTACTAGAAAACTTTGTTCCTTTCAGATTTTCATTTCTGAGGTCCTTTCCCACATCCGTTACTACAAATGACTATACTTTATACCATATACAGATTCCTGCAAGTGATTAAAAATCTGGAAATCCAGAATTTTCTAAGCAATTATCTCAATTAGAAGACAATAGGTACCCATATATGTGATGAAACTTCCTACATCTCTGTACCAATGGAAAGCTCTACTAAATGCTTGGAGCTATTTGTAAATTAAGTATTTTCTTACCACAGGCATCTTTTAAGAGTGTAAGAATACCTTAAGGGATTTTTGTTCCTTTCCACAGTTTTGTTTACATTACAATTGTCAGTAAGCATTTTCCTACTGAAAAGTGTGAGTAGAAAATGGAGAAGAAAGAGAATATGACAGGGGAGAAGCTGAAAAATGGCTGATAGCAGAAAGAGTATAGTTAATGGTTAGGAGGTCAATAGAAGTCAAACGTCTGGGCTTTAATACTCTCACTGCTACTGATCCGATCACTGATTTAGGAGTGCTATCCATTGTTTTTGATTTATTTCTGCCATCTATAAGAAGGTCATGATGATCTACTAATCATTAGCAAAAAACAGCATTTGAAAATTGTTTTGAGGCCCTCATTTCTTTACTATGCCATTATATATGTATTTAACAGAGGTTTCAAACAATGGTCCCAATTGTCAGAGATGGGTGAGTACATAGGCTAAAATAATAATGGAATTGAATCTTTCTTAAAACTTGAATTGGACCTCTGATGCTTTGGTTAACCTTCTTGAGGTGATTTTTCATTTTTATGTGCTCGAAACTTCCTGGCTCCAATGGGCCATAAAAACAGATGTGCTGAAATACAAACACCACCAGAAGGTTGCTTTTGTGGTATTTCCAGCCTGAAGGGAAGCCAAAGACGTTAGAAATCCCTTGAGAATGCCTATTTCCAGCCTATTTTTGCAGGCAGATTTGTCTATCATTCATGTATTTCATGACGGTAACCCAAGATGGACAGGAAATAGCTGAATTCAAACACACTCTGACTGTTATTGAGTCACATTCCTACAAGGTGCTGAACACAACTGCATGGAGGAAGTTTGGTTGCAGTTTGATTTTTTTATGAAAGAAAATGATACCAACACTCTCTGAAAAGGGAAGGCTCCTTGCCCTGTGTTGTGGGAGTGCATGATGCACCCTGGAAGTGGAGCCTGCTGGCAGAAAATTGAGAGGAATTTTATCTGAATTTGATCTGATTCCAGTCAGAATTTTATTGAAATCAAACAAACTTTGTGAATCACTGTGTCCTGAATGAACTTGTAAATTCTGCAGGAAACATATTATTCTCGAATTTCTTTCATCCTTTTGAGGTTCAGAGACTTCTAAGATATAAATTTCATACTCACTGGGGTTTCAAGCATCAGCTGATTCAAGTCATCCTAAAAGAAACATCTAGATCTGGTTCAGCTACATAAAACCAGAAGCCTTGTGCTGTTTAAGTTGTCTATCTGATGTTGTGAGATGTGACACAGGACCTATAGCACAACTTAGTCCATCCAGCCTGGCAGCTAGAACCCATCTGAGATACGCAGGGGCATCGCAAATACCTATACTTCAGCAATGAACTTGAGACCCTGGGGTGTGATTCATTTCAAGAATAGCATATCTACATCTAAGGGTCTAGCCTTCGGTGTACCACTGATGCTGTAAGTGCTTAAGCTCCTGTGAAAGAAAATGAAGATCAGTGATAGATAATGAGAGAGAATGATGCCATGATGGACCCTAGAGAGCTGTTAGCAGACTAGCCAGTGAATATCTACTTTCGGGTAAGCTGAATTTCCTCCTAAACTCTGCTGACTACCTTGACTAGATTCTAGTGACAATAATGGGAACTCTGACGTTTGCCATGGCAGTATATACCTACATGTAGACTCTTAAATTTATGTGTCTGGACACTGAATTGAATTCTCCTCCTAATGCTTTATCAGCTGAATTGTTCCACTTACATTTACTGTACTGACTTGGCACTTGGTTCGGTCCAAACTGAAGTAGTTGGTACTAGTTTTGGTGTTCCACATAACCCCAATATCATATCTGCTGACACTGTGCTTTACGGAGTGTCAAATGGTACTACCTGTCTGTGTTTAGGTGGCTGAGTAGCACGCTAGGTCTCCAGCAACTACAAAGTGATCTTGCAACTTCTGTTACTCTCACACAGGCTTCTGTAGTCGTTTGAGACGCTATGTGAAAAACGTCTGATGTATCCATATTCGACTGCCAGAAGCGAATCTATGAGAGATGTGGGGCAGTCAGATGCCAGTCAATAACTTCAATGTCCTGGGAATTTCTAGGGCCCTGGAACATCTCTAGCACACAGGTAGATATCTACATGTAGAATATCTGGAGCTCAGTCTCACCTTACATCATTAAAGTGAATCATAAAATAGAAGCTACCACTGAATAGTCTTCGGTTCAGAGGCAAATTTCGGGTTATATTTATGTCTTGAGATGGAACATAGGTTTTGTAGCCTTAAAAATTAGGGCACCTAAACTATTCTTAAATTACACAGTTTTTACTGCAATCACTACAGTTACAAAAAGCTGCAACCTTGATTTATATGTAAAACTCCAACACAGAACGCAATAAACACTATAGCTGGCTTTGGAAGCTTCATATTCCTTTTGGTTTTACAGTGTAGTCTAAGTAGTTCAGAAACGTGGGATATGGCTTTTGTTATTGCATTTAAAGCATATTACTTCCTTCCTTTTTTCTTTCCTAATCTGGTGCTGCATTGTAGCTTGTGGTTGTTATGTTGATTTCTTTTTAAAATAGCTTAAAATATTATCAATCTCCTAATAGGCAAAACTGAACAGGAAGGTGTTTTTAGATGCTCACACACTAATGAGTAAAAAACTCCTAAAAACACGTGCTATGTAGATGTTCATGTCTGCCTCTGGCTCACAAACAAAACACAGGAGAGTCACAGCCATGTGCTCCTTGGCTCTGGATTGTAAAGTTGCAGGTGAGTAAAACAGGTTTTTGTATTTTCTTGTTTAATGTTGATAGTACACAGGTTTGAAACTCCATTTGTAGAAAGATTGAATCTAAGATGCCATTCCCAGAATGCTGGAAGGAATCACTTTGATAATTTAATTTGACATCCTATATCATTTCAGCCATAGGCCTTCCCTACTTTACACTAGAGTATGACTTTCAGCAATATATATTCTCTCTCCTCAAGGTCTCTTACAATTCTTACCACAACATTACTCTGATAAATGAAATTCAAAGAAAATAAAGTCCCTTACACAAGCCTCCAACTTTTTCCTAAGTTGGGTTTGTCTGACTTTACCATCCAAGAACAGTTCTTGTGCTGCAGAAAGCAATTTTCTGGCAAAGAATCCTCTATTGAAAAATCTTGTTTCATATCAAGGTTTTTATGGCAGTAACCGGGACACTAACTTTGTCTTAAACCAAGTATATTGGTCTCTTCAGTTTCTTCATTGCAAAATATTGCTTTCAATCCTCCAGTCATTTTTCTGGATTTTCCCTGAATAATTTGAGTTATCAATAGCTTTCCTTAAATGTGTATACTTATTTTGGCTGAGAAAGAGTTAATTTTCTTCATAGTAGCTGGTATGGTGCTATAGTTTGGATTTGTGATGAAAACAATGTTGATAACACATGGATATTTTAGTTATTGCTGAGCAGTTCTTAAACAAGGTGAAGGCATTTTCTGCTTCTCACACTGCCCCGCCAGTGAGTAGGATGGGGGTGCACAAGAAGTTAGGAGGTGACACAGCTGGGACAGCTGGCCCCAACTGACCTAAGGGATATCCCTTACCATATGATGTCATACACAGCAAGCAAAGCTCAGGGAGAGGCTGAGCAAGTAGGGGGGACTTTCAGAGTTCTGGCATTTGTCTTCCCGAGTAACCGTTACACATGATGAAGTCCTGCTCTCCTGGAAATGGCCAAACAGCTGTCTGTCGATGGGAAGCAGTGAATGAAATCCTTATTTTGCTTTGAATGCACATAAAGCTTTTGCTTTACCTATTAAATAGCCTTTATATCAACCCACAAGTTTTAGCACTTTTACCCTTGTGATTCTCTCCCCCATCCCTTTGGAGAGGGAGTTAGTGAGTGGCTATGTGTGGTTTAGCTGTCTACCAGGGCTAAACCATGACAATGTGGATATCCAACTGTTCATAATATTCCAACCGGAGTAATACCTGTGCCATATATGTATGCAATGTAGCCTCTCTTCTTGCACACTCTTGAGAGCTGAAACATTATAAATATTCTTTGTTTATAATGGCAAGAATCATGTTCTTTATACCACAGAATCATCTGGATTGCAACTGTGGGTAGAATCTACTATCCTATAAGTATGGCTTCCATCTTTACTGTGTGACTGTTCAGTGTTTGTCTGTGCCTGTTTATCAGCAATCCAGCATATCCCTTTTCACTAACCAGTGTGAAGGTTGGTCTTCAGCACTTACCGATCTTGTCGTCTTTCATTCCTACCACTGACAAAAAAAATACGTTTTGTAAAGTAAAGATTCTTCACTGATCAGAAATGAGTTTTCATGTACTAAACCTGTCCATTATGTGCATATTCCCTTTTTCTCAGATTCTTTGAAGATTACAAATTTACAGCTAGCCGGTTGTATATTCGGCATGTGTGTACGGAAGTACATGCATGCACCCACACACGTATGCGTGGGCATGTGCACATACACACTTTCTCTCTCTCTCTGTGCTAAAGACTCACACAATTCTCTTCTTTGTCTTTACCATACAGGCAGATACATCTCCTTATCCTAAGCACATACTGAACAGTAGTGAGTGCTGATGACACCAACCCTAGCATGAAGTAACAATTCTGTGAAGGAGAAAAAGAAATTATATACCAGATCTGGCTCTTCATGTACTTATTCTTTCCCTTCTGATGTACGTTACTTCCTTATTAATGAAGCAAAAAAGGTCTCTTTTAGAAAATCACCTGTTTTAGCTCTTTAGGATATGATTAACATTTGTTGATATGGAGATTTGCAGCATGAATTCATGTCATGAGTTTCTGGCCTGCTCACAAAAACCCTTGTAGTTTACATTTATCTTCCGAAATGGAGATCCTGAGGTTCATAAAGCAGCCATATTTTTAAGGAATTGGGTGATCAAAGAAAAGTAGATGATAGTGCAGTATAGGTAGTTTGCATACCGAACAGATTTTGCTAAGGCAGTGGTGGAAAACAAAATTTAAGCCTAAAAATGCAATGAGATTTAAGTGCCTGAAGGAACATTGTGGTAAGTAATTAACTTAATAGCAAAAGTTCATGGCCAGACTCAGTTTAAAATTGTATCAGTCAAATGGTAGGCAGTTTTACTGGTCATTTGGTCCAATTCTGTGAAAATGTGGGTAATGTAACAAATGCAGACTGTCTGCAGATGTTCAGACCACCTGTGGGGTGAAGCACGGCAACCACTTCAGAACACACTCCAGCATTGACAGGAGTTCTTCAGAGGGCAGAATGTGAAGAAAAATATTATATCTAGTTGAAACAGAGCCAAGAAAGTAGAATTTGCTTATTTGAATTGAAATCTCTCTCCTTCAGATGTTGCCAGCTCAGCATGATGGCATATTACTCACTGAGAGACCTTGTGCCATTATAGATTAAAAGGGAAAATAGTCACTGACGGACTTGTCAACATTGCTTCATGCTGTATGTGTGATACCCCTTTGAGATTTCTAATTCTTTTGCTAACTAGATCCAAGCCAGCCAAACCTGTGAGATCTGAGAGAAATGTAGTTTGAGTGGCATATCTGCAAGTTATTACTATAAATTACAGGAAATTCGTGTGTCTAATTTCCAACAACCTGGATAACTCCTCCATTTCACTGTAACACCTATTTCATACAGTTTCCAACAAGCCATGTGGATGTTTCTGTGTTATGGTCTGCATCTAAATCTGAAACAAGTACTGCTTTATAAATCCTCATCAAAGTGCATCCAGATCATGATGCCACGTTCTACTTGCTACTAGCAGAAGGACCGGTGTTTTGAATTGACTGGATCATCAAAAGTCTCAGATGTTATGATGCTAAGTAGCTCTACTTCTTCATAACAAGATGTTGAATTACTGTCTGAATTCTCAAGGAGTTAAAGAATCTTATGTTTCCCATCTCATGAAATTTAGCTAAGCTAAGCTGGTCCACTGAGTCATGCAGGTAAGGTAACTCCATTGCTGGTGACTTAAAAAGAATGTCTAGATCTCAAATTAACATAGTCCTACCATCAGTCATCAACTATGGTAATACCAATGTGACACTAGGATGTTTTCCTCCAGAATATGAATTTTTTCAGTGCTACAGCAGGAGAGTCTGCTTAAAAAGCAAATCCTTTAAATGACTGGGGTGGGTTTACTTTCAAATAAGAAGGAGAGCAAGGTTGAAAATGGCACATGTCTATTTTGTAGAAGTGTGTACTATTCCTTCAGTATTGAAGAACATATTTCAACACCTTAGAAACAAGTGTGTTTTGTTATTATAATATTGAAATCACTAGTATTAGAGGGCAATAAATGTGCTTTGACAGAACGACAGAGATATTTTTTCCTTATTCTTTAATTTAATTTCTCTGAAATGTGTTAAGAAATATTTTTAGGTTGGACTTGTTGGTCCATAAAGTTACAGTAATGTGTATTATTTTTTAAAAATGTTTTTACAAATCTGTTAAGAACCCAGTACAAACCCCTGGGTAAGGAGGCCAGGGCTGGAAAGGATGTTAAAGTTCATCTAATTCCACCCCCCCTGCCATGGGTAGGGATGCCTTCCACTAGACCAGGTTGCTCAAAGCCCCATCCAACCTGGCTTTGAACACTGCCAGGGAGCGGGCAGTCACAGCTTCTCTGGGCAACCTGTTCCAGTGCCTCACCACCTTCATGGTAAAGAAGTTCTTTCTTATATCTAATCTACACCTACTGTCTTTCAGTTTAAAGCCATTACCCCTTCTCCTATCACTACATGCCATTGTCAAAAGCCCTGCTCCTGCTCTCTTGTAGGCCCCTTTCAGGTACTGGAAGGCTGCTATAAGCTCTCCCTGGAGCCTATTCTTCTCCAGGCTGAACAGCCTTCTCTTCTCCAGGTCAACAACCCTAACTCTCTCAGCCTGTCCTCACAGGAGAGGTGTTCCAGCCGCCTGACCATTTTTGTGGCCTTCCTTTGGACTGCTCCAACAGGTCCATGGCTTTACTGTGTTGAGGGCTCCAGAGTTGGACACAGGACTCCGGGTGGGGTCTCACCAGAGTGCAGTAGAGGGGTAGAAACATCTGCCTCGCCCTGCTGGCCACGCTTGTCTTAATGCAGCCTTCTGGGCTGCAAGTGTACATTGCCAGGTCATGTTGAGCTTCTTATCAACCAGCACCCCCAAGTCCTTCTCATCAGTGCTCCTTTCATCCTCATTCTCTGCCCAGCTTGTGTTAGTGCTTGGGATTGCTCTGACTCATGTGTATCACCTTGCACTTGGCCTTGTTGAACTTCGGGAGTTTTGCACAGACCCACCTCTCAAACCTGTCAAGGTCCCTCTGTATGACATCCCTTTCCTCTAGTGTGTTGACCACACCACACAGCTTGGCATCATCAGAAAACTTGTTGAGTGTGCACTTTAACCCACTGTCCATGTCGCTGAGAAACATGTTAAACAATGCTGGTCCCAATACGGACCCCTTCGGAACACCACCTGTCACTGGTGTCCACTTGGATATCAAGCCATTGACTGCCAGTCTTTGAGGACAACCGTATAGGTAATTCCTTATCCATCGAGTGGTCCATCCATCAAATCCATGTGTCTCCAATTTTGAGACAAGGAAGTCGTTCAGGTCAGTGTCAAATGCTTTGCTTAAGTCCAGATAGGTGACATCCATTGCTTTTCTCTTATGTCATCTGTCTGGGCTGGTGCAAAGCATTTGACACTGAGATGTTTGAATTCATTCAGTCTTACTTCTGCAAGTTAATGGAAAGACCTAGATAGACGTCTAATTATCTTCAGCTACCAGGAAAGATTAACATCACCAGTGATTCAGTACATGCAAGAACTGTGAAGACAGGTAGGAGGAATCTAAGTGTGGCTTGCAGGTGCATGGACACAAGTGAAATTATTTTGAATGATACTCTAGGTTAAGCTGTGCAACATGTTGTATAGGCAAGGGCTTTGGTAGTTTCCAGTATTGGTTAAATTTTAAGAAGATACCAATGATTGTCCATCTAAACCAGTGAACAACTCTGGTCATCGAAAGAAAAAAAAGAAAAAGGTACTGGAAAGTTTGAGAAAATCCTAAGAAAACAACCTTCAAACAGTTCAAAGTATGAAGGGCAAAAGACAGACCTCGATGAGATTCATGGAATTTGCTCTTTGAAAATGTTGGTGTCATCCCTTTTCCTGTCTAATTGTCTCACTGTCTCCGCTGTGACATTCCTCTATAATTATGGCAACTTGCTGTTATCACGGAGCACTGCATAACCTCTTAGCTTTGAAGGAAAATGAAAGACAGAGAGATAGAAAGATAGGGCACATGTATGTAAACGCTCAGTTACTTTGAATGATATTTTAATGAATTTTTCTGAACAGGTATGTTGCAGGACAGACAACCAGACATACAGTTTGTGGTATGTAAGTTCTTATAACTAGCACACACAAAACCTTATGGATTAAGAGCATTCATGCTTAGGTGAAGCTTCTTTTCTCATACCTATTCATAGAATGAAGGATGGCTTGTTTTTTGTTTGTTTGTTTTCGTAACCTTCATACAACATGACAAAATAGTTACAAAACTTCTGTGTTTATCAGAGGAAAAAGCACACGTGCTGTGGTTTGGCATATATTTCATTCATGCATTCCAGCTGGAAAAGGTTATCAAGCTTATTTCAGCTGGTTTGACATGTTGTCCTGACGGGTGATTCATTTTAAGCTGAAAACATGTGCTCATGTGGCACTCAAATAGAACAGTCTTAAAAGACAAATTTATGAGAGATTGGAGTGGGTAACCAGTGATCAGTTACCCCTGTCCTTGAATACTGCCAGGTGGTATGACAGTGGTTAAAAAGATCTAACTGTATGCTGCACTTAATGGACTTCACCTTATCGAGAGGTCTGCTGTGTATGAAAATCTGCTTTATGAGGGAAAAATACGCAATAGCAATGTACTGTAAGTAATTTCCCTTTAATGTTTTTCCATAGAGAAAATTCAACACATCAGATGTCAAACTATTGGAACGGTAAATAAACAAGCAGATTTAGAGCAATGAAAAACAGTCTTCATGGCCCAAAGCATACACGGATGTTAAAAGTTGTACAACTGTGTTATAAACAAAAAAAAAAATGCTTTTAATAAAAACTTGCAGAGTTTTATACTTGTCTACTTGGTGAGCAAAAGCAAAATGAATATGTCCAATTCAGAAGCTGATTTAAGCCAAAAAGGATTCTTATAAAATTAAAGTTTTCAGAGCTGGAAATGAACCTTTTGTAAAAGGGAATGGAAACAAACTCTTTTAAGTTCAAAAGGTATCTTTAAAGTAAGAAAATTGGACTGGAAAGGAACATGAAACATTCTTTTGCACAGCGTCTATCTCTTGATTGCACTGATGTATACACCTCCTTGTCATTGAATATTCCTTCAGGTTCATCAAACAGATAGATCTATAGCAAGCATACATAGTCGTCTGCATTCAATACATTAATTTTTACCTCTAGACTGTGATATCAACAACTGCTTGGTGATTGAGAAGTGTTTTGTATCCAGTTTAGGATTTTTGTTATAAGCAAAACAGTAGTGTCACAGTTTAAAGTACAAGCATGCACGGAAGAAATGACATCATTGTGTTTTGTGCTTAATTTCTCTCAGTTTCCATATTCCACTTTTTTCCATATTAAGCTAGGTCAGTTCACTTGCTGGAGGATGAGTATTCTGTGATATCATGACTGCAAACTGTATTCACAGCCCAAAAATCTAGGTCTGTTCTCTCTCTTATTCTCCTCTGTGATAAATGCTTTGCTGTTGGTGGGGGCATAGCTAGCAAATCGTTTGATGTAGGAGCAGAAGGGAGTATAGGTTGCTTTTCCTGTAAACAATCTCATCAGTGGTACTGAAAATTTTGTTTATTACAGAAAAGTGAATGTAGAAAATGAATGGGCATATGAGGTATCATAGATAGGAAGTAATGCTTTATTATAAGTTAGCCTACAAAGACGTTGCCCTGTGTTTATCAAGTTCAATAAATGCTGCCTGGAAAATCAGCATGGCTCAGGGTGCTAGAAATTACAGGCAGCTGAGTAACAGAATGAGAATTAGTATTTGGCAGAAGATGTCCTTATCTACTTGAAAATATTCTTGGAAAAAGAAACAGGAATAGTTAATTAACAAATAGCTTTGTGGAAAGAAACTTTATAGATATAGCCTCTGCATGAGTGCTAATATGCTTTGTTTCAAATAGTGCGTCATCAAGTTACTATTTGCATGAATATTTCTTTTTGACTGGGTTTTAGCATGTATGAAAGATGCCAGACTGGGAGCTTTGTAAACCGAGATTATTTATCCAAAGAAAGTCTACAGCCTCAGCAACGGCAGTAAGAACCAGTGTTCACCTCCTCACACTGAGGAGCCTGTTCTGCAAAACTGCTAATAATGCCAGAAAATAGGTCAGCTTCCATGTACATTAGCCTTTGGCCTCTCTGCAGAGGCTGCCGACAAGAATGCCAATTAATGACAGCTGTGTTGGACATTTGTTGACTGGGAATTAAACTGAGATTGCAGACTCCTTTCATGCAGCCTACCAAACACCGATCAAATGACAATTTTTTTTTGACGTTGGACAGCATTAGAAGTATTTTCCGATGAGGAAAACTTCTCAAAAGCGGTAGGCTGATCAGCATAAGGAAAAAAATAGGGGTTTTTTCCCCCTTGGCGGAGCAAGGTCCTTTTGTAAAGCTTAACAAAAAATGCATACATTTATGGAAAATTTATGTGGATATGTTACAGAAATCCCTTTATAGTGACAACAAAGATATTTTATTAAGATAATTTGATATTTTATTCATGAAAATGTTATTAAAAATCAGATTTATTTAGAAAGGGAACATTTTTCCAGAATATTTTGTGAAGAAATTCGTTTTTGTTGAGTTGAGAATTTTGCTTTGAAAATATCAAAATTATGTTATGTCAGAATGCAACAGGACCTCTACCGAGATCTTAAAAGATCATTTTCTGAAGATGGGCAACAATTAATTGCCTGAAGAACTTTCATGACTCTCAAAAATGTGTGCTGAATAGAGTACTATCTAGGCTAAGTTTTAAGTGCAGAGTTATAAAAATATTTATTTTAAACTGTATTTAAAGGTATTTGTTATTAAATAGATTGTACAAAAATCCTGCTGACTTTAGGCAGTCTTTGGCATGGTCAGTGTCCGTTCACACTCTCAGCAAAGTTGTATCTTTGGTGCTATGGGAGGTACTTTACACATGAATTCCCACTGGTGCATAGGCACAAATACAGTTATTCCTGGTTCTTTTGAATCAGATTTGTCTTACTTTTGATTTGAGCTTACCTGTGCTTTTTCACATGACACTTCACTAAAATGAGGCCTAGCAGTATAGTGTTTCTGAAGCTTAAAAAGCAGAAGGCTGTTAATACACAGATGAGCATACCACAAAGAAACCTTGCTGGGGAGAGAAAGGAAATGGCAAATAAAGCAGTTGGCAGTTTTGGAAGTGCCCTTCTGTCTACTTGGTTGCTTATCAGTTCGGTTCCATCTTTCAGACTGTAGGTTATATTCAGTCAGTTATTGGAGAGTCAAACCCTCATGCTCTAAATCAGGGGCATGATCAACACCCCTCCCTGGGGAGAAAGTAGAGACAAGGCCAAGAGAAAGGAGGTCCTTACAGGCTTGCATCATGAAGTTTCCTCATTCATTTACCCTCTGGGCCAATGCAGAACTGTTCCCAGAGTGTTTCCTGGGACTCTGCAGATTCATGAGGTCTCTCTCCCCAGTCCCTGGGGTAGCCAGAAGCTCATAAAATCACTTGCCATTCTTGCAGTCTGCTCCATCTGTCTGAAGAATGGCACAAGCATGAGGAGGCTGCCTTATTTTTACAAATACAACTATTCATTATATGTGTCTTCCTTTTCTAAACCAGTTCTCTATATATGCTGGGCAATCCAGGCATAAGGATACTGTTGCATGGTAAAAGACTCTTCCTAGGTTAAAGGACTATTACCATTAATGTACACAAATTCTTGCATACAAGTGGGAGAGAAGTATAAAGTCCATAATTCTTCTTACGCAACTTGCACCCACACGTTAACATCAGCTTATCTCATGTTTCAAAAGGGTCCTAAGAATTTACAATGTTATGCACCGTGCTGTGGACTGTAAATATGGAAGTCTAGTACAGGAAAGTTGCTTCTGTTTCCTGGTGACATGAATTAGCAGAATTCTTTTCTTGTTAGCAGATTTTGCATTCCTGTGAAGATGGACAGAAAGCAATATGCCTTAACACTGAAGGAGGAAATTTCCAGGAAGCCAGATTCCAAGAGCGTGAGGTATGCGTCTTGAATCTGCTCACTGGAACATTAAGTAGATTTATGCTGAAACTTTTCTGGCTTGAAAATTGCTTCTGCATCTACAGCAGAAGGTCCTTTTCTAACATTGTGACTATGCAATAGTTCACTTTCTGTTTCTTATCCTGCACTTGTACTACATTTGTTTGAATGCTTTTCCCATACTAAAAACTTACAGTAGCTGTTACACCAGTTCATTTTTAATTTGTCTACTATTCAATCAACAGAGAGAGAGAAAGAAAGATAGAAAAATAAGTATATGTTATTTTATGGTGGGAACAAAATAATAACTCACCAGAGAAGGAGACTCCACAACACCTCTGGGTAGCCCGTTCCAGTGCTCTGCCACCCTCAGAGTAAAGAAGTTCTTCCTCGTGTTCAGACGGAAATTCTTATGCTTCAGTTTGCGCCTGTTGCCCCTTGTCCTGTCGCTGCGCACCACTGAAAAGAGGTTGGCCCTGTCCTCCTGACACCTACCCTGAAGATATTTATAAGTATTTGTAAGCTCCTCTCTCAGCATTGATATTTGATACTGGATTTACTGACATTAGTAGACAGATTTACCATTTTTAAAATAAGATTATTAGTTTCCTCTGGCTCTTTCAAGGAATGTGCAGTCATCTTTTAGAATTTATATTTTTAATGACAATTTCAACTTTTAGCAGCGTATAACACACAAAAGGGAAACAGGAATAATAAAAGTACATAATATCTTTCACAAACCACATTGAATTTTATGGTTTAGCTGGCAACTACACTTATAATTGTATTCAAGATTTGAAGACAATTAGCAATTAATAGATTTTTACATGCAATGAGTTACATAATTTAAAAATAAAAGGCAATTAATGTCAGAGGACATTTTCTTAAACATTCTTATTGTCTTGAGGCAAGGAAAATTTTGATACTGCCATGAGGCACTGGACTAAGTAAGAGAGTTGGTGAATTTGGAGAGTCTGTGTATTAATGTAATTACATTTTTTCCTGACCACCCTTATTGTGGACAATCTGCTGCCAGTATAGACTTGGATTCTTTTCAATATGTTGCGGCGTTAAACACCCTTTGACTTTTGCCTGATGAGCAAGTCCATGAGAGACTCTAAATGAGTCTAGAGGAATTTTAGATTGCTGTTATACATTCCTTCTAATGGTGCTATATCTAAGTGTATCACCAGGACAGTAACTTTAAGCACTTTTTTTTTAATTTAGAGCACATGTGCTCAGATTTTTCCAAAATATTTTTGAAGTCCTCATCAGTAGCTAATTAACTCTGCACACTACTTCTCATCCTATAGCTCTCATGCCTTCTCATACAGAAAATGCCATAAAGTCTTTGGGAACTAGAAATGGTTATTGACTTGTTTTTCAAACATGAGAAGCAGAAGGCGCCTCCAAGCTCAAAGTGCTGAAGCACAGAACTGAGGCAGCGAGTCTATCTATTATTTCAGAGCAGAAGATGCCTTCATCATCTCTACCACTTCTTATGGCATATCAAGATTCCTGAAATTCTCTTTGCTATATAAATGCAAATGTGTTTAGCTGAAAAGTTTGGATAGAACTCTTTCTAACGAAAATTTGACTAAGACTGCAAATTAACCTTTAGCATATATGTGTTTCACCTGTTCCTGTATGATATATATTTATAGGAAGTTGGATCTTAGACTGAGATTTTAAAGCATTATTTTTTTCTGAAGAAACTAGTCTGATATTTCACATTTCCTGTTTTTTTCTCTCCTCTTATTTAGGATCTTTGTATCACTTATCAGGTAAAGCTACAGCAAGATGAAGAGAGTTTAAAGAACTTTTGTATTTTTAGTTCACTGCACCACAATTGGTTTTCTAGGCCAAAATTTTCCTTAATATATGTGCCCCACTGTCAAGCCAAAAATACTTTGAGTTTTCAGCAGAGGACTGATGTCAGCCATTCGGCTTTTGGAGTGGTTTTCAATGGATTCAAGCCATTGGTGGATATGGGAAACTTACTTGGAAAGACAAACCATTTCTCCATAGACTATATCCAACTTCTCAAGATTTCTAATGGTTAACCGAGCATAGCTCATCAGACAGAATTTATGATTGAGCAGATCAATGTTTTCTAGTCTGTGGAGAGAAGACTTTGTCAGCTGTGGTGTATATGTGACCAAGAGATTCTTTTTCAGACACGTTTGCCGAAAAGGATTGCTCAGGTACCCTTAACTACCATTGCTAATCACTAGCTGACTTTAACATTAAAAGTTGGCACAAACATTAAGAAGAGGAATTCTGTGCAAGACACTATGCAGTGGAGTCTTAAGCCACTAGCCCGTGGCTCCCACCAAAGCCAACAGAAGCTGAATACTTCTGATACTGAATACTAAGTGCACGTAGCATATACCAAAAACCTAGGAAAGAGCTCTAATGTTTTCACCATTTTTTGAAATCATATACAGTTGTTAATAAGTGCATGATAGTACATGCTGGCTTCTATTTGCTGACGTTAAATGCTTGTCTAAATCTTTACAAAGCTGAGACCTTCAGAAGTAAAAATGAGGAGACTGCAGAATTAAACTAACATTTTTGGTAAATACAGGAATTGCTCATAAAGATGGAGATGCTAAGCCATGTATACTTACATTAATTTCCAGAAAAACTAGACTATCCACAAGCTTTTTAAGAATCATCTCTAGAGAAATAAGCAGGAAAGCAGTACACTATATACATAAGACATAGTCCAGCAAATATTTAGGGGGCTATAAACTGAAATCATGAAGGGTTAGCTTCCAAGTGACAGCCCAGTAACTTTTTGATATGGTTCAGAATGTTGAGATAAAAAAAAAAAAATCAGATTTGTAGCTGATGTAAACTAGCCTTTGAGAGAAAGATGCTAGCAGAGCGTGAAACTGCAGTGAGTCTCTAAGTACCTTGCTGTCCAGTGAACGACAACTGTGTTGAATGGACTCTGTCTAAATTTGCGAGATGAAAAGGTTTAGGTTACACTGTCATAAGCAGTATGCTTTATTTTAGTAGAGATCTCTGATAGTGGAAGTCCTTCAAATAAAACAAGAAGGCACTAGTATCAGAGAAGCTGTGTTGCTTGCTAGTCCCTGGCCAGAAGCGGAAGGAGTGTTGGGCCTGCTGTGTTAGCTTTGAGACAGAGGACAGAGTGCAAGCCAGGGATTACACTGAACAGGTATGTCTTCTGAGAAATGTCTTGAACAAAGAAACTAAAATAGTCAAAAGCACCACTTCTTTTTAGCTTCCAGCAAGCCAAACCACAAGAAATGAGCAGAACACAATTATAAAGAAGGGACATAGCTGATGACACTTTATAGTTTAAAAATGATATTTCAGAATTCAGAGAATAAACTCAATGTTTGTCTGAGTCTGAGGTTAAATATTTGTAGAAACATTTCTATATCTCATTAAGTTTCATTTCCAATTCAAACTGACTTAGATCTGATTGAAAACAGGCTGAGGAGCAGTATACAGGGCAGTTGTAAAAGAAAGCAAAAGCATATTAAGTTGGAATGAGGTGTTTAATGAGTTTCTCCTTTACTTAATTGTGTATTATTTTTCTGTGTATATTCATGTAGGATGGGGGACAAGTTAAAATTAAAGTACCTACAAGTCACGGTTGTCCATTCTGTTTTCTGTGCATATTTCTAACTTCCATGTACACCTTTGCATCAGTCTTCTGTCATTCTGACATGTGCAACATCTTCGTTTCAACTTCACACAGATTTTCAGTCTGCTTATACTACAGAGAGGTAATCTTACCTTTCTACTCAAGATACTCACATTTTGATTCCTCGCATTTCCTACTTACCTTAGAGAAGAATAGTTATTTTCATTATCTTAATAAATCAGACACTTTAAAATTTTTGTCTTTGTTAATTTTATCAGCATCTACCATTGTATAGGATTTGCACTTTCCTATAAGATTAGTCTATTACCAGTGAGTACTAGATGTTTCTATGACTCATTTCATTAATAGTTGGAGCAACTCCTCACATAATATTGTCATACCTCCATGAAGTTCAGTGAAGTTGTGACAATTTTGACCACCTGGGATCTGCCCCTCTCATTCAGCAACTGTTCCTAGATCACCATCTCTCTGCTTTTTCATTTTTTACAATTTGTTCTCCTTTTATTCAGCCTTCTCACTAGAGAGATTAAAAAGTAATCAACAAACAATTAAAAAGCAGGAATTACTCAACCGATTAATTGTTCAGCATACTGTTCTCACCTTTGTTAAATTGTATTGCATCTGAGGGCTGCGGGTGTCAAGAGTTCTTTCAGCAGAATGTAGTACCCCATTATAAGATTTCTTCTGTTATTTTAAACTCACTCTCCTATTCAGGGCAAAACGTTGGGGGCGAATGGAGAGAGGAATACCCTGCCTGTGTCAAAACCGCAGACAGGGTGCTCTGCATTGTGCCCACAGTCCCTTGTTATCCAGCCTGGCAGACTTACAGCAGTGCATTACAGCCCCTTTGCTACAAGCCCGTATTTCTTTCCAGCAGAAGCTGGCATGTACGGGGTGGATGATGCACACCCACACTGTATCTCGACATGAAGCCAGGGCACTGCCGAACTGCTCACCCATGCCTGGTAGCCAGGGAGCATTCTCATTTTCTGAGTTTAGACTTCCCCGTGGTAATTACACTCTGGAGAGAAAAAGAACAATGGCCTTTTAGTATGGGGAGAGGAGAGAAAGGTCAGATTGAAGACAAGGTTGCTGTCATTTTGATCATGGTGATTATTTGCAAGGATGTTAATTTGTATTTTCTCATCATAGCTTATTTGTGTCTCCACATCTTTTAACCCTTCCACTTCACCCTGGTACAGCCTGACAGAAATTTCTTTTCATTAACTGTTTTGCTTTCTACTAAATAATGTATCCTGACCCTTACTGTTTATGTCCTTCTCATAAGTTTGCTGGTAAACAGACATAAATACACAATGTTTTTAATGTAAAGGATGTCACGTGAACCCTGCAGCACCCAGAAGCATGGACTAATTCAGCTAGCATGAAAATGAATGAGGTCAAATGAAAGCCTTCTCAAGGAAAAACTGAATGAAAGGAAAGGGGTTTTTTGCTGCAGTCAGCTGGCTTTTTTTTTCCAGCTCATTTTCAAAGCCATTGAATTCTCTCTGAGGGGCTCATTAGCTACACTTAGTGGATAACAGAGTATTTATTTTGGCACAATGCTGGTGGGCAGGGAAAGTCAGAAAGCGATTTGAAGGATTTAAATAATCTTAATGCCAGTGGAAGGAGTGCATGGTCTGAGCAAGAACAAAGGAGAAAACAAACACTGAAGAAATTAGCGGTTTATTTCCCTTTTGAATTGCAGGTGACAGAGGTGAGCCAGGGCCCGAAGGAAAATAAGTTATCCTCTCATATGTTTTTTTTTTTTTTTGCAGGGCTAGTTCTCATTTTTTGTGAGTTTGCTAAGAATAGTCAAAACTTCTGGCTTGTACAGTTGGAGGCATACATAATGTGAATACAGGAGGATGGTGAGTGGAAAATCTGCATACTAGTGTCTCTTGCAGAAACTTGTTAATCTCAGGCAATGTGCCTTACAGCTCTTTTTGAAACAAACAATATGGCCCCTTAGCATGTAATCTTTCTATGGAAGCATGCATTTCCTGGTAGTAGAAGCATTTTGAAGCAATGTTTGCATACCTGCAATATTACAAAACTTTGTTAAGTGTGAACATAAGAATTATGAGACATAAGAAACAACCCAGCCAATCAACCTACAAGTATTTGTTGTGTCTGTACAAAAGGAACATTTTCTTTTATGGTTAATGGGCTTGATCGAAAGTTCACTGAAATCAAAGAAACACTTTCAATTGACTCAACTGTAATCTGGGCCCAACCCAACATCCTCTAGACCTGAGCTGCAACCATAGCCAGCAAATCGGTAACACTGTGAAGGTGGCTTCACTCAAAAACTGGTCTTCTGGTCTGTTGCAAGCTCTTCTTAAAGGTGTTTGGTGAGAGTTGCAGAGGCTAACAGAGAATTAACACAACCCCTGGGGACACATGATAATAAAGGTTAACAAAATGGAAGACATTTTTACATCCAGAGCACGTGGGTGTCAGGCCAACCCTGTGTGTAACTGTGAGGCAGCGAGAAGGGACACAGCTACAGTGTAATTGAATGTTTGATAGAAACTTTCACCAAATCAAAATAATGTATCCAGCTTTATCTCAGGTCCAAGGTGAGGCTAAGAGTTTTCACTGAATGCAGGCTGATAGTCAGATAGCCAGCAGTGCAATGCTTCTGTCAAACTGCCGTTGAATTTTCATGGGGTTCTGGCTGACGAAGTCTTTTCCTCTCTTAAATCTGCGAGGGGAAAGTTCTCCCATCTTGCATGTATCAGCATGAAAGAAGTGTTAAAATATTTCCCCTAAGCACAGTGACTCAGCAGAACAACATGTTGTGTGAGCACTGGTAGTGAACTAAGAGCCGTTTACAGCCTGAAAACCGGAGTTCAGGTATGTATCGCCACCAAGCACATACTGAACTGTGTGAATGCAGTGACAGGAAACAAAATTTGGTCAGTCGAGCTGCAATATTCAAATCAGCCTAAGAGGTGAAGGATAGCTGTGAGTTGTGTAGGTCAGGCCAACAGTACCACTCTGGGAAAGGCTGTAAATTTCACTTGGTTTCGTTGGTAGTTTTCTTAGCTTTTACTGGAGCCTTTTACAAGATCTGACATATACGACACACTGTTAGCTGAAACAGAGCCAAACCAAAGCAGCTACTCTTACATCCAGGCACAAGTAAGGGTTCATTTTGGTTGGTAGAAGGTCCATTCCACGCACTGTTTCCCATCCAGAGCACTCATATTCCTCTGATGATGAAGAACGAAGAAAGGACCAAGCCCATTGCAATGTATGTATATCATGCACATTTCTATGTTTGTGTGTGGACTAAGAAAGTTTTACTGCCCCCAGTATGCTTACTTCTTTACTTCTTAGCCATGCAGGAGGTTCCCACTGTCTCTTTCTAAGAAACTGCATGAAAGTGGTGTGGATTGCTGTGACATTTTTATATCTGTAAAGAAACTTGGTTCATCACAATCAAAACTTTTGGATGCAATGATATTAGCTTCAATCAGTTAAACATTCTCGGGGAAGAACTTCTTATCCATGAAAGAAGTCAAACACTGAAAAGCTGAAGGATGAGATACAGGTTTGGGATTTGGGATGGTTGTGGGTCCTGCTCTAACACATATCTCAAATCCTTCTATTGGAAGAGTACAGTTCTCATGGGCCGCGTGGAAACACATGGATGAGAGCACAGTGATGGAAGCCTGGAGTGCTCTTACATGTCTGTCATCTTCTGCTCAAAGACTAGAGACAGTTTCAAGTCAAAGAAAGTGTCTTTAGGAAACATCCATATTTTTCAAAATCTTATGAATGTAATAATTTCCTGTAAATATGCTTCTCTGTGATTTCATCTTTGTAGTCTGAACAAATGAACAAACATCTTTTCTTCTTTCTAAGTGGCATCAGTAAAGTGAGAAATATTAAAATTATTGTGTTTTAAAAAAATTACTTTAAAAAGCTCTAATGCAAAACATTTGCAAGTTGTCTGCAGTGTGTATTGTAAAGATAAAATCTTCAAACATCTGCGAAGGGTCCAGGTGCCAAATTTCTGTTAAAAATAATGGAAACTTGGCATCAAAATGTTTTAGGTGGCTTCTGAAAACCATCCCACACCTTCCTCTATGTTTGAGGAGTAGGCCGAGGTTTCTGATGTGAAATATTATTTGAAAAATCACATATATTACAGAAAACAAGTTTGTATTTCTGATTCAGTATTCAGTATTCAGACTTAATCTAAAAATAACTGCTTCAAATGGAATGCAAGTCACTGGGGGGTAAAGATCTGACCGGGATCTTGTTTTGAAAAACAAGGTTACTTAAACACAAGATAAACATGTAACAGTCTGTTCAAGCTTTAATACAACCTCTGACACTGTCAAAAACTAGATTTCTGAAGAAAACAAGTGGGTAGATCCCCTTTCCTGAAAAAATAAGTGCTGTGAAGATGAGGGTGCGTACTGGAAAGGAGTGCCTTGTAGGAAGCATAAAGCTTAGCTCGGCGTTTAGTAGTCACTGGACTTCTCAATAAAAACCAGTGTTACAGTCCTTTCTCTAAATATAACAGAAAGTCTGAGGCACCTATGCAATCTACTGCACATGAAAAAAAAGACAGACCTCTCACATTTGAAATACAAAATTAGAATGGGCACCTAACATCCCTCCAGTCAAAAAAGTATTTGGTTCCTTGAGAACTTCAGAGTTAATGTGACTAGTCCCAACACCTGCTCTGGGATCCACCAACATTCCTAGTAAGGAAAGTTGCATTTGTCCTCAAGATCATCTCAGTGCAGTCTTTTTGCAAACTGGGATAGTACCAGTCCAACTTGCATAAGGATTGCAGGCAATGAAATACTAACTCGCAGTGATTGCAAATAAGCAGCCTTTGATGCCTTATGAACTACTGAGTTGGTGTTGCTTTGTCTGGAATGACATTTCAAGAACAGCAAGTGGCTTTCTTTATTGGGTCTGAAACACCATTTTTGGGAAAACCATATGCTGTGAAGTATTTGTGGTAGATGATTTTCAAATAACTGCATGTGAGAGAAAAAGCATTGATTTGAGCACAGCCTCACTACGAAGCATTGTGTGAAATAGCTATTTTCTATGTTTTATGAAATCCTCCTAAAAAAAAGGAGAATATACCTAAATAATTTTTAGTATTTTCTTCCCTGACAACACATCTGTCTATGCTGGGTTTGGCGACCTGATTTCTTATGGATTTCCCATTTTTTCTTTCTCTTTTAAAGCTGCTTTCATTTTGTGCTTTGTCTGTCCCTGGGCATGCCCTTTGTCCCTGTAGTGTGTTGCAAGAACTCCATAAAGCCCTATTGACTGTGACAGCACTACCCTGTTGCAAGACTCCATCCCTATTTACAATTTTATGTTCCCTTCTACTAGCTGATCAGCAAGCTCCCCACTTAAATACTGAGCATGACATCACATGGTATAGAACATCCCATTTGATTGGCTGTTTGGGTCAGCCCAACCAGCCTCTTGTGAAAATTAACACTATCCCAGCTGAACCCAGGACAAAGAGAAAGCCAAACAACCTAATGAATTATTTTAGTTTACTGTAGTAACCCTTATATCGCAAAACTGATCCTTTCTGCCCCTTACACAGCTGTGATAGCCCCAGTCAAGTCCTTTTCTGGATGATGAAATGACAGCCCAACTTTCCTCTTCTCTATACACTGTCCATCTTTGACAAAATGATGGACTGGTCGATCTCTTATTTTGAAAAGATGTTGTGCTTTTGGGCCTTCACATTTCCTCCTAGTTGAACACTCAATGTCCTGTGCTGGGCTGAGGTGCTGCACCAGAGTCTGTACAGTAAATGGCTGAAGACGGCAGAGTCTTTCAGTTCCTTTGGACATAGTGCCAGGAAGCACCACCTGCCAGGTTCATGAGCAGACAGAAGTGCCCCTGCACTGTGCCCAGCTGTGGGTTGCTCTTGTAGCACAGGCTACTTGTTTTAGTTCTTTAGAAAATAGATGGTGATTTTCAGATGAGGGGTCAGGTGAGAACCGTCACTGCACTGTACATGTTCTGCAATATAGCCAGACTGTTCACGCATCCAGAGAGGTTTTAATAGTCCAGTTGCTGTGCTCCCTCATGGGCACATAGATCTCCCAGAAAAGCAGTGGACCATGTATCCGGTCTGAAACAGGACTCATCCTACAGGTATTGAAAAGGATCAAATGCTTATACTCAAAAATCAAACTAAAGAAACTTCAGCAAAGGGATATTCAGCTTTAGTATCTAATGAACATTATCTGTCCAATCATGCTTCTAGTCTCTATATTACTGGTATGGAGAAGCAACTTCATAAAATAGAACTAAATTAACTAACTACTCAAACTAGACTTGCACAACTGTCAAAGAAAATGGATGAAAGTCAGCAAGAAGTAAATGAAGACTTCTTTTTATTTAACAATCATCAATTGTTATTTTACAATGTAGCAGTTACTATTGGTAATGGACAAATTAGCAATGTATTACCTACATTGGAAACTAAAAGAAAGGAAGATGCAGATGTGAAATCCTCTCACTAGCTAAGGATATTAAAATAAAAGGTCTCTTCCTGATTATTGAATAACAAGAAGTTGAGTAAAATCCAGTGAACAGTTCTTTCTTTTTGCAGGATGATTTGTTAAATTTTGTAAATTTATCTCTTTGTAAAGCCTTAACTACAGAAAAAATATTTCCTAGATTTTCATGCTAATCGAGCAATTCATATCCGTTCTAAACATATAGGATTAATTAGTGTTACTGCTCTATAAAAAGTAATCTATGTCCCATAGCAATAAGCAGATGTACTACTGTAAACTGAACAAACAGTAAGGTAGGTTTTTAGGTCCACAAATCCATGGAGACTACAGAAAACCTATACATCTTTAGTTAATATGGTAGATCAATCAGACTGAATACTTTAGGTCTGATGAACTCTGCAAAGGATGGTCAGGCCTGATTTCTTTAAAAGAGGAATCACAGACAAAGCTGCCTTCTCTTTTTGTGTGAAATTCTTGCATTGTGCATGCTTATTTACTGCATCCGTGCTTATATTAAGCACACAGTTGAATATGCCTCTTTTGAGCTAGTATTTGGTTCCCTTTTTTGGAGTAGTTGTTTTGATTTTTTAATAGACTCACTGAAGGGTTTGAGTAGGAAACGACCTTTAAAGCTCATCTAGAGGGACCTTTAAAGATTGTCAATGTTATAATCTCAGAACTAGTAGTGATGGATAAACAAGGCTTATTCACAATGGCTAATTTTAAACTCAGAGACCAGTCTAAATTAGGCTCCTCTCTTGAGTCATTCTCCAAAGAAGAATCTGTCTGCCTGTCTCTCTCTGTCTCTTCCTCTCTTTCTCTTTGCCTAAAGAAGCCGGTGAAGAGTTTAGCTCTCATGAATATTCTCTCTGATACTAACTTGTGTTTTTCTTGAAGAACCGAATACTTGTATCTTAAATAAAGTGCAAAGCGACCTCAATAAATATGATTTCAAATAAACTGAAAAAGAGAGGTGGCCTTTGAAGATAACTTGCAATTTAGAACACAGTTGAGACAAGTCATTCCTTTAAGTAGGACACGGAATCACAGTGTATGCCTATGCTGTTCTCTGTAAATACAGCTGTCATATTTGCTGTCATTTGTCTCTCATTTCCAATTTATTTTAACTTTGTTAAGGTTGAAAAAACCTACAGCTGTTGTAGTTTTACATGGACCCCTACAAGTTTTGTCACAGATGTGTAACTGTGGGTTTTGTGAAGGTTTTCTCCATTTTTACCCAAATCTCTAATAAAACTATGTGCAAAATGTAAATATAAATAGTCAAGGGAGCAGTCTTCAAAATCTGCGTCCACACTGTTTTCAGACTAGGAGATAACCCATCCAAATATGTTCTGGAATTGGGGCAATACTGTACTGGTCAACAAGGGATAGATGTGCTTCAAAACTTTATTACAGAGTAACTCTTAACTGTATGAAAAATAGTAAAGTTTTTCTGTTCTGAGTTGAGGATTTCTAAGGATTTACTGTAAAACACACAAAGCCAATAGCATTTCGAAAAAATGTCTCCATTATAAAACATCAATGTCTGGGACATAAATCCTGAGCATGTTGTGTAACACTGTTTACATGCTGAGCAAGTAAACCCTACCTAAAGTGTACAGAGTTTAAATGTTATGTCTTAAGCTATATTTGTGTAAGATGTAACTTGGGTATGGATTTTAATGTAACTATTCCATACATCTGTGGAGAAGACACGTGAAAGTTAAATTACAGAAAATAAACAAAGAAAGGTAATAAATGTCAGACTTTTGCTTCCGAGAGATTTATTCTGTGTTTTCATAAGAAAAATATCACAAGATAGCTTTTCTATTAACTAAATTGTGATGACTAGTCTGGTAAATGTCATCTAAACAATTTAAATATTTAATATTCTGTTCCACATACATACCACTGGAGGAGCATACTAGTAAATAATAGCAACGATTCAAGTTTACAGCTCACCCAAATCTAATAAAAGGCTCAGAATAAATTGGGGTCAAAATATTCAAGCTGTGATTCAGTAAGACCCTTTAAATAAACACATGGGAAAACTATTAGAAGCAGGCAGAACTCAGTTTGATAATACATGACATTCCACTTATGGAAAAAAATGTTTTACTTTATTGCCTAACACAGGAAGCTTTCTGCTACTAGTTAATACCAAAGCACATTCAAAAAAACCAAAATGTCAAAACATAACTGTTTTTCCCTATTTGAACTATCTAAATACACAGATCCAAGAGAGTTCATGAGTGACAGTAGTGACTTAGAGGAGAAATATGCCATTTTCAGTTACCATACTTGGAAACAGAGATGAAGATATGACTGTAGCAATAAAACTCAGCTACAGAATACTACCAGAATATAATAGAATGTAGTGAACTCAACTTGAGTAATTCAAAGCACCTTTAATTAGCATATATTGATTATCTAAGGATTGCAATTTAAGGAGGTATGAAAGATGAGTAATATTCTACTTACACTAAAAATAGACATCCAGAAATGTCTTGGCCACAGGAATTTGAACACAGATATTCTAACTCCCAGACTCTTCCCCTTACCTGTTGGTAGTACTCCCTGCCTTGGATACAGCATGTGGGTAGGAGACGTGTTACCTACCTAAATCCACATCAGAGAACAGCTCTGTTTCCAGCCCTCCTTAGCTGAGATTTAATTGGGTTTTGCAGATTTCTAGAATGAAAAATAGTTAATACAATTTGAGATTTACTATATGGAACGAGCACAGTAATGTAAATGGATCACAGTCCAAAACATTACCTACAAGTTATATGACTGCTGATATTTACAATGCAAATCAGCAATTGAAAGAGTTGCATGTGAATGTCACACTCTGTGTTATCTGGGCACCAAACAGTTTTAAAGGTAGGTGGCAATGGTGGCATTGACTAAAGGTGGTAGGGGCTGTGTTGAGAAGTTGGCAGGGATGACTCTCCTCTTCCCATCCCTCAAGGCTGTGAACTTCTTAAGCGGCACTCCCTTCTTGGCTAAGAATAACCAGCATGGCCTACAAGAGAAGAAAAAGCAGCAGCAAGAAACTGAGCAGATTGGAAGTGGGATTTTAACAGGTGATATGGGAATTGGCTGTGATTTTAACAGCTCGTTCAACTGACCAGGATCAAACCTTTCTTACTGCTACCCTGGAGAGAATAATAAAGCTCAGAGAAAGCAAGATTGAAAGCAAGCAGCATAATTCCATAAGGAGTAAATCACAATGTTGAACTAAAAATTGTGTAGAAATTAAGATGGGATCATAAAAGTTCTAGAAATATTACCACATAATTACAAGTTTGTGACGCCACTGAATTATCACTGGTTGAAAAATCTTGGATTTTTCTGGAAAATAATGTAAGTTTAAAATTTTATAACTGCCATCAATATTTCTGTAATTTTAACGAATATTAACAAATCACTGGTTTATCATTCAATGTGTGAAGAAAGGTCAGAAAAGTCAGAAAGCTACCAAGGAAAGAAGAGACACTACTTCTGCCATTAACTTCAACATAGTTCAGAAAAATTACATATATGTGATTCTTTATTAATTTTTCTGTATAAAGCACTTCAAATTTTCAATAAAATTAAGTATTCAGTAGTCTGCAGCTGTTGAGCCAATAGAAAGCAGCGGTAGCTGGAGCAGACTAATGTGTGCATGTTTCTGTCTCAACATCAGGAGGTTTACTGGCTGAGAATCATTATGACTAATGATTTATAAACAAAGATAATATGGGCTGAATTCTTTGGGTCTGGGACTCAGAAACAATTTTGTTTTGTTCAGCAAATAGAGACTGAAGTACTGTTCAAAGGTATTTTTAGAGAGCATCTTTCTTTAATTAAAGTGATTGTGATGAGTGTTTTCAGGCAACGTACGGACACTTCTGCAGAAATGAGAACAATTTTCTTATGAGTTACTTCTTCTTTTCTTAGTTCTAAATACTGTCAGGGAGAGAAATGGAGGAAATTGATACTGTCTCCTTTTTGGTAGATGAAATGATAGAGAAAGATAGACACCAGTGACCATACCAGTATGCAAAAATGGAAGAAATTTAATCCAAATGGATTTAAGGTACTGAACAATTAAATAAGACAGTGAAAAAGCTATGTATGCCTCTGCAAAGGGACTGAATTTCCCTACAGGCACATGTGCTTGATGGAATATAGCAACATAAAACTAAATGTAAATTCTGCTTAGAAACACTACAGCCTCATGGATGTCATGGTCCTGCAATCAATAAGTCTAAGTGTTTTTCTGGTGTAGGATATGCATATATGTGATAAAGGGTGATTTCTTTCTCATGTGAGAGATAACATACTTTCAGGAGTAGAAAGAGTTTCACAGAATGTAAAAAATTCGCTCACTTCTTCCTTTTCAAAAGAAATTTGAACTTGCATGATCCCATTGTGTACAGCTTGGTTGCAACATTCCTAATCGCTTTCAGTGTAAGGTGAAGCACTTCATGCAGACTTAGAGGCAGAATCAATTGATTTACTTTTTGATTTACTTTTTTTGATTTGCATTTGAGCAAGATATTTTCAAATTCTCACTGAATCCACATAGACCTGGCAAGAAATATCTGAGGCTCAATAGAGATTCTGTTCTTGCACTGCTATCTCTCCTTAGTGTGAGTGTCTCCATAAGCCGTACTGCAGCCTTTCCCCTTTACCAGCCCAGGATCCCAGGTAAAAACCACGCCCAGCAGTGTAACCTGAGCTCAGACTGCAGAATAAATTCCTAGGTCACAAGAAAGAGCCCTGAGAGAGTCTTTAAAAAGAGAAGAAATGTAGAAGTGGGATTGTTGGCTCAGGATCATTATTAGCCCAAGGGTTCAAGAGGAGAAATACCAACTTGGAAAGATATACAACCCTAATGGAAAAAAATTAGGGAGTCTGCTTGAGGCTGGTTAGGAAGCTTTGTGTCAAGTTATCAGTCACCAATGTCAATAGAGCTGGGGGACAAAGGCAACTCAACAGGACTGAGAACTTGTCCCCAAAAGCCACAAGAGTCAACCTTCCCCTCCTGTCTGGCAGCAAAGATTTTCTGGGTGCTGTATTGGGATGTTGAGCACATATATGATTACCTTAACAGCTCATTAAATCCTAAATATTTTTTGCATAATGATCAGTTAAAAATTGCTTTTCAGTTTCAAGTTGCATATATCCTGTTTACGGAGTCTCTGTACCAAGTTAAAGATGAACAGACAAACTAACTCAAAACGAGGGATGCAACCTTATCCTCCTTCCATTTGCTGCTGTTCTCACTTTACTCTCCCACCTTGGAGTTGCTACCGCTTTTCCTAGACAGCAGCTGGTGAAACCTGGAGCTGTTTGATCCCTTTTTCTTCCCTCTTTTGTAGTCCCATGGCAGCATCACTACAGAAATGTCAGTTAGGAAGTGGTTTTCTGCCCTGTCTGCTGTGGGTTTCTGTTTTGGAAACTGCTGGTCCCAGACATTAAAACCTATTACAACCAAGGTATGGAAATGTCATCCTTAATTAGGTAGCTGTTTTCTTGAAGCTGAAACAAAACATTCCGCTGTATAGTAGTATAAACATAAAATCTAACCCAAGTGTTCCAGCTTCCATTGTTTTTCTGTAGACTTCATGTAGAATTCAGATCAAGAATGCTAGTGCAGCCAAAGTGGCATTGAAATCAGACCTTCATTTTGCTGCTCTGGAGGGAATGACAAATTAACAGTGAGAACAGTTTAGTAAGGCTCACTGCTTCAGCAGCTAGGCTCAGACGGATTCACTTAACGGATTTCTGAAGGTGTGAAAATGCTTTACTTTAACACAGCATTTTTATTTTAAGATTACTTGCATTTTCTGGGTGTCTTTATGTCATGAAAGGAAGATACGCATCTGTTTCAACAGCATATCTGATATCTTGCAGAACTTTCTAGAACTTCCTGCCTCAATATTATGAGGTGCAGAAAAAATCATCAGTAAAGAATATAAATCTCCCTTGAGTGAGTGTGGTAATTGGTTGTGGACCAGGAAAACCATTTCTGAAGAGTGGAATTACAATTCTTCATTAAGTAGTGCCAGGAAATTGATTTGTGGTCATTACAGCAGAGGAGAAAGTGGTGCTCTTGACCTGTACTTCCTACGCTTTGACATAAGATAATCATCATTTACTGCTGCTTCATTTGTTCTCTGCTGCTTAAAGTTCTCCACTGGAATTCAAAACTTCTTTCATGTGGCTTCAAGTGGCCCATATTTCTTAAGAAGTGTGGTGATCTGTGGCAGAAATTCTGGTGGAAAAGGCATTTTGCTGCCAGTATACCTAACATACTGGATCTATTCAAGTCCTTAGCATCCTTTTCAAGGCTTTCTGGTTTCATGAGCCATTTTCCTGGCATCTCAGAATGGCTAAATTCTGGTTTCATAAGGGGAAAGTATTGGATTTTTTTTTCCATGCTCTAATCCACTCTATCACAAAGGGGATTTTGCACTTATATCTTTGTTCCTCAGTGGGAGCACAGCCTAAGCAGATGTTCCTGTACAATGATGCTGCAAAGAAGCAACATTTATTTAATTTTTGTCTATGGCTGGCTTTCATTAGGTTGTGCTATCAGCTGTAGAAGTATTAACCTTGGCTTGCAATTTCAGGTAATTGCTGAATAGAATTATTGATTCTTTATAAACAATTATTTTTCCCAAAAAGCCAAAATTCAGTGTCCTTACTCTGGCTTTTGTACTAGCCAGACAATACAGGTCTCTAGATTTACCTGGGCTATTCTTAGCCTGAGTTCATGTGAGCTTGTTTCAGTTGTGCCAGCAACTGTCTAGCAGTCAGGTAACCAATGTCTGAGGTTGTTGCAGTTTAGTTTCAGTTTACACTAATGGCAGGTAGTTAATCTGTACAGAATTAATGGTATATGACTAAAACAAAACGCAGTACAGAAGAGAACACGCTCAAGATGATACCAGATTTCCCAGACTGTAAACACAATTCAGGCTTTTCAATCAATAGCCACTGTAGGAGTGCAAACTTGTGAGTCAGAAAAAGAAAAGGGGTAGAGAAGTTAGAGATAACAAGGAAAATAGAAATGCGTCATTTGGAACCAGTAAAAAAAAAAAACAAAACGTGAGCAGACGGTCTTAAAAAAGTTAAAAAAATAAACAGAAGTGAACCCCAAGAAAAAGGAGGAAAACTGTGTCCCTACTGACGTTGTGCACTTCCCGAGAAGAAAGCAAGCCTCTTAACAAGCATCATGCTCCTCCTGTTGAAGACTGTGGGATGTTGACAACTTATTTTAAGTGCCACACCTCTTTTTTTTGAGGAAGACAGAAACTGTCAACATTAGGACCCAGAGGGATACTGGAAGTTTGAATATAATACCATAAGGAAGGAGTACGTGCTGGGATGGTTTTGTGCAACAAGATGAGCTGCATTATTAGAAGGCTTTTTGTGTTAATAAGAATTTTGACTCTCTGACTGTTAAAGAATGAGTTGGTCTAGCAATAAATTGAGAAATTCTTATGTATGGCAAGAATGTAATGAATGTAAATGCTTAACAGCATTTTAAGAGTAAGAGTGTTGCTACTCAGCAATACTGAGCAAAGTAGCTGATAATCAACCTAACATGCCTGCTTACACATGTGGAAATGAGAGAAAAGAAGAATGATAAAGAAAATTCAACAACTGCAGTCAGAACTAATTCTTTTTGGTGAAGAGAGAGGAAAACAATTGTATTTTAACATGGAGATATATGGAGATAGCTGTTCTGGGTACATGATTATAATATAGCAATTACAGAGAATACATAAAGGAATTCAGAGTGAAAACAAGGAAAGTCCTAGAAACTCCATCATTCTTGTTTTTGAGGAAACTGGAAAATAAATTAAGTACTTCTAAATAAGTGCAAACAGAGAAAGGAGCTCAATGGTGGACATTAGCATGACAAATGACAGTTAGGACATAATAACTATTACAGAGGCCTGGTTCTTCCCAAAGGAAGGGGCTGTGTTATAGAGTTACAGGATGTTCCAAAAGAAAATGTTCAGCAGAGAAAAGCAGAGCAGGAAAGGGAGTGTATCTTTGAACTGCAGGAAAGTTGGAAGCAATTTTGAATGAAAAATAAAATCAATTTGGCAAAATTGGTATGCAGCAAATATCTAAGTATGAAAAATATAAAGTGGTAACTTCAAGACTTCTTGCTGCCAAGCAAGTACAGAGCAGAGGAGAGAAAAATATCTCAGCTTGAGTCACTTTCAGTGGGGCTACAGTGATTTGCATCATCTAAAGATAAGTGAATGAACAGTCTAGATAAAAAAATAAGATGAAAGATGACAGCCTTATTCCTAAGCAGAAAACCATGGAGGAACTTAACTGAGGACTATCATAAATGATTCCTGTTAGAGCTGGGTTTTATTAACTTTATCTGATCTCGGGTTCACTTAGGTTTTGGAGCTTTTAAAGCTAGATTCAAATTAAAACCTCTTTGATTTATTTTTCCCATAAGAGAACTGCTAGAAGAGGACTGCGAAAGAAATAGAGGGGAAAAAATCCAGTAAAAAAGGAGATGACAGCTGGAGAAGAAAGAACAGGGCATTAAGAATTTTGTACAATACCTTAGAAAACCTGTTCTTCACTATTCTGAGCCAGGGTGACATTCCAGCCCTGATCTCTCTGTGACTTTGACCTGTTTTGTGGTCGTTTTTAACCAGATGGGGTATAATTCCTGAAGAAACATAGCTGTGTGAAAAAGAACACCGCAAAGTCTGTAAATCACCTCCTATACACAGCAACAAAAATATGCATCCTGTGTTGCACTCTTTTTTTATTGGCATTTGCAGGGCCATGTTAAGACGTAACAGTGTTTCTGAACGGTTTTATTAGAGGATATGTGTTACACAGGATTATTAGTTAAATCCTGTGTAACACATATTTAGTTTAAATGAACATCATAGTGATGGAAAAGTTCAAAATAAAGAAAGCATTCAAAAATAATAGATGACTTCGCAGGGGCCATGTGTAACTACAGAATATCACACAGACTCAGAGCTCAAATCCCCATGTGTGTTGGAATTTACACTTGGAAATATAATGAATTTCAAATGCAAATTAAAGTTGCACCTTTGTCCTACTCTTCGACTCAATCCCTGCTGACAAGATAGGTTTCACTGACCTCTGGTGTCTGTACACATTTTTTCTCTACTATGTAACCCATTTTGGTTCCAAATAAAGATCGCCTTGCAATGTTTCAGCTGCTTTTTACTTTTCTTTCCTCAACGGGGACAGTCAAATGTAATAGAAGTGCTATACTCCTATACTAAATCCTCCAAATTCAGTAAGTTGTACTCAATAACCCTGAATTCATATTTTGTGCTTATGGTTTTAGTTGTTTTGAGTAAAATAATTAAATCCTCTGATATGAGAAAGTATGATTTTAAAAAAGAGGATTCATAACAATTGCTTTTATACTGTCACTTTTTGCTGGGAGAAACAGCTGCTTCCATCACAGAATAGTTTATGAAAAAAATAAGGTCACATTTTGTCTTTTATTGCTTAATTGCTTTTAAATGTTACCTTAGTCTACCTTTACAGAAATGAAATATTTGTAAGATTAGACATAAATCAAGGCTTAAATGGGTCAGAATCTGGATCAGAAAGAGTGAATAAGGACAGAAGAATATTTATGGGGTCAAGCTGAAATTTAGCATGCTTAATTTCTTGAAATTACAGATACATGCTTTAGAAAATGTAGCCTCCATTTTCACCTTAGTAATTTAAAATCCAATTTCTGTAGTCAATCCAGGCTTCAGCGTACCATCAGCACAATGCGTCAAGATGCTTTATGATTCCATTAATAAAAATGGGACACAAAAAGGTGAAGTCTATGTCCTTTCCTACAATTATGATACAATATTTTTCAGGCCTGTACCTAAGTAAGATCAGAGATAACTTGCAAGATCATTTCAGTGCTCTGTAACAAACATTATAACTACAGTTCTAAATGTAAAGCTGAAACAGGACCTTGACTCGAGTAGCCCAGGACTTGTGTACTACAGCCACTGTACATGATCTATGGCAGTGAATCTTGCTGGTACTTAATGATTTTTTTTTCCACAAATGGAAATCATTCTTTACTTGTTTCTGCAGTCAAAATTGCTGTCCATCAGACTACTTACATGCAGATGGATTTTTAGATATTGTTTTCTGTAATTTCTATGGGAGAAATTATTCAATTGAGAAAATAAGTGGCATTAATACAAATCAGTAAATGTCTGGAAACACTGCCAAGCATGAACTGTTTTTCAAATACTCAAATTTGCAGAGAAGAAAAAAAATATGGATCATGTTTTATTCTTCCCTGTTTCCTCTACAGGGCCATTACACATGGCAGAGGGCACTGTCTTGGAGGACAAGAAACAAAAGCGTAAAATAACGCAGTGGTCTGTTCACGCATTGTGGAAGGTATTTCCTGTAAGGTACATCACAGCCATCACATAACTGATGTGCTGTTCCTGACAACACTGCTCTTTGTTACAGCCCAACACAGATGGGGAAAAAACTCTTGTTACTCAGCATCAGCTATCTCCATTGTCAATGGAGAAAGACCAGTGCCTGAAGAGGACAAATCAGGGCAGGGAAGTTAGGTTATAAATAAATGATTCTAGCAGTCATCTTTGCAGAGGTATACTTCTCTACTTTGGCCGTAGAGGGAGCCCCATCTCTTAACCTAGGCACCTGTCTGATGCCTAAAGAAAGACGTTGTAAACAACCCCCTGAAACAACTGTTCTTTTATTAATGAACGACGTACAGTTATGAGAGGTAGGTCTTCTTATTTTCCTTTTTTTAAAAATATAAATACCTAGCAATTAAAATCTGTAGCTATTTCCAGGCCACAAAATACCTTCCAAACTAATTTCCAGTACTTTCTCCAAAAATTTTGTCTGGCGAGCAACAGCAGTTTCCAACCTTTTAATATGTACAAGCATAGTAAATTGGCCACATACAAAGAGGAATTCTCAAAAGTCCTGTAGTGAGTGGAAAGACCTGCACTAATATCTTCTCTTTACAGGCCTTGAAACACAAAGGAAGTACATACACAGTTTACAGGAATTTCATCTCACTCCAATTTATTAAGACTCCCAGTAGCTGGTCCAAACTCTACACGTACTTAGAATGAAAAATCAGAATTTTATACTTTATTATCTATGTTTTTTCCCTATCCTGTGTCTTATGAACAATTCCCAGTTTACCAGCACCTAGCAGAATGTTCTCTGTGCACATGAACAAAATTCTACACTGGAATAGATGCGAGACAGGACCTCCATGTTGAAAAAACACATACACGTGGAATGCCCGCTAACTCATCTCTACCATGGTGGAAAATATTTGTTGAAATGTCAGAGGCTTGTAACCCTGTTAGGCGGAGATAAACAAACCATCTGAAACATCATCTTGGCTCTCCACTAGACTTGGGCAGCATCAGCTATAATTGTCGTTTTCTCTTTTATACAGTTCCACTTTTATAAGCTTGTGCATGTGACAGAGTCAACAGCATGAGCATGTGCTGAAAACCTCTTCAGGACACTCCCAGCTTCTTTTCCCAACATGAACACGTGTTTTCAGTTGTTCAGCACTTAGCACTTGATGGTTTGCCACACACCACGGCAAGAGCGGGGAAAACGAGAAGCCTCTTCCACCTACTCCTTGCCCCAGAAACTGAGATTTTGTTTCTAGTCTTTCTTTTTTAGGGCTCAGTTAATTTTTGGTCAAATAAGCAGAAATAATTTGTTTTGCAGATCAGTCTTTCATATAAAAAAGGATCACATTATGAATCTCACGAGGTATTTTCTGGAAAAGGCAAATATGTTCCTTTTGGAAAGAGAGTATCCTCTGTTCTTACTCATTTTACGGTGAAAGGAGTGCTCCTACCAACTGCAGACGAGACCCCTCCATTGATTTCTTTCATTCCGGAGAACATGAGACAACGGATTCTGCAAGGAAAACTGGAACTGAACTTTTACATGCAGTTCAGTCTAGCTAGGACAGAGCACAGGCAGGGTTGCTGCTGCTGCTGCCTCTGTGTCCAGTTCTTGATGAGTTTCGCATAAACACACTGCACACAGACTAACTTTTGATGGAGTCACCTGATGGCCATATTTTTTTGCAGTTCCCTTTGCTGATCCTTGTTAGAATCTGGAAACAACATTCTCTTGTTATAAATGATTTACTTTTATTTTGTCTTAGTATGCATGAGAATCTTAAGCAAGCATTTAACAGCAAAGGACATATCAAGTGTATTAGGCTAGGTTCTTGGTTGTCTTGGAGGTCTATGTAAGAGTTTTTGTCATGTGAATAAATAACCAAATAATAAAACCAGAACAAAGAAATCCAGGCTTGGTCAAGATGAGTTGTGATGAAGAACCTGTGTGATTTTGAACTCCACCCCATTTCTAGGAGCTAGTGGTTATTGACACTTTTCTGCAGTTTGTGGTGTGACATATTCATCTTACTGAAGTCTAGCCTTTTACTGGAGAAGATGATTAATGGAGAAAGATTGGAACAGGGATCCATATCTTAAGTTGTGGGTCTGAAGATATCACATTTCTGAATAGTGTCATGTAGCAGACAAAAATGAAGTGTGTGAGAATGTGAGGTTAATAGCAATAAATGACTCAATATTATTCTTTTATAAAAGTGGTATTATGTACAACACTGCATATTATTCTGAAAGAGGTTACTAATTTGGAAGTAAATAAATATAGTTGCTTTGGGATATTTTTGCTTGTTCCTTTAAATAAAACAAAATAAAACAAAAGAGAAACCAGTAACGTGCTATTCTAGTACATTCATAGATGATCATTCTGATTTTGAATTTGGAGGAAATTGTAAGTATATCTTTATAAAGTGTAGCTTTAATTCTTCTGTTCTACTTTAATCCTCCTAGACCAGTAAAAAAAGATGAAACTTTATTAAAAGAAAATGCAGCACTTAAACATTAAAAGGATTAGGGAAAACAAGCATTGTTCCCACAGAACTTAATTGAAAAGGTTATATTTTCTTCTGCAGCCAAAACATACAGCATAGGTACATGATGTAGTAGTCCATGGGTTTAAAGTACAATTAAGGATGCTGAGTTAAAATAGGGCACAATTAAATATTCTCTCTACGACTCTTGAACAGTGAATATACTATGTTTTCTGTTGGGATGTGTTTCCATTGAACCCGCTTTTAAAAAAAGAGTGGGAGAAAATTATTTTCTCATAGAATTTTTGGTAAACTCTCACATAGTTTCCTGAGATTCAACAAGAGATCATTCACACTATACTCACATTCTCACAGAAGAGAACGAGTTGAGAAGCCAGCTTTTTGAAATAGCACCTCGTATCTTCAGAATTTAGTCTTATTAAAGCTTTCCATCCCTAACATATCCCTCAAATTTCTTTTTCCAGATGTGATGAAATGCGAGCAGCTCCACAACTGAAGACTTCATAGCTTGTGCTAAAGTATTCCTTGTACATCCTAGCCTTTCTTCTGTGTGGCCTTGGTCATGATAAGGTTCAGCCAGATTACAGTGCTCTATCCATACTTTTCCAAGAAAGCTGCTTGAACTAAATAGCTCAATTGTGTTGAACACACTCAGATGTGCGGGAGACACGAACTGCAGCTCTTCATCATAATGATGCTATAAAAAACCTTCACTAGTAATATATATGGTGCTGTCATCCAAAATTTAACCTGACTCTGTAGACTTTCCTGGTTCTTGAAGTTAATAGACTGTAGTCCACTCATAGTAGAAGTTTTAGAAATTTGTCTATCATAACCAATTTTTGGAACAAGAGACCAGGTCTGGTGCATTAACTGTCCTCTCTGTTTCACTGTGAGCTTTACATCCCAATTATATATTCAAGGATAAAGGTGAACAAAGGGAAAACAGTAGTTCAAAGCCGAGAACGTGAGGCTTCATCGGATCCCCAGAAGGTAGAGTGCTAACCAGATAGTGTGCTGGTCTGATCTGGAAGCTGCAAGAATTGATGGAGTTTCTTATCCTCTCAAGATAGCTCCCAAACACAAACTCTCCCTGCCACAGAAGAGGTAGCACTCAGACTGATGCAAATGATTATTCCAAAGAAACCAAGGAGAGGAAGGGGATTTAAATTGGAGTCCCTAGAAGAAGACCATCTGAAAACAGGTTTCTCTTTTACAAGACAGTGTTTTCTTTAGGTATTTCCTGAGACAGAGCAGTTTGGGAATCTCAGATGAAGTGGAAATGAATTAGTAGAAAATTAAAACAGTTTATTAAAATTATGCAAAGAAAGGGGCCTCATCACTTGTTTAGCTACACATTAAACTGTATCTGAAACAAAGTATTTTGGGGCAAAAAGATAGCAAACCTTTTCTTCCTCTCAATGTTTAGCAACTGTCCACATCTAATACCATAATTCTTCCACTGATTTGAGTTTAAATTCCAGTTAGAAGCCAAAAAAAAAAGTCAGTGGAAGTCAGGGCTCTTGGTGCAAGTCCAAGATCAGAGACTCTACTTAACAAAAGTCTGTCCTAGATTTAGACTATAACAGAATTTAAGTATAATCCTTCAGAGAGCTCACAACAGTATTATATTACAGAGCAATCAATGGCGAGGGTTAGAAGAGCAACATCCAGCTTTGAAAGTGTAGACTGATGCTTCTTAACTATAGGGAGAAAGATACAAATCAGGGCTGGTTATTAGTCTTACTTGCTTTAGTCTCACATATGCCCTTAAAAAGTAAAGACAAAATGAGGAGTCTAAAACAACAGAATTCAATTTATTAGGGATGTAATTCTGTATGACAATTGCAAGGTAATGATTTAGGCTAAAATAATCATAATATGACAGCAGAACAACTACTTAAGTATCTGCTCTTCAGCAAATTCAGCAGTTAGACTTGTTCCCAGCCAGAAAGTGACTGAACTATGTCAAGTAACAGTGTTGTAGATATTTTGTAGGAGTATTGGTTGAGGCATGAAACTAACTTCTGCTTTCTTAACAGTATTAAGGCCTCAGCTTTATCTAGCTTTTAGTAGGTCATGCAGTGTACATAGGCGTAGACCAACTAGAGAAAATGGAGAGAAAAGCAAGGGGGGAAAAAGAAAAGAAACATCTAGAAAGATTGACATACAAAGGGTGAGAGCTGAAGCAGAGGAGGAAGCATTTCATAGCAACTTTTAAATACAAAAAAAGTGAGAAAGACAAATAGAAAGGTATGCCCATGTCCAAGGTAGATGAGATGATAAACTGCAGCAGGGAAAATCAGTTTAGACACCAGTGTAATTTCTTACCTGAAGGAGTAGAAGTACATTTTGTAGAGCTTGAAAAACTGGGGAATGTCCACAGTTGTGAGGGTCCTAAAGAGTAATTTAAAGAAACTCCTTTCAGGACCAACAAAGGTACAAATGTTTCTGGTTGCAGGTGAGGCATGGACTGGAAGACCCTTGACAATCCATTTTCTGCATTCAACAAGGCTACTTATTTATTTTTTATTTATTCTGACTGGTGTTGGACTCCTGCCTATGATCTTTGTCTGTCAGTTTCCAAAGGAAATAAACACTCAGAATTGGAAAGAACACATATGGTTACCCAGATATGTTCATCTCACTGAATGCTTAGCAAACTTTAGGAGACTGGTTTGAATGTTTTGGCCATGTGTACAACAGGGAAGGTGAAACAAAAGAAAAAAGGAAAACTGCCAGGAAAAAAGAATAATTACTTACAGAATGATGGAGGGCTGTATTAAATAGATTACTAACTGGGAATCTTCAAAAGAAATTGTAAAGAGTTGTGTAATAAATATAAGAAATTACGTATAAGCCCAAAACAAATATTTGGTTCAAATATCTTTAACTTTGATAGGTTTCGCACATTCTTCTTCTTTGGATAAGTGAAAAAGCAGAAATCTGTTTCAAGTCAAGGTCTTTCTTAAGTTTGTTACTTTGTGTTAAAACTGTTTTTTTGGCTTTTTATGATGACAAACACTAGTGTCTTAACTGGTGATGAGCAAGAGAATCACTGCGCATACCAAAAATGTACATCATGTTGACCTTTGCTAAATTGGCACTTCTGATCTTCCAGGGACATGACTTGCCTCACAGAGGAAAAGGAATGCTGGCAGTACTGTATTTAGTTTGAGCCAGCATATACTGTTTCTTTCAAATGTACTTAAAAATGTGTATTTTCTTGTGGAAAATAGTTAGGCATCCAACACTGCTGTTTGTATTCAGTGACAGAAAAGCCAAGTGGCAAAGAAAAGCTGACCTTTTGTCTGGTTGAGGTACTGCTGCTTTATTTTTCACTCTTTTTATAGCATTATTTTGTAGAAAGAGACATTTTTAATCTTTGTTATTGTTTCTTAACCAAAGACTATTTTTAAAATTTGTTTCCTCCAGTAGGCTCAAAATGGTTGCAAATGTTCTGGAGAGGAAAAGTTTAAGGATAGCTTTTGTAGAAGAGCAAGTGTGACTACTTCCATCCATCAGGAAAGTGGGACAATCCAACACGCAGAAGAGTGCCAAGTGAAATAGAAGAGTTAAACAAAAAGTTTTCCAGTAGGAACAAAAATGTTTCCAGAAAGAAGAAGTGGAGCAGGGTATTCATCTTGGTCATCATGGCTAAACTAACACGAGCTTTACATTTTATGTGACAAGGATGAAATAAGTTACATTTCAGATCTTACTTGGTCACTGACTACTAAAAACTTCAAATTTACGTTAGCTGTTTGGAAGTACCTTCCAGGTGTTATGACTGTCCAGATGTGCACTTTCATACTTGATGTATTCCCCTGAACTGAGACAAGTTAAAGCAAATTTCAAACACTGACAGGCCTGTCAAACGCGGAGCATATAACTTATTATATCAAAGTTACTTGAAGATGATGCAGTCTATCATAAATGGAGCTTACGCATGGTATCCATAGGAGTCTTGATATGATCAGAATTATATTTCTGTGAAAAAAATTGAGAAAGTTTTAACAGAGAATTTGAAAGGAAAAAATTTTGTGTATTATCACAAAACTCTGTGATTCCCATGTTACCGAACTCACTTGGTGTTAAGGTCTCTAGACAGATGGGCTGTTGCAAGCATAACAATTCTGTTAGAACCACGTGCACTCCTTGGATTCTTAAACCTGGAAATCCTTCCTGTAGGCAAGTGTATTCTTTGTGCCAGAGTACAAGACAAGTGTAAAAACAATGCCGACTTTTTCTGAAGCATATTATCTTCACAGATTCCAGGAATGGAACATTTGATAGCCTCAAGAATTTCTGGGGGTAGAAATGCAAATCAAAATAAACATCTGCACCTGGAGAAATAAATTCTTTATTGTACCTGGTTATTGTAGTTATCTTCTTTAATACGTGAACGATGAATATTACAGTCATAAAAACACCTCAGCAACATTCTTGCTTTTACAACTATTCATAAATCTTAGGGCATATTTAAATCCAATTTCTACATCATAAATAATACGACACATACATTATTGAAAAGTAATCCTTTTATAGTACGATGCTGTGTTTGACTGCTTACAGGTGTTGGGAGCACAGACTTGCTAGGACAGACCAAGAGACACTTACAGATGACCACATATTTATACACTGGCATGAAGAAGCAGGAGTGTGGGACTGGCTTTATTTTGGCACTCCTATTCCTACAGCAGTGAAGGAAGGCTTTGGCAATTGCCAGTGAATGGCATACAACAGGGGTAAAAACCCCATTTCCTCTCTGGCTCACAATCTGGGTAGGTTTGAAGAATAGAACATGATGCATAATTTCAAAGTGACATCTAACAATGTCACCAACTTCCATCTCTCTGCACAGAGCTCATGGAATATAAAGAATAAATCCATGATAACATGACATCTGGTTTCTGAAAGTTTCTATGCAGTTTAAGTTGTGACAAACCACATGAGGAAAAAGAAGTCTTTGGGTATTGGTATGCAAATGCATCCACATTTCAATGCTTGTCTTAAGATTTCAACATTCAGACCAAGAATTAGGGAACAAAAAACTTCCAAGAGATTGCAACATATCTAAGAACAACCTGGATGTACTAGAGCTGAATTTGTCTTAAAAATCTCTCTAAAGTTAAAATTATTCACTGGAGGAAAACATAAAAAGAGTGATTGCATTTCATTCGCAGGAAAATATGTAGCAGGGATATACAGACAGAATATTTGGTATTCACCCACTATTTCTGTTACTGGATTTCGATGTTGCTTCCAAAGATAGTGGTAGACACATCTGATTCTTCAGAGGTACAGCTCAAAAAAGACAAGATACTATTCAAATAAGATCAAGATTTTGTCAGTTGAGATAAAAGATTAAGTACATTCCTTAAATTGGGAATCATGTTACATTCTGAAATAATCTAAAAGATTTCTATAAGACCATAAAAATGTTTTGGACTGAACATATTTTACCAGTACTTAATCTGTTCTGTGACATATTTTGCAATTCCTGCATTTTTCAGGAGTCAAAATTTTGCATTTTCTCATGTTCATGCTGAGTAAGAGACGATTGGAAGTTAAACTAAAAGCAGAATTCCCACTGACGTCAGTGGGAATGGGACTTCTCATTGCTTGCATTCATGGTGTGAGTCATACTAGCATAACTGTCAGATGATCACATTTCCTTTAGTCTTCTCTTCTTAATTTACCAAATTATTAGGATGAAAGGGTTATAGGATAATTCAGTCAGGAAAGGACCTTGGAAGGTCTCTAGTGCCTTCTACTTAAAGCAGCTTCAGCTCTTAGGTCAGACCAGTATTCTCAGGGTTTTAATGAACTGAGTTTTGAAAATTTCTGACAGAGTAGACTAGGCAAACTCTCTGGGGAATGCCTCTCAGCAAAAGAGTATGGGTAGAGGAAAGAAGTTGGGGGTTTTTGTTCTGTTTCTCACTGCCCAAAACCATTTTAACTGGCAATAAATTATCTTTCTTTTTTTTTTCCCCCAGGTAATGTCTGGTTTTTCTTTGAAGGTAACTGGTAAGCAATCTTCCTGTCTTGATCTTGACCAGACAAGCTTTTTCATCCTATTTACTGCCACTGTTATGTTGTAGGAGAAGGAGTGAGTGAGTGGCTGGGTGGGTGGCTAGCTGGCTGCAGGCCAAGGCTAACCCACCACAGCAATACAGACCCTTCTGATACTTCATTTGTCACCTACCATCACATTGAGTGTGACCCATTAACCACCACCCTCAGAAGCAGATCATCCAACCAGGATTTTATCTATCCTAATAAGCATATAACATCCTAATGTGCTAATTAATTCTATTCTTAAAACTTCTTTACCAATGCCTATTTGTGTTTTATGGTTTTTTTTTCAAATTGATAGTGGACTTTATACATTTTGCATAATATCTAGTAGTTCACAAGCATCATCTGCTGCCTGAAACAGAGTAGAGATTCATAGAATTATGAAAAATTGTCTGGATTATAGGTAAGGATTGAGCCAGAGACCTATCAAGCCAGAAAAAATGCTCAGCTCTTATGTGGAAGACATTACTCTCTTTATGGATTAAATGCAGGTAAGGATACACTTTGGGCCTTACAACAGTCCATCAGTGCTTTACATGGGCGCATCCAAATAGATATTTCGTGAAATTTCAACACAGACCAACATTAATTGCAGTACTTAAGTCAAGAGTTTCCTGACAAATACAACATTTTACTTTAAGAGTCTTCCAAACTCCAATCTGCTTTAGATTTTATAGTGCTGAAATTTGATATTAAATTCTTGCTGCAAATAAGTGGTGAGTTCAGAAAATGGTCTGAATTGTCAGAAGTTAAGGGCATGAGTAGCAGTGTTTCTTGACATGCATATTTCACAGGGCATGCATGTGTTAACTCTGGGAGATTACAGGTAGGAAGGCAGCCAAGAGGGCTACAGCCTCAAAATGAAATAGCAGTGTCGGCATTGCTGTGCTTGACGTCAGGAGGTCTGGAAAATAATTCAAATCTAGAAATTGATATCTAGGCCCAGGGAAAGTCAGCCTATGCCTTGTCTGTGGCTCCTGGGCTTCTGTTTATGCCCCCTGTGCATGCATGCGTCATGTTGAGCCAAAACCTGTGCACACGCATTTTTCCCGGCTGAGCAGACGAGAAGGGAAGTGCAATGTATATCAGCATCTTCTGGGTTTGAATAGCCAAGAGACTGACACAGCAGTACCAGTGACACCTCTCAGTAGGATTCACGTGTGTAAGTGAAAGTGCGTAAATGTGTAAGTATCCTATGGCATTCTGTTCCCTCTAAAAGCTTAGCAGCACTATTAACTGTCCAGGTGAAAAGCATTTGGTTTGCAACACACAGGCTTGGGAAGGTGAAGTGAAATTTAAAGCAAGAGAAGTGTACATATAAATGATAGGGAAGAGAAGCATTGTCATTGCTGCATTTCACTAATCATTTCACTTTCAGTATTACTGATGGTGGTACTGAGGAGGAACTCATTCTCCATTCTGGAGAAAACTCTAGTGTCTGTTTCTTGATCTGCCTTCTCTCTTGTTTTTTGATTTTTATTTTTTTTTTACAGGTTTATTGCTGTTTTCTAGGTGTTTATATTGAGTGAACAACAGTACTGAGGAATTAATTGACCTGCTTACTGGAGACTGAGACCCCCTCCACCCATCATGCCATCCAAGCCTAAGTTTGCTTCCCATTTGCTCACTTTCTCTCAGCATCAATGCACAGGAGCTTTTATTATCACCTGTGGTGGAATGGGAGCATCTGAAACATTCTGGTGGAAATTATCTATACCAGAAAATGATAGCACATAAATATGCTTCCAGCCCTCACTAGAACCATAGGTGCTAAAGTTAAAAAGTATAAAGCTATCAAACATATATGGTGAACGTATTTTGCAACTAATGTAAAAGTGTCTAAGAAACCATGAAGCATGTCAAAGTTCCAGGGAGCAGTTCCAAAAAACACAAATTTCTTGTTTGTCTCAGCAAGGGCCCTTGATCATAGTTCAGATGCTGCTATTGTGAACTTCATCATTCCACAACAAACAAAAGAGAAGGCCAAAAGTTACACCATTTTCTGTAAGTCAAGTCTTGTATTGTTGGCACTGCTAAGTCAGTGTCATTTATTCCACTTTCTCATGTTGTTGAGGAGGTCAGTAGGACCTAGGAAGTTTTCATACCCACCTCAAGGACTCCAGATGAACTCATAAAAGCATGTCATGGACACAAAGACTATTTTGTAGAAAACACCTTGTTTTAATGTTTGGATAGATGAAGTAACCAAGGTGTCCCCATTTTTTTTCATTACAAGCATCTAAAACATAGTGATATTCCTGATGAAAGTTTGCAATTAATATTAATATATACCTCTGTCACGTTCCCTTACAATGAGGAAGATACTTATTCTGAAATCTTTGCAAATCTTTTTTCTGTTTTTAACGCTGTGTGTTAAAACACCACAGAGATATTCACTAATTCAATTTTTTAAAATTATATTAAATTGAATTTGTCATAACAGATTCTCAACTGATAAAGGTTCATTAAGAAATATTTAACTATAACACAGATTTATTATTCATAAATAAGAAAAATATAGTAATAAGAAATATAATAATAAAATAATAAGAAAGTTAATTTCTATAAATATATCTTGAGTTGTTATATCAAGTTATTTTAATTGTTCTCTACTTTTGTGATTTTTCATAAGGATTCATTCTTTGGATAATGAGTATTTCTTGGCTTATGTCTCCATACTTAGGATTATATTTTTGAGGTTTTCCTCAAGAGCAAGGATCTCCTAAAATCATCAATTTTTAATTTTAATTGTTATACATTTTTCTAAATTTGATGTTTATTTTCTGTAAAAAAATAAACAGTTTAGGATGAAAAAAAACACCAAAACTGGGAAAACCAGGTAAAGTTAAAAGCTTTATGCAAGTGCCTCTGCTTATTTAGAATAAATGAAGAGAAAGATTTAAGTTCTGTTATGGAACCTGGCAGATGCAACATTGACCCTGTCAACTCAAACACAACACACCAGGGAAAATACAGCTATATATGAGACATGTAAGCGTGAAAGCAATGTTATGATATTTTTCCATCAGCAGTTTCCTAGCATAAATAGTCTAAAAACATATCTCATATCTGAAGTTCACTGACTAAACTCAGGTTTCCTCTGTAGATTTCTACAATCAAAGGAGAGAGACAGGCACCTTGGGAGGTTATCTCTCTGAGGAAAAGATAAATCGCCCTTTGGCAGCATCTGTCTACTAGTTCTTTACTAGATTTTGTTCAGTGAAAGAACTTTGAAGAGAAAAAATATGGACTTGAAAATATCCTACAGTGCTGGGAAAACTATGTAACAACATTTTTTCAGGTGCTTTAAAAGTGTCAGGCTTGTCTAGACATTCAAAGAGCAAGAAATTTCTCCCTCTTCAAGATAGTTATTGACGTATTGGCTGTAGTGTTTATCTGCTGTCTGTGAGTTCTGTCAGTTCTCTCTTGGAAAGCAGTCTAGGCTCAGGCACATAAAGTTGCATTTAAAGCAGTGATTTTGAGGGCAGACTGTCCCTTGGACTGTTGTTACTGAAACAGTTGTCTGCATTCCAGTTGTCATAGCAGTGACAGTCCGGAAAAGTCTCCAGAGACTTTTTGAACCCAAGTTCACAATTTGCATTCCTGGCCAAACTATATGCCACCTTAATATTCAGAGAACACTATCCAGAGGCATAAGTAGTTTAGAACAGGTCTAAATTTCCTTGGTGTTAAGGTCCTGGCTGCAACCACTGTTAGACAAGTGCAAAGCTGGCTAAAATGCACCTTTTCCCCGTGCTTTTCTTTGTCTCATATTCCGTCTAAATATCTAGTTAGTTCTTGAGGCTGCAATTTAATTTTCTTTACAGCTAATCGTGGATGAGAACACACTATCCCTGAATTTTCTTAACGATTGTCAGTTCAGGAAATTCCAGAGCTGCAAGGCAAGGTCTGCAAAACGAAGATGCCTTTTGGCTTACCTTTCTGCTCCCTATTAATTTATCTGACTTCTTGAACAAGTGCAATTGCCAATAAAAAGCTTCATAAACTGTCTTTTGATTTATGTGAAGTTTTGACAGAATTTCTCTTGGAAAAATGCCTGTCATTTGACGTCAGACCTCTTAATACATTTGCTTTTCATCTAGCGGTTGGGTTAAGCAAGCTGCCATCCGCTGAAGCCTCTGCTTCCCTCCATCACATTTCTTGAATATTTGATTCCAATGATACAAGTTTGAGGGTTCCTTTCTCAAAGGAATGGCATTCACAGCAGGACATGGGAAAATTAATTTGAGGGTACAAACACAGTCTTTCCACATCGGCTTTTTTAACGGAATGATGAATATTTCTGGGAGCTTTTAAGAAACGATCTTTTGAACACTGATATGGTTCTGTTGACTCCTTTTCACTTCTAAAATCCTTCCAGTGTGGGCTTTTGTCAGAGACTATACATCTGCATTCTTTTTAAAAGAGGTGTTCATGGTCTCATTGGTAATTGGTAGCCATTTAACCGAAGACCCATAAAACACGATGGAGGTGCTTACTGCTTTCCATTGATTCTATGGGGAGCTAGGTGCCTACATGTTGCCCTTAGAACTGCAATCATACTTGAGGCCATGTCAATCCCTCCCTTGCATCTCGGTTACATGTGTCTCAGGTGGTCCAACTTCCCTGTGCTAAAAGAATTGCTCTGTATGCAGACATTGTACATATAACGGTTATATATATTTTCATTATATACTTAAAAGGCCAAACTCAAAATAACTCACATGGGAAATGCAGAGAGGTGTAATATGCTGGAGTATATGTTGACATCCTTTCTGAAGACACAGATGGATTCTCAGTTGAAATTAGTTACTCCTACAAAACTAAATGAAGCCTGTCTGATTCAATGCTACCATCATGTTTGTAAAGTTTCATGTATATTGACAGATTTTTAGCAAAAATTCCAATAATCATTTCAGCATTACATTGCATTTCATCACTGTGCTACATTGCCTTGTAAAGGCTTGTGCCCCTGTCTTCTTTGAAAGTCTGTTTTTCTCACCTAATCTTCATCTTGCTTAAAGTAACATGGAGATCATGTGACCCCAGATACACTATAAAAGGCACAGCCTCTTTGATATGATAAGAGTGAGAAGTGACTAATCTGGAATTACAGTGCCACTGTGGCCAAATCACCACAAGAGAGAACTAAAGAAATGAAGAGAGATCAGGGTTTATCACTTCCAGTCTCCTCCTCTGAGGTCGTGTCAAACATGGCCAGGTCAATCATGACACGTTCACTCTGAAAAATGTCTGCTGAAGAAAATTTCACTTTTTCTCTGATCCACTTACTTGCCTGTGCACTGAGTCTGCAGATAAACATGTTCAGACTAACTAGACCATCTACACTGTACAAAGTACAGCTCTTTCTGCACTATGGTTATCACCACCACACTAACAAGGAAACTTTCCATTCCTGAGTGACAGAAGGCTAGTTAATGTAAACTGACATCCACCTACATATATAACTATAATATATGCCTGGTTTCAACAAATTAAAATGTGATCTTACTCCAAAACAGGGAAAATACATAAGACTAGCATATATGAGACAGTAAAATTAGTAATTTGCTATCCTCAGAGATCGTAAGACCTAGGTTGTAAAATTATTTTCATTTTTAGAGACTGAGACTTCAGAAGAGATACAGATATTTGAAAAGAGTGCAGAGAAGATCCAGAAAAGAAAAGATACATTTTTGTTTATACATATTGAAATCTCATGAATAAGCATACACATCAGAGTGTGGGCCAGCCATTGAAAAAGAGCTCCCCTGAATAGCTAGAAGATACTTCAGATTTCTAAGACCTTCTAGAAAAACTTAGTCTAATACTGTTTACTAGATTCCCTCCAAATTTTGCTGTGACCACAGCTTATGCCAGGGAAATCCCTTGTGTGAATTTGTTCATGGGCAAAAATGTCCCCTTATTTTTTTCTAGGAGCCCGTCATTTTTCAGATGATCTCTTTAGTATTATAGAACTGAGGAGCTGTTGTCAGGTATCTATCGCCTTTAAAAAGTGAAATAATCCTTACAAAGTGAAAAAGCTTTAAAAAGGCAAGTAAGTTTTAACTATATATGATTTCTCACATTAGTGCTTCTGTTTATTTAACTTTACTGAAGGGTATTTTGTGTAACTTTTTTCACAAATATTATTTTTGAAAGGTCTCAGTATTTTAGTTCTAACAATCTAAACAATGAGCACAACTGGGAGCGTGCTTCCTTATTTGCATTTGTTACTGGTAAATGGAGAGAAGAAACCCTGCAGAGTTAGCAAGTTCTTGGGAAGCTGCAGTTGAGCACAACCCATTAAAAGGAAAATGTGGGTCTTTTTGATGTTTTGGCACTGTTTCCTGAATATAGGAAAAACCAGCACAGGCTGCAGTAGATGCGTGAGCTATAATTTGTGGTGCTGTTAACATGAAGAATTATGCAAGCAGACTTTCAGCCAGTTATCAAGCCCTTTGCAGGTTAAAAATACCTCTATGCTTTTTTGCTACATGTCACGTGTTCATAAAGTATTTAGGTCTTTTGCCACTCTTTCATTGACAAGATAATTCATGAGTCTGAGTCTCAGCCTATTCTTTTGAGAAATGCCTAGTTTGTGCTTCTAGATCATGTTCACTAGAGCGATTGCAGGGATTTGTTTGTTTCCTTTGTGTTGACATGTCAATACAACTAGGTGACATTCAGCTGTGCTTTAAAAGCCCATGGTTGCTGAAGGAATAAAGCACCAGCCATCACGATGTCATTACCTGTTGTAAGGCTGCATGGTAAGTGAAGACAACAGTCAGTTAAACCCACATCAAATTTTTAGTAGGCATAAAGTAATACAATCTAAGATATATATTTGTGCCAGTGGTAGAAATCTAAACTGACCCTCGAATTTGGTGTAAATATAGGAGCTTCAGATTTTACAGTTTATTTTATCATGTAATGCCTGTCTTTAAATTCCAGGAATAGGTTACTTAGCATGCTGAGAGATACATTAGAGTAATTTTAAACTGTAGAACTATTCTCAACTCTCTTTATGAAAAGTTTTGAAAGCAATATAGAAAATCAGTACCTCCTTCACTGCTGTTTGCTTCTCATACTCTCACAACCCCTCACAAACTCGTGATTTTGAGTGTCTGGCTCCTTCTCTGTACAATGGTCCTTTGGCATGTGGGCAGCCTGATTTCTCCATATGCACACTTTCAAAGTCCAAATATGGCACAGGAAAATGTGTTCTAGGCTCGTTTGATTGCAGTGCCCAAGCCACTATCAGATGACAGTGTCAGTGTTAAAACTGATACCATCAACTTGTGCTCGAGTTGAGAAAGGACGGTCCTGGAGACGGAGAGGTCACTGCCTTCCTTTAAAGATCGAGGAAGTACGGATTCATCTTCCTTCTTAAAGTCCTGTTTTGACAAGCTTTTCTGAAGGGCAACCCCTGCTCTGGCATGCTTTGTGGGAGCTCTGAGGGAGTGTGAGGAACAACGACCGTAAGGAGAGGAGGCAGGTCTGCAAATCCCATTAGCCTGGCCAGCAAGATGGTTCCAAGTGAGCCAGAGGCCAGCGTATATGTGGACCAAGAGTAGGAGATTAATCACAGGCAGTGCTTCCACTCTGCCTCTGCTTTATGTGGAAAATATCACAGCTGATTTTCTGAAGGAGGGGAAAAAAAGAATAGATAGGGTAGACGAAAGGTTTTTAAATTCTCAGCTATAAAATCATGAAATTTGAAACATTAACTAATGATAATTTCCTGCTTTCTCATGTCCATATAATTGCCATGAACAAAATATCCATATAGAAACAACTTTGCAGTTAAAGTGGAGGGACAACATCAAACTGGCCACACTTTCTGTGTAAATTCATGAGTTCTGGGACTGTCTGACATGTTTTTGCTCTGCAGACAACGTGTGCGAGCATGGTCCATTACTCTTAGGGTGTTTGTTCCCTTTCTGAGGGGAAAACAAGTAAAGTAACAGGATTTTCTTTTTCCAGTCCTTCAGTCTTATAGGCTGTATAGCAAAGAGGAAGGCAGAGCTGGCACCTATTCCAGCCAGGAGATTAAAATCAAGACATGGTCCTTGTTCAGGCCAAGGGCCCATTGCAGTGCGCTTCTGGAGAAGTGATGTCAGCACAAGATGTAAACAAACAGCAAACCAGAGTGTCTCTTACCATGAGGCATCACCTGCTTCTGCTCTCAGAAGAACCACAAAAGAGAGATGTGGTTAAAGTAACTCCTCGCTGACTGGGCAGTTCGCTGCCGAGCTGGAGCTAGGAGCCTGGGGCCGCTGTGGATTACTCAACACATCTGGATAAAGAAGCTGACACAAAGCAGTGGAGCTGTTGAAGCTGAACAGCTTGAACACTGAGGCGGTGGTGGACTAATGACAGGCAGCAGGCACGCCTGAACCTGCTATGTCAAGGGCAGGATTTACTGACAGAGATAAGACCTCAGCCACCAGCTTTTCTGACATAAGATTCTCCCAAATTTCCTGGGTTTTCTGGAGTGGTGATACCCATCTGCACCTTCACAAGAGCATAACAAATGCCTGACAGGGACAAAGCAGTGGCCCAGTGAGGGAACGACTCTATCTGTAGCAGCAGGGGAGTACGCAAGCTTGGCTGCAGTCTCCGGTGCATCCCCTGGCAGCCCCAGCCTCCACTGTCACTGGGTTAGGAATGACAGTGATACAGAATCAGGCACCTCCCTGGGTGTAAGGATGGGCTGAGGCCAGACACCAGAAGAGCTGGACACAGCTTTGAAGGTGTCCGTGCACAATGATTTTATCTGATTGCAGATTAGTTTTTCTGTTGCTGTAGGTTTATTTTTGTGGGTTTTTTTCTGGTTTTCTTCTCAATGGTCCTCTTCATACGACCAGCTCTTTACTGGCTCTTTTCTTGTCTGCTTTTGCACTTAGAACTGACGTTTATAGATAATTGCCAATGATAACTCCAAGATCTCTTTCCTGCATTGCAACTGCGGGTTATGAGCTCAGTGTCACCTAAGTATAATTTAGGTTATCTTCTCTAGGTGCGATCTGAAGCAGGTAACAGATTCTTTGGACATGAACACAGATAAAGCCATTTTATGGTTCATAGACTACTTTCAGCTTAAATGAGAAAGTAATGTACGACCTTCTTCCTCATTCTTTCTTCATCCTTTCAGGTCCATACAAGCAGGTGTATTTTATTCACACATCTGACTACTGTAAAGAGGTATGGTAAAGAAATCTGAGCCAATGTTAAATTTTGTATGGTACTGTGGCAAGTAAGGAGATGCAAAATTTCCCAGAAAATAAATCAAAAAATTAACAGTAATTAGATTTATCTGGGTTCTTCTGCACTAAGGACACTTAAATATAGTCAGCTGGATGTAGGTGATATTGTAATAAAGAGTAAAAACACAGTAAATGGAGAGGCTGAGCAAAACCAAGGTGGGAACTGAAGACTGAAGAACAACAAAGTGAGTTACAGGAATCACCCTGCCCTGTGGCCGCAGGTCTGACAGTCATGACAGGTCATGAAGAAGAAGCTATTCCTTGCTCGTGCAACACAAATTGCTTTGTTACTCTGTTTTATTTCCTGTGACAACAAATCAAGGTACTACATGTGGCTGGAAAGTTCAGAGGTCTATGTAAAATCGGTGGTACAACACACTGTCCTTCAAGGCATCTCCCGTATATGACGTGTTTCAATCAAGGAAAAGTTGTAGATAAGATAAAGCCTAATTAAGCAAGTAATAAATTAATGCACGCTAAAGTCTTCTTTCTACTATTTTGGTGGTGCCAATAGACCTCCACAGGCGCTGAGGAGATTCTGACTTTTAGGGAAGTCCTTGAATAGTTAAACATACCTTTCCTGTCTCAACAGCAGACACTAAGAACAAATTCTACTGGAGTCGGTCTCATAGAGTCCCTCTGCTCTTCCCAGTCAGGCACCTTTCAGGAAACAGGCTGGAACAAGGAACCAGGCAGTGATCTTCGGCAGGGACCTTCAGGCGCTGCTGCCCCTGCATGTTTTGTGCTCAGAGTGCCAGACCTTGTGCCATTCGTTTTTCCCCCTTGTTCATCTTCAGCACAACCTTGTCTTACAATCTAAACTACAAAATCAAAAGCAAATTAACTAACACACTGAAATTTGATGTTTGAAGCTGAACTGCTCGCAAGTTCTGTCCATGAGCAATACTTTTATCTTACGGTTTTTTAGTTTTGTTTTTCAGAAGGTTAGCTTTTTGGGGTAGAAACTGTTATCTCCACTTGTCTAGTACCTGAATGGGTCCTTTTCTTGGTTTGTCGTTAGTCATTTACATACTGAACATGAAAAATAGATTAAAAGGAAGAGGAGAAATGCTGTGGGCAAAAGGAGGTAGAGCCCTGCTCATACACAAAAATATTTCGGCGAAGCTACTGAAGGTGAAGGGTTCTGGAGCAGAGGCTCGCGCCGAGGGACCCTTTCTCCGGTGGCAAAACCGCAGCGGCGAGGCGGCAAAAAGCGCCGAGAGAGAGAGAGAGAGAGAGAGAGAGAGAGAGAGAGGAGACCCCAGCCCCCCCCCCCTCAGCGCGAAAGCGGGAAGTGCCAACGAGCAGCAGCTCTGACTTAGCGGGGGCGGAGTCGAGTGTGACAGCGGCCAAACCCCCTCAGGGATAAGAGGGCGAACAGAGCCGGCAAACAGAGGCGGCGCAGCAGTTCGCGCGGCAGTTCGCGCGGGCAGGGCGAGCGGGGAAGGCGACTGGCAGGGTACAGCCGCCCCTTCTGGCAACTCAAGTAGAGGGCATCGCTCTTCCAGGAGATATTCTAGCCATGGTTACCACCCGTGGTAAAGCTGTTGCTCGAAGGAGTGTGGGGACCCAGACGGAGGCCCCACGCAAGAACGCGGGTGTCCAGGTCTCTGGCTGCAGGGAGTGCCTGAGCCTGGCGCTCGTACCGGAGGACAGCAGAGACAACGGCTGTGTTCATTGCGAGCAGGTGAATGACCTGCTCAGCCTGGTGGCAGAGCTGAAGGAGGAAGTGGAGAGGCTGAGGAGCATCCGGGAGTGTGAGAGGGAGATCGACTGGTGGAGCCGCACCCTGCCCTCCCTGAGGCAGAGGCAGCAGGAGGCGGCTCCACAGAAAGCAGAGAACCCCCAACCCTCTTGCCACCGAGCAGAAAGAGGGGGCCTGAGAGATGGGGGGGAATGGAAACGGGTCCCTGCTCGGGGGGGCAGGCGAATCTCCCTCCGGCCTCCCTCACCTGCCCAGTTGCCCTTAAGCAACAGGTATGGGGCTCTGGAATGTGAGGGACTGGCCACAGAGGATGTGGGTGAAGGTGAGGCTCCATCCAAGGGGTTGCCTAGAACGAGTCAGACAGCCCCAAGAATTACGACTGCCTCAACTAAGAAAAAAAGGAGGGTCATTGTCATAGGTGATTACCTTCTGAGGGGAACAGAGGGCCCGATCTGCCGACCGGACCCATCCCACAGGGAAGTCTGCTGCCTCCCTGGGGCACGGGTTAGGGATGTTGCGAAGAAACTCCCTGGTCTGGTGCGGCCTTCTGATTACTACCCCCTCTTGGTAATGCAGGTTGGCGGGGACGAGATAGCAGAAAGAAGTCCCAAGGCCATCAAAAGGGACTTCAGGGCACTGGGGCGACTGGTTGAGGGATCAGGGGTGCAGGTGGTGTTTTCCTCCATCTCATCAGTGGCAGGGGACAGCACTGAAAGGGGCAGGAAAACTCACCTGGTTAACAGGTGGCTCAGGGACTGGTGCCATCGGTCAAATTTTGGCTTCTTTGATCATGGAGAGGTGTACACAGCACCGGGCCTGCTGGCAACAAGTGGAACTCAGCTATCACAAAGGGGAGAAAGAATTCTTGGCCATGAGCTGGCGGGGCTCATTGAGAGGGCTTTAAACTAGGTTCAAAGGGGGAAGGGGATATTACCCAGCTCACTAGGGATGAGCCTAGGCTTGGAATGCCAAGGCCAGGGGTGAGATTGACAGCCAAGCTCAAGTGTGTTTATACCAATGCACGTAGCATGGGCAATAAACAGGAGGAGCTGGAAGCCATTATACAGCAGGACGGCTATGACTTGGTCGCCATCACAGAAACGTGGTGGGACAACTCGCATGACTGGCATGCTGTCATAGATGGCTACAGACTCTTTACAGACCAACAAGGAGAGGAGGGGGAGTTGCTCTATATGTGAGGGAGCAACTGGAATGCATTGAGCTTGGCCTAGGGGCAAATGAGGAACGAGTTGAAAGCTTGTGGGTTAGAATTAAGGGACAGGCTCACACGGGTGACATTACGGTGGGTGTATACTACAGGCCACCTGACCAGGAGGAGGAGGTTGATGAGGCCTTCTACAGACAGCTGCAAGCAGCCTCACAGTCACAGGCCCTGGTTCTCATGGGGGACTTCAACCACCCTGACATCAGCTGGGAAGACCATACAGCTAGGCAGGCGCAATCCAGGAGGTTCCTACAGAGCATCGATGATAACTTTCTGATGCAAGTGGTGGAGGAACCAACAAGGAAAGGTGCGCTGCTGGACCTCGTGTTAACAAACAAGGAGGGACTGGTGGAGGATGTGAAGGTTGGAGGTGGACTCGGCTGCAGTGACCATGAAATGGTCAAGTTCAGGATCCTGCGTGGAGGAAGCAGGGCGATAAGCAGGATCAAAACCCTGGACCTCAGGAGGGCTGACTTTGCCCTCTTCAAAGAGCTACTGGGAGGAATCCCGTGGGCCAGGGCTCTCGAAGGCAGGGGGGTCCATGAGTGCTGGTCGCTCTTTAAACAACACTTCTTCCATGCACAGGAGCAATGCATCCCCCTGAGAAAGAAATTGAGCAAAGGAGGCAGGAGACCTGCATGGTTAAATAAGGAGCTTCTAGCGGAGATCAGGCAGAAGAGAAAGGTCCATGGAATGTGGAAAGAGGGACAGGCCACTTGGGAAGAGTACAGAAACATGGTGAGAGCATGCAGGGATGCGACGAGGAAGGCCAAGGCTCACCTGCAATTGAAGCTGGCAAGGGATGTCAAAAACAACAAGAAGGGCTTCTTCAACTACATCAGCAGCAAAAGGAAGGCTAGGGACAACGTGGGGCCGCTGCTGAATGAGGCGGGTGTCCTGGTGACGGAGGATACGGAAAAGGCAGAGCTACTGAATGCCTTCTTTGCTTCAGTCTTCAGTGCTAAGACTGGCCCTCAGGAATCCCAAGCCCCGGAGGTAAAAGAAGAAGCCTACAAAGAGGACGACTTTCCCTTGGTTGAGGAGGACTGTGTGAGGGATCGCTTAAGCAATCTGGACGTCCACAAATCCATGGGCCCCGATGGAATGCACCCACGAGTGCTGAGGGAGCTGGCGGATGTCATTGCTGAGCCACTCTCCATCATCTTTGAGAGGTCCTGGAGGACAGGAGAGGTGCCCGAGGACTGGAGAAAGGCCAATGTCACTGCAATCTTCAAAAAGGGCAAGAAGGAGGACCCAGGGAACTACAGGCCGGTCAGCCTCACCTCCATCCCGGGAAAGGTGATGGAGCAGCTTATCCTGGAGGCCATCATGAAGCAAGTGGAAGAAAAGAAGGTTATCAGGAGTAGTCAGCATGGATTCACCAAAGGGAAATCATGCCTGACCAATCTGATAGCTTTCTACGATGACATGACTGGCTGGGTAGACGAAGGGAGAGCCGTGGATGTTGTCTACCTTGACTTCAGCAAGGCTTTCGACACAGTCTCCCATGATATCCTCCTAGGGAAACTGAGGAAGTGTGGGCTGGATGAGTGGTCGGTGAAGTGGATAGAGAACTGGCTGAATGGCAGAACTCAGAGGGTTGTCATCAGCGGCGCTGAGTCTAGTTGGAGGCTGGTGACAAGTGGTGTCCCCCAGGGGTCAGTACTGGGCCCAGTCTTGTTTAACTTCTTCATCAACGACCTGGATGAAGAGTTAGAATGTACCCTCAGCAAGTCTGCTGACGACACCAAACTGGGAGGTGTGGTAGATACACCAGAAGGCTGTGCTGCCATTCAGCGTGACCTGGATAGGCTGGAAAGCTGGGCAGAGAGGAACCTGATGAGGTTGAACAAGGGCAAGTGCAGGGTCCTGCACCTGGGGAGGAACAACCTCATGCACCAGTACAGGCTTGGGGTGGACCTGCTGGAGAGCAGCTCTGTGGAGAGGGACCTGGGTGTCCTGGTGGACGACAGGTTAACCATGAGCCAGCAGTGTGCCCTGGCTGCCAAGAAAGCCAATGGGATCCTGGGGTGCATCAAGAAGAGTGTGGCTAGCAGGAGGAGGGAGGTTCTCCTTCCCCTCTACACTGCCCTGGTGAGGCCTCATCTGGAGTACTGTGTCCAGTTCTGGGCTCCCAAGTTCAAGAAAGATGAAGAGCTACTGGAGAGAGTCCAGCGGAGGGCTACGAGGATGGTGAGGGGACTGGAGCATCTCCCCTATGAGGAGAGGTTGAGGGAACTGGGCTTGTTCAGCCTGAAGAAGAGAAGGCTGCGAGGGGACCTTATAAATACCTACAAATATCTGAAGGGTGGGTGTCAGGAGGATGGGGACAAGCTCTTTTCAGTGGTGCCCAGTGACAGGACAAGGGCCAATGGGCACAAACTGAGGCACAGGAAGTTCCGTCTGAACATGAGGAGGAATTTCTTCCCTCTGAGGGTGACGGAGCACTGGAACAGGCTGTCCAGGGAGGTTGTGGAGTCTCCTTCTCTGGAGATATTCAAGACCCGCCTGGACGGGGTCCTGTGCGGCCTGCTGTAGGTGACCCTGCTTCGGCAGGAGGGTTGGACTAGATGACCCACAGAGGTCCCTTCCAACCCCTACTATTCTGTGATTCTGTGATTCTGTGATTCTGTAATATATGTCATTACTCCAACTAGGTATAGAAATGTAATCTGTTTTCTCGGAGGTGTGCAAATACATGTCTGTAATTCAAAGATGTATGACTAACACATGTGTATGTTTCTTTTTAGGCCTGGTTGAGATCTAAAAAGGCTGGTGCTTGGATTTGATTCATGCATTGCACATCTTCATCTCTTCATTATGGTAATCCTTGTTGTCAGACTGCAATGCTTTAGATATTAATCATATTTTGTATCATCTGCACCATATATTATACTGCCTCATAACTTCCAAAAACTACTCTCCTTATAAAGAAAAGTAATAAAAAATTTTAAGGAATGGTGTAGACACTGATACATGTAGTCAAATGTGCTCACTTCCCCTAAACATACTCCCATGAACAGAGAACACAGAAAACATGTGTGTTCTCCAGGGAATACTACACAACTGTAATACTCATTTACTTTCATTATTTTTCTCAGGTCATCTGTCTTTCCATGAGTTGATGTGGTAGGAATGTATTATGGAGTCATCAGTTTCTTTAAAGAATAGGAGACAGCAATTTTCTGACACCTGTACTGTTTTTGGGACACTCGTGGCTCATTGCTTTGGAAAATCTGAAGACAGCTCTGCCTCAGATGAGCCTTTCTAGACTACACAATGACTACTGCATGCTCTGTGGCTAGAATAAAAAGCTTTGTCAAGACTGGATGGATCTTCAGCACAAATACCCACCTGGCTGAGAAGCTTAACTTCATTTCTGCAAAAGACATTTGATGTTTTGAAAAGGCTTTTGGGGGGATGAAAAGCCAAACCCACTGTTTCCACCAGAGGAGCATATGCATGTTTCTGAAATGTGTTGTGCTTGTCAGGCTCCCTTGCTCTACAACAGCCTGCTGAGGAGCGCTGGAGCCTGGGAGCTGGTGAAGCACCCGGAAGGCTGGCAGTCTACATCTACCTGGGTGTATTGTAGGACCAGGGAACTGTAAGGAACCCAACTATCAGACTCTGTCACATCTTCAGCAGTAGAGGAAACAATAAAATAGCTACAGCTCTGTGTTACTGGGTCACAATCCCAGTGTTACATGCAGAAATCTTTCTATTAAACTTAGTGAAAAGATAATACAATTGATATGCAATTATTTTAGAAATGAAAGTGATGGGTTCTGTACAGTGTGATTGCTGGAGCCACTATTTTCATTACTTGGATAGTTGGTGAACATTTGCAAGTCCCAGAAAGTTTAATGAATTTTCCAAAGACATTCATATTGAAAGTATGTTCCTTTTCAAATGTAAAGTCATTAATCTGCTTTCAAAACACTGCTTTCTTCCTTAGGGATCATTCAGAGTACCACTGGAGACAGAGGAAAGCAAAATTATTAATACTGACTTTAATGATTAGTTCCTCAGTATTATTAACGTTCTCATGTAAATAGCAGAGTGCCACTAGAAGGCATTAAAAAGATCCAAAGAGAACCACAGAATCGTTTGTATAGGACCCAGAAGCGACCTCTGAAGTAGGGCCAGCTTTGAAGCTAGATCCAGTTAGTTGGATCAAGTTATTCAGTCACCTCCAATTACACTGCAACTGCCCTTGAGGATGGGGGTTCTACAGCCCATCATTCCCATTCTACAGGGGGATCCATTTCAGTGCTTGACTATCTTTGATGTGAAAAACTATTTCCCATTAGCTAACTGGAATTTGCAGCTTGTGGTCTTTGTTCCTCATTATTTTGCTGTGCATCTTCAAGGAGAATCTGGCTTCACCTTGTCTATAACCTCCTATGAGATAGATAACCTCCTATGAGATAGATAGAGTCAATGTTAAGATTACTCTCTTAACCTTGCCTTCTCCAAAGAAGCACAAACCCAGCTCTTTCAAACCATGTGTACATGTCATGTACCTCCTGATCGTCACCTCCTAATCCTTGCCCTGGACCCTCCAGTGTTTCAATGTCTTTCTTGTACTGGGGTGCAAACCTGGGCATTTCCAGATGGAGCTCACAAGGGCTGAATAGAGGGAAATAAACAATCATTTTCCTTATCTGCTAGCTACAGTCTTGTTAACATAGATCAGTGTAATTGCTTCAAAGGCAGACAGCTGATTAACGCTAGGACTGCTGGGACCCCCAGGCCATCTTCTGCCAAGCTATTTTTTTATGTTAAGCCCCAGCCTGCACTGCTGCATGAGGTTATTTTATCCCAGATGCAGGAGTTTGTATTTACTTCTTTTTAAATACGTGAGGTTCTTGTCTGCCTAGTTCTCCAGCCTGTCCAGGTCTGTCTGAATCACAGCCCTGGCCTTCCTTCATGCAGGTCTCTCCCCATGATGTAGCACGGACCTCATACTTGCAGAGGGTATATTCCACTCCTGCAGCCACTGAACAGTATTAGCCACTGGGGAACACCATTTGGAACTGGCTTCTGGTTGGACTTTGTATTGCAAAACCCTCTGTGCCTGTCAACTACTCATACACCAGACTAGAGGAAGCATAAATTGTTTGGGGTTATCTGTTCCATATCGCTATTTAATAGAAACTGGTTAAACCATTTTTTCCGAGTTCCTCACTGATTCCTGTTCCTGAAAATATTCTCCACTCCTATCAAGTAAACCTCCAGTTTAACCGACTCTGTCGACACATGCTTTTGAACACTTTTCTTATCTGACTTTCAGGTTTCCTATTTTACTAGCTGAAACAGAACCAAAACCTCGCCACAACTGAAAGTGCAGCTATCTGCTACCATGAGATAGCAGAGGGCACATACACACACAGTAGAAGAGAAGCAAAATCTTCTGGCTGCTTGCAAACTCACTTTGTTTCTTAGAGGCTTTCATTTGCTCTACGATTTAAGCATGGATGACAAACAGCAACAGAAAGTACTATATTATACAGTTTTCTCAAATGCTAAATATATATATGGATTTCATTAGGTTTTCGTTAGTTCAGTGGAAAGCCCATCTGTGGACTCCAATGGACACAAAGTAGTAAAATGGAATCCAAACAGAACATCTGGTAAACTACAGAGAAAGTTCAAACAGAAAGTGACCTGTGATCGACTTCAGAAAAAGAAAATTTCAAAATGGAGAAAAAGCACGCTTTCAATTCATGACTCAATAAAAAATACCCTGTTCATTAGCATGCACTTTGCATAATAGGAATTGTACAATCGAAAAAGAACTTGTTTGCATTCATTGGGAATAAGCTCTCAGTATTTCATTTTAGTAACATACTCCATTACGCAAAATAGGTTGTTTCATTTCACTGAGAAACTCTGCATCCATGTATGTGAGAATTTGATTAGTTCTCACTTTTAAAGCACTACTGACACTAATTGTACTGTTTTACAGACATACTTGTACCTCAATGCCTGTAGATTTTTAAGAAGCACTTTAAGGCAATTCCAACCAAATGTCCTAAGGCCTGATGGTTCTCTGTGATAGAGTGTAAATTGAACCAAGAAACCATTGTCAATGATGACAGGAACTTCTGAACACTGAATTGACAAATGTAGCCTTTAAATAAGCTTTTATTATTCACATCTCTGTTCCATGAAGTGACCCAAGATCATGCAGCTGCCCCAGGCCCCTCACTCCTAAATAAACACCATTGCTCTCAGCATGCAATAACTTACTTAGTAGCCTGCTGACAGCCTGAAACAGGAATTCACAATATTGATTAAGAACGCACTGGCCTCTATCAGTTCTAGTAGTTTAACAGAATTTTCAGTAATTCAGCCTATATAAAAGTTGAAGATAGGTGACAATGGCGAAGCACTTGAATCATGGATTTTTCTCTTTCTTTACCTGTGTGAAGACAGACTGTTTGCTATGAAGACATTTCTTGCTGAAAAACAAAAGGCTTTAAAAATCCCAGGTTCACACAAGCAGTGGAAAGCCAAAACACAAATTTAACTTCTTTTCCACTGCTCACTCCGTGCCTTAAATCTTTCAGACTCAGCTAATATGAGAGAAGTCCAAAATGTAAGATTTCTTTCGCTCGTGTAGATAGATTACGAAGCCAGTTTCAGAACAATGTAACAACAACAATCCTAGCTGTAATGACATCCATAAATCTTCATACCAGGGGGAGAACGAGGTGTTAAATCAGGTAAATTTATGTTGTAATTTGTTCATGAAATCTTAAGTTGGCAGCTGAAGGGAACTATTCATATGTACTTTTTTTCTTAAAATTACAAGAACAGATATTATCATAAAACCTGAATATGTGACTTTGCCTCTATTTTTAGGTCTATTGAAGGCCTAGAAAATGTCAAGAAAATGTATTTTTCTGGAAAATATCTGTGCGGTGGACATGAACATGTTGAATGAGATTTCCAGAGCACTGAACCAGCTTGTCAGCTGGTGTAAATTAATGTGATTTTAGCATACTCAAGGAATGTATGCTAGCATCATCTGATAGCTCTGTGGAACAAAAAAATTGTTTGTAAGAGCATTTTTAACTGTTTCTTTTAAGGGTAAGACTTTGACATGAGTCATGTGTACAAGAAGTTTCCTGAGATTTTCCTTTATTTGCCTCATTATCAAGGAATCTTGACTGAAATTAAGTGCCTGAAAAAGATTCTGATTTTCTTTATTGCTAGAGCAAAGTAAAGATGTATTAGTGTCACAACCTCTTCAAATATTTATTATATTTTTGTCTTTTGGGGAAGATATAAAAAATTAATTAGAAAGTGGATAATTTAATCCAGTAACTGCTCTTTACCAACTGAAAAACTTGTGTAGAGGTTGAGTGTTCAGACACTGAATGCTGTCCTTGTGTAAGAAAACATCTGTTTCTTCAGAACTTTAAGAAGAAAGAAAGGGTTAACACATACATCATTCTAGCTGTTCTCAGTTACAGCTGAATCAGTCCTTTTTTCCTTATCCTATTACATTTTTGATCTCTAGCTCTTTTTTGTGACAGAGGCCCCCAGTGTTATTTACTTTTGCCATTTTTATTTGCTTCTTGTTGTTATATAAACTCTGCTTCTTGTATAGAAATAAAATATTAATCCTTTTTCCATTTTCTTCATTGATGCTTGTATTTTAATCATGATCTTTTATTTTATCCTATACCTTAAACAAGTATAATCTTCTGTTATCTTTGCTGGATTCTTCTTAATTATTCTTTCTATCCCCCTTCACTAGTCCTGCAAGTGAAGCATACCAGTGATGCTTCCTTACTTGCAGGCATAGACTACGTGGCCTTCAAAATACTCTGCCACAGTATCTGTCACTCCACTGCAGAGAGAAGGGAAGTCCTTTGAATCCACTGCCATACTTAATGACTTGCTTGTATCGTGTCTGGAGAATTAAAGCCTACATTGATGATAATTCTGTAATATTATGAAGTTTGAGTGAGTAGCATGTTGTCTTTGTAGGTAGAGTGCAGGCTGAAGAATTACAGGGACTTCACTGGGTTTTTAATGGGTTTTGAAACTTGTCCAACTTGTCAATAAGAAGCTTTGGACCTCACAATGAGTAAACAATTTTTCAGTGCTTGATGAAGCAAGGGAATAGTTGTTGGATATTCTATTCATTTTCTTGACAGGTAAGAACCATATAGGGTCCTTCCCAAAGGACATTAAGATTTCCAAACTGGGACGCAGCAGGTAATAGGCTGATGGGAGGAAAGCCAAGATCACAATCAAGTCACTGAATTATAAACAGAAGATTCAAAGGTTGAATTTGAATCCACCCCCAAATGTAAGACTAGGAAAGGAAATGTGGTTCCCCAAGTCTGTTTGGATACCCAAGTCTATTTCACAAGCATATGCATAAATAGGACGATATGAGGACAAGTACCTCATATAACTCCCCTCACAATGAGGAACGCTGAGGTGTATGTCTCATTCTGGCCACCCGACCATGCAGAGAAAGGCTAGCTTATCTAGATGCTAATTAAAGAGATGCATCACTTTCTTTTGTTCCTCTTCAATTCTTCCTCTAAATCTTTTCTGTGTATTAGCATTGTCCTTTAGGGCAACAATCAGAAAACATAGGAGGACCATTGTCCCAATTCACATCATAGAGAGTAGCAAGGAGTGTTCCCTGAGCCACATACATTGATTCAGACACAGTAACAGAAAAGTCTGAGAGAAAGAAGTGTCTGCTAGTGGTCATTATTCACCAGGCAAGATGTCTAATATGCCACGAGACCACATGAAAGATAAAAGGGTGAAGCAGTGGTGTGAAACACTCCAGGCCCAAGAAATAGTAACAAAGCTCAGGGAACTTTCAGTTCTAGAGATACGAAAGAGGTCTTCATGATCACAAATGGCAGGGAGGAGGCAAACTGTCTGACTGCTAGCTCTTCCAACACAAGAACTAAGTGTCTGCAGATGAAACCAGCAGTAGTCAGGATCAAAACAAACAAGAGCAAGTGGCTGTGGATAGTGAACGGAGACCTCCGTGAGAGAGAAAAATGTTTGCGTGGTTTTAACGGGAAATTGAACAGCTACTTGCAATACAGATCTACTGTGGTTGCTTGATAGACAGAACACTTCAGGTTTAAGGGATAATAAAAAATAGTTAGCAGCTAGCAGAATACTTGGGGAAATGTCACATGTACCTGCTCTGTTCTTCCTTCATGCCTATGTTTAAGGCTGCTGGTGGAGACAGTATACTAAGCAAAACAGATCCTTAGTCTGCGTTCATACAGCTCTTCTCATGTTTCTATTCAGCTACTAATCACCCATCTGTGTCTTGTTTTTCAGACTCTTACAGTTCTATATTCCTACAACTTCTTCCAAAATGGGTTTAAAGACTTAATTAATGAGCAATCGTGGTAAATGTCCACCTTCTCCCCATTCTGGAGAAGATGCAACTATGAGATCAACACCCAAAGAGAGAAGCAATGTATTGTGCTTTATGTCCCACCTGTGTCATTTGAGCTATATTTCCTGTTTAAATCCTTTTCTTCTGAAGGATCATATGTCAGTGCAAACCTCCAAAGCAGAGGATTAGTTTATCTAGCTATGTTACTACTCTTCATATTTGTGACACTGACATCACAAATCATTAAGATATCTGAGTAACCTCTTTGTCTTTGCGTTTGTCTGTTCTCAAGAGATTTTGTTTCTCTTTGTTTTGCAAGTTGCTCTGAATGTGAAATAAAAATCAGGTAGGCTTCTTGCTATAATGAAGACTTGGAAGAACGCTGAAGAGGTGAAAGTAATCTAAAACAAGTAAGTGGGAAGGTGAAATTGCTACGAGGAAGAAAAGAGAACACAGAAAAGGGAATATGGTCACCCACTGAAGAAGGGAAGGAACGTGAACTGGGTAAGGGTTGTCTTGACTCGTAGCTGTCTGAAATAACTACTTCACAATAACCGTTATATAATGACTCCCTGTGAGGACACTAATTCAGCATAAAAAAGACTTTAATCCAGAATAATGACTCCACTAAGACTGTAGAAACAGCTTAGTCAATTTAGCTTTATTGTGGAATAAAGTGCTTTTTTTCTGAAATAATGTTTTCACATGGGAACTTCTCTGAAACAGTTAAATTCTATTGGAATATCTTCTTGGTATGAGATTTGCTGCTCATTTCCTGCTATCTAGATGAGGTTTCAGCATGTTTCTTCTCGATGAGAGCTAATATCAAGGCCTGACTCCATTTTCATTTATATAGCACCATTTTATACGAACATACCCAAGTAACTTTCTTGGAGTAATTCCTGGTTTAATCTGGTATGAGACTAATATCAGGACTTTACAGTTGTTTGAATAGTTGCTTTCTCTTTTTAACAGCCAAGCTGGAAATAAGGGTTGGTCCAAACTATAAATACTTTTGTTTTTTATCCTTGATGAAAAGAAAATGAAGTAAAAATAGTTTAATGCAATACAACACATCGCATTTGGCCCGAAATTAAACATTTCGTATATCCTAAGTAAAACAAAGAAGTGAGGATTCACAAAATAAAAATTCCTTAAACTGCTGCTATTTTCTTCCTCCGCCTCTCCCTCACTAGTTCAAGGTCAGACTTTTTACTCGTACTTGGAAAAACAGGTCCAGCTACCACAGTTTTAAACTCCTTTCCAGAAAATTCCTTAACAAGCAGGCTATACACCATTCTGAGAGGAAAAGTGGCCTCCTTTCCTGTGATGTTTTTACACCCACCTTAAATAACATTCATCATCACACAGAAGTCAGATTCACCTGATTAAACTCAGATGTCTACATCTAGATATCCTCAGCCTGCTTTAAATAACAGCAAGAAATAAGCATTTTGAGAATTTGATTCTTCTTAAGTTCCAAAATAACTATGACATCTTTCTTTGACCTTGAAGACCTAAATGTGCATCCCCTCCTTATGTCAACAAGCTCTTTTACTGTATGCCAGACAGCCTTTCACATTACAGAGGACACTTCTGTCTACACTGCCCTCTACAATGCCAGATCTCCACCTGACTCATACAGATCATACTAGCACTCTGTTACTCTTTCACACCAGTGAGCTGGACAGATACTGACATTTGTTCAAGTGTCCCAGAGTCCAGTTTATACATTTGCCAGGTTGAGGAATCGCTTGCTGCTTTCCAGTTAGACTTAAGCCAGGGTAAGTAAAATGAAGATGCAAACATTTATTCATATCTGTAACAACAGTTCATGTGATTTAAACATTAGGATCTTTATTGCTTTTGCCTGAGCGTGGAACAAGTCCTGACAAGAGGCACAAGTGTAACATGGAGACATAGAGACACACTGGATGCTTAAAGCAAAGTGAGATGAATCCCTAGTCTAACCTGCAAGACAAACATCTGAATCACGAGAGAAGAGGGCTATTCCTATCGTTATGTATTCCATATCAGTTTCTCTTAAAATAGTTCATGCAAAGCAGAGCAGTTACAACAGGAGTATTCTAACACTTCACCTCACAAAATCTTACAGCTTGATGGCACTCAAGACAGAGGAGGAAGATGCTGAGTCAGATGGTTAGAGTGGGCTGAGACTTGAGGGCTCTGCCTGTTAGGTGGTTCATGTAGCCATATGGATATATAAATACTAAAGGAGATGCCTCTAAAGCCCTCATGTCAGACCCATATTACTCCACTTTCACATAGCCATTGGCAGAAAGAAAGACGGTGAGGCCTTCTATTTGATTGTAAACTGGGCTGCAATCCTTTTTTCCGCTGACAATGTCAAAGAGCAAATTCAAGAGTCTGAATTTGACTCAAGTGTGCATTTGAAATCTGTTGGCTAAAGGGGAGAAGAAAATCTGCATGTGTTAGTAGCTAATCTAGCAGAGAAAGCTAGCTAGAATCCGCCCCCCCTGTAGTTAAGTAGATCTAAACGTATAAACCAAATTGATTTACAAATAATCAGTAAATTCAGACTGAATTTGTAAATTTTGAAATAGTTGAAACCGTACTTAGATTTTAAGACATCCAATGCTGGAAAAATATCTTTAACTGTAGGCGTAATTAGTCTGAGATGCCCTCAGTAGCTCTCCCAAATAATGGACAGATCTTCTGTATCCTATTTGTTTTATGACACCCTTAAATCCATCAGCAGCCTATGGGATTCTCAGCTAGCCTAGATAACTCTGCACTAGACTATGGTTACATCCATGGCTGCAGTATGGACATAAGCACTCACTCCCCTTCAATTACCTGGCAACAGGGGGAGGTCTGCTGTGTAACACAATGCTGATTTCATATGTTTTGCACATATTTTTTAAGGCATTATCTAGTTGCATAATTTATAATACCTCCTTCCCCACCTGAGCTTGTATAAATCAGTGCTGGAGTAAGCATTTGGGATGACCCAAATGAAATGTCAGGAAGTTAATGAAGTCTCCCTTTCTTTTACTCTAAGTAGATCCCAGTCTCAGTAGAGGAAGCAGTCCACCACTGATGCCAGGAAAGAAAAGGAGGGTGAGAATTGTGCTGCTGAGGATTTGCGAGGTGTAGAGCTATTTTCATATTGCTGGATGAAAAATCTGTTGCTAAAAGAAGAGTAGGGAATGAATCCATTTCCATGAAAGTGGAGGAATGTTGGCTTCAATAGTTTTAAATGATCCAATAAAAATGTTACTTTTTCATTACTCTGCCTATGCTCACTTTTAACTTGGTCTCCATAAATTGCTGACATTTCATGACAGCTTTGCCCTGGGCATTTCATTTTCATTATCAGTGATTTTTTTTTGATATGGAGAAAAAGGCATTACTACCTGAGCAAAAACAAGTTACAGACTTGAAGAATACGTGCTATATGTCATGGAATGACAGAGTTCTAGGACATTCCAAGTGTGTGAACATAAAAAAATAGTCATTAAATGTTAAGACATAAGCCAGATCTGAAATGCCAGAACGAAGTGCAAGTATTCAAAAATTCTTGATTAAGAACTGTGTATTTCGTGGATTCATTTCATGTTCATCTGGAAAAGCAGATATTATAGTGTTTCCAGAAAGCATGCTTTCACTTTATTTAGATTAAAAAAAAGAAAAGAAAAGTGTAAATCTTGACTGAATTAATAGTACAGAAATAATGTATTCTTCACTGCGTGTAATTTGGCCAGTTTCTCATCAAAGCTGCATATAAAATCCCATCATGTAACAACAGGATCATTTTAAGCAGGCCTCATGCTGTCTAGCAGTGACGATGTGGGATTGAATGCAGTGGAGAACTCAGTCCACAGTATCAGTTTCCAAACAAGGTTACTGTATGGGACTGTATTTGCCGCTCTACAGACATTTCGAGTATAAAGTTCTGTTGTATTCAGTCCAATGCAGCTTTTTAAGGACATATTTATGGAAAATCATTCCTCAAGACTGTCTGTTGACTGAAGAGCTAAGGGACTGAAGCTGTCAATTGTAACAGAAGCACCAGTCCTTCCAGATGAGCATTTGAGAACCTGGCTTTACTGTGGGCCACCACAGTGGAAGAACACTTGATAGTCCCTCACACAGAGTCTTGAAGTATTCTTTTGTTGACCTTGGCAGTTTGAGACTGCTTGCGTCCAGCTCATTTGAAAAGCTACATTCTCCCCTGCATTGTGCATTTAGTTTTTTGTAAGGAATTATCAGCTGGCATTTAGATGACATTCCTTTACATCACTGTCTATTTGCAATGAAAAAGAGCTATTTTGTTTGACTGGAAGAGGAAATATCCTCTGCAGCTCATTTCTGCTGTCTCACTGGCAGAGATATTTGGTGTGTCAGATAACAAAGGTGAGAAAAGCAAGGGAAAGAGAAGGCCGCATGTGACTATTGTAGAACTTTCTTTCCTACCTCTTCTTTTTTCTCCTTCCCTTGTCCTCATTCTTCACTGCAGCTGAGGGTCCCACATGAGCAGGAAAGGAAGGATGAAAATAAAAAGAGAGAAACAGAGGCTATAGGGAGTTGGCTATTTCGTTCTCACTATATATGAAGTCCTATACATGAAGTTTTTAAACCATGTAATAGTTCTCCCACTCCATTTTGCCTTCAAAGTTTGTGTTTCAAAAATGAAGACATGAATAATGTTGAATCTGGGAAAGCTAGGTGGAATTTCTCTCCTCAGCATAATTTACAGAGAGTCGGTCTTCAGGTTTTGTTGTTTTAACAGCACCCTGAAATTGTGATCCTAGATTAATCAAGCTCTGAAGGGTTGTCTGCAACAGCCAATGTCAAACTCACTGATAAACAGTTGATCTTATTAGCATGGAAAAATTCAGGGTGAGACAGAGGTAGACAAATTTTGTGTCTTTCCCTATTTGTCTTCACAGCATACTGAATCCAAAGCATTAGACTGAATGGAAACATCCTGAATTTTGTGACTGGATTTGAAACAAGTTAGCTATCACACTGTACCTACCTAAATAGGTGCCGTTTTGGTAGATGATGTTTACTAATTTTAAAAATTATATGAAATATTTACTCAGTGTGTAAATTTTATCTCTCTGTTCTATAATATCTATTACCTCAAAAAAAGGAGCTGGAAATACTTCAGTGAAACATTTTTTCATCAGAAGATTTTTTTTCTCAAGTCTATTGTAAATTTTTTTCCAGAGCACCGTAAGATCACAGAGATTGGAAGGGACCTATGGAGGTCGTCTTGTCGAACATCCTGCCCAAGGCTGGCCTAGCCAAATCAGGAGGCTGAGGGCCATGTCCTGTTGGGTTTTGAACATCTCCAAGGAAGGAAATTCTCTTCAGGCAGTCTATTCCAGTCTGAACATCCTCATGCTGATCTTTTTTTTCTCTTATAACCAATGCAATTTTTCCATCTTTTGCAGTTTGCCTCTTTTCCTATCTGTGAACCCCTACAAGTTTTCTAGGTCTAGCCTCTTTGCATTATCTTACCAGGTAAACATCAATAAGATCTATTCCAAAGCCCTCTCTTCTCCAGGCAGAATTAACCCAGCTTCCTCAACCTCACCTTTCATAGCATCATAGAATCAATAAGGTTGGAAAAGACCTCTAAGATCATCAAGTTGAACCATCAACCCAACACCATCATACCTTCTAAACCATATCCCGAAGTGCCACATCTACATGTTTTTTGAACACCTCCAGGGATGGGGACTCCACCACTTCCCTCGGCAGCCTGTTCTAATGCCTGACCACTCTTTCAGTAAAGAAATTTTTCCTAATCTCCAATCTGAACCTCCCCTGATGCAACTTGAGGCCATGGCCTGTCAACCTATTGCTAGTTACTTGGGAGCAGAGACCAACACCTGCCTCACTACAACCTCCTTTCAGGTAGTTGTAGATAGTGATAAGGTCTCGCCTCAGCATCGTCCAGACTAAATAACTCCAGTTCCCACAGCCACTACTCATAAGACTTGTGCTCCAGACCCTTCACTAGCTTCGCTGGACCTCTCTGGACACGCTCCAGCAACCCAATGTTCTCCTTGTAGTGAGGGGCCCAAACCTGAACAAAGTATTTACAGTGCGGCCTCACCTGTGTTGAGTACAGGGGGACGATCACTTCCCTTGTCCTGCTGGCCACACTACTCCTGATAGAAACTAGGATGCCGTTGGCCTTCTTCGTCACCTGGGCACACTGCTGGCTCATGTTCATCTGGCTGTCAATCAGCACCCCAAGGTCCATTTTCTGCCAGGCAGCTTTCCAGCCACTCCTCCCCAAGCCTGTAGCGTTGCATGGGGTTGTTGTGACCCAAGTGCAGGACCTGGCACTTGGCCTTGTTGAATCTCATACAGTTGGCCTCAGCCCATCAATCCACTCTGTCCAGATCCCTCTGCAGAGCCTTCCTACCCTCCAGCAGCAAACTACTCCCATCCAACTTGATGTCATCTGCAGACTTACTGAGGGTGCACTTGACCCCCTCATCCAGATCACTGGTGAAGATATTAAGCAGAACTATCCCCAATACTGAGCCCTGGGGAACAGGACTCGTGACTGGCTGCCACCTGTATTTAACTGCATTCACCACAACTCTTTGGGCCCAGCCATTCAGCCAGTATTCTACTCAGCAAAGAGTATACCCATACAAGCCATGAGCAGCCAGTTTCTCCAGGAGAATACTGAGGGAATCGGTGTCTAAGGCTTTACTAAAGTCCAGGTAAACAACATGCACAGCCTTTCCCTCATCCACTAAGCGGGTCACCTTGTTGTAGAAGGAGATCAGGTTGATGAAGCAGGACCTGCCTTTCACAAAACCATGCTGACAAAACAAATCACAGGCCTGATCACCTGGTTGTCCTGTACATGTTGCACAATGACACTTAGGGTGATCTGCCTCACAGCCTTCGCTGGCACCAATGTCAGAATGACAGGCCTGTAGTGCACCAGATCCTCCTTCTGGCCCTTCTTGTAGATGGGCCTCATGTTTGCCAACTTCCAGTCAACTTGGACCTCCCCCATCAGCCCAGCCTGCTGACAAATGATTGAAAGTGGCTTGATGATCATGAAGTGATTCTGGCTGAAGTATATAACCAAAATTTAACTATGAAATATTTTCCTTTTTAACAAAAACCATTCAATGTTTTAGGTTTTTGAAAACTAAGAATTGATCATGTAACATGCTTGAAAATTGAAATATGTCCTGCTTTTGAATTACTTTTGAAGAAGTATGTTGTCGTTGGTTAAAACTTCTGGCAATTCCTGAGAGCAATTGTCAGACTTCTACAGTACTTGAATCTGGTGTTTAATAACCTAACATAATACTTGTTAGCAAATCCACCAAACGAACAGACAGGTTTTCCAAGGGTAAAATCTTTATTGCTTTCCTTATGCTGGAGGTCTCCACTTGTTCTTGGAAGGGATTACTTTCAGCAGTAAACTAACCAAGCCCATGTTTTAGAAAGCCTTGAGCACTACAGACTTTTCCAAGTGAAAAGTTCTATTGACGTCATTAGGAATCTCATCTGAGTAAAAGACTGGGAATTTGAGGAAATTCACAGTTCTCAAGATTTTGGGACATAGTTTGCATATCAGACAGTAACAACCCCATAAATCACAAAGATTAAAAGATGAAATGCTGCCAGTTTTGTAATTTAATAAAAGGGTATTCAAGGAAGGAACTGAACTAACTATTCACTCTAATATTTTAAACATATTTTTACTGATTAAAGTAACTCCCTACCCTGGGTGTGACCCACACATAAGCTTTTAATTTAACTTAAATGGCACCAGCTTTTATCATTTCATTTCTGGACATTCTGCTATGGCTGTATTTCTCAAACAGCATGGTTATAATATAATATGACAAGAACTAGAGGAATCCATGTTTTATTAGGTAGCTAAGATTTTGTTTGGCCTCATGAGAAAATGGCTGAGGGTATCATTCTGCTTTTATTATTTTTGCATTTCTTATTTTTGCTCTCCATACTGTTAGCAACTCTAGAGAGATGATCTGCTATATAATCTTTCTTTAGAGCTGCTTTTATAAGTACCGTGTGAAAGAAGCATAAAGAAAGCAAAAAGCATGTATACATTGTATTATGGTAATAGAGTGGTTATAACAATTTCCTGCAGGTCCCTAACATGGGCTTGAGGCGTGCTCTGGACTTAGACCAGATCTTCTTTGTCGCCATCCAAAGCATTACTTCTGCATGGAGACTGCGCTGAGGGGTCAGGAGCATTATATGTGAATGCTGACTGAATCATTCTTGCCTATGCCATTGGAGGCAAGACGCTGCTAGCCCGTATGGCTCACCTAGTCCAACTGAGAGGCTCAGGTGAAGCTTGATTTCTGTGGTATCAGAACAAATACCTCTTTTTTTTCATCATCTTGTAGGATTTACTCACATAAACTACTTTATCTTCTTACTCACACTCACCTCTCTCAGTTCTTCCTTCAGTTTTCTTTCTAATTGTCTGATACCTTCCAGTTAAAACATACGTCTACAGCATATGCTTTGAGACTAATGAGACATATACCAGTATCACATAATTTCCCTTCCCTATTGTTGTGTCTGTCAAGTTTATTCAAAGCATAATCTGCTTAGAGCAAGGTTCCTCTGCTACCCAGTGGTATACAGAGCATAGCACAGGGGTAGCAATGGATGATAGTAACAACATCAACACCTCTGCTGATAATCCAGCAGAATGGGTTTAATTCAGTCATATATTTCTTTGGCCTTACAGCACGATTAAGGAAATGAAGACAATAATGAGCTTATATGTTTATTGTAGTTTGAACTTTTGTGCCTTTTTTATTCTACTTTTAGAGGTATGAAGAACTATATAACCATGGTGTTTTCTTTCTTATAAGTACTCATGCAGATGATCCAAGTAGTTTGCTGTCAGCATACTCACTGAAATGAAATTGAACCCTTTCTTCTTTGAACATTTCACAAGAGCATAAAAGTGATAAAAGCATCATATTGAAATCTGTGCATCTGTTGCAGTTTTGATGATAAACTCGTACTCTGTGTTATCTTATTCTTTGAAAATTTAACAATGTTTTTTAAAGATTTTAACTGACTTCTAGTACTAGAAGAATGGAAAGAAGCGATACACACATATCCACTGAAATGAGTTCTATGATTTTTAAATATTTAGTGTCACTTCCTGTGTTTGAAAGATCAAGAGTCTGCCCTGCCATGATGTATTTCCTGGTGGAATACAAGCATAATAGAAAATTGTTGTCGACGCTCTGCCATGAGATCCTCCCTAACCAAAAGTCTTTTGCCGGTACAGAATAACATATGAACTCTTACCAGAAATTTTGACATTCTCTGTTCTAGGTGCTGTAGGAAGATTGCAAGGAATTACAGCTCAGAAAGTAGCGGAAAATTTGTATGAAATTCATTTCCTGTGGGGTTGAAAGAAAGATTAGCCATCATCTACTGGAAATGTCAGAAAGTTGGAGAAAACAGTATTACTACCTTTATTTAAGGTAATCAGTATAAAAAGAAAACAGTATATTTCCCTGAGCAATAAACACTGCAATCACAGCAGTGAGTAAAACATATCAAATGAGCAAGGCTATGTTTGCCAGCAGTGTATCAATCATGTCGTGAAGGGGAAGGGGGAGAAAAGAATATGGGATTGTCATAATTGATATCAGATGCCAGTCAGATGTACTTTTTGGCTGCAGTTGGGCTGGTGTTTTAATTGACTTTTGACACTGCTCCCAGACTACAATCTGTTGTTGATCACATCTCCTCCTCCACTAGAGGACACCACACTAAATCTGTCAGTGTAACAGCGTAGGACACCAGTCCCTAATCCAGTTCTGTCAGAATGATGCAAGTTAGATTCAATAATGTAAAGAGTAGAGGTCTTTCTTTCAAATGTGCTTAACTAGTTTCATCCTATACCTGAGAAAATTATGTTGCATCCAATCCATTTGGGGTTTAGTGGAGTTCTATATTCATCTTCCCCTCTGCAGTGGAAGGAGAAGATAAAGGGAGTCATCCTTATGAGCTAGGTTCTACTAAAGTAAGAACTGTTTTGGGTAAGTAATTTCTTGTCTGAAGGATGACACTCCGTAGTAATTATTATTTCTGATAAATCATCAATGTTTTTTAGCTTTTGTTCATAATATGTAGAAATATATAACATTCATGCCTTGAAGAACAAACAGCTTTTCTACAAAAAAAAAAAAAGTCTATGTTGCATTGCTGTGATGTTTGTATTATTTAAAACCTTCTACTTGAAAACAGTGAAAAGATGTTAATGCCATCCATTGCCCCTTAGACTAAAAAATGTTCTCACAGTATTTTATGATACTATTCCTACAGTTTTGTACTGGCACTTCAAAAGATGATAGAGTAAAATGACCATGATGATCCCAAACTTCTTAATCATAAATCATGCACATTTTGACAGCAACCTAGGTTTGATATTGATTTATTTTTTAATAGAAAGACTTTTCAAAGCCACTTTCAAGAGAACTCCTTAGTCTTTTCTCTTCACCAAAGTGTCTTGAGAAAGACGAAATGAGTGCCTGTGGTTGATATTGGTATTTCAGTCTTAGCTGAGTTGACAAGTGTTTCAGCTGGTAATATTTGTTCCTCATGAGCCATGGAGCAATTTAACTCTATTTTTCTGTTGAAATAATTTTAATCCTTTCCAGAAAATAAAAAGATGGATTTAATACACGGTATTTTTTCACAGACGGTCCCACTAAACCCCAGGTTGGATTAAATATATACAAGTAACATTGCAGATAGACACTATTTCTGTTTTATGTAATAACTATGACATCTACTTTGTAAATATAGTGAAATAACATATAATCCTTGACACACATATACTCACATATCCTGAACATTAATGAGGTTATATTTATCTCCTCTTGATTATTCTAATGGTTTAAATTATAAGTATTTGTAATGACTCATGGTAAATATGAATGTCCCACATATGCACTACTCACATATTCAAACTTCAAAAGAATATTACTGAAAAGTCAGGCATTTAAAAGTTGTAAATAGCAGAATGTGATTTTGCTTGTGGTTGCATCCTTTGATAGTATGATCACACACAAATTTTTCATCAGGATCCTTTTCTCCTTTAGCAGGCCAGGGGAGGAGCAATGCTCCCTTATTGAACATCCATCTTCTAGTTCAGTGTATGATCCTATGCTTGATTTGTGGGCACATCTAACAATGTCCTTGAACACCAAGTGTGCCCACTTCCAGGCACAGATCTTTTAGAAATTGGAATGGGTAAGAAATATAGGGTACATACGTTATTAAGTTATGCTAGCTAATACCAGCCGTCACCCTAGCATTCAGAGTAGCCTTTTCTCTAGCTAAGCTAGCATGCTGCCCTTCTTTTCCTTCGAGCAGGTGTTGTTTTGCCCTTCAGTCACATAAGAACCCAAGGAGCCTCCACATGCCTTTGCCATTAAGCGCCATGTATAAATAACATCTAATATTGAAAGTCAAGTCGCCGAGACAGAAGCACCGAAGCCACTACGAGAAACATGTATGAGATTACTTTTAGCATAAACCTTCATTAAAAGGGTTTGAACTTGAATTATTATTATGACTGCTTGTTGACAAGCGAAATAGGTAATCAAACTGTGTTACGCTTTTCATAACACTCTTTCATTTCAGCAACACATGGTTACTGAACTAACCCCAGTGGGGGTCAGTGAAACCAAGCAGAGACTGATGAATTGATGAAAGCTAGTGTTCCTTATGGCAGAAGCCATTTCAATATCACTTTTGTTTCTTGCCAGACAGTTCCTGATTATCACTCACCTAATGAAGCAGCACGGTGCAGCAGTAGATAAGAATGTCCACCATTCCTATGTCAGCTTACGTCATTCCTACTTCATTCCCATGTCATTCCATCTTCAGTGAGGTTGACTGCAGATCCCCAGTTCAACAGGCACACTGAAAGTTTGCTGTTTCCCTCTGTTGATTCATTCATGATTCTCCAAAGAACTTGTGCTCTGTCCTTGTCAGACCACACAGAAACCACTTTATTGCTAGATTAGACTAGGACACAGGAATGTAATAACACTGGTTTTAACTAGGTCATCATTAAAAATTGTTTGCAGATTAGACAGTTCTGAAGGAAAAGAATAAGACAAATATTCACACCTGTACTTAAAAACCATGCATTCTTCCACAGCTTCTTCAGTGTGTTATCTCGCAAGAGTGTGGAGTTGATGTCCCACCCTTTGAGCTGCTTTGATCAGAATTTTTCTTGAGATATGTCCTTCTTCTTATGCCTAAGAGGGCTGTCCCATTTCTTGTCTTGGATCATGTGGTGCAATTCTGAGTTCTGCAGTACTGCCTTCTCTTTCTCAGGCTGGAAGGATCTGCACCTGTCTAATACGGGGCACTGGCACAGCACATGCAACCAAAAAGGAATGGTTATTTCTTCTGCTTCTGTTTTATTCTTAGTTTGAATTTCTGTTAAGCTCCTTCATTAACATTTCTCTTTTAGATTCAGGAAGATTGCAATAAAATCTTATGAATCAACGGACAAAAAATATTCAAAGTCCCATCTGAGTTTGTATTAAGATAGATATCACACATTTACCTTTTTTTCGTGGTGCTTCTCAGTTATTTAGTATCTATATGTTGCAAATATGAAGGTTTTTTTAATCTACTCTAGGTTTAAACGTAGCTTGAGGCTACCTTGAGGATGGGGTTAGAAAACACTGTAGACTCTTCTTTGTCTCAGCTTTTGTGTCAATCAGCCCTGCCAGTTCCAAGATCCAGGTTCTCAACCTCCATATCCGTGTGCAAAAATCTCATGACTTGTGCTAGGTTCAACCTTCTTTGGTCCTTTACTTGTGAATCCGACCACAGCCCAGGAACTGCCATAGAACAGCTAGATTTGCAGGGTGAGTCACCACGATACAGACCAGAAAAAATAACACGAGGTTCAATTCTGGACGGTAAAAGAATTTAACTTCTTTTGGAAGTAATGGAAAACAAGGTCAGGAAAAAGAGAGGTTCATAGGAAAGTTTAGGTTGCCAATTGTGATTTATTGATGTTATTTTAAGGTATCATTCAAGGACAACAACACAGGCTGGAGCAGTGCCTGCTTTGTGTTTAGAATGCTTTGTGACCACACCTGTTTACAGTCCCTTTTGGTAGCAAATAAAGTATTAAAGCATCTTCATTTCAGTCAGAAATGTTTTTCTGGATCTATACAGTAGTGGTCAGATGCAAGTGTAATTTATAACATTTCAGTACATCATTTAAGAATACAATGTTTGAACCCTTATTTGGCAACTGCTGTTATTCTAGCAAGCAGACATCCAGAGTAACACAAGTTTTTGGGATGTGATAACATTTCCATTCAGCTACCCACTGTTCAAAACTTTCTGTATTTGGTCATTAAAAAAAAATTTGAAGGCAGAAAGTTAGTTTGCAATACCTTTGTTAGAAGTGCAGATATAAACTGTGAACATAAAGGATTATTTAAAAAGAATTTTAAGATGAAAAAATGAATTTCCCCTCCTTTAAATGTTTGTTTAAAAAGCCGTGGCAAAATTTAGGAAGAAAAAAAATAATGAGGTTGAATCTGCAAGCTATCTTTTTACTCTCCGAAAGCTATCAGGAGAATGTTAATGTTACCAGCATTTGAAATTCATTCACTTGAATGATCAAAGTATTTGAAGGGGACAATATATAGCACATTCTAAATATACATATACTTTTCCTTTATGGTGTAGTTCATAGACAAGAACAATTTATTCCGTATGTATGAGGAGGATCTTATTAATGTATATAAATACATTATAAGAAGGAAGGATGTACACAAGATGGAGTCAGGCTCTTTTCAGAGGTGCTCAGTGAGAGGATCAGAGCCAATGGACACAAACTGAAACACTGGAGGTTCCCTCTGAACATCAGGAAACACTTTTTCACTGTGAGGGTGACTGAGGACTGGTATAGATTGTCCATACAGGCTGTGGAGTCTCCCTCCTTGGATATACATCCAAAAACTGTCTGGAGATAGTCCTGGGCAACTCGCTCTAGGTGGCCCTGACTGACAAGGGAATTTGGGCAAGATGACCTTCATAGGTGCCTTCCAGCCTCCACAGTTATGTGATTCTGTGACTCAGTAATTGGCTCTTTCTTAATCTCTGCAATGCAAAGTGCATCATACCCGCAAAACACTTGGGCAAGTGTAATAAAATTAATGTAATTTGAATTATAATTATTGTAATTATTATATATTAATTAATTATATATATATTAATGTCATTTGAATTGAAGTTCATGGAGTCTCCATGGCTGGAGATATTCAAAAACTGTCTGGATACGAGCCTGGGCAGTAGGCTGTAGGTAGCTTTGATGGAGCAGTGGATTTGGACACGGATTGTCAGAAAAACTGCAATCTTTAGATCAGAAATTTTAAACCATTTTCAGCTTGTGAGTCCCTAACACTTTTTCCTAATCAGTGCGTGGATTCCTGCATAATGTGTTTCGCCTGCTGGTAATAGGCCTTTTGCTTTTCCCTGCCACCTGTAAATCTGCCCCTAATTTTGATGTTTGAGCTAATGAAGTGAGGGATAGCAATAATAGATTCGTGTCCCACATGTGGACCAGCCATACAGAAACATGACACACAGTAGCAATGGCCTTGACATATTAGGAACTATTCTTCCATGCTGAAAATGGGACTTGATACTAAAGCATTTATTCTCTCCTCCGAAAAAATTTTTTCCTCAGAAGTCTGACTCCTTTATAAGATTTTCATCTAGACTTTACTATTCATAAACTCCTGGTTTTTAACCTTAACATCATTCGATTTGTCCTGCTAATTTTTAGTTACAAGAAATGCATCTCTGCCACCCAGTCTCTATTACCCTGCTTTTCTCATGGATTTTGTTTTGCCTCTAGATTTCCTTCCTTGGTTTTTCTGATGAACCAATGTGGGTTCTCATCTTCTACTAGTCTCTGTTTGCAGCAGCATCCACACCTCTTGCTTGTTCCACTTGCATTTCTGTGGTATCCTACGTCCAGCTCCTGTCGTGTGTACCATTGCATAAGGCATCTTCTTCTTTGACACTTGCTGGTTGTCAGCAAGCATATCAATCACGGTGCAGAAGACAGGAGCTTCTTTCTCTCCCTTCTGATGTCTTGCCCCATCCCAGCCTGGAAATAACCATGTTAGGAAAAGTCCAGAATCCTCCAAGTATATACGGGATGACAGAACAATCCCATGCTGAGGTTAGTGAAAGAACCATTCAAATAAGAGGAGAACCATAGCACAGCCTATGGTTTAGTGGGAATGATATACAGACAGACAGCTTCAGAAAGTGAGGAGAGCTTGAGTATGCTCAGCAAGAACAGAAGCTTCTGGGATTTTTGTGGTCAAGCTTTACCAAACTTCTAGTGAGTTCATACAAACTGGACTTTTCCAAGGTTTACATTATGGGTGGTTTTTCTCACAGATAGCAAAAAGTACATCAGTGACACACAGACCACGTTTTTGCCAGATGTCAAGTTGCTGCTCCAACATATGAGGAGGGCACAAGAGCCGCCAAAGTAAAGCTTACCAGATGATTGGTTTTTTAAGAGCAAAAAATACCATGGTTTTCTCTTGCTTCACAGCAGAAACATTTTGGCTGAAATTTTCCAAAATATTTCTTCATAAGACAAATACCATGCATGGAAAATTTCAACCTAAACAGTTAGTTTGGCAAAAGCGTAAGCAACTAGGTCGTATAACAAGAAATGTTTGCAGTCTTAATACTAGGCAGTGCTACCAATTCAGTGTATAATTTACTCAGCACCAGCCTATTGCACTGACACAGATATTCAGCTGCTTGCAAGGCCAAGTTGTGAGCTTGGAAGGCATGAGCATTAGCTCCCAGTTGATGCTGACTAGTGTTGACTACCAAGATTCTCTTTTAAGCCACAGCCTTTGCCCTTTTTTTACAGCATAGCTGATTATGTTCCATGTCTCTGCCATGTTTTGGAAAGTCCTTTACCAAGTTTGATGTTCATAGTGATTTCAACAAAGATGAAAAGAAGAGAAAGACAGCTTGGGAAGTTAACGTCAAAGCTGCTATGACTGAAGGTATTTTTTGAATCCTTTTTACTCTTCCATGAGGACACTTTCTACCTGTGTGGGGTTGCTCTGCTGGAGGGGAAAATGAGGTTCTCCAGGTTATCAGATATACAAGACCTTTGCGTATGACTAAAGACTCCATAGAGGTGATGCCACGACTGAAAAATGTAGGTTACTGGTATGCAGGTTTCTTCATTTTTTCCATTAGATGGACAGTGACCATAGGTGCTAAGGGGCTTTGGTTTTGGTTTTTATTTTCCAGCATAATGTTTCAACTAAGTAGACACACCAGATGTGTCTGGACCAGATATGGTCCAGATCCAGAAACATGTCAGAGAGGTATATTTCTCTGAGCAGTCTCTTCTTTCTCTGAGCTGAAATTTTAAGTGTAACAAGACACAACTCTGACAGTCTTTCAAATTTTTCAAGCTCAGCCACGGATTTGAAGTGCAAGCACTGCTCTCTTGCTGCTTTCCTTGAAGAATCAAGCTTTCAATACAGGAAAGAGAATGACTCACCATTGCCATCAAGGCCCACTGAAAGGGATGACTGCAGCAGGCAAAAGGTAGCAGACATCTCTTTGAATGAAAGTGGTCATACAGAGCATTTCACTGACAGAACATGCCTTCCTGAGCTCATGGAGATGATACTGCCTCTCTTCTAGCACTGTTTCGCCATGTCATTGGCAGCTGCTAAAAAGGAAAAGTAGAGAGTGAAAGCATATATCAAAAATTAGAGGGTAAAATGCACAGCAACAAATGCAGAAATAAAGCATACTATTACAAAGTCAGAGCCTTAAGAATGAAGTTTATACTGAAAATAAATTTAATCAGGCTAAATATTTCAAAATTGCAGAAATGCATTTTTGGATAATCAGATAACCTCACAGCTTGCATATGGAGATATCATGCAATAAATATGTGATTGTGATTAAGGAAAAATGGTGTTGTTGCAGGCAGCAAGAGGGCAGTATTCTGGTTGCATGATTTCTAATTGATCAGTTGACAGATAGAGACATTCTCTTAAAGAACAAAAAAAACAATAACTAAGTTTAATTTATTATCTAGTATAGCATTGGGGAGCAAGAATTACTTATTCCATATGAAGGCTAGATCTGTCATTAGAATTTCAGGACTAAATCCTCATGATCCAAGCAACTAGTCTTCAAAGTGAGCATCCAGTATCCCAGGATTCACTGTAAAAACTGTTAGTGCACAGGGTAGAGTACAGTTTTCTTCTTTCTCGTTGTCCAAGTGGAGTTTTACCTGCTGGCCACTCAGCAGGCATTGATATTCAATGTTTACATTGAGACAGCAATCAATGGTTCTTCAGCATTGGTGGGAATATTTTAGTAGTAAATATGCTTTAATTTCAGCTTTTGGCCAAAAAAAAAAAGCTGACGATTGACAATAAATTTATAAGGAGAAAAAGGCAAGGAACACAAATGAAGACAGACAGAGAAGTTTAACTTTCTATTAATTCTGAAGATTTTTATTACACTTCCGTCTTACTATGTTTAAATTTGATCCTTGGAAAAGTAATTATGACTAAAAGGAATAATAGAGTTTAAAAAGAAACATTAGTACCAAATATCACATTTCATTTACCTTAAATGACTGATTCATTTTTGCTAAGAAGCTAGTGCTGAGCCTCGGCCACAAAGATTTTGTAGAAATACTGATACCAGCTTTACCGAGAATTTTATAGTTTACTTCATTTCATCTACGCATAAGAAGCATGATCTAGTGAATCAAATGGCAGCTGAATGTTCCTGGATGGAAAATAAGAATACTGTTTTAAGAAAAATGGTAAAGTTTGAACATTTGGTTTCATTTTATAATAGAATAAAAATTACATCCTTTGAAATATTTAATGTAAAATACAAGAGACTGTCTTGTTCTCCAAAACAGCCCACACCCCAGTGGTTATGGTATTGGAGTGAAAGCTGTTTGGAACATTTTCAATGAAGTGTGTTTTGTTGGAAAACAGCAGTTCATTAAAATGGGAAACAAATCTGTTTATCACAATGTTGTTAAAAAGTTTTTCAGACCTAGGGCAACATTTCTCTTCCAAGATGTAAGAGTGCCCTTAAAAAGGGATTTGAACTTAGTTCTTCTGAGTCCCTAATGAGTTCCTACAGAAAGGTGACCGTTAGGTTTAGACTTTATTTCCTACTCTGCGACAGACTTCCCATGTTATCTTGGACAAGTTGCTTTGGTCAGATTATTTAAAGGAGTTGAATGTCTAAGCCCACTACGTATGCACATTTTTTCCACTTTGACAGCAAGGTCTAATCTCACAAAGGGGCCAGAGCACAAGTCAGAACAAGATACGGAAACATGAACTACAGACTATCAATGGATAAGATAACAGCTTGACATTTACACATTTAGCAGAGGTGGGAAGAAACACACTGTGATTTACTAGTGGTGGCAAAGGATGCTAAGAAGATGTGGGCAACCATGTTTCAAGCTCACACTCTGCTCCCAAAGCTGCAGACTTCAGATCATTTAAATCAGCACCTTGACATAGCTGGCAACTCTGTCTTCTGATCTGTTTTATAGAACAACAAAACTACATTTTAAAGCTGTTTCACCTGAGAGACTATATGACTGGGAACAGTTCCAGAATCTCACTGCTTTGATTGCCAAACAGCCCTTTTTGTCCATTAGTCAAAAAGTATTAATCTACCACTTCACATTCATTTGCCAGTGCTGTCCTTTGGCTTAAATAGCTTCTTTCTTCACCTGATGCGTCTAGAGCCAGCAATCATACTCCTTCTAACTTATGTTTCTTCTAGGTTAGACAACGAGTCTCTTTTACTGGCCCTTTGTAAATAAAGTTTCTCTCTGCTGCAAGTTCAGGTAACCCTCCTCCACACATCTTCCAATGTGACCTGCCTTTCACTGCTTAAATGCATTAATACTTCTTTATCATTTTCTGGTAATAATTTGCTGGATGGACTTTTGCTCCCCTTAGCTTTTCCCGATATGGAAAATCACTGGTGGTTCTGACCCAGAGGACAACTTGTTCGTAGGCCCTGGTCCTTGCTTCTTTTTATCCTTGCTGATAGATGAATCACTGGAAAGGTGATAAAACACTTATGCTTCAGGTCTAGAAGTGTTTACCCCAGTTCTCCATTATCAAATTTAATCCCATTTTTATAACTTCAATTTTCAAATTTGATTTTTACAGTAGTGTATATATATGTATATCTGTCTGTATTTGACAATGCTTGTGCCGTGAACAAATTTCATTAGACCATGTTTACTACTTGTGCCGAGTTCAGTATCAAAAATGTGAAATAATATTGGCCTGGAGACTGGTCCTGGAGGAACTCCAGCCCTAAATTCTTTTCAGCCCAATCTGCCCTTTTGAACATATGCTGCTTGTGCTTCCCCTGACCCACACAGTTTTCTGCACCAGTCTTAATTACTCTTGCTTACTCTGTACCAGTCTTATTCACTGTTATGTTTGGCTGTAGACTCAACTTCTGCTCCTACTACAAGACATGAACTTCTACTCCAAGTTAATGTATCAGAGATCTAAATGCGATCTCTCACATCACAGTGAGTAACATACTTGGAAGACTGACTTCTTTTCATAATTTCCATCTTCTTGTGTTTGCAGAAATATCTGTCTAAGCAGAGGCGACGTAATCAGTGTCTAATAACAGGAGAGTGTTTGGAGCTGTGAAGTGCAGGAAAACTCCTGATTGCAAAGGCAAGTTTGGCCTCCAACTGAGCGTGAATATTCCACTTGTCAAATAGCTGTACGCTATGCATGACAACCAGGAGTAAAGTGCTTCTATTTCCCCAAGGATATGTGTGTTAGTCATCTTATGTGGCAGCTGCCATTCTGCAAGGATAAACTGACTTCCAGTGAATCTTACTTATAGATTTGAGTCAGGTTTATACAATTTTCAAATTTATAATCACGTGCTGTATAATCCTCAAGTTGTAGCATATCCAGAATCAGAAATACTGTCAAAATTATGTGCAAAGCTACAAAATATTTTTTTAATGTTTGATCACATTCATTGTTTTGTCCTCAAATTCCAGACCAAGAAATGCTAATGAAGTAGTAGAATATCTACTATTGGCAGCTGGAAAAGCTACTGATATCTGGTTTTCTCTCCTTAATTTTCCTCTGTTTTAACATAAGCATTTTTCTAGCATGAATGGATACAGATTTTCCATTAAAAACTGTTAACAGTGTATGAGTAAATGTCTGCCAATGTTACAGCCAGTTCATGAAGAATCCAGCTTCATGGTCTTGCCAACACAGCAATTAGGACCACATGTGCTTGAGAGGGAAGGGAAGCCTATGCATAGTGATGACAGTCCCATAAGGCCCGATGGCTGCCTTTCCAGTCCTGAATTTCAGAGACTTTTAAAAACATATCTGCCTGTTAGAAAGTTTCTGATTTGTGTGTTTAAAATCCACAACACTTCTTTCTGTAGTGTTATTCACCTCTTTTTTGCCTATTTGTATTTATGTCTTATTAGGTCAGGAAAATGGTCAGATTTCGAACGATTTAATGCAAGAAAAGTTAAACCATGCTAATACTGAGGATGTGAGTGCTAATACTGAGACTGTGTTCATATAGATAGCTATATGTGTATATGTCTATGTATGTATAAAAATATACAAGAATATTAAGCCCACAAGTGTTTATATCAAGAATGCCTCCTGGTAATGACAGCAGCTTTTGGAAGGTTCTACACCTCAGTCAACAGCTTTGTTTCAGTCCTGATCAATGGGGAGACGTGTCACTTGATCAGTAGCTTGTCTGAAACTCTTTTGGGGTAGTGCTCCAATTATTCCTCAACAAATGTACATAAGTGCTTGAATATCTGGATCTTAGCAATGTGTCTAGTGAAAGGGATTGTAATCCTGGATGGGTATGGAAACCATACTATACTGCTGCTGTAGAGTTTAATAATGATTGGAGCAATTAACATACATTAATAGTAAATATATATATACACATAGGTTGTGACTGTGATTTAAGCAAAAATTCAAGTGCAACTGGTAATAATGTGATAGCAGCTGTTAAGAGAAAAAAGGATTGACTTTCCAAAGTAGGATTAGAGGCTGCTGACATACAGACAGAGAGCTCTCTGACCTTAAGCGCCAAGTTGCATATTTTTCAAAGAACAGTTCAGCCGTGCTCAGTGACAGCAGACAAGGAAGAAAACATGACTACTGAGGGGTGGCACAATGCCTGAGGTGCCAGGGAACAGGCTGTGTGCACACTTGAGCCAGGATGGAGGCAGAAACCCAGGCTATCGGTGCAGAGACGAGGACACCCAGTTCCACGATTCACCGCCTAAAAGGCAATTCCAGTTCCTTCTGGGCAGGCTGTGTGTTAGCCACTCAGCGGGCACATCTGTCTCGGAAGGGCAGCCTAAGATTTGCAAGGTCAGTACGATGTATCCCTCACATCAGCCATCAGGCTATGACGGCAGGCTCTTACACCAGGCATGTCACAGCCCCTGTTAGCAGTTAATGAGGTAAATTCAAAGCACAGACTCAAATCCTTGACACCTGCCTGGCCCTACTGCATAATGAACCACTTGTTGCCTGGTCCACGCCAGCATCCCTCTCCCAGACACTGCTGGGCACAGCCGGAGGTGTAGCCCCTGCCAGGCTCCATTCCCACTGTGAGTTTTGGATAGGGACTGCTTAACTTGGGAGGGGAAGCGAGCTCTGATTTGGGGACAGGAGACAGGTTCAGCTATTGGTCTTATGGCCAAAGAGTGGTCCTCACTCTGTTTTTTACTAACTTTACTGGCCTCATCTTATCAGAGCACACTGCCCATGAAGCAGCGAGGACTCAGCAGTCGACTCTCCAAATTTTGCAGAAATTCAGTGCTGCAGAGTGAAGATCTCGTAAGATAGGCAAAGTCTGGGGATAAGGATGATTTCCTTGGGGTACACAGTGTGCTCTTCGGATAAGAACTGGAGGCATGCTGCTGCAAAAAGCTCAATATTTTCAATGATTTTCTTTAGTCAATTCATTAAGCTCTGTGCTTGAAAGTGAAATTGTTGTGTAAAGACTTTTTACTTTTTCACATACTCAAATAAATAAAATCACTACTTTAACTTTGCATTGCTAACCTCTGCCAGCATATTCTGTCCCTCCATTTGGGGCCCAGAGCAGGTAAGAAATCCCTGCAGTACACTGAACTACAGAAGCACAAGATATCGGCTAGGATAGGTACTGCCTGAAAAAGCCCTGACATCTAGCAACTAAAGGTTGGTAGGAACTATAAATCCCCAAAGGGTTGAAACCAGTCTAATTTTTTTTAAGTCATGGTGCAGTGCCAACAGGGTGCCGTTCTGTTACAGCATTGCAGTGAAGGGGTTATGGTCAGAATTGCATTTAGGCACAGACATTGTTGGATAACTGCCCATCAAGCCTCATTCATTCACATACAGTACATATGCTTACGATGCATTTCAAGACCTCTGTAACACGGACTTGAAACCAAGAGAGAGAACAATAAAGATTTAACCAACCAGCATAGCGGGTTGTTTTCCCAGTCTCTGAACTCTATCCAGAAGACACAGCCAGATGTGGCTTGAAGAAAGAGCTCATAATCCAGAGAATGAAAGAAGAAGATGGAGAGAAAAGGAGTTTTCAGGACATCAGTTAAGAAAAAAAAGTCTTGCTTACTTATGGGACTAAGGAGTCTACAGATGTGCACAGGATGAAACCTTATCCTCAGCTTCAGGCATACATTTCTCAGGAAATCACTAACTTGCAGCACAGCCCCCTATTTTGGTCTGTTAGACACAGGAGTCCTGAACTTGTACTTCCTCTTCACATAATGTTCTCCTGATGTTTTAAGAAAATGGATTTATAATACTCTTCTACATGGATCCTCACAATCAGTATATATGTGGCTGCAAAATTAGGATTCTTGTAAGATGCAATTTTAAAAAATCTCTAAAAAATCTCTAAAATCTCTAAAATTTCTAATTGAAATACAGGAAACTCCATTTAGTTGTAGAAAAAGATGGAGGTTTTTAATGTGAAGGTGACTGAGCACTGAAACAGGTTGCCCAGAGAAGCAGTGGAGTCTCCTTCCTTGTAGGTATTGAAAGCACAGCTGGATACAACCCTATGCAAGATGCTGTAGCTGACCCCGAATCGAACTAGATGGTGTCCAGAGGTGTCATCCAGCCTCGACCTATGGTTCTTTGGCCTGTAAACTATCAGTGATTTGTCAGCTCCAGGACAAAGCAGCCAGGCTGTGATGGTGGGGTGCTGTGCTCTGTCTGCTCTGCCAGATTAGTTCTTGTTCAGTGCCACCTAACACAGTTTTACAGCTTCTGACTGCTGATGTCTCTGCATGCTGCTATATTAGCACATTGAGATCTATCACCTCTTCCTGTTAAGAGCTTCGTTGCTTCATGCCAATGTCCTACATATGGCCTTGTATTCCTGGAAAATGCCTTCAGTCTCAGTTTACTTCATCTAGTTTTAACTGGTCTCAAGTTTTGTATGGCATTCTGAAGGTCCAGAGGTCCCATGTGAGAGACCAAGAAACTGAATATATGGGAACAAAATATCTAAATGTAGTACAATTATCTGATCATGATATGATTAGTAAAGTCATTTTTGTTGACAAGTCTACAAAGCACACATTTGACACTCTTTCTCCATTACAGAAACCTCACTATTTGCTGCTGAAATGTCAGCCAAATAATATGAAGTGATATCTTCCGATCAGAGTTAGATTTTTAAAATAGCCACTCTTTCTATTAATCAGTTTTATGCGTACTTCAGCAAATAATGACAGAAATATTCTACTCAATATGGGAAAATTTAGAACACAGTTTTGAAGCAGAAAACTCCTTTGTTTTTTTCTTTTTTTTTTCCATGACAGCTCTGAGGTATACCTTGGATCGAGTTACAGGATGTCAAGAATATGGTGTGACACCCTACCCCTACTGAAATCACAAATAGGTAAAGGTTTCATGCATGAACTGTAGTTGGCAAGACTTAAATGTCATAAATATTCATTTTGTTTGGAATTAATGATGGAACAAGGATATGTGAAATGCTGGTTTTGAGCCACATTTTGAGAATTTTGAGAACTATTTTAAGAGATACACTCATTTTACTTATTTGGTAAAATTTTTGGCCTTGATTCTTGTCTCAGTAAGCTTGAACAGGATAGGCCTTGCTAGGTCATCAAGTTTGGTCTTCTTTTATAACGAATGACTAATTTATAGTAATACTTTGTGCTCATTTATCCAAGGATGTCCTAAACGCTTCTTATATTTATTCAGTTACCCAGTTACTGCTAGTGTTTTGAGTGCATTTTGTCACTTCCACACTAGTGCTGGCGGAACTGAAGAAGGAAACTGGTTAGAACAACACAACCTAGCACTAAATTAATAGGGAAGAGCTACACTCTATAGAGGTTATCCAGTGAGGCTGGATGCAGCTGTGCATAAAGAGGAAAACTGCAGCTGCTCTCCTGTCCAGTGATCTAGTCTGTGAGCACACTGACTTACGTCAGTGGATGGAGAGTTTCTCTTTGAGCTTAGCACAAATCGGTGGCTGGCCCTTAGTACCATGCTTAAGTACGTTATTGTTTTTGGGCCATCATTGTGGCATTAAGAAATACTTTTTGTGTCACTCTTCAATAAAATTTCTTTCTGTTAAAGCCACACTTCTAAACAGCATCAATGTATTTCTTCAGTGTGAAATGTTGTTGCTTACAAGTTGGTACGCACAACATATCTGCCTAATAAGTTTTAACATCTCACTGTATGTACCATATGCTATTGAAACATATTCACCCGCTAAGCTGTGTGCATCTGTCTTTTGATGATACATCAATAACATGTTTTAGTCATAATTTGACATGAAGAGGCTGCTGTAAACACTGATTTTAGCCCTAGCTGGCAGGTTTTGTTGAGACAAATTGTAGGAGGCTGTATATATTTCTATAACTTTATGTTACTAAAGAATTCTCAAGCAATGACACTATAAAGGAAAAAAAGTACCTGTTTTCACAGGGTCAATACATTCAACTGTCTGTTAGATTTAATTTTTATGAACCCGTGGAACAAGTCGTACGCGGAATAGACCCTTGATTAGCAAGGCATCACAGGAGGCCAGAGGCATCTTTCTTTGCCTGCAAAGTATCTTTTGTGGCTAAGTACTGTGAAAACCATCTTTACAGCTCTCATCAATCTTAAAGCACTCTGGAGAGATATTTTAATCCCCATCCACAGATGGTGCAAATATATCACAGGGAACTGAAAGAACCTCCTGAAAACTACCCAGCAGGTCAGCAGCAAAATTGGTATCCGTGGATGCCTCCTTGAAATTATCCTACTTATTCAGACATACTATTTCTCAAAATATTGTCACTTTTAAATCATTGCCAAGCATTTCCTTTGCTTACCTTCTTTCTCTGATCCTCATGGGCTAGGTACAAGATTGTCCTTTCAGGCTTAGGCAGCCAGGAGTGATGCAAATGGACACATTCCTAAGCATTTCACTGATTTTGTGGCTTTCTGGATTTCTGTGTGTAGGAGACAGAGAAAAACAATTACAGTGATGGTGCATATACTATTCTATGCAGTGGTTAATGGACTGAGATCTATTAGTTATTACTGGATGGAGTTTATTGTCTGATTCCCTAGAAAACTGTATAATTACTTCAGACTGCTGAAACTGCCTTTCATTTTTTTTTTCCCAGCTTGTTCTGTGTGTGTGCTTCTAGCCAGTTATACATCTGTAGTTCAGCTTCAAAGACTAGAGAAAGAAAACCACCGCCTCAGAATTCGGTGATGTGATTTTGATAGCCTCAGCCTGACTAACAAACTACTGTCAAAGTGACTTCCCAATGGTAGGCAAAGGTGGAAAGGAACCTCCCGGCTATACCACTTTTAAATGCAGCTATTGTAGCCCAAGACACCTTAAAAACTAGCAAGATGTATTTTCTAAGCCAGAATTCAGTTTGTCAAGAGTTTGGATATTAAAAAAATATGTCCACCTATCTGCAATCATTTTACATGTTTCTGTTCTCTCCGTTATGCTTTCACGGCAGAAGTAGCCTGCACTCTTGCTCTAGTGTTACTCCTCAACCTTGCTTTTGCTGCACAGACGAATCTCCCAATCAAATGATACCTCAGATCAGGCTGAATGGCTATACTAAATGCTGCTGTTTTGGTAAGACTTCTAATAGTTCCCCATTTCAATATGGATGCATTAAATTATGAAAATGCTACATCTCCAGCATTTTCCCAGAATTTCCAGAACAGCGGAACTCCTTCCACTGTGTACTGGGAAAGCAGCAGGGTGGTTCAGCATATGGATACAGAAAACATCTCCAGAAATCCTACCAGTGCACCAGCATGATAACAGTAACTGTGAGGACAAGTACAGTTGTCCAGTGCATTAAAGAAGATGCCAATTACTGACGAGGTCACCAGTCAAGTCTTGACTTCAGTGGCACATAGTGACAAACAGTGCTAGTTGATTAGGAGGGAGAACTGTAAAAGCCATTCTAATTCTATTCATGTCCTTAAAATAAAAAAGCTAGGAAAGGCAAGTTATGTACTGTCAGGCATGTGTATGTGAAAAATGTGATAACTGCTTTATTCTGCTTAAATGTTATTGACCAGTTTCTCGCTTGTTGTAATTTAATGAGGCTGTGGTCATTCATTTTGAAGCAGCTTCAGTAGACGAGGATCTGGCTTTAATACTAAACGCAGTAGAAATTGCAAGAAAACAAACAATATTCATGTAGCTGTTGCAGTGTAGGGACAAGATTTTGGATAATAGAGGTCCAGATTTAGATTCTGATTCTGATACCAAGGTGAAGTGGCCTAATTCTTAAATACCCTGATTACACAGCAAGTCTTCCTGCTGGCAATGCTACCTATGGTCTTAGTACATTGTATCTCAATGAGATTCCTTACCAATTGCTTTCACATTTTCTTCAATAAACATATCAGCTGGGTCCTCTGCACTTGCTGACTACTCTCCTATTTAAACATGCATCAAAGTTCTTGTGAGACTCTTTCAGCCCTTGCCAAGAGATATCTGTACTTGTGCAGAAGTTATGGTCTGCCTTTGTCACATATCAGATATGATAATGCTTCTGAGGGGCAGAGGGAAGCTGGTACTTGAGTATATCAACAAGGTACTCATGTAGCTTATAAACTTTTCCCACCCTCTAGGGAGAATGTTCTGCTTCATTACATGACTCAGCTCACTATCTTCTGTTCAGCTGGTGTTGGAATCTGACCCTTCTTCTTTGGAAACACTGTGTTTCCAATTTCGACGTTTACAGATTTTCACACCACTAATGAGTAAATGTGATACATTACTGGACAACAACAACATTTCTTGTGGTATCTTAGATGAACCAGAAGTGTTCCACAGGAAAATGGCAGACATGCTAGCAGATGGAAACGGTGCCACAACTTGGACCATGGCTCTGGATTAGCAGAAGGAGCACATTAAACAGTTCTCAAACAATGGCAATGAAATAAAAAAGGAAAATACTGTTCTAAAAATACTGGAACTTACATACTTGATGAATAGCATAGTGCAAATTAACCGAAGAATGTATTCATCAGAGCAAATGACAAAGTGGAGACTAAAATGAATAGCAGTATTTCAAATACCAGTACCCAAAGTAGAGAGATTCCTGGAAAAACTTACATGCTTTTCCATCTTCCAGTCACAAATATTTTCAGTAAGTGTGCTGTCTAAAGAGCCATTCCAGGGATCCTGAAGATGTCATACCTCGTCTTCTTCAGGAAATCTGTCTCTGAAGACTACCAGAGAATAAAAGAATTACAGAATTACAGAATCACAGAATGTTAGGATTTGGAAGGGTTCTCTGGACATCATCTCGTCCAACCCCTCTGTCGAAGCAGAGTCACCTACAATAAGTTGCACAGGACCTCATCCAGGCGGGTTTTTAACATCTTCAGAGAAGGAGAATCCACAACCTCCCTGGGCAGCCTGTTCCAGTGGTCCGTCACCCTCAAAGTAAAGTAGTTCTTCCTTGTGTTCAGATGAAACTTCCTATGCTTCTGTTTGTGCCCATTGCCCTTTGTCGCTGAGTACCACTGAGAAGAGTCTGACCCCATCCTTTTGACACCCACTGTTAATATATTTACAAGCATTTACAAGATCCCTTCTCAGCCTTCTCCAGATTAAACAAGCCCAGCTCTCTCAGCCTTTCCTCTTAGAAGAGATGCTCCAGTCCCCTAGTCATCCTCGTAGCCCTCCCCTGGACTCTCTCCAGTAGTTCCTTGTCTTTCTTGAACTGGGGAGCCCAGAACTGGATGCAGTATTCCAAATGTGGCAGAGCAGAGGGGAAGGAGAAAATGCCTCGACCTGCTGGCCACACCCTTCTTAATGAAACCTGGTATACCATTGCCCTTCTTGACAACAAGGGCACACTGCTGGCTCATGGTCAACTTGTTGTCCACCAGGACACCCAGGTCCTTCTCCGCAGAGACGCGCTCCAGCAGGTCTGCCCCAAGCCTGTACTGGTGCATGGGGTTGCTCCTCCCCAGGTGCAGGACCCTGCACTTGCGCTTGTTCAACTTCAGGAGATTCCTCTCTGTCCAACTCTCCAGCCTGTCCAGGTCTCACTGGATGACAGCACAGCCTTCCAATGTATCAGCCCCTCCTCCCAGTTTTGTGTCATCAACAAACTTGCTGAGGGTACACTCTAATTCTTCATCCAGGTCATTGCTGAATAAGTTGAACAAGACTGAGCCGAGTACTGGCCCCTGGGGAACACCACTAGCTACAGGCTTCCAACTAGACTCTACACTGCTGATCACAACCCTCTGAGTTCTGCCATTCAGCCAGTTCTCAATCCACCTCACTGTCCACTCATCTAGCCCACACTTCCTGAGCTTCCCTAGGAGAATGTCATGGAAGACAGTGTCTAAAGCCTTGCTGAAGTCGAGGTAAACAACATCCACTGCTCTCCCCTCATCTACCCGGCCGGTCGTGCCATCACAGAAGGCTATCAGATTTGTGAAGCATGATGTCCCCTTGGTGAATCCATGCTGACTACTCCTGATAATCATCTTTTCCTCCACTTGCTTAATGATGACATCCAGAATGAGCGGTTCCATCACCTTTCCCGGAATGGAGGTGAGGCTCACTGGCCTGTAGCTCCTCGGGTCTTCCTTCTCACACTTTTTGAAGGCTGGAGTGACATTAGCTTTCCTCCAGTTCTTGGGCACCTCTCCTGTCCTCCAGGACCTTTCAAAGATGATGGAGAGTGGCTCAGCAGTGACATCTGTCAGCTCCCTCGGCACTTGTGGGTGCAACCCATTGGGGCCCATGGATCTGTGGGTGTCCAGATTGCTTAAATGATCTCTCACCCAATCCTCCTCAAGCAAGGGAAGGTCTTCCATTTTGCAGTATTCCTCTCTTACCTCCACGGACTGGGATGCCTGAGGGCCATACTTTATGGTGAAGACTGAGGCAAGGAAGGTCAAGAGAGCCCTGCACACAGCGAATCCAGCTTATCTTTGTTCCAGGACCAAATACTTCACAGCATTTTGCATACTGGGAGCTTCTAAAGCACAAAGAGAAAGTGAAGAAGTTTTGATTTCTTGTGGTCTCTTGTGGTTCCTTGACCAAATGCTGGCAAATATCTTTTCTGGTAATTGAATTATTGCCAGATAGCGATCTTAAGTCTGTACCACACATGTATAGATTTAAGTACTGGAGGGTCTTGTATTCGCATTGTAGTTGGAGTGATCTTGTTGGCACAGTGTTGTATGCCCTTCCTCAAGAGAAAACCTGTTTCATTCTTGAGATTGAACCAAAAGTCAAATGTGCATAAAATACAAGCTCTCCAACACATTCAATTGCTAATTTATCACCTACACACTGCTTCATATCTGCAACCAATCCTAGAAAGCCATTCAGTCGTGATTTAGAGGTGCTCATGATAGCAATTCTTTCCTGCCACTAAGAAACTTGTTTCATTTGTCAGTAACCCTCCCATGTCAATATAGCATGCTACTCTTGCCTGAGTTGCTCTGTCTTTAAATTCTAGCTTTCATCTTCTATTTTTCTGTTACATTTCTATGCTGTTTTTCCATTATACTTTTTCTCAACAGAACAAAACACAGTCTTTATGAACCTTTTTAAAGACTCTTCTTAAAGAAACTGGACTTAGTACTCATTGCTGAGAACTTATTTAATACAAATGGTATAAGAAATGTCTAAATGGTTACTGTGTTCTGGATTAGGATATCAGCTCTTCAAACAGAAAGAGCAGGAAAATTTCATGTGTCATAATAAAATAAATTACTTTTCCTCCTGAATATGAGTACCATGGACTCGCCAAGTTACGGAGTGAGTATTTTACCTATATACTAAGAGAAAGGAATTTTCAGGATAACAAATTTCCATGGAGATATCCAAAGGGAGTACTCTCATACACACACAGTTAGAACTCAATATCATCCTGTTGTGAAGTGAGACTTCATAGAATTTGAGATTTTAACAGATTTGTCACAAATAAGTTGACTCAATCTTTGGGATCAGAATTGTCTCATCAGAGCGATTCTGTCTAATGTTACGCATACTTTTAAAAAAGCTCTAAACTTATGCTCTTATATTACCTCTTTGAACGACTATGATGATTGTGTATGCCTTATTTCTAAGAGCAAAAAGGAAGCAAGGGCCAATATAAAACATCTACTTAAGTATAAATTTATTTTCTTCAAATCTTAATATGATCACATGCAAATGAGAATCCTGCTGGTAATGAACTTGGAACTTGAAGCTACTGAATCCTTCTCCTTCCTAAGAAGGCTGGAAGAGACCTCAGGATACTGAGTAGTTCAACCAAGCTGCTCAGAGAAGAGGCAATTTGTCCAGTCAGGTTTTGAATATCTTCATGATGGAGACCCCACAACCATCCCATGCCAGTGCTCAGTCACCGTCAAAAAAATGTTTTTCTTAATGCTGAGGAGGAACCTCTTGTGTTTCAGCTTGTGCCTACTACCTCTTGTCATGTCACTGGCTACCAATGAAAAGAGCCCCACTCTGTCTTCTGTATACCCTCCCTTCAGCTGTTAATACACATTGATAAGAGCTCCTCTTAATCATCTCCAGGTTGAACAGTGCCAGCTCTGTCAGCCTGTCCTCATAGGAGAAATGCTCCAATTCCTTAATCATCTTAGTAGCCCTTTACTGGACTCCATATTGTGTTCGGTGGCCCAGAACTGGACCCCGCAGTCCAGATGGGTTTCACCAGCACTGAGCAAACAGGAAAGATTGACCTGCTGGTGACAGTCCTCCTAACGCTGCCCAGGACACTGTTGGTCAGGGTGCATTGCCGGCTCATGTTGAAGCTGAAGTCCACTGGAACCTATAGGTCTTTTTCTGCAAAGCCACTTTGCTGCTGGGCACCCCCAGTAAGTCCTGGTGCCTAAGGTTGTTCCTACTCATGTGCAGGACTTAGTATTTCCAGTTGTGGAACTTCAGAAGATCCCTGCCGATTCATTTCTTCAGCCTGTCAAGGTTCCTTTGAATGACAGCACAGTCTACCTGGTGTATCAGCTACTCTTTCCAGTTTTATATTTTCTGCAGACTTGCTGGGGCTGCACTCTGTCCCTTTGTCCAGGTCATTAATGAAGAATTATGGACCTAAGTGACAGTTCTTCCTTTCCTTATCCTGATCTCTTTCATCCCATGCTCACTGCTGCCAAGGCTGCTCCCACCCGTCACATCCCCAAGCAGATCTTCCTTGTTTGCAAGCAAGCCCAGCCGAGCATATACCCATGTTTGTTCCTTGATCACCCGTGTCAGGAAGCTGTCGTCAGTGCACTCCAGAAACTTGGATTGCTTGCACCCTGCCGTGTTCATATCACCCCACATGCTTTTCTTGCTGAATAGTCCACCACTTCTTCACTTCATTGTTGATCATCCTCTCCTTCCCTCATCACTCCTAGTTTAAAGCTCTCCTCACCAAGGTGGCCAGCCTGTTGCCTCACATAATCAGGTCGATCTCATCTCTTCCAAGTAGTCCTTGGTCCTCAAAGGAGGTCCTATGTCTGTAAGAACTGAATCCTTGTTGGCAAAACAAGCAGTGAAACCATTTATTTATTTGCAGGATCCATTCAGTCCTCTTCAAGTCCTCCACCCTCATCTGCAGGGTTGAGAAGACACCACCCGGGCCCCCCTCAACCTTGACCATCACTTCTGGATGCATGCAGTCATGCTTAATATCCTCCATGTTGCCCCTGACAGTATCATTGTTGCCCCTGTGGAAAAGCAGCAGGGTGCAGCAGGGTACAGCACTCCCAGGGCTGGACAAGCCTAATCAGCCTCTCCAGAATATTCCCAATCCACGGCATTCAGTGAACCTTCCTAGGCAGCAGGTCAGGTGGGCAGATGGGGGAGTCTCCAATTGCTGCCTCCCGGCGCTGCCACAGGGCTCAGGTGCCACCAGATCAGAGGCTTTGTAGACAATGGTCCCAGGACCTCCTCTGCTACCTGGGCACTGACCCCCTTCTGAAGGCTGCATGCTATAGTTGTACTGATGTGTTGTGTTGCATCATAAACTCAGTAAAACCTTACAAAGGCAATAAAACATGTAATAATTTTTAATAATTGTGTTGTGTACTGAGGTAACTATGTGTCTAAAATATTGGGTGAAAAATTGAGCCAGAAGTTTCCCATTAATCTTGCTTCTCATCTTTTATGGTTGTTTACAATCTTGGGGTGACAAAGCCTTGCTACAGGGTGTTAGCTCAAGAACACAGTCCAATGATTGCTGATGGTTAATAAAACCCCAGAAGTTTGTAAGAAACTACCACGAAGTATGTGGCACATAGCTTCTCGTTGAAAGTCATGTCCAAATGAACTAACCAAACTATGTACGGTACTCCTTAATTTGGGAACATTTTGTTTTCTTTGTAAGAGTAACACAGCAGGTACTGAGACATTTTTGGATGTTTTCAACTGCCCCATTTTCCTTGCCTGAAATGTGGTCTCTCTAACAACATGATATTGTGGAAATCTCCAGTTTCAAAAGAACTGTCCACATACTGAATTTAAAGGGCAAAACACAGTGTTTTACTGTTATATTATATTTGTGCTAGCCGAGAGAAAACAGTGGAAGAAACCTCAGAGAGTCACCAAATCCTTCTCCACAAGAAGATTGGCTATACCCAAACCATTCTTGGCGGATGATTGTCTAATGCTGGTCTACAAAATATCCAGTGGCAGAGAGTCTAGAAAGTCCTCAGACAGCCTGTTCCAGTCCTCGCTCTGCTCACTGACATGGTTTCGTCACTTGGGTATGAGTTACAGTGCCTACAATCTCAGCCTACTAAAGACACAACAGTTTGTTCTATTTATTACCTTTTACATATTTAAAGAGTGTTATCACCCCCTCCAGCCACCCCCTCTCTAGTCTAAACATTCCAAATTCCTTTGGCATATTTTTTTCTATAGATCATACTTTCTAGACCTCTGATCATTCTTCTTCTTTGTACTTTTTCCAAATGATCTATACATCCTTTGAACAAACACCTCAAAAACACATTGTGCTCCTGCTGTGGTCTTTTCATATTGTAGAGATACCTTATAGATGATATTTCTGTTTACAGATCTCAGAATATTTGCCTCTCTCCCCAGCCACATGACATTGCTGTTTCATGCAGATTTTGTGATGTGTTATAACGCTCTTAGCTTTTTTTGAAGAACTGTTACTCAAGCAGTTGATCACATTATTTACACAGATTATTCTATATGCCTCGGTCTGTGTATTGTCATACATCCTATTTTTTGGACCATGTTTTCAGTTTGTGAGGATTGTACTACTGCCTTCTAGTGTGCTTGAGGGTCATCCCAAGTTGCTATTGTCCATAAAAAGAATAAGAGAATAATATCACTCTCTATCCAAACACCTACACTGGCTCTAAGACAAATAAAAACCCTACTTAACACTACGCTGTAGTCTTGCACTAATCTTACTACAGTTTAGTAAGACTGTATTTCTTAAAATCGCTTATGAGAATGTTATGTGAGAACCTGTCAAAATTCTGACTCAAGTCAAGAGATATCTGGCTTCTATTGACTTTTTTCTGTCCACAAGGCCTCCTACTCCGTCATAAGTAGAAGTGAATCTTAGTTTGGAGATGTTTATTTTCAACAAATCCATACTGGCTCTTACTTACCTTCCTGTTATCTTCCAAATGCTTACAAATAGTTTAGTTGATTATTGCTCCAGTACTTTTCCAGGAACTGAAGTTAAGATGATTCCTCTGTAAGTCCCCAGCTCTTTCTTTTTGCCATTTCTAAAGGTAGGGTCTATATTTGCCAATTTCCAGACTCTCAGAACTTCACCGTTCCCTTGTATGTCCTCAAAGAAAATTGCTAGTAGCTTGGAAATTGTTTCAGTCGGTTTGTAAGTGTCCTCAGGTGAATTACAGCAGGACCAGATTATTTGACAACATCCTAGTGGGATTAATATTCGTCAATTGGGTTTTTTTCTTATTCTATCTTCAGCTCCTTTCCTTTTATTACTGATACTAATTGTGGCAAACTTCAGACCACACTTAATCATTGCATGGCAAAGCAGTGCAGTTGTGGTCTCAGGTTTTCTTATTGCCACAATTCGTAATATTTTTACAGGGTCTATCTCCCTTCTCTTCAGAAGTGATAAGAAAACTTAATGCTTTTACCAATAAACAGATCAAGACATAGTTATGATGTGATTTACACCAGAATGGATCAAGAGTCATGATCTCCAGGTCATTATTCAGGTGAAGGAAAGCAGAAACAGCTGCCAGACAAAGGAACCGAATTTGAATGACAATCTCTAGAGCTATGAGTGTGTGGATTTAGTGCAAATAGGTCACATTACTGATCAAAGTACTGTTACCACGGTATGCAGTTTGTGTCAATTAGCAGCTTTTCCAGTGTTAAGTATTCTAACAAGTCTGCAAAAAGTGTTCAACAAAAGGAAAAGATAACGAGCAGGCTTACAATGTGGTCTCATGGACTTCATGAAGCAGTGCTCCTTATTTTTACATTTTTTTTAAATAAAGATAGTTAAAAATAAAATTTCCAAAAGACAGAGGACTAATACCGCTTAAGCCAATTTTTTCAGGATCCATAAATCCTTGTATAAATCCTTCTGATGGGAAAATCTTTAAATCTTCATCTTCTAGGAAAAGAAAGAACGTTGATTCTGGCACCCACTGTTAACCATCTACCTACCATTTTTCACGAGTTACCAAAGATGAAGCCAGTTAGGCACACATGTTAAAATTCCTGCTTGTGGAAATGTATAAAAATATGTCAGGTTTGTTTAGAGACTTTTAGCTTCACCAACCTATTATTTAGATAACAGAGAAGCCTGCATTGATTATTCCTTTGATCTAGTCATTTCATTTCACAGATGTAGCACCCACATCCTAGCCAGATGAAAAAGTGAAGGCATCTTTTGCAAATCTTGTCCTGTTGTAGTGCTGTAGTCTGCTTTTGGGACTCAACTCAGCTTAAGTTTACTTGTGTGAGAATAGCCCCGGCTGTTAGATTTTATCAGGCATTAGTCAGCCTTGGAGACACACTCGGAGGTTTTCTGACCTGCCCCAGCTGGAAGAAACCGCATCAGATGATGGGTTGGCAGGAGACCCATGCTGGGCAGTAGCAATGGGGAGTTTCAGCCACCATTTTCCTTCCTTTCAATGTGCAAGACAAGCTCATACCTCGTTCACCCAGCTGTTTATTCCTTTTGTGTCAGACAGTCATTGGAGGCTGCCCCTGCCCTGCAATCCTGAGCATAGTCTAGAGGTACTCCTCTGGGAAGTAGGAGTTCTGAGGCTGAATGTCTTGAGACTCCAAGAGAAATTCGGTCTGTGACCTAGGACTGAGAGGCTGCTTGCCAAAGTTAGCATTCATGTCTACAGAAGAGGATGCCCAGCTCCAGGGAGGATTGTGTCCAGCTACCGCCTTTGCCTAGTGTTTCCAGTCAACCATGTTTAAGCATCTACTCTCCCAGGGAGAGACACACAGACCTGCTCTTCAGTTTGAATCTCGTGAACAGTCAGCTTTGCAGGTCTTGACTGGAGAGATGATCTCCAGTCACCTGCTGTTTTGGACAGTTCAGACCAGTGCCTTGAATTGCCAGTAAAAATAGGGCCAGCTAGGATTTCTGCCAGTAAAACTATTTCTTTTGTCAGATCATGTTCAGGAACTCTGAATTTCCAGGATTCACTTTTCACAAAGAATTCTGCCATATGGAAGGCTTGGGAATTCCTGGGCTTCCAGCATCTATCTTGTGGTCCTAGAGCCAGGGCTCTCAAGGCTTCCAGGCGCCTTTGTCCATGAAGAGGAACTGGCTATGGGAAAGAAAAAATTATTTCCAGGGAAATATTTTTCAGATTAAGTTTTCTTTCTGTTTTATAGAGAAGACCTTTAAAAACAGTAAAAGGGTTTCCCAAGAGAAGGAAATTCCTTTGAAGTTTTGATCAACATTAACTGAAAGTAAACTGAGACAACAGCTAGGGGATGCAGGGTATGGGAGGACTGTCAGATTGCCTGACACACACCACATTCTGATAAAGATTTATAATGTTGCAAATGTAAATCATATATGTGAAATTTTCTGTGATGGTTGTCTTTCTTTGGCTGAATAGTTTTAGAAAATGTCAGAAAAATAGTTCAGCTGTTGCTGAAGAACAAATAGAAAAAAATACTGATTCATATCAATAAACCAAAAATCAAAGGAGAAACCTCTACCTGCCAGTCTTTCTACAAGAACTTCAAATTTGCCACAAAGATAGTCTTTCCATCAGAAAGGACTAAAAAAAAAAATAAAAAAAATAGAGAGCTTTAAAAGAAATTTCATTTATATTTCCCCAGGAAAGAGAATTAAGAAAAATTAATGTCTCAATGTCCAAATGGACATCAGTGACAAGTGGTGTCCCTCAGGGTTCTGTACTGGGACTGGTGCTGTTTAACATTTTCATCAATGACATTGACTGTGAGATCGAGTGCACCCTCAACAAGTTTGCAGATGACATCAAGCTGAGTGGTGCAGTCAACACACCAGAAGGATGGGATGCCATCCAGAGAGACCTGGAGAAGCTGGAGACGTGGGCCTGTGTGAACATCATGAGGTCCAACAAGGCCAAGTGCAAGGTCCTGCATCTGGGTCAAGACAACCCCCACTATCAATACAGGCTGGGGGATGAAAGGATTGAGAGCATCCATGTGGAGGAGGGCTTGGGGGTAGTGATGGGTGAAAAGTGGGACATGAGCCAACAATGTGTGCTTACAGCCCAGGCAGCCAACCGTATCCTGGGCTGCATCAAGAGAAGCATGGCCAGCGGGTTGAGGGCGGTAATTCTGCCCCTCTACTCCTCTCTCGTGAGACCCCACCTGGAGTCCGGAATTCAGCTCCGGAACTCTCAGCACAGGAAAGACACAGACCTGTTGGAGTGGGTCCAGAGGAGGGCCACAGAAATGATCAGAGGGCTGGAACACCTCTCCTGTGAGAAAAGGATGAGAGAGTTAGGGTGAGAAGAGAAGGCCGCGGGGACACCTTATTGCTGCCTTTCAGTACACGAAAGGGGCCTACAGGAAAGACGAGGAAAATATTTTTAGCAATGCCTGTTGTGACAGAACAAGGAGTAATGACTTTAAACTAAGGGAGGGTACATTTAGACTAGATATGAGGAAGAAATTTTTTACATTGAGGGTGGTGAAATGCTGGAACAGATTGTCCAGAGAGGTAGTGGAGGCCCCTTCCCTGGAAACATTCAAGGCCACGTTGGATGGCGCTCTGAGCAACCTGGTGTAGTTGAAGATGTCCCTGCTGACTGCAGGGGATTTGGGCTAGATGACGTCTAAAGGTCCCTTCCAACCTAAATCATTCTATGATTCTGTGCTTTTATGATTCTAAATATTAAATGTTTGTGCATGCTGGTTATGTATCACCCATCTTTGCACTCATCCATACTTTGTACTGAAAGAGGCAAGATGGTTAAGGGTGGAAGGGGATCAAAAGAACATAACAATTTGGTGCAGAGAAGGAAAGACTCTGCCACTGGGCAGGACAAATAAGAGGCAAATTTAAGATGTTCCTCAGGATTTGAACGTCTGTCATCAGCTCTAAAATTTTGTTCAGTATGGTGCGTAATGTATGTATGTATCCTATATCATCAGTGTATCACAAATGTAGGAATCATATCATTATATGTAGGCAAGGAAACAAACTACTACTTACTAGACACCAGAAAATCTGCAAAGGACCCAGGCACTCTGTGATGCATTAAAAGGGGTACTGGTTCCACACCTTTAAGAAGTGTTTTGCCTATGTTATGTTTTCCCTGCAACCTGGAATATTCAGGAGCCCAACACTGGCTTAGAAGTAGAGAAGTAGACAAGCAGAGCAGCAGTAGTTTAGTATATGATCCTATGATCCAGGGTTGGAAAGTACTTCTTGTGTCATTGATTCAAGTGCCCTGCTGCTTCAGAAATCACTTCATCTGATCCTGTTCATAAATTTATCTCAAAAATGGTTAGATATTTAGTCCATACTACACCCCCAGGGAAGTAATTACAGAATAGCACTGCTTCTATTATTTGAATTATTATAGTTTCCAGACCAAGTTCCTGGCTGGTTTATGCTTGATAGTTCTTGTGCCAATGTTGTTCTTTAACTTAGGTATCCCTTCCCTTTCCACTTTATTTAATCTCTTTATATTTATATATTTTATATTTATAGTGAGTAATTAAAAGGACAAAACAAACAACTCTTCTACCTACAGTTGCATTTCTCGAGATACAGTATACAGATCCCAATTCAAAGAAAAGCCAACATAAGATAACACTTTGGCATCAGGTGAAGAAAATATTCTCATTGTCAAGCTGGGATAAATAAGTGAAATACGTGGGCTGGCAAATACCTGTTATCTCCCTACCCATGCATATCATCCATCCTACTCATCATTGCCCTGATCCAAAGAGCAATATTTCAGTGCTCCTGTATACTGGAAAGCGCTGCCAGAGAAGAGGATCTTGAAGAAGGCCCTGGAGCTCTTTTCTTCATGGGAGGCCGAAGTGCGCTCAGGGAGAGCCAGGGTCCATCAGCATATCAAAATAGGGCAGCTGTGGCATTCTCAACCTGTATAAAATTAATATACCTGTAAGAACAAGTAAAATCTTCTCAACTGGAGGCTATCACATTGTCCTGTCACTTATTTCTTCCTTCTTTTTCTCCTTTTCTCTGTGTGTGTAGTAGAGACTGTACAAGTCATGCGATACCTGAACTAAACAGGCTCAACTGAGCCAACTGGGAAATTGACCATTGGATGTTTTCCATTTGTTTCAGTGGGTTTTGGATCAGGCCCCAAAAGTACCTGACGTGCCAGAGTGACGAAGGTTCTTGGCTCAATGGATAGAGGAAGTGGTTTTTTTTTGGAAGCATCGGGCAGCTTTCTTCAAGGGAGAAATCCTTCCACCTACTCCCCCAAAACCATGGTGTTCATATTCTTGAAATGTTTTCTTTAACTGTTACAATCTTTCATGGAATCTGCTGTGATGTAAACAGCTCTTTGGGGCGTTTCATATTTTCCTCAAAGCTTGACCCAATATGTCAGCCAGTAGGGAAGTCGTTACTTTGAAGTTGAAGGCATGTGGATTAGAAGGGCACATTATGTAGGTTTTCTTTACCATTTGGGGTTAAATCAAACAAGCCAAGTAAACCTTCAGGCAGGGCAAGGAGCCCTGGGATAGAAGCCACCTGCTGGTCAAGCTACTCTATCCTTTTGAAAAATCTTTTCAAGTTTGCAGGCTTTGCAAGAGTTTAAATCAAAGACAGGGAAGAAAGAAGCTTCTATGTCAAAACTGCTACAGTGTGATCCTTTAGCCATTTATTTTAAATAGATCTATGCTAAAATAGAAGTTCTGAGAGTGCCCAATTATTTTCAAAGACCAAAGTGCAAATCTTGCAATTTTCTCAATGAAAGTCCCACATTTTCTTGCAGGAGTGAAATATTACTTGACTTCTCTATGCAAGGAAGCTGTTTACATTAACTGGTTGCTTGCATTGGAAAAAAATGTTGATATAGGGTCTTGTTTTCTTTTGTTCTTACAAGAAAATTTGGTTCTGTAAGGACTTTTTGTAATCTTGACATACATGCAAACAGAATGTATGGGCTGCTCACAGCAAGATCTATAAATGGCCTCCAGTTCCTACTTTTGTTTGAACTGGCATCAGCAGATGTACATTATATTCTGCTTTACAAGCTAAATTTTATTTATTGCTTTTAGAAATATGGCCTTACTATATAAAAATATATTAACTATCTTAGCTCTTATTGTGCACAGAAGCTTGAATAGTCTCTGCCACCGACACAGAATGTCAGAAATTAGAAACAGATGGTAATTACTAGGAACAAAGATGAGGTTTCAGAGGAGAATGGATGCAATACATTCCAGAGAACATAGAGTATTTTTTTCCATGAAGATTGATGGCTATTATAAAGGCATTGTGTTCAGTGAACTCGCATATCACTGACTTATCTAGAAAGTGAAGCAATCCATTTTTACAGGCTGACATAATTTAGAACTTTGTGAAGGGGTCAGTGTGACTGATAGGAACCTCAGATTGTACTAGATACTTTCCTCCACATTTTATTTCACAATGTTATGGCTCTTGCCTTTATCTATTCCCATGTTTTTCTCTGCCTCCATTAATCATTCAGGTATATACACTTTTCATCTCTTGTGCTTGACACAAATGAAAATCTACTATCTTATCACATTATCAGACACCATAAATTCCATACTTGCAATTAAGACCTCTGTTAATCCTAAGAAAAAGTTGCCAGCTGTGTGGTTTCAACCGTTTGGCAAATGACCAATATTTAAATCTTGTGTTTGACATTTTGATCTAAAAATACGTCTTGAAAAACACACAGTATCAATTTATCTTATTTATCTGTATAGTCTTGCAGAGATGTAAAATTACAGTATATAGGAAAATGGCTATCATTCTACAGATGGTGGCAACATAGTTTAATAACTAATTTTCAGAAAACCTGCTTTCTGTTGAATTGTTATTGCTCTATTCATCCCATAATACTAGAAACAATACATTGCCAGTAAACTGTTCTGTGAAGCAATTGTATTTTATGACAGGACCTCATAGCAAGGGGATGTGCTAAGAACTGAGATATTCAATTAAATTGTTTTAAGGAAGCAATTTTCAGCTTCAGATTTTGAAATATTACAAACCTTTCATAATTATGTAAAGGATGTTCTCTAGTGTTTAAATTTAATGTAAGAAATTTCACAGGGGGTTATTGTTCTGAAGTGCTCTGAAGTAGAAACCTGCATGGGGAAGCGGAAGAAATAAAACACAGTTTTAAGCATATCTCTTCTGTATTCTGTTTTAATGACCTAATAATATCATCTTAACAGGCCTTTCAAAGAGTTTATGCTGAGGTATTCAAGTGTATTTTACTGCCTTGTGTGGCAGATCTCCAGGGGTCAATTATGTAAGAAGTATCGCTGCAAACCATTTCTTTTATTTCTGCGAGAGTACACAGTAAAAAGAGGAAGGCTAAATGAACAAACAGTTCCTTCTCCGGAAACAGATATATTGCCATCATTCCTGGCATCGGACAAACTGACAACCACACTGGTTAACATCTGAAAACCCATGTCAATTTCTGCTCCATCAGTAACATAAGCAAACATTTTCCAAATAGAATGACCCCAAAGCCAACAGAAAATCATCTATCTTATTTGCACTTGTGAGAAGACTCAAGGATCTCCAGAGCTGAGAAAAGGAATTAATGACAAAAACACTGAACCAGTCTATTTATAACTCCATTTCTTGAATATCTCCCTTTGAAGAGAAAATCAGCTTGCATAGACCACTCTTGATTCCCGCCCATTTCTGCTCTCCTGGACAGTTTGTAACACCAGGGCAGCTTGCGATTAGACTTGCTTTGATACCCCAACCCTCCATCTCCAGGATTTTCATAATTTTTGTTTCTATCTACAATCATTCACCAAAATAAAACTTTGATCTCCTAATTAGAGGAACTGGGACTTGTTTGTATTTTGCAGCTAGCTTGTTTGCTGTATAGATTTTGGAGGCTCAGTAGCTTATGCCCAAGTCTGTTATGTAGGGGTGAAATATATACTTTAAGACTTGGCGTTTGTTACAAGTATGTAACATATACATGTACAGTATAGTTACTGGATTAGTCACAAAGCTAAATATATATATAAGTGTTTTGAGTCATGGATTGCATATTTATAAATGCCAAAGATCACACTATGCTTCCCCATCATATTGCTTACTCCTTGTTGCAGTTTTCATTTCTATCCACCATCTGTTCAATAACTTTTATGAAATGATTTTTTTTTCATGTAAGTATTCAGTATTCTCTTCAGAAGGTCCCATCTTGTGGTGCCTTTTTCAAGCAGAAAGGATCTTCTACAGAACCCTCTCATGTTTTATAGTGTTCAGCAAAAGAATTTTCAAAAATACAGAATTCACTGTTGCTTCTGCTCTGTTCATTCAGATGCTTTACACATGCAGATGCTTATAGACATTTCTCAGCCAAAGGGTGTTTTTTTAAAAAATAAAAAAAAAACTTCTCTCTGTGTATCTTTGATTTCAGATATCTGCAAGACTTTGGTGCCTTTAGTTGTATTGTTTTTATAGTTTACTGAAAGGTCATTTAGCTTGGCAGAGGATGTTTCTACTACTGAGCTTTCACATGAACAAAAATAAGGGCCCCTTGGCCTCTGTAAAATCTTCTCACATCATTTAGCCATGATCCAAAAAATTCCTTCCTGGAGGACTTTCTTTGAAATGCATATATATTCCCTTTGCTTTCAAAAATTTATGAATACAATGTGTAATAAAGAAGATAATAAATACTCTTCTTGCACCTTCAATATGGAAATGGAAGAACAGGATTCTTTGTTCACATTGAAAAGTTCCTACCTAAATGTGCCTAAGAGTGGAGCATCCACAACCATAACGTCATTTATTTGAGCTGAAAAAATATTGCTACATCCAAATACTTCCCAGAGTTTGGGCATTCAGGAATTCAGAGCTGGATTTCAATCTTCCACTTAGCCTTTTCCAAAACCCCAAGTCTGAGTCCCTTCAAGCTTCAAGGGGATTCCGTTTTTGAGCCAAGTTTCCTGGTAAAATTTCCACACGCAAGGGTAAAGGCCAAGACTGGATGTAAATGCTGTCTACAGTTTAAACACCCTGACAGGGCACTACTGTACCCAGCAAAACATCTTACCGCGTGAGGGAGGTGCTCTGGGGGAGAGGTTTCGTGACATCCCCAGGCCTCCATTTTCACATCCCTGCCTACGCTCCAGACCGCTGGTTGTCCTCTGCTCCTGGGAGTCATGCCTTCTCCTGCTCCTTGCCTTAACTTTGTGAGAAACAACAGGCAGATAAAAAAGGGAAGCAAGGGAAGCCAACACATCTGTAATTAAAAACCAAAAGAAAAAGAAATCAAGACCTCAAGCTGTTCTCATACGGATTTTGTCCCAAGTATGTTGCTGGTGGTGCTGAGACTATCACAGTCTCACTCCAGCAGTGATTTTGTTTTGGTGTACCCCAAGGACTCCACAGCTGTATGATGAAACTGATAGACAAGCAGTACGCTTTAATGTCTAAATGGGCCTGGCAGGCATTGTAGACTTGGACCATTTTTGGGGGGGATGTGCAGGAGCCAAACTGACGTAAGGGCTCAGCGTGGGCTCTCAGCCCATTTGGCGCAGAAGGTGCTGCTTCAGTGGAGAGTCTGGGACGTGCTTTGATGGAGAAATTACCTGAGGGACACCTGTAATACCCTGTTCCGATACGCACTACGATAACATTTGCAACTCTCACAGGGAAGAATTACCTGGGTAAAGGAAAAAGATCTTGGATAATGTAGATGCTGTGTGTTTCTACCTTGGAAAAGAGGAGACACTTTGCTCTTGGCTGCCAGAATGATTCTGTCTGGACCTTCTAATCATTTGCGCTTCAGAGCGTTGGAGTAATCCGGTCCATGTAATGTGATTTATGCAATTGGATTGCCAGCACAAACAAGCTCAAGCTAACCTGAAAAGAAAGAGATTAAAGATATAACATGTAATTAAAACATGTTTGAAGATGCATTTACAGCTTTTCATTTCACACTGGCATATTCTGATACTATCGACTCTCCTACTGAGTTGGTCAAGACACTTTTGTAGTACATTAATAATTTTACAGAAAAGCCAATCAATAAAGTACAATTTCTGTCTCAACCCTTCATGCCTTTGGATTCAGATGAGGAAGAACTGATGTTTTTCATCCCCCGATCTTCCATATTTTCTCTAACAATGGGTGCTTTGCCAGAACCTAACATTGCAAGATAAGACAATTTGGAGGATCTTAATTTTTGCTGAACTTGTAGGCAGGAAAGATTCCTGACCCCTGCCTCTCAGTCAGTTGGCTGCCTTATCTCACAGATCCTGCCCAGCAGCAGGAACAAATAAAAAGTCAGTGACAATAAGGTTTGTTGATCTTGTACAACCATGGTATGCATATGGCAGCTGTTCAGTTGTAGGCAACAGCCCCCTCAAGAGGAAGGCAGGATAAAAACATCAAGTTCTGGGAGCCTGTAACTTCTCGTGAGGAGAGCTGCAGATAGCAGCAGGACGCAGGTTGCTGGGGTATGTGGCCTCCAACAACTGCTGATAGTCTATACCTGGTTGTTTGTCCTGGAGGTTCAAGCTTAGAGAGATTTCTAAAGTCAGAAAGAATTTTGAAGGAAAATTTGGACAAGTTGTAGGCATGCAGTCTGCAGGAAAGGAAGACACAATTACTTTAGCAAAGTATAGTGAAAGTCCAGCTCTAAAAAGACCGGTGCAATTCAGTACTATAGGTACAGAGGTCTCACATCAAAGTCAGATTCAAAATCTGATTTAATTAAAGAGTGTTAGCACATAATTCTGGACATATTTTACCAGAAAGAAAAATAAAAAAGAGAAATGTCTAGAGGACAGGAAAAATCTTGCAAGGAAAGATGAAAAAATGTTAGTGATAACAGACAGTTGTCCAGGGTTTTGTCTGGAATTTTCCTATTAGATATACATATGGTAGATTTGTCAAGAAGATGCTCCACACAGTCTAAATCACAGCTTATGTGGATGTGGTAAAGCAGTATACAGCAACTAAGGACCAGTCCAGTCTGCGTCCTGGAAAACAGAAGCTAAATTTATTGTAGAGTCTCAATTCAATTACACTAATGAGTTCAATAGAAGCAGTGAAAAGGAGAATTCAGGCTGTCTCCTCTCCAGGGCATCACATCCTGGCTCCTTTTCTGGAAAGTAGTCCCAGAGGTAAGCTAGAATTCATCATGGACAGCATGGGTAGTGTCCTGAGACCTCAACTCAACAAAACCCTTCAACACATACTTGCCTTTAGGCTTGTGAGAATCACTTTCAAGGACCAACACTCATGTGTTAGAAATAAAGCCTATACTTCAACACTCTGTTGGATCAGTTCCTAGCTTTTTCTTATTGCAAAACCAGTCTATTATGCTCTTCGTCCTGCAGGGTCCAAGCAGCAAGAATGGGGTCTGTTAATTTAGTGCTGGCCTTGCTTCCTGACTCGAAGGCAGTAGGCAGGCTTAGCAAGGCACAGCCTCAGTGATTATTTTATTTACAGTCTGACTCATGGGATTATGGGGCCAGCTTTAACAAGCTGGTAGTCTTTCCTAAGCAGTTTGCATCAGAACTTTAGCACATCCCTGGTGGCAAAATTCAAAGAACTACAGTCATGAAGTCAGTCCTTTCATTAATTTGTTGAAACCAGTAGTAAAGCCAAATATACTGAGCAAGCCAGTCTAATAAGTCATGTGAGTGGGGGTTCATGCTTAACAGAAACTTATTCTCTCTGCCCTAGGATCACATGCATTACTAATTTTAGAGGCTCTTTCTAGGGACTTAAAATAATCACTTTTCAGTCTGAATCTGCAGATATGTCCTCTATTAGGACCCCTCAGTTTCATTACAATTTTCGCTTTAAATCTAGTCATGGAGTCCAGAAAAAATTCAATTCCACTTGCAACAATAGTTGCTGTTGCTAGATTTAAATCCTTCAGAGATTATGGGTCTTTACACTGGACTCTTTTCTGGATTCAGACAGTGCATGTAATTAAGGACAGACCAGGCTACGATCAGACTCTTTATCCTTCTGTTTGTAACATAAGATGCCTGCAGCTATACTCGCAAGAATACTTCCCATCCAGGAAGCCTGGGTTCAGATATGTGCCCTAACCACATCTTGCTTCTGTGGTAAGGTGCTGGTCTACAAGAGGCCCTCATCGCTCTTTCTTCTCCCTCTTTCTTCTCCACATCTCCGTTTCTGTGCTAAGGAAATTAAAGTGAATGGCTCAAAGAGGATCCTGACATGTTCATAACAAAGACCTGATCTGAAAAAGGATTCGGAAGTACATGACAGCGTGCATCAAAAAACAAACAGAATTTAAACTAAACACTGCCTCTGAGACCTGGCTTGTTTGCAGTCCCCAGTTTCATCAGAAACACGAACAGTGGTATGGTTGTTGTTTGGAAGTGAGGTCAGCTGTTCAGGACTCCAGACCACATTTATTGGTTTATGTATTTATTTGGCTTTACCTACCTCTTCTTTTTCTGTTAGCAAATTCCCAGTTTTTCTGACATCACTCACTAGTGTGTCAGACATATTTGATCTTCATTGATTTAATCAAAACATCAGCAGTTGACATAACTTGTGTTGTTGGCCCCCTCCCATAGTCTTGCAGAAATTCATGCCTGACCTTCCTGTCTTTCCCAGCCAAGGTTTTAGCCTTTCAATGCTAAGTCTAAATGAACATATTTCTTATCTCATAGTTAAAGTTCATAAATTAAAGTTCATAATCCAAACCAATATCAGTTTATACTACCTGTCTGGTTTGGTGACATCCTAGTTCATCTCATATTGCGTCCTTTCATAATTTCCAAAATATGCATGGCCTTTATGTCACATCGACCTGCCTTTGAGTAGCATAGTTCATTCCATTGTGTTGCGTTAAGAAGTTATACAATAGGTAGTTGTACTACTACTACCAATTTTTTTTGCAAAAATAATACATCACAGCTTGCAGGAAGACAAACAGACATATCGTAAGCTTATATTCAATTTCACTTTGCAAGTAAAGGGGGAAGACAGGGAGCCTGAGAGGATCTAGTGAGATTTAATGCCCCTTAGACAAAAAACACTTCAGTCTTTGGTTGTTTATGTTGATTTGTGACAGGCAGAGTGAGGAGCTACTCTCACATATATACACAGAAATATATAGAGAAGGACAGTTGTTAACATGTTGTTCCCCTGAACTGGCTCATCCATTTACTTCAGCTGTGCAAGTGTTCCCTCAAGGAAACAGCTGGGCATACTCACATACACAAGTAAGATATGGAAATAGCAGCAAGAACCTTAGCTAAAACAATCTTTGACATTCAGTGTTAACACGACCAACACTAGACAAGCCAAGGCATTTCAGGAACCTGCTGACAGGTGGCACTATTATTTTTCCTACCGGACTTTGTTTTCATTACTCCGCTTACAGATGAAAGCAGCATCAGTGTCCGAAGTTGTAACTATGATACACTCAAGATGCTGTTTGGAAATCTGTAGCTCATTCAGACAGCCTTTATTCCAAGGTTTTGTTGAAGTAACAATGTAACTTCCCTTTCACTGACTTCGTAGTTTACCATGTATCCTACTGTACTGAGAATCCTAAAGTATTTCACGACAATATTAATGAACTGCATTATAGGACTTCAGGAACTAGTTTTTTTGTCAGGTGTTTTCTTTAATGTATATCTTGTTGATAGCTACAGATCTTTCGGCATTTCTGCTTACTTATTAGTCTGTATTTTTCTAGGCATGGAGGTTATCTTGAAGTTCAAATTAATTTATTTCAGCCACAAGCTGAGCTTTCTGCCACTAACTGAATTATTTTTGGGTATACAAGTGGGTACATTGTTTTCAAATCAAAACCTGAAGACAAATCACAGAAGTAGCTTATTTTAAGACAGAATGAATTACAAGCAACCAAACATCTGAGAAACGTTCTTTCTCATCTATACCCTCAAAAGTTATTTGAAAGGAATATGGTTCTTAGCAGACAAAAATATCTTTAAGGGCCCCAAAAGCAGCTTGATACTTACTGTAGGATATATTAACTTTCTTATTTGCTCCAAACCAAATTTTCTTTGTCATGTGCTTTTCAAAACCCTTGTCTGATTCCCTATCTTTTTAGGTGTCTCTAAGCCATAATGAATCTCAGAAAATGATATTTTAACATACTGCTAAAGACTCAGTGTTGATGATACTTATGTCAAAAATTGTAGACATTTAAAGAGGAGAATGTCATCTACTTCATCCTCCTCTCAAAGTTGAACTGTTCTCTACACTAAATCTCTTCGCACTTTATTCATCTTAGTTTAAAATTGCTGAATAATGGAGTTTTACCACTTCCTCTGGGCAACTGAGTACTGAAAACAATATAAAATTCTCCAATCACTGCTTTTGTGAAGCATTTATGAAATACTGTAGGGAAGCATTACTCCTTGTATTTAAGTATGTTTTATTTTATCTTTTGAAAAGTTTTACTTGCAGAGATATTTGGACTGTGCACAGCACATGGCTATGACATACAGAAGAATGTTGGGTGATAAATATCCATCCATGTGCCACAAAATGTTTTCTCCATGGTTAGTTAGGAGCAGGGAGAGAAGGTCTCAGAGCATTCTCCCATGGACACAAGGCTCGTGATTACAACCCAAAAAGGCTGCCCATATAAAACAGTTCTGTCTTGGCAAAAGGATGCTGAACACCTATCCCTGCTTTTAGAATGTGCATGGTAAGGGGACTCAGAAAAAGGCAGTTTACCTTAAGTAAGGAACTGTAGACTGAAGGAAGCATTACATGGAGGGCAAATCAGAGACAACAACTGGTCCCAGTGCTCTTGGACTAGCTAAAAGAAGGCATCCAGCACCTTTTCTGCTAGTGGGACTTCAAAGAGAGGATCATTTGATGAGGTTTTCTTTAACGAAGCTTGTGGGTGGACACAACAAATTGACTGATTGTTAACAAATGTGTACATTATTGTTATATAAGTGTACATAATGTTTGACGGTTTTGTCCATTTCTTAACAGAGCCTTTTATTTAAAGGGGGTTGCTGGTGTAATAACACTTATCATGAACTTCTGCAAGAAAGAAATTGCTGTAGCATTGCGTAGTACTGACTGCTTCCCACAAACAGGCAATTCTAATCAGGTTTTAATCAAACTTCAGTTTAGAAGGAGGAAAGCTGTGAAATTCCAGATTGGTGAGAGCAGGGGCAGAAATCTCCACTTCTTCGAGGGACCTGGATGGAGGCAGAAGGCAAACCTGTAAAAGTGCCACTCTGTCATCCCTGTGGTAACAGCTAGGCTTGGACTCTTCACATAGTCAAATCATTGGATAGACACAATGACTATGTCAATAACAGTAAATTAAAGACGCTTGGGATTGTTCTTTTGGAAATGAGGCCAGCTGGAATTCAACAGCCCATGTTCAAAACCGCCTGTGAGAAATTACATAGCCGGACACAAACAACCTGTTTGGAATGGTCCTTGGTCTGTCTGGTCCCTTAACCTCACCAGGAGCTGCTGGAAATTGAGCTAGCTTTTGTGGACCAAAAATGCGTCAAGGACCTTTCTAACAACTTAGTTGTATAGACAACGTAGTTTCAGTAACTGGGAATGTTTCCTGGCACCGTTTACTTAACTACAGAGATACAATCATCCTAGTTCTATTACAAAAGACTTCGGTGATCTAAACAATTACAAGTAATAGTCATAGTATCACTTCAGTACTTTAACATAGCATTTTTAAAGTAGAGGTGAATTATCTTAAGGGCTGTGATGACAGTTTTATTTTAATGGTAGGAAAATTTTCAAAAAAAACGCTTTGCATTTTAAGAAAACAACGCATCCAGTTAAAATTTCATGAGATTCTATTTCAGGGGAATCTCCAGAGGGCAAAAGCAAGTCATCTGCTCAAAAGTCTTGTGTAATATGTTGAAGGAAAATCTTCATTCCTTCATTAAATGTGCAGAATTTTTTCCAGTCGTCCTTTTTTTTTCCATTTTGCATTTAATTTTTTATTTCCCTGCTTCATGATACACAAGGAAGTTCTGACACTCCCCATCTGTTAATTCAATTACACTATGTTTCTTTCCTGTTTTCAGTATTGTTTTTGCCTGGTTTATGAGGCTGAGGCCAGACTTCGAGCGTGCATAAGAGAAACATACAAAAAGCATTCTGGCCACCTAACTCGTTTCAAGCCAAAGAACATGTGAATGTACTCTGCAACTGTGTCAGCTGTTTCCCCAGTAAAGTCATTACTATCCATAGCCCAATAAAAGACCCCACTAAGAGTTTTGAAAAGGCGTATTATGCTGTGTTGTTTACTATATCAACTCCTCTGCATATCATAACACGCAATGCAATTATTTTTACCTGAAAAAGATGAATGAAAAATTGAGATGTAAAATGTAAATACTTCAATGAGAATTCTAACAATTTACCTAGAATTTTTTCACCTGAAAAACTGTTAAATCACTCTTTGCTACTTCTTACGTGTTCTACTGTAATTCTGACACATTTTCTGCCCAGGATGCAGGGACAAATGACAGGAAACCAAGAGATAAAGCAAGAAAAAAAATAAATAGAGTCATAAATAATTACATACAGACTCCTGTGCGATACATTCTTGCATAGTCATTCTCATCAACCTTAAGTCACATAACTGGCTTTGATTGTTGAGTTAGCAACGTAAAATCTATTTGAATAATAGTAACAGAGTAAATTTTTTATGCTTGTTGTAACTTGGTTTAAGAGTGATTGTTACTTAAAGTATTATGGTAGCATGTAATTCCTCCTCTCCTGATCCATGTGGTTTTGAGAGTGATGGCAATAAAGCAAGGGTAGGGGTAGAAAATGCAAAGGAACAGTGAGATGAATACTGAAAATGCAGCAATAAAAAAAGCTCAACAAGAAATATCCTAAGCCAACTGAGGAATTATATTATAAAAGGCTTAATGCATGAGCAAAGATGCTGCTCCTTGTTGTCCAGTTCCTACTGCATTCACAGAACCTGAACTTCATAAAATTTTTGTAAGATACAGTATCATGTGAAAGAAATTCAGCTGTCTCCTTAGTGAGAAAACCTGCTTAAATCCTTTGTTTCAGACAAAACAAATAGAAATGTTCTTGCTTCATCTTTTGACCTACTTATCCCACTCATTGGGTTTAAAAATTCTAGATAGCAAGAGAGAGAAGAAGTAAAACTAATGGCATAATTGGTATTGCTAAGACCTTTGATAACTTCAGGACTTTTGTTTTTACAAGTTCGCTTCAGAAACTCACACCAAATAACACTAGGGAAGGTCTCAAAACAGGAGATCTCCATCCCACAAACCTTCCTCAAAAAGGTGAAGGAAGAGAATGAAGATGTAAAATGATGGGTCAGTCTTTTCCAGATGTTCATGTAGGTACAAGATGGTCTTTCACGGAAATAATCCGATTACAGTGATCTGCAGCTTGCCTGGATGGATAAGCTGCTTATTGTAGCTTATTGTCTGTTCTCTACATACCTGCAAATGTGGTCACATCAAAGCCACCCTGAGCCGCAGACTGCCCAGAGCTAACCAGTAAGAAATACTGAACACAGAGGTACATCTGAAACCCTGCTCTTTGGCACAGTCTAGCCATCTGACTGGGTGTTACACTTCGGAAATTCTGATACTCAAAGCCCCAAATTTTCTTCTGTGAATTTACCTAATTCATCATGACTGACAATTTTTTAATTTATACTAGTGGTTTTATTGGTGGAGACTGTTTCATAGAATCATAGAATGGTAAGGGTTGGAAGGGGCCTTGAAGATCATCTAGTTCCAACCGACCTGCCATCAGCAGGGACATCTTCCACTAGACCACGTTGCTCAGAGCTCCATCCAGCCTGGCCTTCAACACTTCCAGGGAGGGGACAGCCACAGCTTCTCTGGGCAACCTGTGCCAGTGTTTCACCATTCTCATGGTGAAGAATTTCTTCCTAATATCTAATCGAAATCTGCCCTCTTTTAGTTTACAGCCATTCCTCTTTGTTCTATCACTACACACCCTTGTGAAAAGTCCCTCTCCATGCTTCCTTTAGGCCCCCTTCAGGTACTGGCAGGCTGCTATAAGGTGACCCCGGAGCCTTCTCTTCTCCAGACTGAACAGCCCCAACTCTCTTTGCCTGTCCTCATAGAAGAGGTACTCCAGCACTCTGATCATCTTCGTGGCCCTCCTCTGTACCCGCTCCAACACATCCCTGTCCTTCTTATGTTGGGGGCTCCCGAGTTGGATGCAGTACTCCTGGTGGGGAATTAGGTTGCATAGCCACAAATATGATATTCAGGGTTTGGGTCCTTTTGAAGCCTTGTGGTGATCTTGAAGAAGCCATTTTCATCTTGTCTTCTGGAGGGGAACATCACACAAATTCCACTTGTGTGGAAACCCTCAAGGTTTCAGAATCTCTGAGAAAAACAACCCTCAAAAAAAAATATTGGGCCAGTATGCACAGGTCAGGAGAGACATCTGAGAGTCACTTCTCATATGAAATCACCATCTCCCTTCAACTGCAAAACCCACCAATGATTTATTATTAAACTATGACACATCCTTTTTACTTAACTTTAGGTCTTCTGATTTTTATTAGGAAGGGGAGAAAATCAAAGGATGAAAGTAAACAAAATAAAGAGCAAAATGTTCATACAGGTGCAGAATCACCCAAGATTGCCCAGGGAGCAAAATATTGCTCCAGCCTATGAAGATGCTCAAGCACATTGAAGAATTAGTTTTCTCCGCCAAATTCAGCTGCAAAAAGCAAACACTTCAGGTATACTCTAGAGATCTGCTTAAGATAAAGCAGCCCATAACAGCAGCTGGACAGAAAATCTTACAGGAGAGCAAGATCTCTCTTTCAGAGCAGATCTTCATCCATGGTGTCTTTAGCTACACAAACACATGGGCCAAATATAATTTTCTGGCACCCTAAGCACACTGTTGCTCAACAGCATTTTTAGAGGACTCTTTCCCCCTAGCTTTTGAATATCTTTACTATAGATGTGGGGCATACACTTGTCTCTGCAAAGGACCTACCTTTCTGCTTAGTGACTCCTTTTCTGGAAAATTCTTCTCCGTGTCAACATATTGAAAGGAGACCTGTTGTTGGTAAAGGTGAAATCTCCTTTTTTTTCTTCTATGCAAGGTAGGTGTTTTCTTTTAAAAATAATGCCTCCTATTTTATGAAATCCTCTGAAGGGTGTGGTGATGTCCTTTAGCATTTCAACAGATCTGAAAAGTAACTAGAAATAGGCTACAGTAAGTGGATATTGATGCTCAAATCCCTGTTATTAGGTCACATATGGTCTAAATTGCAAGACTTGAAGTAACAATCAAACATAACATGCCTTGAAAGTGTTCACTTGACAAATCATATCATTATAAGGCACTTCACTACACCTTATTAAATATGTCATAAACATAAGCTATGTTCCACAAATGCTTGTTCCTCTTCTGGACATGGCCAAAGCCCAGAAGGGGAAAGACAAACAAAAATGACAAAGCACATTAATGAGACTTTTTAAAATCTCTGGGCAGTTTCAGTGGATTTGAATGTTGCTGAAAGCTGTCATTTCATCCTATTTTTTTCTCAGTGAGCCTATATTAATTTCTCCAGATTTTTACCTCTGTCTCAAGTTCTGAAAAGTTTCCCAGATGTGTGATAGCAAAATCAGAAAGGTTACACACAGATTTACCAGTAGTGGGTGAGATAATGAAATTGTGTAGACCCTTGCAGGTTTCTGACATGAAGATAATTTTTTTAGGTCAGTTGATATTAAAGAATGAATTCAACTCTGCTCCTATCTCAGAAGACAGAATTTGATAGCTTCCCCACTGTAATATTTTTATGATTAAATCTTTCCTATATTTTTATTTCTTAAAGTAATCTCTAACTTTTCAACTCCTTACTCTGAGTCCTTGCTGCACTGAGACGCTGACTCGTGAGATTTATTTAGAGATATAGGGATTTCTTCATTATATGAGCTTTTTAAATAAAGACAGAGTGACTTTCCAAGAGCTACAGTTTTAGTTCAAACAGGATTTATGGTCTTAATATAGAAACACTAGGAAAAAATCTTTTATTTGTTTTATTGACTTAAAAATTTATTAATCTATAAGAGACCGTCTTTCTTTATGTTAGGGTTAAATTCTACAGATCCTACGGGAAGTTTAGGAATAGACAAGTACAAAAGCTGTTGCTTCATTCCTTTATAGCAGAAGTGGGAAACTGATGGGCAGAAAGAAGTGTGAGGCGATATGGACTCCTCACATGACTAGCTGCTTCTCAGTGGGCGACAGAGCTGTAAAATTTGCCTTTTGATTCCATATCAGTAGTGCTGAATATTGACATGTAAAGACAGTGGTATTTTTACACTTACTTTTCACAATTTTTTATTAGAAATCGATACTACATCTTTCTGAAGATTGCATTTGCCAAATTCATTGACCACAAAATACTTCAAAGACAAAGTCTTTATTTCATTGCATTGATGAAGAACTGCCAGTGCAGAACAGTGAAATGACTTGCCAGAAATACTGCTAGATCTATCATGCCTGTTGAATACTCTTTTCCTTTGGGTGGAGATGGTAAAGTATTGAAGAAGGAAATTGTTTTTGTTGCTAGTAAAGTGTGTCTGATCCTACCGTGATTTGGTGAGTTATTTTGATGTGTTACATATGGAATACAGGTAGCTTCATAACATTTGTATATATATACATGCACTATCCTTAGTGGGGAATTTTTTACACATTGAAACTTATATTACAGGTTACATAACATATCAACCATATGATATCAAACCAACACATCACTTCAAATGAAAGAGCAAGTCTGTCACTTGTGCTATCTTAGGCCTTTAAACATACTTATTTCTCTGGTAAGTTTGCAATCTAACAAAACAGTTTGTTCATCATAAAAAATTTTACTATATTAACTTTGCTCCTAGAAGTGCAAAATAAAAAAATAATTAGACAAACTCGACAAAAATAATAGCAGTAGAAAATCATAGCAGTAGAAAAAAATATGTAATTATCTAGAAAATATGTAGAGTTAGCTTCCAAGTACAAAAGGCTTTTTGCTAGTGAAAGTACTGAGTTCTTGTTTGTCAAAAACAAAAGGTCTAACATAAGGCATCTCTAGAGTGACAAATATTGTAAAAGAAGCCTACTAAAAAGACTGTATCAACACAGAATTTCCCCATTATTTTATCTTGGCACCTGCGAAAAAATCTGTGAATCCAAGAACAGAGGAAGCACAATACTCAACTATCCAACATGCAGAGGAATGAAAGAGTATTCCACAGCCAGATTTTCCTTTTGTCTTTTCTTACCCACCTTTATCATATGTAGTCTTTGGTCCTGTGCTGGGTTAGGAAGGACCAGGAAGTTTAGCCTGGGTTCGGCCAGGACAGGGTTAATTTTCACCAGAAGCCAGGAGGGGACTGGCCGGGCTGACCCAAACTGGCCGAACAAATAGGTTATTCAATACCATGTACTGTCATGCTCGGTTCTGGCTTGGGAGAGCTGGCCAGGGGGTAGTGAATCATGGCTCGGGAGAGTGTTTGGCACTGGTAGGTGAGAGTTGCTCTATGCGTTGTGCTCTTTGCTTTGTGTATTCTGATTATCAGTATTATTGTTGGTACTGTTCGCTTCATTTGCTGTTCTGTTAAAATGTCCTTATCCTGACCCAAGAGTTTTGCCTTTTTCTTCCCTTTGTCCTCCCCACCCCAGGGGGGGAAGGGGGAATAGAGCAACCATGTGGCCCTTTGTTTCCCGGTCAGGGGATCATGACAAGCCATATTCTTCTATACACTGCGAAGGCATATGTAGGAGTAGGTAGACCCTTTATTAGTCATATTGAGTTTGTCTTCTGCTTAGATATATTTCACACTTTCTTTACTTAAAATGGTCAGGATTCCTAATTGCTTTATAATACAAAAGTTGGTCCCTGGTAGTAGAAAGTGTCTTTTTACCTTTCTGCTGTGCATTAATCATGTTCCCTTTGGGATCCCTTTTGCACTTGCTGAAATAATATCACAAAAAATGAGAGATAAGACTATAGTAATTTTTTGTTCTTTTCTGTGCTTGGATACGAATCAAAGTCAGGTATATGCTACTTATCTGCCTCCCCTATAAAAATGTCCTCATTTTCTTAAGTGGGTATGGTATACCCATCCTGGACTAGCTGGAAGACCAGTATCTTTATTTCAGTCTTAAACCTTGTGGTGCTGCTAGTCAGATAAAACTTGAAAGAATATGAGGTTATTCTCACAGTAACTTATCTCCAAGTAACGCTGGAAATAGTAATCTAAAATTAGTTTAGTATTTATCTTTGTCTCTCCATATAATGCCGTCAAATGGCACTGGAGAATCTCTCCTATGAGCAAAGATTGAGGGAGCTGGGCTTGTTTAGCCTGAAGAAGAGAAGGCTGAGAGGGGACCTTAGAAATACCTACTAATATCTGAAGGGAGGGTGTCAAGAGGATGGGGCCAAACTCTTTCCAGTGGTGCCCAGTGACAGGACAAGGGGCAATGGGCACAAACTGAGGCACAGGAAGTTCCAGCTGAACATGAGAAAGAACTTCTTCCCTCTGAGGGTGACGGAGCCCTGGACCAGGCTGCCCAGGGAGGTTGTGGAGTCTCCTTCTCTGGAGATATTCAAGACCCTCCTGGACAAGATGCTGTGTAGCCTGCTGTAGGTGACCCTGCTTCGGAAGGGAGTTGGACTAGCTGATCCACAGAGGTCCCTTCCAACCCATACCATTCTGTGAGTCTGTGAAATGGATATATCCAAGACTAATTCAAGGCCTGATTCAAATTCCGCTGAAGGTCCTGATGTGTTCCCACTGACTTTGATGAGTTTCAGACTTGATCTGTAGAGAAATCCTTATATCAATTGTGACACTGCCTGTAGGACAGGACATTTCTTGTGATTGCTCACCCAAATCCTATCTGGGGTGTGGATGCACCAATGCAACTGGGAGTTATAATCTTTTTTCTGGTAAATTGTCATGGTCTTCTCCCATCCAAGAATCTTGCTGGTGCTATGCATTTCACGGTGAAACCTTTCTCTGTTAATTAGTCTAGAAAAAAATCAAAGCTAAATGTCAGTGTCTCGCTCCCTTCCCTGAGTGGAGTGCATCTTGAAAGCATGAAATCATTGTCCTTCTCTTCAACTACGGTGTTTTCACTACAGTTCAAGAAAAATATACAGGGAAATTGTTCAGAGAAAAGTACATGAAAACATATTTAGGTGTCAGGAAGGAGTGAATTTAAAAGGGAAGAATAATACAGCAGAAAATTTACACTAAATAAATGAGAAGGTGAGAGTAACATGAATAAATACTAAGGACAGAGCATCGTATGTGTGGCACCATGGCTATGGACAAAGACCAGTGAGCTAGAAGAAACAAAGGGACAATATAGACTGATTATCAGCTTACAGGTCTTTTCATCATATTATGAACCTCTAATACAGTATCACTGAGAGCATGAGAGTATACTTGCCAGCATGTTAATTCCCTAATCTTGATCCTCAGCTGCAACAATAGTGAGCAGTTCTGTTGAAGTCAGTGTAGCTCTAAGTGATTATATGTATAAACTTATGTGTCAATAAAATTGTCTAGATAATTTACTAGGGTTGAGCAAATACCACAGAATATTTTCCTGAAATACTTAGTTGAAAAAAAAACAACTCTGTTCATTTTGGCTTTATTTCTCCCCCTTTCTCATTCCTTTTCTGGGAAATGGGATATTTATGAAGGGGGAGCTCCCACTGCATCAGCCAAAGAGAAGGAAGAATTATGGAGAAGTACAGGTTCCTGGACCACAGGGAACCACATTCCTCTATATTCTTTTCATTGTTTAACCCCTGATCTTAACAAACATTTATTCTGGAAACAATATTCATGGAAAAAGCGCATTTCAAATTATTATTTTGAAGTGTCTGCTTGATGTGACTTTTGAGAAAATAAATATGCTTATCAGCTGGTCTGCAGTGACATTCTTCCCGTTGAAGAAGAAAATCCATACTGTGTAACACATGTGTGACTAATTATAATCATCAGCACTCAAGCTGGTTGAAAACAAACCCAAAGTCTATTCACAGAAATTAGACCTGACACCCCTATTAAAAAAATAAACCCCCAAACCAATGAGATTATAAATCAAAAAACCCCACCACAACCAAAAGCCACCCTGCTACCGTCTCAGTTCTTCAGTGAAATCTGAAGACAGTGCTAAAGCTACTTCATGAATATCAGCTTCGCTGAACTGTTAGGAAGAAGCTCAGAGAATCTAACTTTGGGGCAGTTTGGGTAACTCAGCTACTTGCGAGTACCTAAGCTCAAGTTTCAGAAGCCAGCCCAGGATCCAGTTCTGCATCTCAGAGCAGGGCAACACCAAAAGTAGCAGCTGGCTTTCTCAGGATATCCAGATCTCTGCTGCAGACCCAAGTGATGAGCCAGGAGCCAAACTCTACTTAGTGCCTCAGACCCTACAGCACATAACCACAATTAATTAACATATTTTAGGGGCCATAATCTGCCCGGAGGCCCATTGTCGTAACCTGGCTGTCTTCCATATGGACAGCTATGTTTTCTTACCTGCTGAAACAGGATATCTACATTTAAACTACCTGCCAGAAAACAATCCATAGCCCCTGTTAAACTCGCAGATTTAGCCATACACTAAAGACTTGGCTGGACCAAACTAAGCCACCAATTTTTCAATGTGGTCATCTGTGTGCCAGCGAATAGTCCCTTCCTCTGATTGTTTCATTTACTAGTATGTAGCCCTAGGTTTAGTGTTCGTAGAAACAAACAGCCAACGTTTCCTAAGGAAACTGAGCTAAATCCTGAAGTTCTAAGAACATTTGCAAATATAAAATAAGAGAGACTTTAGTTCTTTTAATGAACTGACACATGATGTGGAATGGGCTATGTTACAACAAGGCACTCATTGATCTGGATGGTAGATGGATTTATTTTATGCCAGGTCTTTTGTGTTGTCATGTTTTTCGTTTACATGCTTCTTTTCCCATATTTCACAACTATTTTTCCTTATTAATATTGTTTTGACTCTTTACTGACCAGAAATATCACAAGTTCATGTCAAACTGATCTATATGTAAGCTGCCTGCCATACTGTCACGAATGAGAGGTTAGGTTGCTTAAATTATCACTCAAAGGTTTTGCAAGAAATTAATTTACTGAAAATTTAGAAACTGTGATTTTACAAAGTTCGTTGGCAAGATTTACTTTACTACTTATTAAATGGATGGAATACAAAATCAAAAGGGGTTTTGAATAGAAAAAGATTTATACAGAGTGAAAGAAAATGTAAGGGGATAGGGATACACTTCCATGGAGTCATGAGGTTCAGACTGGACGCTCTTTCTCTCTAAACTCCTTCTCAGAGAAGAGTCTAGGTGAGGCTGGATCCAGAACCGGCCTTAGACCACGAAGGTTTATGTCTAATGGATGTTTAGAAGTAATTCATGGTGTCTTCACCGTTTAGAGAGAGAGAGAGAATCACAGGAATTTAGCAGTTATTAATCACTGGTTACCTTAACATTTACAGAGTGATTAAAAAGAATTTGCTATTACAGTCACAGTAATATATTATGTTTTGAATAGATTCACACACACACATGCATACAATCATCAAAATTCCCCTTGAGTTCAGTGGAAAACTTCAAAAGATTTCTCAATGGGTGAAGGTTGAGTCTCAAGGAGATCAGCCCAGGTAGTTCACAAGTTACTCTGAGAAGCGTCCCACTCAGAGGGAGTTACTGGGTGCAGCCCGCTGTGGACCAGAAAAGCTCAAAGGGCCTTCCTTGGTACCACTGTTTACAGGGTCTCAAGATGATTGACTTCAGGCATCAGTAATTTTCCATCCTGGTCTCAATCCACATGATGCAGACACAAACTGTACAGGTCTAGTACTACCCAGAATGTACAGTTCTGACATTTATCAGGCAGGTGTGCAGCCAGGGAGTGCCTGATGGGCCCAATTCACTGCTCTTGTACAAAGACAAGGAAAGTGCCAAGTCTTACTGATCCAATGCACACAAGCTAATTATTCCTGTAGTGCAAGCAAGAATACAGTATTGGTTGGTTCTGGGATTGCCAGGTGTGAGAGGAGGCTGCACCACCACACATACCACAAAACATTTTCATTACATGGTCCCAATACAGATCCAATCTCTCATTAGCCATATAGAAATGTGTAAATAAACATCCTGTATGACATGGCTTTATGTGGAGGACAAGATGAATCAACAACACATTTTGGTAAAACTCAGGAATATTCCAAAACACTTTTCATTTCTGTAAAGACATGTTTATGGGGTTCACCAAGGGCAAATCGTGCCTGAACAACTTGGTATCCTACTATGATGGGGTTACAGTGTTGGTGGACAAAGGGGCAGGCAAATGACATCATCTACCTGGACTTGTGCAAGGCATTCAACACTGTCCTGCGTGATGTCCTTGTCTCTAAATTGGAAGGATGTGGATTTGACAGATGCACCATTCGTTGGATAAGGAACTGGCTCGATGGATGCACTCAAAGAGTTGCAGTCAGTGGCTCGATGTCCAGGTGCAAACCAGTGATGACTGGGATGCTTCAGAGGTCTGTACTGGGGCTGGTGTATTTAATGTCTTTGTTGGCGACATGGACAGTGAGACTGAGTGCACCCTCAGCAAGTTTTCGGACGACACCAAGCTGTGTGGTGTGGTTGACACGCTGGAGGGAAGGGATGCCATTCAGAGGGAGCTTGACAGGCTGGAGAGGTGGGCCTGTGTGAACCGCATGAAGTTCAACAAGGCCAAGTGCAAGGTCCTGCGCGTGGGTCGGGGCAATCCCAAACACAAGTGCAGGCTGGGTGGAGAGTGGCTCGAGAGCAGCCCTGCAGAGAAGGTCTTGGGGGTACTGGTGGATGAGAAGCTCAACATGAGCCGGCAATGTGCGCTTGCAGCCCAGAAAGCCAACAGTATCCTGGGCTGCATCAAGAGAAGCGTGGCCAGCAGGTCGAGGTAGGTGGTTCTGTCCCTTTACTCCGCTCTCGTGAGACCCAACCTGGAGTACTGCATCCAGCTCGGGAGCCCCCAACATAAGAAGGACATGGATGTGTTGGAGCGGGTACAGAGGAGGGCCACAAAGATGATCAGAGGGCTGCAATGCCTCTCGTACGAGGAAATGCTAAGAGAGTTAGGGCTGTTCAGTCTGGAGAAGAGAAGGCTCCGGGGTCACCTTATAGCAGCCTGCCAGTACCTGAAGGGGGCCTACAGGAAGGATGGAGAGGGACTTTTCACAAGGGTGTGTAGTGTAGAACAAAGGGAAATGGCTGTAGACTAAGAGGGCAGATTTAGAATAGATATTAGGAAGAAATTCTTCACCATGAGAGTGGTGAAACACTGGCACAGGTTGCCCAGAGAAGCTGTGGCTGCCCCCTCCCTGGAAGTGTTGAAGGCCAGATTGGATGGAACTCTGAGCAACGTGGTCCAGTGGAAGATGTCCCTGCTGATGGCAGGTGAGTTGGAACTAGATGATCTTCAAGGCCCCTTCCAACCCTTACCATTCTATGATTCTGTGATTCATTCTATGATTTTCTACTCCAGTGTGTTTCAAATACACAGAGTATGTGAAATGAGATATATCCATGCGTTTTTTTGTTTGTAACACTTTTCGATTCCATATTATCAAATGTTGTAGAAAATTATGAGCTTGCTTGAATCTTGCCTGGTGTGGGACTGTCCCCTTCTCTAACTGATCTGATGGCTCTTTTCAGGCCCATTGATCATATGGGTCCTTTAAAGATCATCTAGTTCAATCCCCCTGCCACAGGCAGAGACATTTCTTGCTAGATCGTAATCCTCTGAGCACCATCCAATCTGACCTTGAACACTCCCAACATTGGGGCACCCACAACTTCTGTGGGCAACCTGTTCCAGTGTCTGACCACCCTCATTGTAAAAACAATTCTTCCTTATGTACAATGTCTCTTCATCTTTCTTACAAGCCCGCTTATAGTAATGAAAGGCCACAAGAAGTTCTCATGGACACTTCACTTCTCTAGGCTGAACAATCCCAACTGTCTCAGCCTGTCGTCCCAGGAGATGTGTTCCATCCCTCTGCAGATTTTCATGTCCTTCTTCTGGACCCGCTCCAACAGGTCCATGTCTTTCCCATGTTGAGTGCTCCAGAGCTGGACGCAATACTGTAGGTGGGATCTCACGAAAGTGTCTCACTTCCCTTGACCTACTGGTGACACTGCTTTTGATGCAGCGCAGGATACAGTTGGTTTTCTGGGCTGCGAGCACACATTCTTGGCTCAAGTCCAGTTTTTCATCCATCACTACCCCCAAGTCCTTCTCAGCAGGGCTGCTCTAAATCCACTTATTGCCCAGTCTATATCCATGTTTGGGATTGCCCTGACCCAGGTGCAGGACCTCTCACTTGGCCTTGTTGATCTTCACAGGGTTTCTATGGGCCCAGTCCTCAGGTCTGTCTATGTCCTTCTGGATGGCATACCTTTCCTTCAGCAAATCAACTGCACCACCCAGCTTGATGTCGCCTGCAAACTTGCTGAGGTTGCAATGAGTGTCCCTTTTCAAGCTGAGCCACTGCAGAGACAGAAGTGGAAGATCTGGTAGGGCTGCTGGGTGACTCTGACTCTGGCACAGTGGGAAGAGCACTCACGCTGCTGCACAGATGCGGTGTTTTGTTTTTCACATGGCCCGGTGGTGGGTGTGCCCTGCTGGGACATACGAAGTGCATTCGTATAGCACCATGCTAGGAAGGGATCTCCAAGGCTACCTAGTTCAACTTCCTCCTCAAAGCTGGGCCAACACCAGAGTTAGGCTAGTTTACTTAAGGGCTTTGTGCAGCCAGGCTGCATGGTGTCTGTGGGTAACCTGTTTAATTATATTCCCAGTGATTTTTTTGTCTCATGTCCTGTGTTTCTACCAACCACCACTGTCTGTCAGTGCTGCTGAGGATGAGAAGCCACCAGGATTCCATCTCCTCCCTTCTGCAGGAGAAGTGTCACCTATCAGACTACTAGCAATAAAGAGGTAACTCCTGCTTCAGGAACAAAATATTTAGTTACCATTAATGGAAGATCCTATGTATTTCTCTTGCTCTGCAGGATGGAGAGGTGGAGGGGACTAACATTGACAGAGACAGACTCGACGGAGCTGGACAGAAACAAGGGTAACATCTCCTATACTCTGTTGTTGAAGGAAAAAAAGAAATTTCTTATCTGAGTAGAACAATATTATTGATCTCCAGGATTCAAAACCTATTCAGTGACTACCTTGAAACGTGGTACCAATGCAGCGATCAGAAGACTTTACTATAAGACTTTGTGTAGCAACCTGAACATGATGCTAATAGTGTCATAAAATAAAGGGTTTGGGAGATTACAGAGAATGGAGCAAATAGTGGGAAAGTTCAGGGAAACAAAGTGAGGGTAAAGATCAGAAGGAAGTAAACAGAAAATTTCAGAGTATTTTGTGTTAGTAACTTTTCCACTTCCAAGTGTGGTCCCAAATGAAAGCACATTTCACGATCTAGGGTGTTTATACAGGTTTGTACTTCTGTTGTTTTTTCTTTCTCCATGACTTTCAGGGAAGGATTATGGAAATGTTATGACTACCTAAACTACAAAGGGAAAGAACAGGAAGCAGAGCTACTTTAAAGCCTGGTGTTGGTTAGGTAAGGTGCAACACAATCTTTTTACCTGAAAAGATAAAAACAGTTGTTTTACAGAAACAGAATCACGTAGAGGTACAGGTTGGAAGGGATCTCTGTGGATCAGCTAGTCCAAACCCCCTGTCACAGCAGGATCACCTACAGCAGGCTGCATAGGACCTTGTCCAGACGGGTCTTGAATATCTCCAGAGAAGCAGACTCCACAACCTCCCTGGGCAGCCTGTTCCAGTGCTCCGTCACTCTCACAGTGAAGAAGTTCTTCCCCATGTTCAGCTGGAACTTCCTATGCTTCTGTTTGTGCCAGTTTCCCTTTGTCAATGGGCACCACTGGAAAGAGTCTGGCCCCATTCTCCTGACACCCTCCCTTAAGATATTTAGAAGCATTTATAGGGTCCTCTCTCAGCCTTCTCTTCTTCAGGCTAAACAAGAACAGCTCCCTCAGTCTTTCTTCATGAGAGCAATGCTCCAGTCCCCTAGTCATCCTCGTAGCCCTCCCCTGGACTCTCTCCAGTAGTTCCTTGTCTTTCTCGAACTGGGGAGCTCAGACTGTACGCAGTATTCCAAATGTGGCAGAGCAGAGGGGGAGGAGAAAATGCCTCGACCTGCTGGCCACACCCTTCTTAATGAAACCTGGTATACCATTGCCCTTCTTGACAACAAGGGCACACTGCTGGCTCATGGTCAACTTGTCGTCCACCAGGACACCCAGGTCCTTCTCCGCAGAGACGTTCTCCAGCAGGTCTGCCCCAAGCCTGTACTGGTGCATGGGGTTGCTCCTCCCCAGGTGCAGGACCCTGCACTTGCGCTTGTTCAACTTCAGGAGATTCCTCTCTGTCCAACTCTCCAGCCTATCCAGGTCTCACTGGATGACAGCACAGCCTTCCAATGTATCAGCCCCTCCTCCCAGTTTTGTGTCATCAACAAACTTGCTGAGGGTACACTCTAATTCTTCATCCAGGTCATTGCTGAATAAGTTGAACAAGACTGGGCCCAGTACTGACCCCTGGGGAACACCACTAGCTACAGGCTTCCAACTAGACTCTACACTGCTGATCACAACCCTCTGAGTTCTGCCATTCAGCCAGTTCTCAATCCACCTCACTGTCCACTCATCTAGCCCACACTTCCTGAGCTTCCCTAGGAGGACGTCATGGAATACAGTGTCTAAAGCCTTGCTGAAGTCGAGGTAGACAACATCCACTGCTCTCCCCTCATCTACCCGGCCGGTCGTGCCATCACAGAAGGCTATCAGATTTGTGAAGCATGATGTCCCCTTGGTGAATCCATGCTGACTACTCCTAATAATCTTCTTTTCCTCCTCTTGCTTCATGATGACATCCAGAATGAATGGTTCTATCACCTTTCCCGGGATGGAGGTGAGGCTGACCGGCCTGTAGTTCCCTGTGTCTTCCCTCTTGCCCTTTTTGAAGACTGGAGTGACATTAGCTTTCCTCCAGTCCTTGAGCACCTCTTCTGTTCTCCAGGACTTTTCAAAGATGATGGAGAGTGGCTCAGCAATGACATCTGTCTGCTCCCTCGGCACTTGTGGGTGCATTCCTTTGGGGCCCATGGATCTGTGGGTGTCCAGATTGCTTAAATGATCTCTCACCCAATCCTCCTCAAGCAAGGGGGGGTCTTCCTTTCTCCCAGTTTTCTTTCTTTCCTCCACGGACTGGGATGCCTGAGGGCCGTACTTAATGGTGAAGACTGAGGCAAAGAAGGCATTCAGTAACTCTGCCTTCCTCCATCATCAGGGCACCCATCTCATCGAGCAGAGGGCCCACATTTTCCCTAGTCCTTTGTTTGTTGCTGATGTACTTGAAGAAGCCCTCTTTGTCATCTTTGACATCCCTGGTCAGATTTTATTCCACGTGGTCCTTAGCCCTGCCCATTGCATCGCTTCATACTCTGACAACATTCCTGTATTCTTCCCAAGTGGCCTGTCCCTCTTTCCATGTTGTGTAGATCTTTCTTTTCCACTAGAGTTTTGCTAGAAGTTCCTTGCTCATCCATGCAGGTCTCCTGCCTCCTTTACTAGATTTCTTACTCAGGGGCATGCACCGATCCTGAGCATGGAGGAAATAATGCTTAAAGAGCAACCAGCTCTCTTGGACCCCTCTACCTTCTAGAGCCCTAAACCATGGGATTCCTCCAAGCAGGTCCTTGAAGACGTCAAAATTAGCTATTCTGAAGTCCAAGACTTTAATCCTGCTTATCACCCTGCTTCCTCCATGCAGGAACCTGAACTCCACCTTTTCATAGTCATTGCAGCCAAGGCTGCCCCCAAATTTCACGTCCTCAACCAGTCCTTCTTTGTTTGTCAATACAAGGTCCAGCAGCACATCTTTCCTCGTTGGCTTCTCTGTCACCTTTGTCACAAAGATATCATCCATGCTATGTAGGAACCTCCTGGACTCTGTGTGCCTGGATGAGTTTTCTTTCCAGCAGACATAAGGGTGGTTGAAGTCTGCCATGAGAACCAGAGCCTGTGATAGTGAGGTTACTTTAAGCTGTCTGTAGAAAGCCTCACTGAACTCCTCTTCCTCCTCAGACGACCTGTTGCAAACATCCACAAGAGTGCACCCATATTATCGTGTCACTTAATTCTTACCCAGAAGCTCTTGACTCATTCTTGATCTACCCCTAGGCAGCGCTCGACTGATTCCAGTTGCTCCCTCACATGAAGAGCAACTCCACCACCTCGCCTTATTGGCCTGTCTTTCCTAAAAAGTACATAGCCTTTTTTTTAACCTTCCACAAAAAATATATTCATTCCAAGAAACCATACACAGAAGACAAAATAATGGTAGCGAAGTACTGGTGACAGATACATTTCAACACCATTTCAGAAATGACACATCAAGTTTTTGGAACCTGGGAAGTTGGCTATGTGACAAGTTCTGCTTTTCACCATCTCAGATACAGAATCATAGAATCATAGAAAGTTTTGGGTTGGAAGGGACCCCTAGAGGTTATCTAGTCCAACCCCCCTGCAGCGAGAAGGGACACCGCTAACTAGATCAGGTTGCTCAGAGCCCTGTCCAACCTGGTCTTGAATGTTTCCAGGGATGGGGCCTCCACTACCTCTCTGGGCAACCCGTTCCAGTGTTTCACAACCCTCATTGTAAAGAATTTCTTCCTTATATCTAGCCTAAACCTATCCTGTTTTAGTTGAAAACCATTACCCCTCGTCCTGTCACTGTTGTGTCTACAAAATAGATTGTCCCCATCTTTCCTATAGGCTCCCTTTAAGTACTGAAAGGCTGCAATCAGGTCTCTCCGCAGCCTTCTCTTCTCCAGGCTGAACAAGCCCAACTCTCTCAGCCTGTCCTCATAGGAGAGGTGCTCAAGCCCTTGGATCATTTTTGCAGCCCTCCTTTGGACCCGCTCCAACAGTTCCATGTCCTTCGTGTGCTGAGGGCTCCAGAGCTGAACGCAGTACTCCAGGTGAGGTCTCACCAGAGCAGAGTAGAGGGGCAGAATCACCTCTCTCGACCTGCCGGCCACGCTTCTCCTGATGCAGCCCAGGACAAGGTTGGCCCTCTGGGCTGCCAGCGCACATTGCCGGCTCATGTCCAGCCTTTCGTCTATCAGTACCCCCAAGTCCCTCTCAGCAGGGCTGCTCTCGATCCTTTCATCCCCCAGCCTGTATTGATAGTGGGGATTACCCCAGCCCAGGTGAAGGACCTCGCACTTGGCCTTGTTGAACCTCATGAGGTTCACACAGGCCCACCTTTCCAGCTTGTCCAGGTCCCTCTGGATGGCATCCCGTCCTTCTGGTGTCTCAACCGTACCACTCAGCTTGGTGTCATCTGAAAACTTGCTGAGGGTACACTCGATGTTGCTGTCCTTGTCATTGATAAATATATTGAACAGCACCGGTCCCAGTACAGACCCCTGAGGGACTCCACTTGTCACTGGTCTCCATCTGGACATTGAGCCGTTGACCACTACCCTTTGGCTGCGACCATCCAACCAATTCCTTATCCTCCGAACGGTCCACCCATCAAATCCATGGCTCTCCAATTTAGAGAGAAGGATGTAGTGGGGGACCGTGTCAAAGGCTTTACAAAAATCCAGATAGATGACGTCCATTGGTTTTCCCTTGTCCACCCTTGTTGTTACACCATCATAGAAAGCCACTAGGTTGGTGAGGCAGGACTTGCCCTTGGTGAAGCCATGCTGGCTGTCTCGAATCACCTCCCTGGCCTCCATGTGCCTTAGCATATCTTCTAGGAGGATCTGTTCCATGATCTTCCCAGGCACAGAGGTGAGGCTGACAGGTCGGTAGTTCCCAGGGTCTTCCTTTCTACCCTTTTTGAAAAGGGGCACAATGTTTCCATTTTTCCAGTCACTGGGAATGTCCCCTGACTGCCATGACTTTTCAAATATCATGGAGAGTGGCTTGGCAACTACGTCAGCCAGTTCCCTCAGAACTCTGGGATGCATCTCATCAGGTCCCATGGACTTCTGTACATTTAGGTTCTGCAGGAGGTCCCGAACCTGGTCTTCACTTAGAGCTGGAGGGATTTTACCCTCCTGGTCTCCTTCATGCCATTCATCGACTCGGGAGGGGTGAGGAGAGAGGTTGCCAGTGAAGACTGAGGCAAAAAAGTTGTTGAGTACCTCAGCGTTCTCCTCATCTGCTGTTGCCAGTTTGCCGGTCTCGCTCATGAGTGGGGGTACGCTTTCTTTGACCATCTTTTTCCTGCTGACATACCTGTAGAAGCCCTTCTTGTTATTTTTCACATCCCTTGCCAAGTTCAGCTCCAGCTGTGCCTTGGCCTTCCTGACCCCATCCCTACACAACGGGGCAGCTTCCCTATACTCTTCCCAGGAAGCCAGTCCCTGCTTCCACTGCCTGTGCAGTTCCCTCTTCTTCCTTAGTTTGACCAGCATCTCTTGCCTCAGCCATGCTGGTCTCTTCCCTTCTCTGCCCAACTTGTTACACTTGGGGATCGAGAGCTCTTGCGCTCTCTGGAATACATCCTTAAAGACCTGCCAGCTCTCTCTCTATATATATAAAAGTAGTTGATGACACTGGAAGTGGCTTACTCCCTCTGAATTATAACCAGATAAGAATTTTTAAAAGGTAGAGCAATTATGTGCTTTAGACAGCATCATCTCCCACCTTGTGCCAGGTGTCTTCTCTCTTTAAAAGCAGCGTCAAGGAGAAATGAACAAATGAAAATTGTCTCCTGGCTCTGTAACAGCTGCCAGTGGAAGTGACTAGCGAGGGTGCACAGTGGTATGAAGAGGGAGTCCCACAGGATACCTAAGAATGGTTTGCTGAGTTCTTGGCCAGTCCTCTTAGGAAGCCATCTTTGGACTCCAAGCAATAGCAAAAGAAAAGATGAGGAGAAAGTGTAAAGTTCTACACCTTGCTGAACTCTTACAAGTGCATTCTCTGTTGGTGGCTGTATACACAGAATTAGAGCCAAAGATAACCAAGGTATACTTCAACACACTGAAAAGAACACATGGGTAAATGTGTTGGTTACCGAGACCCAAGAAATACATTCCCTCAGCATTTACAGGGTTCCAAACACATGCATATCACAGATCATACTATTCTCAACTCTTTGCCTTTAGCAGACAAGGTAATTTGGCGTATTTTATTAGTCCATTTCTATGTTAATATTTTTATTAAGATGCAACTGAAGTCACAGATACTCAAATCATTTTTGAAAGAAGATCTTCCTCCTAAAAGCAGATTTATAACAGCAGGCATGCAGAGGCATCTAACATACCATCACAAGGGTATAACAACTGGCTGTGAAAGACTAAGGTTTGACTACTTCAAAGTTCAGATTATATTTCCCTTGATTTTCAAGGACTTAGGATCAGATTGCTGCTGTACAAGTAGTAATGATCCCTCTTTCACTTTACTCAGCCAAGTTGATGATGAAAACGTGACCTGTAATACAGGCAAATCATGGTTTAATGCCAGAAGACATTGCAATGCAAGTGTTCAATTTTTAATACAATTTTGTGTATTAGTAATTAGCATCTAGAAAATTATTAGCTAAATAATTTTTTACTCAGCTTTTTTTTTTAAAAAAAAAGTTAATGTATTTAAAAGTTTAGCAGTTCAGCAGTTTATTTTGTGATAAACTCAAGACAGTTTGCTGTCTCTTCCAGCAAAGGCTGGAATTAGTTTAGCAGGTCCAACAGTGAATTGCAAAAAACATTGCAAGCATGGAGAGTCAAATTCAGATGCAACACCTTCACATAGTTTAGAAAATGGACTACTCAGATCAATATCAAATGGTCGGGAAAAAAATCTAAGCCTGCTCATTTTCCGAGATAGAAGATATCTGAACTTATTCTGAACTCCAGTGGTACTTATGAATTTCTGTTGATGAAAACTACAGCAACAATGACAGTGCAGGATTTTCTTCAGTATTGTTCTATCTATGCAGTAGCATATGTTAAAGAAAAAGATGAAGATTTGAAGATTGCAAGTTATGGACACAACTAATGTAGAAGTTTGGATTATAAGAACGGGTAACTCTTTTTGTAACTGGGACATCTATTTATGGTAGAATTCTAGGTTGAAATAAACAGAACTCTTCCCAAATACTCTGAATAGTCAGATGGCCTTCGTTTTCCTTGTCTAAACAACTAAATCTTTGATGTCTGCATAAATACCACAATATGTAACTGGCCCTCCAAGGCATTTCTAGTCTAATTGAAATTTGCCAAATATCCCATGAGAAAGTTCTTTTCAAATTGCCAGTGAATAGAGGGCTTGTAAATTGTTGCTGTGCATAAAGTAGGTAATTATGAATTAGGCATACTCTGATGCTAATACCACTTACAGTCATTCACATTTTCCACTGATGTGAATGTTTAAAGATAGTGAAACTTCAGAGGGCACTAAAAATTAGGGTTTTGGTATTTCCTATTACATGGTATATTTTTGTTGCTACATTTATAAAGTTTGGACAAGCCTTTTCATTACATGGCTAAGTCAGTAGTTATACAAGATCCCAGTCTTCTGCTTGAGAAGAAAATCTTCCTGTTTAATAGAGCTGTTATTGTGAGCTCTGGAAGTACAATAACAGCACTTGTTAGCACAGGTCTTTAGGTCTCATGCAGACTAGTGGGTGGATTAAAACCACTCCTTTCCTGCAGTCCTCAAGAAATATCTGGGAAAATTTAATTCTCTATAGAGGTTGCACAGCTGAGTTCTCCTCTTCTTCCCTTAAATATATCATGTTTTGAGTCCCTGTTGTTATGTCTTTTTAGCAGCAGTTCCTCATAACTGAGATTTTTGGATTCTGGGATTTTCTGGAAATAAAATGAGCACAGCTCAGAAAAAGTCCATATTTCCAATATGTTGTACAATTTAAATAATGATAAAAGTTTCTGCGGTTAACAAATTATAATACCTCTTTTACAGATCAGCAAAATGAAAAAAATACTTGAGTTGTAAATGAGAAATGAGAAGCAAAAATCAATATCCCCCAAGACTTGGAATGTTTTTATCAGCAAACAGTTTCAATAATTTGGCCTATCAGCCAAACCTACCCAAAACAGCATAAACAAATGGCCTGAGGAACCATGAAACTTCTGGAGTGAGGAGCTGTGAGTCCCATCACTCCAGTGATTCCTACACACAATGAGTCTTTGCTAGCAGACCACGTGCTCATTTTTTTCTCTTCCTGTCTAGTCTTGATAGATAAAAAGTTCAGTGACTCCTTATGAAAATGCTAATGCTGTAGACATTAGTTGTCTCATGAATGATCATTTTAAAGGTCAGGAATTTATTATGCTATATATCTTTATTATCAGGAATATTGGTAGCACAATACCATGAACACTCCTAATGGTTCATAAACTGTAAATAACAGTTAACAATTCATATTCTTCTAGTGCGTGCCTAGAAACAATTAATCACTGAAGAAATAATCTTAGTGAAAGCACTGCACTTTTTGATGCCTGTTTGTATATTAATCAGGGGAAGAGTATGTTTTTATTACATCACATGCCCCTTTTGGTTCACATATTCTGAAAGATTAATTGTACTTATTATTTCAATTTCTACTGGCATAAATCCAAAATAAAGAAGATTTACAAAGGGTGCTACCTAGAAATGCCACAAAGAGAAGGTTCTGATTTTTAGGATTTGTCTTACTGCCATTTTACGCTGGGTTTCACAGTGCATGCCTGCTGAGAATGATGCTGCTAATAAGACCACAGTCAAAAGTAGGTGCAGAAAATAATAGTCACATTTGTTTATGTTATGCCTGTGCTCTGAACCTTAAGCAGTGTTTTCAATCACATCTCTGCTGGAGATAAGGCCCTTGAATCCAGAGATCAAGTTATGAGCAATTCTCATTCACATCAGTGAGAAATTTGTTTCCTGAGTTGAACTTGCTTCTGAAGGCACTGTAAAATAAAGCGGTTGATTCCGTACCTGGCTGAAGCAGAGAAGACAATTCCTTCCACTGACCCTGCTGTGGAAGTGATCACTTCCAGCAAGTGACTGACAACAAAGAGTTGGCAAACAGAGACAGTGCAAAGGAGTTGCCCTCAAAACTCACTTTTCTTCACTGACTGCCTAGACGTTGCCTGAGACTTCTAGACACTGAGGAGTGAAGGATTTGTCTCACCTTTCTTGTCCATGTCAGTCTATGTGTAGGGATCAAGCACTAAATAACATGGTAAAAATGGATTATCTGCTCACTTCCTTGACCTTCCTATACCTGGGCTGCAGCATTTCCCAGTACTAAAGAAGGGGGAGGGGGAGGATATTTATGCATTACCCAGTTCTGAACTATGCCTATCTTCTAGCTCACTCCCTGTAATATGATTATTTTTTAATTATTATTCGGATGTGTGACCTGTATTATTTTAGACAGATATCTACAAAGGAATCTTCCTGTGATAACCCTTTTGCCCACGGATCATTTCTTACTTTACTGGCATATTTTTTTATTGCTCTTGACTTTTTTTCAGCCTAAATGCCATCCTGTATGACTGAAATTGATGGAAATTCTAAAATTAGTATAAATACATGCTTGCAAAAAAGTAGTCAAGAAGGCAAGAGCCAGCCTATGTTCACAACATCATCTGATGTCATTATAAATGTATAAAAGCCTCCAAAATAGTAAGTCTCAAAGGTTCTCAGAAGTCTGGAGTAAAATTAACATTTGCATCAGCTGTTCTATCAATGTCAGCAACTCATCCACTGGAAATTTCAGATCACCCAAGTCTTCCTTATAATTGGAATGAAATGTAACCCTCCCAAAGAAAAATATTTTCCACATGATTTGGGTTTTCCATTTAGAATGTGCAAGCAGTATAGTGTCCTTAAGAGGTTCTGATGTAGGTTGAAACTATGCACAGTCTTAAGAAATACCTAATTTATTAATTTTTTAAATTTTGTCAGTACTTGGCACTAATGCTTGGTAACTTGGATATGCTTGCCACTAATTTCTGCATGAAAAAGGCATGCAGACAGGCTTACATCGCTCGTGGACATATTTTAACAGATTTGTTATTCAGTTACAAAGATTGAAATTGACCATATTTGCCTGAAGTCCTTCTCCGTGTATCTAATATTGCAAATTAGAAAAGCCTTTGAAAACAGTGCACTTTCAATGCCAGTGGTAGAATAATTTAAAAAGTAAAGACATTTCAAAATATGTAAAATATTAACAGATTTTGTTACACATTTTAAATGTCAAGACAAGTTTTGAACTATCTACATAGAGCCTCAAGAAATGTTCTGAAAGATATACTTTAACCAAGTATAACAAAGTACTGTTTCTTGGTTTTTTACAGCAAGGGTTGCCACGTTAGCAAGATCTTAAAATGCTAGGCTCAAAAATTTTCCATCGCAGTTTTTTGGTTATTCCTTCCAATTTTGGTTTTAGATCTACTTCTGACTCTCACATTCTGATTCTTTTATTTTACTGACATGCTGAGCTGATTTCAAAATTCAAAATAATTTCATGGAAAAGATGGATAGCTAATACAGAGAGTTTAGCATATGCTTAAGCACTTAAAAAACTCAACGAAATTATCTCTGGCTCTTATACTAGCACTTTGCTCTTATTATACACTGAAAAACCCTCATGGTAAAGGTGAAAGTGAAACAAAATACAATACAGCAGAATGATTTTACACTGAAAGGGCTGATAAAATACAAAGCTGCTCAACTAACAACAAGGGAACAGTTTCCACCACTCCATCTCAGGTCTCTCACATCTAGGCCTTAAAGGAGAGTAAAAAACACCTTCTAAAAACTAATCATAGAATCACAGAATGATTTGGGTTGGAGGGGACCTTTAAACATCATCTAGTCCAACCCCCCTGCAGTGAGCAGGGATATCTTCAATCAGACCAAGTTGATCAGAGTGCCCTCCAAACTAACCTTGAATGTTTCTAGGGAAGGGACATCTACCACTTATCTGGACAACCTGTTCTAGTGTTTCAGGGCCCTCAGTGTAGAAAATTTCTTCCTTATATCTAGTCTGAATCTCTCTTCTTTTCACGTAAAGCCATTACCCCTTGTCCTATCGCTATAGGCCCTGCTAAAAAGGCTGTCCCAGTCTTTCCTACAAGCCCCCTTTAAGTATTGAAAAGCCCAACAAGATGTCCCTGCAGCCTTCTCTTCTCCAGGTTGAACAACTCTAACTGTCTCAGCCTTTCTTCATAGGAGAGGTGTTCCATTCCTTTGATCATTTTTGTGGCCCTCCTCTAGACCCACTCCAACAGGTCCATGTCTTTCCTGTGCTGAGGGCTCCAGAGGTGGACACAGGACTCCAGGTGGGGTCTCACCAGAGCAGAGTACAGAGGCAGAATCACCTCCCTCGAACTACTGGCCATGCTTCTTTTGATGCATCCCAGGATATGGCTGGCCTTCTGGGCTGTGATTGCACAAATGTATGGGAATAAAATGTGGGGAAAAAAATCCTCAAGTGTACTGAATAGCAAAATGCATAAACTTTGATAGTGTACCCTTTCCCTCCACCCACTAGTGTGTTCCACAATTTGCAAACGAGCTGCATCTCTCTTCTCCCTGATAATTGACATCTCTCTTTTCCCCACCCCTCTCCTTAGGTACCTTGTACTGAAAAGATTTTAATAATGTTTTCTTCATAGAATTATGGAATAGTTTGGGTTGGAAGGGACCTTTCTAACAGACATGACCTGATAAACACCTAATTAAACTGTGAGCATTGCTTTCAGGTTTTATTTGGTTGCTAAGGCTGTTGTTTCTGTTTTGGAAATGAGGGTAAGACAGTAACCCTGAAGACAGTAGCTTGACCATGCTGGCTGGTCAAGTAGAAGATGAGCACTGAAAAGTGTCTTTTCAAACCAGTTCAAACCTTTTTAACATTATCATTTACATTCAGAGCCACATAAATGGGGGCTTAGAGGGTAAGTTTTACAGGCTAGAACTGGGAAAGCCAGTGATGGAAAGGCCATCTGTAACAATTGCCTGTCTCCTTCTGCTACTGTTTTGGGTTGTACAATTGCGGGAGCTTACGTCAATGGCCATCTGACTCGTCTACTTTCCTTGTTTTCAACCTGACCCCAAATATTTGCCAAAGAAGTCTTTATAAAAAGGGAAGTACAGAAATACCTTTTTGTCGTAGTGTTACAAACACCTTTGGTGTACTTGGGCTTCTGGCATTGACCCCGTGACCTCATAACATATCAGAAATTGATGGATTTCCTGGATACCACTGATCACTGGACCACTTTTCCTCCTCATTTGATTTCTGAAATGCCAACAGACACATTGGGATGTTTGGCTTGAATGGAGAAGCTCTAATTGGTAGAATGTTGGAAAGCTGGCCACTTCTTAACATGTTCAGTTGTTTGATTTGCCATCACATGCTTGTGTGAGGAAGCTGTAACACTGGCTACCTCTTTAAGTCAACTTAAGATAAGATGAAAATACAAAAACTTATTTACACGACCTACCATAAGAAGTGTCTCATAGGAGGACTCACCTTCTAGAGGTGCCTATTTTTCTCCACTGACCATAAAGGGAAATTCGTATGCCTAAGCTAAGACAGATGATCCCACCCTCAGCAGATACATTTTAGTGTGAATCTACTCAACCTTATAAGTATATCAACTTGTACATAAACAGATATGCTGGCTACAACACCAATATTGGAGTAATGCACTTAGCTTATTACTGCGTTTTGATTTAGAGCAGCCATAAATGTAGTCAATTCTTTGGGATAATAACAGATTTATTGTGACTGAGCCCAAAGATCCTTGGCCTGCATATTCCAGACAGGTGCACCTTTCTCTCCAAGAGAGGAATTCCTGTCAATCTTTTTATTCAGTGCTCACATTAAACTGTTTGTCTCATTCAACTGCAATAAAAGCATTTCTGAGGGATTTAAACAATTGGTTTCACTGATGAAATACTTCATGTTGATAGTCAAATGAGTTCTTACAGTAGTAGCTGCCAAATCCCTGCAGTCCAAAGAATGATTATAAATACAATCTCTTGAGCAGCCATGCATAGCAAACAAATTAATAACCATCTTGATTGATTTATGGGCAACTTCCAGAGAGAAAATGGCTGTAATGGAATACATCATATACCATGAATTGCTGAAGGACTGCCAGATCTTCTGCTCTGGCCAACTGCAAACCATAGGCATCAGTATCATGTTGCAGCAACGAACCATGGAGAAGAACTTATAGTCTAAAACAGCAGGTTGGATTAGAAGACTCCATGGAACAATTCAGTTTTATCACATGTTCATTAAGGAGACATCCAGAACCAGGTGTTGGGAAAAACGGAATACATTTTTATATCTGAATTTTCTCCTCATTTGAGGCTTACTTGATTGCTCTAGATTTCACGTTATTCCCTGGAGACAGAGCCCAGGGATCTCTCCTGATGCAATGCGTCTAACTCAAAGCCCATTCTTCAAAAACATGGCCAAAGTAATTTCTGGTTGGCTTGACCTAAGAGTCAAAGCACCAGCCAAGGAAGTTGAGTTCTTTTTCACTGTAGAGGAACAGAAGCAACTTGGATGTCCCAGGTCTTGGCAAACATGTTATGCAACCCCCTGTTGACACTCCATCTAAACGCAATGAATCTTACATTCTTACAATATCCCATTTCACATCGCATTCAGCTTCCACCGCAATCAACTATTACCATAAAATCCGGACTATTTCCTTCTGCAGCTTCCTCAGCACCACTGGATGCATCTTACTGCATGGGCTTTTCTTTTTACTGTTGGCTTAATGCTCCGAGACTTAGTCTTTTCCTGCTGTGGGTAATGGTTCACTACTACAGACTCTGTTATTAGGCTCAGGAACCTGGAAGGTCTGAAGGCAGACCTCACCAGTGAAAACCTCAGCAAAAACAGGCTCACAAATAAAGCTCTGAACTGTAGTATCAGGGAGATGGTTTCTTAACTTTTAGCACCAGACAGTACTGTCCTTTCTTGGATCAGACCAAAAAATTCCTGGTGGAGAAGGTATTAATTCTTTTGGTGGCCAGTTTCCACAGGGAATGTCACAAGTAGTTTATGAATCACACATATTCTGCCCAAGTCCAGCATAGGTGTAAACCTCCCAGAGGCTAATTTGGGTTGGATGGGTCAGTCCCAGTGCACTCCACACGTACCACCCCTTTCTCACTGCTTAGACTCAGTCATGAAATGGGAACACAGAAGTTGGCAGAGCCAATAAAGTATTCCAGTAATGTAGGTTGATATTTGAAAATTGCATTTAAGTAATTTTATTGCCACTTCATTACACAGCTTGTAGTGTAATAGAACGTGCAGATGTGCCTTATGACACACACTTGTGTACCAGCCCTACCTGTTGGCAGCTCTTTGTCACTTTTCCTGTTATCCATTTCTTCCACGTTTAAAGCTGTCTATTTTGCTAGCTGGTGAGAAACTCTGGTGACTACTGAATGTAGAAGAGACAATGGTAGCTAAGCTCCTCTTTCTCCTATTTTCATGTTACAGCATATAATAGAAAATCAGATGTTGCAAACTAATAAACACCTAGCAGGGCCTAACTGGCTTATTTTCAAGTGTCGTGTGTATTTCATGTGGTCTATAGTTCATATTAAATGGCAATGCTAATAACATCCTCAGGTTCTGTTTGATATTAAAAAGTAGCTTCCCTGATTTAGAGAGAAAAATAAACAAATAGCTGGGATGACACTGCGTTATCAGCAGGCTCTGCAAGAGTAAGACATGATGTTCCCAGTGTGTTAATGACTCCATCTCCATTTAATGCAGCAGATGCAACAAGAATCCCTACAGACCACTGTTGCTACATATGTATAATATAAAGGTCTCTCATCTACCAAACTCCGTATATCTATACTCTAAAATAACTAATCAAAATGAGGTTGCTGTAAAAGCTAATCTTCTCCAATAAAATAAAAAAAGAACCCACTCCCATAAAATTAAAATTTTATTGGAAGTTTGAGACTTTAGGAAAGAATTTGCAATATCTGTTTATTACAGCAAAGGATGATATAAGAGAGCACAACTGTAAGTTTCCTCCAAGTCCATGAAATCTATAAAAATGTGACTCAAAATTTAATTTTTGGCGGTTCTAATAGCCACTCATACAATATTTTAAGAGAATTAAGAAGCAGGGACAATATCTCGTTAGAGAAGGGGTTCACTTTTGACTTCTTTGCAGGAAGTAGCATAGCATACGAAACATCTTTATCACCCATACAGGTTCCCTGCTACTGTTTCCAAGCCAACCTTTTTTAGCTATTGCTGTTGCTTCAGGCTTATTAATGTTTACTAATACTCTGCCCAATGTTTTGCTTTAAAAGATTTTTAGATAAATTATTAGATTCAGGTGTGTAATGTGAGACCCCTGTAAAGTCTGATTTGACGCTTATGTCAATCTGACATTTGAACCACATCTCTTATTTGCTTCAGAAGATGAGAAAATGGTTTGAAACATTGCTTAACTAAAGGCAATGGAAAGGAAAAAGTTTTACTTAAGGTTGTTATTTACTGTGAAGGTAACTGTGATCAGGATCGAGTCATGATGGTAATTGCTAACACAGTTGTTAATATTTGGTAGCTAGATGGAAAGTAGCACCATTCTGGGGGGCAGCCTCCTATCAATCCTTGAGATGAGGTCAGGTGCGTATCTTGCCCTTTTTGCCTTAACATTATCCCTGGACTAATGTCAGGGATTAGCAACAGAGTAAGTAAAGAAGCAAACCTAACTTCCCATGATTTTAGGTGAGAATTTCAGCTAGCCACAGAGCTAGCTCTCAGAGTCTGTACCCGAACGTCTTGCCCCATGACTTCAGTGGAAAGGAGTGTGATATTAGTGCCATATAATTTTCTGATTTCTCTTAACTCAAGCAGGTTGGACTAATCCAGCCTCCACTGAAGCTGAAGAAGTGAATTGGTAAACTGTGTCTCTAGGATAGAACTCAATTCCCTGCTATGCCCAATTATTTCACGTATAACAGAGACTAACAGACCCCTAGATTTTTCTGCTTTGCCAGATTATCCAGGCTGTAAACTGGATTAAGCTCTATCAGCTGTAAAAATGATTAGCAATTACGCTTTCATCACTTCAAGAACATAATAATCCACTTTTAAGGACTTTTTAACAACACCCGCTTCCTTAGAAAGAGCATTGTTCTTTTCTTTGTTCTGTATTGTGGGTAAATGAACCTGACTGAAAGCTCAAAAATTATTCTCAGTTTCTAGTCAGAATTCTCAAAATCTGTATTTCTCAGGTGGGAATTCAGATATATACTTTTCAAAACCAAAGTTGGTCTGATACTTCAGGTTGATATCTGTGGCCAGAAATATCTTCGGTATATGTCACACAGATGACCAATCACATTATGAAGCATGGTCCCTCCCAACCTACTTTCCTCAGTGGATCCATGGATGCTCAGAAAATAACAATTTCAAAATCTTGTTTTATCCATAAGCAATATTTTCTTATATTAGTAGCTTAGACCTGTCAGTCAACCAACAAGTCATCCCTGTTCGCCAGCAAAAGAAAGGTTTCTGTATTCAATTATTCCTTAGACATAACATGAAAAAGTTATAGGTTACCTTTGGTCAGTCACTTCAGTAAGTCATTAAGTATAGATTAAGTTTTCTTTACAGATGAAACTTTGCCCCAAAACACTATGTACAGAGTATATGTTTTGAATTGTCTGTATATGTGTAGTCATAAAATGTTTCTCAATTCCTAATCAAAGCACTTACTAATACATTTTATGACACTTTTCTGCTTAGCCACCTTGAGAGTTAAATTATACTTAGCTAAATGTTCCTTTCTATTGGAATTGCAATTCAATTCTGAAGAGGCAAGCATCTCTGCATTCTTCAGATAGTGTGCATAGCAGAAATACCAGAAATGTGTAGCATTATTTAGGAATGTGTGCATCCAGCAGACTATGCGTGCTTTCCATGCCTGAATAATCTAGACCAGAATATACACAATGCACCTTTCCTCCCTATTATCCCGCAGTGCTGGCCTAGCATCATGGCTTGCTGAATCCTTGGCACTCTAGGAACGGTTCCTTTGTTCGCATGATCCTGGGGCCGACAGGGCCGTCTCTGAATGCTGGGATTCAGCACACAGCTACTTTAGAGCCCGGCTCTCACTGACTGCTACCTTCAGCTGGCAGAAAGTGGTGATCAGGCAGAACCACCAGGTTTATACGTGGGGATTGGCTCAGTACCTTTGAAGAAACTGAGCTTAATTGGAAAAACTGAATTAAAATGCAAGGGCTGTAAAGAGGCATCTCTAAATCCCGAACGAGAGTGCTGTTAGAGCTTAGTCCCTAACTAAACACACTGACTTGCCTTGTCATGAAGATGACCGGTTAATGAATTTCTTTAGCTTCTGTGTATAATTAGTTGGCATTCGCACTGGACTAGGTTTTGAGAGAAAGGAGTAGATTCGTCATTAAGGCTGTGGATTGGTATACAGTAAACACAGGATGCTTTCCCAGTTCTGCCACAGACACCTTATGATACAAACGGCATGTTATTCAATTTCTTTGCATCCTTATTCCCCAGATAGGGGACATTATTATTAAGAAGCTGCAAAGCTCAGTTCTGTGTTTTTAGTATATACAGGTATTATGGAGAAGAAGGATAGTAAGAAAGCAGATGGTGCAAACACCCTCACCATGAAGAAATATCCACTGAATGTGAATTTTGTTCATCTAAGAGCAAACCAGCAATCTCTGATGATTTCAGTGGTTGGCCATTTAGTAGTAAAACCATCAGGCCTATAATATGGGCAGATGCCTCTATAGTTGTTTTTTCATGCAACTGAGATCAGGATTTGGCCCTTACATTTAAATTACCCTGATGACTTCTGCTTCTAAAAATAATCTGGAAACAGATTGCAGAGAGTGAACGGTATGCTGAAGTACTAGCTCATCTACGAAATCTGTTTTCATGAAGACTTAAAAGAGCATTTGCCACACTGTCCCCCTTTTCCATTTCAGCTCCAGTAGTCTACAGCAAGAAGTGGCGGTGAATAAAATAGTTTGCCAGATGAACAGAAAACAAACTTAGCCTAATGTTGGCTATGGCCTATTTACAATGCTGGCTGCAAAACTCAACCCTCTCCTGCCACTCCATAAGCCTAAGAGAACAGTTTTACTTAGACTATGGAAAAGTGATATTTTTCAAAGCACTCGTCCAAATGGAGATCTGGCTGCAAGGGATATTGTGGGCAACATGTTGCGCCCTTTCATGAGTTCTTATAATAATGGTACGTTTTGTTCTTGCCATAGCTTTTGGCAGGAGGTTTGCCTTTTTGAGGTTGAAAATAACTACAACAGCAGTATTTGTGTGACATTAGTGTCAGCTGTGAGCTTTGCATTGACTGCGGTGTGAGAAGATATGTTGCCTCTGAGGAGCCCATGTATATTAGCACAACACTTAGGGCCTGCTGTGAACACCAAACCTTCACAAATCTAAGTGGGTCTGAGATTTTACTGTCTTGGAAAGACACTGCAGCACCTCTGATAAATTTGTCCCTTCTGTCTGTTAACATTAATTTTATGTATCGTGGGTATGCAAGACAGACTGTGGTCTGGACACTCTCTTCTGTGTTCTTGCTCCCTCCTAACTGTGTTCTAAGACTGTACTGCATCCTTCAAGGAGCTCCCACAGCCTCAGTCTGGTTGTTTTTACAGAGTGTTAAAGACAGTAGGGACGGGGAACCACAACCTCTCCAAGAGCAGCAGGAAAAGTAAAATGACTGTGGTTAGCAGATAGGGTGGATAGCTTAAGGGTTTTCTAGTGAACACAACAGAGATTGGGAGAATGTTTTAACTCTGATTCAGTGGGATGTTTGTGGAGAGGCTGCGCAGAGTAGGCATTTTCACCATCCTTCAGTAGCTTTGGGAGACATCAGAGCTGGAGTTATAATGGTCTTTGAAGCATGCATCGCATAAAATCCAGGTGATGAAAGCTATGGAGGGTTTTTTTCAGTCTCATTATTGTGGCATCGGAAGGACCAAATCCTGTATCCAGATCAAAAATCCCTATTCCTCAGTCTGGCTGAGTTGTACAAAGGCGGCAAAAGAAGGCATCTTGCAATTCAGGATAACATGGAGAGATTATATGAGAGTTTGCTCAGCCAAAATGCACTTGGCCTGGAGTAAATAAAACAAGTTAATTCTTTTAGAGTCATGAAGAGACTTCTGAAGCTGTTGACAATCATTTTCAAGCGGATATAAACAAAGAAGGTTTAAATCGAGTTGTTGTATGATGAGATAAATATTTCAATAGGTGTCTATGCATCAGTGTAGAGTCTCTAATGAAGAGTACAAGAGGATAAAACTGAATCTTCAAAAAGCTAAACTTTCAATTTTTATGTAAATATAAAATATTTCAAAGAGCTGTGTATGTTCTCCAAGTACCTAAACCATGTGGCTGAGCAGAGCAAAAGGTCTTTGCTTTGGCCTGACAGGCTAATGGGGTGAAACTTCAGTGATCTTCACTAAGACGTGTATAGATTAAAAGCTTACTACTGTTCTTCCTGCTGAAGCGCAGCCAGGAACAACAGAGGAAGGCACAGGGCTGATGTCATTGTCTGGAGCTGTTGGGATCACATTTATCAAACTAGACATGCTACGGAGGCTAAATAATGGGTTGCAAGTATTGAGGGCTTTAAATCTAAAAAGCTTCATGCTGTTTTGATAGCTTTAAATCAAGATGCACTTAAACTGGCAGTGAACCTAGAGAAAATCCTCTATGCTGACTATGTTTGCATCTATTCACTGTTTTTCAGCAGCATAAAAAAAGTACGTGAATTCATAAACTGGGAATGCATGGAGAGGAGAGATTTCTAGCCATACCTCCGCTCCTACCAGAGGTAGTAAGTTTGTTTGAAAACTAGTATTTTTTCTAAGCATCAGACATAGAAAGCATTTGATATTAATCTGGAGTCATTTAAATGGCTCTTCATATGCATTGCTTAAAAGATTGAACCATAGAACCATAGAACCGTAGAATGCTTTAGGTTGGAAGGGACCTTTAGAGGTCATCTAGTTGAACCCCCCTGGGAGTGAGCGGGCATATCTCCAACTAGACCAAGTTGCTCAGAGCCCTGTCCAACCTGGCCTTGAATACTTAGAATCATAATAGAATCATAGAAAGTTTTGGGTCGGAAGGGACCCCTAGAGGTCATCTAGTCCAACCCCCCTGCAGCGAGCAGGGACACCGCTAACTAGATCAGGTTGCTCAGAGCCCTGTCCAACCTGGTCTTGAATGTTTCCAGGGATGGGGCCTCCACTACCTCTCTGGGCAACCCGTTCCAGTGTTTCACCACCCTCATTGTAAAGAATTTCTTCCTTATATCTAGCCTAAACCTATCCTGTTTTAGTTGAAAACCATTACCCCTCGTCCTGTCACTGTTGTGTCTACAAAAAAGATTGTCCCCATCTTTCCTATAGGCTCCCTTTAAGTACTGAAAGGCTGCAATCAGGTCTCCCCGCAGCCTTCTCTTCTCCAGGCTGAACAAGCCCAACTCTCCTAGCCTGTCCTCATAGGAGACGTTCTCCAGCCCTTGGATCATTTTTGTAGCCCTTCTTTGGACCCGCTCCAACAGTTCCATGTCCTTCGTGTGCTGAGGGCTCCAGAGCTGAACGCAGTACTCCAGGTGAGGTCTCACCAGAGCAGAGTAGAGGGGCAGAATCACCTCTCTCGACCTGCCGGCCACGCTTCTCCTGATGCAGCCCAGGACAAGGTTGGCCCTCTGGGCTGCCAGCGCACATTGCCGGCTCATGTCCAGCCTTTCGTCTATCAGTACCCCCAAGTCCCTCTCAGCAGGGCTGCTCTCGATCCTTTCATCCCCCAGCCTGTATTGATAGTGGGGATTACCCCAGCCCAGGTGAAGGACCTCGCACTTGGCCTTGTTGAACCTCATGAGGTTCACACAGGCCCACCTTTCCAGCTTGTCCAGGTCCCTCTGGATGGCATCCCGTCCTTCTGGTGTCTCAACCGTACCACTCAGCTTGGTGTCATCTGCAAACTTGCTGAGGGTACACTCGATGTCACTGTCCATGTCATTGATAAATATATTGAACAGCACCGGTCCCAGTACGGACCCCTGAGTCACTGGTCTCCATCTGGACATTGAGCCGTTGACCACTACCCTTTGGCTGCGACCATCCAACCAATTCCTTATCCTCCGAACGGTCTACCCATCAAATCCATGGCTCTCCAATTTAGAGAGAAGGATGTAGTGGGGGACCATGTCAAAGGCTTTACAAAAATCCAGATAGATGACGTCCATTGGTTTTCCCTTGTCCACCCTTATTGTTATAAGTGCAACTGAGCTATTCTTAAATACCAAAAGCGCCAAAAGGTAACTGGTGTACACAGATAAACATAAAAACATAGGTGGAAAGAAAGCAGATAGCAAATATTTACTTTGAAATCGTAAGAAATAGTTTATAGCTTATGTATAATATTATTTTCATTTTGTACAGATTTTTATTTTCATTTACTAAAAATCTGCCTTTGAATATCTCTACATATGTAGCAAATACTTTGTCCTCACTGAAAAAAACAAAGCAAAAATGTAGGATTTTCTTCACATTACTTTAAGGCTTCTAAATTACATAGAAAAGTTAATGGCAAAATCCTTTATTACACATACTGCATGGTTGCAAACCTCCTGCATTGTTCCATGTGGCATGGGCAGTCACCTGTAATGCAGTTATGTACCTTCGAAGTGATATCAACCAATTTATCCTACAGAGTACTTCTAGGCAAATAAGTAACTGCATCATATCTGTTAAAATATCCCTTCTCCTTACTTCAGGTAAAAAAAGAGACATTAATTTTAGAATTGTAGTGGCTATTTCTAAGAAGTTGTTTAGTGCATCCGTAAACATGTTCTATAAAAAATATTTCTGTTTGTTTTTGAGGCTTAGCTATGAAATATTAATGGTCTAAGCTGAAAGATATTCTGGACATTATGTAGATGAACACAAAAAGCATCCTGTTGCAATTGACAATTTCTTCAACAAGCAGTAGCAAAACAAGGAGATTTTAAATGGATCTGTTCAATTATTAATTTCAGTAAAAACATCAGCTCTAGAAAGATTTGAATTTTCTAATGTATGACAGAGTTTACAAAATAATTAAAAAATGAAACCAAATTACAAAATTATCTCCACAGTTCTGGATTGTAAAATGCTAAGTCTTTTCTCATGATACCTAGGAGAGACATATCAGCATTAGAATTTCATTTTGTTAGAAGGAAGATAACAGTTCAGTAGGACACTTTTTCTTCCTATTTGTATCTGCTCCATATACTTCATTTACTCTCAAAATGTGAAGCTGTTTTATTAAATGTGCAGATTAAACAGAAAGTCTGTATGGAAGTTACATTCACTGAATAGATATAAATCTATTTTCCCAGCAGGTGTTTACACTTGGAGGTGTACCTGCTGAACAGCAGTTTTTAAACTTTCTGTTCCTGAGGCAGCTGCACAAGATAGAATCTCATCTGGATTACAACTGGTTGCAATTTTCTTGGGGGGAAAAAAAAAGATTCTTTGGAAAAAGGGAAGTTACTTACTTGTAACCTTTCTTCTTTGATATATGTTATTAAAACATACACTCTCGCTAGATGTATGTAAGCCCAGCAGCTGAATGATTTCCTGCTGTAATGATACTTAGTGGAACACAAATGAAACTGATGCTTCTCTCGTGCATCCGAAAAGGCTGGAGGATGTTTGCACCTCCAACTTCCTCTCATGCACAGATTTCCTGTGTCTTCTGTAGGGACCTGGAAGAAGAAGAGGTGTGAGAGGGAGGGTACCTATAGACGAACGGGCCAGGTGTAGGGACTGATAGTCATGGGGCCACAAAGCATATGGGAGATAACTGATGGGCTGGGCACACCATCCCAGAGTAGCAGGGAGATAAACACTGCTCCAGGGACTGTACTCACAGCACAGCCTGGAGGCACTGGGTGGCTAAAATCAAACATTGTGATTTCAGTCAACATATCAGAAAGGACACAGTTGTATTCAGAAATGCCAAAACCTATTCTTAATGAATAGTAAATCAGTAGCTTCTAAATCCAAATTTCTACTCTGGTGGTATTTCAGATTTTGACCCTGGTTTAGGACTAAAATCACATAGTTAATAGTAGAATTTTCTCCTGGGTAGATATTAGTTATCATTTCTCCTTATAGCCATTTTAAACCCTTTGTTTCTATGTTACCAATGCCCCTTGCTAGTTGGTCTTCAAATAGCAGCATGACAATCCCTACCGTAAAACCTTGTATCCAGAAAAGAACCAAGCAGCTTTTGTTCATGTGTAAATAAAGGAGTAATTTAAGATGCTTCTATGCTTTCAGGAACACCCAGAAGATCAGAAGGTAGAAGATGGAACGGTTGTGCCAGGCGAGACACTTCCTCCTGCAGAGCCTCGTGGCAAGTAAATTCTGGCAGTGAGAAAGTGACTAGTCCTCAAGCATTCTTGCGTTTTCAGAAAAATCTTATCTGAACTCTATTCTAGGTAATTGTTTCTTCTGACTTTAACTGCTTCATTTTGGGTCAATGCGTTGCCTGTACTTAAGGCTTTATTGAACTCATGATTTACACTGTGGGAAGTGGTGTTTCCAGTCCTGTGCTGCTTGAGACATCGTGGTGGTAAGCAAGACTCCTTTATTTTCATTGCATTCCCTAGGAGCTGAGAGCCTTAGCTTCCATGGATATAAGTGCAATTACTTTGAACTTCCAGATGTCAGAAAAAGATAAATTAGTTAAAAGGTGCAGATGTTCATTTTACATGGGACTAGGTACGCATATGCATCAGTTTTCTTTAGGAGTTATTTGCTTATAGCTCAGCTACCAAACTAAAAAATTTCCCCTTAATGCTACTGGGGTAAGTATGTAACATATGCAGCTTTATTTAAACGGTGCTCTAAAATGTTATTGCTTGAGAATTATCTTCTTTACCTTACTTAGCAGGTGAGGGTGGCTTTTGTTGCTAAAATGTCAGTATGGCTAGAGATCTCAGTGAAATACACTTTAGAATAATCAAAATAAACTCTCCTAAATAAACAATGTGTATTTGGAGTTATTGACACTTACATTCTCGTCCAGATTGTCCTCTTTATTCTGAATAGACAATACCACTATCAGTAACATCATCCCAGAACTCCAGTATAAAGTATAAGCAAAGCTTTAGGGACATTTTATTGTGGAAATGGAGGACAATCCCAGCTTCCTGTATAAGTAGCAGGTGGGACCATGCTTAAGTCTGCTTCTTTTTAGAAAATACAGGTATAACGATTCCAGAATTTATAAGCTGTTAGTGAAAAACAGTTTTTATTTCCTTTCTCTTGCCACTTTAGATTCTGAGAATTATCTTTGAGTAGTATTATAATTTGTGATTCATGTGGAAGGAAGACTGGCTAGAATGAGGAATGAGAATTAGATGCATATTTCAATTATATTACTTTCCTGTATTGTAACATTCACATTTGTCTTCAGAATATTTAAATTAAGCTCATTATTTAAGCTCATTATACATCCTCATAACCTTTTTCACTTAAAATTGGTAAAACTGATGAAGACTGAATCTTTAACAAAGTAAAGAAGTTCTTTAAAATGGCAACATTACTAAACTTTAAATCTTGTTTAAGTGGGCATAACAAGCGCATTCTTACATCTACATTTATGGAACAAGTGCTGCATAATGGACAAAGGCATTAATCATTCTGAAACCATTTTATTAATGTGATTACAATGCTGTGAGATAACTGACTCAGAGTTTAATCTTACAAATCAGACATCTTCTGGCTACTGTGATGGAAATCTTCAACCACCCTCTAAAACAGCTTAGAAGAGCCAGAATAAACAGCAGTTGTGAAATATCGTTCCTTAAACTTAATTAGGTGGCAGATTCCTGTGGAAGCCTTTTAGACTTCTAATACACAATTTACAGGAAGCATAAAGTAATTTTTCAGCTTCTGACATCACAGAATTATATTACTGCTGTATCTCTTAAAATAATTGGAAATGTAGTGTCAATTAATAGGAGAGAGACTGCCCTTTTTTAGGAGTGTTTTTTTTTTTTTTCCCCCAAAATAACACTTCAGGACATAGGGAGTGTTTCTGAAGAGCTCTCAAATTCTTTCACCCTTGAAGTGTCCTAAATTCTAAAAAAATTGTTTTAAAAAATTCAGTGTACTCAAAGGCCTTCTATAATATCATCATTCTGTGGCTTCTAAGTAGCACCAGACACTGGGAGAGATGGATTTATGGGAGTATCACAAGGGAATGTAGGAGTGGGCAGTTGCTCCACTGTGCAGCCCGCAAATCAACCCCACGGGTGCTTCCAGCCTTAGCTCAAGTCTATCAGTGGGCCAAGTACGTGTTTCTTTTCAGAAGCGTAGCGTAAATGTTTCCAGAGAAACTCAAGCAAGCGTGAAGTTTCCTATCCAAGTTGAGTTGCTGCTCTCTGAATTTACAATTCTGAGAAAGTATTCGACTTAGATGGAAAAACAAACAGATTCCCCTACTCGTAGTCCCTTCTTCCATGTGCACAGACATCTGGCATTAGGAGTTTTTAAAAGCTAGGAGGGAGAACACTGCATGCTAAAACTAACACTTGCCCTCTCTTCTCTGAAGGAATCTTTCAAGAATCCTTTTGTCCATTATTTGGTAAAAATCATTAAAACCAATCAGTTCGTTTTGGCTGATTTTGAAACTGATTCAATCCATTTTGAGCTGTTTTGCAGTTGTGTCATTATCCAAACTTGTATGCATCTTTTGGGCTCAGGAAATGTTGGCACAAGTGCAGTGTTCTTAGTTTCAAAAGTATTAAAACATCCTTCCCTTTCACCAGGGTTTATTTCTCTCATTACAAGATACAAAAAGAAGCAAGAGCTCCTCATTCTGCTGCCAAATTTTATTCTTATAATAATAACAAGAAGCAAACTGAAACAATACAAAATAGGTCTTTTTCATACTACATGGCATATGTTTATATAATTAAAAAAGGGTTACAAGAAAGCTGACTTTCCTTTACAAAATCTGTCAAAGTGTCAAAAATTAATTTCTGTTCCAAGATCTTCATAATGGCATGACAAATCAGAAGGGGTGATGGCAGGGGATGATAAACACAGAAGAAATATTAAAGAGAATAATGAAAGTTTGAATATTCAAAATAGTTTGGTCTTTTATTTTGTTGGAACATCACCTATTTGTAAATACTGTGACATCTTTGCCAGGATAGGAAAAATGGTCACAGTGTCACAATGAAATATTCACAAGAAATGTGCTTGAAATTAGTTCCTATGAAGATGAGGATTAAATTAGCTAAGAATAAAATATACCTATGTCATTAACAGATTTACAAAATTCTGTGGCATGTTACAAGTAACAGCAACACCATATTTACTCTGCTACAAGGCTACAGATTTTTGAGATAGGTCTGGGGATTTTTGGGCTCCTCATAAGCTATACCATTCAGATTGATCAATTGATCTATCTACCCATCTTCTGAAATTTCATTCCCACACATGAGTTCTTAATCTTTCATTGTTCTGTGAAGTGCTTCTCTATCCCTTCTCATTTCTAATACAGCTCTGCTCTGTATTTTCCCTTTTCTGCTATAACCACAGTACATGACAAAACTAAACTCAGAATTGGAGATTACATCATAAATTTATATGATGGCTTTAATATTTGCAGTGATGAAATCTGAATTTCTTCATACCTGGTCAGCATCCAGAAGCAGACTGCAGAGTCTTTCTTTAAATACAAGGATTATTTGCATTGTTAATTTTTTTTTCCTGAAGATAGATAGCAATTCACTAAACAGATGTCTCTTGATATTCAGATATGGAGTTAAATTTTCTGTTTAAGACTGACCTATTGGTCTAACTAGGTGAACATGAGTCAGTTTGGCAATAATATGTGTTTTTTAAGTCCAGTTTTGATCAGGAATGGTAGAAAACTTATTTTTCATCGAATTTTAAACTTGAAGAGAATGAATATTTTGAGAGTTTTCAGAAAGTATAATGTCAAAGAGTGTGGGCATTACTAGAATGAATTTATCTCAGTATTTCAGAAAATATTCAGTCATACTTCAGTCAGTCATTATGCTAATGGCTTTCTCTATATTTTTCTGAATACAGTCCAATCTAGCTGCAATATCAAGCAATTTGTTCAAAATTCCTCTTTCAAATACACCTGATACCACATAGTCATACTTTTTTGTATGATGTCACAACATATTATTTATACTAAAAGACAGAAACTGTCCACTGAAGTGGACTAACAGGGGAGTCCATCTGTGGCACAGGTAGGATGAGGGGCCCTGTGCGCCCAGCAAGGGCAGAGAGTAGGCTGCAGCAGACCATGAGCAAACCCTCATGCTTTGCTTCTGGTACTCCTCCTGATTTAAGGCCATGAAACAGGAGTGTCCCACACCAGCTCTGCCGTGCACTGGAAGTTAAAGTTTGATATAGCAGGACAAATCGGGGATCATTATGGTGCTGAAACTGTCGTGTGTTTAGGTTAGAAAGTTTGAATAATCCTCTGGATCGGCTCAGGCCTTCAGCAGGAATGCTGAAACAGCTGAAACAAGGGAGATTTATGAGGTTCAAGCTGCTACCCAGAGACACAAGTGGAATTATTCCTAGGTGTTGCTCTCCAGTAACATGTGGGTGTCTTGTGGGTGTTTCGGAAAGCAGGAGTCTAGCTGGAGGTCTGGCAAATTTTATTAGTCTCAGCAGTTTTGTAAAGCTCATTACTGGAACCTCAGTGACCTTTATGAAACTGGTGCCTTTCAACTGTTCCTAATTTGGCCTTGACTGTTCACTTCGGTGTTATCCACTTAATCTCACACATTTTACCTTGCTGTAATCTTTCAGACAGACTTCATTTGAAATGTAGCTAGCAAGCTGCTTTGGAAGTAGGATGTGGCAAAAATGGGTTACAAGCAGCTTTAATTAATGTTTCCTTTCAAAATCAGCTTGTTAAAAGTAAGTTGGATCTGTTTTTCAAAGAAAGAAGCAACTATATTCTCCTGACTGTGCTCCAGAAGTATACATATGACGATCAAGGAAATTTTATTGAATGGTAGAGAAAGTCCAAATTCTGTTTGGAGTAGAAACCTTAGGGAAATCACCCTGAACAGGGAAGTTACTACTGTTGCTGCTGAACGAAACCCTAGTGTGCATTTTGTTATAGTTTGAAGTGGGGAGAATGAATACATAGGCAGAGGAAAGATTTAAGGAGATCTTAGAGATAATCTCTGGAGAAAAAAGCTTTGAAAATTTAGACAAAGGAGTTAAACCATGAAAAAATAAAAATTCTGGAGTATTTTTATCAAGTTTTACAAATTGTTTATGGCAAAGATGAACTGATTGTAGAAAAGAAGTAAAAGAGGAGTCTGGCATGTGTTGTAGAGAAGTGAATAGTGCAACGGCACGTACTAAATGGATTAATACCCCTTCATATATTATAGTGTATTTTTGATATATTGTGAAAAATTAGCACATGCTGGAAAGTTTTTTCTTCAGTATTTTATATAAAATTTTTTCTCTTGGCACACAGAAAAATCAATCAAGCTGACAGATTTGGCAACCTAGGTAGCGAAAATGAATTAACAGAAGAAACTTATCTGTATACAAGAGATATAAGACATATTATGCATCTTAATTTCCAAATACTGGAAATAATATTTGAGATACAAAGACATAAAATCTTCTGTTTGTTTGAAAGATGATAGCTCAAATAATCTCATGGGCTTCTCTTTCTGTAGCTAGCACACAATAACACAGACGTGTAGCTGGATTCTGAGCAATGACAATGTGCAAACATGCACCTTCTTTGTGTGGTGAATTTGTATTAATAAAAGAACAAAGCATCAAAATAAATATATTATCAACCTAAAGATTTTATTATTTCCTTAATCTTTGATTCTTTTAGGTAACAGTCATTAACTAGAACTCTAATAACAAAAAATTATCATCACAATTGTTTGAAACAACTCAGCACTCTACAGACTTGAAAAGATACATTCTTATTTTGGGTAAAGTATGGCTTTTTAAAATTCTATAAATTTAGATTCTATTAAATTTAGATAAGAAAATGTAAATTCACTGGGTGAGAGGACACTTTGAGTTATAGAATAGGAAAAATTAAGTTGGACAGGACCTCTGCAGGTCACCTTATCTAGCCCTGTTTAATAAAGGGCTACCTTCAAAGTTAGACCAAGTGTTCAGGTCCTTAATACCTTCAGTTATTAGAAACCAACAGAAAATTAAATCTGGAAAAACTGAAGAGCAACAAAACACTTCCAGGCCATTTCCTTTTTTTATGTTCTTGTTTTAAATGGAAGTTTCAGACAAGTTCACACCTCGTATAGCTGCAAAGCTCCATGATATCAGACTCAGCAGTTGAAAGAGAACCATTACCATCACCTAATCTGACCACATGTGTAACATAACCGGTAGGTCTTTCTCAATTTATTATTTATTCAGACCTACTACCTTGTGGTTATCTGTGAAAAAAAAAAAATACTGTTATTAAATATTAGAACTAGTTAGACGTTAAGGTACAATGAGAACTTTACCCTGGAAAACTTTCTCTGATGTTGCTCGCTCCTACTTCAGGTTATATTTAGTGAGGATTTTCTGAGGAAATTATTTTAAAGGAAATTATTTTAAAGCACTGCAGGTTGCATGAAATACAGACTACCTACATGTCTGACCGAGTTTTAAGGTTGACCCTACACACTTTTTCTTCACAACAACCAACGTAAAACTACCAAAATAGCTTTAAAGCCCTACTACTCTCAAACTCCCAACTTTTGAAACAGAGAGAACTCAGCTCTTCTGAGCCAGTGAGAAGGTTAGAAAACTGGCCTCCCTTCTGTGCTCTCTTACGGTTCGGGACTGGCCCTTCACCCCAGACTTGTCTGCAGCCCAGCAACTTTCAGTGCCTTCCTCAGCTGTGTCAATGTTCACACTGTCCCGCCTGAGCTGCGATCTGATTTTTTCCAAGCACCTCCAAGGACTGGCTGTTGACCTGCGTCCTGCCCACGACCCAGGAACCTTCCAGCCCTGATGCACGTTGCCATATCCCCGCTTGCTGGGCCCATGGCTTCTCTCTGCGTGTGAATGCTGGGCTTCTCCCCAGGAAGGTACAACCTTGCCTCCCACCAGATGTTTCCATCTGACCCACAACACGACAGACAGGATAAGGCCACCGTCTACCTTGCTCAGTAACCCATTTTTAGCAAAGCAGAACATATGGTGCACATGTAGTAAATAGAGGATGAATGAACCATCTGTCACAATGTGCAAAAACATGGAAAATCTGACATAAGCTAGAACATCTCTTTTAGAAAGAAGATTGGACTGCTAATGTGATTTGCTTTGGCAATAATGTTTCAATCCAAAATCACCCCCCCTTGCCCCGAAACATTGTGGGGGTAATTGGAGCGAACAGTTGGGTTCAGGCTATACCTGGGGAGGGGTGGTGAGAGAGAAGAAATTGCTTATTGTTCAGTATAGCACCTGGCAGTTCTGTCAATAAGCAATAAATGAGAGAAATATTTGCTGCTACAAGGGATTCATCAATTACTCATTAACACTTATTCAATCTAAATTTGAATCAGGTGCCTGTAGTTCACAGTTTCACATGAGCCAAGCTATTTCCAAGACTGCACCTTCATTAGAAATTAAGTAATCAAGTAGGAAACTTTTAAAACAAGATTTGAACTAGTGTTTACATATGCTCTTTTCCAGTCTTTTTGCATGAATAAAAGAACTTGGAGGAAAATGTCACTAAATAGAGAAACAATTATATGGTAAGTTTTAGTGAAAGCAAATTCACTGTCCTATAAAACCTTTCAGCTTTCAAAAAATTTCATTGCTGTAGGAGGATAAAACCTGATGCATAGACATGTAACTGAAAGTGTTCCAATTGTGACAGTTTGAGAGGTAACCTCTTCCTAGTTGACTACCAGGTCGTTTCAGGGCTGCCTTTTTTGCTCATCTTAGGTGTGAGGTGAATTTTAAGAGTCTGTCTCATCTCCACTGTCATTTAAACTACTGCATTTTAACTTACAGCTGGGATGCTCCAATGCCACTTTCTGGCATGCGGATATCTCACTAAGGTAAAATAATTTTTCCATGTGTGATGATATGTCTGTGCTCTAAGATTATTTTTTGCTGTAAAAAAGAAGGAGCAAGGTGCTTACAGGTGGTGCACTTTAGCTGATGCACTTCTCTGCGGTGTGAGAGAGCTAAGACCAAGCCTCAACATCAATGCTTACTTATTCATGTTTGGAAACTGAAACAGCTCCAAAAGACAGAAACAAGGCAGCTGCTTTATAAAAGCAAATCATTACAGCAGGCAAGTGTGAACTACAAGATGCCCACATCCTACTCTCTGAGCTGAATAAAGTACAGCCAGGATTTCAATCCACCTCTCAGATGCCAGGAGACTGCTTACCAGTTTGGACATACCATCTCACCTTCCAGCTCTTCCCCTCCTCCCCTTTTTCACAAATTCTTGTCCAAACCGAGCATAGAGCAAAGGTATGGCCTTGGACTTGCACTTCACAAATGGCTTGTGAAACCTGTGGAAATGTAGTCTAAGATTCAGAGCAACATGTGAAAACAGAAAGATAAGTTGCACAATATATGAGAAGATCTGTTTGGAAAAATAAATTGCTTGGAAGGTAGAAACAAGCCTTTCCTAACAAACACTGACATCTCAGTGTTTATCAATAACTCTAACCACAGTTGCCTAAATCATTTCTAAATAAAATTATTCAAGTATTAATTGCTTTAGTAAATGCCTTACTAAAAATATAATTTTGTCATATTGTCAGTGAATGTCAAAGACAAAAAAATGGTGAAGATATTTTTGAGTGAAAATGACAAACTGTTGAGGTGAACTCCCAAGGGGGATGAGGGAATAACTCTCCCTTAGTTCTTCAGCTCAAGACTGAATGTAGTTCTGAATACGTCAGCCAAACACAGCGAATGCAACACAATAAAAAAAAAAAAAAAAAAGGCAAGGGGTTTTACACGTAAGCTTTTGGGTGAAATGTATTCACTTCGCAAACAGGAGGATGGACTGGATTTTCCAGTGTTCCCTTTTGACCTAAGTGCTATGAAAGAAAAACAAAACAAAAACAAAATATGAATCAGATCACTTCTAAGTAATGGTCCCTCAAATGGAATGTTTTCTTAATCTGACTATTTCTGTAATGCTGTCAAATCAGCCAGTCATATTTTCCTGGTACAGTTTGTCCTTTATTTACTTTTTACCCTTCTGGAAGTTTTCAATACTAAATTATACCTGCATTTGCATTAATGGTAGTATTTTCCAGAGGAAAGTAATGTGATCAACTGGACACTATTTGTCATGCTGGTCATCTTCTGTTTTTCAGTTTGATTTACTTCTCTTCAGCCAGCAAGGCTGTTTCAAGAATTTGTAAGTGTTATTATCAGTCATTTGAAAAGATTATTACTTCATTGAGTAACTACTTAATTTACATACATTCTGGTCCGACTGGTTGTGATATATCAAAATGTCTGGGTATTGCCTTTTTTGTGCTTTGAGAAATGCCCCATGTCTGAGAAAGGTTTTTCCAGGAAAGGTAACACTCTGAAAACTGCAAACATGTGATGAAAACTCTCACAGAGAAATATGTATTCCCTTTTTGTGCCTCTTCTCTCCATAGTCTGCAGCTTATGTAACACAGTGTCAGATGGACTGTGGTCTGTAGAGAGGAGTGAACAGCTTCAGGCAAGCCAAAGAGAGTTCTTATTTCTGAAAAAAACAAAAAGAAAAAGAAAGAAAAAGCACAATGACACCAGAATCATTTTCTTCAAAAAAGTTTTTAAAAAAGTTTTCTTCAGACACTTCAGTTTTATGACAGTTAAATTTTTAGATGAAGAAAAAAGCCAAGTAATTCCACTTCATTGAAACGGTATTTTTGTTGGGAAAAAAAATGGCACTTTTTGTAGCTGACTCGAGCCTTCTCAGCAGTGTAAACAAATTTGAACTTTGTCAGTTAAAGATGAAGGGGCAAATCTTCAGCCACAAGAAGGAAAATAACAGAGAAAGGGACTGGCTGGAGTTGGAGAGATCTGGTGAATTTGCCTTATCACTCCTTGGAAGATGGGAAGGAAATCCTCATGGAATGGTTTTTCCTGGGAGCTCCTTCCCCTTCATGCCTGGCCATAGATTCTGCCCTATGTACTCACCCACTCCTTCCCCAGCCTTTTGTCTCAGCTGGCTTTTCTCTTGCATCCAAGACCTGCACCTGGGCACTGGGGTGTGCAGCCCCTCTGGTCCCTGTGAGTCAAGCACTCCCTACACCACGCAAGGATAGAATAAGCCACCTTAGACCAAGCAGCCCCCAGATGGGGTCATGATCTTCCTAGTAACAGCTTCCTTCTGCTCAGTAGCATAAGCACAGCAGTGGCAAAGCCATCCTGTAGCCGTGGGCTGTGTCCACTGCCCTGCCGTGTGGTGGATGGCGACTGAGAGCTAACCCTTTGGCAGGAGGCACAACTGTGTAAGTATAAGGTCTGTGGTTTACAAAATCAGCCAAAACATGGGATGCCTCAGTTAAACTGCCTTCTTTGTCAGTAAGGAAATTTTTAAAAACCAACTTAATATGGATTAAATTAATTAATAGGGGTAAAATTAAATTAAATTAAATTAAAGGGATTATATTTTACCCCTTCTTTAAATATGAAAATAAAAGGCCACAGGAAAACTGCACATCAAGATTTCCTTGTAATTGACTACTCACAGCAAAACCTAAATTGTACACTGGTCTGTAGATGACAGCATATCATCATCAAGAATAGTTAATTAATACTTAATAGTGTTTATCTGTTCACTACAAAAAGTCTTCCTGGTTCATTACCATAGATGACCATTGCGGGCCAATTGCATTTCAATTTATATGGACTGGAAGACTCCTCCCACGCTGAGCTGAGTTCCCAGCTATGTCAGGAAACCACAAGCTATGTAAACAAATGGATATTTTGGTAAAGAAGATATCCAAGTTTGTATTTAGTGATTGTTAAAACAAATAAGTACTCTGACCAATAATAGACAAAATTAATACAGACGAAGGATTTATTGAAAAGTTGGTTAAAGGCACATTTTTAGTGTCTAATCACAAGGAAAATATTTTGTCATGTATTTGCCAAATTCCCATAAACTTTTTGAGAGATTCATGCTTGCTTCCTCCTTGCATTGAATATTTTGCCTTCTGCAGACGGTTAATGGTTGCAGTGTTAAGATATTCCAAGTGTTAAATCCGTGAAAGCTTTGGCATGTCTGTTTGATGCAGGATTAACAGTGAACAATGCAAACGGAATCTGTATTTACGTAGCTGGCTAATGTATCATATAATTTCAAAGGAAATCAGTTATACCACAATTACACAAAATGAATATTAGATTGTACTCTCAGATCTTCTGCTGCTTAATCTGTTTTTCCTCATTTCTCTGTCCAGATCATAGTTCACAAAGCCAAGAGACACTTACACGCATTTGAAAAGGCCTGAAACTCAGATTCCTTTTATCAAGGAGCAGCATCTGCCCACCCCTTTCAGCCCTGTGGGAAAAGAAGCTGCAGATCTGTAGCTTTGACCAAGTGGTCTACTCTTGACAGCTGTTCCAGGACAGGAAGCAAGAAGATTTTTTTCACACTTAAGCAACTAGTACAGATAACATATAAAATTGAAATTGTGTTTCAAAGTTGCTGATTTGTTTCTGTTTATCCACTTGGACATAGGTTCACACCATGAACCCCATGCACAGATCCATTCACAAGACCAAGGCCTTTCACAGGGCTGCAATGCACAGAAGCAGAGAAAAAGCTCTTGTTTTGAACCGATGGCTGCCAAAGTACTGCATATTTACTCCTTTTCCCTGCTGTGACCTTCCTGCTACCACAAAGCTATGCAATTGCAGCTGAACCACACTATAGGATTGGTGCTCCTGGATGATGATCAAAAAGAGGATACACATGTGCAGTTATCTAAATATTTGTCCTGTTTTGGATCCCATAAACCTCCTGGTACTGTGTCTCAGAAAGAGATACTACAAATGCTTAATTTCCATATTCAAGTGTCATCTTCTGACTTATCTGAACTCATCCAGATTCTTGCAGAAAGTTTCTCTTGAATATACCAGTTTCAGGAAGACACTCAGTAGCTGATGGGGTGAAGACCGTAAAGGAAGCACCCAAAAATATATTGTAATTTATCATGCGTGATTTATTTAACTAGGTACCCAGACAGCTACTTCTGGCTTAAATTATTAAAACTACCCACAATTCTTCAGACTTTCAAAGCCAGTCACAGTATAACACAGTAGGAAACATAATGAACTAAATCTCAGCTCTGCACATATTTAAGTACTCTTTTGCCCAGCTTGAGCATTCATCTTTTGAACTGCTGTCTCTTCAGACTATTCCATTTGTCATTTGGTTTGACACTCTCAGACTTCATTAAGATTCTTTTTATCAAATTGTTTGAAGCCTCAAAGTAGAATTTCCCTTTTCACTAGGATTGGGTGACAAGCAGTATTAATATATTAGGAGATTTCTTTTCCCTCTAGCATACAAAGGAATAATTTTGGTTGCTTCATCATAAGCATAGTGATTCTGGTGTGGAAATCAATGTCCTTGCATTAATGTTACAGTAATAACACTAATTATGTTATTGATTAATGGCATATTAATACTAGTCTTAGTTCAGGTATCAATAGCTGAGTGTGCTAAGGTCATGTTCTAGCCTACATCTTGCGCCTCTCCCCACTTTCTTAAAGATCCAGGACCCTGTAGACACAGGACCGCTAAATCCATTCCCTCGCTCCCCATGATCTTCTAGCACACATTTAAGACAGGAATCACGATTTTCAGAGGAATGTCATGAGACCCAGTTTTGCGGTTTTCCGTATGAACACCTTTAGTAATTGCTCTGCTTTGGGATGATGCTGGCCAGAAGCCACGCTGGAGCTAGGGATGGAGCAGTCTGTGCTGAACAAATGTTACCAGCTTCTGCAGAAGATAAGGCACCTTCACAGGTTGGGATGGTTGGGGAAACCTTTCTCCTTAAAAAAACCCCAATAACACAGAAATTATTCTGTTACTCTAAAGACCTTTTCTTATACATCCTTATCAGTGAAAATCAAGTTTTATAAAAATTCAGAAGCAGCCAATGAGAAGATTTTACTCTCAAAAGGAGGAAGGCTGAGAGATTTTGAACAGCTCAGTAATCAGCTTCTCGTTGACATTGATTTTATGTGTAAAATTCATAAGCAGTATGATCCTGCGTGGTACAATAAAACCATCAGATATTAGACAGGTAGGGAGACAGAGAGAAAGCTAGTTATTAACATGGAAGGAGCCAAAGAAAAGCCTAGCTCACATCCTTTCATGCATCCGTGTTACCCCACATATCTCTACCTCTGTTTACCCATGTTTATGCTATGAATGATCCAAGTTTGAAATATTTATTTCTACACAATTTTACACCTTGTATACAGGTATATTGTCATAAACAGTAAAATTTATCACCTACTGGTACTCTTTCTTAGACATAAGCCACGAGTAAAATTTTTAAAAGAGCATACAATAAAACTATTTGGCATAGTGCTTTGTAACAATTTCCAGAAATACCAGAGAATCAGTGGAACAGACTTACACAGACAGGCCATATGCAGCAATTATGTCATTTTCTTCTTGTTTCTAACAAACTAAAAGCAAACTGCTTAGTCCCACACCTAAGAAAAAAAAAAATTAAAGAAATTAATAAGAAAAGTAGCTCTAAAATGCCAAATAGGCTATTTCCCAGCTGTTTCAGATAAGCCTTCTCAGATGACAGAAAGATGACTACTCTAAAGGAGAGCTGTCAGTGAAAAGCAAGAATACAGTTCTTGTCAGAGGTAACAAATACATCCTGACTGCATTTCTTATTGGACTGGCAATATATTGTTGGTGGATGTGAACTTTAACCTGTGTTTTGCTACTGTCTTTTGGCAAAAGGAGCTGAAGCTGCAGATCATTCCCTGAGTTCAGTATGATTGACCAAACACTGTGTGATTTACCTTATTAGGAAAGATGTCTGACAGTGGAAGCCACGTCAGCATTCCAGATGCGAGATTTTTGCCACTGACCAGCTTTTGGAAATTATAGTACAGAATTTTAAAAGACGAGCACTTAATTTCCAATGCAAATGTCACTGCTTTATTTTAATTGCATCTTGGAAGATGAGCATTATAGGGGTAGTACAAAAGTCATTTTTGTCCTGCATGTAACTTATACATGTACAGACTTCTTCACACTTACAATAAATGACAAATAGTAGATATAAGTAAAACATGTTTAAAATAATGTCTTACTCCAATTCAAATTTTATGAGACCAATCCTTGGCTGCTTACTGATGCCTTACATGTTTAAAATATGTTTGCAAGGAGCATGAGCAAAGGCTATGTTTCTCTCAAAGAAAAAATCCAGTTGTCACAATGTTCTGCTACAGCAAACTTGAATATGAATATATTCACCATCAATGACCACTTTTGGCAAATTCCTCAGCACACCGATGTGAGGAAAGTTTTGAGCGAAGTATTTTAGTAGCAGAATTTCATCTCAGAAACATAAATATAAATGTCACAATCTTCAGTTTAGACAGATAGGAAAAAATAATAAATATTCCTTTAAGCACTCACGCTTTTTTGGATTTGAAATGGGGATGAAACACAACTTGAACTATTGGATGCATGGCACCTCATTGGTTTCTCCTGGCTTTTGAGAAAGTTCTGAAGTGTTTTTCACCATCACAAAACCCTGTCACACCCAGGTGTGCTATTCAGCCCTCAGCTTGAAACAGAAATGTGTTTTGGGGTCCTATTCCAGAGATTGCTCTAATCATCTTTCTGGGAAAACCAGAAATGGTTATTCCCAATGTCACTGAGGTGCCTCCACAGTGTGAGGTTTCTCTGCTCCATGTAGCACCAAGGACCAAACAGGAGAGACAAGGAGGCACCCGACCAGTTGTTGACATGCAGCAGGTTTCAGGGATATCATATGGGTTCATCTTCCAGGAGGGGCTCAACTTCCTCACAAAAGTGAGCTGAAAGGAGACTAAGAGGAAGGCACTGCCAAAACAAGCTGGGATGCCACTTCATGTCTGTGTGAGGAAAAGTGCTAGGGTCCCAGTCAGGGAAAGGGGGAAAGGCAGCTATTTATGGAGCAGAAATAGCTCCCTAAGGAAACATGATCTCCAACGTGAAGGTTACTACTGCACAATTCCCGGACAAGTTCATTGAGTAAACGTGTGGCCTAAATAAACCACATCCCTCCGTCTTGTTTTCTCCTTTCAGGTCCAGAACAATGGGACCTGTGTGGTGGGCACTGCATAAATCTCACTCAGTTTTTCATAGAATACTTCAAATAATATACAAGGTTTTTGATTTAAAAGTCAAGTCACATTTTGAATATTTTGAAAGGCAGTAATATTGTCAAATTGAATAACAAGACTTTAGAAGTGACCTAGCTGTTTCTACTTAGAAAAATGGAGTATGGATCAATGTTTTATTGCACTCATAGGTACAAAAGAAGAATTTTAAGGCCCTTAGCCTCCAACATGGGAAAGTGCCTCAGAGTGTTTCTTTTCTGTGACTTTGTGGAGTATTACTTTTTAGGCACAAATCTTACAAGGCCTTAAAGGAGACCTGGGAAAGGAAGAGCAGGAGAGATAGATATTCTCATCACCAAACTGCCTGACCTGTCCTTTTATGGGAGGCAGCCTTAGGGATGCGCTGCCTGTCATCTGCTACTGCAGGCATCAGCAGGCACACCAAGCCAGCCCCTTCTGTCCCTTGAACCACATCAGGTGTTTTCTGTCTTCTGCCTTGGAGTTTACTACTCCAGTGACATTGTGCAACTGAAGATTTCCTTGAGTCTCCCCGCAAATCTTCATCAGCATCAACACTTTGCCAGTGTATGCCTCATCAGTACCAGGACTATCACAGTCCCATCGTGGAAGACCTAGAAGCTCCCATGACGCAGCTTTATCTCAAAACGGTAAATGTATAGAAGCTCTGATATCCATATGGACACGATTCCTTTGTGAAATGTCCAGAGACCTGCAACCATCAGCAATTTCAGTAACGTTCTGCCCAGCCCCTCTGAGCCACAGGACTGGCCACTAGATCATTCCGGCATTCTCACTAGCATGAGGAGTTAGAATCCACTCTCCAGCTCTCTACTAGGGCTTCAGCAACTCCCAGCTCCCTTTGACTTACACAGAAGTATAACATGTCTCTGTGTATTTACTGTAGTTTCTGGTGGAAAAGTAGGGTGTAATTTATCTTATATTTCATACCCAACTTTTAGGCTTACAAAATTAAGCTCCCTTCCCTTCCCTGTCCTGCCTTGCCCTGCCCTGCCCTTTTTTCCTTTTTTTAAAAGTCTTTTTTTTTTTTTTTTTGTTTTGACAGGGAAGCTTCAGATCATGTTGAACTCAAAGGAAGAAAACCACGAGAATGTGAAAAAGTCATGACAATCTTTATTTAAATCACAGCTGTATGATGCCAAAAATATTTGCTCCTGGTATTTATTCCCTTTTGTCAAAACCATTGCAAATAGCAGTCCATCTGAGACACAGGGATTAAGTCACTGGCAGAAAGGAAAGCAAGAGCCCTGTGAGCTCTATGAAGCATGTCATGCTGACGTTGGAGATTATCCACTTGCATAGCCTCAAAAATTATTTATATTCATCGCTGCTTCAAAGAAACAAGGAACAATGATGATAAACTGAATAACAATTATCTGACCCACTGTGCAAACAATATGACTCATTTAAACTAGCATTTGAGATTGGCTGTACTAGCTATTTATTTTGGCAACATTCAACAAGAGGTAAAACCAATTGAAATTGATTGAAGACAAATATTGATTAATCTGCCTTACACCACCATTTGTCCTGAAATGTCGCTGTCACTTAAGAAATTAAATACTTGCTTGTTCTTTGTTTGTTTCCTCTGACTCAGTAGCTGAGGTAATCATGAAAGAAATTATTACAGTTAAAGACTGTGGTTTATTTAGCATTGAGAATGGACTCACCTCTAAGGTTTGTTGCAAAATCCATTCCCAGACAATTCACATAACCATAATGATACCAAGCAGAACCATACAAACAATGCCAAGTGAGGGGACTACTCAAAACAATCCTCCTGTAGGGGTGGTTGTCTCTGTTTTTCAAGGAGATCCTTCTGATCAGTGCAGAGAGAACAAGGACAATCTTTACTCTTCTGCATTCTGCAAACCTGGGTTGCCAGGCTGTGGCTTGGCTGTCCTTCTTGCTGAACCTGGGTGGAACATGTCTCAGGAGCTTCACCTGAGCACGTCTTGCCTGTGGGGAACATGTCAGTCCTAAAACTTTGAGTTTTAATGCTTGAACTGAATCATTCACTATTCTGCAACAGGAGAGCACTTAAAAATGTACTTATCCATAAGCACGTATATGGGCTTCATAGCCTTATACTGGATTAAGTGTGTAGGTGCAGTTCAGTACACATCTAAAAGCTCTGTTCCAAAGAGATGAGTTTAGAAACATTAGCTGTACAAGCATTGTAATAACTGAGTCTCTGTATCCTGTCTGATTGCCTACAGAGCTTCAACATTTTTCATGCCAACCTTTAGTGTTTGAGAATAAGCCAGCAAGTGGTTTATATAAATGACCCAGAGAAGCTGTACTGCAGGACATAGCAACTCTTTTTTTCCATGCAAGCAAACAGCTCAAAAGGGTGAACCCCAACCTACTTTTACATGAACTTTGGTCATGAGGTTAGATCTCCAAAACAACAGAGAACTCTGAATATAATGAAAAAAAAAAAAAAGTTTTCTGCACTTACTTTTACTCTTTTTGTACTGTTCTGAAAATAATACTATTTTAATAAATAAAACTATATTCTTCCACTGTTAAACACTGTCTCAGCAAATCAAGCAGATAATCAGGACCGTAACAAAAGATGAAATTCTCCTCTCAACCACCTGGTTTTCTCAATTAAGATTTGAAACATATTACCACAAACTGTTCTTTTACTGGGTGCTTATTTTGTAAACATTTTTATACCGATACTGAAAAACATTTAAAAGCTGAAAAATTGGAAAAGAGATTAGAAGTACTAGTCTCAACTCCCTTAACAGCAAAAATGCAATATGGCAAAAGAGGAAATTTAGTTACGAATAGTGACCACATCAAGCAAAACAAATCATCTCTGTTTTTTTGTGTCAGCAAATCCTTTCTTGTTGGAAATTCAATATTGTCATATATTTTGTGTGCTTAACTTTCAAAAAAATGCTTGCTGCAATCTCATTTCTGCTTTCAGGTTTCTTGACTCAAAACCAATTCAGTTACATGGTTCATTTCTAGTGAGTATGACTAACCACTTCAATCATATACTACTCCTGCTTTTTGAGTGAAGAGGTAAAAATTATTTTTTTTTAATTGTAAATTGTAAAAATGATTTCTGAGATAAATTTGCAGAAAATTTATAATTATATTTTCAGTATTTATATTCTTATGAATAACCTCATAACTATGTGAACACTGATGATTAACAAATGATGGACTGTTGCCAATATCATGCAGTTAATTTTTTAAGTTTATTTACATAAATATCTTCAATTCATTGTCAATGCTGTTTAGCTAGCTTAGTCTCCTGGGTAGCACTGTTTTGCAATAGATCAATGATATTTATATGTATAAGAATGCCATCAAAACATGTATGACATGAAAAAGCAAATAAGGAATAAAAAAATTACGTAAGCTAGCACTTCTTTTATGCATCCTTATTTTGTCATTTAAAATTTGAAATGGCAATATTCCATTAATAACATTTTAAATTATGTACGAACACCCAGAGATGTTCGTGTTTTCCTGGTGGAATGCTCTGTAATATGGGAGCAGTACGTGGCCTGAGAAAGTGTTTGATCCTTGATTTCCCCAGAACAGAAGACAAAACCAGGAGTCAAGTCCATTTGCAAGGAGATGCTGCAGACCTCTAGAGTCACCAGTTCAAGCTAGAACACAGCCTGAAAGTCAGCCACAAAAGCAAAAGTTTGGGCAAAGCTACAGTCACACCACCTAGCAATAGCTACCTGGCCTCTTCAGAGGAGGGCTGCTATTCCTCTTTAATTCTTCCACAAATAAATCTGCTGCTCAGGTAGCACCGGAAGATGACGTGCCAGTGGCAGAAGAAGAAAAGGTGCAAACCTGAGATAGTGGGAGAGTCACTACCTTCATTCTCAGGAGGAAAACCAAAAGGTATAAGTAGTTGGTGACTTCCCCCTGCTGGCAGTGAAGCGACCCAGCTGTCTCCCAGCCCCGAATATTGCTACCTAAAATATTACATCTGGGCTCCCAGTGCACGCTCTTCATGCAAGGATGCCTCGGATGGGGAGACCCTCAGCAGACTGCAAGCGGTTGCAGCGCTCCGGCAGCGGCAGGAGTTACCCTCATCAGCCCTCCCAGGAAAAAAATCCGGGTTCAAACAGGGGCAAGCACAGCCGGAGGGTGGATATGGCCATGCCAATAATGTCAGCAGCGGGACTTTGCTTTCCTTAACCACAGGATGATATTCTGTGAACTACTGAGTGAGGACGGACTCCCCCAAAAGAAGACGAGGAAGAGTATCTTTGCAACTTGCAAATGCAGTGAGGAATGATTTAAATTAGGATTGAGGGGAGAGGGACCAAATTCCTCCAGGTAAGGATAAACTGAACAGAAGCTTAACAGGTAGTGGAAAAAAGTTTTGCACAACAGAATCAAAAGAGAGAGAAACTCTGACAGTGCATCAGCTGCTGATCAGAAATGCCATTATTCTACTGAAAAAGGCACGGAAGTAAGGTTCAGAAGGAGGAAGTCCTAACACATAATGCAAACCAAGATTTAATGTGTGGAGAAAATTTGTTGGGTTATTTTTTTTATGCCAGCAATATTCATATGAGACAAACAAACTAAATACCTTTAAATTTGCTTGTTGACTACTAACAGAGAGATTAAGAAGTAGCGGTCTTAAACTGCAACAGAAAAAAGGGGAGTTAAAAAGGTAGTAAAAAACCTGGGGATGCTGTGGGCTCTTCAGCATCAGGAATGTTTAGGAGCATTTCTAACATCTGTCAGGAACAGCAAAGACAAAACTAATGCTGTCAGAGACAGTGAGTAGGTAAGGCAAACTCCTGAGGTCCCTTCCAGCCAATAATTCAGTGATTTTCTGATCTCCATGCAAACCTAAAGTGTAACAAGATCATTCAGGGGAGCACCAGAAGTATTCAGAAAACAGGAACTTCATTTGGTGAAAGAATTCCAGTTCTTTTTTTGTTTGTTTGGTTTTTGTTTTTTTTTTTTTTCCCTACCAGAGAGAAACCAAATTCACAAGCTACAAAGAGTCACTTCATTTGTTCGGGGATTACACAGCAGGTGGGGGACTTGTCTAAGGCAGCTCAGGACAAGGCTCTGCTTTGTCTGGTTTGGGGCAAGGCTTTATTCTCATGATTAGACCATTCTACTTTATTAAATGAGCAAAGAACCCCCACCTGGCACTTCAGTCTCCTGTACTGTGTCTGTTTTGGGGCGGATTTTTTGACTAGATATTCTATCTAGAGCCTGGAGACAGCTATTGCAGCTGCTGTTGGTTTTGCTGTCTAGATAGATGCAGTATAGCAGAAGTTCTGGTTTCTCTCAATTCGTATTTTGTGATATATAAAGTTTCATTTAATAATTTCTGATCCACTCCAGAAGTGGCATAGTATGCTTTTTCAAGTCTATTTCGATGTCTTGTGACTACAGTGTAATACTGAAATGCATAGACGAAAGTGTAATATTGCGCTCTCATCCTTTGCCCAACAGTGAAGAGGTTTCTTTGCAGCTCAGTTTAGTTCACTAGTAAGGAGTGCCAAATTTTACCCCCATATCTTCAAAAGAAAACACAGTTTCTCCAGACCCTGAGTAACTGACTTTAACAGTTTGTCTTCTGAAGAAGACATCAACTTCTATGGGAAAAGCCTATAAGGTTTGCAGGTAATGCTTACTAAGTTGTATGCTTGTAAAGTGAGTGAAGAGAAATGATTCATGTGTCTGTGAGTTGCTATAAAAGCACAGAAGATCAACCAATCTTCACTATTCATCTGTTTTTGATAATAGGTTTCAGGCTGCAATATTTAAGCTGGCCTATCTTTTGATTTCTGAAAACATAATTAAACCTCTGCTTTTTTTTAAATCATGCTGAAATTCATTCTGTGGTGAATATGAAAAAATATTTTTATTTTAATCTACATTCTCTGATACCAGTTTAGAAACATGTCCTTAATATGATGGTGACATATATTCCTGTCTTGTTATTTCTCTGGCCACAAAGCACTTTGCAAACTATCGAGGTACTGGATGCTGTGGGAATTGACTTAATCAGGATATAGAGGAGGCGTGAACACTGCAGACTTCGAAGGTGGCTGCATTGCGATTTTTTCACTGGTGCTCTACTTCAGCACCATATGGAAGGAAATGCAGTAACGGTTTGCTATTTAAAACAGAAAAGGAACATCATGTGCAGCCATAACGAAAGCATCCTCAAGTACAAAAAAAAATGTATCAACAACAGGAACAAGACAATTCTGGGTTTAGCTCAAGGAAGAACTGCCTTTTGAATCTGAATCCAAAAAAGATGACATTTTGTTATTGGAGATTTCAAAGAATTTGGAAGTACTTGACAAATTCCTTTTGTTGAACATGAACAGACAGTAATTTCTGTACTGGGAGTTGCTGACAGCTGCTCCTCTCTTCTAGAGAAATCTTACAAATAATATTTTAATCCTTTCTCCAGCTTTTCTGGAGAATCCTTCCATGCCTGCCTACCTCAATGAAACACAACTTTGTTCCTTCTAGGCTGGCCTGCAGGTATGTGGTGTATTTGGGCATGAATCATTCAGTATTTAGGAAAACCCACCCAGGGAGAAGGTCTTCCGATATATTTTACTTCTAAATGCACCATAGCCATCTTCCGTTCCTCCCTGCATCTGTCTGTCGGTTACTGAGTCAAATTCAAGTTGAGTTGCATGTGTCCAGACATTCAGGGATTAACAGTAGGTTTAACAAAGGTCTGAATCCAGTTTTCCTTACAGATGGTAGAACAAAGATAAGCCAGTTAATTACTTCTAATTTAACTGGGATCACCTTTCTATATGGTCACACAAACGCGATAAAAGTTACTATATGAAATGTCATATTCTTGCACTGTAAAACCAAGAAGAAATATCCTTCACATGCTTAAGTATACCATATAAATATTCTAGCAAATATATACCAATACTTTGTTAGCATAGTCAGAATCCCAACAGCTTAATAAAGATTAGGTGGATGCTGAACATTTGAGATTTCTTGTTTTGAAAATATTTAATTCCCTGACTAAATCCTCAGACAGATTTGTCTCCAAGCTAATGCATATATACTTTCATGGTATACCTTATCTTCTAATGTTTTTACTCAAAATGTGCAAACTAGATGTCTGCAGCCCTACTTTCATGCCTCTCTTCAGATAGTAACTCTTTAGCTCTAGATTACGTACTATAATTGGCACAAACTAGCACATAGATCTAAATACAAACTGAGATCACAAGCTAATATAAAAACCCAAAAATCTCTGTTGTTATGTATATGCTACTATGTTTTCTCCCTGCCCTTTCCCATTTTCTGCAATGTGAAAAAAGACTTATTAATATGAGGCTTAGTCTCAGAAACACTTTCTAACATCTCGTATATATCAAAAGTAAATCCCTCACTGGATTCACACACCTGTCTCGTTAATGTATTTGGTTCACATTATAGACATCCCTATTTAAGATACACATGATGACTGTTATTGCAGAAATAACATTGTGTAAAAAAAATAATAAGTAAAAAAAAAGGAGTGGACTTTTTCTTTAGATCCCAGAGCTCATTTGCCAAGAAGAAAAAAGGTCACTACTTTATTTCAAATTAGGCATTTAAGATTTACACACGTAGCGCACATGCCATATACCATCCCCCACCACTATGCGGACAAAAAAATATGTTATTTTTTATATAGCTTAGCTGTAGCTTTCTGTAAGTAAATGCCTATTGTGACTTTACAGGTTGGCTTCCTATTTTACAATATATTTTTGGTGTTGTGTTGTGTTAAGGAGGAAACTGTATCAAGCAAAAACTTTAACTCAAACAGTAATAATTTAGAAACTCATTTTCCAATTGTAGTGATGAATCTAATACGATCAATGGAGGCACTTTCAGCTGATAGCTGCTTCAGAAGACCTATGTTTCAGTGTGACGTGCTTTGACAGCCATTTGATTTTGTCTGTTGGGCTGGCCTGGAAAATATACGCAAGGGTTTAAGTTGTGCCCTTGGTGAGTAGGGGAATGTATATAAACATTTCCACAAAATTCACAGAATTTTAAGCATTATGTACCCACTGCCAAGGTTTGAAATTGGCTTGGACACAATATGGAGTAGACATCTAACACTAGGGTTTCATATTAAAGTGTCTTGGCTTTACTATACCTTTTAAAAACACAGTCCAAGCATTGTCTTCGAGGACCAGCGTCTTCATCACAGACAGGGTGCTGGGAGACAGTGGACAAGGAGCGGATGCAGAAGCTCTGTCTGGGAAGCTGTCCCCTCAGCAGGCTTTCACCCAGCAGCAGCAGCCCCAGAAGGAGAACCGGTCTCACCCACCAGCTCACACAACTTCTCACTGCCACACACAGGGATTTTGGCTGGAGAGCTGGCTGACCACCTGCCACATAGGATTTAGTCTGAGATCCACTGAAAGTAATGACAACTGTTCCACAGACTCAGATTGCGCAAGACTAGGTCTTTAGTGAGGAATGATGCTAATGTTAATGTATTTCAATATCTTTACTACAAAGGTTTCAATCTTTGCATGAGGGATTCATATATATGCCCACCCAGTCAGCTACTGCACTGTTAGTGCAGCTTTACTGAGGTCGGTGAAGCTAAATTGTTCTAAACCAAATGTTTTCATTAATTTAATCCAGTAAGGGGTTTGAATCACCTGTACTCAAATTAAGCATATTTATATGTGACAAGGAGAAGCAATAAGTTCTTTCTGTGTTTCTTTGGAATTTGTATTTTATCCAACACTCTTCCATCATAAATTTTAGTTGAAAATAACGTCTCATTTTGCTAAATGTCTGCTGTTCCAGTCTCGGTTGTCATCTTCACATAATTTTCAAAAAATGTCAAACTGACATTGTTTCTGATGGAGACAAATGTCCACTTTGGACTGTGGTGAGATGATTGAAGTCATTTCTACTTGTGACTTAAGCAGAAAAACACATTAAATTGTCATTTTAATTAGCGCAACTTTCACTTCCTACAAGTAACATTTATGTTGTCTCAGTGAGAAGATATTAAAGTTTAGATCCAGTTAGGACCCCAGAACTCCAATCCAAGAGACATTCCACTTCCTATCAGCAGAAAACAGAGCTTTCTTGAACCAAGCTCAGCAAAATTCAGAAAGCACCAATGTGTACTTCATAAAAGGCTCCTGGGCCTCACAGTGGACATACAGTCAATTAAATTTTATTTACTATTATCTTATTTCTACTGTAAAATTTTGCAGTTTTGTGAATGAGGGCTATGATTATTACAGCATCAAGTGCTTTTTATCAATAAGTGACTGACTTGTTTAATTTGTAGGTCTCAGTTCTGATATTTGTGTTTTGATTTCATTTTACTGACTTCATAGGAAAAATTCCTGGTTTATGTTGGTGTAAGCAATAGCAGGAGCAATCCCAAACTGTTTTAAGCACCAGCTGCAACTGCTGATTGGGTGAACGTCAGCAGAATTGAAATCGTGATCTACTGCTTTTTTCCAGAAGTCCTACCAGAAGTTTATTAAAGATTACATTTTACCAGGCATATTTTGTGAAATCCGTGATCTTTTTGAAAGGCAATGATACTATAAGTAAGGGAAATGAAGAGAGCCCTGACCATAATCAAAAGTAGGCAATACTTCTTAAATTCTCTGTGGAAGACTCTTGGCTTTCATGAAACAGAATCACAGAATCACAGAACAGTAGGGGTTGGAAGGGACCTCTGTGGGTCATCTAGTCCAACCCCCCTGCCCAAGCAGGGTCACCTACAGCAGGCCGCACAGGATCTTGTCCAGGCGGGTCTTGAATATCTCCAGAGAAGGAGACTCCACAACCTCCCAGGGCAGCCTGTTCCAGTGCTCCGTCACCCTCAGAGGGAAGAAGTTCTTCCTCATGTTCAGACGGAACTTCCTATGCTTCAGTTTGTGCCCATTGCCCCTTGTCCTGTCACTGGGCACCACTGAAAAGAGCTTGTCCCCATCCTCCTGACACCCACCCTTCAGATATTTGTAGGCATTTATAAGGTCCCCTCGCAGCCTTCTCTTCTTCAGGCTGAACAAGCCCAGTTCCCTCAACCTCTCCTCGTAGGGGAGATGCTCCAGTCCCCTCACCATCCTCGTAGCCCTCCGCTGGACTCTCTCCAGTAGCTCTTCATCTTTCTTGAACTTGGGAGCCCAGAACTGGACACAGTACTCCAGATGAGGCCTCACCAGGGCAGTGTAGAGGGGAAGGAGAACCTCCCTCCTCCTGCTAGCCACACTCTTCTTGATGCACCCCAGGATCCCATTGGCTTTCTTGGCAGCCAGGGCACACTGCTGGCTCATGGTTAACCTGTCGTCCACCAGGACACCCAGGTCCCTCTTCGCAGAGCTGTTCTCCAACAGGTCCACCCCAAGTCTGTACTGGTGCATGAGGTTGTTCCTCCCCAGGTGCAGGACCCTGCACTTGCCCTTGTTGAACCTCATCAGGTTCCTCTCTGCCCAGCTTTCCAGCCTATCCAGGTCACGCTGAATGGCAGCACAGCCTTCTGGTGTATCTACCACACCTCCCAGTTTGGTGTCGTCAGCAAACTTGCTGAGGGTACATTCTAACTCTTCATCCAGGTCGTTGATGAAGAAGTTAAACAAGACTGGGCCCAGTACTGACCCCTGGGGGACACCACTTGTCACCAGCCTCCAACTAGACTCAGCGCCGCTGATGACAACCCTCTGAGTTCTGCCATTCAGCCAGTTCTCTACCCACTTCACCGACCACTCATCCAGCCCACACTTCCTCAGCTTCCCTAGGAGGATATCATGGGAGACTGTGTCGAAAGCCTTGCTGAAGTCAAGGTAGACAACATCCACGGCTCTCCCTTCATCTACCCAGCCAGTCATGTCATCGTAGAAAGCTATCAGATTGGTCAGGCATGATTTCCCTTTGGTGAATCCATGCTGACTACTCCTGATAACCTTCTTTTCTTCCACTTGCTTCATGATGGCCTCCAGGATAAGCTGCTCCATCACCTTTCCCGGGATGGAGGTGAGGCTGACCGGCCTGTAGTTCCCTGGGTCCTCCTTCTTGCCCTTTTTGAAGATTGGAGTGACATTGGCCTTTCTCCAGTCCTTGGGCACCTCTCCTGTCCTCCAGGACCTCTCAAAGATGATGGAGAGTGGCTCAGCAATGACATCCGCCAGCTCCCTCAGCACTCGTGGGTGCATTCCATCGGGGCCCAACAGAAAGCTCCTGTGAATTTTGCTTCATGTCTTCCTGATGGACACTTCTGTGCTTATCTATTGAACTTTCACTGAAGAATGATGGCCCTTCAGTATGATTTGATCAGGGCACATAGAGAAGCTCCTGTGTAATAGAAAGATGAATCTCTACAGCACCCACTCTCCCATGGAGGAAGGAGTACTCTTGCCTGAAATACAATGGAGAACAGTCAGAGACGTTCAAGACAAATTGCCATCAGTCACCGAAATCCAAAAGCTTCTCATTCAGGAAATCAATTAAGTATAACCATACTGTGTCTGTCTCACAAATCTCTTAATCCTGCACATACCTACCCAAATCCACGCCTATGAATTACTAATTCATGGCCACTGTGACTCTAGTGAGAGCCTCTATATCCGCCTTACTCCCACAATTTGAGCAGCATTCTCATCTAAAATATCCATTTTTCTGCTCTGCTTCTCTTCCCCATTCATCTTTGATAGTATTCAGCCCTCAGGATGTCCTTACTAAACAGCCATTGGCTTGAGCTTCCAGTCAAAGAAGTAGAAATTAAATCATCTGGAAGCTCCATGAGGCATTGTGTTCAACAGGTAGACTTAAATGAGTAAGAGTTCATTGGGTCTACAGAGGGCAGAAAGGAAGAAAGAGAAATGCAGTAACAATTCACAAGTGGCAAATCACTCGTAACCTCAATAAAGCTCTCTGGTAGTTGTCCAATGCCAAGTCCTTCTCTGAAAACTGTGTGACTGGACAGCTCGTTCACTACTGGCTGCTCCAAGGCAGGGAAGTGGCTGAGTTTTGGAGGCCCTCAGCAGCCTGCCCCATTTGAGGCTTCAGAGAGGGGAGAGCATCACTATAAGGCTCCTATCCTCATAATCTATTTGTTATTCCTGCTCAAAGCTGCTGCTGCTGGATACTCCCCTTCACCAGTTCCCTAACAATCAACACTAGCTGAGTTTTCCTCTATTCCTGCAAATGTGTTTGCTTCTAATCATCCTCGTTGGCCGTGGCCTTTGACAGTCATTTAGATTAGCCAGGTTCACCACATTGCTTTAACATCCACTCTGTTGGCTGGACTCATGCTCTGCTGCTACCACAGCTTGATGAGCTATTCCTTGCACAGAAGCCTCTGGCAGTATTTCAGCTCCTGAGGAAGGAGGCTCTGATAGGCAGGGTCCCTTCATCATCTGTGCCACAGTTGACATGTTCAGTACAGAGTATTTTTGTCTTTTTTTCAAAAAAAATAATTCTCAGAAATCTTTGTGCATTTTTTCTTCAGGCCAGGCTGCAGGCTGCAGCTGTAGATCACATTGCAAACCTTCATCCCAGGCTCTCTGGAAATTGTTTGCTTACGCTTTTCACAACCTGATTATGAATGACATTGTATAATTCCCTCAACTTTATAACAGAATGGTTTTTATTAGAAGTGTCACATGCCACTGCCAAGCTATGTGTAAACTGGACTTGTTTGAGCCTGTGTATTGGCCTGCTCTAGCCACCCTCCCCTCTGTTTTTTACTGTTGCCCTCAGCACAAGTGGGAAGACTGTTTCTCCAGTCTCTGGGGAGCAACAGCTCTTCTTGTTCAGGATTCAGTCCACCAGCCTGCATAGTTATATGATTTAATGTGAGTAACTCCACTACTGTTGCTACAATTAGTCTGGACTCTCACTAGTGCACTGAAATAACAAAAACTGGTCTAGAGAGAATTTGAGATGCTGGATGAGGTATTCATTGTCAGCCTGATACAGAGACCTATCACGAAAAATTAAGGCTTGGTTTACTACTCTCCAATTCTGGAGTAGAAGAAAACCTGATCTAAGTTTTCCTGCTGTTGTAAGTTACACAGTAGAGATTATTGGCCTATGGATGGTGAATTTAATGGACTGCAGAACCGGTTCCTAATGCCTGGTGCAGGCAATCTGCAGACACTGCTCTCACTGGCAGGCAAAATAGTTAGGGAACTTCAGTGGTTACAGGCTCAGCTTCATACAAACCACCATTTAGACTGCCCTCAAAGTGAAATCAGTTTGCAATTTTTGTTATTTCTAAGTTATAAATGTACAGAACATACAGAAGGAAAAAAAAGTCTATGCTGGCTCTCTCTATTTTGCTTCTGCCTTGTATTTGCAGACATTTGTTCTTTGATTCCTTATATAGTAAAAGAAACACCAAATGAGTTCCCAAACACGGTGTGTAGAGCTTTTGAAACCTATATATATAAAAATAATGACTTATGGTTTGACACTAGTAGACTTATCTGAAAATCGTTTGTATTAAACAAAATTTGTGTTACCAAAAATAAGTATTCTGAAATGAGATAAGAGTTGATGTGGGAGGAAAAGCAACATCAAACTACAAAAGGAAATCAAAGCCTGGGAAAAAAAAAGAAGTTAAACCAAAACAATCAGGTTCAAGATTCCAGAGTTGCAGTCTTGATTATTATTGTTATTGTTCTTGAGTTTCTGTTTCAAGAATGTTTAACTGGTTAAGGGGTTTCTGATTTTGTCCTCAGGAACTTGATTTTTAGAAATTTCATGAGAACATCTTTCTTTCTACTTTGTCCTGCATAGCTCGTGCTCCATCTCTGTCCCGGCTGTGATGTGCTAAACTGTGCTTTGGTGGCCAAATATCAGCACTAATTTGAAAGTCCCAGGTCCAGGACAATACTCATGGTCTCAAACTATATCAGTAGTTCACTTAACTATGTAGTTAACAGTTAGAGAAACAGAAACTTGCCTGAATTTGTAGATGAGGGAAAATACCTACTTTGAGCAGGTAAGCAAAAGGCAAGATTATATATCTGCAGAGAGTCTCTGTGTTTGATTGAGAATCACTGTGAAAAGGTAGAAAAACTCCAAACCTGTAAACTTACTGTAACATCTCTGCTCTCACTATAATGAACTTCAATGGCCCATTTCCACTGGCTTCTGTAAACAAAGAGAAAATACTTGCAAAATACAGAGTAAAGCTTCTAGGTGTGAACGTGAGGGTCTCTTCAGCATTTTTTGGCACTTTTCTTGTGTTGATTCCTCAATAATCCTTTTCTGGAAGAAGAATCAGTATGCGGATGTAATATTTGAAACTGTGGGATGGCAAATTTTGTTTTTTTTCTTCATGAGCCAGTCAACTCATCTCTACCAGTATTCTGAAGCTGTTTCACCAAAGGTTAGAGCTGCATATGCTACAAGTTTAGAAGGCTGGGCAGCCCTGTCCATAAGGTCTGGCCCCAAACAAGTAAAACAGTATTGTGGCTTTTATTCTGGAATAATACTAATACCAAGTGAAATGTTGAGCCTCATGAGAAGTTTGGTGTAGAATACAAATTATTTATTTTAATAGGAATTGCAGTTAGATTTTGAAGTAATAAGTGATATTTTCTAAGTGACATTTAAATAAGACAATGGTGCTCTTTTCAGTCTTACTTTTATACTCTCTCAAATAACTTTTTTGTTCCTTTTACCAAGAAAAATGCTCCCTTTACACTCAAAGAAAAATTAACTCTGTCATATGCACAACCTTCCCTCTCTTGGAATTTGCTAAAAAAGAACATATTTACATTCCTCAGAGAGGTTAAATTACATTGCTAAAGTGTCATGGTCATTTAATACATTTATATTCAGCTCCAATCTCCAGTGGCTTGGATGTTGCTACCACTGTTTTCTGTAGGCAAAACAAATGCATTTAGGGATCAGGACTGCCACAGAGATTTACTGTTCTCCTAGAGTATATCTTTTTCTGTTTTCACAGAAAAAAAAAAAAATAAAGAAGCATACCTGTATGGATGCTTCTTGCTATACATGATAATGCAACATGATGTTCTGGCATAGTAAAGATACAGAACCATGCAAAAAGAAGCTTCAGACACACTTAGAAGTACGTATCCAGGAATCAAGCACTATAATGTACTTGTCATATAAATTTGTTTGCATGGGTCACAGAATCAAGAAAACTGTGTTTGAGCAGTGGGAGAAGATGTTTAGGCAAAAAGGTGACAAAAAGAGATGGGAAAACAAAAGTGGCAGAGACTGTGCTGCAACACAATGGATAATACGACTGTATATGCCAATTAGTGATGAGGCAGAAGACAAGAGGAAAGACTTCACTCCCACAGAAAATCAGAGTAGAAAAGAAATTGAAGGACAGGTAAAAAAACAGTGAGGCGGTCAACATGAAATTGAAAGTCCCCCATGAATCTTTTGAGGAAAAAAGAGACTTTAGTCAGTAAAAAAATAAGCTTAAAAATTTCCACAGTAGTGGGCTCAGGCATCGTTCCAGCTGCTACTCAGTAATTTTAGAATCCAAAAAAAGGTGCCCAATAATACAAGCATGAGAAGATGATCCTTTTAATTTCCCTTCTTACAAAAGAGTGTTAGAGTTTCATCTATTCCTTACACGGAATGAGCTACAGGGGAAAATACACAGGCAAGTCTATTATGCACTGAGAAAAAGAAATATAAATATAATTATATATTATATATAAATATTATTATATATTATAATATAAATATATATAATAATATAATATAAAAAGAAATACAAATAGAAAGGATCTATTTTTAGTCAGCTCCTCTAAGAACAAGAAAGCATTGTACACAAAATCTAGTTTCTATTTAATATTGTTGAAAGATACCTCCTGCAAGGAATTTGAAACATTAATTTCGAGAAAAAATCTGTTGAGAGTCTGTGTTTCCAAATCTAGACTTACCTACACCATTTATCTTCAAAAAATATTGCCTTGTAAACATGAATTCTGCTTATTCCCACCTGAAGCCATCAGTTTGTTTCTGACATCACACATTGTTGTCATGGAGCCAGATATGACAGCACAGAAAGGGATCTGAGCTTGTGATGGGCTGACTACAGGAAGTTCCGCCCTTTAATTTAGATTGGTTAAATACCAACATTCAAATGTTAAACTGTGCAAATCTTTTCTCAGTTAATTAACCTTTTGGAAATCGCTTGCTCTCTTCCTTTGACCCTTCATCAATTTCTCCTTTCCTAGAATCATTCATTCATGCCAGCACCCTGTAACTCAGCAGCGTGCTGCGCTGCCTCCTCCCTAATTTGTCATCTTACCACATGCTGCCCACAACTTGGATGACTCCCAAAAGCTCTGCGAGCCCTGACAGCCCACTGTAGCTCTGCTAAGCCCTTTCTTCTTTCACTTCTCTGATTCTCTACAATGCCAAGAATTCTATGTACATTCAAAAGTATCTTACTGTAATTAGTTATAGTTTGTCTTATAAGAGGCAGCCACAGCATTATGAGCACTAAGAATTTAATCAAGTCTTTCATAGCACCTACTGCCACTAAAGGCACAATTACTTGACTGCAGTGATGGCAAATAAGTCTCTGATCTCATCAGGAGGTCATTGCACTTCTAAGTCGATGATTTCAAAGAGAATCTGAAAGTTCTGCTCTCTGAAAGGCTGAGTAGCCAAAGATTAAATTTTTTAATACAATCCAAAATAGCTTCCATTTAAAAACCTTCATGGTTTCAAGGTCATGTGTCATATTATTTTTTTGATCTCCAGGACTGAACATACTGTGGTCAGATTTGTAGCAGAAGGAGGTTAGCAGCAGTGCCACAACTTACATTTAATATCTCCATGAATGTTGCAACAGATGAAAACGTAGCCCACAGCAATGCACGTCAGGTGAGCATAGGGGTGTTCTGGAATTGTTAGGCTGCATGGTCTACTGGAAAGTTAGGGGAAGGAAAGAGGTAAACAAGACTTGACTTTGTTGGAATCAGAAAAAGCAAGGCACATAAAGGATCTGCTTCCCCAAAGACTTGTTTGAAGTTTAATTAAGAACTAAATTATGTTGAAGGTTTTATGTAAAGGTGAACAACATCAACAGATGAATACTGAAAGCAATCGAGACCTTAGATGATTTTTTATGCTTGTGTGTCATTTATAGCTTGTGCTATCCTACCAAAATCATCAGCAGGTTCAAGCAGATGTTTGGTAAAAATTTTACAGAAACATCACCACAATATGAAACAGTGGTTAGGGACAATGGAGATCAATATAAATGGAAAGGAGAGAAAGAGTCCTAAATATCAGCACATTTCAGTGACTCCAAACTCCTTACAAAAAAATCTTTAAGTGAAAGCAGCCCTCTGTTTTTTTCCTCATGGATTTTTTTTTTCTTTTCTTAAAACAATCATTCGACATTATAAAACTTCTGAAATAAAGTTTTGTTAAATGCTCCATAAGAGATAGTACAAAAGTGAACCTGATTTTCTTTAGATACATATTGTTGCACTTTAATAGGATGAGGTTTTCCTTTTGACAACAACCAGAGAACAGCATTATGGATAAAAGAAACAGGTTATAATATTTTCTTGCTAACTTTCATATGTATCTGATGCACAGTAAGGGAAAATAGATCTATGAAATACTGGGTTTTTTTCTTTTCATAGACCGGACAAGATACTTTCTCAAGTTCGCACAATATGCATGATGTTCCAACAAGTTTAAATATGCATCAATTGTAAATCTTACCCTCTGCCAATGGCAGTAAGATCAAGATAGACCGAAAGGAAATGCAGAAAGTAGGTAAACCAGGAAATATAATGCTGCAATGCATACGGCTCAGCTCCACAAGGCAGAAATCTCAACCCGTTGCATCTCTGACGACAAGAACAAAAGGAACTTGTTTGATATTAAAAAGTGAAGAGAAATTGAACAGGAAATTGGACTAGAAGTGACATGAGGATGTGTTTTCTGAATGTGTGAGGTCAGAATGGTTCATAATTTTCCCATGTACAGGAATACCAGGTATACTTAATCTGATAATTTATGGAAATGAGTTTGCTTAATTCTTACTTCACACATTTTTATACTCGAAACGATTCAGTTCCTCTTGTATTTATTGTGATCTCTATCTTTCTGATAATACCTGCAAGCAGTTTATAGTCAACTTTTTTTTGTTAAGGTCAATGATTACAATGTTAAATTAAAATCCACTCTTAACCTTCCTTCAGATTAGTATACCTTAGCATCAAATCCACGATTGACTTCCAGTTTCTTGCCCATATTAAATCAAATAATTGTTTAGTTGCATTGTCTTTTCTCATATTAACTGAAGTCACAGGTTTAATATTTATTTATCTTTTAAACTTACAAGAATGAAAGTCTTCTGCTTTGTATTATGCCAAGTTATAACTCAAGGTTTGAATGTTCTTAACGGTTGAAGTATGTACAACTTCAGGCTTGCTTGTAAAACATTTTTAACATCTTTTAAGTCTCTATAGTCCTTTCAGGGTTAAGACAGGTTTGTTATTTCCTCAAGAGAGACAGATCTCTGTATGCAAATATGAAATGAGAAAACTAACTGAAAGCAATCAAATTAGTTTAGGGAAGCAAGATGACTAACAAAAAAAATTGTTTGAAAGGGAAATATGAGACATAAAATTGTAGTACCATGCAACATGAAAGAATAAGCAGGAATATTGAAGGCATGCATGGATGACTTCCAGAAAATAACAGACATTTCACAAAGTATACATAAAAAAGTGCTGGCAAAGCACAAGCAAATAATTCAGACTGGGTCCTTCTACCAAATTCAATTTTTTGCAAACTAGTTGTTGGAATTCTAGAATGGAAATTAGCTTAAAAAAAAAGAAGGGGAAAAAAAATGTGCAGACCTCAGTTCCCCTTATACTTCTTCGGCATCGTTTGCTTTGCTTGGCCCTTATCCATGAAGCAAACTCATTTCCTTCTTCACAGGTTAATTTTCTCACTAGCAACTACTCTGCCTATGCTATTACCAACGGCTCTATCACTTTGAAAACCTCAGCCTTGTTAGAGCAGTTCTTCCCCAAGGTGCAACTTGTAAATTTTGAAGAAAAGTGTCAAGCAAGGGGGAAACTGAGCAGAAAATGATGGTGTCATGGACAGTGAATTGTTAAGAACAAGAACACCTTTCTCAAAGGATCACAGACATTGAGGAAAATTCTGTCTGCCAATGGCTCTGGAAGAGCTAAATAGAATTTCAGGCAACAAAAGACTAGAGATGGTTTCTTCTATACTTTTCTGGTTAGTATGGATCGAACAGACTTGAAATGTTCTCTGCATTATGCAGTTAGTGCAACCTGCTCCTGCTGACCCTGCTTTGACCAGGACATTGGACATTACAGAATCACATCAAAGGCACTGGCAAAAGTGTTTTCAATAGGAATTTATAAAGTGCAACCGAAAAAAGTTCGATGGCAAGGTTCGCTCTGTTACTTACTACATGGATGGAACATGCGTGGGAAAATGGAGTTAGAATCTAGTTAGAATGATTCATACAGGGTTCATCCACAGTTTTCGGGTAGAACACAAGATTTTTAGCAGCACTTCATCACTGATTAATTTAACATTTACAAACTGAGTTAATAGAATATACTTTAGTAATAGCAGTGACTTCATTATAGACTCAAGATGGTAATACTTATACTATACTTGCTGTCAGGTACCTAAGTCAATTCACATACGCACACAGAGACACAAAGATCTGTGATCGTATAAAGGTATACCTGTTAAAAAGTACCCTTGAGCGCAGTGAAATATTCACTTCAAATGCCTCAGCATTTCTCAGTGGGCGAGGGTTGAGGCTCAAGGAGTGAAGGGTTTCAGCCCAAGTCCCGTAATTACTTTTCAGTGACCGTCCTCCGAACTTGACAAACTTGGGAGTTGGTGAGCTCTGAGAGGCGTCCCCCTCAGAGGGAGCTGCTGGTCACAGCCTGCTGCGGTCCAGAACAGTTCAAAGGGCCTCTCTTAGGACCCCTGTTTATAGGGTCATGAGACAATAGGCTTTAGTAATCAGTAAATTTCCAACAATCTGTGCTAGGTGATTCTGGTGTCTTAGCAGCAACCATACAATTCCAGCACTTTCCAGAACGTACAGTTCTGGTATCTACTGGCAGGGCTATGACCCAGGCAGCAGGAGTTCCAGGTACGGTAAGGGAGTGCCTGATCGTCCCAACTCACTGCTCAAGTAACAAAGGTACCAAAAATGTCAGGTCATCCCTGCTCACTGGTCTTGTAACCAAGGCAAGAAGACAATGTTGGCTGATTCTGAGATTGCCAGGTGGCCTGGGGGGGGCCAGGGGCTGCACCACCACACAGAATCACAGAATGGCTGAGGCTGGAAGAGATTTCTGGAGGTCATCTTATCCAACCCCCTGCTCCATCAGGGCCACCTAAGCCAGAAATCTCTCTGAACAACCTGTCCCAGCGTTTGGTCACCATCACAGTAAAAATGTGTTTCCAGATGTTCAGAGGGAATCTCCTGTGTTTCAGTTTGTAACCATTGCCTCTGGTCCTGTCACTGGGTACCACTGAAAAGAGCCTGACTCTATTCTCTTTGAACCCTCCCATCAGCTATTTATAGACATTGATGAGACCCCCCCTCAGCCTGCTCTTCAGTCCTTCTCTCTCTCTCTGTGGGTAGCAGAGAATTTGAAATGGAAATTCCTGCTGTGCTGGAATTATAAAAGATTTGTGAAATAGGCAAAAGCAGCTGTTTCTGCTCTTTGTAAAATATGTACCTTCACTTGTTGCTTTTAAACATTCATTTTTACTTCTGTTCTGATTTCTGCCTATTTTACAGAATGCTGTTGTCAGCTGAGTTCTGACCTCAAAAATAAAGGTGTTATTAATTTATTTCATTGGAATGAAGGTCCTGGTTCCTACATCATTTAAACATATCACAGTGATAGGATTTCTGTCTTGGGTGACCTGCTGCTTCCTGAACAACAAAATATCTCTCCTGTGAGGTTTGATTGTGTTTCACATGTCTGTGTGTAACCTGTAACCTTTCTAAGCAATATTTAAATGGCATCAAACACTAAAAAAACCACCTCTTTGGAAATTTGTCATTTGCAAAACAATAAAGAAAGCTGGAATATATTTACTGAAGTTTTGTGCCATTTAAAAATGTTGCCATGTATAAATCCAGACAATTAACCATTAAATCCAGTGACCTGTTGACCTTTAGGATTAGAGTTCTGATCCTAAGATATGAGACAGCACTTCACACTTGCAAGAGCCAAAGACAAAGACGTCGTGTCCGTTCAGTATCACTCAGCTTGAAAACAGAGGCCGGTTTGTGTAAGGATAGAGTCAAATGCAGCAGTAAGCCCAGAGAGCTGTCAGGGCTGTGGGTCTCACCAGGAGGAGGATGGAAGGGATGCCAAGTCTCAGGAGCAGGAGAAGAAAGAGGAGCTGTTTACTAAACCAAGTGTGCCTAGCTTTATTCTGGAGAAGTGGGAGGAGCAATGAGGAACAGGGCATACAGAGACTCAACAAGATATTCAAGAACTAAATGTGATTTCAGCATCCCATTTGACAAACTGGAGCAAACCATCTTCTGCACAGCTTGGGTCAAAAAAGGAGTGCTGTGTGGGCAGTTATTTCAACATGCTTATTTGATTTCCCAATGAACCTTATTTTAGCGAGAGGAGTGTTTGGAAGCAGGTGAAGTTCTGTGTGTTCTGGAGATTATGCAAGAAGAAATCACAATACAAAGACTACAGTTCAGTTTAGTTTCAAGTTTTGCCTTAGCACACTGCTTTTTAACAGATCTGTAGCTTTAAGTGAATCCTAGGCATTGCAAAACATCAAGCAAACAAAAAATCCTAAAAACAGAAAGGTGCTGAATCACAAAAATTAAACCCAGCTAGAAGAGATAGCTCTGCTGCTATTTCCATTTCAAGTTTTCTTTGTTTTTTAATAGAAAAAAACACTGAAGTGCATACATGAGCACAGCTTCTATTTGATTTAGAAGTAAATTTTTTCCTCTTCTTTCTGAAAAATCACTCGTCTGCTCTGTGTAAGTGGGACAACGACTCCTGTTCTAGTACTCTTCAGTCAAGCCTATTTGCTATGGCAGAGAACTAGGCACTGCAACTCTACTGGCTACACTCTTAAAATGTAATAATCTGTTGGATGATTTTTTTTTTATTTTTTTTTTTTTGGCCTGGGACATCTAACAACAATTCCCCAACACAGATCAGGAGTTAGAATGGGCCGCAGGCCATTCCCAAAGGTAGTTCAGACATGATTTGGAAAGCAAGAGAGTTTAACAGTATGATCAAACTGTGCCAGCTGGCCTCAGGGCTAGAAAATGGGTCCTGGGACAGTTAAGCTAATTATCAGGGAGACTAACCTAAGTGACAATAAATTACAGAGGAGTGTATATATAAATAAAACTTTAAGATGCTAAATACAGACAAGCACTTTTACTGAATTTTTAATAATAAGCAATTACTTCAAATGTTATTGTTCAAAAAAAGTTGCCTAAGATCAGTTATATGGAAGGATTTACTTCAGGAAGACTGAATGAGTGAAGATATCGCAGTTTAAGTACTGTCTTATTTAGAAAGTGCCTAGTCCTCTTATTGATTCAAAATCTAACACTGAGTTTTAGCATACACTCTGCTTCAGTTGTGTGCTTGTTTGTATTTGGTTGGGTTTAGCTTAGGAAGGTTTTCTTTTAATTTATTGAGTAATAAATAACAACTGAATCCCATTTTGGGCAATGTTATTCTTTGTATTCCTTCTCTGCATTTACCCAAAATCAGTATGCTGCTCTAGACCTAAGCCAGCTACAACCTGATGGAAAACAGAAGTTTAATTCAGCGGACATCATGTTTTGTCTTCTTTCCCAGCCTGATAACCTCCAACCTATCTTTTGAGTGATTTATCTTCATGCATCCAAAAAATATTTTAACACTTTAATTCTGAGCTAAGAAAAGGTGTCCTTATGTTTTCCTCTACTTATACTCCAAGGAGACTTGTGCAATATAAACTATTTTTAGGCAATAGCTCTGTGTATATCAGATATAAACAGAATGGAAGTGGGGATTTTCACTGTTTAGGACCAAATTGAGCTATGTGGGGTGGTTTAAATTTAGAAAGACTTCATGTCTACTTTCAGAAAAGAAGGAAGGTTTCAACTACACAGTGCATTCCTGTTACATGTACATTAACTAGCTGCTAGCAACAAGCTGAGGTGGGGGAAGAAATGTCTGTAGCTGAATAAAGAGGTACTTCTGAAGCCTCAGATTTTATGGTATAGATAGGATTATGGGGTAAGGACCTTGGAGTATGAAAGCAAGCATCTAGAATGGAGCCTCTGAAGAAGGCTTTATGGAGGGAGAGCCTGATGAAATAGAAGAAAGATGGAAAAGACAGGAGGAGGAGGCAGAGACATCTAAAGGCATATCATGAAGCTGAAAGGAGATAAGGAAATGCAAAAAGGGAGAAGCAAATTGAACCAAACTCTGCAAGACATCAATACCATTCACATCTTCTTGTATTTATCGGGAAGAGCAATGTATGAACAACCCATATAATTTCAGGTTTTTCTTTCCCTTTTAAAAATTTTTTTTTTCCACCTTTAACTGGTATTACAATGATGTCTTCTTTTTCTTCCTTGCCAGCTTTCATGCCTGTCTCCCTCTGTAAGATTCTGAGAGTTGGTTCTTCTGTGAATGTCAGTTAGACTTCCCTGCCCTTGAATACTCCCACCTAACATGTTTATGTTGGTTATACTTATGAACACTAGGAACAATCTTTGTGAACAACCCATGCTGGCAGTCTAAGAAAACCGGCTAGGCAGAAAGCTGCCAGAGAAGTCCTTTATTCCACGGCAAAACTATTTATCCCTAGTCTGTGGTACTACTTGGTTATGTGTGACTTGTAAAAAATTAAGAGTTTGACACAAGCTGGGAAACAGTCTATAAATATGTGTTTTTACTAACTATATTCAAACAAGTACCTGAGAACATGGTTATTTATTAGCTTTGCTCTAGGGTACTTTCTACTAAATAACAATTTGAAAATAGTTATAAGCAAAAAAAAAACCAACAGTTTATGGTATCTAATGCTTTTTCTATTAGATCACTGGACAATGGAAAATGAAAGCTGATTATGCAATTGTTATTAACTGCCTAACACACCATTACTGGCTTTCCAAACTATTTTGACAGTTAATATGGGGTTGAGAAAAGTCTGATCTGAAAAGGACACGGTGCATTTAACCCAAGTAGCCAATGACTCATGGAATGTATCTTGGATGAAGGAATATGAACTTAAAGTACTCAGAGTAGGCTGTGTTTCAAATTTTACTAAAGATATCTTAATTGATGGAAGCATAGGAGGAAAGCTATAATCTCAGGATCTTACAAACCTAAATGAAGATCTTCATATATTTACACAATTCAATATTGTTTCAATATTTCTAAAGTTAGAAGGATCCTGTTATCACTAGTTTATACTCAGCCCTAAATTAAAGTATTACCTAAACTTAATTAGACACTCATGTTTATTCAGCTTTCACTAAAATGAAATTATTTTCAGCTTGTATCACTTTCCTCAGGCATCACTGCATTCTTTGGTATGTACACAAACAGTTCTTTGCAGGATCAAACACTTTGAGAGGGGAAATCATTCTTTCCCATGCACATACTTAGAAATAAATATAATACAATGGCCCATATACATTTTTCACAAATGAAAAAGGCTGATAGGAAAACAATAAAAAGCAGAATCTGATGGAACCGTGAAATTGAGTGAAGTAATACTATGAGTGATGTTAATTATAGTAGATATCCAAAAATTATCATCAAAGTTTAGTCAGAAGAATGAATGTGGAAGAGAAAAAATGAAACTTCTGTAAAGACAACTTAATTTCCCAGAGCTCTTTTTTTAGAAAATTTTTTTACTAGTGAGTTTTTGATTATTTCGCCTGACTACTTTCTTTTGTATCATAAAAAGAAACAGAAAAAAAAGAAGAAACACCCATTTGCCTGTTCCATTTTGTCATTTCCTTAGTAGATACACGGACTGCCCCAGGGTATTTTGTGGTGAATCTGTGCTATAATAATAACAATATCAGGAGCTGATATGAAAGTACAATACTATGAGAAATGAGCAAAGTTTTTTCAATTACGGTGAAAGTGTAACTGAATGAATTTTCTTGGGAAAATAACTTTTTCTCTATAGACTTACCCTACAATATTAAATATTGAATATACAATTGTATAATTTAAATTTTTCTGTTACTGTGAATTAGGCTACTTCAAGAAATAATCCTAGAGTTCATCAATTGTCCATCAGCTTTTCAGAATTCTAGTTCTAATCTGAATTGAAATAAGTCAAGAAACATGTCATGTCACAGTATACATCTCAACTGAATGTTTTCATGTAGCAACAATTTGAGTTTGTCATCACTTAAAATCCTTAGTTCTGTGTAGTCTTGAGGATTTGGAAGTGACTTACCTTACGCATCTCCTCCACGTCACAGGCAAGTTCTGTCCTCAGAAGGGAAGTCTGAGTTCAGGTGTTAGGGTTAATATGCAGCCCCAGGAGTTTAATTCGGAATTTAATGATCTGGAAGGGAATTCGGAGGAGACAGGTAGTAATTTCCTAGTGCTCTGTTCAAAACAAAATCTCTCAAGTTCTCCTGCTGTACCTATTTTTATCGTGCCATCTATCTATAATCTATAGTCAATCTAATTTATCCATCACTTTCTGAAGGGTATATCTATATATGCTAATACAGTCAAGCTTGTGAGACTTCTAAAATAACAGTTTTATTTCCTTAATAGTGGATCAAGAAAGAGGGATTAAGAAGCATTGCTCCTACATGAAGCCAAGTATCTACTACACAGCTTCTTAGTCTTCTTTTGAAAGTATTGGTGCGTTGTCACTATGTAAATCACATTAGAAATGCTATATTTGATCCCATGAACATCACTGCTGGTGTCAAGTAATATACAGCAGATCTGTCATAAAAGTGCATCCTGCAGACAGTTCATGACTGTCACCAAACCCATTTCCTTTCACCATGAGACAAACCCACAATCCGTCATGCTAGTTCCGGACGGTGCAGCACCCCGCTGGCGGGAGGCATCCTTCCTCATCCTTCTTTCTGGCTGAACTCACCATCACTCCTACAGTTCTGAGCCCTTGTTTCCAGGGGACCAAGCTGACCACATTCTGAACAAGATGAGCCAGTATACAGCTAAAAACTACTGAAGAGTCAAGATTATTTATTCCTTCAAAAGCCAGAAGGACTCACTATAAAATAAAGATGAAGCTATTCTTGAATGTTTTTTCTTGCTATCTGTCATTTCTTCTGTTCCTTTTCCGTGTGCAGCCTGTCATGTTACACTCTGGGCATTACACTGGATTTCAGGGAGCTGCTTGTATCATATACATACGGTTTCCAAATTTGGCTTACACTTTCCTCTACAAGCTACAGAGAGAGGATGGGGAGTGCCAAAATCAGGTTTTTTTTTGGCACTAGTAGACAAGGCTGAATGAAAAAATTAATTTTGGTATAGAAGGAGAAAGACACTTCTGCTTAGTAAATTCTAATAAATACATAAATATTAAATTTTATAAACAGATTTTCCTTTAGAACTTAGTTTCATCCTTTTCTCAGCCTGCCAGTGCAGGAACCATTCCTGGAGTGATACAGAAGACGTGCCAATTCTTACAGCAAACATAATCATTTTCTCTGTTTCAAAATCCTTATCCAATTTTGGCAAGTGAATCAGAATGTTCTTTTTAAAGATATTTGGATAAAGATTAACCTACCATACTCTGTATGGAAAGAAAAAATATTAGGTGCAGATTTGGAAATTCAAATGTGTAATATGGAACACCTGCAAAATCTATCTCTTCATAAATAGTATTAACAGAAATTCTTCTTCTCTGTACCTTTTTTCTGTAGAAAACCTCCTTGATATAATCATTTGCCTGCCTGCATGGCCTTGGGAGGAACACGATTATTAGTAGCAAAGGAGCAAAGAATATAAATATGACTGGATGTGTATCTGACTGACCATATTTCCTTTCTATAAGGCCTAATACAGCTGCATTTTCTGTATCCGTAGGAAAAGATGTTGTGCCTTAGTTGCTGTAGATTCTATCCCTTATTTTTAAGAGAATTTTAACTAGAAGGACTTTTTAAAATAAATTTTAGTAACAGAGTTCATGGAAGAACTTGTAAGGTTTTTTCCTAGCAAAGCTTTCCTTCTTATGCCCTTGGTTCTTTTGGCCAAACTTACGATACAGGGGCCCCACATAAAGTGTTTTAGAAAGCAGTGCAGTGTCACAAGCTCCCTAAAATATCTGTTTCACCAGGTGTGGGCCAAGGAAGGACCAACTTTCTTGCAGCCCTTAGGACACCAAGCAGAATTCCCAAGAGAGAAGAGTTGGGCTGAGCCTCCCCCCTTATAAGCATGCCTAGCTGGGCCCAACAGCCATTCCTGCACCGTGCTGGTGTTGAACTGAGCTCATTTAGGGTGATTTTGTCATCTCACAATAAAGGTGATTTAACTGCAAAATCATTTGCGGTCTTGAGAGTAAACGTCCCTGAAAAGAATCTGAGGGCAGAGCCGAACAGTTTAAAAATGGGTTTCTCTAAAGGCATATGTTTTGGTTTGGTTTTCATTTTTTCCTTCAACATAGATTTATCCTAACCTACCAAGATTCTCTGTTTACCCCACTGCCAATTTTTGGTAAGACAGTAGTGTAATATTTCAAAGAAATAAGAGCTGTGTAAAGAGCTTCTCTTTTCAGTGTTTCTGTGCTGCTTCAGAGTAGTTTTCTTTGATTCCTATGAACACTGAATTTGCAGCTTAGCCAGTAAAATTCGTTAACAATAAATTTAAATGTACCAATAAACAGTTTCAGGTGCTCAGATCTAGAGGAGAACTACGTCTGTTCTTGATTTTTGCACTGTCTCCACCCTTTTATCACTGATCTATAACATGTTCATACGCCAGAATTGTATGGGAGGTAAGCAGGCTTTACAACTGACACCAGTGAAATTGATGCTTTTGAAAACTGTCATTTGGTATGAATATTTGTATTTCAGAATATTTATAGTTTATATTTCAGTCTCTAATATGAAATGGTAGTAGGTTTTCTCTGTATTGTACAACACAACAAAGCCTGTATCTGGAGTAATTTAGGGGCCAGACGCAGAGAAAACGTACATTTGGATGCTAAGCCACGTTTCAACACCATGAAGAGTTAGCATACGCAAGATAAAATGTCATCACATATTTTACTGAAGTGGACTCCCTAGAAGCAGCGATTATCCATAGCTCTTTAAGGTCACATTTACTTAGACTATTTTCTTTTTTCACAGAGTTTAATATCTATGTTCTTTTCAGGTCCAAAAAACACAGGAGGAATTCTGATGCAAAAACCAAGGAAGATAAGTGCAGTATGAAGCTTATTAGGTGGAAATATTGAGAAAACAATAAAAATATCTCAAAGATAATTAACTAAAAGAATGTTCAGTCCATTACATCACTGTATGAGTAGCATTTTTATATTGCAAATGTTGATAACTAATAGGGAACTTTGCCTCTTCAAAAAAATGCATAAGGACCAAGTTCTTACCCCGGATGCTGATGAGGTAACACTCTTTGTTCTGGAACCACTTTCCATCATGGTAATAGATGAGTAGTTCATCTGGTTTTGAATCTGTCCTTCCGGATGCCTTGTACCTTTTACAGGGCTGTGTTCTGTAGTTCTGGCTAATGGAAGTCATGCTTGAATTTATGAGAATCCCATTTGTACCTTCAGTCCTCATGTATATGTCAGTATAAATCAAAAGCAACTACAACAAGCTCAACAGGGAAAAGCAATATGACAGAGAAAAGCTAGCCCCAGCTTGGTTCACTTTTGAGTGTAAAGGTTTCTAAAAATTTTTCTCTCAGGATTATCACATAAGGCATCGCTCCTTTGCTAAAGGATGGGGGAATGCAGGGTGCTCCAACTTTTGCCTTGCCCAAAATACTTTCTGTGACAGCAGTAAAAGATCACTGGCATAAAGACAGCCTTCCTCTGGCTTGGGATTCCTTCACACTTGGGAATGCCTCAGTCTCTTCCCTACTTCACAGCTGGCTAAAGATTTCTTAACAATATTGGAATAAAGAGACAAGGGCAGTGCAGCTGATCCAGGAAATCAATATCTCATTTTTCTTGCTTAATGATGCAAAACCTGAGCTGGCTTCATGTCACTGAAAATTTACAGTCAGAGGCTCCCAAGTGCCTTTTTAATGTCTCTGTCATCTTAGTTAAAGACATAAACCTCACTTAAGGAAAATTCTTTTGCTCAGATGACAACACTACCAAGTGTAGCCAGTATTATTAACAAAAAATAGAACAAGTAATCTTAAATAAATTTCAGGTTGTGGTGTTAATTTAGCAGAAAATAAACCTCCTTGCTTTCTAACTCTCCTCATTGGAGTGGAAGGCTAGGTGCGGCTAGGTTTAAATTCTGAGTGATATCCAATTTTCCACTACCAGTCCAGTCACGTTTAATATGTATATTAAACTACCACGACTCTGGATACACTAATAGCAGTCTGCACCTTCAGTCCAGTCGTGCTCATCAACTAGCACAGCCGCGTTTGGTCACATTCAGTGAGAAACTGTGACAAATGACTACTTAAACAGTGCAGTTTTATTTGTGCGACAGGTATATAGGCTTTTTGAATTGTCGGTGACAGTGACTGTCTGCAAGAAAGCACGTGCAAATATGATGTTATTAAGTATAAAACGCGTGAAAAGGTTATAAATAATACAGCCTGGCTACAAACTTTAGGGAGCAACTCTCTAGAGAGATTCCCCAGAAAAGCACTTAGTTTAAGTCGCACCCAAGGAATCCCAAGGAGGGGAGAAGCAAGGCTCAGCCCGTCGGCCGATCCCGGTAGTCAGAGGCAGTCTGAGGTGGAGTTTCCCTTGACTTGCTCACGGTGTTATCTTCTTCTCCTCCGAAGATCTTCTTCTTCAAAAATCCCCTATTTCCGTGGCTATTTTTATATCCTTTCTGTATTTAAGGTGGAGTTTGAGTCACTGTAGTCATACATATCTTTTATCATGATTGGTGTAAAATTCTCTCGCTTTACGTTTAAAGGTATAGTTTATGAAAAATTGAGGGTGTAGACTCAAAGAGGAGTGGTTGCACCTCGCAGGCAGGAAGCCTGTGGGATGGAGGTGTGTTTTGGTATTAAAATGATATTAAAACGAGCAAAATTCACGAAAGGATAGCACTTTGGCAAGGTTTTGAAAACCTGTTGGCTCAGGGGGCCAGATGAGCTGCTTATCAGTTGTAGAGGACCATTTCTTCCCACTTTATCATCACGAAGCCTGGCCACAGAATCTCCACTCCACTCCGTCCTCTATGGTATGTTGCAGGGAGTTGCTGTGTTGGTGGATTCCTTGCATGCCTGCTGCAGCTGTGTCCCATTCTCAGAGCTCTTTTTGACTTTATGCTTTTCCTCAATGGGTGAACAATGTTACGTTTTTCATATCAACCTTAATTTTCAGATGTAAACCTTAATTTTACTAATAATTCCACACAGGTTAATCGGTGAACTTCTATTGCAGCATCATAGGGACTGGTACTAAGCCTGAGAGCCTAGAGCATTTCATATAGCAAATGTTATACAGCATTTCCAAGATTACACAGGATTATCGTATTAAATCATTGCTGATAAGCTTTGGCAGTAATATTAAGACTGGTGGAAAAGAAACTAGAGAAGATAATGCATCAGGCACAGATACCAGTTTGCCCATGAACTCAGGTACACGTTTACCAAGCAGTAAGCACAGATTTTTCAAAGTCAAAAAAAAAAACAACCAACCATTGTAATAGATCCAAGCATAAAGTTCTAAACCAAGAAACCAGAAAAACAGGACAAATACACAGAATGGAGAAAGCCGTGATTCCAGAAAGGATGGCAGCCTTCAATAAAATTAATCCACAGCTCCCAGTTTGATATTATGTTAGGAAGAGCTAAAGGGCTTCCTCCTTACTTAATGTGAAAGGTGGAATCATTATTTTCTTTAAGGGAAATTACCAAACGCTACATGGCTCTTCAACAGAAAGGGGTAAAGAAGGGTGATGGAAGGGCTCCGAACTCTGCTACTTCAGGTAAAAACATCAAACATTTTAACAGTGAAGCTCCCTGGCTGTTTCTAGTACACTGGGAGAGGTCTGATGAGTTTCCCATCTTTTGTGTTCTTCAAATCAAGACAAGATGTCTTTTCTAAAGATTTTTTTTTCATAAAATAAAAGTTATTTGGCTCAAGCATAAGAGTAACTGGGGGAAATTTAATAACCTGTTGTATGTTTAAACTAGATGATAGCATGAAGCAAGAGATAATCAGAAGGTTAAATCCTAATCTCCCTCTATAGTAAGTGGAGAAAGAAAAAATTCAGAAAGCTTGAAATTTGGCTCTGCCCTGAAATGACATTCAAAGAAAGAGAGGTAGCGTTCCTAGGCTAAATTTGGTATTTGTGATATTTTCATCTGGCAAGCAGTTTACAGAGTGTGCTACCAACTACACTGAGCTTAGAAAGGAAGAGCAGGATGAAATTAGAACAGGTTTTTTAAATGTACAATATGACAATGTTGCTTTTACCTCAGTTTTCCTCAGGATTATGAGAGAAGGAATCATTCCAAAAAAAAGAGATTTGCTTCAAATGTTTCCCCTTCAGTTCTAACAACATTTTTGACTGGCCATTCTTGTTCCATTGTTCTTTATTTGCACAAATGTCAGAGAAGTAGAAACCAGTCTACTGAGACTTTCCTCAGTTCCACGGAAAACTGTAAAATTCTCCAAATACTAGCATCACAAGCAGAGAACAATAATAACAATAACTAAATAGTAGTGACCAAATAAAAATTGATCTTCTGTAAGTTATTAAAACCAAGTTTCTTTAACTTTAACTTCTCATAGTTCTTCTAGCTTTGTTGGACCTGATTAAGGTCCATTCTGTGAATACTGGAAGAAAAGAAGTCATTGTTAAGGATTTGTGTAGAATGGCTATTTGCTAATCCCTGTAGAACTTCTTTCCAGAATTGTATTATTTTTCAGATATCTGTCTATGTTGTTTGGTGTCAGATGTCTGTCCACCCAGTATCATCAAACAACATTTTGCCATATCCCCATTGTTTATTGGAAAAAGAAACAAAAAAGGTTTTCCAACTGATTGTAGCTCTAGGGTACAGTTAAAAGAAAAAGGAAGGTAAAAGAGCCACAAAAATTGCAAGTCATTCTCAGAAAATACCAGCAGAGGTAAAGAGTGTCAGCAAAGAAAAAAGAGAACATAACAGAGAGATACAGAACCAGAAAGTTGTGAGGAAACAAATTGTGATCATATAAAAAATTGTAATATTACCTATAGGTGGATAGATAAAGCAAAGTCTTTAAAGAATAAGAACAAGGGAAAGAACTAAAGCAATTAATAGGCAAAGCTAACCCAAAATTAAGTGCTCTCTATCTGTACTAAGGGTGAAATAACCCAGGCTCCTAGCAATGAAGCAGTGAATAGGTCAGTCGCTTGGGGCTCAGGCTGCAGATCAAAGCAGAAGAGCTGGGCAGGTCTGTGCTGGCATCCCTGCAGTCTGAGTGAAGCCATATGGTGGTGTAGTTGTGAAGGTTTTGCCCTGGTACTACCCAGGCATGGGAAAACAGAGTATTCCTGCTGGAATATATACCTGACAAAGCAACAGAGATTTGAAGCTTTCATTTTTTTTTTAGCACTACTTCTGTCATTTTGGAGCACAGAATACATCTTTATGCATTCCATTTTATTGCATTTACAGTAGGACTAGCATTTAAATACTGAAGGAGGAAGAAAAGGGTGAAAAACATGGAGAAACCCTGGGGATTGCAAAAAGGAAAGAGAACAGCTTCAAAAGCAATGTTTTTGTAATTAAATATGACCTGTTTGAGTATTTCACTGACCCATTCCCCAGTCCTTCTTCCATCCTTTTTGCATGAACTGTCAGAATAGTGCTAGTATTCAGGCCAAAAAAAGCCGATTATCTTTAGAAGAAAGTAGGTTTCAGGACTCTTAGTACTCTTTCTCCTACCTGTTTTGTGGTGAGCTCCTGAACCTTTGTTTCAGCCATCCAACGTGGCCATCACCAGTGTGCCTATTGCCTCTGTCACCAGTCATGCTGCAAGCCTGTGTCTCTCTGCTGTGATGCATTAGGTCTTGGAAAACTGCTTCTAAAACCATTACTTCAGAGCATTACCCTGGGAAAAAGGCTGTGTATTTTACTGAAGAATCACAGGAAGATTAGCAACAAATGTCTCTACCTACACTGTGCTGTTTACATTTCAACTCTGTTTTATTAATTGCCAGGCGTCTGTGACCATTTTCCTTACTCCCAGTTGCATTCTACTAGCTTGTCCAAGCTTCAGAAATAATTTCATCACCACAATTAACCAAGGAAAAGAAAACTTTGTGCACTTGATTGCTGTCACAGCTGTGGATGCTCAGCTATGTAAAGAACCCTGGCTACGAATCTCTGACATAAACTCAGTTGCCTTTGTTGTCTGCACAGCATTTTTACTAACTAATTTCACTCAGAAAATAAGTGTCTATTCAAACAAATGCTGCAGCTGTGGGATGTTGCAGACCTTTCAGAGTCATGGAAAATCCTCCTGCTAACATGTTCCTGGATTCATTCTCACATCAGTGGTGTCAGAGCAGACTCTTTTCCATGCCTGTAACTGTTCCTCCAGAACAAACACACAATACTGATTGCTCTAGGTTTTTATCACTGATCCTCTCCCTCGTGCACTATTTGCAAGGATGTAAATTGTTGGGAAGTGTATATTTTGCCATCAGTGTTCATCTGCCTGCACTGAAATTAATTTCTCAGATAACTTCCAAAGATCTTTACTACGAATGCCATGGAGCTGTTCCACTTCTTTTGACCATGCTCTTGGGTTCCTAATTCATACAGATTGTTAATTGTCCAAAAGGCTCTACGTCTATACAGGTCAACAAAACGCAAGTCCTATAGCAGACTGCTACTCATTCTAGGTTTTGCAGCTCTATATTTCTCTGACCTTCTGAACTATTATTTGCTGTGATGATCCTTGATAACTACAAACTATTCATTATCATTCTTTTGAGAAATATTTTAAAAGGGAGAGAAAAGGCACAAATAAGATGGATATTTGGTGCTTGTATGCCACTCTTTTTGCTCTACCAGCAATTACTGCAGGGTGTCAAAGAGCCACAATAATTGCTAGCAGTCACACAGATAAGCACGGAGAAGCTTCATTGTCAGCACTGTTGGAAGCTGGTCTTCTGTGAATCCCAGAGGGAGTTTGACACAATAAGTTTGTAGAAACCTGGGACTCAACATGAAAATCTACCTATTAAACAGAGTTTTATAACAACACAAAAACACTTATCATTTTTACAGATCCCTCCTGGTAGAAATACATTTTATAATTCTTACATTGGGCTTTTTACCTTAAGTGAGGTAAACGCCTAATTAAGATGACTGCAAGAAAAGTGAGGCCCTCTCCTAGTAGTTGCTATGGGGACTAAACTAAAACCTTTAGCTCAGTCTTTAGGAATTCTTAGCAACCCAGAAGCTTACCACCACTTATTTTCTAAACTTTCTTTTGTAAATAATAGAAGTGCCCTCAGAAGGAAAATATTTGTATGTTATGTGCCATAAGACTAGCATCTGCTAACTGTTTTTTTGTTAGGCTCATTTTTGTAGTTCTACTCTGTTCGCAAAATAAATGAATCATGAAATACATTTCTTTTTTTCAGTGTTTCAGGCAGTAGATCTGAATATGACAGAATTTTGGATTTCTAGATTGTTAAGGTGCCATAAGGAACTCTAAACAACTTCTAATTAGAAAATATTTGTACTTTCTCTTCACACAAATTTTGAAAAAAATCATTAACATAATGAAAGTGATTAGCAAGATGTCCTTATTTATTGTGCACAAAAAAGACTGAAGTTTACCTGTGGTTAGGAAAGATAGAAGGGGACATACAGTTAAAATCACACTGGACTGACAGTATTTCCTCTTGCAACAATGGTAGTAGATGGTAGTAGATAGTGTATATGAGAAGGAACAGTACTGTGATCTGTCAACCATACTGCACATCACTCATGCAAGAATGTGATATAGTTGTTTGTTCTGGGAGGCTCTTGGCTGGCTCACCTGACTCCACTGCTGCCTCCAATGTAGGTCCTGAAGAACCACCTTGCAGGAAGGGAGTGCAACGTTGTAGAGCACCATGTGGGAAGGGAGTCTGTCATTGTGGAGCACTATGGGAGAGGGAAGTGCTACGTCATGGTAAGATGCATGAGCTGTGGAAAGATCCTGTCACCTTCAGAGTTTCTGCAACTCATTCTATGAGAAACAATGACATCACCAAGGGAAACTCTGAATGGACAAAGCAGTTCTAGCAGGTAGGGTGAGTGACACAGGAGTGGATACATCCTGCAGAACAACACTGGTCTGCATGGTTTGTTGCATGTTGACTTTTATCATCAGGGAATGAGAATTGCTGGGAGACACGAAATCCATCTGACAAAGTGGGGATAGGTGCATGTTTTCCAACCTCCTTTGCTAACTTAGTGAGGAGGATTTTAAACTAGATGCGATGAGGATGGTGCCCAAAATGAAATGGGTGAAAGGAAAATAGGGAACACTCAAAGAACAGGGCCATCTCTCTCACTCCACTTCAGAAGACGGTACAGCTGGAGCCTATCTCAAGTGTTTGTACCCAAATGCATGCACATGAGAAATAAGTAGGAGGAATTAGAGTCCATGCACAGTCAGACATCTATGACTTCATTGGAAATACTGTGATGTGGTAGCATCACAGAATCTGTGGCAATGCAGTATCAGTCACTGTTAAGATAAGAGTTAGGGAACACTTAAGCCATTTGGACATGAAGAAGTCCACAGGATGAGACATGATGCGTCCCTGTGGGTTCTTGTAGATATCATCACAAAGCCACTCTCAATAACTTTTGAAAGGTGATAGCAATCACAGAAGTTTCCCAACAATCAGAAAGAAGGCAAATATCATACCCATCTTCAGGAAGGGCAAGGGTGAAAATCAGCAAGATACAGGCTTGCTCAGTCTAACCCTGTCAAGACTGTGGACTAATTCCTCTGGGAAGCCATTTTTAAACACATGAAAGGCAGTGGCTGGGAAGACTGAGCACGAATTTACCTAGGATAAATCAAGCCAGATTAACCTGATAGCTTTTTATGATGAGAGGACTCATGTTTCAATAGACACTTTCACAGTTTTTCAGCTTGCAAAGAGGCATGAGAGTAAAAATCTTTCAGTCACAAGAGGTTAATACTACATATTCTGCTATATGTTTGTAAGAGAGAGGTTTCCTGTAAGTATGAATACCTACTGAACTAAATCTCAAATAAAAATACTAAAATAAAAATCCCAAGACTGTGATGCAGCAGAAAATGGATCCTACTCCTGAACTTTATTTAAATCTTCTCTGAGTTTGGCTCCCATGGCTTTGGAGTCAGCTACCTGTTCAGATGTGAATGTTGGAAATACTGATGTTCATAGTTTATATTTCATTTCTCTCTTGTATCCCAGTTTGCATTACTGTTTCTGAATTTACTGATTTCTTCATTTCTTAAGAACTGCAGAACCTCAGACACCCTTCAAATGCCTGTCAAAGCTCTCAAAGCCAAGCTTAATTTGACTATAACTACACACTGTCTTGAGTTTTACAGCAACAATATGCAAGCTCTTTGTTCAAGAACTTCAAGTGTTTTGAAAAATCTGTAAAAGCAGGGGAAGAAATGCATAGTTGCAAACCACAAACAGATCACTAAAATAACCCAGAAACATCCTTAAACTTTCTGCAATTATCTCACCATACAATAGTACTGTTTTAAGGATCCCTATGTCATCTCTTCCTGAAATAGTCCAGATGTACAGAGTCATTCTTCCTTTAACACTTTTTTTCCTAGATTTCAACACAGGTCTCTTAGGATATTATACAGGACTCATGCTATCTACAATGTGTCAGCAGGAGCTACATATGTTAATTTCGAAGTTACCAAACACAGATGTATTACTGCCAGCAGCAGGACCACAGAGTAAAGCCATCTTCAAGACACATTCACACATAATAGGAATCTCTGAAGACGTTTTCTTTCAGAATTTACTCATCTTGAATATTGTATATTTTTCTTATTTCATCTAATTTTTACATAACCAGTTACATTTTCATGAAGAAAGACATGGTTGGTTCTTAGTAATCATGGTTTTTTGCCACACCCATAAAAAGGAACAATGACACACACTTCTCCAAAGTGTGTCTTTGGATGTCTCCTAAGCTATCTTCTCCAAAGTCAAATTAAGTTTTTTTAAATTTTCTTTTTCAAAGATCTTAAGTAGAGCTTCTCTTTTTCATTTCTCTGTCCAAAGCTGTTATGTTTATATACTAGGAAGGTTAAATTAAACAGTGAATTCATTTCCATTTTGGATTGTTATGCAACAAGACGACTTACTTAAGTTTCCTCTTAACAGACTAAGATATTGAAACTTAAATTCTAAACACACCCGCCTAAAAAAATGGAAATCCCTATGACAGCTCTTATGAACCGCAAAATATATAACTGAATAAAGCAGAGACACTTGCTTATAATATTGTACAAAAATCCATTCTTTATCATTCAGGTTCTGCGTGTCTCTTTGATTTTTACACATATTTTTCCATTCAGTAAAATGTGCTGAAAATTTGTCTTTCCACACAGGTGAACAAGTAATATTGAGTCTGTGGGGTACAGAGCAAAAGTACACCTTCCTTTCATCTTGAGCTTTAAACCTAACAGCCTTATTGCTTCCAGCCTAAAACAATATATATGTGAAGCTATTGAACTACTGGAAAACAAACATATTAACTAAACAGTATACCAAACCATGAGTGTCCTATATTTGGACACTTTTATTACTTTCTTTTCAGCTGAGCTTTTGTGGAACACAAATTGTACTTCAGAATTTGTTCACTTGGCCCAATGTTCTCTTGGTTGAAAATCATCCCTTGTTGTTGTTACTGTCAAATGGGGTCATTTCAAGTGATATCTGCAGTTTAAAAGAAACGGGTTTAACACACGCAAACTTTAAAGTTGATTTACAGTTAAACAGTTAATATACTGCATTTGGCAATGAACCCTGGCTGTTTATAACATAGCTGTAAATTTAAGAGGGTTTTTATGATGTAACGTTATCTACTTATCTACTTATTGACAGTTTATCTTGTTAAAACTGTTATTGAGAGGCGGAAAACTAACATTCCTGCTAGTACAATATTATTTCTCCTTTTTGAAGTGTCACTGGTTCTAGAATCCTTTGGTGATGACCATAATCAGGTAATTTTCCATGTAAGCATCTGCATATTCCTCACTCATGGTTCATGAACAATATTCAGTGCTGACTGGAAGATGGATTGCCGATCATGATTTTGAACCACAAGTCAACTGTGCTACTCCTTAATATCAAAGCTCCACTGGACTCAGTCTTTTCCTAGAGGTAATTTCTTGAAATGGTCACAACAAAGGGCAGGGATCCAGGAAAGGTGTTTGACACATATGGGTCACCATTGGTTTGAGGGTAAAAGTGACTTGGAAATGCAGCTAGGAATAGACAATTAGGAAAATGGGGCTAGAGTGATTTCTAGCACTGAGTGCAGAGGAGACACTTCTGCTCCACAGGAGAGCAGGCATTAAATTTGAGTCTCCTCAGACAGGAAAGCAATGAGGCCTCAGCAGGGACCAGATCAGAATAACAGGGAATGGAAAGAACCTTCTTTAAAAAATCATATAGTTTATTACCAGGTGATGCTTCCAGAAGAAATTAATGAAACTACATGCATTTCATTTTTTCTTTTCCTCATTGAAGTCAAGCACTTGTTGCAGCTATTTGCTATGAAGCCTACTAGGCAAATTTACTTTATGAGACCAAAAGCTATTAAAATACTTTTTTCTTTTCTACAAAACCTTTCACATGCTGAAAATAAAACAGCAATTGCCACATCTCTACAACTGTCAGACTGGCATGCTCCAGAGACAAGACATTGATAGTGAAGCAAGTTGTAAAGCACTCTTGAAGGTTAGGTCCTGTCTGAAAAACACCATGCCAGAAGGTCTTGGATTGCTTTTCTGTAGTTAGAGAGAAGCATAGTAGCTCTCCAGCTGATATCTTCCCCAGCCATTGACACAAAGCAAGTGGGCTCACCGCCGGTCCTGGTAACCTTGTCTGCACCCTCCTGCTCAGCTCTAAATTGGCCACACTTTCCAGAATCTACTTCATGTATTTTAGGAGCAACTTTTTAAACTCGACAGACATGTCTTTGGCTTGTGAATAATATATTCAAAAATCACCACACAAAAGCACAGAGACAGCTTTTTGTTAAAATCTTCACTGAGAGGAATACCGTTTTTCCTGCAGTGCCTGTTCGCAGCTTGTAGTAAATAAAGGTGACAAGCCAAAGCAGACACCAAGGAGATGTAGGAATTCCCTGAATCATGGTGAAATGTTTGTCAGTGGTTGTCTCTCTTCTCCTATTCCCCATCACAGTACAAGTTACGAAGAATAGTTTACTTAAAAAGGGGACACAATGTGCTCTGGTATAACTACAAGTTTGAATTTGTCTATAAGGAGCAAAGGAAGAGAAGTAACACATAAATAATGTAAACAACAAGAAATACTTACGAAAGGAATAAAAATGAATTATCATGCTACTTGAAACAAACGCATATCATATATTTTACCAGGGCAGTCCTCTGCATCTAATATGATGCACTCTTCTGTACATGTACAAGTATTTATTTCTCAATGGCTTTTATGAAAAAGTCAAACCACTAAAGTTATTTGATGGACTGACTTTTTGCAAAGCCACAGGAATAGTTTCTGCAAAGTTTGATTCTCTAGCCTGCATTCTTTTACATATTTTACCCAAGTTAAGAGTCTCATTTCTATGATTTTAATATTCATGCATTATCCCAATAGAATCCAACTGTATCTCCCAACAAACGTCTTTTTCAAGACAGGTCTTTTTTGCACTAAGCAAAGGCACATATTTTATTGTGTGCCTTACATTGTATCCTTTCACAAATTAAGGAGATTTTTTTTCTATATGACTCATGCTATTGTATGGAGTCATTACAGTTCGAAGAAGACTTTAGACAACACCTTCTCCTTTTTGCTTCTTTCCAGGTCTCCTGGTTCTCTAGTGCAAGTTTCACAAACAGCGATGCTTTTACATGAGTGTTACTGAGACAGATGTGCTTATGCACAAATATGGTAAAAATGATCTATCAGAAGAATATATGGTATATGTCTCAAAGCATAATTGCTTTCATACAAATTATGTACAAAGAATACAGCAGCATTGTAAACATTAAAACGTAAGAACAAGAAAAAACTCTATTTTTCATATTTCTAGACCCTTATCTGATTTACTTTTCAAAACCTAACAAACTGGATCGTTATCAAGTAAAGACTCCTTTAGCTTTGCTGACAGCAGCAGGCTGTTATAGATTTACCTCAGATGCAGATGTGACACAGACATGAAAATTGGAGATTATGTGCTATATTTGAGCTTGCTTGTTTAAATAAGAGTAAAAATGAACATTCAATAGGTGTATTGAGGGGAAAGGAAGAAAGAAAAAACTGGAGAGAAAAGATGCATTTCTTCTGTTCAGGGACAAGTTAGTGAGGCAGCCTTGATCAAGTACTGGTATTCTCATAATCAGCTGCAGAGCAGTACTTTCCTGCTTGAGCTGCAGGTTATATTTCATACACTCTCCTGGGCAAAATGAGAGCTAGCAAAGCAATTAGGGTAGTGGAAGAGTTATGATGGCTGACAGAGTAGTGGAAGGTAAAAAGTTCCAAGTTACACTTTAGCTCCTAGAGCATATGATTCTGTTCCACAAAGTAAAGTATATTTCCTTCCCGGTAAAGAGGCATTTAGAAATATCACGCTTGCTTTCTGACCTAGGAAAGAGAAAGGAAAGAAAGGAAAGAAAGGAAAGAAAGGAAAGAAAGGAAAGGAAAGGAAGGAAGGAAGGAAGGAAGGAAGGAAGGAAGGAAGGAAGGAAGGAAGGAAGGAAGGAAGGAAGGAAGGAAGGAAGGAAGGAAGGAAGGAAGGAAGGAAGGAAGGAAGGAAGGAAGGAAGGAAGGAAGGAAGGAAGGAAGGAAGGAAGGAAGGAAGGAAGGAAGGAAGGAAGGAAGGAAGGAAGGAAGGAAGGAAGGAAGGAAGGAAGGAAGGAAGGAAGGAAGGAAGGAAGAAAGGAAGAAAGGAAGAGCAGAGCAGAGCAGAGCAGAGCAGAGCAGAGCAGAGCAGAGAAGAGAAGAGAAGAGAAGAGAAGAGAAGAGAAGAGAAGAGAAGAGAAGAGAAGAGAAGAGAAGAGAAGAGAAGAGAAGAGAAGAGAAGAGAAGAGAAGAGAAGAGAAGAGAAGAGAAGAGGAGTTGTTAGCCATAGAGTCAAGAAACAAAATGAAAACACAGGCTACTAAAGATTTGGCTGTGCAGCTCTGTCTCAGAAGTATTTCTCAGACTCCCTTTGGTTTTAGCAAGCCTTGAAAGAATGTTGTTCCGCCTCATCTGCAGTATCATCACATCAAGTAACCTAAAAGCATACTTATTTCCTGTAAAGCATAGGTATATTTTGTATACTTCCTCTTAAAAAAGACTATTTTTGCATTGAGTAAAGTTCTGAACTGAAAAAAAACTCACTGTAAGGAACAGAAACATTCAAGACTTGGTTGGGTTTACCAACAGAAAGCATGTGTTTTCTGATGCATAAATAAAGTTTTGTTGATAGTCTTATAAGTTCTTTCCTAGTTTAGAGGAAGACTAGTTGTAAGGAATTTGTACTGACAAAAGGATGAATACTACATACTATATGTCATTACATTTTTGTAAATTCTATTCTTTTCCTGTTTATTTATTTCCATTTTCTTCATTTTTGATGAATATACGAATCAACATTTATATTCTCTTAGTTCATGGAGACTAACCAAGCTCTGGTTTTCAGTGCCAAAGTATGTGTAAATGACAACAGTTTCCAAGGCCTTGTCTCACTGTCAGTGAAATTTCCCAGTGCAAAGGGCCACCAGTTCTACAAAAAACAAGCAGACAGAGGTGGAGAAAAGAAATGCAGCTAAGAGAAGGAACAGATGCATATTAACAGGCCTTGTCCAACAGGACCCCGAAGTAAAATTATCCTTCCTCCTGCTCTCTCATTTTGTATTCAGGTTTCTTGTGTTCTGTCCGCAGGGGAAGAAATACGCTCATTTTTCTGTTTGGAAAGCAGCTATCACATATGGATCACATAACGTTTACCAGTTTTGTCTATGAATTACCATCTAACATGATTAATATCTTTGTCCAGTCATGCAGTGTCTACTAGTAATGCACTCCATAGTTGTCTGCATTTTAAGCTGTAATTTACTATGACTGCGTGTGCAATAGGAATGCCATTCAACCATCAACTTCTTAAGTACAGCTATTATGAAGAAGAATTTTGTTGGATTAAGTGCTTTTTTTTTATAGTCTATCTACTTTTCTCCGTAATTATGGCTACAGCTTTTAAGCTAAGAAGTCAGCAAATGGGACTTGGAAATGGAAATACAGAAGCCTTGGGGACAACAGTACGCCACAAATAGGGAAGGTTAGGCTGTTTTCTTGATTAATGTTCATTTGTTCCAAGTACTGATGTCACAACTACACTTCAGTGTTTGTTATGCTGTAAATAAGTATTCCAGCTGACAAATGCATTATTGTCTAATAACTCAATACATTTGCATGAATACTCAAAGGGATTACAAATAAACCCTCTAGGAATTCTACATACAGCTGTATATCTATGCAACATATATGGAAGCCATGTGTATCATTTCCTTTATGTAAGAGAAAGACAAAGAGTTTGGTGCTAAATGAACAGGAATGAAAATGAACAGAAAAGTAATTTGCATTTCCTTCTTCTCTTGAGAACTAAAGGCAGATTAGAAAGAAAAACATATTTTTTAAAAATGAAGGAAAAACAACTGCATAGCCTAAACACTTCCAGAGCCCATCTTTTGGCCATAAGGCATGAGTTGGCCACATCTACACAGTCAAACTCTTAGCCTCCAAAACTCTCGGGCAGTGCCCAAACTGCCTGCTGGGAACTACCCCAGCTTGTGCCAACTCCCATAGCAGGGAACTGGTTGGGAGAGTGATACCTGACCGGCCAGGGGCCTCTCCCAAGGTACATGTGGCCAAGGCTCAGACACCAGGCTTGTCCTTGCTTCTGTCTGATCCATGACAGTGGTAGCACCAGTCAGCTCAGCTTGGATCCATTGTCTCCAGTGGGGAGTTGAGATCTGGGTCCTGTGTTAGCCAAGGTCATAGAATCATAGAATCATAGGTTGGAAAAGACCTCTAGGATCATCAAGTCCAACCACCCGCCCAACAACACCATGTCTACTAAACCATGTCCTGAAATGCCACATCTATACATTTTTTAAACACCTCCAGGGATGGGGACTCCATCACTTCCCTGGGCAGCCTGTTCTAATGTCTGACTACTCTTTCAGTAAAGAAATTTTTCCTAATGTCTAATCTAAACCTGCCCTGATGCAACTTGAGGCCATTGCCTCTCGTCCTAGTTACCTGGGAGAACAGACCAACACCTGCCTCACTACAACCTCCTTTCAGGTAGTTGTAGAGAGCAATAAGGTCCCCCTCATCCTCCTCTTCTCCAGACTGCACAGCCCCAGCTCCCTCAGCTGCTTCCTCATAAGACTTATTTTCTAGACCCTCCACCAGCCTCCTTGCCCTTCTCTGGACATGCTCCAGCACCTCAATGTCCTTCTTGCAGTGAGGGGCCCGAAACTGAACACAGTACCCCAGGTGCGGCCTCACCAGTGCCAAGTACAGGGGCACGATCACCTCCCTACTCTTGCTAGCTACATTATTCCTGATATAAGCCAGGATGAGCTCCTGTCACTGTAACTATATCAGTAGAAGTATTTATGTCTTGATAGTAAAGAGACTCTTGTATTCTATTTTGAAATTGTGTTGTTTCCTGCCTAAGACACTGACACTTGCTGTATAGACAGTTTTGTGAGGGTACAATTCACTATTCATGTGAAGATACTGACAAACAAGTGGTGTTTTTTAAGTGGATCCAAGCCCAGTTGCATGGAACAGCTTATTGAACAGAGGCATATTTCAGTTTCCAAGCTGATGAGAGAGCAAAAGGTTATTTGAATAGGATTTAGAATATGATAGTTAAAAACAAATGGTGTTGCATAAAGGAGCATGAGAAATAGAGGAAACTGCGGGGTGATTAAATAAAATATTCTGGTTGCAGGACGGTGCAGGTTCCTGTTAGTAATGCACAGAGCAGGCATGGAAATAAACAGTGAGCAGTGGAGAATGGGATATTTCAAAGTGAAGCGCTGTGTAGAAAATAGTGATGTTGCCTAGGACTTCAACTATTCCTTAGCCTTGCTTTTTAAACAGGAAATTGGACAGTGTCCCAAAGAAAAGAGATCTACTTCCATTTTCAAGAAGTAGAAATGGCATGTTTAATGGCTTTTATTAGTGGGTAAGAAAAGAGAAAACAGTGTAATTAGAACTACGGAAAGCCAATGAAAGCCCAGAGCAATAATTTTGAAAGGAGTTCTGTGCTGAAGATGGTAGCACTGGATTAGCAACAAATTTTTTCTAGTGGCTTAGAATGAACAAAGGGGATTTACAATTAGAGCAAAGACAGGAATACAAACTGTTTCCAAGCAACAGTTTTGATGTGTTGGCAAGCTATGTGTTGAATAAGATTGTTGAGTGGTAGCTAAAGAATACAGAGTCAAGAAAATGCAGTAGCTGTATCACTGGTATTTATTTCTAAGATAGTGGTAAGAAGGAATCCCAGCTATCCTAGGGACATATGCATGAAGTCCTACATACCTGCAGAGTAAAAGACTTTCCTGTCTTCAGCAGCCTAGCACAAAGACAGGGAGTATTAAGATGCATGGACAATAATAGCAAGATTTTCAAGAGAATTCAAGCATAGAGGAGGTTCCCAAAAAGCTATTTTCCAAAAGTGAAATTTAATGAATTTGAAACAGCCAAAATTTTACGCAGAAACTTTAATAGGAACTTAACTGAGAGCAGGACAATATTTAAAAATGTAGATAAGGGGCACTTTGGAGAGGAACTTTTTTGGCAGGCCACCAAAGCCCGGTATTTTCTCCAAACACACATCATGCAGACACAGAGAGTTCAGCAGTCTCCTACCTTTGAAAAGAGCTTCTAAGTGTACAGCTGATGTCAGAATATGGGGCTTGGGTTCAGAATCTCAGTTAGTGCCACCTACAATTTCCTGGAGTAAGGGTACTTCTATCTGCTGTTTTGCAAGGTCACTATGACAAGTCATCCACATGTGGAGCCACTGCAGACTGGTAACTCTAAAGCTCCAGTCGGGCCATTGCTGTCAAGCAGGGCTCATTACCTTGGACTCAGGCTGAACCGGCATTCCTATATGATGTCTGGCTACCATTCTCCTGAACCAGCTCACATCTACCTAAAACATACCACTAACACATACCTGTGGTTTCATCTCCGACCTTAACTGTTCTGTGGTATTTTCCTATGAGAAAGAATTGAGGCTGACTGTCATATTACATTGCAGATATGTGCTTTTCTGCAAAAGTTGCTATTTTCTTCTTATTGTCCCCATATCTGGCCCATAAAGTCCCCCCAAAACTCAACACTGCACTACAACATAGAAGCCCAAGTGTTAGAAGCACAGCATCTTCATCCCTCTTAATCTCAGTATTAGTAAAACAATTTAGTTAATGGAAGATTTCCCTTCATTGTCTGTCAGGTCTTTCCAAAGACAAACTACTGTTTGGTTGCTTTAGAAATGTGTTAAACAAAACCTACTGAATGTCTTCGTATATAGACAGAACAAAAAAAAAATCCACTAGGGCTTTTTGCAAATATAATTTTCTCCTTTAACTGTTAATATAAATCTTCTGTTTGCTTCATTTCTCATCAGAAACGTTTAAAATAAGCTGAGAGAAAGAAAATGCCTCTTGGAACTGAAGCTGCATGCCCTTGGCAAGCAGTGTGTATGGCAAAGGAAAAGCACGTGAGGCTTTCTCAGCAGCAAAGGACTGTCTCATAAGCTAACAGTTTCCACAAGCTGCCAGATCAAAATCACCCCTGTCCCACACAGGCCTCAGCTGTCTGCCTCCCCTCCCTTGCCTCTGACTCATTTTCCTCCACCTGCAGCCTGACAACCACAAGTTCCTCCTGGTGTTCCTGCACAGAAGGGCAGTTGGGAAATGGAAAAAAATGTGAAAGAAGAGTAGCAAGCATCTCTTAGGTCAAGCTGTGCTAGGGGGAATTCCTTTAACTATAATTTAAATGGCTTCAATGCAAGAAGTTTCATACTTTGGTAATATAAGTAAAATAAAAAGGGAAAACCTAGGTACGTTTCTCTCATTACACAGCGCTGCCTGTGATTAATTCCATTAAGCAAAACTGCGGTTCCTTCTATCAGAAAGAGCAAGTCTGAGTCTGAATTTTACCCTTTACAATGTCATAGGCATTGTTCCAGCAGAGTGCTGTCAGAGACTGCAGAAGGAGGCTCTGTGGAGGTTTGAAGGGCATTAGTTGAATGCCAGCAACACACAGGACAGCCTAGCATCACAGGTCTCCATTCATACATATTTGAATTTATTGTAGAATTTCAGCTTATGTAAGGACTACCAGAATTGTTTCTTAGGGAACCTTACATAATGAAAGATACTAGAAACCAATATCCAGAATGTTTCAAATTAACACCACCCTTTTCTCCTCTCTGCTTTGCCTCCCCATTGATCATCGGAAGAACTCTCGCAGAAAAAAACAGGAGGAGGAGGCTAGGGGTAAGATTGGGCTTTCCACGTGGTTTTGAGTAGGTCTTAATCTATAGATTAATTCCTGCATTTTGCCGGGCATTTTTTAATATACTCCTGATGATTATTGCCACTTTGTCTTAAAAGCGTCCTTCCCTTCTACCTACCTATCAACAGCAGCCAAAACCATCCAAATCCCTGACAATTTTATTTCTGCTCCAGCAAGGTCATGCAAAAAGCAAACCATGAGGATCTGTGTGTCATGAAAAATTGCTTGCATAACTCAGAAATTCATAAAACTTGGAAACATCTTTATCTCATTTCCCAAGGCCAGCTGAAACTCCATCCTGTTCTCCCAACCTGTTCAGCCTTCTTGTACACATCAGCAGGGACACTGACTGAGAAACAAAGTCCTCTGAAGAGTATTATACAATAGTAACAATATTTAAAATGCCATATACAAAGCACAATGCTTGGTGTTGCAAAAAAAATCAGGCAATCCTGATTCAAGTGAGATACTGTCATTAGTGTCATTGTTAAATTTACATACAGTGCTTTAGAACGAGGGAAGTACAGGCTCGTAAGAGGCACTAGTAAAGGCTGTAGTATACAGCATTAACATATAGCAGAATAAATTGTATAATAAACATGATCTCTGCCTCTAATCAAGTGCTGAGATTTTGTTAGGTCAATGCACGCGCTTTCTCATAAAATATCTTGCATAACCTAAGCAGAGCTGACTCAACATTTATTGAAGCAGAAAGGCATTTTAAATGTGGAGAAAGTAAATTCTATTGGGAATACTGGCTTTCTGAAGACTATAAATGCTTTATAAGCCTTCGCCAGAATCTGTTCACAATAGTTCTTTGGAATAATATAGTGGTCACTGAAACGTGCTATGTCTGAGAAGCTGAGGACAATGTAAGGCTTCAATAAAATCCAAAAATGTGTTACCTCACTGAGCCCTCTATAAAATCTAATTTTACATTTTTCAAAAAAATTGCATGGTGCAATTATTCTATGCCATTGTGTATTGAACCAAAAATAAAGCATACTCAGCTCTAGCTATTTGTTTTGGTGCTTGACACATTCTGGTAATAACTTTCAATTGACTGAAGTTGCCCTCGTTTGTTTGACCAAATTACGACAATAAACTTGAATTACCATGTATCAGTATGTGTATTTTATAAAGATTAAAACAGAATTATGATTCATTAGAAGCAGCAGCAAGAGTTGCATGCAGTAGGAAATCGTCTGCAGTGATTATGGAATTTGACTCCAGAGTCAGTCACTGTTGTCTATGGCCCTGGCTCCCCACTTACGCATTTTCTCACGGGGAATAGTTAAGCCACACCACTAATATCAAAGTTCCTGTCCTCTTCCCACCTTATCCATCTAGTTTGTTTCTAACTAGAACTAATCAGCAGGTCTGACAACTTGTTTTTTTTCAAAGTAAGCAGCTGCATTAAAGCCAGGATGTCTTGCGGAGAAAAGTTGATTTTGACATCATTTACAGTAGGAGATTTCAAATGTTTAGGGTAGATTCTTGGACTGATTCCAGTGGCAAGAGACATGAATTCAAAAGTTGTCCTTTCTGATCAGAAAACTGATGTTTCTCCACAATCTCCTTTCCTGAAAATATTTGTAAGGTTTTGAGTTTGTTCTAATTCAGGAGAAGGACAAAATTTCACACCTCAACAGTTGTCTCATACAGAATTTTTTACTTCAGTCCAGCTCTTCATCTTGTGAAGCTATTCTTGAAAAGTAAACTTTCCACTGGAGATGTGATGCTGTCAGAGCAGCCATTCTTCCCAGGTGTGTTTCCGTTCATCTCAGGATTGGAGCCTTTGACACAGAATAATTAAGGGCAGATTATTCTTGAAGCATATTTAAGTCTTAAATATTTTTCTAGATCTTATAATTATAGTATCTAGATGTTATGAGATTACATAATTATAATATTTAGATGTTATAATATTACAACCCTTACTCTTATGTCATCTTCAGTGATGTGAGAGGGCAAAACTGAAGTAATTATTCATATTTTTATGAATCGTAGTTTACAGGATCAGTTTGTACTTTTAAAATAATGGACCTAAACTGGTACTTTTTGTGTTTGCCTCTCCCCATGACAGGAATTACAAAGGATGTCACATGGGACCCAGTGAGGAGAGTGGTCAGAGTGGACATAGCATTTTTAAAATGAAAGATGAATGCAGAATACTAGCCATAACTTAGAGATTTCAGAATTATTCAAAGACTTATAATACAATTCCTTAAAAAAAAAACAACACACACACAAAAATGAGGTGGAGATAGACAGGTTGTACCTAGCACTACTCCACGACAAGCAAGCAGAGGACTCTAAGTGCTATATATTTTTTTTCTATAGGTTATGTTACATCTTTCTAGTGTATACTATATTAATTCTGAACTAATAATGACTTTGAGAGTAGATACAAATAAGCACTAGCTGAGTTTCATGTTAGTTTTCCAGTAACATTTTTCAAACAATCATTTATGCAAAATATAGATTTTAGTAGACTTAACAGTAGTACTGAAGATGATAATTTTAGCCTATTTCTTTACTTTTATGACATTGAAAACACATACCTAGTCACCTTTTTTCCTCAGGCATGAAAACAGTTAAAACCAGTCTTCTTGTCCTACCACGTCAATACAAGATCCTGCATTAAGTACTATGTTGAGTAAAAGACTTTTTCTTAAAGGATGAAGAAGTTAAAATTTCTCACTAAATATTCTTTCAGGAAACATCAGAAGAACGGACCTATCAGTCCTCATGAAACTATACAGGATTTGAGGTCAGAAGTAGTGTGTCATCATGGAAGACATTGATCTGGAACAAGTGTGCTGAAAGTCTCACCCTGATCTTTTCAGTTTTAAATTCTTCTGGATTTCTGGGACATTTAATATAAGTGGGGCAGAGAATTTCTTAGCCTGAGCTGAGATAAGCCTCCACAGTAAACTAGACAGTGCCACGGTCCATTACCTGGCCTTGATATTACATGGCACGTGCACGTTCTATAGAATTCTTCTATTCATAAATAAGGTGGCTGCTACCATAATGCTATATTGGAAATGCATGTGGAAATCATATCACAGGAGCTGAAGAGATTCCAGTCGCAAAGGGGGTGAGCTGAGGAAGAGGAACAACAGCTGACACCTGGACCAACCCAAGCTCCGGAATAGACACCATTGTTGTCTTAGAAGGGGAAAATAAGATAAATTTCCTTACTGGAAGAGACAAGAAGGATTAAATATAATGTACAGTTCCTTGTGCTGATTAATTTGCCTCAAGACAATCAGCTTCCTTTAGGTAATCAGGTTACAACTTTCTTACCTGTTGATTAGTCATAAGATTTTTTAGCATTGTCTGTTTATTGTAGAACAGTTATTTCAAACAAACTAGAGGAGAGTCACACAATTTCGTATTTTAGGCTTGGGTTTTTTTCCCACTATTTCCAATAAAATTCACTTTGGTTACAACATAGTACGGTTTTTATTACTCTAGAAGGCAAAATTCTAAACCAGGGCACAAGGAACATATCCCACAAGGGTCTCCATAGGATATGCAGAAAAGATTCAAATGGAAGTTAACATTTGTTATGTGTCTGGTTTAATCATCAAGTGGCCTTAGGGTCCCTGTGGGTGGATGCTGGGAGCAGTGGGGGTCTCACTAGGGTCCATCACAGCAGGGCTTGGCAGCCAGGGCCAGGAGGAGGGCAGCTGGCTGGCACCAGGAATGTCCCCAGCCTTGGGCATGGGGCAGCTCCCAGGAGATAAAGCTGAGCCAGGATTTCAGTCCACAGCTGAGAGTCAGGATCAGGCCCAGTGAGGGGAACCGGGCTCAGAAATTGTCTGGGGATGGTGGGGAAAAATCTGAAGCAGTGCTGTGTATGCCCAGGTGTAAAAGTTGCCATTGTTGTCCACCTGAAGGGTGAGAGCAGCATGGTGTGCTCCTAAATCAGGCAACCAGAGGAGTATAGCCCACATTTAGTATGATCTATAGGTATACTGTGATCTTCTGGGGACCACAAGCTAATGGTTTTAAGAGGGCAAACTGGATAATACTGCATGACACAAGAAACTTCGTCAACACAACCCAAGTCCTTAAAGCTGAATGTAAAAATTAAAAAATATTGTCTACGTGATAATCACCATAGAACAAAACCTAAGTGAAATGGTGTCTCAAAGGAACTACAAGGCTTTGCTGCACATGTCTGAAGACACTGCTATAGAAATCTGGGATAATTTCCAGTATTTCACTTAATCCTAAGCTTTTGTTAGTAAAGTGTGTGTGATTCCTAAATGTCCATATTTTAGTGCAATAAATCATGTTTTCAACATCCTCATCTTTCTGATAAATCTTGCCGAGTTTTGGAAGCACTGGCCAGATAAAATAAAAAAACATTAGTGGGTACTTCTTTGTAAGCCAAGGAACTACGTTATCAGATCTATCACATTATAGTTACTGTCTGTAACCTTCCATAAACCTTTTTGCCCACAAATAAGCTCGCAAAGATTGCCATCAGCCAATATTAATAGGACTTTCTAGTGACAGCTATTCAACAATACCTCAGTCTTCAGAAGCTATGAAATACTCCCCTCCTTCTACCTACAGACTGGAAATTAACTCAGAAGACATATTCTTCTGGTACTAAAATGCTCTTTTGTGCTTTTTTTTCCCAAAGTCTTCACCTGCCATTTCCAGTCTGCCTGTCAGTTGTATATAGCAGTTACAGCTGGTACTTCTAGCTCAATGACTAGCTTTTGCTAATGAGCTGTCAGACTAAATGAACTCCATCAGACAAAACCACAGGCTTTACCTGGAGCTCCTGTTCCCCAGCTTTGTGAAGAATTTTACTCACTTTCAGGTACAAACCTGTAGTACAGCCAACGCATCAGGAAACAGGTGAGTAGAACAGCTGCTGACTGGTGCAGCCATTAGGGACTGCTGAGAAAATGGGAGATCAGAGATTTCTGACAGAAGTTCAGGAAAACTACGTATAAAACTGTCTTGTCTTTATGTAAATATTCATTAAAAATAATTGCTTACATGAGTACAGCAAGGATAACAATGGTCCTATATAAACAGCTTTTCCGCATGATCCCATTCCAGAGCATCTTGTCATAGGGCTTGCCATGATCAGCTATGTTTTGGGACTTGGCAAATTTCTTCAACTTGCTGTCCTTCCAAGGACTATAGCTTTCACCCAGTATTGTACAGACACTGAATATCCTCTGTATAGCCTTATTCTCCATAAGAGCCTTTACTAATTCACCACCTGAATTTATATTTCTGTCAATGTGCTCCACACATCTCACTGCATAACCCACCATTTCCATTTATTTTTTTTAGGATCTTGTGCTACAGTGTACTCACTCTTCCTATCATGTTTCCTGTTCTTGTTTCTTCACAGAATAACTCATATAGATAGCTTACCTTGAGTGAAGAACTATCTCCACTCTCTTCTTTTTTCCCCTTTAATTTCTAGGAAATAATCTCTGTCCTCTTTCTAAATTCCTTTTCCTAAGTACAAATCACAAGCAGATTTTCTCCAGCAGTCCTTTCCCAAGCTCATTTATTCTATCTGATGAACAAGACCCTTTTGAAGGGAGATGGCAAGAGACACTCGTATATGGAAATACTTTTCACACTTTAATGAAGAATTACTAGCTCTTTGCAGGTCTTTCTGTAAACAGGAACATGAAAAAAGAAAACTCTGATGTCCAGTATTTACAAAATCATTCATACCGCCCAAGGTGCATAACTTTTTCCTTCCTTTCTACTTTTTTGTTGGATTTTTGACTTTTTACTCTTTGAGGTTGTAAGCATGTGATATTTTCTACTTCTTGTTATATGAGTATGGCTGTTACTTAACCTCTCTTGCTTTTAGGAGTACCTATTTCTCATGCTTACACTAAGGCAGAAGTTTTGCATGCTCTGCCTATCCCTCACAAGAACTAACATGATGCATTTTTTAGGATTAACATAGTCAATAACAAGGCAGATGGAAGGGAGTAGTTTGGAAAAGTAATTCATGTGTTAAAAACTTGATCTGTATTATTGGTATATTTTAAGGGATTACTATGAGAAGCCAATGATGTGTCACAGTCTGTGGCTTAATCAAGCAGTTGTACAATTAATATCTTTCCTTCCGTGCATGTTTCAAGGTCTCACAAAGCCAAGGGGATAAGTGTTCACAGTGGACTTCACATTGTCTGGGAAGGCAGGAGTCAGATAACTCTCTAATTCAACTGACTTCCTAAGCAAGAATGTAAAACAGATGAGCAGTTTATGTTCCAAAAAGATTTTTGCATATTGTAGGAAATCAACTAATCAAACTAAAAAGAAGTTTTATGTGCCTTCTCATAAATATGAATCAATAATCAAAGTTACTTGATGGTAAGTGTCCCAAAATCTTCATGCAAGGAGAAACACAGCTCCTAGGGTACACTGAAACTTCACATATGCTCAACAGCAATGAGGTAATTATTAGACATAAGAAAGAGACAAAAGCTAAGGGTTAGGGCACTTGATGCTGAAAAATATATCACAAGAACAGAGTGATCCTTGCTCTATAGTGACCAAGCCATGCCCAGGAAAAATCCTAAGTGAGATACACAAAGTGTTGCAAGTATATTCTAACCCACTGTGTTAATGACCTTGTTCCCGTTTTTTTACTGTAACTTTTTCCCCAGTTCTGTAACAGAAAACTAAGCCTTTGCTTGTTAACTCTTCATTAATTTTGTCGGCTAAAAGCAAAACTGAAGTTTTACAAGTAAAGGGCACTCTGTTTCTCCAGAAAGAGCATGTTCAAAGAAGGCATTACATATACACAAGTCCTTTACACATCTGAAATATGGAACAAGTTTACGTTTCACAGAAAGTGGTGTGTCTTTCCCACCAAGTTTCTAGGCTCATTTTGAATACTGGTAGGTGGCAGGGTTCAGGGAAAAATTCTTCCCACATGGGCAAACACTACTGCTCTGCTGGCAAGGAAGAATTAGTCATGAGACAATTTAGCATAACTATGTGTTGTCACACAAGGCCTCCTTAAATTATTCTTACACCATTACCACATACTAAACGTTTGGCAATGTACTTCTGATGTTCTTCAGGCAGAGACAACACTGCGCCTGACACAAAGAGGATCCACAGAAGATACTAGCAGATGTGTCAAAAACAGTCAGAGTGTTTGCCCGAATTATTCTTGTAACTAAAAATCAAACCAGATCCAAAACCAAAACTCTGAACAAAATTTCAGCCTTACAGAGGTCTAAAACTAGAAGGATGCAAGGGCACATACGGGGAAAACATGATGTGTTTGGGAGGAGAGTGTTACAGTAATATACATTTCCATGAACTGCAAGCAGAAAGGTTGAACACGTATTTATGCAACAGTAGTAAAAAGCTGAATGATTTAACAGAAAGTGAAAATGAAATACAAGAAGTAGGCCAAAAAAATAGAATAACAGTATTTAGAAAATCTACACTGAACACTACAGAAAGGAAAATGTTAATGAAAGAGGAAATGCCTAGGCTTTAGTCAAGCATTGCTGACTTTAAAGTGAATATTTCAATGTCATAAGTATTTGTGAACTTTGTGCATTTTGTTCGTGATGCTTAATTTAAGTTAAATCATTTGTTAAATACACTCTGTTGGCTGAGAATTTCCTGAAGTCCTAAGTAGATTTAAGTTCATGTGAGTGCTTGCATCTACAAAAAATAAAATAGAAAAACTCTTTTTTAAAATTTTAATTTCAGAAGTTAATTCCAGTAAGAAAAGATAGCACATGAAATTTGTTAGTTAAGAGACATTAGCTGAAGTTTCTTTGTTTTATTTTCTGATCTATCACCTGAGGATATTTTCCTGCTGTGGAACTGACCATATATATTTTATATTGTCTAATAGTTTTAAAAAAGTCCATCTGGAAGAAATCAGACTGCCTTGCAGATGTCGAAATCCAGTCTTGTTTCAGTTTAGCTACTTACACAGAATTTAAATGTCTCGTGTAAAAAATGTTCTTTTGTAAAGAATCCAACCATGTTGCTTAGCATTTCTGTGCAGCTATTGCTCCTTGTTTTATTTACAAACATTGCAACTGACATTGACACAGGACCATATGGCTAGCCACATATTTCAGTTTGCCTTATTCATTTGAAATACTAGCCTGACTTTAAACCTGCAACATAAGTAAAGTCCGTGAGGACTACTTTAATATATTTCATTAGCTAGGTATCAAAGCCTTCCACCGAAACAGCCTGATCCAGTACTAACACAAAGAGTAATCTGTCTAACAATGGTTGCTGCTTTTCCCTTCTAACGGCCGCAAAAGACAGAAAAGCATTGTATTCTGCAAGCATCTTCTGGATTATTAGCTAGTTAAATGATCTACATAATACTCTTGTCTCTGTGTGCAACAGCATCTGCTAATTATTTTAAGAGTGACTGGACTGTTGCTGTGTATTCTTGTAAGTGTCTCTCCACATTTTGTAAAATAAACTCTTAAGTTTGGCTAATTTAAGGATAAATGATCCTAAATTCAGAATAGAGGGTGGAATTATCTAGTATTTCTAATGTCTATACTTGTTTAGTCAGCAGTCACCCTCACCTGCAGGTTATTGTGCTGTGATTTTGGGATTACCATTTGTTAATTTTATTTTGGCTGCCATTTAAAGTATTGCTATCAATCCAAAAATGGTATGAGACTTGCATTTCTCAGAAACTGCTTTTCATTAGTGAAGCTAACTAAATATTTTTGTCATAGGAAAATGCTAGCCTATTGAAAACATTGCAAGGAAAATAGTATCTCATTTAGGAAAAAGAAAAAGCATCTTGGTAAAAATATTTAAGTTTACTGCTATGTAAAATAAATATTTAGCTTTTCATTTCTTTTTGAATCACAATTTGTGGGTAATCTTGGAGTCTACTACTGGATGGAAATTCTGAATTCTGAGCAGTTGCTTTTACAAGCCATCTTCATAGCAGACATCAGATGAGAACATCTTGGAGAGACTGCAGATGTGTACTCTTGTTCAACTGTAGAAAAGTAAGTGCCTAAGAGCAGAGACTGATCTGGCAGACTGCTAGTAGTGTATTTATCATTACTCAGACAAATGGTTACATTCAATGTTTTCACTTTCTACAGTAAGTCCAAAGTGGGTGTAAAATCCATTTATTTTCTCTTAAAAGGCATTTCCTACAGACTTGCTCAGTTCCTGCTCTAGTATTATTCTCCTTCAGCAGAGCAGAGATTTTTGAGTTTTCTCTTTGGCAAATTGCTTTTGAAGTGTTATAAACCTTGTCCCTAATTTCACAGCCATTTTTAGTCTTTTTGTACGTGTGTAAGTAACTCTTAAGAATTCAAGACAACAGAGAGACAGTTCTTTTGAACATGAAATGTCATTAAATCCCAAATGACTTTGGTTTCTTTAATACTGGAAGGGATATATCTAAGCCAAAAGTAAAGCATCATTAAGAAGTGGACAAAACTATTTTATAACATTGCTTGAATTTGGAATTTTTGTTCTGCAACAAATTCAAATGAATTTCAAGAAGAAATGTTGTTCCAAGTCAAAGTGCAAGCTATACATTTTGTGGTCTTCCCAGAAAAAAGACATTCTGAAATAAGAATCATAACATTTTAAACATGAATATAACTATGTTGATAAGTTTAAGTGTAGAAATAAATGTAAATAGAAATGTAAGGTTAAGTTCACTGCATTAATCATTCTTAGCCATCTTCCTCACCTCTGAAAGACACTGAAGGCCAGTGCTGGACAGTTGGACACGAGATTTCTGGAGGATTTCTCATTTTAACTTTCTGGCTCTGAGAGTAAGGAGATTTTGTAAGCAAGGGTCTCATATGGCCAACTGCAGTCTATAAATCCACTCCCACCACAGCATCTGTAGCTGGGAGAAGATTCTACAGAGCAATCAGTGAGGCAAATAGCAGGAAGTCACTGAAAGCTGCTGATCAGCAAAGCAGTGCTGAAGAAATAGTTTATCATATAAAGACACCATGGGCAGCAGCAGAATGATTTTTGTTCAGTTAGTCTCCACCAGCAAAGTTTCCTGAATTTTATTTAACTTATCTTGTTCCAGATAAATTTTGTTTTCTAGCAATAAAATGCTGAACATGACCTAGCAATGTGCACTTGCAGCCCAGAAAGTCAACCGTATCCTGGGTTGCATCAAAAACAACATAGCCAGCAGGGCAAGGGAGGTGATTCTTCCTCTCTACTCTGCTCTGGTGAGACCCCATCTGGAGTCCTGTGTCCAGCTCTGGAGCCCCCTGCACAGGAAAGACATGGGCCTGTTGGAGTGGGTCCAGAGACGGGCCACTAAAATGACCAGAGGGATGGAACAGCTCTCTTCTGAGGACAGGCTGAGAGAGATGAGGCTGTTCAGCCTGGAGAAGAGAAGGCTCCAGGGAGACCTTATAGCAGCCTTCCAGTACCTGAAGGGGCCTACAAGAGAGATGGAGAGGGACTTCTTACAAGGGCATGTAGGGATAGGACAAGGGGTAATGGCTTTAAACTGGAAGAGGGCAGATTTGGGTTAGATGTAAGAAAGAAATTCCTTGCCATATGGATGGTGAGGCACTGGCACAGGTTGCCCAGAGAAGCTGTGGCTGCCCCCTCCCTGGCAGTGTTCAAGGCCAGGTTGGACAGGGCTTTGAGCAACCTGGTCTAGAGGAAGGTGCCCCTTCCCATGGCAGGTGGGTTAGACCTAGATGATCTATAAAGTCCCTTCCAACCCAAACCATTCCATGATTCTATGATTCTACAAAAATGGAACTTTACACATAAAAATTTCAAAAGAATCCTGGCATTCTCACTTTAAGGAAAAAATGGGAAAACTCCACTTTGAGGCTCCATCTGAATTGGGGCCTTGTGTGATAAGATCCCACCTTAGAGAGCTGATGCTACATCTGTTACAAAAGCAGGTGGGGTATGCAGGTATATGAAAGTTGCCTACAGGGGCAGTACAGACGACCAGCAAGGCAAACCCGTCAGAATACTACCCTGCTATTAAAAAGCATAGCCTGAACTCACAGCCTTCACAGTTCTTCTCTCTGACAGCCATCCCTTTCTATTCACAGTATTATGGCAGGATGGGCATTGGCAGCCATGTCCTGGGTTTGTCTGTGATAGGGTTAATTTTCTCAAGAAGCCAAGAGGGGACAAAGCCACACGGTTCTTCGCTGCCGGACAGGGCTAAACCACGACAAGCCACTTGGGAAAAGTTGCACCACCACATATCTTCTTTCCTCAGTCCTTTTCCCATCCTGCCTCAAGCAAAAGTCATGGAAGTATGTTACTCCAGTACTGCCCACTGGGCATCATTTAGATGTACCCTAGGCATCACCATTCAACAGAGATTCAGACCTTTGTTTGATCTGATAATTTCTCAGCCTTGGAAAGGAAACCTCAGCAATTCTGAAAATTCTTGCGCAGGGAGGCTCTTGGGCATGCTGGCTAAACATCTATGGACTTCCCAACTCAGAGTAAGTCAGCAACAGAGGGGCTAGAGAAGCTCTGAATCTGAAAGTCTGCCAACTAGAGCACAATCTTTACAAAAATCTCACTGTGAAGCTAGACACGGTAAGAGGTTAGGATCCCCAGCAACCAGTCAGTTAAGCTGGCAGAACAGCACACTTTTTTTTTTTCTGTGTGAATTTGTTTAATCCTTACCATTTTTGTCAAACTTTTCATATTTAACAAAATTACATTTCTCTGACAATGACCCTTTCTATCAATGAATTAACTGGTTTTAATAAGAATGTAACATTTTGTCATTGCCACTGTTCCTTATGGGAAGGATGAGTAATACACCATGTTTCTGCTTTGAAAGAAAAATCCCTTTTCTCTTTTTTTTTGAGATGGAGGCTGACTCTGAAATTATTTAGTAAGAGTTAGCACAATATTTCAGAAAATACTTTTGTTTCTCAGTGTATAAAACCATTCAAGGTTTGCTCAGGACCACTGTCAGCATGTCTCACACTTAGGGATGTGCAAACAACTTGACTACCGAACATAAAAGTACACGAATTCCAGCATAGCTAATATGAGTGAGGCTTCACTGCTGTCATTTGTATAAAATTTTCAGCACAGTTATGGGTTTTCTATATTCTTAATAACATATACTTTGGTCTTTCAGAAATAACATACTGAAAAGTTAATAATACTGCAGAATAATCCTTATCAAAACAAAATTTTTGTAAAATTGCTAGATAAATAGTATTTTCAAACATCCCACAATTAATATTTACCTAATTTGATTTTAATTTTTCCCATTTACCTATTATTAAAAATATTTTTCTTTAAAAAAAGATTAAATCTCTTTCAGATAATTTTTTTCTTAGTTGCTCATGTTTAGCCCACAAGGTTGAATCCGGGACACACCGATCCTTCTGCGGCAAAAGACTAATGTCGTCATAAATCTGGGTTTATTATCTCACGACTGAAAGGAACAAAGGACAAAATGGGGTTGTGAAAGCACTAGCAAGATCAACAAACGCAGTGGCAAAGTAAACTTCCCTGTTACAATCTATATACTGCAGTATTCTTTCAAAAGCGTACATTTGGCTCCTGACAATTTAAAAGTCTGCATTTTCAGTGCTGTAGATAAACTACTGCTATTTTCAAACCAAAACAAGTCCTCACCATGTGTTTTATCAGAGTACAACAAAAGACATTGTCTTTATTACTCAAATCACTATTGTCACAAATAGACTTTCTTATCCAAGCTTTGCTTTGGTTTTCATGCTTGAAATCATTCCACCGAAGCCTTTGGAATTAATCAGCATTTAGATTATTCATTACTAAATATAACACATATTTGGAGACCTTGACTAACTTGCAATAAAATAAAACAAGGCCTTACATTGCCTGAGTGGTTCGCTTTCATTCACCTGGAGTGTAATCCATGGATCATTGATTAGTTTGCAGCAGGAGTTAAAACTGAAATTGCTCAACTGAAATAGAGACCAAGGGACACTGCAGACAGTCGACAAGGGTAGTACAGATTAGGAAGTCACATAACAGACTGACATACTTCTTGAAGGAATTTTTTAAATAAACGCCCCAGTGCTAGACATGTCTCTGGGCATCTATCCCTCTGTACACAGGTACCAGGGAGATTAAAAACTGCACAGGAAGGAGAAGAGGAAATAATGTGAGCCCTGTAGTGCAGATGAGTAGAGCATTGTTTTTTTCTAGAACAATAATGAGAATTTCTGTTTTAGAACCAAAGCATTCATGAGGAAATCTGAGGGTTGTGTAGAAGAGGAGACAAATCTGGCACAAAGTTACCTATATTAGCTCTAACAAATTGTACAGATAAATAGCAAATTTTAGAGATACATACCACTTGAGCTGAACTCTGAGAGAGGTGGTTAGCTAACTTCTCGAAAGGATCACAGATACAGACGTGAGTTAAGCTACATGTAGGGTTATTATGAGTTTGTGTGGCAAGGTTTTGGTAGTGAGGGGGCTATAGGGGTGGCTTCTGTGAGAAGCTTCCCCCACGTCTGACAAAGGCAGTGCCAGATGGCTCTAAGACGGACCCACCGCTGGCCAAGGCCAAGGCAATCAGCAACGGTGGTAGCGCCTCCGTGATAACATATTTAAGAAGGGGAAGCAAAAAAACTGTGGTGTAATGGCAGTTAGAGAGAGGAGTTAGACAATGTGAGAGAAACAACTCTGCAGACACCAAGGTCACTGAAGAAGGAGGAGGAGGAGGTGCTCAAGACACCAGAGCAGAGAGTCTTCCCTTGCAGCTTGTGATTAAAGACTGTGATGAGGCAGGCTGTCCCCCTGCAGACCATGGAGGTCCACAGTGGAGCAGATCTCCACCTGTAGCTCGTGGAAGGGACCCCACACCAGAGCAGGTGGATCCCTGAAGGAAGCTGTGTATTCATGGGGAGCCCTTGCTGGAGCAGGCTCCTGCCAGGACCTGCGGACCAGTGGAGAGAGGAGCCCACGCCAGAGCAGGTTTGCCGGCAGGGCTTGTGACCCGTGGGGGACCCACGCTGGAGCAGCCTGTTCCTGAAGGACTGCACCCCATGGAAGTGATCCATGCTTGGGCAGTTCATGAAGAGCTGCAGCCCGTGGGAAGGACTCACGTTGGAGAAATTTGTGGAGAGCTGTCTCCCGTGAGAGGGACCTCACGCTGGAGCAGAGGAAGAGGGTGAGGAGTCCTCTCCCTGAGGGACAAGGAGTGGCAGACACAGCGTGTGATGAACTGCCTGTAACCCCCATTTCCTGTCTCCCTGTGCCACCCCGGGGGCAGGGAGGAGGGAGAGAAGCAGGAGTGAAGCTGAGCCAGGGAAGAAGGGAGGGGTGGGGGGAAGGTGTTTTAAGATCTAGTTTTATTTCTCATTATCCTACTCTGATTTGCTTGGTGATTAATTAAACTTCCTTTTCTCCCCAAGTTCTGTCTGTTTTGTCCGTGACAGTAATTTACGAGTGACCTCTCCCTGTCCTTATCTCGACCCTCGAGTCTTTCATCATATTTCCTCTCCCCTCTCCACCTGAGGAGGGGGAGTGGTAGAGCGGTTTTGGTGAGCACCTGGTATTTATCCAGGCCAAAGTAAAACAAGGGTATAACAGCAGCTGATTGTTTGACAAAACACTTATTTCTTTACATTATAGAAATATAAATTAACTCGTACCAAACAAGGACGTTTTAATAACTTAGGGAACTAATCTTTACAGGTGAGAGAGGAAACAACACATAGACTTCCATGATATCACTCTTTAACTCTATGTGTCCTGAGACAGGGGATCCACCTGGGCTGTGCCCACTTTTTATGCCTAACTCTAAACTAAACCATATGTAACTACAGCAAAGCAAATCATGTTTTGGTAATGATAGACACCAACCTTTCAGGTCCTACATCGTCTCTTATTCAAGATGGCTTTTTATACTGTCTACCTTAACCATAATTCAACTGTAGCCCATGGCTAATACATCCAGCTATTAGGACCACACAGTCTGAGGAGTATATTCAATCTTTAGATTATCCAGTCTAAACCCAGTCTTACTCTGTCGGTCTGCATTCACTATGGACCAAAACATACAGATCCCAATCAAACAAACCACTTTCTGAACCCTAAGTTCCCAAATACTCTAGGAACAAAATGAGATATGCAATATTTAAATTCTCAAACCACCCCAAACCTCAGCCTGAGGACCAATCCAAGCTAGAAAATGAATATTCACCCCAAGCTACCCTTTCCTGAACATAACTTACAGTCATTGCCCAGGAACAAGAAAAGATAGAAACAAGACTGAAAAAAAAAAAAGATTAAAAAAAGAAAAATTCACAGGTAATACAATTCCCTTTCATAAGGCTTCAAGCATTAAAAGGTGCTCTTCACTTTCCAACTCTCAAACCCAATGTTCCGCGCTCATTCCAAACCCAGTAATGGTCAGGGATTGCAACCCTCCAACAAACAGGACACACAGTATCAGCTGTCCTTAAAATCCTTCTTCTTAATCTGGAGACATGTAGCATCCAGCATTTAATGGCCTTCTTCAGTCTGTAGATTCCCAAACATCCGCCTGAACATAAGAGCTGAACTTAACCAAGGTCATGGAAAAAGTTATAAGAATAAAAGAGCACTAAGTATTGGCCTGAAACAGCTCTTTTCTCCTTATTCCGAAGGCAAGACACCAGATGTTGAAATGGGTTTTTCAGTTATTACATTCCCCCAAATAACCTTACCCTTAAAATAATTCTAGCCAAGGGAACCACCCATCCAGCAAAGGGAAAATAAGCTGTTGACCACAATTGACTCCAGACTTCTCTTTAGTCTTCTCTCTGAAGGCTGCTCAGTCTCAAGGACAACACTAGACTCCAGTTTTGGATTTGCAAGCCCTCAACATAAAAGTAATTATGACAAGAAGAACTATGCAAAAAGTAAAAAGAAAAGTAAAAAGAAAAAGAAAAGAAGTGTTGACAACAGACTCCGGCTCAGTTCCAAATTCTTGTGGGCAGAGTAGAATTAACTGGCTGCTTTGAGTTTTTGTATTACCAAAATGTAATCCAAACCTAATCCTAATTCTAACAGTTGCCACTGGACACATCCTTCCAGTAAGGAAACATAAATCCTCGATCACAGTAACATCAGCCCAAGTTTAGGATAAGGATTATTTTTTGAAAAGTATTTATATTTTCTTATATTGGAGAGAAAGGTCTGCTGGACATATTTGAGTTAAGCTTCTGAAATAGGTTAGGACTGGAAACAGTTTTATCTGAAGGTGCTGTAGATAGATTCCTGATAATATTTTGAAGGACACCTTAAACTACAAATGCATTTCACAGAGTCAGTAGGAGGCACTGTTTCTCGTACAGTAAGAGGGTCCTGAGGACCACTTGGAGTAGTAAGTGTACCGGTAAGGAGCTGAGGATAAGTTGACCTGACCTTGCAATAAACAATGCAACAGCAGAAGAACCTGGACCCTGCTAAAGTGACAAGTAAGACATACTCAAATCTCACTTAAATGTCTTTGTTTATTTGCAAGAGATAATAGAATCATATAATAGTTTGGGTTGGAAGGGATCTTTAAAGATCATCTACTCCACCCCCCCTGCAATAAGCAGGAACATCTTCAACTAGATCAGGTTGCTCAGAGCCCCATCCAACCTGACCTTGAATATTTCCAGGAATGGAACCTCTACCACCTCTCTGGGCAAGCAGTTTCACTATTTCACCACACTCATTGTAAAAAATTTCTTTCTTCTATCTAGTCTAAATCTACCCTCTTTTAGTTCGAAACCATTACCCCTTGTCCTATCACCACAGGCCCTGCTAAAAAGCCTGTCCCCATCTTTATTCTACGCCTGCTTTCAGGACTGAACAACCACAAGAAGGTGTCCCTGCAGCCTTCTCTTCTCCAGGCTGAATAGCCTCAACTCTCATAGCCTGTCCTCAGAAGACAGCTGTTTCATCCCTCTGGTCATTTTTGTTGCCTCCTCTGGACCCGTTCCAACAGGTCCATGTCTTTCTTGTGCTGAGGACTCCAGAGCTGGACACAGGACTCCAGGTGGGGTCTCACCAGAGCAGAGTAGAGGGGAGGAATCACCTCCCTTGCCCTGCTGGCTATGCTGTTTTTGGTGCAGCCCAGGATACGATCCCTTCCCTTAGGCATGTCAGCTGCACCACTTAGCTTGATGGCATCTGCAAAATTGCTAAGGGTGCACTCGATCTCGCTATCTAGATCATTCATGAAGACATTAAACAGTACTGGGACCAAGGTGGACCAGGGACACCATTTATCACTGATCTACATCTGGACATTGAGCAGTTCAGCACTACCATCTGGATGCTACTATCCAACCTACTCCTCATCCACTGAACAGTCCACCCATCAAATGCCTATCTCTCCAATTTAGAGGAACGGTATTGTGGGGAATCTGTGTCACATGACTTACAGAAGTCCAGATAGATGACATCCATAGCTCTTCCCTTATCCACTGATGTAGTCACTCAAGATTGAGATGAAACACTAATTCGATGTATTCTACAGCTATTGGCCTATATGGCACACTGTGCCATTCGTACTTTGAAGTGTCATGAGATGTTGGAATAGTTATTCATCTTCACTGTAAGGAGTTCATTTACACCCTCTCTAGCAATCAGATAAGTTAACTGAAAATACTCCCTTAACTGGATGACCTGCAAGGCAAGTGACAGTGGTCCTTAACTGCTGCGCAGCTGCACAAGTTTCACTCTGTATTGTTGTTAAGGAGATAGCTGGTGTCAGTAGTGGTCATACATTTTTGGGGAGAGGGAAGAGTTGGGATTAGCACTAGGATAATTTCAGAAAAGGACATATGGCAGTGTCACCCATATGGAGTGTATGCCGAGCCTCCTGCCAAGTCCGAGAGAGGAGTATGACGGATAAGGATCAGTGATACAGGAATCCATGTCCACAGCCAAGGACAACAGAAGTCCACCCTTGAGTAATGATTCTCACTGGCTGGAGACCTGTGCAGTCTTACAGTTTCTGGTGACTAAGTAAGGACCTATCACAGATACTGCAAATGGACCTATGACTTCTGCTCCTGTTGAGGACTCTTATTTTCTTTTCCAGCAACAACATGCTTTTGCTGCAATTTCTGCAAGGAAGTTGAGAGGTGGATGTGGGTAGGGGTCCTTATGGAGAACATACTGGTAGATTACAGGTGTATGGGGTGCATATGAGTAAAGTGAGATAATAATGTTAGAGGAATGGTGTGAAAGAATGACAGTGGATGCAACATGTGTCACAGGTTAACTAAGACCTTATGTAGAGAGCCACATGTGGAGACCTCAGATAAGAGCTCAGACATGGTTAATTGTAGATGTTGCCTGTAACTGTAAAGAGCTCTGATTCTCCACTAGCATATTTTCTGAGGAAGCTTAAGGAGTAGTCTCTAGTCTAATCTGCCTTTATATAAATATATCTGTGAGGTGTCATATTACTAACAAAAAACTTGAATGAAAGAATGAAAAAACCCCTTGAATGAGAGCTTAATAACTAGAATTATCTGCTAATTGTTGAGTTATGTACAAAGGGATGATGTGAAAATACCACTTAAGAGAAAGAACATGGTAACATCTCACCAGTGGAAATAACTGCTCATTTGGGGGAAAATCTGATCGAATGTGGCTGGAATTTAAGGTGTGAATTGTTCTCAGTGGGAAATAACGTAATGAAAAACACAAGACTGTATATTTCTAGGGAGTTGTGGATTTTTTAAAAAATATAATCACTCAAAGTTCATCACTCATTTTTCTTCTTTAGGCAGCCATATAGAAGTCAGCAGTCAGTATTTCCAAAACCAAGTTGTCCCATATAAATAAGTTCGGTAAAAGGAAAATGTGCTGTACAGCAAAACTATAAGCAGTGCATGGAAAAAATCACAGAAGAAATAGGTATTAAGTATTGTCTCTGTGACATCTATGCTGCTTTGGACTAACAGAAAGGGAAACCTACTCAAGAATTTTTAAAGAAACCTGTGAATACAATGAAATAAGTCCCAAATAACTGACTCATACTGAGCTGTGAACCTGAAGAATTGCTATACCGCCTTCTGTCCTCTAAGCACAGATGTTAGGAGCTGAAAACATACTGGCTCACTCTAGCATATGCTTCTGGTTGTGAATGGACTAGTTAACCTTTAAGGAGGGCAAGAAGAGAAAACTAATTATGAGAAAGTGGAGAATGGGACTTTCCAAAGGTTCAGGCTTAGCACACACGCAATCCATAGAAAGACCTCTGATAAGAAAAACATTCTTCTTGCACATTTAAAAATAGCTGTTCTGGAGACTGACCTTTTTGAGACAAAAGATATATCAGTGATAAAAAAAATTCTCTGAAGGATCACTTCCTCTATCATAAATAAATAAAGACACAAGTAAGTAGATTATTCTTTCCTCCTTAGTGATTCTAAGCCAAGTAATCTTTAGGGATATCTGAAGGGTCAGGGCACAGAGGCTATGCCTTTATTAGTAACTTAGAAAAAGCTATGGCACAGAGTCAAGCATTGACGTGGAAACATCCATACTATTTTATTTCTAACAACTTCTCTGGCACAGTTTTAACGTGTGTCAGATGATACTTGAGCACAGTTTGGAGGACAGGATGAACCATCAGTTTCTCTAAATGGGCAATATGGTTGAATCCATTTGGTACTGAGAAAGGAAGGAATTTGGTTATGTAGGTACAAGTCATACTGTGCTCCTGAGCTAAAAAACAGGTAGTACTTTCTAGTATAAAAACAGGCAGAGGAGTCTTCAAGTGCTGTGTGGAGACCGTGTCTTAAAAGACAGTGTGAGGGCAAGACTACATGTTGAGCTTTACAGAAACGTTTCTTCCAGCAAACAGTTTGCAGTCTCTTTTACAAAGAAGCAGTTGACTTCAAAACTTCGCAGGTTTATGAGCAGGCCCCAAAGCATCAGTTCTTTGGATGCTAAAAAGTAACACTTTCATACTCATTTTGCAGCTTGTACAATGTTAGACCTGTGTTAGTATGGGAAAATGAATACATAACTCAAGCATTTATTTAATAAGTACTCTGTGGACAAATATACAGTATTCTACTGTATGTATTTCCATCTCTCAGAGGATGTTAGAATAAATTATAGTGTATTATATTAACATATTAAGCCACAAAACACTAGCCATCAACTCACTTTTAGAAATAAATCCATCATGGAGCTCTTTTAATAACTATCCTAAGAATAAAATTCATGCAGTTTATAAATTAAGAAATTGCCTTACAAATTATGCTAGAATTATATGTACAAACCAATAACTTGAGAGTCGCCCAAGTGATGTCAAATATCATCCAGGAATTAGCAACCTGTATTAGTGGAAGATGTCCCTGCTCATGGCAGGGGTGTTGGAACCAGATGATTTTTAAGGTCCTGTCCAACCCTTACCATTCTATGATTCTATAAATACCAATTGTCTAATAGTTTCACAGCTGTTTCAGAAATACAGTCCTGTTCTGCATACTGCATCTCTCATCTATCTGATATTCTGTTTGTGCATATCAGAGGACAAAGTCTGTGTTATAAGTTTGCAGAGACAAAAATTCATCTATAATAATTAGTTCACACTATCCATCCACAAACATAACAGAAATATTCAATAGTTCTTGGTTTTTTTCCCCAAATCTAGATCCCAATTGGACAAACTCAAATCCATGTTAAAGAAGGCTATTCACTTGCATGAATCCTCACAAGAAGGATTAGAATTTGGCTTTATTACAGAGATAGTTAACATCAGGGATTCATTCTACCTCATTTGCTTGATAAACATATTCCAGGAGATGAACTAGCTATGTTATTCTCACTGACAAATATGCTTTTCCTCTATACTGAAGGCCTAGAACTACATTGGTAAAAATATAGTAACTAGATCTCTTTCTGTGTCAAAAGCAGCCAAATTCAGTAAGACATATTTGGGGAATTTTCCCTGCTCAAGATGTTCCTATCAATTATAGAATAGCCGTTAAAAAATTTTCTTTCTGTCCTTGTCACAGATATTTTCAGGATCACCAAACTTTTAAAGTCTGTTGAGATTATCTTTGTATAGTTACAAGAACAGAAAACCTCCAAGGCTCATTTTTAGTTGCACTGCATAAATTCCTAACTCATGGGCATAAATCCCCGCAACAAAAAAGGTGCATTTTAATCACAAAGGAATCCTACTTTTGCAATAATAACAATAGCTTGTATACTTGTAGAAACATCATATTTCAAATGAAACCTCAGTCAGCTGTTATTTCAAGGTATTATTTTTCAGTTTTAATCACTTACAATAAATAGTGAAGAAATATAAATGTCTTTGAAAAAAAGACATTATAACTCTGATTGTGTAATTCTAATTTGAATTTTAACCTTTCTTTTTCCATAATAGAAAACCCGACTGTGAACTCATTAAATAGTGCTGGAGTGGCAGCCTTCACCTTTCTGTGCTCAGTAACACATCCCCTGTAAGAATTACTCAAGGGGAAAAAGGGTTGTGCCATGAAATCTTACCATGTAATAATTTTCCACATCATATACATGTATGGAATATATACTGTCTAGTAATAATTTTTTGCTTCCCCTTATAATATTCTGAAATTACTTTCTTAATCTAACAAAGAGTATTTAGTATAAGAAGTGCAAGAAAAATAACAATGCAGACACTCAGACATGCTGGTAAAATCATGTTTATGAGAAGTTTCCACTTTTAATTTTTAGGCAAAATTATTTACTGAATACCTAGCTAATAAAGTACATCTGTAGGCATCTCAGAAATACAGAAGAATAAAAATGTTCCTTGTAAAAACTTTTCTCTGTAGCTCCTGTAGCTAAAAGCAACCTGACCTTGAATATTTCCAGAGGTGGGGCATCTGCCACCTGTCTGGGCAACCCATTCCACTATTTCACCACCCTCATTGTAAAAAATTTCTTCCTTATATCTAGTCAAAATCTACCCTCTCTTAGTTTAAAACCATTAGCCCTTGTCCTATCACCACAGACCGTGCTAAAAAGCCTGTCCCCATCTTTCTTATAAGCCCCCTTTAAGGACTGAAAGGCCACAATAAGGTGTCCCTGTAGCCTTCATTTCTCCAGGCTGAACAAACTCAACTCTCTCAGCCTTTTCTTATAGGAGAGCTGTTCCATCCCTCTGATCATTTTTGTGGCCCTCCTCTGGACCTGCTCCACCAGCTCCATGTCTTTCTTGTGCTGAGGGCTCCAGAGCTGGAAGCAATATGTTATATCTGCATTAACATTTCAGTGAACTAAACCACAGGTAATGATTGGTACTATACTTTTAAAGGAAATCTCCCACAAACCATCACTTAATGCACTGAGTGGTCTCAGAACATCCAGATTGGATTCCTTTTGGCTGAAATTAAACTCAGAAATGCATTCTGAGAGAACATGAAATGAGCTTCCACCTCTGACGGACAAGTTGTCTGCTAGACTGAACAGCAACTAATCTGAAGTAAAATCTCCTGAAACATCTACAGTATGGATATCAGCCCTGGGCACCAGCTATTTCCATCTACAAACTCAAACTTAATGCCCGTACTAATGGGTAAGGCAAATGTTGCTGGTAAAAGTCTCTCCAGAAGGATGCAGTTACTTAAATAACTAGCTCCACGTGCAAACTGCAGCAAGAAGTAGCTATAGTAGTCATAGTTTATGCTTATGTAAGACAGAATAGACATAATAAAAGATTATTTGTAATGGTCCACTGTTGGAATACTGAAAATCTACATATAAAATCCTTAAAGACTATTAATAATACTAACTCTTCTTTCATGTAAAGTAAAAGCATTTTTTATTCCAATATAGAGCATGAACTACAACTAATATTTTTCCCAAAGTTTACTACTCCTTCACATTAAAAGTTCCACTTCTAGAAAAGAAATGTTATATCAAATTTATCAGAAACCTGGTTGTAACTTTGTTTAAATGATCTAGATTTATTTTTTTTCTTTAAAATTGATGTGTTAAAATTAGTCTTCATTTTACATTTTCTTCATTTTGCACTTGCATGGATTTTGCATTCCTGAGGGCATAAGAAACTACTCTGGAACTGATTTGCCTTAGGTTTTCTTTAGCACATGTTCACTTCTGTTCAACAACTGTTTTCAATGCTACAGGATTTATTTTTTTTAATTAGTGGTTTTGGTTCATTTATAAATGTGGAATCCCATAGATTATTCTCTTCTCATGTAATATAGAAATTGACTTTCCTCTATGGCAAAAAAGTCCTCAATATTTGTATATAAATGTAATGACAGAATTGCGCGATCTGAAAAAAATAAAGCTTAAAAAACCAACATAATACCGTATATTCTTTCTAGTTTAGTTATACAGTTCATTCTAAATGTTAGACTTTGTATCCTGCAGAAAGATCTCATAAAGTAGCAGACATACAACACATTCTTCTTCCTCTTTATAAAGTCAACTTTATCAAAAATAATAAACCAAAATACACACTTGCCCAAGGACTGCTCCTCATGCAAGTTTTTTTTAGATATTATACATAAAATAATGACTGATGCCTTCTATGCTGTAGTTACTAATTACTTAGATCATGTAAATTATGCAAGTTCTTCCTTCCATACTTATGGTTCATATGTTTATCTTCTTCAGTGTTCTTACCCAAAGGAAGTAGACAACTTCTTGTTACACTTTATAAGTATAACTGTATGTAAGAATGAGGAGAAATTCAACAATCTCACAGAGAATTCAGTGCATTATTACTCTGTTCTACTGCTGAGAATACAGAATAAATAAAACTATGTATAGAATTACATTTATTTTCAAACACAAGTTTATATACTTCTAAGAAAACACCCTTGGATTTTTTACACAGTAAAACTCATCTTCGTTCTGGTATGGGTTTTGCAAAGCTGACAATGACAAGACCAGTCCTATATGTGAATCTACTCCCTGACTTATACTAATGTATTTAAAGAATTTTGTTCTGAACTTCTCAAAATTAAAATAAATAATAATATTCCTATCTTATCAGTCAGCCATCTACTTTAAAAAAATAAGTAAAACTAAAGATAATAATGTTACCAAATATATTTTGACTGGATCCTGAGGTGGTATGAGTGGGTCTTCATGAGATTAAATATATGTACCTACATGGAATTATCACAGCTGAGGATCTGGACAGAATTGTTTTTAACTTTTGACACTGTTTCTTAAGGATGTAATTGTCACACAATTTAGAACCCCTTGACAGCACTTTGGCTATGTGAAAACATCTCAGTCTTCACCTTTTTGCTTATTTACAATGCCAGAGAAATTTGCAGAAGCTTTCCTGACAGGGAAAACTCTGACGCAGGGGGTCAAATCCTGGCTCCATAAAAGTCAGTGGCAAAGTCCTACTGAGTTTACTGGGCTTACAGTTTTCCCCAGAGTAGTAGAACAGAACTCTATGAACAAAATATGTGTTCCTAAATATAATTTATGAATGATGATGGTGCAGTTAAGCATATTTTTCTGGTTAGCTACGGACAAATATAAAAGCAAAGAATATTATCTCTTAGAAAGTCTGGGAAAATCTGCTGATTATGTCAGTTTCCTGACAAAAACTCATCCTGAAAAAATCCTTCAGTTGTAGCTATAGGACTTCATAGGGAACCTCCAAGAGAGTTGTGCTTTCCAGCAATGTTTTTCACATTAGCTATTCCTAGTGTGAGTATAAAAGAAAATTTGGTTGATAGAGTACATGTATTTACATTGGATTATATTTTTGGCTATGTGATCTCCCAGATTTCTTTATGATCTGCAGGTTTATGAGGAAAAACCACATCTTAGCACAATTATAAGAGTTACTACAACACATTTGAAACCAAGAAATTACTTTTTCTCATTTTTGGCTTTTCCTCAACAAATGTCAATGACAATGGCTAAGCTCCTCCTGGATAGAAAGTGTTTTTAAGGTGATGGACAGCACCGCTGAGCAATCAAGGAAAAAAAAAAGAAAGTATCTCTGCTGTGTGCCACAGCCATGTAACCTGCAGTCAGGCCATAAACTTACTTTGGAAAAAATGCAGATGCAGAAGCAGCAGCTTCAAGGGCATTCAGACTGGAAGTCCATCTTCTTATTAATTAATTTGCACAATTATTTTTTCTTAAACAACAAAATGAGTTAATAGCAAAACCAGTCAGCTCTTCCATTATTTTTCTCTACCTTTCCCAGTGGTTTGGGGACTTATGTGCTATTTCCTATACACAGATCAGTAAGCTTTATGAAATACTGAAAAAAAAAGGTGAACCAGTTATGGAAAACAGAATTTTGATACTCCTAGAAAATCACTGAAGACCTGGCCTAAACCCCTCCAAAGCCAATCAAGATACCGGTACACATTAAGGATGTGGTAGAAGATAATGCTGAAAACACAATGCCTTTACATAAATAAATATTATCATCACTTTGGGCATTCTGAATTGGCTTTGATTCATAATCTCAGAAAGATGTAAAGAAATTAGAAGAGGTTCAACGGTGAGTATTAAAGAAAATCCATAAATTTGAATATAGACAATAGTAAATTATTCTTTTTGGTCTAAAGGCAAACATATGCATACAGAACCATAAAAATATAAATCCAATACTCATTTTCAAAAACAAGGAAGCAATCACAAATACAAAGAAAATATGTTTGCAAATCATTAAAAGAAATACTTCAAGTGCCGTAACTGATTACAGAGTTCATAAGCAAAAGTCATCTTCAAAGTCAAGAATCTAATGAGACACAAAACACACTTTAAATATACGTGTTTAACAGTGTCCTTCTTCAGGCCATAGCAGGATTTCCTTTAACCAAGGACATCTTTCAAGCATCTGCAGCTGGAACAAGTGGATTTACTCACAGGCACTGGCAGCCTCCATCTCTTCATCTAGTTTTGAAACTAAAATATGGCAGAAATCTGCACATAAACTTTGAATGTTACCTGTGGGAAGAAGTTTGTCTTGAGTTCTGGGGTATCACAGAGAAGTTAAAATGGCAGCTCATATGACTGTTTAATCTTTTCCAGAGGCTGAACCAAGGCATTTTGTTCTAAATTTTAACTTCCAATAAAGTGGAAGATCCTGAGTGAGACAAAGTGTTCACTTCTGAGAGACTATTCATGGAAACATCATTCTGTCTGTGAATATCCTCTCAATATTGTATCAAAGTGGGTATTTTGACTATATTCCAGCATAATAAAACCACAAATCAAGGAAAAAATGAGACTCAGTATCCTATTTTTTGGAAAAATCTTATAGCATAACTGAATTCTGATGTGAAGCAAGCAAATATGCTGCTCTTGGCAGTTAAGAGAGTCTTCCCTCCAAAATATTTGCTTAGCCCTCAAGAACAAAAATGCCCTGCAAGGAGTGAGAAACGCATAGCAGCTTTACTCAGTACTTAGTATGTTTAAGACAACATCAGTCCAGAGCAACATCATACATTACATTATTGCAGCTGGTTTAAATGCTTGTTGCACTGTTGGGGATGAAGTTAACTCCTAGCAGGTGGCACAGAAATTACCTCACATTCAAAGAAAGTGAGAGTTGGTTGAATGAGCACACTGACTTTCAGAGACACTCTGAGTGCTGTCCTGGTGTAACAGAAAAGGGAATCTGGCAGAATTTGCTGTTAATACTATCCAGCAGAATTTTCATTCAACATGAATTTTCCCATGTTTCTATTTTCAAAATAGTCTTAAAACCATGTTGAAAACATATTTCTTATTTCCTAGGAGTACCAAGCTTAAAGGCCTGGACAATCTAAGAGTGATTATAGATTGACCTACAGCTTCCTGTAGCTTTGAAGGCTACAGGCTGTTCAGAAGGGACAGGCGAGGAAGGACGGGGTGGGGGGCGTTGTCCTTTAGTTCAAGAAAACACTACAGAGTGAAGAGCTGTCCCTGAAGAATAGCCACAAGCAGGTCGAAAGCTTATAGGTAAGAATCGGAGAGAGAGGCAACAAAGGGAACCTAGTGGTTGGTGTCTACTACAGGCCACCAGATCAAGAGGAGCTGATAGACGAAGCGTTCTTCCTCCAACTCCAGGAGGCTTCGCGCTCGCAGGCTCTCGTCTTACTGGGGGACTTCAACCACCCTGACATCTGCTGGAAAAACAACACGGCAAGCTGTAGGCAATCCAGCAGGTTCCTAGAATGCATTGAAGACAACTTCTTAAGCCAGGTAATAAGCACCCCTACCCGAGGGGATGCGATACTAGACCTGGTGGTCACCAATGCAAGTGAGCTCGTTGGGGATGTGAAGATCGGAGATAGCCTGGGCTGCAGTGACCACGTGCTGGTGGAACTAACGCTACGGAGGGAAATGGGAATAACGAAGAGCATAGTCAGGACCCTAAATTTTAGGAGGGTAAACTTCCAGATCTTCAAGGAGATAGTCAGAAGAACTCCCTGGGAAACGGTCCTCAGGGACAGGGGAACAGAACAGAGCTGGCAGGTCTTTAAGGATGTATTCCACAGAGAACAAGAGCTCTCGATCCCCAAGTATAAGAAGTCGGGCAGAGAAGGGAAGAGACCAGCATGGCTGAGGCAAGAGATGCTGGTCAAACTAAGGAAGAAGAGGGAACTGCACAGGCAGTGGAAACAGGGACTGGCTTCCTGGGAAGAGTATAGGGAAGCTGCCCCGTTGTGTAGGGATGGGGTCAGGAAGGCCAAGGCACAGCTGGAGCTGAACTTGGCAAGGGATGTGAAAAATAACAAGAAGGGCTTCTACAGGTATGTCAGCCGGAAAAAGATGGTCAAAGAAAGCGTACCCCCACTCATGAGCGAGACCGGCAAACTGGCAACAGCAGATGAGGAGAAAGCTGAGGTACTCAACAACTTTTTTGCCTCAGTCTTCACTGGCAACCTCTCTCCTCACCCCTCCCGAGTCGATGAATGGCATGGGGAAATCATGCCTGACCAATCTGATAGCTTTCTATGATGACATGACTGGCTGGGTAGACGAAGGGAGAGCTGTGGATGTTATCTACCTTGACTTCAGCAAGGCTTTCGACACAGTCTCCCATGATATCCTCCTGGGGAAGCTGAGGAAGTGTGGGCTGGATGAGTGGTCGGTGAAGTGGATAGAGAACTGGCTGAATGGCAGAACTCAGAGGGTTGTCATCAGCGGCGCTGAGTCTAGTTGGAGGCTGGTGACAAGTGGTGTCCCTCAGGGGTCAGTACTGGGCCCAGTCTTGTTTAACTTCTTCATCAACGACCTGGATGAAGAGTTAGAATGTACCCTCAGCAAGTTTGCTGACGACACCAAACTGGGAGGTGTGGTAGATACACCGGAAGGCTGTGCTGCCATTCAGCGTGACCTGGATAGGCTGGAGAGCTGGGCAGAGAGGAACCTGATGAGGTTCAACAAGGGCAAGTGCAGGGTCCTGCACCTGGGGAGGAACAACCTCATGCACCAGTACAGGCTTGGGGTGGACCTGCTGGAGAGCAGCTCTGCGGAGAGGGACCTGGGTGTCCTGGTGGACGACAGGTTAACTATGAGCCAGCAGTGTGCCCTGGCTGCCAAGAAGGCCAATGGGATCCTGGGGTGCATCAAGAAGAGTGTGGCCAGCAGGACGAGGGAGGTTCTCCTTCCCCTCTACACTACCCTGGTGAGGCCTCATCTGGAGTACTGTGTCCAGTTCTGGGCTCCCCAGTTCAAGAAGGATGAAGAGCTACTGGAGAGAGTCCAGCGGAGGGCTACAAGGATGGTGAGGGGACTGGAGCATCTCCCCTACGAGGAGAGGTTGAGGGAACTGGGCTTGTTCAGCCTGAAGAAGAGAAGGCTGCGAGGGGACCTTATAAATGCCTACAAATATCTGAAGGGTGGGTGTCAGGAGGATGGGGCCAAGCTCTTTTCAGTGGTGCCCAGTGACAGGACAAGGGGTAATGGGCACAAACTGAGGCACAGGAAGTTCCGTCTGAACATGAGGAGGAACTTCTTCTCTCTGAGGGTGACGGAGCACTGGAACAGGCTGCCCAGGGAGGTTGTGGAGTCTCCTTCTCTGGAGATATTCAAGACCCGCCTGGACAAGGTCCTGTGCAGCCTGCTGTAGGTGACCCTGCTTCGGCGGGGGGGTTGGACTAGATGACCCACAGAGGTCCCTTCCAACCCCTACTATTCTGTGATTCTGTGATTCTGTGATTCCATGAAGGAGACCAGGAGGGTAAAATCCCTCCAGCTGTAAGTGAAGACCAGGTTCGGGACCTCCTGCAGAACCTAAATGTACAGAAGTCCATGGGACCTGATGAGATGCATCCCAGAGTCCTGAGGGAACTGGCTGACGTAGTTGCCAAGCCACTCTCCATGATATTTGAAAAGTCATGGCAGTCAGGGGACATTCCCAGTGACTGGAAAAAGGGAAACATTGTGCCGCTTTTCAAAAAGGGTAGAAAGGAAGACCCTGGGAACTACCGACCTGTCAGCCTCACCTCTGTGCCTGGGAAGATCATGGAACAGATCCTCCTAGAAGATATGCTAAGGCACATGGAGGCCAGGGAGGTGATTCGAGACAGCCAGCATGACTTCACCAAGGGCAAGTCCTGCCTCACCAACCTAGTGGCTTTCTATGATGGTGTAACAACAAGGGTGGACAAGGGAAAACCAATGGACATCATCTATCTGGATTTTTGTAAAGCCTTTGACACGGTCGCCCACAACATCCTTCTCTCTAAATTGGAGAGCCATGGATTTGATGGGTGGACCGTTCGGTAGATAAGGAATTGGTTGGATGGTCGCAGCCAAAGGGTAGTGGTCAACGGCTCAATGTCCAGATGGAGACCAGTGACAAGTGGAGTCCCTCAGGGGTCCGTACTGGGACCGGTGCTGTTCAATATATTTATCAATGACAAGGACAGCGACATCGAGTGTACCCTCAGCAAGTTTTCAGATGACACCAAGCTGAGTGGTACGGTTGAGACACCAGAAGGACGGGATGCCATCCAGAGGGACCTGGACAAGCTGGAGAGGTGGGCCTGTGTGAACCTCATGAGGTTCAACAAGGCCAAGTGCAAGGTCCTTCACCTGGGCTGGGGTAATCTCCGCTATCAATACAGGCTGGGGGATGAAAGGATCGAGAGCAGCCCTGCTGAGAGGGACTTGGGGGTACTGATAGACGAAAGGCTGGACATGAGCCGGCAATGTGCGCTGGCAGCCCAGAGGGCCAACCGTGTCCTGGGCTGCATCAGGAGAAGCGTGGCCAGCAGGTCGAAAGCGGTGATTCTGCCCCTCTACTCTGCTCTGGTGAGACCTCACCTGGAGTACTGCGTTCAGCTCTGGAGCCCTCAGCACACGAAGGACATGGAACTGTTGGAGCGGGTCCAAAGGAGGGCTACAGAAATGATCCAAGTTGCTGGAGAACCTCTCCTATGAGGACAGGCTAGGAGAGTTGGGCTTGTTCAGCCTGGAGAAGAGAAGGCTGCGGGGAGACCTGATTGCAGCCTTTCAGTACTTAAAGGGAGCCTATAGGAAAGATGGGGACAATCTTTTTAGTAGAGACAACAGTGACAGGATGAGGGGTAATGGTTTTAAACTAAAATGGAGTAGGTTTAGGCTGGATACAAGGAAGAAATTCTTTACAATGAGGGTGGTGAAACACTGGAACGGGTTGCCCAGAGAGGTAGTGGAGGCCCCATCCCTGGAAACATTCAAGACCAGGTTGGACAGGGCTCTGAGCAATCTGATCTAGTTAGCGGTGTCCCTGCTCGCTGCAGGGGGGTTGGACTAGATGACCTCTAGGGGTCCCTTCCGACCCAAAACTTTCTATGATTCTATGATTCTATGATTCAGTAAATGGCAGTTCAGAGATTTTCTTGATAGCATCTCTTCATGTGAAATGGGAAGAGATTCAGGAAGAGACATATCTGAGCTCTGGAAAAGCTGCTCAGTGAGTTTAGTGTGGTTTCCTAAACAAAGTTAAGAAATTATATGATTAGTAATCAAAATCACCTGGATGATGAAAATGTTTCTGTAGTGAAAACGATATGATTGGATGAAATATCGTGTCACACAACACTTCAGGTAAGATGATTCAGATGTCTAGAAAGGAGCATGGTGGTCACTGAAAATCAGTTACCAAATACAAATATTGTCAGTCTGTGTGGAAAAGCAACCTTTTATATTTTCTGGTAAGAAAATTCCTCAGTCTGCCATAGACATTATGGTAATGAGAGTGGCTTCTTGGGTCTGTTTGTTAGGACAGAGAAGGAAAAACCTGTTAGTTACCATCCTCAAAGCGTCACTGAATTTAGGAGAGGACCCCCTCTCCCCGGGGTGTATTATCTTACACAGCACATAATACAATATAATAATGGGTTATCTTACATAGCAGATAATACAATATAATAATGGGTTTATGAAATCACTAGGCAATGAATTAGTATAAGAATGCCAAATAAAGATAAATGGTTTTTGTGTGGACAAGGTCTTCATTTCATGAAAGAAGAATGATAAGCATGGAATAACTATGACAACTTTAAATTAACAGCAGTGAGAATAGAACGATTTTCACTAGCTTTCTGGTATCAACAGTATAAATATAACCACCTTCTTTCCAGAACAGTCATGTAGTACATGTTATAATACAATGCTTAATGATGTGGGGTAACCTATTCTGTGAAGTCCTTTTCAACATGAAGCAATCACCATGTTTTTAACTAGTCATATATTTCACATTCTAATAAACGTAAGAATCATCTGCAATTATGCTTAAAGCAGCTTAGAGTGTGTGCTTCTCCACCCCTGTGGCTGGGTTAACACCACACCCATGGAAAATATTACATTCTAATGATTCCAGAATTTGGTTTTACCCTGATGGGTCTCTGAAAGCCACGTTAAACTGACCAACAGTGATTTACAGCTAGTTTGTCTACTGGCTGGAAAATGTACAAGTGAACTATTTAAAACAGTAGCTGTTTTTCTCATTCATCTGTTTTGGATCAGACTAATCTTAGGTTTGGATGAACGATAACAAGAAGTTAATGTGTATGGTGTTCCCAAGTATTTACTAAGTATTACACAACTGCCTTGCTACAATGACATAAAACATTTCTGCTTGTTAACAGGAATTGTCTTTACTGCTTCTGAAGAGTAAATCACAAGAACACATTTAAAAATTTCTACTTAGTGACAGCCACTGCTTCAGAGAGCTTTGATGCCCTAGAAAGATGATTAATTAATGTTCAGAAAGGAATAGATACAATACTTTCCAAATTAATATTTCAAGAGACATTTGAAGCATGATTGTATGTGTGTTTATCTTTCTATAGGATCTCCATGGAAGAGACAAAGAGAAAATGCATTTTTGGTGTTTCCATGACTGATGTTTTACTGCAAGCAGAGAGGAACTCAAGAAAACATTATGAACAAATAATGCTTTACGAGATGGTGAAACTGCAAAATATTTGAAGACCCAAATCCCATGTGGGCTTAAAGGGAAACAAGCTTTCATCTGACTCTCCTGTGAAGCTCATTTGTTCAAGCTGTATTGTATAAGAGTTAATTCTTTTTCCCTTACATGTATACGAGGAGGAAAACTCCTGTATTCTTAGGAGGATACCAAGAAATTTCCTGAATCCTCCCTAACATGTCCCTACTTTCATCCAGTAAACTTTTTGAGTATAGTCATCACACCCGAGGGCCTACATTTACTTCCCTGAGATGAGATGACATGTGCTCCTTTTCAGACAAGAATTTTTGATTTTATGAAGTGAGTAGGCTGTTTGGACAAAAACGGTGACGCTATGTAAAACACAAACTGTGCTTTAAACTCCTACAGCCCTTTAGAGCCTAAGCTATTGTGCTCTGCTGTCTAGAGACATCTCAGAACAGTAAACTGAGGCTCCACAGGTATTTTTCTCATCTCCTGCCCTCCTATATTTCCTGAGGAAACTATATTGACGTTCAGGCAAGGTTTGGGCTTGCAGCTAATTCAAAAGTAGGTGCAAAACTAATGAAATTGGCTTCAAACGGTCATTTCTTGCAAGGCTCTAACCTAAGTAGTAAACATCATATGTAGTCCTTGCACAGATGGCACTGTCTTAGCTCTGAATTTGGGAAGACAAGTCCCATGCCTGAAGCAGAGCCAACAAATCACAGCTCTTGGTCATCAGCCCGATTCCCAAATTCCAAAGCGCAGCTGGACAACACATGATTTGCATGTTCACAATAGGAATTGCAAAACTGACTTGATGTGTGTCTATAATATACCTTAATTCCTTTTTGAACCTCGGCAGAGAGCTGTATTAAATCTCTGTATCTTTTAAGACTTTATAGTTTGAACGACTGTTGCCCCTCTTTGAGCACGCTTCAGAGCAAAATTTCAGATTGCAAATTTAAATTGAGCAGGAGGGGTTGAAACATGTCACCATTTAAGTCTGTTGGCAATGAAACAGTGCTAGGAGGTCTGTAAACAATTACAGGTGAGGTTGCCACCCCTCCACGCTCCTGTCATGGCCCCTGAGGCACCACTGGGCCTGATTGTCCCTGCCTGCTCCCCACCAGGGCTCCCATCATCCTGCCCGTGACCAGGACCCTGTGTCAGCCCCTCAGGGCCACCAGCTCCTACCCCAGTGATGCCACAGCAGGGCCGGTCTCCAGCCCTCCACAGCCCAACCCTGCCCGGCCATGGGCCCCATCGAGCCCAGCCCACCTGTGGGCCTATGTCCCAGCCCAGCCTCAGCCTGTCCCCAGCGAGGTGCCCGATGCCTGGGACTGGGGCAGCCCTCAGTGCTCCCTGCCCTGCCCATCCTGGGAGAGCCCTGCTGCCATCCCCAAAGGGAGCCATGGACCCTCCCTGCACCCTGGCAGTCTCCAGGTCTGGCCAGCAGCCAGGTTGAGCACGCATTCCCAACAGGCCCCCCCTCCCCAAAACCGCATAGGTAATACATACACATGGACCTTGGGCATGGACCACTGATCTGCGAGGGGCTGCGTCAGGAGCTCACATCTCTGAGGGGGTTATTGGTGTTTCCCTACCAGCTGTTGTGAGTGGAGGTGGCAATGTATGATCACATAACCTAGCATACAGTAAAGACTATCTTTCTGTTTTTCCTATTCTCAAAAAGTAGCACAATCAATAAGAGAAAGCAGACCAAACCATCACACACCTTGAAGTCAAAATTTCACAGATATTTTAGATGTTTTAAATTGAGCTGGCTTGCATAGAAAACGTCCCCAACGCTTCTTCTGCTTATCAGAAGTCCCTTTTATCTCCTTGCATAGTTATCCTTATACCCACTTTTACAGCATTCTGTGCAATGTGCCAGGTTGCTTATTAGGTATTGCAAAAAGATAAAGCTTTAATTTCCCTAAGTTTTAACTCTATCAAAAAAATTAGTTCATTTTATGTTGTTCAACTTGTTCGTTAGTATCATGACTATTTTTTATTTCATTATGGTTTCAGTATTAAGTAACAGGGGTTTTAATATTTGTTCCATTCCCTCTTCTTTCATGGCAATTAACAGTTATGTTCCAAGTTTTTGATATACCAAGGAAATCCATTAAAATTAGCAGGATCTTTACTCTCTGTTTGAGTACCTTTCCTCCAGGATGCATAAAACGTGACGTGATAGATCTACTTATATTTTACCTTACTCAGAAAAATTATGTTTAAGGAACAAGACTACAATGCACTTTGATTGAATATGGACGTGCTCCATGTCCATGTTCCACACTCTGTCCAGGGCAACCAACTTTAGGTGGCCCTGCTTGAGCAAGAGGGGTGAACAATATGACCTACAGAGATCCCCTCCAACCTCAACCATTCTGTGATTCTGCGATTCTTCCCACGCCTGTGTGGAAGGATTTCTTTGCCAGTAGGAAGATATCAAAAAAAATGTAGTTTAGTTTGCTAAATCATAAAGAGGATACATATTACTCGTATTATCCTCTAGGTATGATAGATCTAGAATACACCTACCATTCCATGCTGCTTGAGCGCCCTATGCCTCAAAGTCAGGAAACAAGTTTGTTGGGTTTGTCTGTGGTTTTATTCTCTTTGGGCTGTTCTCAGAGCAGGACAGATCTCATTAACTCCAGAGCGCTGTGAAGGCCATGGAAGTGATACAGTTCCAGCAGGTATGGAATACCACATAGCGTTGAAGAATGAATGATCAGAAACACAACAAGCAACAACTCACAAAAGAGCTTTGCCCTGCAAGATCTCCTCCCCCATGTGCCTGGTATCTGAGAACAGTTACAAGACAGATTTATGTGCGTTGGATCTAGCAACCTACTCCTCCGTAAAGGGTTATCATACTTCAGGACCAACTGTGTGTCTCTGTATACAATTATGGTTGTGAATGGTCTTTTCCTAGGTATAGCCTGAGTTTGGAACATAATTAAGGTTAAAGTAGTTAACACTAATGCTGGAAGCTGTGACAGCCAAATCTCTTGTTCATGGACACAGGAAGAGGAGATGGTCATAAAAAATGTTGTTTGTACTTGGCTACACTTTCTAATGCAACGTTCCTCTATTGTTTCAGTACAATAATCCACACATGCAATTCACATTACATTCTATACTGCTTTAAAAGTATCGATCTTTGACATGAAATCATCAGTGATCACTAACACTTGTTGGATGAACAGAAAAAGAGTTTAACATATTTTTAAACGGAGGGATGATCATGAACATTAGAAAGGGCCTAAACCTAGGTCTTGAAGAGGTTCAATTATTTTCACCACTTATGTAGGATGTTAGCAGAAAAAAATTGTTAGAAGAATGCTGGTTACTGAGTTTATGGTGGAATTTGCTAAGGAAATCCAAGTTTTCATTGTTAAAGTCCAGAAAAAAAATTAGAACTATGTTTCTTAGGTGAATCATATGTAAAATCTCAGCTTTAGTTTTCCTCAATTTTGCCATAAATAAGGCACAGGTAAATTTCTCATTATTTCCCAAATCTCATAGAAACAAAACAGGTTGAATATAGCCTAAAATAGCTACATACAGTAGAGGAGGTCTAGATATTTTATTGTATCTGGGCTAAAGTGTATTTTAGTTCTATGTAAAAATATGTATCTTTAAATATTGAAATTTATTTTTATAGGTAACACTATTTCATTTATTCACACTATTTATCTTCCAAGAAGATATGAAACACAATTTGCAACAGATGCTGAGAACACAGTGCCTTTTTTCACACTCAGGAATAAGGTCTTAGTAGATATAGTAATCAAATTAGTAACTCAGAAAGAAAAAAGATATTTTAACGTAGAAATTGGAGGTATTTGCATATCAGTCACATGTACACATAGCACAAATAAGTAACTATATATTCCAATAAGTAAAAGAGAATTTTCAAGAAAACTGTTAAACTTGTATCCCGTGTTCATTTAGTAGTCATGTTACACAAAAGTTCTTCATGTTTTTTTCACTTACTGTAGTATTGTAGTAAAAGCAAATAATAACTTCATGAAAAATCCTCTTTTATAGACACTCCTCTGTCAATAACTGCTATTAAAGGAATTAAGAAAATCTTTTTGAAATTATATGCAAAGTAGAATAGAAAAAATAACATTTCTAAAATGTAAAGCAATGTACAATTTGACAGAAGCTACATCAATATTAAAATATGGACTCGACAGGTTCAGGTCTAATGAAAAAACTTAAAAAGACCCTTCTCTCTAGAACAGGTTTTCTCTCTAAAACTTCCCAATTCATTTGATAAATCATCAGGATTATAGTCACTACCATAATACCCTGCATGATAAGCATAATATTTTACAACCAAACCTGAAGCTACAGTAAATCATGATCATGCACAATGACTGCAGCTTTTCCAGTTCCTGTGCCTTTAGAGTCTTAATGTGTCCCAGATTTAGTTGTTTTTATTGGCTTTTGGTGTTCAAGCACGTAACCAGCTCTGAACTTGAATGTCAAAATACAAAGAAAAGTGTATGGAGCCTCCTTACAATAATCTGGCACTGAAAATAGAGGAAAACCCTTCAAACATCAGTATTTTCCTTGTCAGGTCTCCTTAGATTTATACTGAACTGAAAAATAACAAGCTTTTGCCATATGCACTAGGCGACCCCTTCGTCCTTGGGGTGAAACTTGGTAAATATGGGGTAAAGTAAGATGGCAGTCAATAATTAAGCTGAAAAAACAGCTTACAACAAAAGACAGTGTACAGTGATCAAACATTGTCTGTTCTGCAGATAATTTTTTATCTTATAATGCAAAGTGTATATAAAATAATTTACTTTAATAGTGGTAACTTTTCAGCTGTCTTTCTAAGTAGACAACATCTTCAGTCCTATGTTGTACTAAAAGATTTTTCTCATTAACTTTTGCCTGTTATTTGTCGTAAGATTAATAGTATCATCTACGTATGTACCTCTACTACTTACATCAGGTGTTACAAACAGTCTTGAAGACAATGTAGATCTATAATTTTTCCAGAGATAATATCACCTAAACTTCACAAGTTTACAGCATTATCAATAAAAAGCTAAATATATATCAAACATATATCAATACATTTATATATACTTTTTAAAATAAACTATACATTTATAAATATATGTAATCTCCATGATTCCTTTTCTTGACTTTGAAAAGACTGTAATCTTCTGTCATATCCAAACAGCATCTAATTTCAGCTTTTAATCAAGACTAGTTAGTGAGTGTTAAATTTTAGAAGTGATAATAAGCTTTTTTTTCTGTATGTGAGAGATTGTTTAACTCTATATTAACAATTAAGAATCTCTTAAGGCATTTACTAGCATTTGCCTACCCAATAGATCCAGTACAGCTTGGTTTTCCTTTTTCTCTTAGATTTATGAGTCATGTATCATTTTATGCAAGAGATTCCTGCTGAACTTTTCAACCTTGCCCTGGATAAACTAAAAGTGTCAAATTTTTCTGGTCAGTGACTTTTTTAGTCAGGCTTTCAAAAACCTGAAGGTCTTTTCTAAATCTTGTCAAATTTAATACACTTTGTGACAAAAGTAATTAAAGCATCTCGGTAGTTTTCTCACTTTTTTCCAGAGATGCATGAAACTCATATTGATTCCCAATATCCCACTGAATTTACATCCAGGTTTTGTGGTGACTCTTATTCATATGCTGAAATGTTTTTTTCTGTACAATATTTACAACGGATATGTTTCACATACTTCTTTTATTTTGTCATATGCTGATCTGTACGTTTGAAATTGTGTGGTCATCCTCGCTCAGGGTGAAAGCTGAAGTCTGGCAGGTTCTGTAAGCTCCCATAGACCTCAGTGAAAAATAAACAATGATGATCTTGTACATTGAGGCCCTTAAAACTCTAATAATCTGAATCAGTCTGTAACAATTTCATAAACAAAGCAATAAAATGCTGGGTACAGTCATTCCCCTAACCCTGCTTGCCTTTGCCATGGCATTTAATGAAAGAAGAAAAAAATCAGTCCCAAATGACAAAAAGAGAGTCATTGGAGAAGATGTTTGACTACGAAACCAAAATTCATGGTTTCAGTCAGCTATCCAAGACAACAAGATCAGCTTCTGCCTTTGGCTTTTAAAACAAAAGCTCAAGCATACAAATCCACAGGTCAGCGGAAATGATTACCATAAACAAATCTGGACAAACGTCCCACCATTTGGAAGCCTATGCAAACGGACATTTTCATCATCTGGGTTCCACTAATCCACACAAAACTACGCACATTGTAAAACAGGCATAAACAACATCTCTTCTTTGATTATCCAATCAAAAGAAAATGAATGTTTTGTGTAAAACCAAATGCAAATTTGATTCCTGACTTCCATTTCTGGGGGGACGAGGGGGAGGGAGGAGGCAGAATAAGAAAACAGAGTTATCTCTCAAAAATGTCTGCAGATTTTAAAGAGAATAGACTAGAGTCATCCAGCAGCAGAATAATTTTATTTAAAAGGTTGATTGACAACCTGGGCAAGTCTTCAACCCTGTGTGACAGAGCCCAGCTGTTATGTGAGGTTGCTTCTTCCCCGCGCAGAGCTGCAGCAGCAGCAGCCTCTGATCCCCTGCCACATCACAGCTTTAAGTGGCTGCTTTCCACACCAACGGCACTGATACTTCGCTGGCTGCACATCTACTCCGAGCCTTTGCACTTACAGTACCTGGCACCAGTCCCTGCTTCTCCTTCCCTGGGTTTTTTCCAGCAGTGCTTTTCCTGGTCATATTAGAGCTCTCCATCAGATCCTCGCTTAGCAATATGTTTTTTACTTCTAAGATATTTTTTTTTCACTCGTACGTTTACTGCCTCCTGCCTTATCATTGGACTAACTACAGACAAGACACTTTCTGTGAAGCAAAATCCCATAGAATTTTAATACAGAATGAACAAGGTTAAAGGCTCCAGCTGAAAAAAGTCAAATAGTATTTAATAAAGAATACCTTTAAACACAACATTAGACAGTTGTAGCAAGGAAAAAATTGTAATGGGTAGTCCCCAGAAAAAAAAGCTGGTTTTTTTTTCTAATGTACTGTCTATAACTTTCCTTTAAGTATTTTCTTAGGAACTCCTAATGCACAGAACATTTAGGTAGCACAGGTTCAATGAAAACAAATCTGCCTATCCATGAGTTTTAGGGTTCAAGCGTTTTATGGAGCCAGTAGAAGTCAAATTTCTCAGTATGATTTTACATCAGAGAAAGTCTGGTTTAATTTCCAGATCCTGGGAATTATTGACAATTAGGTCTTTCAGTGTCTGTAGAGCTACTTCGATGCAAATATTATATTACAATTCTCATTTTAAATCACTTTAACACATGTGTATTTTAAGTCCATTTGTGCAGGCTTTCAAAGATCACTGCTGCCTGTCTTTAATGAGCAAGAGGGTGCCTCCTGAAGCCACCTGTGCTGTGTGACAGCCTGTGCCCACTGTCAGAGAAAAGCTCTCCCAAGCTGAAGTCACACTTAAACCAGGGACTGCACGTTGCACCTTTAGCCTGTTTTTTAGACAGTAGTTAGAAGTATTTATCTTTTTTGCTTTATTCAGATGGGGAAAACCACAGCTCAGACATTAATATTCCCTCTGATATCTGTGTAGTCAAAAGGGAGAGAGGTAAGCACGGAAGTACTCCATAAATATTGGCCTGGCAGGTAGAGAGTGGCCTACAGCTCCGCACTAGCCTGAGGAATAAACCGCAGGCACCATCCAGACAATTCTAGTGCTTGCTTGAAGGCATATGGAGACTTTTAAGGCCTGGTTTAACATTCCTCTTAGTACAAAAGCAACAGATCCCAGTTGCTTTCAAAAAAACTCATGAAAAAGAGTATCCAGAAGTCAGCAGGAATCTTTCCAAAGAGTTGCAGGGGAATTTTTGAATAGGGCCTAGGTGTGCAGTAGGATTGAAAGCCTTCTTTCTCTTTCCAGCTAGGTATTCTCTCTGTCTTTCTGCATGTTGTTTGCCTGCTACATTCTGCTATCTTTTATGCAATGTTAGGAGATGCATTTCATGTTGCCTTCATTTGCCCCTTATCTCTGACTTTCAGATGCAGGCAAATGCTATTTCTAGTGCTTTTCAGCACAGAACTTCATCCAAAGATACGCTGCCAGTCTCACCTTCTTACAATTCAGATGAACAATCTCTCTGTCAATGTGTGGAATCACTTAAGAAAATTACAGAAACCAGCAGTCATCTTCTGAATGTTCAAAATAGCAATGCTTTAAAAGTTGATTTTCTTTGACAGTGTGAGTCTAAGGATAACGCCTGTATTCAGTGGGGTACAGTTGCACAGGGACTGTGAGTAGGTGCAATCCCAATTTTATAATATCATGGAAGGAAACAACATAACCGAGAGATTCTACCCAGACTTTGGCTACTTGCAGTTCTGTTGTACTTACTGACAAATATGTAGCTACTTTTGGCTATACTACAGAAGACACCAGAATAAGAACTGTTGGATTGAGCTTTTATGCGTATTTAACATATAGCCATATGCTTCTATGGCCATATTATCTCCTCCCAGAATCATGGCTAAAGGACAAGGTGAATAAATATCTGCAGATAAACAGACAGTTCTCCTTCCACACACTGATCCACCAACATAGAGAGTACAGATGCTCCCCACTGGAAGTCATAATTAGCACTGTATCACTTGAAATTCCTCATCTGCACTACCATTGTTTTTAGTATCTATCTAGGTATACAAAGATTGCGAGCTCAGAATAAAAAATAAAACTATCCTCTATATGACCTTGTCATGGTTTAACCCAGCAGCTGGCAACTAAGCACTAGACAGCTGCTCGCTCACCCTTCCTCTCCCCGCCCTAGCAGGAAGAGGAGGAGAAATGGACAAAAGGTAATACTTGTGGGTTGTGATAAAGACAGTTGAATAAGACAACAAACTAAATACTAATAATAAGAAAGATATATAATAATAATAATGGATATGCAAAACAAGTTATATACAATACAATTTTCTCACCACCTGACAACCAGTTCACAGACAGTCCCCAAGCATCAATTGTGGAACCCAGAACATGCGGCTTTTGCAAATTTCACAAAATTCACAAAAATTGCTGAAATGGAAAAGTTTAAACTCCCAGAAAAGTGCAAACTCCTGGACAAGAAAGGCTTTGAACCCACAGAAAACAGATTAAAATAGGATTTCCAGCCCCTAGACAACCCTTATTGATAAACTGAGCATGATGTCTATGGTGTGGAATATTTCCATTAGCTACCTTGGGCTAGTTGCCTGGCTGTGCTCCCTCCCAGCTCCTGCACACCTGCTCAGTAGCTGAATATGGGAAAGTGAAGAAAGTCCTTGATTTCTCAGCAACAGCTAAAAACACCAGTGTTATCAACATTCTTCTTAAGCTAAATCCAAAATACAGCAGCTACTCAGAAGAAAATTAACTCTCTCTGATCTGAAACCACGAGACACCACATGTCCCATTAAGCAGTCAACTGCGATTCCAATGTATCTTGAAAAAGTGACCGGTCCTGTAATTTTCACAGGTTTTATTTTTGTTCCTGAAGGTATGTTTAACCTGTCACAGCCTGATATCATATTTACTGCCATCTCTAAAACTAAGGTGCTTCGTAAATACTTTGCTCCCTGGAAATTTGCTTTGAAGATTCTTAAAACTGTATGTAAACTCCTCTTTTGAGGAGTAAGACTGGAGATGGCTTAGAGAAGCTTTTCTGCTGACTGTATGGCCAATATAGTCTTTGGATGCAGTGGAAGAGACTGCTTGAAAAGGTTATTTTAATTACAACAGCATGCACTGAAAGGTTCTGAGTTCAAGACGTCAATTAACCACAGAATAGGCTGAGACCAAACTGTTTTAGTTAGCTGCTGTGTGAGACACAAGGACATTGCAAGATGTGCCTCTTGAATTAGGCATTTCACCATACAACAGTTTTCGTCAGTCATCATGTTTTAGCATTTGCACTGTGCAGTGCCAAACGCTACGGCCGAAACTCATGTACCTCTGTGCTAAGATCTTTACAAATATGTGAAATTTCTTTCTTTTTCTTTTTTTGTTTTCCCCAAGTAGCTCCAAATTAGTTGTTCCTATGCTGGAATGATTTTCTTCTGAATACATTTCTCTCTAGACTTGTGAATGAGACTATGCAGAATTCAATGAAGAAACATATTTGAATAAGAGATGCGATAGGCCTAGGTAGGAAAAAATGTGTCTTAGTTAAATGTGTCAATTTATATATGCATAGATGTGCTCTTACTTCTTTTACTGTTTGGTTATAGTAAACAAGAAAAGAGTCAACTCTTTCCAGTCATTGTTGTGTTCTCACAAAATGGTTAGGCGTTAAGATGCTAAGTGCTAAAATCCATCAGAAAGGTCAATCGAATGTAAGAGAAACACTTGTAAGAACGAAAACTTAGAGAGATATATGCTGTATATTGAATCTTGTATTTATAATGTGGATTTTTTACTCCTTTAACTTATTGTCTAGCGAAATAACAGCTAAAATGGCCAAACGTAATATTCTAAAGTTAGGCAGAAAATATTGCTTTGTTTTCAAATACACTACACATTTATCATTTTTATAATGCAAGTCAGAACTAAACAGTAATGTAAATATTGATGTTGTGAATCGTTCCCAAGATGTCCATTCACTCTACACAATACGGGATGTCAGTTTAAATGAAACAAAACAAAACATAACAAAGCAAAGCAAAGCAAAACAAAACAAAACAAAACAAAACAAAACAAGAGGGGTTTACGTCTGGTGTGTTGGTATGTTTGTTTTAAGGGGCTACCATAAGTAGCTGTCAGTGGCATTTACATTCTTTTCTCATTTAGTCAAGTCTGTTTGTCATGAGAATGCCAGAATACTCTGCATTAGCCGAAGTGTTGAGCAATGCACACTTCACACAAAAATGTTATACCATATTTGAGCAAATTCAGCATCTTTTAGAAATATCTTAGAAAAACATGTGGAATTGTTTAAGGTTTGTTTCCCCCAACAGATTTTAATATTTTGCCTGAGTTTTTTTTACTTATTTCTTCAAATAAAGAAAATCTTTTCAAATAAATTAGAACTTTGTTTTTATTAAAAAGTAAGGTAAAACATGTCTGAATGATTATTATTTTTTCCTATTCATTCAGCATTCAGTCTTAAGCCCACGCTGTCTGAGCAACCAATTGTCCCTCCAAGGCAGCTGGGATTGACTAGGTTACTTTTGCTCCCTGTCCCAAACTTCCATCTGGATCTGGGTGTTCTTGGTTCTGGGTCTCCTTGTGAGGAATTCCCACCCCGAGGCAAATTCACCAGACTCATGGAAGCAGGATACCTCCTTTCAAAGGCTAAGGAGTCTATTTCCCCCCCTTTCAAATACAGTCTCACACTTGTGTGGTTTCTCTGCTCACAAGTAGGGTGCTTTGCTCATGCACTGCTTCAATTTTTTCATTTTTTATTTTTAGTAGGATATCTTTCTGCAGTGTTTGATCATTCCCCTGCACACAGTTGTGGCTTAGCTTAATCAACTTATTTATCTCAAAGTAGAAAACCTTTATGAGGATACAGAGATGTTAATCCTGCATTAAAACACTGTAAGAACATTTGTGTACAGAAGTCCCTGGCTGCATTTCTTAGTGGAACCATCATGTTGCATTTTCTTTTGTAAGCTCGTACACATCATTTGATCGATAAGGGAAAAGGCAGAAACAGACTTTAGCACATACACATTCAGCAGAGTAGGGGAATGGCAGAAGCAAAAATCTGTGGAAAAGACTCTGATAACCCCCCAGTGTCAATTAATCCCTGCCTCCAGCCCTGCTGATGCTGCTTTCATGCGGGTCTTCCCAGCACACGCTTCTTCCATGCCCATAACTGGCTCCCCCCTGGAACGCCCTTCTTCTCATACACACTCCGAATTCAGACACCATGTGGACCCTAAAGCAGGAAGGAATTACAGTTCCGTCCATTTGTTTAACACACAGCTGCCAAAGTTCTGCAAACAACTATCCCGTTAGTATATAAGTATTTACATGGTCATCATTTTTATATAATGCTTTTCATCTCCAGCTTTTGATTTTTAGATTTGAAGATTCAGCGTCATCCATCATCATATTGCTGACAAATGGTATTAACATTTTTTCTGCAAAAGAAGTACAAAGCATACAAAGAACAATTGTTATCCTGTAACCTGACCTAAATACTGCATAGGTCTTTCTGCAAAAGAAACATTCCATTCATTTCTAGGTATAAGGGAAGGAAAGTTTCAACTGAAAATGTAACCTCATCCGCTGAAGTGATGTTTCTTCTTGTTTTCTTCATCTGACAGCTCTCTTCTCGATTTCGTAAATCTTCTTCATTTTTTGTAATGTGAAAAATAATTTAGAGAAGTAAGAGGCAGAAGAACATTTAAAATAATGAGATTTATTTATTCTTATTTTTTTGCTATCAGTGTTGTTACTGAAATCAAAACAGACTTTTATTTAGCACTTTTTTTTCCTCTGATGTAAGAAGTATTCTACATTAGGGTTTAATTTTTTTAAATCTGTTACATCATTACAGGCCGTGCTATGCTTTTCCTGTCATTTCTGTTTGGCTATGGCTTGAATTCTAAGGCTGGGTTTGTGGTATTCATAATGCATTATATATTGATTACATACGTGATATGCAGAATGCATATCACATTGTTTCCTTGTGCTTGTCTGACATCAATATTGCACTCGACGTCAGAACTTGGAAAGGATTCGTAATACCTACAATCCTACAATGACACTATAGGATTTGAAATTCCAGAAAGAGAGTCATAGTGCTTTCTGCACTTTCTTGAACTCAGTGACTTCTCCCAATTTCAGAACCAGTGATTTTGGCTGACATTGGTTAGAGAGCAGACCTGAGGAAAGATTTTACAGCATTTACTGCTTACACTTGAGCATCCAGGATTTTAAATCCATGCAAAGTCAAGTTTACTAGGATGTGCTGGGAGAAATCTGTGCAAGCCCCTTTCTGTGTTGTATTCTGGACCCAAAGTTAAGTTCATTATGCAAACATGAACCAGGCCAGTGGAAGGTTTTGGCAGTGCTATGCAAGCAAAAGACGCATGTGGTTACCATGCAGCAAGAATGTGTCTTTCAGTAAATGTCTAACTCTTTGCAATGTTTGGCAAAAAATTATTACCATCTGTTGAAGAAGAAACTTCCTCAGACACATAGGCCAGCTACAATCCAAACCAGATTTTGTTCAGACGGGCATGTGCGTTACAGAGCCAGTTGTTCCTAGCAGCAAAACCTGCAGCCACGGTAGACCGCAGATTGCCTCTTTTGTGAAGCGTCCTAGGGTAGCGGGTATAGCCAGAGGACTTGCTGTACCAACACCCAGAATCACAGGGTCCCTGGGAAGCCACAAGGCTGGTTTGTGGTCCTCAAAACAACTGGAAACATTTCTTGCTATTGCATCCATATCACCTGCGAGGAGCTTGTACCAGAGACCAGGCAACCTGGCCCTTGTGTCCAGGGAGTGAGGGAGCACCTCCACTTGGTCCTGGCACATATGGCCCTGTCTCCTTTTCACCCTAAACTCTCACAAACTGTAGCAGCTCAAAAACCAGCCATCACTACCTTGGATATTTGGTTACTGGAATGATTATGACTTAGTATCTCCAAAAGACATGGAAAGAATGAGTAGATATATTGCATTACAGAGTCAGAGGATGAGTCAGTACTTTGGCAGTCATTAGGAAGTTCCTCAACACAAAAAGAACTTGCAACTGCGACTATAACTCCCAGCATGTAATAGATTGGCTAACTGAGTCTTTGGTGCTTACCTCATATCTAACTGCCATTCATTATCCTTTATTGCCTCTGTGAACTGGGGCTTGAGATCATACGGAGGACAAAACTGAGCCTTGTCCCACCACAAGGAAAGCAGAGAGGCATTGCACTTCCACGCTATTCAAATAAGAAGACAGATGGTCAATACCACAGCATCAAGAACTGGGAACTGAGCCAATAAAGGCTCCCTGAGAAGATCAGGGAGCAAGTAGACATCCCTTATACTGTCTCATTGTGGAACTGACAGGCACATCAGTTCCCCTGTAAACCATGCAAACTCTTGCCACTAAAGACAGATGCCATGATGCATGTACAAGCTGGTAATACAGATCTTCTATACGCACTCTCTCACTCCAGTCTACTGAGCACAAAGGACTTGCTCCATAAGGGCCTGATGCATACCAAAACTGCTTATTTTCTCATCAAAACATATTCAACTTGTGACTTACTGTTGTGACACATCCAACAAGAGTACAGATTGCAGTAGTAACTGGTAGCACAGTATCAGTAAGGAGAGGAGTTGTAAGAAAAATGATCTAAGAAATAGTAAATCTTAAAAACAGCTAATTCCTCGACTTTCAATGTTGACAATCATTCTGGTTTTAACCCTAACTCCAAATTTTCTTTGTGGGTTTGACTCTCGCAACTATATGTACCTACTGTATATTTATTTCTATAACAAAGTTGTATCACAGCTTGGCATAGTTTACAGCCCTCAGTTCAAAACCAATTCAGAAGTCAAATACTATAGATGAGCACAAAGTGAACTAGTAAAAAGAGTAAAAATAAAATTTAATTTATATAATTTTAATTTTTTTGTGTTCCTTATTTAATGATGTTGTAAACAGCTTGATTTCTAAAATTCCTTTTGATCTAAAAGCATTCTTTTAGTACAGATTATTTTGGAAGGGAGATTTTTAACTTGCAAAAAAATATATATGATGTTAGGAATTTGAAAAAAAAAAATTATAAGAACGGTTTATGTTTAGACAATTTTGAGATATTTCTTTCAGCTTTTTTTAATGTGTGTACACTTTTTTTGAAAAATTATGACTGTCTTTAATTGTTTCTGATTCTGTGGGAGGAAGGCAATAACCCCAAATGTTCTGTAATAGTCAGTAGGGAGTGATGGGCACATACAGAATATTATTTGCCACTTCACAGAATGAATGCCTAAAATATGCCTCCTGAACTTCATTTGCCTCTTCTTTTGCCTCTCAGTGTGGTTGTATGCAGAATGTAGTCTAAGTCTAGCTACTGAAAGGTAGATTCGACTGCAATATTAAGCACGCCTTCACATCTGTTCCATGGATGCCAGAGTAAGCTAACTTTGACAAAAACAACTGCATCAAATGCCTTTCTAAACAATAATCTCCATTAGAAATGCTCAGTGCTGTTATCTCCACAGTCTAAGTAATGGTGCTGTGAGAGGGAAAATATTTATACGATTAATGCCAGAGTGTCTCATTTTTAAAAGAAATCTGACAATCACTGGAGAAAAACCTCAGACTCCAAACAATATTTTCCAATTTGGGAACTTAACCTGGGCAACTAGTTAGCTAGTTTGCCTTATAAAGAATAATGCCTTGACCAGAAGTGCGGAATAACTGCCGTACTGATTGTAGCCAGGTTTAGCCTTGGCTTCTTCGGAAAATATAGAATTGTTTGAAGTAAACTGTCATTTTCAGTTGTGAGATCTATCTTACACACAAAGTGAACTTGTCTATCATTGAAATAACTTTTCTGAGATGTTATATGGCTGGTGTGGAAAATAAGCTGCAAATATCACATTTCTTTCGAACTACGACACAAGGGAACTTATATTGATTTTTGTCATATACTTAGACTATTTATTGTATTACTATATATTATTATATTGTCTAGAACTTCCTTTTTACTGAAGTAATAATGTTACTGAAATGAATGCAATTCCCTAAAATTACATTCCTTCGGCTTCCATTCAAGGTAGTTTTCACAGCAAAGAAGACACTGGGTAATTCAGACACTATGTAAATTACTGAGTAATAAATTCAGGCAGTGCATTTCTTATACATCACAGCACATTTCTTCTCCTTCTTCACTTTTTTTAAGGTTATGTGATCTTTTTGCCTGCTTCAGTAAGCTTAAAATCAATTCTACAGCCATGACAAACTTGGCTATAAAATTAATGGTAGCTGACTGCATGCAGAGCCCCGTTCATTCAAGCCCTAACCAAGGCAATGCTCAGGACAGAACTTAATAGGTAGCTGCTGGAATTCAACTGTTCATTTTGGGTCTGATTTTGAAATTTACCTCCTTGGAAATGCTGAGCTCTCCCAAGGCTTCAGTCATGGCTTTTAATTCCTGTCAAGTGACTCCCAGTTGCTTTCTTAGTTAGGCCAAATAATTGAAGGTACTCAAAGTTTTCTATGAGGGGCCATTCCTATTTGGGATAAATGCAAAGACACCGACTCACTTCAGGAATGAGAATCTATTTTAGTAGGGGGGGGTTGTTTGTTTTTTGTTTGTTTTTTTCTCCCAATAAATCTCTCTCAGATATTTCAGGAAACTATTGCTACAATTTGGATAATTTCAGGCTAAAAAAAAAAAAAAGCACTTAAAGCTGTCAGACTAAATGATTTATAAATTAACAAAAAATCTGATTTCTCCACATCAAAAAGAAGCAAGCAACAAAGGACAATCCAGAAGTATCGGGTCAAAAAGAGCAGGCCTTCTTAGCACAGCTTTGGTGAATCTATCAGACCAGTAAGGTCATAGATTAGTGACTATTGCTGAGAGAAAATCCTGGCTCCTGTACCAAAAGCCCTGACAGCACAGAAAAGGATCTGAGCACTAAGAGGCCTTGTTTGCATTGCCTTCTTGTAACAGTCTGTCTTCTATTAATTTTATCTCAGAAGTGGTTAAAGTTATGCTTTTAGTATATTTAACTGACACATTTTGAATACTGTCTCTAAATGTTTTTTAGCAATACTTTGAAAGATGGAATCTTGGAAGAACATTTCAGTTGAATGATGATAGCACTTTGAGAAGTGACCTCTCCTCTTTGGGCTATTCTCACCTGTTTTATCTGGCTGTGGCAGTACAGTTAGTGCCAGAGAATTTCCACAGATATCTTTAAATCAGACAATTATAAATGAAAAATTGAAGAAGGAAAACTTCAGTTAATTATGTTGCAGAGCTACAAATATTAAATGTTATTTCTTTCATTTGTTTTTTTTGTTTTTCTGTATGAGATTAGAAAAATGTTTTGACCTGGAAATTTAGGAGGAAATATACTGCACTGCTGAGACATACCAACAATACTTTCTGTAAATATTGCTTCATACCTCCTCAGTATTCAACAAAAGATAAAATGCATTAGTACAAATAGTCTTATCCCACATGACCTTGCAACCCATATCTAAATCAAAGCTCATTCAGAACTGAGTCCTAATCCTTTTGATTTACAGTCACAGATCCTTCCTGTATTTTCTGACACAAAGCTGAGGGTTGTAAAAAATGTAGACCTATTTTACCTCTTTCTGTGGGAGTAGAAATTCATAGTTTCTCTTCACACTATTGAAACAAGGGATAAACTGAAGTTAAATATTCTAATTCTCTAGACTGAGCAGATTTATTGTTTTAAAATATGAATATTCTGTTCTGTAAAATAGTAATAGCTATTTTCAGATACTTGTACATGACAAAATATAAGTAGACCAAGGTTCATGTGTAAGAAGAGGTTATACATAGTTTACTTTCCATTTTATACAAATTTCAAATTAGTAACAATTTCAGGATTATCTTTAAAAAAGAACTAATTTGTATTCTAGAAACAACTGTACAAAGGAACCGCAGGGGAAAAACGGTCTTCTGACTCTGTCTTTTTGAATTCAGAAGCTCCATGAACCAGACAATTGAATTCAGTTGCGGCTGTACGTGAGTCTGAATATGGCAGAGATGACGCACTGGGGCTTGCAAATGAGCAGGGTAAAGATCAGAGACACCATGTCTTCACCATTCCTCTCAATCAAGCTATTTAAGAGGATTAAAAAGAGGTCCAAAGGAGAGCCTGTACTTGTTACCTTCCAAGTAAACATCACACCTTATTACCCTGTTTGAACTGGAGGATCTAGGATGGTTTCCCATGTCCCACATCCCATTCCGCCTGCAACCACTGTCAAACTCCCTACTGCACGCTACACCCACCATGCCGTGACAAACAAACTGAGGCCATGGGCCTTAGGGAACTGCAGAAAACCATGGAATGTCCCTGGCTTGAATGATCAGGGGATCCATAGTTTGAAGAGCACTGTAAGCATGCAGCAGCTATGCAGTTCACGTATCATATGGGAAACAAATACATAAAGAAAAAGAGTAGCTAGGAAGGACGAAGAGGTTAAATGTTCTGTATTCCACAAGGAACTCCTCACAAATAGTTGCGCACAAATGCACACTTAACGATCAATTTCAACAGCAAATCAGAATGCTTCAGTACAATTGGCCTAAATTTAGATACTTTTACATTAAGCCTATCTACCTGCAAGTATCTAGTAAAAAAGTCTGACAAACTTCCTTAAAAGTCACTCTCATAATTCAGATGTGGTCACTTCATGTTAATAACAGAAGTTTGCACAGATACTGCCACAGGTACAGGTAGATACTAATCAATCTTTTGTGTTACTTTATTGAGACATTGGACTGGGTGCCTTTGCAGTACTGCCTCAAACATGCTACCATTTCCGACTATCTCAACATCCCTGTTTATCTCAAGCTACACCATAACTAATCTGTGAGACAGTAGATACTCACAAAGCAGGAGGAAAGCAATAAGTTAATTAGGAAAGATGTATATTAGTGCAAGAGTGACACTGGATATCACATTACAAATATCATATCACTTCTTGAGAACTCATTTTACCAATCTCAAAGTCAGACACCGACTGGAGAACCATCTTTACAAGAACAGCACAAAGAAGGGTTGTCATGGACCACAGGGCCAGCAGAGTCACTGACCTGCCTGAAGGATAATTCTGGTGGATTTTTATCCCCCAGGATCTGTGGAGTTCCCAGAAGGAAAAGGCCTATAGTGTGTGCTATAGATTATAGACTTAAAGGTACAGGGCTTTTATCATGTAAACCTTGAAAAAAACATTTCCCTGTTTTGATCATCCTTACATGTTTACTTTCAGGTCATCCTTATACATGCTGTATATGTTTGCTGTGGACATCAGCCAAGCTCAGTTCTCATGAAGACTGATTTTGTTCTCCTAGTCGCTACTCTAGGCTCATAACACAGGCCTTATCCAGATAGGCATTAATGTAAAATCTTCGAAAAGTACAGCTGATCTCTCTTTCTGAACAGAAAATAATAGTTTTCAGTAGCTAGCCCTTGGTTAAAACAAAAGGAGAAACAACAACTGAGACATCTTACTTTATTGAATAACGCTAAAATGTCCTTTCCAGAGACAAGTACAAGTGTCAGAAAGTCAGAAGTACAAAAAAAAGTTCTGTTATGTCCACTTAATTCTTCTGTGGATTGGTTCTCTATACTTAGTAAGTCTTTAAAGTGTACTAGACTCTCTCTGTATGGTTTCCATACACCAATTATGTCTTGTTCTTGAAATAATTTTTCTCCAGACAGCCTAAATTTTTCTTTCCTGTTGTTGTTCATAGCCACACATAATTTAAGAAAACATCCTTAAACACTTTTCATTTACCATGTCTGTCTCAATTGTCTGTGCTTTAACAAAGTTAAGTTTTATCCAACCATTTTAAACTTTTGTCATGAATGCAATATTAATTTTGTGATCCTTCCATGAACTGCATCCAGTTTGCTAATGTGTTTCCAGTAGTGAGATGCTGGGAGTTGTGGAGCATTCTAGATGAAACCTACTTGTTATATGAAGCTGCAGTTCCATCTTCCTGCACTGCGATATGATTGTTCTTAATGTCTTCAGACAAAACGTTGTTGGTCTTGTTTGCTGCCACATTCCATTGACAGCTAACCCTTATAGCTAGCCTTTCATGCTGTCATTTCTTTTTGGCAGCTCTGTGTTACAAGTCACTGGCTATCCATGCTTTGCGGTAGTTTCACCAAATATCTTATTTATGTGTTTCCAAGTAGAATGAACTCTCTTCTGCTCATATTTTTAATGTTTTTGTCATAAAGTAGTATATTATCTGTGTCCAAACGTTTTGGGCTTCTCTCTGCTTATAGCTGTCTACTAAATTTAAATCGAGCCAAAGGGAATGCTGCATAACTTTGAAATACTTAGTCTTAAAGAAATACAAACATGTTACTGCATTCTTTTTCTCCATCTTTGCAAGCTTTATGTCACTAGGCTCTTTTTTTCATTCTGATTGATCTTTGATAGAACTTAAAATACTTATAAAGCATGATTTTCCCAATTAACCTATTTCTTGATCTTTATTATCTTATTTTCATTTTTAGTTTTTATTTACCCAGAGTTATATATTTTTTCTGTTGAGTACTTATTTACACATTTCTAAATGGGTATATTAAAACATACCCTATTTATACAGCAAAGCAATAGAATTGCCTTCATCATTCAATTTTGTGTCAAATTTCAGAGGTATATAAATCAGGTTGTATTTGATGTCATCTTCAAGTGTTTTCCCAACATGGGTATTTTATTCCATATCTACTACTTCAAAGGAGGCATGTCTGGAAATCATAACATCCCTGTTTAGTGAGCCAAGTGTAGAAAATACATGCACCAAGAAAATATGTTTCCTTTCGGTTTCTATGTCTCTTATTGTGGAGAAATTCTATGTCTTCCATGCAGAGAGAAAAAAAATAAGAACATCTGTTTCTGCTGGGGTCTGTTTTGGATGACTACCACATAGAACAAGATTTTAGAGTGCTGGAGACCAAATCTAAACTTATTAGGTACACTCTTAGTACTGTTTTAGCCTAGTTTATAATGAAGAACAAATCTACTTTAATGTCTGTAACTTGATTTTTTTCTTTTAATATAGATGAAATTTGAAAAATAAAATGTTTTTCCTTTATAGAAATAGAATTGAAGGAAAAGAGATCATCCAGCATGTTAACCCTTACTGCTTTCCTTCTTAAGGAATCGTGTGCACTATCTGGACACACTTGAAGCCTGCCTGTCCATTCCAAACTTGTTACTTGTATTCCAAGAATAAAATTAAAGTAATATACCACCTGATTTATTTGTCAGAAAACAAAATATTACACAGATAAAACATTTTTACCTCTTAAAAGAATATAAGGTCTGCCAATAATGTTTCGGAAATATGTTTGTCGGTGGGTATCAGAATAATAAAGGTCTAAGAAAGGAATTGAAAGGAAGGGTCATGCAAATCTTGCAGCTGTGAGTAGTATCTCCAGAAAAGACCAGTCTTTGTGGCATCCTTGATGTTTGCTCCAGCGCGAGTGGACCACAACCCCCAGAGGTCTCTCTGCCTCACACCTTTCACTCCACTGGCTTTCCTTCAACAACTTCTTAAAAATTTGCATTTGGTTGTAATTTTTTTTATTTCCAAGAACACTACCACCACTTCTTGGAACTGTTCTGATTCATTTACTACACTGGTGTACAGCAGTCATTTCAGGAAGGGAGATATTTAGTTTGGAAGTTTGAAAATGCCAAAGTCTTACATACTCTTTCAGTGTTTTCAACCCAAATGCGTAGAATTCTCCTAAAATTAGCTGTTCTCATAAGAAACGTGCTTTATTTCTTTGGTCCTAATCTCATGAAACCATGCGTGAAACTATGTTTAAATTTTCAGAGGGCTCCCTTCCAATTACAACTCTACCCCAAATGAGAAGAAAAGTGTGTATTATTTTCAGTTGAGATTTTAACATCTGCACAGCTCAGGCGCTCTCATACAGGAAGGAATTTGGATGAAAATTGTCAGGTTGGGCCAATTTGTAATCAAAGTTTTCCTTGCATCTGGCTTACATACGCTTATCTCTGAGTACTTTAATTCCGGGTAGTGAATTACCATGACAAAAATTTTCAAGGTGGATTTCCACCTGTTTTCTTGTTTGAACCGCAGACTGGCTTATGTTGACTCAGTTTGAATTCTGTTCACAAACTTGAGCAAATATGGGCCAAGTCTTACGTTTGTAACAAAATAAGCTTACATCTGAACTTCATCTATACCCACATTTCACTGGAAACACTTCACATGGGTTTTCTCACAATACGTAACGGAAATTTAATTTGTTATTTTAAATTATTAATTTTACACTTCTTGAATTCTGCCCGAATGCCTCATGCTCTGCTCTCATGAAATCAGATGACTTGAATTACATACGTCATCTTTAAGACTGGCAAGTCATAAAAACAGACACCTCAGAAAATTAACTTTTATATGAATATTTTATAGAACTGCCCATCTGTGTTGCACTGTTTTCAACAGAGAATTGAATACTCCAAGTAGATATTAACCAGGTGTAAATTCACAGACTGGGTGGAGATGCACCTCCACACCAGAGGATAATCCTGTCAACTTCCAAAGACTAGAGCCCCCCTGAATTGTGACTGGGGTTAGGTGAAGCTCATGCTGCTTTCCCAATACACGAGGTTGCTTCTCTACCACTGCCCCCAATGTTTGTTGCAGGAGGTCAAGGTTAGCTCCTGTTCTGCACTCCTTTACTACCACGAGTGAGGGTTGCAGGACAGTACCTGTTGCCTACCCCTCTGCGCTTATCCCAGCCTCTGGCCTTGTGGAGCTCATCTTATTTCCACCACACAGGCCTCTCCTGCACAACACTTCAGCCTCTCCTCAGGCATGTCTCACACTTCTCGCTTTGTAAACCTGGTAAGAATTTCTACTTTTCCATCTTCTAAAATCCCCAGGTAAGTAATTTTCCGGCCCATGAATTTTTGAGTTTTATTTATAATGTGCCTCAGTTCTGTAAGAACTTTCACAGAAAACAAGTTACTTGGGCTTTTTATTTCGTATTGCCTACCCAAACACTAAAGCAGGCACTGTAATTCCGAAATAATTTTGTAGATCTCCAGAATATAAACTTCCAGTTTGTCACTTTTATTCTTTGGATTTACAAAATAATGACAGGAAGCATCTTTCTACTCATTCTAGAAGCTTAGGTGAAATATACTTAAAAGTATCATGTACAAATAATATATTAATGAATATGTAATAATAAAGGCTAACATGCAACATAAACATTGAATCTTTCCCTGTTTTATCTTCAACTTGAAACAATATTCATGTTCTCAGAAGCAAATCATACATCCTGAAGTTCAGCATATTTGAGCTATTACTTACTTTATTCTGCAATTATTCATCTGATTTGCACGCTCTGGTTCATACCAGGTTTCCTCAAATGTATCTGTAGAGCTTTTCCATCTTACTTCAGAAGCCTTCTTGTTGACTAGAAACCTTATACTCTTGAATGAGCTTGATTACATCAAACTGCAAGAAAAATATTGGAAATTTTCTGCATTTATAGTTCAGAATTTTAATCCTTTGAACACTTACTAGTATCTTTGTTTTAACTTGTTGACAAACAGTTCTTATGCATAGATTTTGCCCTTTCTTTATTGATGCTTACACTAGCATGTGGACTTTCTAAAGGATTTTGTAGTTTCTCTCTAGCATGACAGAAAAAAATACAGAAAGAGCATGCATGTTTCTAATATTACAAAACAAAATGTTATTAGGCAACATTCAAAATCAACTCAAGGATAGAGAGGATTGAAAATAGGTGGGGAAGACATCTGGAATGCATTCGAAAGCAGAGCAGATGTTTGTTTTATTAGCTGTTGGTAGCCTCACTGTCAATACATGACCTGTATTAACGGTCATTAAAATTATAAACTGCTGCTGTCTAATCTGGGTCAACGCCTTCACAAGCTCCATGCCTGAAAAGAGTCAATTTTTAGTCTATGCAACCAATGTGGACATCAGGTTAATAGTCGTATTCATCACTAGAAGGAAAATAAAAATATCTGACCACTATAGGTATCTTTCACTATTTCTGTGAATAGCCTATGGGAAAATTTGAGGCAGTCAAAGAGTATCTCTGAATGTTGTTGTTGCACTAGAAAGAGGTTTGGGAGCTAATGAAAGTGGAGAAACCACTGGAAAATGTAATAAAGGCCACCTATTCATAAAAATGTGAATATACTATGAAGATTTTCTGTCTGTTACTATGTTTTCAGGGCCAGCATGACCCACAAATCATATGTCTGTCGGAAGGCGACCTTGGATGGCCCAAGCTTTATTACTTTACCTAAAACACATAGCATGGAAGTTCTACTGTATAACTTCTTAATGTAATATTTCCCAGTCAAAATTATATCCTCTACAAGAAGTAAACTAAGATCTTCAGTCAGCTTTAAAGAAAACATGTAAAATTCTTAAGAAGAATGTAATGATTTTAGTGAAATTTTCTTCAGTTAAGACCTCACTGTCACTGATGGGAACTGTAATATATTTCTTCATATTATCAGGCTTAGTTGGAATAATAAGGAACAGCTGATAGGATTTTGCTCTTTAGAACGTTATATTGTGTTTGCCACTTCTTGTAAAACTACCCGTAATAAAAATGTGTGCATGTATATACACATGAATATAGGCACTGTAGGAGAGAGAGGAGATCTTGGATGAAAGTTTTTTTAAGGCAGCCAGCTTCCACCTAGTCTTCAAATGATTGCTGACATTTGGATTTACACCAGCCTTAGATCTAATATATGCATTTTACTTTGCTTTACATTAAAACTGTATTATGCAAATATACATGGAGAAACAGGTTACTAATTATTATAACAGACAAGAAACAAATTTGCAGAAGAATTGAAAGAACAGAAATACAAGAATCTAACGGAACCTCTTACACAAACCTGTTCAGGAGTCTTTTAAAAACCCTTTTTACATTATTCTTCCCTCATTCTCTTATTCAATCCCCCTTTTTTGTTGAGAATTTTCCTAGATGAACATTACATTCACCCTCTTTTTTTCAGATGCACTCATTTAAAATAAACCTCTTCTGGTTGTTTAGATTTAGAGCATAATAGTGATATGTCCTTTTACTTTGCAAGAGTGCCAGAAATCTAACAGAACAGCAAGTACAATAATACTTAACTACGTAAATTTTTATTTCCCTAATGCTTGTGAAACTACTGTGTGAGAATGCTAACACTATGGAAAATGTAATACCAAGAACTTCTGAACATTGTTTGGAAAGAAGATCTTTGAATGGAATTATAATAAATGTAATACATGTTATAAATATTAAATAAATCCTTGCAACTGCCTGAGCTCTGGATACTGTAGTAATATGTCTGTTCTAATGGAAAGGAGAAAAAAACAGGAATCATCCAAACCATGCCTTCTCTGATAAACTTTATTCCTTGTGAGCAGAGCTGCAGACAAAAGGTATTGCCAGATCTCATTACCTCATCACAAGTTTTACATTTATTTGTTTTGAGTTCCACACTCAGCAGTGCAATACTGAATTCCATTGATTAAGCTTATCTCTCATTAAAAGAAAATACACTAAAATTTTGAAGTGGCAGTGATGTGAACAGTAAAGGGTTATTAAGTAAGACATAAGCAAAAAGCATTGTAAGTAGTTCAGTACTTTAATTTAGTGTTGCCCAGAAATTAATTTAATATGCATACGACATCTGGTTGTCTCTCTGTATGTATGTCTGTCCAACCACCTATCTGCCCCTTCTTTTACAGCAATTTTGGAACCCACTAACCATTTTTACCTAGATGAAAAAAGCAAGTTGAAGTCTCAACAGATAATCCCGTAAGTGTCATGAAAACCCATTTGGTTTAGAAGAAAGTTCCTGATGGGTGCAGGAAAGGGAAGAAAAACTCCACATTTCTACTTTGAATTTTTGCAGCTTCCTGTTGGCCAGACAGCATGAGCTTGCTGGCCTGAAAGATCAGCAGGCACACAGATCCAAACTAGGTGTAACGCTTACCCTGGGGCCATTACAGGAAAAATGGAATTACTGAAATGTGTGGGACTGCAGAGCGGGGAAAAAATTTTTAGGAAATCACTGATTTCACAGTTCAGAAAAAATTTACCTTAAATCTCATAATTCCAAGTGATGACAGATGGGTATGGCAATTTAACTGCTTTGTTTTCAGGTCACTGCATATTGTACATTCTGCTAAAGAGTCTGGTAGAAGGAAAACCATGTGCTGCTTTCTGGCTGTTGCCCTCTGGATCAGCATAACTTCTCAAGGGGGAGAAAACTTTCCTCCTCTTTCAACAGAAAAATGAACATCTGCAACCAGAGGTCTTCAAATGCAAGAGTACATCAACAGAGAGTCGTGCACAGAGCAACAAAGAAGTCAAGAGGCACCACAGGACTCCTAGAGAAAGCTTTCCTGGAGACCTCAGAGGGTCTGTGTATGGTTTCTGCAACTCGGGAAACCACCAAAGGTTACTGAACTGAAAGGAAAGCCGAAAGGAAAGGTCCAGTCCTGCCAGGATGCAAGTGAGAAGAGGAAGCTTTATTTTCGAGACTCATTTTTAACCAATTTCACCCAGCAATCCTGAGTTTTTTCTCTGGAAAGAATTGCCATGTTCCAGCTTACTATTTTCAGATTTTATTGAAATATACCTCTAGAGATTGGAAGCCTTCAGTGTCTTTTGGCAGGCTTATTTTTAAAGAAGTGCTCTGTTTTTGTGGTGGAGTGATTCCAACCCAAGGCACTGGCTTGACCAGGGATTCCATCACATAAGGCTCTTTCATGTCTTGAGGTCATGACTCACCATTTTTAAAGTATAAGGTTGGCAAGGCTGTGGCCATATGTTACCTTTATACTGTGGCACACGCACCCAAGACCTCAAAGTCAAATCCTCTGTATATTGCAACAGCCGTGTGGGCATCTATCAGTCCTAACAACTGCTTCCTTAGGGACAGGTTACAAAAAAAATTATTGATTCTATATGTTTTGGTGTTTGGGTGTGTTTCAGTACTCCACACAGTTTATCCACACAGATTTTAGAAGGATTTTAGAAGCAGATGCAATCTCCTTCTTCTCACATGCCATACATATGTGTCCAGCATCATTTGGAAGGTATGGGGCTGTATTGGCACTGGTTCAAATTTAAACTAAATTTTCCTGTTTCTCATAGGCAGGGATTTTTACTTTGGATACGGATTTTTAGGGCACAGAACTAGGATGACCACAGAAATGTATTTTCCAATGTGTTCAAGTACGGGAAGTGTGAACTTCTTGTGACAAGACAATGTATGCTGATAATAGAAGGTTACAATGAAACTTTTAAGTTAAGAAAAAAACCTGTGACAAAGCTGTAGAAGTATTAGTCTGGCCTAACAAACTTTTGCAGCCAAAATAAAAATATTTCAATTCCATAAGTCTTGAGGGTTATACTTCATCTATCCTACATCCATTTTCTTTTCTGGAGCTTCTAAGATGAAGCAGTTTCATTATACCAAGAGAAGAAACTGTGATGCATCTTGAGAGATGTACTTGACAGGGAAATCGTGCCTACAGGAAAGCCCAGATAATTGCATCTCTCAGAGGGAATCGAGAAACGGCATTTCAAAACTGAACTTAGTTGTTGCCTTATGTGTTTCAGCTCTTGATCTTTTGCTGTGCTCAAGGGACTTCACTTTAAGATTTTGGACAGACTGTGGAAAGTCCAGGGAACAGACTTTCGAAATGATTGATGAACAACAACCTAGAAAATACAATCTTCAATAAGAGGCTGAATTAACTGAGGTTACTTAATGTAATGAAGAAAAAGAATCTCTGATCATGTAAGGCAGTGGAGAGAAAGGTAGTGATCTGTCTCATCCAATGGACAGGACAGAAAGCAATCAGCATTACATTCTGAAATGCTGAAATGCTCACCCAGCAGGTAGGGTGAGCTGTCAGACAGATGAGAGTGAGCAAGGGGAAGCAATCAACAGCAAGCAGAGCCTGACAAGGGAGATGACACTCAGCCAAGCTTCAGAAGTGCTTCAAGGAAACTCGTGTCTCCTCAGAGACTGGGAAGAGTTCGCTGCAATTCAGGAAGCTGGTAACAGTTGCTGGACTGAGAATAAACCTGCAAGAATTTGGTGGGGACCATAAGACCAGGGAGGGAGATTTTGGGGTTTTTGTTTCTAATTTCTGTCCTTTCTCATTATAATTTTTTCCTATTTTAGAAAATTTCTATGTTCATAATTTGGGGATTTTTTTTTAATGATACTAATGGAAATGTCAACCATCAAGGGAGTTGTATCGTGAAGTTTTTGCCATCTAGGTGTCCTAAAAGGTTGTCACACTTTATTTTGTATGTTTCAAAGATGATAAACAGTATTTTAGAATGTTTTGCAGCAGACTTGCCATACCATCAAAATCTTGATGTTGCAACTCCTAAACTCTTGTATGTCTCTTCCCAGGCTCTTCTGCAGTCTCCCTCACACTTTCCTTCCTCCTGCAATGTCAATTACCAAGATATTCAGAACTAAAGTTACACTGTTGCTCAGAAGATACAGTTTAGATGTCAAAAAGAAATGTTCAGAAGTCAGAATTAAGTATAGCGTTTATAGATTTGCTAGTGCTTACTGGTTGGATAAGTGTAACAAGAACTAATTTCAGATATTTAGCTTTATTTTTTTCTATGCAACAGTTGTCCTGATTATTTTGCTAAATTTTTATTTGTAATGCTTAATATAAGATTCACTTTGAACTAGTTGTGATTTTGAAATGTAGAAAAGTAATTTAAATAAGAGCTTTATAGAATAAATTGTACCAATTTTTGAGCTATGTGTATGACATATATTTGTGTCCCTTTAATTTTTATTTAATGTTTATGTAATTTACTATTTAAGAATTATCACTGTAATACACTCTACTTGAAAAATTTCAAACAATTTTGCAATTTTTCAAGTCAAACAATAAAAGAGTACAAACAAGCACGGGACTGTGTTCAGGCCTTGTTCCCGCCCTGTTTATTCAATGGGTAGATAAGATCAATGTGGTCCCAGGGTTGGGCCCTTCCAGCACATTGTGCTAATTTGAGGTGGTTCTTGTAAGACACAGACATCTTTAGCCTAACAAAAAGGGTGGCAAAACATTTAGCTCCTGCCAGGGCCACAGGGCCATGAGAATGTGGAAGGCAGTAGGAGGTCAGGATCAGCCCCAGGGTTTGGTAAAGAGCTGTAGCAAATTGTTCTTCTTCAAGGGCCAAAGGAGAAATTGTGATCTAAGTCCAGTTCTACCTAGGGTTCTTCCCTATGTAAGACAGCTGCTTCTTCACCAGAGGATTTTTAACATAATTTCAGTGCAACACTCAGATACAACTCACTGTGACTAAAGACTGAGGCACCAGGTCCAGCCAAAAGCATTTTTAAATAACATTCCTCCAAACTGCACTGTCTGTTCATTCTTCTAAAGAACACTTAAGACTTCGTACTTTTAAACAAATGGATTGTCCAGGGCAATTCTGCAAAAGTAATTCAGGCTGAGCTGAAAATATGTACCACAGACATGGCACAAGCAATCCGACCTGAAAGACTGAGCTACAAATTTTCCTCCCTGACAATGTGAAGTCTCTCATTTCTTTTTTTTTTTTTTTTTTTTGCCTTTTTTTCACTATCTGGCCCAATTAGTCTGGACTTTTTGCTGGAAGCTGGCAGTACTGTATTTCTTTGCGTTCCATAACCTCTGTTGTGTTCAAACCACAAGTGCAAATTTGCCAGGCACTGGTTTCTCAAGGGCATCTGGACAGAATGGGTTTTGCTGTACCCCTTTGCTACTCTGACCTGTGTTTCTCAGATAAGTCCTTGTTTTTAAGATAGGAATTTCTTCCTTAAATTTTACCTCCCTTAAATTTTTGGGAAGAATTCTGTCTGAAGCCTTTTTAAAGAACTTTAACAGGGACATTTAATTATTCGTTGTTTTCACAGCACCACAACATTTGTTCCAGAGATGGAATCAAAGTGGACTAATTTTCTTTTAAAAAATTAATGTGTTAAATATGTTCAGAACTTAATTCCCTCAAGAGCTACAAGTGCCTTTTCACAGCTTTGTTACTTAGAAATAAACGTTGACACTACCATTTGATTTTGGGATAGAACAAGAGAGAAAGTGCCTGGTTTTCTGTGTTCTGTATCACATTACAGAAAACATACTGTTAATGCTGAAGTCTTTTTTTCCTATTCGCAAATCTGATTTCTTAGTTTCTTCTCATAATATTTAAATTGAGTTGCGCTTCCCCACAGTGTACTCGCTCCCAGAGTCACATAACTCCATCTCAGGAATATTATATCACAGAAATCCATCTATTATTAAAAAGTATTTGGTTTCCAGTTCTATTTGTAAATGTCTTTTAAAACTGTAGGTTGAATCACAGAGCCTTCTTGTTTTTTATTTTTATACAGGAGATGCAAGTTAAACATGTTTTGGTATCAATTTTAATAACTATTTTTTTCCTGACTTTTCATTTCTATTTAATTTTTAAGAATACAAAACAGAACCAGCAACATTATTCACAGTTTATTTGAAGAAAAACTGGCTTAACCTCTCTTTATTTTTTTAACAATTTTATTGTTCTGCCAACTTGTCAGTTTGTCAGCAGTCTACAAATCAGCAGTGTCCTGAATCTACTATCAGATCATCTGGGCAAACACTACCTTCTTTGCATGTAGTAAAATAAATGTGATGACATACCTGACAGACTCCATTTAGCATTGAGTTTCTACTAAAGAAACCTAATTTTCTCTGGAGCTCCTAGGAGCAAAGAAGAAAACACACTGAATATAAACTGAAGTTGACAGCACTGGTGGAATCCGGTCATAAAATGGAATGAAAAGAATAAAAATGACAGAAGAAAGAGTGCTCAACACCATCTAGATTGCTTCCTTCTGTGAAAGAGAAATCAATTTATGTTTTCTCCTGATTTTAAACCAATTTTTAATCTTAAAGTTCAATCAGGTAAACAACACAAAATTATATCATCATCTTTCATACCGTTTTTATTAAAATATATGGATCTAAAGAAAGAAGATTCGTTCACACTAGTGATTTTAGTCAGAACACAATAGTTGCACCTAATTTAATCTATCTCATTTTGCTTTTAAAGTTGTTATCATCTTGAAGATTTCTATTGTGATACAATAGGCTGTACAAATGCTGGGAAAGGCACTAATAGGTGCTACTACTGTTGTATCAGACAGTTCTGCACCTGCAATATTCAGTTCCGTAGAGTCACAGAAGAATTCAGAGACATACATTAGATTGGAGTGGGATTTGAAAAATATTTAGCATCATCTGTAACCAATATTTCAATGTTTAATTATTTTTAATGACAAAAGCCTTTTTTACCCAAGCTAAACTTCCCTGAAAATGTCTAATTCTGTTTTTAAAAGCACGCCCCTACAAGTGGCACATTGCATTGAATAACAAAAATCTTCAAAAAAGCATATTCAAAGGAAATTTCAGTAAGGAAGGAAAAAATTACTATCATTAATAATATAAACACATCATAAATCTGTACTTCAGGGGTATTATGCTTAAGCTTTTAAGGCTGAACATTAGTCTGTCAGGCTTGCAGGAGGGTTCAGGAGCTGCTTCTCATCCCCAGCAGAGGAAGCTTCGTCTTCCCCTCTGTCCTGGTGATCAGCAGTGACTACGAAGTTGTAACACTTACTCCTCCCAAGTACCACTTAGTGGCTGTGGATTTTAGCATCTCCAAGGATTTCTCTTTGGCTTCCATACTCCTTCCTGAAATAGTCCATGTTTGATTGATCATCTGTGTGCTACAGATGAGTTGCTGTCTAGCTACCTCATCAAAAGGCACAAACAGGGTTAGCGACAGCATTTTCCAGTGTTGTTGCTGTGATCCTGATTGTCATGTGAGTACCTTGGCAAGTGTGTAAACTAAGTGCCTGAATGTCCATAGAACTCTGAAGCAAGATTTACATGGCTTCTTTTCAAGAAAATGTGTTTTTTGTGGAAGCTAGCCTTATGAATACAGAAGCAGCAGGGAGTTAAACTCAGACCTTAACTACCATCTCTTAATAATGAAATAAATAGATTTTTCTGAATTCAGGGGTGGTGTTTAGTTATTAGCCAGATACCTGACATCGATTAGAAGCAACAGGATTCAAGCATGCTGGTAAAGTACAGCTTTTGAAAGCTCTACTTTCACACTTCTTCTGCTACCTTTAAAAATCCTGTTGTTTTTCCACAAAGCTCTTATTTGTAAAGATGCATAAAAACTAGTCTGGTAAATTCTTGTGACTCACTGAGTCCACAGCTTATCTTGCTCAAGAGTGCCATGCCTTCTGTCTTTTCTGGTGCCTTCCTCTTCCCCACTTCTCTCCATTACCTCTCTAGCACGGGTTTGAACAGGACTAGCTTTACTGGTTCCTGATTGTCAGCTACTGGACACAGCCTTAGTTGTCATCATCATAATAACAATCACAACAGTTGGGGACACCTGTGTCTAGCAGTTCCGACATACATTTTGCTTCCTAAAATACATAACACAAAGCAACATGTTTAATACTGTTGCTGAAGATTATTTTTTATTATTTTTCATGTAGCTTTATTTGCCCAAGCCAGTTATTTACAAGAGGTTCCAGGTCTGTTCAGGGGTTTCTGTCTAAACCTTGCAGACGCTGTTGCTGATGCATCTGCCAGTGGACGCGGTCTGAGTTTGGTTGGAAAATACTGCCCCGTGCTGGTTTGCAGGGAAAAGTCCCCGCTGACTCAATGTCTTTTACCAAAATCTAAAACAGGGCAGGTGATCTGTAATTTTAACTTGTACAGTTTGTTTCTCTTCATTTCCTTAGGATGCTAATTGTTTTTTCTTCGGCTGTTATCCCCAAAGACCACACAAGATGCCCCACTTTGCTGTTCCTGGAAAAAAAAAACAGACAGGAAAAAGTGTCTTTCTAAAACGCACTGAACGAGCAGGCTCATTAATACACACTGATAACAGATAGTACCCGAGACGTCATCTCACAGAGCTTGTGAGAACAGTGATTTCACAGACATTAATGGGAACTCTGTGATGTGGCCAGTCTGGAAAACTATAAAATAGACCAGAAGACCATTGCGAGTCCCACTCCCAGGAGTTCAGCATCATATATATTGCTCTTATTAATCACCATGGATTTAGAAAGGTCCTCCCTGGTGGCTGACAGAACGCCCGGTACATTGAGTAAACCATGCCCAGGTCATTGCCCTCGTCATCCCCTGTTGCCCTTGTTTTACCACCCAGCGTCTCGGCCTCTCTGGGTTATAAACCAGAGGTAGCACGTGAACACTTGGTAGGTTTAATACTAGCTCTGTGTACATGGAGTGGAGAAATCATCACACTTCCTTTCCTACAGGATATTCTACGTTTCAGTACTTTTCAATTCATGACTCAGTCAATTATGAATTTTGCTTCCAGGGATCAAGTGATTCCTAAGATCAAATGGGTCTGCTTTGCAGAGGTGAGATGTCTGCCTCAAAGAGAAATGTTATTCTATTTAATTCCTATGAATTTCCCATCCCCTCCCAGGGTGGCCACTGGCTGATTCCTGGCTGGCCTGACAACCCATAAACTGAAAGGGGTTTTTCAAAAACTGATGGGACTGTTATGCTTTGACGGACTGCGTATCCTGCATATGGACATGCTGGTCTGACCATGGACACCTGCTGTGGTCTAATTTTGCAGTTTCTGGATTTTTTCTTTGTTTGCGTGGTTTTGTTTTCCTTTTCCTGGGACCGAACTTCTGCAAGCTGAAATGTGGCTGAGAATTCTTGCTGCAGTCTCTGCATGCTCATGGACACAGTTAATGTATCTAAATGGATGGAAAATGAAAAAGTGATTTACAGGTTTTTCCTTCCAATGATTGAAGACAACTATATTGGCAACCAACAATTATCATTTTGATATAGGCCACTTAAGGGGCTGGAGGCAAGTTAAAAATTTCATGTGTTTCTGTTCATGGCAGGAGTATAACTGGCTCATAAGAGAAGTGGGGCTGGCACTGCAGACTACAAGAACTTCAACCGTAATCACAGGAGCATCACACTGTATGGGGCAAGTGCTAGCTAAACGCAGTGAATAGTGGGATAATTAACACCAAAGAAGCTGACTTTTCACAGATTATCCACTGAAAGCTGCAAAACAAGTGATTGTATGTTGGGATAAGAAATTAAGTCTGGGACCCTTTGACACAGATATGAGACAAGGAAGTAAATAGAGGGAAATGTTAAGATCTGAAGGGGAAACCACAAAGAGAAGAGGCTGACGGGTGACCTCATTGCTCTCTTCGGCTTCCTGAGGAGGAGACGTGGAGATGGAGGTGCTGAGGTCTGGTATCCAGTGATAGGACATGTGGGAATGGTTCAAAACTGCACCAGGGGAGGTTTAGACTTGATATTAGGAAGCACTTTTTTTACCAAGAGCGTGGTCAAACCCTGGAACAGGCTTCCTAGAGAGGTGGTTGATCCCCCAAGCCTGTCAGTGTTTAAGAGGCATTTGGACAACGCCCTTAACAACATGTTTTAACTTTTCATCAGCCTTGAAGTGGTCAGACGGTCGGACTAGATAATTGCTATAAGTCACTTCCAACTGAAATATTCTATTCTAGTCTAGTCTAGTCTAGTCTAGTCTAGTCTAGTGTTCGGCACTAGAGGTTCAAAGATAAAGTCAGTGACAGAAGAAAACAAAGACTTTCTCATAACAGGTCTGGAACAAGAGATGTTCTGTGGAACGAATGACCATCATTTCAGAGTAGTCTGGCATCTCTATTAAGGATATGGATGAAATAATGTGTTCATAGATAGAGAAATCTTCTCCCACAATGGTAGCGTGTAGTGGCAAATATTGAGTGTGTGTGTCTGTCTGTGTGTCTGTGTCGCACAGCTCAACTCAGAAAGACAATACAAGTGCAGAGAAAAGAATCTGAGAGTATCCGTGCTGATTTGTATGTGTGCCATCCAGTTTCATGACTGTTTTCCAGCAGTGGACATGAGCAGATTTTGGAAAAGAGCCTAGGATATAGAATCAGAGAATCAGAGAATCAGAGAATGGTTTGGGTTGGAAGGGACCTTAAAGATCATCTGGTTCCAGCCCCCCTGCCATGAGCAGGGACTTCTTCCACTAGACCACGTTGCTCAGAGCTCCATCCAACCTGGCCTTCAACACTGCCAGGGAGGGGACAGCCACAGCTTCTCTGGGCAACCTGTTCCAGTGTTTCATCACCCTCATGTTGAAGAATTTCTTCCTAACATCTAACCTAAATCTGCCCTCTTTTAGTTTAGAGCCATTCCTCCTTGTCCTATCACTACCTTGAGACACTTTCCCAGCTTCTTCTGTGTGTAACATTTATAAACATCTCTAGCAACATTTCCTAGGTTGGGGCAGCTACTTTATTGTGAATAGATATTGTATTCCCGTGTATTGCTATACCACACAAATAAACATAGATATATGCAATGAAATAAATACTGTTCCGTAAAAGTGGTTGTTTCTGATAATATCTGGACCTCATAGCCTAAATCTGGTGAAGTTAGCACTGGATATGGGGCAGAAGGAAGGGGGAAACATCCAGCTATGAAGCAACTAGATGTCAGATAATAAGTGAATAAATACATTTCTGATGCTCTGCCTGGAAAAAACAAAACAAATAAACTAAAAAATCAATCAAACAAACAAAAAAAACTGAGCCAGTAGGGCAGAAATGAGAAAGAAACTCCTAATCAAACTGGAAATATTTAGCCACTGAAACACTTCTGACTGGTTGGGAAATGGAAACAGATGAACCATCGTAGAACATTCCTGATTTTGCCAGAACACCACTGCAAAACAGTGGAATACAAGATTGCAAGGATCAAAGGAAGAGTTGAAGGAAATCAAATCTATATGACAAGAAAGTACATGTTGGTTCAGATATACCACCGTTAATTTTAGACAGCCTGTGCTCCACAATTTTATCCTTTAGTTTTCTCAGCCTCCGAGAATTTCAGTACACATCTCTGATTCAAATAGTAACACAATATGGCTCCCATTCAGAGCAGAAATACGACATGGTCAGCACTCAAGATGATATGGTCACAGCATGACCCTAGACCACTAACTGCTTCTGAATGTTTAACTCTTAAGCACCTCATATCCAGTGAGATTAAACATATGTGAAGATATGACCTTTAAGAAATGCTTTTAAAGATGATCAAACATCCTACTTGTATTTTTATGAAAATCTCTGTAATTTTCTGCCATCATTTTGGGTTGAGTATTTTGTGATGGGGGGGAGGCTTTTTTGCCTTGTCAGCTTTAAATTTTAAGGGCTTAGTATTGCAAAGTACTGTATAGCTATAGGTAGCAAAGCTCCTCTCCTGGGACCCATGTCTTCACGGTCCTTCAGCTTACAAGGCAATATATGAAAGCAGTACTGTGACTGCAAAATGGGGTCCTTGTAGGCCTTCATTTGTGGCCCTGTCAGCAAAGGGTCAGGGTATGAACAGATCTTATTGCAATATTTGTTTGGAAAGAAGGTTCTCTTCCCCAACCTAAACACTGCTTACAAAGGCTTTTTTCTCTAATGAAGTGCAGATGTCTACCCCTCCTATCAGAACCAAATGCTTTTGCTTGCCACAGTAAGTACATCTCCCTTCTTTTTCTAGGGAAGAACAACAATCTTCTCTTCTTGTGACAAGTGTATCAGAATCCCCATAAGAATCAAGAAATGCTGGGTTTAGTGCATTAGAAACGTGAATGACTACTAATGATTACAACACAAGAATAATTTTCTTGAGGTTCTTGGTTTGACTTAATTCACCCAAAACAGTAAAACTCTCAAACATGCATCTTCCACATAAATTTTTTCTTCGCTGATATTTTATGGGTAGTTTCCTATCTTGAGATTTCCCTGTTTTCATTTGCAGATCCTCCCATATGCTAGAGGCAAGTCCAGCAAATACTTTGATAAAATCTAATGAATAAAAGAAAACTGAAGTGGTGTTTGGTCTTAAGCATTACTTTTTCCTATGCCCCATATTTGTACTCTCCCAGTAAAGATAAAAATTTGCAATGGCATTGGTAAAAAATTATGATATTCATATTTCATTATACAGCTTGAATTTTATTTCCTTCTTCCATACTATCATGCTGTAAATATGATGTATTCTTTTTTGCATTGACAATGACAACTTCTTTCTGAGACATATTTTTTAACCAAATCCATACTCACCTTATGGTCACTATAAGTGCATCATATTTCCTTAGATTAAAAGAATGTCATGCAGAAAAGCATGAAAAACATTATTAAGCTCAAAATATGTCACTCTGTGCATGTACCTTCCCAATATCCATTTAGCCACTAATCCTGTCAAAGGAGCGATTTAGTCATAAAAGAAAATCAGGTTTATTTGATGTCACCTGTCCTTGGCATATCTATACCAGCTAGTTTTTGGCTTGTCTTCTGGCTGTTTAAATTCTGATTGCTTTATCTTTTGTGGAGATAGCTTTACAATTTCTTGAATCGTTGTTTCTGAGGCCCATTTAGATTAACCAATGTGCAATTCCTTCGTGCTCCTGCTTTGCAAAGTTAGGACTATGTCTGACCTTTTCTTGTACAGTATCCATTTTCCCATCTTCATTGGTTCTTTATGGAAACTGATAACTGTAAAGAAACCGTTAACCTCTCAACTTGCAGAACTTTTACTTGTTCTTTTGCCAGCTAACACATACTTCTAACCACTGTTTTGTGTATTGAGAAAAAAGAAAATACAAACAGCTAAACAAACATGTAAATGAACACTTTTCCACCCCATTCCCAGGCTTAGCTTAAGCCAAATACCTCTCTTCCCTGTCTCTACTCTCATCTGCCCTTGTTTTTACTGTGGGTTGTACTCAGTTCCAACCCCTTTGGTGAAACAGCAAGCAACACGGCAGACTTCGATCATGTGCACAAAGGTTTCTTTCTGCTGCTCCATGTTTCTTACTGGATTCCCTCCACTTCTCTTGTGTTCCTGACACAGCAGGAGTTCCTCCACAGGCCACAGTCCCTCTGGGGTGCCCATGCCCTAATGAGAGTTAGCCACAGTCCCTCAGGGAGGTTCCCCTTTGGCATGGAGTGCCTTCTCCAACAATCACACCTCCAGCTACATGTCTTCTTGGCAGCTTGTGTCTCCATGCATCTTCTCTATGTGTCCTTCCAAGAGCATCTCCCCGCACATCTCCAAATACGTTTTGTTCATATATTTCCTCTCCTGAGGCCTCCCACTCTTTCTTAAATGTGCCTGAGGCATGGCTCACTTTCCCACCTGTTTGCAGTCTTGGGGTGTGATGGGGCACATACATGGGTTTCAGAGCTGGTTATGACTGGGTGAGGGAAACTGACACCACTTCCCACACAAGACACCCTGTAGCCCACTGCTGTGGAAACCCTGCCATTTCTGCCCAATACAAGCCAAAACCTTCCAATTAAAAATTATATTCACATTCTTAGCTGAAAGGATTACTATGAGAACACTTGAAAGATAGAACTGATGGATGATCTACCTCTTGAAGACTTAAAATGAAAACTGAATACTTTTTAAATAGATGTTCTATCCAGCTCATGTTACGACCTTCAGTATGTAGGATAATACATGAAATAAGTAGATAGAAGAGTTTAGAAGTGAGATATTATAATCAGAGAGTCTGTTCTGTCTTTAAAATATATTATGTCTATAAAGCTGAGACTATGAAGAGGAGGCTTCAGAAAGCAATATGTTAACTGTGCAGTCAAGAACATATACATTGTGCACCTCAATACACATAAGTGGCAAAGAATTCTATGTTAAATAATTAAAGTCAAATAAAACATTTTTTGTAGGTGAAAAACGTGAGATTGCAAGGCTGATTTATAGAATACTACTGGGACTTAACTATGCTTAATAACATTTTTTTTGTTATATCATGATAGAATAATTAATGTTGGAAGGAATCCCTGGAAGGTCAACCCCCTCTTCTAAGCAGGGATGGTTTCACAGGTAGACCAGGTCAAGCAGGGAAACATCCAATCACAATATGAAAGCCTTCATGGGTGGAAACATCACAGCCTCTCTGGGCAGCCTGGTCCAGTCAAAACAAGTCCAATTCCTCACATATTATGTACTCCAGACTCCTAACCATTTATACCAGTCTCTTTCAAACAGGGAAGCCTCAACAAAGAAACAGTAAAGATGCATCCTTACAAGTGCTCAAACATGAGTGGACTCATCAGACTCATTCAACATGTGTATTAACGGAATCAATACCAACACTAATAGCTGCAATTATGTGCATCAGGGGTACCAGATGGGATGGAGCATTTTGCCAGTGCTTTTTAAAGCTATTTACTGGTACCAAAGCACAGTGAAACCTCCAGATCTCTCGATCTGCAAGACCGTGCTCCCCATGGGGAAAAACATTCTGCCCATCGCCTCTGAAAACAACACGAATGTGTTCTGTAGTATTTTTAGGAACATTTTACTTGCTTCAGTATCTGTACTTTGGCATACTATGGGACTTCTGCTGGAGTGAGACTGTATGCACAGCAGTGCTAACTGAAGAATTTCTGCCTGCTGCTGTCCTCTGATGCCATGCGGTCTTCCTTACCCACCACCACTACTTTGTGCAGGTACAATTGTTTTTAGAGCTGCACAGCAAAAAGTTTTGTTACTGACAAACTGGCAGGAAAACTGGGAACAAGTGGTCAGGAGGACAAGGAGTAGACAGCAACTGCTAAGTGACCACAGAATTAGACTTTACGTTCATCCCAACAACAGCCCAGAGAGAGTGCAATGTTGGGTTTCCATAGTTGTCTGGATAGTATGGAATGGCTCAACAGCAACTGAATGGGGCTGTTTCCCCGGAGGAGGAAGAAAATGAGAAAGAAAATGGAAACACCACAATTGGAGTTTGCTGTGAGCAACGGATAGCCAAGGTCACAGACTAAAAAGATAATGCTAAGAGAAAGTCTCTTTCAGCAGAGCGGAAGTGGGTATGAAAGCAGAGTTGTGACAGAGATACAGAAATTATTTTGCATCTCATCAGTCAGTAAATTCCATGAACTCCTCTGAGCACCTCACCTTATTTCAGTCTTAGTTCCATTTACACCCCCTTCCTACCCACTCACTCTCATTTCCATTTTGTCTCTTTCACTCTTTCCATACTAACTGTGTCTCCTTAACTCCACATCATTTTATATCCCAAGACACACCTGATTCCCCTGTCATTCCCACAGCACCTCTTCAAATCCTTTTCCATCTTGCTTCTCGGTAGCTGTTCTATTTCCGAACCAGTCTTGGTGTCCACATCCCTCTGGCCTCTGTGTCCAGAGGCAGTTTTTCCGTATCTCTCTTCAGGTCTTCTTCATTTTGCCCAGATTGTCTAATATTCTCCCAACTACCAAACCCAGTATGTTTCCCAGTTTCATCCCCCAATCTCTATCCCTGTCTCTTCTCCTGGATCACAGTCTCAGACTCTTTGACAAATTAGTTCAAATCTCCCACAGCTCACAAATGTGCACCTTCCTTTTTTCTTTTATTTTTCTTTAATACCCCAGCCAGGATATTTTCAATCCCTTTCAGTTTAGGTTTTCAAGGATAACAAGAAAAAAATATTGCAGAGTCTAATAAAGGAAGGAAGAGACAAGTTCTTGGCAGCACTAACAGCTTTGCCTGCAGCAGAAACAGACCTGTTAACAAGGATGTCAACAGCAACGCTTCCACTGAATTTCGGAGAAATGGGTCTGCAGCTATATAGCAGGCAAACATGCACACATATCTGTAATAATCATGTTTCAAACAAAAATTCTTGTATATAAACAAAAACATTTAATTCTCCTGAATATTTCATCCTCCTTGTAGCTAAGGAATATTTTTTCTAAAAGGAAGTACTCATCAAAGAAGAAAGTATCACTCTTTTATGGATTTTTGAAGTTATCTATTATCTTGTTCTTGGCAACAGAGAAATATGGATGATAGAAATTTGGCAAATACTGGGAAATTGGAGCAGGTTCCCATAAAAAAAAAAAGTTGAATATGACTGACTTTGGATCTTTGTCTCATTATCTGGAAAACATTTTATTTTGCTGTGAGATCTGCAGCTGAGAAAAAGCAATATGATCTTATTTTTAATGATATAACTAAACACTTCCTATAGTCATTGTTTCCTATGGAAAAAAGATCTTTTGCTTACCTCAGACAAGTTCAAATATACATTCTGTTCTACGATGAATAAATATCCCACCATTCTATGTTTTACTTGGAAACAAGAGCACGTCAGTATGCACAGCTGGGATTTTCTCCTAAGAATTTGGTTTCTTGCAAGTAAACACATTTTTCTCTAAGAAATACAAGCAAAATGGCTAAAAAAGCTGAATGGGCTCTTTTGCAGAACGTGGTTGGCCAGGTGAGATGAGGGACAGCCGTTCTGCAACAGGGAACTGTTTGGGAAGTTAAGAAGCAAACTGCTTAAAGACTATTTTATGGGTAGAAAACTGTTTGAGCTGAGCTATGACCACACATTACAGAAATTTTAGTTTATAATCGGCTTCCCAGTGTGTTGCTGTTTTGCACTACTGGGACTGGGTACTGCAGAACAGTCATATAGAAAAAATATGTGAGTGACACTGCACCCAGCTTCTTTTTTTCCAGCCTACACACTACTTAAACTCAGCAATTGCACTTTAAGATCTGCCTGACACCACATTTTTCCATGTGCCTGGGAGACATTATGACTGCCCATGAAGAATTATTTCTTTTTTTCCCCAAGCAACATAAGCTTTGATGAGACCAAATTAATCTTCATAGAGTGAAAAACGATACTCTTTGAAGTAATCGTGTTTGACAACCTTGTGTCCTAGCAGCAAGCTGGACCTTTCAAGCAGAACAGGGCAGCAATTAAATGTAAAGAATGTAAGAGGATCTCATTGATGGCAAAAACATCTAACCTTTACCTGAAAAACATATGAAAGATTCTGCAATTCTTAGAATTCAGCCCACACCACTTCATAACAATTGTAACCAAACAGGGCAAAGAAGTTTTATTCCAATGGCTATTAGGCTTTTTCTAAGTCTAGATTTTAATACATTCTGAATTTCAATATTTTGCCTTTAAAATATTTATATCCTTTAACAGTGATAAGCAGACTATCTCAGTGAGATTAGCACATTATTTACAAAACATTCCAGGGCAGTTCTTTAATAGTTCAATTTGTATCTAATAGCAATTTGAGCAGTAAACTGGTCAGCTAATAAAATCTAAAGCACACCCTGTTTACACTGGTTTCAACTACTAGTGAATTTTGACAGCTCGAGAGAAGGTCTACAACCTTGCACCACCCTAACTGCTAATAATGTGTACAGCTCTGGAGCCCCCAGCGCAGGAAAGCCATGGACTTGTTGAAGCGAGTCCAGAGGAGGGCCACAAACATGACCAAAGGGGCAGAACACCTCTCCTATGAGGAAAGGCTGAGAGTTGGGGTTGTTCAGCCCGGAGAAGAGAAGGCTGTGGGGAGACCTTATAGCAGCCTTTCAGTCCTTAAAGGGGGCTTATAAGAAAGATGGAGAGAGACTTTTTAGCAGGGTCTGTTGCAAAGGGCTAATGGATTTAACCTAAAAGATGGTAGATTTAGACTGGATCTAAGGTAGAAATTCTTTACTATCACTGTTGTGAAACACTGGAATAGGTTGCCCAGAGAGGTGGTACATGCCCCATATCTGGACACATTCAAGGTCAGGTTGGACGGGGCTCTGAGCAACCTGTTTATTGCAGCGGGGGTGGACTAAATGATGTATAATGTGCCTTCTGACCCAAACTGTTCTATGATTCTATGAATACTGTCTGTACTGCTCCCCAAGTGAAGGTTTCCTTCAGCATTATCACAGCCCTACTTCTTCACCAACAAATCTACGAATGCTGCAGAGTAACTTGCTGGTTTTTGAGAATGGCTTTAAACCAGGACTAAGACAAGTAGAGGACAAACCTAGATACACCCCACCTGGCCAAGGGACAGCAGATAGATTATTGCAGATTGCAAACAGGATAATAACTTACAATGTCAAGCTGTCTTGGAGAAAATTAATCATCATTATCTGGATCTGAAAAGAATGAATGGAGCCTGCAGGACATCTGAAGGATGACTCTGTTATACCCAATGTCTACAGTGCCCTGGCTGAAGTTCTCTGCAGAGAACATGGAACCAAGTCTGTGAGCACCACACCATAATCAGGAAACACCAGTGGAGAGGAGAGGAGTAGGAATACCCAGAGTTACAGTAAATATGGCTTGTTCAGAAAGAATAAAAAATCAAATTATCAGTGTTAAAAAACTGCAGAACAACCAGCAAAGTATTTTTAGGGGCTTTCCTAAACAAATAACTGAAGTTTTCTTGGAAATTTTACTGTAAATAACTATGAATGTGAAGCATTAAACATATGGCATGAAGTTAAGCATTATATAACTTTTTACCTGTTCCCATTTTAATGTGATAACAAGTGCAGACAGAGATTCCAGTATTGCAGTTTTAAATTAGTCCACAAGCTATTTCTAGCACAGTCTATGATGAGTCATTTGATCATGATTTGTCTCAATTTATTGATCCAGAAAATGAATATTAATCTCTATTAGTTAAATTAGCTTCTTTTTAAAAATAGTGTGAAGTAACAGAAACAATCAAGAGTACACAGAGTTCTTTACTCCACACAGAAAAAAGATTCCGTGTGGTTTGTTCCACTCCCCCACTCCACTGGAACAGATATAATAAGTCAAGGAATCTGGCACTGGAAAAAGTCAGCTTTCTGTATGCATAACTGTCAGCTTTATCTATACACATAAAGTTTGCCTTTGCATTCACCTTCCTAAGGTCAGCATCCCAATGCTGTCAGCAATTTTTTTAAAACAATGTGAACCACAGTTTCTCCCAACACATTTCCTTTCAGGGTGTGGTATTCTGTCACCTATCACAGTATAAGGATGTGGTTTTCTGACTGATGCAAGATCTTAGTGTTCTTCACATTCACATTGCGAAACATTTTAATTTGGCAAGTATCCTCTAGAAGGAAAAACGTTCAGTTCAATACTACTGCTCTTTCAAACTATATATTATATTCCACCAGCATTAAATAGTGCAAAAACAAATGTACTTCCATTTTGCATGTGAAAGAACACTATACTGTGTCAGTGAATGAGCCAGGAGATCTACATGTAGAGAAGAAAAACGTAAGAAGAGAAATCCTTAGCTTTCTTTTGAAAAAGAGGGAAATTCTTGTTATAGTCTCAATTCATAGACTGAGAATCAGAAAACTCAGAAATCTTCTTCTGTTTTATTTGATGTCTGATTTAAGGGTCGGTATTTCTGATTCTGTGGAACAGTAGACATATTCCAAAAAAGTAGACTGCTGTTGTTATACTTAGTTCTACCTCTCAGGAACTGTTCTATCTCAAATACAAAAAATGTAAAACTTTTCCCCAGTTAGAACAGAGCTGATAATCGTGCTTGTCTAAGACTGGTTATGTGCTGAAACCTATTTAGGCAGCGTCATCTCTGTACTGTACTTGAACCATGCGCTGTGTGGCTAGATCTGACTGAGCCAAACACAGCAATGGCTTTGCCTGAGACAAGTATCTGAAATAGCAGCATCCTTTGCAGCTGTGGGTTTTGTTGTTCCTCAGCTGGGGGTCTCTTGAAATGACCACCTGCCTATACAGCCTGTGGATGAAATCCTGATAGCACCAAAGTCCTAATAACCTGGGCTACCCTAGGATTTCATGGTTAATATTAACCCGTCCTCTCCAGCTGCCTGCATAGGTATTTTAGCATCCCTTAGAGAAGATAGTCCAGTAAATTAACTTCCTGTGGGAAAGACATCTATGTTTTATTTTGTCTAATTTCCTATGTCTAGTTTTTACTGTGCTTTGTCCAAGTATTATCTTTTGTCACTGGTAGGGTGAAATTTTCTCCATTCTTAAAAACTTGTTTCTCAATATTTCTTATGAAATATAAACTTTGTTTATTAGCTATGTTATATGAAGTTAAATCCTACAATCTGACATAATTCAAAACAGCCCTACTTGACATTGGAAGAAATACCACTTTTTAAAATAAAAACTGTGAGAGGATGTGGCAAATGTCCAGGAAAATAGTATACATTACCTTGGCTAGAAGTTAACAGCAGTTATTCTAAATGCTTGAGCCAGCTAATTCTCTTTTTTTCTAATAAACTTATTCATAAGATGTTAAAATGTTATAGCCAGTGTTCATTTTTTCACTTTGTTATATTTTCACATTTTAATGCAATCTTCATACAACACTCCAGGATCTTTTATGCCACACTAAGTTCTACCAAATATCTGCAGTCAAGCAATCAAGATTTGTTGTAAACTTTTTACACTCTGCTTTTTAGCATGCCTTGGCCAAGTTCTACCACACTGGCATTTACCGACGGAAAGCAATCATGATGTTATTTGGTCTGTCTCTGGCTTCCCTTTCCACATGATAAGACAAATCACCAACTGATTTATTTCAACATAGCTCCTCTGAAGATAGTTCATAGCAGCTGAACACTGAGCCCAGTGACCTGTGATTCACAAATAGAGGATGCACAGACACTGGGACAGATGGTCTGAAAAGGCTAATGAGTTTGTCACGGGCAATGTCTAGCAATTCAGTTTTCAAACTCCACAGAGTTATATTGGAATGAAGGGTCATAGGCAATAATCTGGAAGACTGGAAATTGCATGAGCAAGCCAAAATGTAAATCTGAAATTTAACTAATCATAGAATGAATGACGTTATATGGCTCTCTCTAGGGAAGATAACAAAATGTAGCAACTCCTTTTTTAACGAGGGTTGACCTACAAACCAGTTTCTCACAGCATGTAAGTAATGCACCAAAAATTTATCTTTTTTTTCTTCTGAGCTTGTTCTGGGAGGGTTTCTTACTCTAGATCTTAAATTGCTTCAAAACATTAACAATTCATGCAAACTCTGAGGATGAAATTCCATCATCTGATTTACTGGGTTGCAGTTGCTAAGTGTCTTCTGTATAGCTGATATTTCACTGTGTTTGATGAACGCTGACAGACCAGCCATAACTAACTCTAATTCCACTATTCATTCCTAAGAATTATGCACTCAGAAACTCTAAGTGTACATGATACTAAAAGACTGGTGGTCCCAGCTTATCCATCCTGTACAGGCTGAAGTAGGACTGATGCGGTGAGCAGGGGAGGAAGAGAGAGTCGGGACGGAGATGAATCAAAGGAGTGGATGAGTGTGGGCCGGGTTGTTGGCTTGGCAAATGGGGTTAGGTGCAGGATGAGTTGGGACAGCTGTGGATTAAGTATGGCAGTTGGAAAAGGGAGGCTGTGAGCTGAGTGTGTCTGTGACGAAAGGCTGTGTCGTAACATTCAGGTTCTCACCGGAAGCAGAAGGTGTGTGGGACTGAAGGTGATTATCTCCTAAGATATCACAGCCAATGCTCTTGCAGTGGTGCAGATTCTCCTCAGTGACAGATTTCATAGCCTGCATTGAACGTGTCTTCCCACCCGCCATCTGAGGCCATCTGCCCCCTTTCCTCAGTGTCCAGCACAGCTCAGTTCAATAGCATGTTTAAGAGACCAAGCATGTTTTGGGCTGAGCATGTTAGGGTACCCATTTTCATCACTTTACTTCCAAACAGTCTATTCCGGATTGATTGCACCACATGCAGTTCTCAACAGCCCGCTAAATTCCTGCTCATCATCCAGTCTGATACCCTACACTCTAACCACCTGCAGACTTTCCCGTCGTCCATTACTGATCACTACTCTCCGTGCTCATACACCACGAAAGTCTACCCCCATAGATTTCTTTCCTTTTGATCCACTACACAGATGCTACACCCTTAGAGGAAGACCAGTAGCTTGCTTACTTCAGTGATCGGACAGCTGTTCAGTTCTTGCACACCTTCCACCCCCTTGGAGAGGTTTGTATGTGATGGTTTGTGCTGCAAACTAAACCTGCCTGTACAGGAAACAAACACTTGCCTGGTAAAGGGTCACTGCTAGAACAAGGTAAGTATAAGGTAACATGACCATGGATCCAGAAGCTCTAACACAATTGCTGAATAACTGCAGGAGCCACAGATGTTTTAGGATACCTGGGCCAACATAGAAGATGAGGAGCTATCCCATAAAATAGAGAATGAGACTGAATTACAGTATCTGAGTTCAGCCTATCTGCCTGTCGGTCTAGTGACAGATTGCTTAACAGTTGCTTGGAAGCACTTGTTCTAAGTAAGGAATGTGCTAGCAAATTGTCTTTGTAACTTTTGTTGCTATAGTGCTCTGCAAAAGACAGGGGTCTGAATAAAGCTACACAGAAAATAAAATGTATTCTAGTAATACTCTAAAGTAGGAAACGCTATTTATTGGATTTTCAGGGTTTTCTCTGGCTCAGAATTCCTGGTGGTTTGACATTTCTAGTTGTTTCCCATGAGCAGCTTTCTGCATACATTTCTTGAAGTCTTGCCAGATACAAAAGATGAAAATAGTTTGATTCTCCATTGTGACGAGTTAGAAGGAATGAATGACTACATCAATGCTCAGCAACAACATGCTGCTTCCTGCTGTGATGCAAGTTACTGGGAATGTCTATGAAACCTTGAACTTCTCAAGAGTCAGGGAACAGTGTTACTGGACTGCAGCAAAACTGAAGGGAAAAGCGAATTGCCCTCAGTATGTCTCCTCACATGCTACTGCACAAGGATATAACTAGCTGCAGCTTTCATTCTGAAAGTGTATTTAGTGGAAAAGAAAAACTAAGGAGTAAGCAGAAGTGCAGTTAGTATTGTGGTAGGGGAGACGAGTTACCTGGGTTCCCAGCAGGATGCTCACTATCAGAGCAGAGAACAAGATAAAGCATAGGAGCACAAAAACTCACAGACAGTAAAAAATATAAGGACAAATCTCTCACTACAACTATTCTCCCTTAGAAGCAACCAGCTTATAAGACTTTAAGAAAAATCCTACATGAATCGCTCTGCATGGCATCAGAGCAAAGCAAAACAGGCAGCATTCATCTACTGCTGATGACACGGAGCTGGCAAAAGTGGTACTAGAGACCCTGGCAGTAAAAAGATCTCGAGGGCAAAACCATCAAGAGGACAAAAGCATACAAAGCAAAAGAGTAATATATTTGCCTGCTTCTTTCTAATATTATATTACTAATGAAAGATACTAATTTCCATTTTTTTAAAAGGAATTCTTAGGCTTGCACTCTCCAAAAGGTTGTGCAGGTACAACTTCCATAAAGATAGGCAGTTACCATAATGCATGTTATAGTAATGCTGACCAGTGTGTCTGGTGGTATGTGATGGCATTTTTTCAATGAAGGTGAAACTATTAATACAAAATCATGCCATTGCAAAAATTTGAATTAAGATTCAGACATAAGTTGGTATGTGGCCTTGTATCTCATCACTCTAGGGAAGCCACCCCTAGTGTGAGAAGTCTTTAGGTTTCTGCAGAGCATAGTTCAAAGTTTTCTGTTTCCTAGTTTGTGGTTCCTGACAGATATTAATGCAATTAATTTTGTTTATATGTGGACAATGGTTGTCAGGAAGCAGCCCTGTCTTAAGAATTACTTCTGTGTAAAGCGATCAGTGCAGTCAGCAGGCTCCAGTGATGCTTGCCAGAACTTATTCCATCAACCAACCAAAATACACACCCTAATAAAAGACGCTTATTTTCATACAAATATATACATATATATATGCACAAGACCTTATTTAAAAATGTTATGAAACGATCTTCAGAAAACAGGTTGTATAGAAATAAATTTTCACTTTGTGTGCTACAGGTAGTTTTCTATGAAAAAGACAAATCTTAATATTTCTGGCTCACTTATGTTCTAAGAACAACTCCCACAGGAAATATGCTGCCCATTCTAGCAATTTAAAAGGTTGTTTTTTCTCTCAGAGATATAGGGCTTGAAGAAGTCTGCTTGTGAGGGAGGGTTATTTTAACTTTTTGCCTCCTTCATTCCCAAGATTTTAATATGAGCCTCTGACATTGAAAAAGATTTCTTAAGAGACATTTTTTGAACCCACAAGATGAAAAGTGAAAAATACAAAAACTGGACTCTCTCAGTTTGGTGTGTCTTTGTTCACCTCCCCACATGAGAAAGGTAAGCATACACGAAACATATGAATAGCACATGAGCAAAGAGCACTTTAGACAACCAGAAGGATAAACAGCTCCTTTGAGCATCAGTTTCAGAGGGAAGTGGTTAATGGGTTGTTCTCAAGCTGGAGTCTAGTGGAGGACTGTGGGGTCATGTTCAATATCTTTATTAAAGACTTGAGGCAGAGGCATCAAGCTTGCAAATAACAAGTAACTGGGTGGTGCAGAGCAGGGCTGATACCTATAGGGACACAGAAAAGATGGAGAAATGAGCCAACATGATGAAATTCAAGAAGGAAAAATTCTTGAAAAGGAAGGAAATCCTCTTCAAGGAAGAGTCCCTTTCAGCAGTACAGGCTGGGAGCGCCTTGCCAGGGTACAGCTCTGTGGGAAAAGCTCTGGGGCTCTGGCAGGCAGTGACCTGAGCACCAGCCAGCCGTGGCCCTGACAGCAAGAAGCCATCCTAGTCTGTATCTTACAGGGTGACAGCCTGTTGATCAAGAAAAGGGATCTTCACCCTTTACTCCTACTTGCCACGTCTAGGATACTGCAGCCTGTTCTCTGCTCCCCCATGTAGGAAAAATATTGATAAACAGGAGTGATTTCAGAGGAGGCCACCAACACAGTCATGGCTGGTGTTTTTGTCCCTTGAGGACAGGCTGAGAGAACTGGACTTGTTCAGCCTGGAGAAGAGATGGCTTCAGTAGCACCTACCAGCAGCCCCCAGAGTCTCTGGGGAGGGTATCTGGAGGTTTTTTTGCATTGTTCAGGAGGTGGTTGCTGAACACTAATGTCAGACTGAATAAGAAAAGGGAAAAAATGTTAGTGAGTTATGATTCCTGCTTGAGAGAGAGGATATGGAGGTCCTAATCCCCCTTTTCTCCAGCGTTCTCATAAGCACTTCATGATTCAGTCAAAATACTTCTAGATCTGCTTCAGTTGTGGCACTGTGTGCAGAGACTTCTGGATGCCCAAATTTTTTTTACTGGTTCACACCAGAAAGTCATCTGCTCCAAACCCTGTATAGTTATGACCATCAGTGAGTACCCAGAATGAGGCATTAAACAGCTACCATAGACATGGGATAGTTGATATCCAGTATTAAACCCTGTTTCAATTTCCAAGACTCAGGCATGATTTTACTTCAGCCTTTTATTCATGTATAAGAACACAATGTGAGATAAGAATGTGCTATATTCTTTTGAACTCACTCACTGGCATAACAGGTTACATGGCAAGCCCCATTTTAGGTGTTAAATTGAATACTTAAACATTCATGTCTGTTTTGGTTTCGGCTGCCGCCGGCAACAAAAGCTCCACGCGGCCGCCCCTCCCCCCGCCGGCGTGCGGAGGAGAATGGAAAGAAAGAGGCAGAAACTGGTGGGTCGGGATAAGGGCAGTTTAACAGAACAGCAAACAGAGGGAAAACAGGAACAACAACGATACAAATAAGGAGAAAACACAACCACGAACCGTAACGACCCAGACAGCCGCTCTCCCGAAACAGGACCGACGCTGCGCCCCCCTAAGCCGCGAGTGCCTTCCCGCCGCGCCGCCCCCCCCACCGGAACCCAGCGTGACGTCACATGGTATGGAATACCGGGCTCTGTTTGGCCAGGTGGGGTCAGCCCCCACCCCCCGGCTGTGCCCCTTCCTGGAGTCCGGTGAAAATTAACCCTGTCCTGGCCAAACCCAGGACATTATCCACCCCTTATTCCATACCATCTACGTCATGCCCAGGTCCCCCATTGTCCAGTTGATCACCACCACTTCTCCTGTCTCCAGATATCATTCCCTTAGTCTATGGATCATCACTCTAAAGTGTCCGTTGAGTTCATTTAATCCATGACTTCAGGCTCCATCTGTCGTTATGGTCTTCCGTGGCAGGGGAGGTGATGTGTGGTGGTGGGCGGTCACTTGCTGCATCCGGAGCTCACGGCTGATGTATCTGGTGCGGCCCGTGCCCACAGTCTGCAGGAGATGTTGATCTTGATGAAGTTGCTGGATGCCAGTTGTTGAAAACCAGGTCCAGTCCCATCATCGCTGTGCTCTGCTAGGTTTTCATCGAAAAAGTCCATCCTTCTTTAATCTGGAGAATTCTTACTATGCTACTACTGGTACAAAATATAACAATTATAACAGTGATAACAGACAGTGACAGGGTTATTTAACAACTAACTTTATACAATTTATTTATGGACTATTCTCGCCCAAAATTAAATCCCCATGAGGTACACATCGGACTTCCCCATCCTTCCGCATTACCCACCAGGTACACCCAGGTCCTTGAGCAAAGGCAATCCCGCGGACGGGCTTGCCTTTGCCCGAGGCAGGACTAACTCAAACCGTCTTCCCTAACATGTTCCGCATGTGCACTACAGGGACTTTATCCCCTTCTACTGGGCGCTGAGGTTTTGACTGGGCAGGACCAGCCCGGTTGGTGGACCCTCTGGTGTTAACCAACCAGGTGGCCTTTGCTAAATGGGTATCCCAATTTTTGAAAGTCCCACCTCCCATTGCCCTCAAAGTGGTTTTTAACAGCCCATTGTAACGTTCGATCTTTCCCGAGGCTGGTGCATGGTAGGGGATGTGATACACCCACTCAATACCGTGTTCTTTGGCCCAGGTGTCTATGAGGCTGTTGCGAAAGTGAGTCCCGTTGTCCGACTCGATTCTTTCGGGAGTGCCATGTCACCACAGGACTTGTTTTTCCAGGCCCAGGATGGTATTCCGGGCGGTGGCATGGGGCACAGGGTAGGTTTCCAGCCATCCGGTGGTGGCCTCCACCATTGTGAGCACATAGCGCTTGCCTTGGCGGATCTGTGGCAGTGTGATATAGTCAATCCGCCAAGCCTCCCCATATTTATATTTTAGCCATCGTCCTCCATACCACTGAGGCTTTGCCCGCTTGGCTTGCTTGATTGCAGCGCATGTCTCACATTCATGGATAACCTGTGCAATAGTGTCCATGGTCAAGTCCACCCCTCGGTCACGAGCCCATCTGTATGTCGCGTCTCTTCCTTGGTGGCCCGAGGTGTCATGGGCCCACCGAGCTATAAACAGTTCACCCTTATGTTGCCAGTCCAGATCCACCTGAGCCACTTCAATCTTAGCAGCCTGATCTACCTGGTGGTTGTTTTGATGTTCTTCAGTGGCCCGACTCTTAGGGACGTGGGCGTCCACGTGACGGACTTTTACAACCAACTGCTCCAGACGGGCAGCAATATCTTGCCACTATGGGGCAGCCCAGATAGGTTTGCCTCTGCGCTGCCAGTTGTTCTTCTTCCATTGCTGCAGCCACCCCTACAAAGCATTGGCCACCATCCAAGAGTCGGTGTAAAGATAGAGCACTGGCCACTTCTCTCGACTGGCAATGTCTAAAGCCAGCTGGATGGCTTTCACCTCTGCAAACTGGCTTGACTCACCTTCTCCCTTGGCAGTTTCTGCGACTTGTCGTGTAGGGCTCCATACAGCAGCCTTCCACCTCCGCTGCTTCCCCACAATGCGACAGGACCCATCCGTGAACAGGGCATACGTTTTCTTATCTTCTGGCAGCTGGTTATACAGTGGGGCCTCTTCAGCACGTGTCACCTCCTCCTCTGGCGATGCTCCAAAATCTTTGCCTTCTGGCCAGTCCATGATGACCTCCAGAATTCCTGGGCGACTGGGGTTTCCCATTCGGGCGCGCTGGGTGATCAGAGCGACCCACTTACTCCACGTAGCATCGGTGGCATGATGCGTAGAGGGGACCCTCTCTTTGAACATCCAGCCCAGGACCGGCAATCGTGGAGCTAGGAGGAGCTGTGCTTCAGTGCCGACCACTTCTGAAGCAGATCAAACGCCTTCATATGCTGCCAGAATCTCTTTTTCAGTGGGAGTATAGCGGGCCTCGGATCCTTTGTATCCCCGGCTCCAGAACCCCAGGGGTCGACCTCGAGTCTCCCCTGGTGCTTTCTGCCAGAGACTCCAGGTTGGGCCATTCTCCCCGGCTGCGGTGTAGAGCACGTTTTTAACATCTTGCCCTGACCGGACTGGACCAAGGGCTACGGCATGAACTATCTCCCGTTTAATCTGTTCAAATGCCTGTCGTTGCTCAGGGCCCCATTCAAAATCATTCTTCTTCCGGGTCACGTGGTACAGAGGATTTACAATCTGGCTGTAATTTGGGATGTGCATCCTCCAAAAACCCACAACACCCAGGAAGGCCTGTGCTTCCTTTTTGCTGGTTGGTGGAGACATAGCTGCTATTTTGTTGATGACATCCATTGGGATTTGACGGCACCCATCCTGCCATTTTATTCCCCAAAACTGGATCTCTTGCGCAGGTCCCTTGACTTTGCTTCGCTTAATGGCGAAACCGGCTTTCAGAAGGATTTGAACTATTTTCTCCCCTTTCTCAAAAACTTCCTCCGCTGTGTCGCCCCATATAATGATGTCATCGATGTACTGCAGATGTTCTGGGGCTTCACCCTTTTCCAGTGCAGTCTGGATTAGTCCATGGCAAATGGTGGGACTGTGTTTCCACCCCTGGGGCAGTCGATTCCAGGTGTACTGGATGCCCCTCCAGGTGAAAGCAAACTGTGGCCTGCACTCTGCTGCCAAAGGGATGGAGAAGAATGCATTAGCGATGTCAATTGTAGCGTACCACTTGGCTGCCTTTGACTCCAGCTGATATTGAAGTTCTAGCATGTCTGGCACGGCAGCACTTAGCGGTGGTGTGACTTCATTCAGGCCACGGTAGTCTATTGTCAGTCTCCACTCTCCAGTAGATTTTCTTACTGGCCATATGGGACTATTAAAGGGTGAGCGAGTTTTGGTGATCACTCCTTGACTCTCCAGCTGGCGGATCAGCTGATGAATGGGGAGAAGGGAGTCTCGGTTGGTACGATACTGTCGCCGGTGCACCGTTGTGGTCGCGATTGGCACCTGTTGTTCTTCAACCCTCAGCAACCCCACAACGGAAGGATCCTCCGAGAGACCAGGCAAAATGGACAGCTGTTTAATTTCTTCCGTCTCCACAGCAGCTATGCCAAAAGCCCACCGATACCCCTTTGGGTCCTTGAAATAGCCTCCCCTAAGATAGTCTATCCCAAGGATGCACGGAGCCTCGGGGCCAGTTACAATGGGGTGCTTCTGCCAGTCCTGCCCAGTGAGGCTCACTTCAGCCTCCAGTACACTCAGCTCTTGGGACCCCCCTGTCACTCCCGAAATGCAAATGGACTCTGACCCTTTGAACTCTGATGGCATTAAAGTACACTGTGCACCAGTGTCCACTAGAGCTTTATACTCTTGTGGATCTGACGTGCCAGGCCACCGAATCCACACCGTCCAATAGACACGGTTGTCCCTTTCCTCCACCTGGCTGGAGGCAGGGCCCCTCTAATCCTCGTCAGAGAAATTGCTGCTCACCTGCTGTAAAAAAGACTTGGAGGTCCCCTCCAGAGGATCGGAATCAAGGTCAAACTGTCTACCTGGTCTGGAGAGCTGGCTTCTGGAAACTGGAGCGGCACTTTTCCTAATAGAATCCCCTTTGGTGATTGTTTTACCTCGCAACTCACGGACTCGTGCCTCTAGACTTGAGGTGGGTTTTCCATCCCACTTCCTCATGTCCTCTCCGTGGTCACGCAGGTAGAACCACAGGGTGCCCCGGGGTGTATAGCCTCTGTATTCCCTCTCCTGAGCAGAGAAACGCCTGCCCCTAATAGCTGAGACACTGGCCCGTACAGGTGGGGAGTAGGACATATTCCTGTCTAGTCGCTTGACCAGTTTCTCCACAGCTGAGACAAGGGAGGAAGAGAGACTTTCCTCGTATTGGCGGAGTCTGACAGCCACCTCATCCACTGTTGGTGCGTCTTTACCTTTCCAGTTTACAACTGCCAGTGAGTTGGCATGCGAGGAGGGTGCGCTCCGCACAAACTTCCTCCACATGGATTGTGAGCACTGGAGTTCATCTGGGTCTGTGGGTACCTGCTCATCGTCTGTGTCACAGTAAACCAGCTCCCGCACAGCTAATTCCCTCAAGTACTGAATACCCCTTTCCATATTGGTCCACTTGCCAGGATAGCATACAAAATCGTCACTGAAGGGGTACCTCTCCCTCACACCTGACAGAAGTCTCCTCCAGAGGCTGAGGATTTGTTCCTTTTTCCCAATGGCCTTGTCAATGCCCCCATCCCTGGCCAGGGATCCCAGCTGCTTGGCTTCCTTGCCCTCTAACTCCAAGCTGCTGGCCCCGTTATCCCAGCACTGCAGCAGCCAGGTGGCAATGTGCTCGCCTGGGTGGCGGCTGAAATCTTTCCGCATGTCTCACAGCTCGCCCAGGGACAGGGACCGGGTGATGATCTGTGTCTCTATCTCCTGCGATGACCCTGGCTCATCGTCATCCCTCCCGGAGCGATCTGCTCTCTTTGCATCTTTCTTTAGTTTTACGGGGGCGACTGCTACCTGCACAGGTTGGTTATTGGGCTCAGTCACTGTGCCTGTGGCTGGAGCTGGGACTGGAGCAGCTGCTGTGTCCGCTGGGGAAACCGAGGCAGACCCTGCAGCTGTGGCTGCAGCAGCCGTGGTGCCGGTCGGGGGGGCTGGGACTGCCTGCTGGGCTGGAGGGGCTGAAGGGCCGGCTGGGGGGGCAGCGCCAGCTGCAGTGCCTGCTGCTTCGTTTCCCCCCCTTTCCCCCTTAAGGCACTGAACAGTGTTGAACAGGGCTCGGTAGGCGTGGGCCAGACCCCAGCACGTTGCGGTGATCTGTGTCTCTCTGGAGTTCCCAGGGTGGCAGCACACTTTTTGCAGATATTTTACTAGTTTGTCCGGATCCTGTACTTCCTCAGGGGTGAGTTTAAAAAACACCGGAGGTGCCCACTGCCCTAGGTACTTGCCCATGCTGTCCCACACACCCAGCCACTCACAGCTATCCAGCCCCGGGGCAGGTCTCTGCCCGATGTTCTTAACGACTTGTTTAACCCTAAACAAAAGCTGAAACCCATTCAGGAGGCAGAACAAAAGGAGAGTGCTGCCCTGAGCCTCCCACGGGTACTCGAAATTCTCAAAAGCAGTTAGGACCAGCCTGAGGAAGAGAGGGGGGGCAAAAGAGTGGGGGAAGGTAGGGGGCAAAAGAGTGGGGGAAGGTATCCCCTTCGGTTTTCCCCACAGACTGGGTTTGATTATTAACAAAATCTAAGACATAGGATCCGAGGTACGGAAATGACCGCAGTGCCGCATGCAAATACAAGACTAATTTCATGCACAGGGATGTTATCATATCATAAGTCGATATCGTACAGTACAGCAAAATCATCATCTTAATCCTTTTTCCAGTGATGATGAACAGCATGGCAATGAACACATAGTGCAAGTACGGATTTACATAGCAGAGCCACTTGATCAAAGTCAGAAACATTTTTTTTTCCTTTTTTACCGGCGACTACTTAACACAGAAAAATGCGTATAACAAAATTTAAGCAAATCTAAGAAAACAGTTTTAACACCCGCTGCTCAGCCCTGCCGTTATCCCTGCCCCACGCTTGGGCGCCAATTTAATGTTTTGGTTTCGGCTGCCGCCGGCAACAAAAGCTCCACGCGGCCGCCCCTCCCCCCGCCGGCGTGCGGAGGAGAATGGAAAGAAAGAGGCAGAAACTGGTGGGTCGGGATAAGGGCAGTTTAACAGAACAGCAAACAGAGGGAAACAGGAACAACAACGGTACAAATAAGGAGAAAACACAACCACGAACCGTAACGACCCAGACAGCCGCTCTCCCGAAACAGGACCGGCGCTGCGCCCCCCCAAGCCACGAGTGCCTTCCCGCCGCACCGCCCCCCCCACCGGAACCCAGCGTGACGTCACATGGTATGGAATACCGGGCTCTGTTTGGCCAGGTGGGGTCAGCCCCCACCCCCCGGCTGTGCCCCTTCCTGGAGTCCGGTGAAAGTTAACCCTGTCCTGGCCAAACCCAGGACAATGTCTCGCTGAACTCCAAGAAGAAATGAAAACATTAGAGTACACTTCTTCATTAAATATAGTTTTCCGTGATTCCAAAGGTAAGGAATTCCTAAGGAAATTATAGTGCTGATACTGTCATTTGTAGTTAAATTCATCGAAATCATTTAATAAGGAAGCCTTGCTATTAAGCCAAATGTCACTTTAACAGTAAAGAGTATTGCATCAAAAACTGACCTGTCTTTGACATAATGTATTAATATCTGCAAGAAAAAAATATTTTAAAAAGTACTTGCAATCATGGCATATAATGATAAGCTTTGAAATCACTCTAACTTTGCCTTAAAATGAAAGACAATATTGCAAAGTAGTTTTATCATCGCAAGTCGCAGCCAACAATGAGTATCTTAAGTGTACTCTTCACTGTAAAGGGGCAGACATGAAGAGTTAGAGGGCAGTCACAAACGGTTCAGAAAACAGGGCCTTGGCTTTGATTCAAGATTCTTACTTTTCATTCACTGCTCTGTGTTTACTGGCACTATGATTGTTTTGTGTTTGCATTCTGATTTAACTCTGAGAACCCTAATGTGGGGACAGCATTGTGTGGGCATAGTTATTTGCCTCAGTATCTTTATCTTAGCAGGGCTCTAGTCTGGTGAGAAATGTGTTTATCTATCCAGTAGGGCTATCCCCATCCACTTACAGGAGTGCTTCTCCAGGGCATAGAGGTAGACTTTGGACTTTGAGATGTCCTTTTTTTCTCTGAAATTCTCTCAACTTTATTACTGAAATATTTGAAGTTCAGATAAGGTCTTGTACTTAATGGTACTAGACTGGGAGCCAGAAGATCTGGGCAGTCTGACCTACCTTTAATCTTTGACAAATCACCCTACTACTGCACTCACTCTCTGTAAGCTCAGGATATTCTTTGCTTCACTATACTTTATTTATCTTCTTTTGAAGATAAATTCAGAGAATTGAAGTGAATAAAATACATTTACTGGTAATTTTCTAATATTCTCAACTGCAGAAGTGAGGTCATTCAGTTAGGGAACTCAGAATCATACCATGAAAACAGCTGTGTTAAAATGTGTGCTCAAACTTCTCAGAAAAGAAATTGAGGGATTATCTAATTTATTTATTCTGAGAAGACAAGGTGTCAGCTCATGAGCTCAAGACAGCTTTCACATTCATGAGAGGCAGGAACATTTTGTAAGTAGAAGCAGAGTTTTTCCATGTAGTGACTTCTCTCAGCAGTAGAGACTCTTACACTGAGTATTTCGAGACTTGTGATAAAACTGTGACCATTTGAAATATGACATATGAATAAACTACTTGCATCCAAGTATTTACTAGAGGTTATTTGCTTATAACCTAGAGCCCTAAAAGTGGCCATAAGAACTGTGAGATAACTAATGACTTAATTGCTATGTCCATTGGGAAGTTATTTTTCTTAACAAATCTCTAGCATTCCAATCCTTTTGACAGGGAAAAACAGGAGAACTCTGGAATAATATTCACATTTGGAAAGAGCAATATTAAATCAAAAATACTGTTAGTCAGCCAGTAAGTGTAGAAAATTGCAAAATTTAACAAACTTCAAATATCCACATGAAATATAATGGAGAAATTGAGAATCAGTATTATATTTATTTAAAAGAATAACTATGTGAACTGAAACAAACAAAACCTATTCCCTTAAAACCTGCTTTTCTATAAGTATAATTATATATGAATATATGAATTCATATTCACACTAGTCTTAGTTTACTTAACACAGAATACTGATGGCCTCTACTTTGGCACTACTTGTCCTTTTCCACATCTAAATGGAAACAGCATTTCTGGTTGAAAATAGGCAATCTGGTCTCTAAGCAGAACATCTCAATATGCAGATGTGCATACGGATTTTGCCACTGGAATATCAGATAACTGTGGTACTGCCCAAGTCTCCATAATCTGTAATTAGGGAGGTTGCAGTTCTCTTCCATTTACTTTAGTTCTTGAATTTTTTTTCCTAATAAGACATTTCTTTGACATCTGGACACTTCCCAATAGCTGAGGTCCTATCCCAAAGTTCTTTATTACTCAGTAGGACTATTTCCATTGACTTCATTGGATTTTGAATCAATAGCTACATTCTCTGTTTCAATCATAGTCTGAGGTGTGCCACATGCAATAACCAAGCTGTTGTCTTAGTCCCTTTATGAGTAATACTGTCACCGATTTGTTGGTTTCTTTACTACTGCTTTTGCTGTTTTTTCTTGCACAGTGTTGTTAATTATTTAGATTGTTATTTCTATCCCCCTCAGCTCCCTCCACATGAATTTCATTCAAATTTTTTATGATTTTCTTAGTTAGTTTTCTTCAAATTAACTTTTAATTTATAGCACTACTATTTCTCCCACTTTTCTCCATTGTTCTTTTTTCTTCTGTGGTACAATAATTGCAGTTTCTATTATCTTGCTATCATCAATGCATTTAATGCTATATAATTTTTTCCTGCTATGAAATAATTTAGAAAAACTTTTAATAAACCTCATCCCAACTCCACCCACTCATCACTTAATTCCAGGCCAATATTTTTTTTTCTATTACTTATTACTAACATTTACCTCCCTCTGTACTACCAGTTTCTATTTATGTTGTTATGTAGAAAAATAGTCTAAAATCCAGATTTGTCAGTTTGGCTACCAACTTTGTTGATCTGAGACAAAAGACTGTCTAACTGGTAGATTAATTCAACTATCAATCAGCTTTTCTTAAATTTCTCCTTCACCCTCTGAAAGATTGCTTCCATGCTTGCACCAAGCAGCAGTTTAAGTTACTGTTGACTACAGAGGTTTTTACCATGACTTACCGTGACTGACTTTTCATCACCTTACAACTTCAGAAAATGCTGTCCAGGCTTCCACTTAGCAAATAAGCACAAGGACAGCCCTGAAATATACCTAATACAATAATGATTTTGAGAAAAAATGACTGTTGTTTGTAGACTTGCCTTAATATTTGACTATATCTATATGTAGCCATGCCAGACATACCAAGCAATGAACCAGGGCCATTCTATCCACATAGTCCCATCAGGAGCAAAAAGAGTTGGAGCAAGGGCCAGGACTGGAGAAAAGCTGCAGCGTACATTGTGGGAAGAGGGGGTCCATCCAGGAGGCCAACTACCTACAAGGATGGAGATAGAGATGGAGGCTGGCATTGCTGCGACGTCACTGGGACTGGGGCTAACAGCTCTGGGCTGGGCGGAAACAGGGTCCTGGGCCATGAACAGGGGTGGAGCGCAGCACCCAGTTCAGGTCATCTGGTGCCCTGAAGGCCCTGACAGACTATTTCTCTGGCTTTATGCTACCTTTTTTGCCCTTGGCACATGTGGTTGCAATCAGCTAACTCTCTAGGTTCCATATATTCTGTAGTTCCTTAAGAGGAATTCCTCAAATAGATCTCTCAGCAATAAAATGAATAAAATCATTATTCCTTATTTGAAAGACCATTAATGAAATTTCTTCAGATTTTGGTGTGACAGCATCCGGCATCAGCGTAGCTCCCCAAGGCAAGGCGCTCCTATTGGAAGATAAATGAAGTTGTTGATGCATTATCTTATTTCCTGTGGCAAAGCTTTTGCTCCTGGCTCTGGAAACAGACAGCTCTTAACTCTGATGCCGTGAAAAGCCAGAATTGAAGACTCAATAGTCGGCAGACTATTAAGCAGGTATTCTTTATTGCGGCGCCGGGCACACGGGGGATCTCTCCTCCAAACGCGTGCACCGAAGAGACACAGTTACTAGGTATTTATGCTATGTTAACATACATATTCATTACATTTCCAAGAAATGTTTATCATAGTAATGGCTTTTCCAAGAATTCATTAATAGATGGTAATGTCCGTCGCACATGTTTGTTTGGCGTCTCTCGGCAGGGATCCAGATTATCCTGCAGCCTCCTTATCTCTGTAGTTTGCATACCTGTTCTCCCAAGGCCCAGGCGCCTAAAGGGATTATTCAGGAGTCCCTTGTTTTGCAACCATCCGAATTACTCACAAAGATCCAAGACTTGTTTCGACCACCTGAAGTGATAACATCCCCCACGTTACATTTGTTACATTTACAGTTATCAACTCCTTGCAGAATCTTGGCAGCAGATTGCAGAGACTTTGCTGTGAGTTTCTCTCATATAGAGCATTTCTAGGACAGAAGTAAATGTTTTATGAGTATTTAAGGACTAGAGAGCTGGCTGGATTAACAGAGCAGGTCAAAGAAAGGCGCATCCCAATTCTACAGCCTGAAAATGGAGCAAAGTTTCAACAGATGAGTGTTGGTAGAATTAGGTTGTCCACGTGATGGTGAATGTTGCTTATTTCTGAATTGAAATGGGTAGTTCACCAGGACATAAATAAACACTACAACATTTATATTAGTCAGTGATAATTCTGGGGCGATGCTTACAAATACATTGGTGTTGCTTTGTCAAGATTATAATCTTGCTCACCAGAACTGTTGGAAGTAGAAATGTTGGATTTTCCACTATTCCAAAGAATATTCTCCTTGCTTTTAGAATGTTCATCTTCTAAAAACATCCTTGTGTCTACTCAGGTGAAAGGGCTATATGTTTGCAATTTGCTACACTCAAGATGAATCAGACTTTGTGCAGAGCTTGTGTCAGTGTCAAAAAAAAGATATCTCATATAATTTGGTTTAAATTCTTGACTGGATAAGGTGTATTTTGTGCAATGAGTGTTAACCGAAATACTTTCTGTAAGACAGCAGATCAAGGAGCGGTGTAATCTTTTCAGGAGATTTTAGTGCTCCATATCATTCTTAAGCAAGCTATCATCTCACTTACAAAAGCAGTGAAATCTTTTCTTCTCATCATCTTGCAAAAGTTTATTTATAACCATGCCCCCAAATCTTTGTCAGATTTCTGATATTCTATTGAACATATTATTCAAGCGGTTTTCTGCTTCAGGCAAATTAAGCAATTCTTACTTTAAATTCACCACAAGGTAACTAAATAACTTTCTTCTAACTGGCACCTATTCTACTTACAAGGAAAAACCTTCCAAATCCTTTTATTGTAAAAGAGATGTCAAATGTAAAACTTATTTTGTTACAGTGTTTTTAACATCCTCTTTAGTATTACTCTTTTAAAAGTGAATTAGTTATTTGGAATTACTCTGCACTTTGGGCTGAGTATTACACTTTTATATTTAGCCACTCTAGGTCTTGTTCAATTCAAAGCACTTGAAAACAGCAGCATCTCATGAAGACAGACAGGAGAAGTACAAGCAACAACAGATAAGCAAAAAAAGCAGAAGATAAGAGGAATTGTTCAATGCTACTAGGAAGTCATGTCAAAGTCAAGCCCGAAAAGCAAAACTTCTGTGTTCCCAGTCTAAAACAGAATACAGTTCCCTCCTTTTTTCCTATTCCTGTCTTTGATACTGAAAAACAACAATTAAGGCATACTTAGGCACATCTTTTGTTGTTTCTGGTTTGCCTTGTTTCAGATTTCAAGGTGACTCAGAGGCCTCTGTCACCACAAGTGAGAGAGATAAGGGTCAATATTTAACTTTTGGAAGAATTAAATTTAGGCATTAAGAAGGAACAGAAACTGGATACAATATCAGTAGCACATCAGAGGACAAATCCCAGCAGTATGCCACTTGCAGTCTAGTATGCTGTAGTTCCTCTGGATTTAAACATTCTTCATACATTATTTAGCTTCTGTTTGACAGAGAAAAGTAAAATGTAGTCTAGAATTTCAGATTCCACTAGTGAGAACAAGAGCTGTCAAACTGACTAAGGTAACAAGAGGGAAAATTTAATGTATGGTACCACTAAAATTTCCCCTTCTCAGTGTTTCACTTTTTAATAATATGAATATTAGCATTTTGCTGTCTCTGTAGGAACTATAAAACTGTAATATTTGCCTAATATGGAAAAGAAAATGATGCATATGGTTTCTTTAATTCTCACCTTTGTTTATCTTTCAATACTTAGGAACCACTGACTCATACTCCCTTTGCCATTGCTGCCCTCTTGCTTTTTTTATGTCATCGCTATGACTGAGATAGGATTACTGAAATGTTAGTTTGTTGTCCTTGAAGTTTGATTTTGAACGTGTTTTTATGCTGTCGTTTGAATAATGGGGGGGGGGTTAATATATGATGTCATCAACTATAAAAAAAATATTTCAAGATATATACGGGATCTCACAAGATAATTTAAACATTCATACTCTTCTTGCTTATACACCATACAAAAAAGGAGTGAAACAGGATTGAAAGGGGGAACTTCAGGCTTACTCTGTAATATTTTCATCTGTTTCTGAGAAATAGAGATGCAGGTTGCCATACTGACCACTGGCACAAGATCTCTGCAGCCAGACTTGTGGAACATTTTAAGAAGAGACCTCATACTGCCCACATCATTACTTGACTTTCATTAAATCATTGCTACTTGTGATTCAACCTCCCACAATATCAAAGTGTTTGCAGAACTGCATTGAAACCCATACCTGAATTTCAAATAACAGTTCAGTAAGTAGTAGCCAAAACATGAGCTAGAAATGTTATCCACCTCAAGTGGCAGTGCATAGAGACTTTGATGTGTATTTATTCATTTGTCATTGTGGTTGTATTTTTGCATGTTCTACATATACTACACCAGAATTCCTTCATTTTCACATTTCCCAGTGTACGACTGAAAGTAGTGGTATACTTTCGGTTGTCCAAAGTTTGCTTTGTTTCAATAAACTTGGTTAAAACCATAGGAAATAACTGACCAGAGAATCACAAGAGGCGAGGATGCTCCTGTAGCATCTCTGACAGGATGACTAACTAATCATAGAAAACAGGTATGCCATGCTCAGCAACTTCTGTTAATAAATCTCATGACAACTGAATCTTCAAATTTGTCTCACCAAAAGTGAAAGGACCCTACCACCTTCTTTTTCTGTAATCCACGTGTACAGAATTCTCAAAAACATAGATGACACTGTAGCAGCTTATCACAATGCTAAAAAAAAACCACAAAAAAACTGAAAAAAACCCAGATCAATATAGATTAAATAAACCCAGATCAATATAGATTAAATCAAGCCTATGACAGATAAAATGATTTTATATACCATGCAATTTTAAATCAAGTTATCCAAGTGTTATCTTTTGTTCCACAATGTTTCATTATTATTCATTTTTTAAAGATTTGTTCAATGCCAGAAAACATTGTGGTATTTCAAAATACCAATAAAATATGATTTCTTAACACAAAAGACTCATGATCTGAGATTCTGATCCAGCAGAATAGTAAGCACATTTTTAGTTCTAAGAAGCTGGCGGGAGGCATTAATGAAACACTGTTGGGAGGTAAAGATTTGTTTCAGTCTGTGGCTGTTGGTAGTCCCTAAAACTGGATGCAAAGCTCAGTGACACAATGGAAGTCTGCATGACTGCTAGAATAGTTTCAATCATGGCCCAATTAGCTATTTTCCTTTCATTTCAATGTCTCTGTAAAACTTTTTTTGTTTTTGTTTCAAACTATTTTTAGCTGTATAAGTTTAGCACTTTTGGAGGAGCACTTTACGGTGCCCATTTCTTAGGCAGAGCAGGATAAATTGTGTTTATGTTATGGTGAGCTGGATAAGATTCTAGGAAAGTAATTTACTGTAAGTATATATCGCGTGATTCCTATCCACATCTTTCAAATTTAATTTGTTAATTCCCACACCTGTAACAGTTCTTTTTATCAAATAAAGTCAAAGTAAGAAAAGGCATGTAAGCTCCATGTTTGAAATACCTAGGAATTCTGAATCCATTAATTCACTTTCTGTTTAGAGTTTATTTGGTTCTTCATTCTTCTGCAATAAATAAACATGGTGTTGCATGGCATTGTTTAGCCAAGACAGAAATCCAAGTCTGTCTTCTTTGTAGCTGAGAACTGAAACGGCACAACAGTTCTGGAAAGCATAGGAGCATCTTTGGGCATAGACGCTGATTGCTGTGCGTGTATCCTGCAGACACAGGTGAATGTGGTTCAGTAAAATGATAACTGTGAATGTAACAAATGTAACACGTAGGGGATGTTATCGGGTTAGGTGGTCAGAATCCTTGCACAACCAAAACAAGTCTTAGTTCTTTGTGAATAATTGGGATGGTTGTAAAATAAGAGACTCCTGAATAATCCCTTTAGGCGGCTGGGCCTTGGGAGAACAGGTATGCAAACTACAGAGATAAAGAGGCTGCAGGATAATCTGAAGACCCCGCCCGATCACCAAGAGACGCCAACCAAACACATTCGAAGGACATTACCATACACTAATAAGTTGTCCGTAAAACTGTGATAAACATTTCTTGCAAATGTAATAAATGTGTACGTCAACATAGCATGAATACCTAGTAAGTGTGTCCTTTCGGTGCACACGTTTGGAGGAGAGATCCCTTAATAAAGAATACCTGCTTAATAGTCTTCCGACTATTGAGTCTTCAACTCCGGCTTTTCACAGCATCAAACGTTTTTTGTATATGTTTTTCTACACAGAAATACTTACATAAAATGATTTAAAGCAAAGGCCACTGTACACAATGTAGTGCATACAGTGCACTGATTATGGATAGCGCTTCTGAAAAGTACTTTCATAATGAAACATAATGAAAATTACAAGACATGTTGACCAGAAATATTCTTTAAGTGGACTAGGCAATGAATTCACACAACCTGACAGTAAAGGAAATTCTTTAACACGAAGGTATTAACTCCTTAAATTCTTGAGCTGAAAGCAATGTTTTCCTAATGTTTCTGCTAACTTCCATACATCTGCATTGGCACTCTTCTGCATGCAAGCTGCAGCAGTAGAATACCATTCTGAATCAATTATAGAATAATATATAAAGGCAATTCAAAATAATTTCTGACCGATTATATGGACTTGCGCTGTATTTTACTATTGTATTAATGTTCTCCAAGGAGATGACATAATGTTGTGACTATCTAACTTTACGTATCAGTAGAAGCGGAACAGAACAAACCGCTAAAGAATGACAGTAGCACAGAAATGTCTCCTGGGAGGCTGGTTCTAAAGACTGAGAGCTGAATGTAGATTGTGTGAGCACAACAGCATCTTTGTTCCTGTGTGAGTAGTTACCATAAATGAGCCTGATACATAGTGAGCTGTATTTGCAAAGGGACATTTCAATTCTTAATTGTCCGGTGGAACTACAGAAAAGTGAAAGAAAGTTAAAAAGTAGACCAAAAAAATCTGGAAAAGCAGGTTATCAAACATTAAGGCTAGATCTTGTGTTTGCGCTAATTAATGACAGAAATACTAAAATGTTCCAGAGTACAGGATTTCTCAGATTATTCTAAATATCAGATTATTTTCTCAGATTGATTTGAACTCCTCATTAGAGGATTCTGAGATTAGAAAACTTCTAGATTTTAAAATCATATGCTCTTCTTGGAATGCAGATGCAGCGCACATGCCCATTACTGTCTCTAGTTCTTTCAGAGAGTATCTGTTTTACTGTTTATTTAAATTTAGGTCAGCAATTGATGGCCTTCCTGCACTTGTCAAATGCAAGACGAAAGACAAACTCGGACTGAGGCGTCTCTCCACTGAGGTGTCAAGAGCCGGAGAGTTAACAAAAGGAGCAATTAACTGGTGCTCATCAGACAGGAGTAAGGGGGAATAGCCCATCACTGTAAACCCAGTGATCTGTGGGGCACCGAGGAGTCTGCGCCGCCAGAGATTGCTTCAGAGATTGCTTCGGAGAAAGCACAGATGGCCCCCGGATGCACATACCAAGATGCCCGCTCCGAAGGCGTGTCACTCTGCTGAGTCCCGCTTCTGACGACACGACATTCCATGCCAAGAGCCAATCGATACACAAGAATTGACTGAGTCCCACCTCACAAAAATATTTCCAAACAGTTAAAAACTGGCACTTGAAAACTCTCTTTGGAGGAGGAGCCAAGCTAGAACTTCACCTGACGGACAGGTCAACGGGCCTGAAGCTCTCTTCCTCCCCCCAAGAAGGGACGCCTTTTTGGTAAGAGTCGCGCCTCTGACTTTGTCAGACGAGTCCCCGGGAACGCGTTATTAACTAAAGCACTAAACTATTACCTGGAGCTCAAGTTTTGTAGACAGTGCATTTATCAACAGCAATCCCGAATCTGTGATAGCTGTCGCTTGAATAAATCACCTCGTGTTTCAGCTTTGTGAAACTGTTTCAGTGAAAGTCCTTGGAGGAGCTCTGGCAGACAAGCTGAATCTGAGAAGTGGCTACACACTTAACCCTTTAGACATAAACCATTGACCAAGTCTGGGACTGGGAGTAGATGCAGCTGCACCTAGACTCCTCTCTCAGAGAGTTTAGAACACGAGGGGGTCTGCTCTGAACCTCGTGACTCAAAGAGAGGGCTTTCCTCTTGCCACTTATCAGTCTCCCTTACCTCCCTTTAAAGTGACAGTAAAAAATTGGCGTAGTCGGCAGGATTGCCATGGATAAACTGCTACAAAAATATAAGTGTGCACCATCAGAAGCAGGAATTGAATGGGCCCAGAAATTCTGGAAAGATGAGGATAAAGTGGTAGAACGGATAAAACAGTGTTTAAGTGAGCAAAAAATCAAAAACACTAAAGGCAAAAAATTTATTTGTGCTGTATTGGGGGCTTGCCTATCTTGTGCACAGAAAGAAATTAATGAGTCCCTGCTGCCTGAAAAAGTTGCAGATGTAGAATATGCCGCACTAAAATCAGAAAATGAAGTACTAAATACATCACTAACTTTTGAAAAGGAAAGTCGAAAGAAATTGGAGACACAAATCGACACCCTTAAAGGTGAAATTGGTTACCTTAAATCACAATTGTTTTGGGCCAACAAGCGAGAAAAACATTTAGAAGAAAAATTAAATCTCTCATTAAAACAGATACCGTCCTCGGTCTCAGCTAAACAAATCCGCAAAGTAATACAGCATGCGGATCCCGAGACCTGGGATGGAGATGTCTGGGACAGTGCTAGACCCAGACAAGGTCGAGGGCAAGATCAGGATCAGGACCAAGATCAAAATCAAGTAATCACTTGGAGTGAATTTGTACAAGACATAATAAACTACGGACGCAGGATGGGATGGATTGGATCCTCACAGTTGCCTGATCCTCTACCTCGGCGAGTTCGCCAGATTCACAGCCCTAAGGCTAAGCCCGAATGCAAACCAAAATTTGATAGGGAGCGTAACGAGCTCTGGCGTAAAGCTCGAGCTATGGGTGTGCCACGGCACCTATTGATTGGTACATCCACGACTGACCTAAAAATTCTCGTACAGTCGTTAAGCCATAAACTTAATCCAACAAAGAACGGTCAGCCGGCAGGAAACAAAACAACTCCTGTTAACGCTGCACCCTCCGCCCCACGGCAGGAGCTAATTGATTTAACAGACCCTCAGGCAAAAAACGCACAGCCCCGGGAAGGGCTGTGAGCCTCCTTCCTCGGCGGCTACCAGCTATAGAGTGGCTCTCTGATATATCCCCCGAACCTGTCATTGCCATCCCGGTGGGACCAAAGAAAGTTTTTGTACATTTCCTCATTGATACGGGTGCTCAAATTTCGGTAATCGCCAAGGAGACCACAACATGCTTAAGTTTAAAATCTGGCTGCGGTAAGTGAAATTTACAGGCATTGATGGAGTCATAAGGCAATGCCCTACAGCAAAAGTTACCTTGTGGCTCCCAGACGATCAAAGATTAACCCCCACTGAAATATTGGTCCGTGCTGCTAACACTAATATTTTAGGATTTGATTTCTTGTATGGCAGAGTGTGGAAACTCCCTGATGGTTCAGTGTGGAGTTTCGCCAGGCAAGAAATTAAACAGAATGACCCTAAAAAACCAAATTTACTAGAAATGTCCATACCTTTACCATCATCAAAAGTTACAAACACAAAACAGTGCACCTTACAAGCAGCTGAGCAATTGGGTATTGACGGGGTGGTAAGAGAATTTGAAAACCAAGGCATCATCACTCCTACACACTCACCCTATAATTCCCCTGTTTGACCAGTAAAAAAAACCAAACAGGCAGTGGAGTGTCACGATTGTTTACAGATGATTAAACGCCAGCACTGCACCTTTAACTGAAGCTGTACCTAGCATTGCAGAATTGGTAACCCAGATACAGGGAGCATCTCACAGATAGGTGGCAACTTTAGATGTAAAAGATACGTTTTTTGTGGTTCCACTCCAGGAACATGATCAGGCTCAATGTGCTTTTACCTGGAAAGGGATACAATACACCTTTAACAGGCTGCCTCAGGGATATAAACGTTCCCCCACCATTGCTCACGATTCTTTAGCTAAAACACTGAGTGGCATTCCTATTCTGTCAGACGTTACTATATATCAATATATAGATGACCTTTTGATTGGCGGGGAACAATTTGACACTGTTAAACAGGCTACGGATGCTGTGACATTGCAATTAACAACCTTGGGTCTGGAAATTCCCCCATCCAAGTGTCAGGGACCCTCACAGGAAGTTAAATTCCTAGGGGTCTGGTGGATCAAAGGAGCCTTATCTATCCCTCCTGACACACTGCAGAAAATAGAACCGGGCCAGGATCCTTCTAATGTTAAGGAATTGCAACAAGTTTTAGGAACTTTAGTACACTGGTGTAAAAATGTCCTTGGATTTTCTATCACTGCTCGACTCCTTTATAATTTACTACGAAAAAAGAAATCATGGGGGTGGACAAATCAACATCCTAATGCCCTGGAGACACTGGTAAAAGAATTGAGACTATTTCAGCAGCTAGGTGCTGTACATCCCCCTGATCCAATTCATGTGGAATGGGGATTTATTGAACACGGTTCTTACTGTAATGTTGGGCAAAGAGGACCTGAAGGGCCTGAGTTCAGTTCAGAGTCCTTTAATGATGCTGAATTGTGATACTCGGACCTGGAAAAGGGACTATTGTCTTTGGTACGAGCTGTAAAGCTAGTGGAACAAATAAGAAAAGAACAGAGTGTAATCATTCCGGGACCTTTCCGCCTCCTAGACACAATTTATACAGGGACAGTGCCGCCTGCTGGCACTGCCCAAAAGCCCACGGTCCGTAAGTGGTATGCCTATCTGGAAAGCATCCATGACATTATGCCTATTACAGAGGGATGCACTAAAGTGTCTAAATTACAAAAAGATGTAGACAGTACTTCGTTGTTCCAAACTCCTCCAAGCAAACCATCTCCGATTTGGGAGGAACTTCCTCTAACAGAAACCAGCAACCTCGAAGGGGTATGGTTCACTGATGCATCATCCTACAGGCGAAACAAGGAGTGGAATTATAATGCAGTGGCGCTGGAAGTAGCCACGGGAGAATGGGTCAGTGAAACAAGTAAAGGAAGTGCACAAGTGGGGGAGCTTAGGGCAGTTTTATTAGCTGTGCAACACGGTGCTGACTATATTTACACTGACTCATATGCTGTTTTAAAGGAGCTACTGAGTGGGTGAGTCACTGGGTAGCCAACAACTGGCAGGTAAATAGAGTCCCAGTCTGGCAAACTGACAGCTGGAAACAATTGCTAAAAATAGGAGAGCAAAGGATACTGCACACTGGTTGGGTGAAAGGGCACGATCGATCAGCCTCTATTGCTGCCCAGTTCAATCAACAAGTTGATAGTCTCACACGGCTACACAACATTGATATTGTAAGCAAGTGATGAAATAGAATGGGAATGTTTACTTGAATGGTTACATGTAAAACGAGGGCACACTGACTGAGCTGATTTGTATCGGGAAGGCATAGCCCGAGGGTGGCCTGTGTCAACAAAACTGTGTGAACAAGTGGTCACTGCCTGTTCACTGTGTCGCCTGCGATCATCCAAGTAAGGCGCCTCCCATGCACATCTGAAATAAAAAAAACACTTTGGCACACCTGGCAAATTGATTACATAGGTCCATTGCGACCCTCAGGGGGTAAAAAACGTGTATTAGTAGGGGTGGAAGTTGTTTCAGGAATTGCCATGGAAACAGCTATCCCGGCTGCAACTGGAGATAACACAGTTTACAGCCTGAAGGAATGGTTCAGCACCCTCCCCCTTCCTGAGGAGATTCAAAGTGACAACGGAACACACTTCACAGCCACAGTGGTACAAGACTGGGCAAAAGAAGAAGGAATTCGGTGGGTATTCCATACTCCATACTACCCTCAAGCAAACAGTATTGTTGAGCAAACAAATGGGTTAGTTAAACAATTTGCTAAAACCCATGAATCTGGGTGGCATCTCGATTATCCAATGCCATCTATCAATTAAATAATAGATGCACTGGAGACGGCTGTCCCAAAATGAAAGCATTCTCTGCTTCTGCAACAACTTTGGTGCCAAAGGCAGACATAACACCAGAACACCGTACTGGCTTTTACGGAGGCCAACCAGTGCTGGTTAAAATGCCTCAGATTGGAACAGTGGCACTAGTATTAACAAAACCAAAAAATCTTTATGCTTGGGAAGCGAAAGATAGCTCTGGAAAACTGCATCGAATCAGTACTATATGGATAGTACCTACCTTTTAACCTATTATATGCCGGTTTCAATGACAACCGAGCACTCTCCTTTCTTTTCTGTTTACAGGTATTTTCCAAACGCTGGGAAACTACACCTAAAATCATGGACTGTCGTGTGTCAAAACAGACTGACCTCCAGGACTGCTGATTTATACTTCTAGTCCTAATCCGTGGAATCATCTGTAAACCAAAGTTCCCAGAAACTCCAAACAATCTGACAACAAAGATAATAGTGATTTAATTTAGTGATAGGAATACTGATTTCTAGTTTTACTTGTACATTATGTGACCTTTTGCTTTATTGTTTAAGTTACTGTTTTTTTAATGCACAATAGTTTTCTTTTGTTGTGGTTTTGATAGGTATAATTTACTATAGAATTGTCAATATGAATCTTTCTATCATGTATTAGTAGTAGTAGACAAATATGTGTAAGTTTAGTATGTGTTTACATATTAGGTGTAATGATTGTGCATGTGTTCCATACAGATTATAATCAAAAACCAAAGAAATCTTCAGGTATGATAGAGGAAAACACAGCCTTTAAGTTGTTGCAAGGATCTCTTAGAATGATGAATTGGACTCAGGGAACCACTTTCCTTACGCTGCCAACAACCCCTGCAGAGGGACTCCCATTTAGGGTTATTCCCCTTGACTTAAAAGGAGCACTGCTGGATTTATGGGAAATGAAAGACAATACCATCTCCATACTATGGAGAAGCAGAATTACCTACAAACATTATACTTCTCCTTCAAACCTTAACTAATTCTAACTGCACTCAAGAGCTTGACAAAAATTTCCTGAATTTAAACAAGATAAAATTGTCTATTGACTGTACGGAGGTACCCTGGCTTGACCAGCCTCCTCGACCATTCTGGGGTGTACCTATTACCTTTAAGTATAATATCCTGGTACAAGCTGAAAGCTGGCCCCACTAGGGCCAGTCCAATTATGGAATTGTACCAACAGGATAACTTGTTCTAATATTGATGACTGCTCGTGGATATGGATGGTTGCAGACCTTTACCACGCTTTAAGAAGTGTATGTTTATGTGATAATTATAGTGCTCCAATCCCTAAGACAAGGTCAGATTCTATTATAAAAGTGGATCCCAAACAAGTTAACAAATAGGCATACGATATAGTTTCTAGCAACAATGCTGAGCCACAGGCCAAAAGATGCCGAGTTCCTTTCCAACATTATCTAAATGAACATAATAGCCTCTACGAACTCAAAAATAATACATGTAGCACTTTAACGCTACCTGCACCACCTGAAACTGTATGGGTGTGTTCTAATGCACAAATATCAGACTACATTCAACCCTATTGGGATGGATTAGAATGTACTCTAGGTATTCCCAGCTTGTGTCCTACTATAGCTTTTAATTTCATTCAATCCTTTACAAAATTACGAGGACATAGAGCTAAAAACAAATGTGGAACTCTATGCAAGAAAATGGTAATCTTTTTGCCTGGCCAAGCTATTATGCCCCAGCAATGAGACTAAACTTACGAATGCAAGCTGGTTGGGGTTATTGGACACTAATAACGAATAATCAATTATATATAGAAAATTTGACATGGCAAGTAGAATCCTTAGCAAACTGGGCAAAACCAGCAATTATTGCAGTTGACTTGCAGCTGCAAGCTACATCCAAAATGACGCTACAAAATAGGTTAGCCTTAGATATGATTTTTTAAAAGAAAATGGTGTTTGCGGATGGCTACATGCCTCCTAACCTGATGAATACTGTTGTGTTTCTATCCCAAATGTATCTGTCACTTTATATAAATCCATGGCTGAAATGCGTAATATAGCAGAACAGTCTCGAGAACTCCATGAATATATGAAGCAGAAGACCTGGGAATGGACAGGGTGGATGTTGAAAATTATTGATGGACTTGGACTAAACATTAGTGGATGGATACAAAGTTTGAAATATGTATTGATGTTTATTGTACTCCTTGTTGTTGTTTGTGTGGGTTTATCATGTGTACAATCTTCACTAGTTAAAACTTTTAGTGCGCATATCAGAGTGCTTCAGGTTCATAACCCTGAATATGTTCCTTTATTTCCTTCTCCTATTAGAGAGGAAGATGAGCCCCTCAACCCGTCTGAACCTAAATTCATCTGATACTCTTTTTGGTGAGATGTGACTAAGGTCACAGGGTGGATAATGTAATCGATGGCCTTGCTGGACTTGTCAAATGCAAGACGAAAGACAAACTTGAAAGACAAATCGGACTGAGGTGTCAAGAGCCGGAGAGCTAACAAAGCGAGTAACTGACTGGTGCCTATCTTATCAGACAGAAGTAAGGGGGGATAGCACATCACTGTAAACCAAGTGATCTGTGGGGCGCCGCGGAGGCCGCGCAGCCAGAGATTGCTTCGGATGAAGAACAGACTGCCCCCGGAAGTGCATACCAAGATGCCTGCTCCGAAGGCGTGTCACACTGCTGAGTCCCGCTTCTGACGACACGACATTCCATGCCAAGAGCCAATCGATACACAAGAATTGACTGAGTCCCACCTCACAAAAAGATTTCCAAACAATTAAAAACTGGCACTTGAAAACTCTCTTTGGAGGAGCCGCCAAGCGAGAACTTCACCTGACGGGCGGGTCGACGGGCTTGAACCTCTCTTCCCTCTCCCCCAAGAAGGGATGCCTTTTTGGTAAGAGTTGCACCTCTGACTTTGTCAGATGAGTCCCCAGGAACACATTGTTAACTAAAGCCCTGAACTATTATCTGGAGCTCAACTTTTATGGACAGTGCATTTATCAACTGCAATCCCGAATCTGTGATACCTGTCGCTTGAATAAATTACCTATTGTTTCAACTTTGGGAAAATGTTTCAGTGAAAGTCCTTGGAGGAGCTCTGACAGGCAAGCTGAATCTGAGAAGTGGCTACACACTTAACCCTTTAGACACAAACCATTGACCAAGTCTGGGACTAAGAGTAGATCCAGCCGCACCTAGACTCTCCTTGACAGAGAGTTTAGAACACGAGGGGGTCTGCTCTGAACCTCATGACTCAACGAGAGAGCTTTACTCTTGCCGCTTATCAGACTCCTTTACCCCCCTTTAACGCGACAACATCCTAAGGTCATTGACTAATTCTGACTGTTTTCTTTGAGACCCCTGCACTTAATGTAATAGCAGAATTCCTTTCTCACATTAAAATAGAAGTGAAACAGAAAGGTACTGTATTAACTGGCAAACAGTTTAAGAAGACAACTGGCAAAGTGCCTTAGCTGAATCCAGCTACAAGACTCACCAAACGCTCCTGGGCCATGAGATCTTTCCTGAACAGTGGACACTTTGAAGGCAAAACAGCCATTTGAGGAAAAGTGAGTGAACATTTTGAAACTAATTAGGGATCTGAGATGCAAAACTGACATAAATTATCAAAATATGTCAGATCAAAACTCTTACATGCCTATTAATTTGTGGTGCCCCAATTCAGACACATAGATCATCCTTATATGTGGATGTGAGAAGTTTACTAATTTTTGAAAAGGCTGGTGTTTTATATTTTCTTATATTTCAGGTTGCAGCTACTATTTGAACTGAACTGGAACGATGAGGCAGTTGTTCCCTGTGAGGACAAACCAGTACAAAAGGACGAAAGGCACATTATGCAATACACTTCACAGCAATTTACTAAACAACAAAGGAATGCTGAGGTTTAGGGACCTTGCAGCCATTGCAGAGTTTTGGAGAAAGTTCACCCTTGTGGCTAGAAACATGATTTCATTATAATTATCTCTTCCAATATATCTGTCTGTTTAACGCTGTACCTTTGCACATGCTGAACATAGGCTTTATTTTCCATTCTGTAATGCGTTTCTCTTTCCACAGTAAATGCCAGAGATGGCCCAGTCCTTATTAGCACAGCATCCAAAGGCTGACTTTCCCTGAAAATTGTGCAATTTACGTACATAGTTTCATTCCCACTAAATTGTAATTAAATTTTGACATGGCTAAACATTTCTGAATGTTCAGTGCGGCTTGCTTTTAATGAGACACAGCCAGGAGGCAGTTAGAGTAAGTTAATTCCTCTTTGGATGTGGGTAAAAAATTTATGTATTGTCTCATCATTTCCATCACCACCACATATTGAGGAGGAAGGAGGGAATCACGCCCAGTATGGATGGAGAAGCTGGCCTACCGCCTCACACAGGGGACACCATCTCAGCAGCAAGGCACCCAGTCTCCTTTGGCGTGCAAACTACAGGGGAAGGTTCCTTCCACAATGCCAGAAACCACAGGTTTCCCATAGCCTTGAAGGTCCCCCCTCAAAGTACATCTCATCAGCCCCGTTAGTCCTTTTGGTAACCCACCCTTTTATGGCAATATCACTGTTTACATTTCTAGGGATGCCAGTGCCATGGTAACCTAGCAGTGGATGATGGGGACGGGTATCTATTCAGGGATCCCTGCATAATGAATCTGTACCTGCACACACACACAGATCTATACACCCACAAGCACCAAATGTTTGCATATGCAAAGATGTTGAGTAGATGCAGTGACGAGCTACTTTAATTCTGCAAGCACATTCAGTTTTGCTGTGAGGAAGCAGGGGCAGACAAACCCTGTGGAAGAGATGGTGGCCTCTGCAGTAGACATCATAGCTGCTTGCGGCTGCAAAACAACGGCCTTGAGCTACAAAGTCCTTTCCTGTCCAATATTCCAGCTAGATCATCATTAGCTACAAACTCTCACATCCTAAAGCCATTTCTTTTGTCTGAATGGCCAACCCACCTGGAAGTCCAGGCACGGCTACATTTACCAGGACTTTACAGAAAAGTGATTGGGAGGTTACAAAATTTCTGATAGAGACAGTGTGCCACTGAACAGTAAAACACAGCCACAGTAAAAGAAATGAGTAAGAAATTGCAGTTCAGTATTTTCTGGGTTTTTTTTAATCTAGCACTCTTCTGCTGCATACCAAAAAGACAATTGAAAAGAACTTCCAAGAAATCAGCTTATGTGCATTCGCGGTCAGGGTCGCAATAAGATCAAAATCTGCCTCCTTTCTGGATTTTGGATTAAGTTTGGCTGGAAACAGACATACATAAATGATCTACCTCTCGCATTCCATTTTTTTTATGTTATGAGAGTTCCAGGCACAGACATATTCACCGGCACAGCAATCAGATAAAACCACTTAAACTGATTAATGAATTATAACATTTTTATAGCTATTTAATATCTGCTGTTCCTATTTTTTTTATCTTTGTGGGTTGTTTTTAATGAGGCAGCTTGACCTCTCGTTATTTTTCTTTGGAAAATCACCTTATAAATAAAATGATTAATACATGAACATAAAAAAGTAAACTGGTGACATCATTAGCAGGGATAACATGCACTTTTCATCTGACAATTCTTGGTTGCCATTTGCAAGGGAGAGATATACAGCCGATGTTTTTAAAACCTTAAAAATATAATTTTTTTTTTGCACTGAATTCTGTTTACAAGTTTGGGTGACTCCTACCTTCATGTTTGTGAAATCTTGTCAAGAATTACTTGTTCTGCAATGACTGCAATTAGAACTATTTTATAAATGGCTGGTTTATATTTTGTTATGCTCCAAAATGACAACAAGCTGTATTCTGTCTTCATTCTACATTTGGAATTTCCATTGACGTCAATAGAACTGTTGAGAAAAATTAGAGAGAATAGTCTAAAGTCTAGGTGAGTAATTAGGTTTTTATCAGTGGAAAGAGCATCAAGCAGACTTTATTTTTTCTGTCCTCATTCCCTCCATCCTTCCCCTAACTCTGCATATACACATACACCATGTTATCTGCCCAGCATGAAATTACAAAAACTAGTGGAAAAAATCCAAAAATATTTTATAATAAGTAAAGCTGCCTCTCTGCAGCAGCTTATCTGTAAGAAATGAATTCACCAGTTAGAATCTCAGAGAACTCCTTGGGTGACTGACATTTATAAATTAGGATATCATTTACTCAGAATATTGTTTCTCAGTCTTTAAATCCACCTAATCAACATATTATGCCAGACATTTAAAAAAACATGTATACGGTATGAGATGAAGTTCCAGATGGAGTTAGGCACAATGATTATCCTTGGCAACCTGCTTTAAATTTCAAATTAACGGTCTATTTCTAACTTCGGAGCTATTTGGAGAAAAAAACGTTGTTCTTTACTCTTTTTTCCCTGACACACTAGAGCTTTTTCATGCTTTTAGTATAAAACTTCTTAGAAGATTAATGTTTAAAAAAGACATGACCTTTTAGGGTCTTTATTTTTTTGTTTTACTGGCAGAAGGAGATTGATCCTCAGAACAGCCTCATTTCTATTTTAAATTTTATCATTTTTGGCCCCAGAAAAAATTGCGGATTTATTGGGATTTACAATGTCAAAACAATTTACTCCAAAAGGTGTGCTCAGAATTATAAAATTTATCACCTTATGACACAGTGTGGTGGTGGGTGTTGCCATGGTCCCACAGAGCTATGTAAGAAAAATAATATATATATATATATGCCTTTTTGGTCACTGTTGTCCTTCAGATGTTTTGTACCTCAAGTCGATTGAGCATTGTTTCCCCAACTGTATTATCTCTGCTGTTCTTTGCATTTTACTTTGCTGTTTTTTCACTTGATCATTTGTGTGGGTTTCTGCCTCATGGTTTTCTCTTTCTCTCTCTTAATAAGCACCATCACACACTCCAAGTATTATTGTTACTCCATTTTATCTCTTCTTCACCATGCTTGCTTTCCTTGCTTTTTTCCTTCTCTCTTTCTTGTCTTCTTTGTAGCTGAGAATTGAAATTTCACAACAGTCTGGAAAACCTAAGAGTTTCTTTGGGCATTGACACTGGCTGTTGTGTGAGTGTATCCTGCAGACACAGGTGGATGTGGTTCAGTAACATTGTTTATGTGTGGTTTTCTGTACCAAAGTACTCACATGCAATGCATGATTTAGTGCAAAGGCTGCTATATACAATATGGGTATATAGCGTGTACGAGACTGGGAATCCTGATGAGCTCTTCAGAAGTGCTTTAATGTCGTTAAATCAAGTAATGTCTGCAACAGCAGCTGGAGGTGATGAAAATTCTTGCTGGCCGGTGGGGTGATGCAACTTCTGTACAGAAAGATTTGCCTTTTGCTTCTTGAATTTGTACCTTTTGCATCGTGTCCATCCATACCTTCTGTGACACTGTGTGACTCAAACAGGAGACAGCAAAATACTCCCGATTCATAAAATATTTCTTAGTCCTTAATCTGGGCACATTTTGCCTATTATAGAGAAAGTAACATCTCCTTTTCAGAGTGCTTTGAAATATCTCTTTTTCAGAGTCTTTTGAACATCTCACAGGGAAATGTTTTGTTAGAGCATGACAGGAATTACATTAACAAATCTGTTCATAACACAGCTTGCCTGCCAGTCCAGAGGCTAGCTCCTGGAGCCTTCGGGTGCTCTGCTGAGGCCTGTCAGAACAGATCAATATAGGTCTTGCTCTTCTGGACAGTGTCCAAGGGGAAAAATATTGATGTAGCCTTAGTAAGGCAGCCCTAACGTTCTTCTTGCCAGCAATCAATGAGTGCATGATCATGATACTATCTGTAGTCATACTATTTGCATCATTTATACTTAGGAACACAAATAAAGGAAATGACAATAGAAATGAGCTAATGTTGTCATCTGGGATTTAGTATAGCGAGAGCATTTCCAAAAGATCTTTGTTATTTTAGATGCTCAAGTGTATGAAGCAATAACTCTTGTCTTTCTTTATGTTTGGAAAATTCCTGTGTAGTTTAAGCATCAAGTTATAAATAAAGAACAATGAAGAAATAAAAAGTAGACCGACCACTGGGATCTTAATTTGTTACTGACAAATAGCTTTTATAGGAAACAGTGAAAGCATTCTGTGCAAAGACTCTGCAGAGCATAATGTCGATGAAAACAGTGTCTATGTGTTAACGTTTACCTTAGTGTGCATTTGTATTAACAATCTCATCTGCATTTATGTACATCTTTTCATTTCTCAATTCAAAGCATCCTTAAGGCACCCACCGCACATTTTGCATAAAAGAGGAAGGTAATACCCTTGCTGAATAACAACACAATATAACAAAACAAAGCCACTGACCACATTATCACTGACCTCCACCAAGTATTGGAAGAGCAACAGATGGTCTGTCCAGGTTGATGAATGGGTGTGTAGGTATCTACACGGTCTGCTATAAATGTGACTAAAGAGAACATGACAAAATATATTTTTTTATTTCTTCTGTTTGCTTTTACTTTATGTAACTGAAACTGTTTCAATAATATACCTCAAACATGGGATAGCTAGGAATGTTCCTAGCAGTTCTAGTTAAGTTCCCAGCAATCTTTTGTGATTACTGTGTTAACTTCCTTATTTCTTCTCCTTCTTTCCTTTTGCTGTACTGATTACTTGTATCATTTAAATGTGTGTGGTCCTGATTAGTGCACAAACTATTGAACTCCTAAATTGACAGGGTTTACATAATCTGTTTAAGTTATACCAATGCATAGGCTTCCGGTTAGCAATCTTCAAAGCTTCCACAGGTGACTTATTTTCACTGACAATGTGATTTTCATATTGACATGTGAGGAAGTGATATTTACAGCTGAACTGTGTCTTTTTGACCCATGTCAAAGAGTAAAATAGAATTGCTTTGTCAGATAACTGGTTCATCGTTGTTGTTAACCATGGATGTAATTCCCTGTTGACACACTGACTAGAAAGTTATATGGAAAAAAACATTTGGGTGGAGAAATCTTTAGTGAGCTGCAAGACCTTATTCAAACGTTGATGATAGAAGCGCGCACAAATCCAGTGCACTACCGAGCCACAAATTCATTGCAAGACTCCTTTGAACTGCCTAGAATCGGAATAGTTCAGTCATTTCACACTGAATTCAACATAGCCTTTAAAAAAAATAGTTCTTCTGAACCCAAAATATACCTACTTATAGACCTACATACCTGCCTTTTTAGCTGTCATAATCCCTTAAATTCCTTCCCAGTTGAACCACAAAATGCTTAGGTCAAAGAAAAATAATATGATGGACAGATTTTTGGTGCTGTCAAGGCATATCCTGCTTTCCTCTTCAGATGTATTCCTCTATAATATCAATAACACTTGCATTTGAAAGCTGGCTTTGATTTGCAGCTGCAGTTCTCTGCTTTCCTAGCTCATCTGATCTTAGGAACCAGCAAACTAAGAAGATTCTATAAACCTCATGACAGCTTCCCTCTATAATTGTTCTCATCAGCACATTCTTTAGCTATTTTTATTGTATGTCTCTCAAATTGACGTGGTACAATAGGTCAGTTGTGGTATGCAGAAGGGATTTCTTTCAGTGGATCATGTACAGAAGAATGAAATAAGGAAAATGTTAAAGATTTATAGAGTTCCCTAGAACAAGCCATAGTGAGTTATGTGGAGACATTCCACCTAAATATTTAGAAACTTGTTTGTGTTTTTTTTTTTCCAGATACTATATCCATGACGCAGAATTTTGAAAGTTCTAACAACTTTTTTTTATTATTATTCTACCTGAAGTAGATCTAAGAATTGGACCTCTGTATCAGCCATAAATAGAGCTGTAATCTCTTCTTTATTCAGAGTCCAAGCTATACAAATTGCAGGCTTCTTCAGTTCTGCTCTGAGGACTAGCTGCTTATTTCAGAGGGACTAGTGAAGCATTCTTAGTTTGTCCATTTTTGTATTTGCATTAATGTGTCAGATGTTCTGCTTGCACAATAGAAAATTCTGAAATTTGCTTACTTCTTATATTAACATCCAGGCCTACTTCTCACATGGCCAGCACGAACATAAAAGTTGTAGACACAAAATCCTAAAATACTCACATACTTCACTAAATAGGAATGGATTTAGATATCTGGGTAAATACTTTGATGAATTAAAGCCTTAAAATATTTCTCTGATTTCATCAACTGTTTCTAGTAGTAGTGAACAGGAGGAATTTTTCAGCAAACTCAGAAAATATTTTCCATCACTAAATTTAGCCACTATGCCTTTTAAAAGCCTCTGTTCAAAAGAAAGCCACAACTTTGACTCTGAACTTGACATTAACTGTGCACGATTAGTCTGATCCACCACATAGATCCTTCTGGCTGCAGTCCTCACTTAGTCCCTGACCTCCTACGACAGGACTGTGCATCTCTGATATGATTTCTGTTTTCTCGTTCTTTCCAGAAGGACAGTATTCTGGTAGGGTTTAAGTTCTAGGATTACAAAAACTATTATGTGTTTATATGTTTATGTTAAATGGAACAGGAGCTGAGGAACAGGAATTAGTGATGTTCTTTTGTCCCTGCAGGAACTCTAGGACTCAGTTTGAATCACAAGAAAGCTCTGAGAGATGAGTTATATTTCATTTACAATACACTGTCCATAGCAAAGGAGCAGGACTCTTAATCACAGTCTTCATCAGAGAGTTACAATCTGGTTTTTGCTAGTAGAAAAGGAATTTGAACTTGAGCTGATATTTCGTGGGAAATCTCTGTAGGGAGACTTGGTGGACCCATGGTAGTCTGTGTGCCTCCAGAGATGTGTTCCAGACTTGCCTATTAGTTGGAGTTTCCTAAGTGCTGTAGGCATCATGCCCAGGTTTATCACACTGCTCTACTCTAGCCAAGGGGTGATGAAGGCATGAATAATAGAAGCTGGGTCATTGCCCACCAGGATGGGGCATGTTCTCTGAGCCAACCGGTGATGGTGTGAAACATTACTCACAAACCTTGTGATGTGAGAGCTTAGCAAAGGATCCAAGAGTGCAAAGCAGCTGATCAGATCAGCTATCTTGGGACAGTCTAACTAATAGGAGGTTTCAATGTCCTCTTCCTCTGAGTTCCCCATAGACTCAGACTCAGCCTCAGTGAGCAGTATGGGGAGCACAAAGAGAGAAGTTTAAAATAACACATTTCATGTCAGAGTTCATTGGCATGAAAATTCAAATGCAGTAGTTTCCAAAAAGTACATTTCTAGTTGTACTTAGATAACTTGTTTGTAGTTTTGATTCACATCTCAGTTTTGATGCATTGATTTCTAAAGAAAATTAATGTCTGTTTATTGAGTCATTTGAACAGTGTCCCTCATTTGCACAACTTACAGAATTTCTTCAGTTCTTACCCCAAATATATTTGTTTGTTTGTTTGGGGTTTTTTCATGGTGAGGCCTATTTGAGCTTTACTACCTAATGAGGAAACATGATTAGCCTTTGTCAAACAAGGTGTAAGATACTATGCCTTTGGGTAAACACTTCTATCCAATTTTTGAAGTTATTTACTTCAAGAACAAGTAATTAGAAGCCACAGCAAATCCAAAGATAACTTAAATGTCTTTATGACTCAGAAAAGTTTTGACTGTTAAAAAATCCATTCTTATATTAATAGTTAAATTTTAGAAGATCACTAATTTGTACCAGTTTTATACCGTGTGTTATTTCTGTATGTTTTCCAAAATAATTCAAAATCCTTAGAATTATTTATATTACTAACATAAATGCTTAATAAACTGTCATGATGCCATGCTCGGAGATTTTCATAACTTGACCGGACATGGCACCCTGCTCTAACTTTGAGATAGCCTTGCTATGAACAAGGGGTGGGATCAGATGACTTCAGATCATCAAATGTTTTGTGGTTTTTTCCCTTCATCTGAAAGGAATTTTGCTTGCTGCAGTTTGTAACCTCTGCCTCTTGTCTCTTCACCAGATCCCTCTGTGCAGAGTCTGGTCCTGCCTTCCCTATGACCTCCTTTACGCAGTGGAGGATTTCAGGCGCATTGACTGTCTTCTCTCCTACAGCTGAACAAACCAGTAGTCATCCCACGCAATGTATTCCAGCACATCAGCCATCTAGGTGGCCCACCGAGTTTGCTTCATCTTCCCAGTAACTCTCTTGTACTGGGGGAAAGACTATGGCTGCAGTTTTCAATTTTTTAAATATCTCAAACACGTTTCTTCTGCCCTTTAATAGTCTATTGTAATCTCTTGGCCTGTGATATTTTACACCTTGTTTCATTCACTTCAAGAAGGCAAAAGAAGAAAAAACCTTAAAAGCTTTGAAAAAACGTAGATATATGGTTGCTTCTTCCAAAGGACAAGTTTTAATGTGGTTAGTTAAACAGTACAATTCACAGATTAGTCTCTGTGAATACAGAAATGTGCATCTCCACAGCTGTTATGGTTTTCTTCAATTTGGTGATTCCTTTGATGTGTCTAATGTTCATAATGACCCTGATGAAATACTAGGAAAAAGAGCACACACAGTCCACATAGCTCTTTTTTGGCGATCCACAGAATTTATTGCAGATCACAAGAGGGGCTTTTTAAAGAGATGTGAAATTAACAGAAGTCAGTAGAATTGAAATGCTTCCACCTTGCAGTGAGAGTGAAAGGTTAATATCTCACCCAAACCTGATTTGCCATGGTCTACCACAGTCAGGATAATATTTCTGTGACATTTCTCCTTGCCACTGTTTTTCCTCTAAAAAATTACCATTTGTAATAACAAATGGACCAGTACCTCATCAATGCATTCAGGGTCAAGATGATTCTGATTTCCACAGAGCTAAAACATAGAATGTAAGCCAGCTGGAAAAGCAAGTTAAGATAATATTTTTAACAGCAATTTGAGATGATCCAGTGCTTCCATTTTGTACCCTGGAGTTATGGACCAGCTTCCAACCGTGCCTTTTCTCTGAGAATGTCTCTACCACATCGACTGGAGACAGAGGTGTCCTACCTTTTCTCTTTGCATACAGTGGGGATTAAAGAGAAGAACAAGATTATTGTACTGAAACTACCCTGAGGCCACGATGAAGAAATGCTGTGAGGTCACACATAGTATTTATTAAAGGTAGATTCTGGGTTTTTTAGGATCCTTCCTGGAAGTTTTGCAGTACATATACCTTCAGAGGAACCACCACTGATAAAATAACTAAAAAGGAGGTCTTTGGGGTTAGTTTTTAACTTCACCGAGGAAAGGCTACTAGGAATTCCAAAAGAGAAAGTCAAAACCCATGGCAAGATTATTTTAGGGATGCATAAAACAAACTCTTTTCAATTTTCTTCATATAAGCTTTCTGTACAGGCATTGGAAATAGAAGAAAGAGTCTAGCATACATTTTTGCCTTAACATCAGTCCTAGAACTACCTTCTAATTAAAGCTACAATACAAGGGATTTATGTATATCCACCAATGTATACATCAGCAATTGTGATTGTGTTAGTGGGTATTTTAATGTATGCATAGAATGGATCTTGATAAATCAGATGGAAATTTTACTAGAAGATTTATTAGACTGTGAATCTTTTGCTGTGTTGATGGAGAATATTTGTATGATTATGAAACTTCTTTTCCACTAACCTCATCCACATCAAGACCTGGCTGCTGTTTTTGACATATTTCAGAACTGTGTCCAGATGGAAGTTGAAACACTTGCTCTGCTTGTTCAGGAACTACCACAAAAGGAATAAACACAAGAAGGATGAGAGCTTCATTCCATTCAGCAGCAAGTTTAGAAACATCTTACAAAATAGTTTTCATTCTCCAAAGAAAAAAGAAAATTACTTATTTTGCCATACTAGCAAGCATGTCTAGCTTTGTGTCTTCTGTACCCAAAGCCTGCACTTCATCATTAACCCTCTGGAAGATTTATGGGAGCTGGAGAAGATGAGTTATTCTGCTACTACAATCAGTCTACCACTTTTGTCACCTCCTTACTAGTGATATCTTTACATCAACAGAGATTTCTGGCAACATGTTCAAAAGAAAGAACATTTTATCTTCACTGACAAAGCATCTTCATTTCCTGCACTACAACCTGTAGTCATTCATTCCATAAGACTTCTATTGGAATTTGTGCTACTGGTAAATTAACATTTCTGCAGGTCTAGTTAAGCATCATTAAGTTTGGCTCTAAGGAAAAATATGTCCAAGATAATTTTCATATGGTATTTTTCTATTTATAGTACCAGAACTGCAGATCAGCCCTGTGCTTCAGTACCTATGTTTAGGATTATATAAATAGCTGATCTCCCTAATATACTCATCTCTGATAGACATGTTCTAGCATTACTGAGAGAAAGAAACACATTTTACCCAACCACTCAAGTCTCCAGCTTCAGCTGAATTAACTGAAGCAGTATCAGATGCAGACACAGATACATGCCCGCACAACAGAAACTAGATTGAAACTGCCAGTATATGTCACATGGGTAACCAGTTAATAAGCAAATAGAAATGTACTGCCAACACAGAAAGAAGGAAATGCCAAATTTGTGACAAGTGATTCCAAAGACAATCTTATCTCTCCTGATCAGTATTGTTGAGAAATATATGGATAATTCATGTCATATTTATTGTTCTATTTTTTTCTTGTATATAATGGTAAGATTACAAACCTCTGTAGCACTGAGTGGATAAATGTCTGTGTCTTTCTATTAAAAAACAACACTTGATGGAAAAGGAGCATATCAACAGGAGAGTATCAACACAGCAGTATTATTTCAGCTGCTTCTGGAGACCATGAGATACTGTCCATCAGGCTCCCTACGAAACCTGAAGAGACGGCTCACAAAATTCTTTGGTATCCAGAATACTTGCAAATGTCCCTACATATTCAGCCACATAACACAGAAAAATATTGAAATATGGTGTGATCTTAGCAGTCTCCACAATTCAACAATTATGCATTAGTTCTGTAAAGTCCTGAAATTGGCTCCAAAGGCAGATTTTTTTTTCCCCTACTGGAGACTGTCACTTGATTTTTTACATTCTCAGAAAATAACATTTTTTTTCTTTCCAGAGTGATGGGACAGTTTTACCATGCAGTGATGTCAATGATAAAATAGTCATAAAATTCTCATTTCATAATGCTTTCCTCTGAGTTGCTGGAGGTATCCCTTGAATAGTTATGAGCATTTTAATGAAAGACAGCTCTGTGCAGACTAAGCTCTGGACTCATTCAGGTGAGGTGTCTGTTAGGGAAATGACCACTTCTTTCTCTTTGACGGATGTTCCTCCAGGAATCATCTTCCCTATCCTCCTTGCAGTAACCCCAAGGGCTTACACATCCCTCCAGAACCCCTGGTCCCAGCCAGGTGCTCCCAAAGCCTATTTTTCTTACCATTTCCAAAGTCATAAATATCACCTGGCAGCAGATTCAGCCAGGATGGAAGCCATGTTACCAATTATGCATCTCAACCTCTAAGACGGTTGCTGAATTTTCTAGTTAATAGAAAAGGCTGCTTCTTCTCATTCTGAGGCAGCTGCCTAAAGTACTGCAGAGGACTTATACCTTCAAAGAGCCTTTTTCTATTTATTGACTACATAGGATACCTAGAGTGAACAGTGGACCTCTGATGTTAAGCGAAATTATTCTGTTTTCCTGAACGTTCATTTAGACAACTTGGAAAGTAGCAATAAGACATGAGTATATTTCTTTTAAAACTGCAATGCAGTGGAGTCCAAACATCCGGCATATGACCACCAAAGACTACAGGCTATAACCTCCCTCATTTGCGAGCATTGACCATTATCTTCTATTTCATTAGTGGTTATAGCCTTCCATGATGTTTATACATCTTCAGAGATTCTGTACTGATGAAAGATAATGAGACCACATTCTCCTTTTTTTCACCAGTCAAAACAATTACAACCACAACCTTCCCGTCTTTCAAGGTTGCTGGGTTTTTCACGTATATAGAACTACTATATTGATGAGTAACTTCAGATGAACCTTTTCTTGTTCACCTTCACTGAAAGTTTGAATTACTCACTGGAAATATCTCTCTTTCACTGACTATAGAAAGACTCTAAGTAACTATATTCCTAGCCTTGGTACCAAATATACTCAGTAGTCCAGCCCTATGTATACCTGTGCACTACTCTTCACTATCTCTTTTTTTACCCTCTGCTGCCTCCAGCATCTGTCACTTTCATGACAGTTTCCGTTTACTGAAAGCAGTATCTCCTTTATTTTTGTTTATCTTAACACCATTAATAAGGAAAAGAAAATCTCCACAATAGAACTTACTGTACAGCAAGATGGATTTTTTTAAAATCCAGTAGAAATATTAAGTTATTTCCATAGTTGCACCCTCTATAGCAGCACAAACTTGAACTCTTGGGATTTGTAGTTCCATCTCTTCTTTCATCTTTCTTTCCCTGTGTCTCTTCTGTTCCTTCTGATCTTCAGTCACAGTATACGTTCACACTGCTTAACAAAACCAGAAAAATAAACAAGCAAACTTTCTTAACACACTTTGACTAAAAAAGCAGCTAAGTCAACATCCTAGTGGTTTTACAAGTGAAATTAACAGGCTGACTGCAGTTCCTACTTGCCTGAACTCTTATTGTCAGTAAAATTTAAAAGTTAGCAAACCTAACTAGCCATGTTACACTCTGCTACGATACAACTGTTATAAAAATATCACAGTTCCAAAAAGGGTTGTTGAGTTATACTTGCTTTAGATTATAAAACCTTTACACAAAAACAGTAGTTATATTGCAAACATCCCGATGAAGAATCCTTCATACTCTTCTGAGATATGGGTACTCCCAGCCAATCTCTTTTGTTAAGGCATTTATACAGTAAGTAACAGTATGCTGTGCAAGACCCATATTCAGGACCCCTTTTATCAGAATCTGTTTTAGGTATTGCCCTTGCTATTGTTTCTGAGTTCAAAATAATAGGCAAATAACCAGAGCCTGGCTTCCTGCACATTCAGGGAAAAGAAAGAATTCATAACCTTTCATCTTAAATACTGCCAGAGGCATAACACCTATATGTGCACTGACAGGTTGCCTGCAATCTTTAAAAAACAGACAGGTATCCACTTCGGGCCCATACATTTTAGTTTAAAACCTTAGAGTCACATATAAAAGTACCTGAACACTCTGAGTACCCCACCCACCACATGTTTAAATCAGAATTTTGGATGACGACAAACAGTTCAATTCCAGGATGTGATATTACGAATACACAAATGTCTCAAAACAATTGAATATACAAATACTTTCTGGAAAACAGCCCTAATCTAAGGTCCTTAGTGTGTACGAAGCTCCTTAATGTGTACTGGACAACAGAAAAAAAAGCTGAACGTAGCCTGATGTAAAGGGGTTGAGGAAGTCAGCTCAGCCATATATAAGGTAATGAAAGATCTGGTGCACAGGAATGCAAAGGATATTTGTAGTTCAGTGAAATGTAACAAAGAAGTTGTAAACCGGGAGTTATTAGAACAGTAAGATACAGTATGTAGTTTAGAAAAGAGTGTAAATTGTTAAAATTATTTAAAATTATTAGTTTATTACCATCACATGAATCTAAATATTTCCCTTGTATAATCATGGTTATTTGTTTGGACTGTTCTTGCCCTTTGGACAAATTCCTTAATTAAAATTTTCTGTTCAGGTTTTGGGGAGTGCTGTTTTTCCACTTTTTCAAAAAGCCAGCTATTGTGAGTTTTCTCCATGATTGTCCTATTATTTACCATGACAAACAATTACCTTCATCCAGGAAGATCACTTATTTTCAAGCTCTGCTTCCAAGAAAAGAAATCACAGTGGTATAAGACAAATCATAGGAAAAAACAGACTGCAGTTCAAGATATGACAGACCGTGTCATGTTTAAGTAGACCATTAAAATGAAAAAGGTTTATTGTAAAAAGAAAAAGAAGGAGTAGATGTGAGGAAATGCTATTCCGAATCTCTGGAATGAACTCATGGACTATAACACTGCAGGAACTGCACATCTCTCTCTTTTAGACTCGCAACACAGAGCATTGTGTGAAAGGCAATTTAGTTATTCATCGTCACCTTTTAACCCATTTAATTTTCCCAGTGACTTAGGTTTTGACATAGTATGTTTCTGTGGTTATTTCACCTAGAAAGAATAGCTTTTGCCTACTAGTATATCTAATAATATACATCTAAAATAGAATTATAGAATTATAGAATCATAGAATCATAAAGGTTGGAAAAGACCTCTAAGTTCATCAAGTCGAACCATCAACCCAACACCTGCATGACTGCTAAACCATGTCCTGAAGTGTCATATCTACACATTTTTTCAACATCTCCAGGGATGGGGACTCAACCACTTCCCTGGACAGCCTGTTCCAATGCCTGACCACTCTTTCAGTAAAGAAATTTTTCCTAATATCCAATCTAAACCTCCACTGATGCAACTTGACGCCATTGCCTCTCATCCTGTTGCTAGTTAGTTGGGAGAAGAGACCAAGACCTGCCTCACTACAACCTCCTTTCAGGTAGTTACAGAGAGCAATAAGGTGTCCCCTCAGCCTCTTCTCCAGACTAAACAGCCCCAGTTCCCACAGTGACTCCTCATATGACTTGTTCTCCAGACCCTTCACCAGCCTTGATGACCTTCTTTGGATGAGTGCCAACAACTCAGTGTCCTTCTTGTAGTGAGGGGCCCAAAACTGAACACTCCAGGTGCAGCCTCACCAGTGCCGAGTACAGGGGCAAGATCACCTCCCTACTCCTGCTGCCCACACTATTCCTGATACAAGCCAGGATGCCATTGGCCTTCTTGGCCACCTGGGCACACTGCTGGCTCATGTTCAGCCGGCTGTCAACCAACAGAAGCTGGCTGCTTATGACCTGGACAGGTGTACACTTTGCTGGGTAAAAAACTGGCTGGATGGCCAGGTCCAAAGATTTGTGGTGAATGGAGTTAAACCCATCCTGTGGCCAGTCACGAGAGGTGTTCCCCAGGGCTCAGTATTAAAGCCAGTTTTGTTTAACATCTTTATCAATGGTCTGGATGAGGAGATCGAGTGCTCCCTCAGTAAGTTTCCAGATAAGCCCAAGCTAGGCAGCAGTGTTTTGCTGCTTGAGGGTAGGAAGGCTCTGCAGAGGGATCTAGACAGACTGGATCGATGAGCCAAGGTCAATTGTACGAGATTAAACAAGGTCAAGTACCGGATCCTGCACTTGTGTCACAACAACCCCAGGCAACGCTACAGGCTTGGGGAGGAGTGGCTGGAGAGCTGTCCAGCAGAAAAGGATCTTGGGGTGTTGATGGACAGGCGGCTGAACATGAACCAGCAGTGTGCCCAGGTGGCCAAAAAGACCAACGGCATCCTGGCTTGTATCAGGAATAGTGTGGGCAGCAGGAGCAGGAAGGTGATCGTGCCCCAGTAATCAGCCCTGGTGAGGTTGCACCTCGAGTACTGTGTTCGGTTTTGAGCCCCTCACTACAAGAAGGACATTGAGGTGCTGGAGCATGCCCAGAGAAGGGCAACGAGGCTGGTGAGGTGTCTAGAGAACAAGTCTTATGTGGACTGTCTGAGGCACCTGGGTTTGTTTAGTCTGGGGAAAAGCAGGCTGAAGGGAGACCTTGTTGCTTTCTACAACTACCTGAAAGGAGTTTGTAGCAAGGCAGATGTTGGTCTCTTTTCCCAGGTAACAACTGATAGGATGAGGGGAAACAGCCTGAAGTTGTGCCACGGGAAGCTTAAATTGGATATTAGGAAAAATTTCTTTACCGAAAGAGTTATCAAGTGTTGGAACACACTGCCCAGGGAAGTGGTGGAGTCACCGGCCGTGGGGATGTTTAAAAGACATGTAGATTCAGTGCTTAGGGACATGGTTTAGTGGTGGACTTAGCAGTGTTATATTTATGTTTGGACTCAATGATCTTAAGGGTCTTTACCAAATGAAATTATTCCGTGATTCTATAAGTCATCATATGGTGGGGAATATGAATCTGTGCATATCTACTTTGCATGAAGCTATATTTTTTGGACAATATTTATAAATATTCATAAAATTAATACCTCACTATCTTCTAATTTGATCTATTCTGCTAGTCTAAAGTGTATTTATGAGACATCTACTATGGCCACTCCTAAGCAGTAACTTTTAAAAGATTTATGACCCAATTCTCAATGATATCAGAATGACATGGAAACTGAAGTCCCATTTTTAATATACAATCAAGAAACTTCGGCATGCTGCTCTACTGAGTGCCACTTACACATTGAAACTTCTGTTAATTTTCTAATTAGATCTAAAATGCCCTTATTCTCATGGCATCTCAGCAGAAAACTGCAGCCTGTTATAGGTCCAAATTTAGTCACAACTTCTATATTCAGGGATTTCATGGTATAGTAAAAAAATCTGAAAATTCCCTGTTTGCCGTGGCATATCTCGGTCACACATTTAAACTGTATTTTTCACAAGAAAAATGTTTGAAAACCTGTCCTTTTTTATGAACCCTTTCTTCTGGTCTTTATTGCTTAACAGATTAGTAAGATGGCTAAAAAATTACTCAAGATGGGCCTGTGAAATCTCTAGGTTTTAGATCCTAAAAAAACCCAAAACATGACTGAAAGTTTATTTCCATTGATGCTAATGGAAACTGGTTAGTAACGATTTTATAAGTCTGAAATTAAAGCAGAAAGTTTGGAAAAAAGAACCAGTTTCACAAGAATGGAGAAGGATCAGCAAGCATTTCAGAACAACAAACATGCACAGGGATCCATAGACACACACGTACACATCGTATTTGAACTTTTTTTGCACTTTTGGAATCACCTGATGATTATCTGCTACCTCAACGGAAAGACGAGGCAAATACTTTCCTTTGCATTTGCTTTTATTTTTCTGATTGTTTTTTTCTTAACCTCTACATTTTCATGGGTTTGTCTGGTTTGGAGAAAAGGAGGCTGAGGGGTGACCTCATTGCTCTCTGCAACTACCTGAGCAGGGGACGTGGAGAGGCAGGTGCTGATCACTTCTCCCTGGTATCCATCAATAGGACACGTGGGAATGGTTCAAAGCTGAACCATTCAGGGAAGGTTTAGACTGGACATTAGGAAGCATTTCTTTAGCTTACCAAGAGGGTGGTCAAACACTAGAACAGGCTTCCTAGAGAGGTGGTCGACGTCCCAAGCTTGTCAGTGTTTGGACAATGCATAATAATAATAATAACAGCATACTTTAATTATTCATCAGCTCTGAAGTGGTCAGACAGTTGGACTAGATGATTGTTGTAGATCACTTCCAACTCAGAACACTGAAATACAGTTTGGTACCATGAAAAAAATGTTAACGAAATAAAGAGATATAATTGTAATATCTTAATACTTTCATTTCTTTTTTTTTAAATGGCATATTAGTTTTTCCCCATTTATTGCTTCTGTTATAACCAATCAGACTTTTACTCATAATGTCAACTTCGCGACATTGAAAGACTGTAGCTCTGTGTGACAACTTTATAAAAACCTAAATGAAAAAGTTCATAATACAGGAATTGTTCATTCTTTTCCTTGCTGCTGATTTTGCAATATGCAAGTGACTAAATTACTATATGCAGCTTGGAAAACACTGGTGGGAGAGGAAGTTTTACTCTCAGTAACCTAGTTTTCTAGAATCAGAAAGCCTTGAAATGGTATACTAAGATTACGCACAGAAAAACAGGAATTATGGGGAAAACTGAAAAGATGGAACACAGCAATATCTACACTTCAATTTTTCTTCCTTTATATTTACCTCACCTATTGTAGATACCTAGAATTGGGATAGTGATCCTAAGTTATAAGGTGCATAGTGGAAGGCACTTTTAAGAGTAAATCATTTAATCTTAAAGTAGAGATGCAAAATTGTCACGCTTTTATAGTGTCAGTTTCTCTTGACTGATAACAAAAAAACCCAATGAAATACGCAACTGCATGTGAAGCTCCATTGTGATTTTTCCTCATTCTTCATTTGAGATGTCTTCTCAAACATAAGCGTTGAATTAACTAGTAAGCATCTTTTACTAGTGCTAACTTTTCACATATCATTAATTGTCATACAATTACAAATAACTGTCGATTCTTTAGGCCTGCACAGACATTAAACAATTCATTTTAAAAATGCCAAAATGTCACATCAAAAAAATTTTGGAATTTTTTTTCTTTCTAGATCAAAAGATTAATTTAAACTGTTACTTTCTGAGGAACAGCTTGCTTCCAATGAAATTATATTTCCTGACTAAAAACTTTTCATTTTTAATACTTCTGTTTTGCTGTAATTGAGAAATCTCTTACTTCATGTAACTTAGATACATATCAGGAAAGGATTTATGACAGGGGAGATCTCCTGAATGTAGGTTGCAGGCAAAAGTTAATATTAATTATGAGAATGATACAATTGTTTGTTTTTCTTCTAATTGAATTATTTGTTTTAGGCAGGGAAGTCTGAGACATTGTTCAGTGGATGAGCTGTTTCAGATCAAACTTCAAAGATGGTTTTGGAAATAATAGCTAAGGACTAATCTGAGGTGCTTTTTAGCCAGCAGAGTAGACAGACAGCTTAACTGTTTGCATGTGTGCACGAGGTACTCATTGGTAAGAGTTGTTGTTTTATCACTGTAATCTTATTTTCTTTAGCGTTTTTCATAACAGTATCATGGCAAGAATTAAGCCTGAGTCATGAGTGAAAGTAAATTTATTTACTGAAAGATATTCATCACATTTTTAACTATGTTTCTCAGCTGTGTTACAGCATTCGTGTTTGTATTCTTCCTTATGAATAAATAAATCCTACATTAATATAAAAATGATGAGGTAATTTAATAGAATAATCTGTTTGTGTTTAGGGAAGTGAGCGATACCTAAGTCACTGTCTTTTTCAAGATGAGGGGTAAAATGCTTGCATTGAGGTTGATGAGAGTTGGGCCGGGATCTCATCCAGTTACTCATTAATGAATTTTCTACCCCATAAGCAGGCTAATTAATACAGATTGTTCAGAAACTAGTTAAGGGGCAAGACAAGTGACTGTGGCACAGAAAGCACAAGATAGCTATGATAAGAAACAAGTTAGTAACTGCGGCGTAGCTCCCCTGCACAGCATCTGCTGAACAGTTCTCAGACCTGGTATTTGCAGCCTCACTTTCCTGCTTCTTTTAGTTCTTAAGACCAAGTCAAGAGGTATCCAAAGTAGGACAGCGGCCCATGCAGTCCACAATGTTGTTTGGAAGTCACTTTTTCTTTTTACTGCTCCAACCTTTCTGCCTATAAATAAAAGGGTCAGCAAAACTATGAAGGTGCAGGGGAGCTAAGTGGTCTTTCATTTGGGATTGTAGAAGAATTTTAATATATTGTCAATTTTATTAACTAGAAAAACAACATGTAAATTAATATCTAGAATTAGTGCTGCTGTAATCTAGCTTAGGTATATTCTTTGTTCCAGGATATCTGCATTAACAAGATTTGTAATGTCTTCATGTTCACCCTGCAAACTAAATTCATGCAAACTATCCGCATTATTTTTGTTATTTGTTACTGGCTTCTGGATCCGGATTTGGTGATCATGGTTTCTCTGATGTCCAGGCAGTGAAACCATGCTACGAAACAGCCTGGCGGAGTCTGACCTTTTTCAGTGGTCTCATGAATTCACTGCACCCTACTGCTGCATGGGTCTTTGTGTCATCTCCCCTTACCATGCTTGATTTCCCATTGTGAGGTGGTATCAAAGCACAAGCTGGATTAAATAAAAAGGATTGAAAAGAAAAAAATTCCCCTAATGTCCAACGCGCAGGGAGTTTGGACTAGATGATCTTCAGAGGTCCAACCCAAACCCATTCTATGATTCTATGATTGTGTGTCCCAACAACTATGGTCCAACAGCCCAAAAGCACAGACTAGAATTACTCCAAAGTAAATGCACACAGTGTGGCCATCAGGATCTCAGTGCCCATGGTTTCATGCTCCAAAAGCACTCATATTCATTGTTAAGGTAGTGTGGTTTAGTATATATGACAGGGCTAACCTCCTGCTGTCCAGGGTCAGGTGGAGCACAGAAACATATTCATCACTGTCAAAGTGGGACAGCAGCTGAGATGCATACTCATGCCAGACATAGCTGTTCATCAGCAGATTGCACAGTACCTTACTGCACGTTGTCCAGGTTACTTTCAGTTCTCTGAGTTATTATTTTTCACAACTAGGATCACTATGTGTCTAACATATGCAACCGGGAACATTTTGTCCTCAGTTAATGTTAATGATGGAGGTAGAGTGAACATTATTTTTTACTATGGAAGTATTGAATCAAATAGATCTCTCTTCTGTTTCTGACCTAGGGTCATGAGATGCTATTTCACCATTCCTCAGATTTTATTAATATTCTGTCATATTTTCCTAATAGCATCTGGCTTGGCTGCAGCTTCCTGTATGACTTCCTATACGACTCAAAGGGAAACAAACACTGAAAGTGTCACACTCATAAAGCTCTGTTCTGCTGAGTGGAAACAAAGATCAACATTTTTTGAAAACTCTCCTACAAAGGCAAACGAACCAAACTCAAACTCCAAAGGTGAATAGAACTTAGAATGCAATTCTGTAAATTCTTAAATAAATGAAAGGAAATCAGGCAGCAAAAGTGAGAGATCCTTCCTCCCTTGGAATTGGGCTATTTTCCTACTTGTGTTTTCCCTTGTAGCAGAAAGCTGCTGTTGTCCAAACTGCCCAAGTCACTGGAGCTCAAAACATCAGACAGAAATGTGGAGGGAAATTGAGGTCCTAAGTCTCACTAAACTGTTGGAAAGGTGTCTTTGTGGAAATACATACATGCTATCCTGCAACCAGTTCATAATCCTGTTCTTCCTCCCCAACTTTTGCTGCTTTGTTTGAGAAATTGGATTGTGAGAGGCAAAGCTTAGGTTTTAGACTACTAGCAACGTGCTTGAGACAGTTTTGCACCACCTTGTTTTCTGATCTGCTTTTGTAGAGGCACTTTAATTTGTTTGATGGATAGACTAAGGACATTGTTAACCAATCTGGCAAACAGCTAGCTGCTCAACCTCTTCAAAAACCATGTTGTATTTATGGATATTCCATTATTTCAGCTGAAATCAGGCAGCATGTGTACTTCTTTCCAAATATTGACCAGGCTTTGACTGTACTCTGGCCAGATGGCTGCACACTGGATCACGTGGTCAGACTGGCAGTTTGGAACAACCCATGAGGAAAATGTGGGGAGCTAAATGCTGGATAGGAAATTAAACAGCACTGTCGTAATCTGGCCTGTACCTCAAAGCAGCTTGGATTTGGCTGCTCAAGCAGAGTAGACAGTGTGTGAGGGGAATCTGATGCCACCGGCAGTCACAGATATGAGGACTGACTTCAACTGGTCATGCATTTTCGTAAAATCCAGATGAGCATAAGTGCACCACATGTCATCTTTAGGGCCATACTTGTCCCAGACAAGATCTGTTTACCAAGAATGAGTAAAAAGTTGACACAGCAGGAGACCACGCACATGAACGCCTCAGGATATGCAGCATTATTGGTAACCTCCTCACAGAAAATCTGGCTTGGAGCTGTTATGAAAACAAAACAAATATTAGCAGTAATTAGGAGACTTAGGGAGAGACTTATTCACACCAACAAAGCTGTCTCTCAGGGCTCATATAAGACAGTCATAAAACCTTCTGATGGCAGCCAAATCAACAGAAGGACAACTGAAAGTAGGAGCACAACAACAGGCAAGAGGTCAAGCTGGAAAAACCAGGCACAGCAGGATTCAGAGTTGGAGAACACAGACCAGAAGGTCCCATGCCGCCCCGCAGGCAGCGACTGAGTCATGAACACCCTTTTTGACATTCAGCAGTGGGTCTCACACCCCTGTAAGAGTTTGTCCCATGCAGCAACCCTTGCAAGCCCCCTTGCAGCTGTCATCTAGTTGCAGCAGAGACTTCGGCCACTTCGTGTCTGGGAAGGGGCTGTAGCAGAGACCTCCTCAAAGTTTACTGTGTTAAATCTTGGGTGACACACTGGGTAGATTTTCTTACTAGATACCACTGTCTGAAAGTTGCATGACTTGTCACAAGTGGATACAATAATTGCAAAATCAATGAGGCATTCAGAAAGTTTGAAAGGGAAGAACTAGTAGAAGAAATGCAAGTTGCAGGAAAGATTCAGAAAATTGATCTACACCATGCAAGACCTGTTGGTCTGTTATACAGTAACTTCTATGTATTGATATATTCAGTTTAAAATATAGAACTTCTTATGGCATTTCTATACTCACTTACCCTATGTACATCTTCAAGAATAAGTTAGATGTCAGAAACCAGTTCAGATCATCAAGCAATCAGGGGCTTCTCAGATCTAAATAGAAACATAGTTGAAGTTTTGAAGCTGTAGCACAGTTCAGTTTTGTTGTACCATGTCTTGAGAGCTGTGAAATTTGCCTACTAGTTCTACTAAAAGCCATTTAGAAATGTTTGTTTAGTCATATAAGGAAGAGGTGGAAAGATTTTCTCTTTCAGTCTGTTAAATGCAGTAAGTCTGGAAACTTAGAATATACTGTGCACATGCTCTGCAAACATACCATTCTGGATCAAACTCAGCACTTCTTATTTTAGGATTGATGGCAGTCATTCCCAAAGGCCCCAGGTCGCATCTTGTACAAACTTGGGAAGGAGATAGTTCCTGCTGTGAGGGATTTACTAAGAGAAAATCCAAATAAATGAGGTTAAAACTCCAACCAGCCTTCTTAGTTACATGTTTCACAAGATTTGTTTCTTTCATTTGTTTTGCCCTGATTTTTTGGGAGACAGAAGAGCAGGGTGAAATGACGGGGCTACACATGAACCACTAAAGAAGAGAAGAAGAAAGAAAGAAGAAAAGCCTACCAGTCTGATCACGAGGGTCAGCCTAGGCTTTGCTGATGTAATGCTAGGACTGTGCCCGAAAGACTTATTTGAAAGAGGACAAAGATGCAATCACGCAGCTTATTCCATGCTCTCAGGGCATTCAAAGCATCGCATATCAAACCATGATTTCAACACCCTGACTGAAGTCAGCTGTGCAGGGTGAAAAGATAACAAATTTGGACTTTCAAATTAAGAATGTTTTTCAGCAATGAGACAGTAAAAGCACTCCTGTTGTGTTGGTGCTTGAGATGTCATAAATGCTCTACCAACTCAGAAGTGACAACTTTTTCTATAGAAATAGATGTATACTTTAAGGTTTATTAATTGCCTGAGCATTTATATAATCCTGTAGATTCAGGGGTCTTGTCTGTCTCTCTAGACCATTAAAAACCTTGGGAACTCAACAGTAAAATTAATTAGGTATACTTAATTACTTGTGCTATTCAGTCTTTTAAATGTTATTGTTGTTTCATTACTGAATTTCTGAAATGTCTTTTAATAAGACTGTTGCAAATCTTTTAAAATTAAAAACAGCTGGCTAGACAGTCTTTAAGGAAGTAGGTTCACCATGTATAAACTTAGTTTTCGTTTCTTGATGTCATTTTCTAAACAAAAGGCTTTGATATGATTTCTGATTTTCTCCTTAATATCAGCTTGCCAACAGTACTTTATACCAGTGGAACCTCTGACAAGGAAATAAGGTATTTATCCTACCCTTACTGTATCCTATTTTATGCTTTCAGAATACGGAGTAAAAGCAGGTATCCCATTTTAATGCAAACTCTGTCAGGCTAATGAGACAAAGCTTTAACTGATGAAGATTTTTGGAGAAGGCCTATCAGTTCTTATGTGTTAAGTGCTAGTTACTTAGTATTTTAAATGCAAATAGAATATATGTCCATTTTTTCTTATTCTCTGTTCCTCTGTCTAACTGGTGAATAATCAGGTAACACTCATGATGACATTTAGTGGCAATTATATTCTGATTTCATTAGCCTTTAACTGAATACAGGCATACTGCAACTTGTATTGCAAGCAGCTCTACCAATTGCCCCACTGACTGTTACCCCATGCAGTGTTTCATATCTATACTGGTAGAAAATTTGTTGAATAAACACATCTTCAACAAGCAGAAAAATGGTAGAACTACCTGAGTTACAGCCTGAGCACATTGAGCAATATTTGATCTTGAATGTTATGGAGAAAAACTGAGTTAGAATTTTCCCTTGTAGACCTAAGACTCTCTCGCCTCTGGAGTATCTCAGATTTCTTAGCATGCAGCCATACAATTGTCAATCAGCATAACAGTGATAAAACTTTTCAGTCCTCTGTTATATTACAGAAGGGTCAAGGAAGGTTAAGAAGGGCTTTGTCATCCCCTTACAATAGTTCTGCCTTACCACATACTGACTACTGTTAAAAATTCTTGATGTCCCAAAAAACAGTGAGAACACAAAACCAAAATGTAATGTCTGGGTAATACTTGGATCTACTCTGTGGATCGTTTCTATGAACAGAGCAAATGAAAGACAAAAAAAAGTCAGGCATGTTGAGCTCATTTGTGTTTATGGTTTCAGCTGTGTCACACTTTGATTACCCAGGAAATTGTATGTATTTTAATGTTACTGTGCAGTGCTGGTATTTCTGTAGGCATTAACTATGTACAACAACCCCATGTGGGAAAGCCCCAACAACTAGAACCAGAATCCAGAATAGTAATGGACTTTCATGTAAATAACTCTCAAGAAACATCATATAAAGCAGATGTACCATCTGTGTGACTGAACACACTCTTAATTAGAAAGTAGACATCACTAAATATATCATCTCTAATGACATCAGTAAAAGTCCTGTTCATCATGCCCAATTACACGTGCTTAGACACTTTTTTAGAGGCATGGTTCCCTAAAGAAGCCCACGCTAGTGACATCAGTCTATCGATTTATCCCAGTTTCTCATGCAATGAGGGAATAACGGAAAATGAAGGCTGAAGGAAGCACCAAACTATTAAAAAATTGAAGATATATTTGTGGGTTCAGAGTAAACTAGGTTAGAATGTTTCTGAAAGCATTATCTAGTTATTTTAACTTCATAAGTGGTTTAATTGATTTCATAAAGTCATTCATGTTCCTCCACTATTATGCAAACAGTAAGTGTTTTACTGGACTGGAACATCGTTTGGTTTCAAATGGTAAGTATTCAGAAATGGGACAACAGCCAGAGACCTTGTGTTTCATGAACATTCAGCACCTAAGTGTTTGGGTTTTCTTGTATCATCCCTTTAAACTTTAAAGAACATCACCTCATTGAGCTTGTTTATTTGTTTGATTGTGTGATTAAGATGGTAAGCTTTAAGTATGCTGGCAGTAGTTTCCAGCTAAGGATCAAGATTATCAAAGTGAATAAAGAGAAAAATATGCTGCTTGGTGACACTTCTATTGATTCTTTTCTGTCTCTAGGAAAAATCAAAGCACATGAACACACTTGCACAATTAAAGCCAGTGGCAGAGGCACAGCACAGCCCCAGATCATGCTCTATTTAGTCTGTGACTGTAGCTGTTTCTTTTTTTTAGGTTTGGAGCTATGGGTTAGCTAGGATTTTGTTTGTTCCAGCTCTCATGATGGGCCTTCCAATGCAGCCTGAGGCAACTGGGCATTGAAGTGACAATGAATGTCCATGAGATTGAGAACTCCTTTGAAAAACCTGCTGCAACATTCGTTTCCATCTTCCCATTTGTTTTTAACACTCAGTGACTTTCATTTCAATTAGTCAGGTCACAGAGGGAACCGCTCCCTCTCAGTGATTACCAAACAACAGGAAAAGCAATACAAATCTAATGGCTTTGATGCCTGTTAGAAACTTTACCATCTGTGTGTCATTTTAAAGCACAGTATCTGTGCACAGTGTCTGTGGACTTATCGTTCCAAGAAGTGCAGCTCAGGAAGTCTTTGCACTATGGGAAGTAAAAAACTGAAAACCTGTAGCAAGATATGGAATATTAACTGAAAGAAAAAAATAATTAACCTTTGAAGGCTAAAACTGGTTCCAGCTTTATGACTGTAAGATTTTCCATACACATTCTCATGAAAGATTTTCCATACACATTCTCGTTCATGACAAGACTCATGAAGTCTTGTCAAAACTGCACATGAGGCTTATGCAGTTTTATTATGTTTGTAACATTTTGATCTGCAAACCAATTGCTCACAATAAAACAAGTTTGGATTAGAAAGAATAATGCTGCAGTTCAAAGGCTGACAATGCCAGTGCCTATTCTGATCTACTCCATAGCTGACATTTCTGTAAAGGCAGGACAACAAAAACTATCTGGACTTCTTTCATTCCTCCAACTCCACACAGCCTTTTACTAAACAATTTCTGCATAAACTGGTTTTCTGTGTTATACCCATAAACTCCAATAAATAAAAAAACCCCACAACAATATTTTGTGAATCTCCTCTCTTCAGGCAAGAGAAGCCTGTACAGGAAAACTGTATGAGCTGTGAAAGCGTTAGATTACTACTCCTCTTCTAGCTCCTCTTCACTAGGTTGTTCAAAGGTACTCTTATGTAGGCTGGATGTTGTTCCACAGTCTTAAACCCTGCATCCAAAAGTTAAGTGTAGAATGAGTATGAGAATACTCCTGTGATCACTTGCACGTCTGTATTAGAATTTTATTTTTCACTACCACCAGAAGGATAATGTACAGAGCCAAGTTCTATTCTCAGTCACTGGTGTAAATCCAAAGTATCCTCATCAAAACCAGTGAACTTATTCCAGATCTGCACTCCTGGGCCTAGAGCAGAGTTCAAGCTGTTTTGCTTTAATATTCTTCAGTTAAGAAGAATGTCTGGCTTTCCAGAACCCAGAAACTGTGAGTCTGTGTACTGCCAGCATAACAATAAAAAAATCAGATTCTTTTGTGTTCTTTTCCTGAACACAGATAGAGAGAAATGACATGGAGTCCAGCCCCCACACTCCTGTTGCCAGAAAATAGGAGCATGTTAACAACTGTCTTTCTGTCCAAATGCATCCATTACTATTATTTTATCAACCCCCCAAGTAATTAATTAATTTCTTTTTGTACTCTGTGGCTGACAGTCATGCAGAAGTTGAAGGCAGTTTCATCTAACTAGTCCTCCCCTATTCTACCTAAATAATGAGTTTGGTGCATCTTCAATCCTGTAGCATAGTACTGTGCTTCCTGGTTCTGTGTGTGCAGTACAACCATAGTTAGTTCCAAAAGGCTGTGGCTTTTGTCAGGAGGCATTTCGTTTTCTTCTCTTGATCAGAATACCCAGGAAAAATGCTCAAATTGGGAAGTAACATTAGAAAGAATGATCTTTAAGTGCTTCCTGCTAGACAGGACAATCGGGGAATAGAGAGAAGCTAGAATTTCCCTCTGCGCTTTTTTCTTGTACCAAAACACCTGTATAGAAATGAGAAGCTGGAAAAGCTTGCAGAGATTTAGAAATTCATGTCAGGCATCCAGCTACAAAAAAATCTCTGTGTGGGACGTGACAGTACAGGCTAGCCCAGAACAAAACTACCTCATTACTAATGAAGGTCAAAGAGCTATTGGAACACAACAGGGAATCACAAATCTGTAATAGTCAGCAAAGCAACCAGACCAGACAACAAAGGTGAGCTGGTTTGCAGGTTAGAAAAACTTGTGGGATCAGCACAGAAGAAGGTGTATCACAGAGAGCATTGCTTGTCATCAGAAGGGAAATAGCAACACAAAGTATTAATCTATGCAAGCCAATGAAAAGAAAGAGTAGAGAATCAGATTTTGCTCACACGTAACACAGAAGATTGTATTTCCTATGAAAAGAAGAAGGATTGGGCATTTTAAATGGGATTGCCCACTACTGTTAGAAAGACCAGGGCAGGAACAGGGTCACAAATTACCTACCAGCAAATCCTAAGCCACCAGTGTCGAATACTCTTTCACTATGAAGTGGTAACCGGCCTTCAATCAAAACTGAGGGCTGTAGCCTGAAGCCTGGCTTAGTTTTCAAGAACACGATTTTATATTACTTGAACAGATGGAAAAAATCGTCCCTCCTAGAGGGGAGCCTGTAGAAAATGGTCCCCTGCCAAGGTCACTGAAGAATATTAGTGGAAAATGGCTAACTACTGTACAACTGACGACACAAAGTAAGCAAGGGGGTTGAGGGGAGTGCGGCAGCAGCATAGGAGTGCTGCTTGGAACTGATCTTCTGAGGAAGTCTACAGGCATTCTTCATACAGGAAGAAAACATATGTGTTTTTTTTGGAAAATGCTACTGTTTTCTAGAACGCAGGCCCAGGTTTAAGCAAGATTGTTATAGTGGAGAATGAAGCTGTGGGGCAGAGGCTGTTATTCCAGGGCAGACAGTAGGAACAGCAAATCCGACATGAATAAAAAGCACTGTGGAGGTGAAGAAGGCGAGGAGAAAGGGGGACCAGAACGGCATGCCTTGCTGACGGCACGCACGTCATTCTCTGGAAAAATCAAATAAGGGAGCAACATCGATCCAAGTAACTAACTTAGCAATTGCATCTCCTGTTCCAAAATAGCTCAGTAAATTAACGGCAATTTTTTTCATTCTTCTAGAAGGAAAGTGATATTCTCCAGCTTGGGTTGTAAGGCAGGCCTGTGCTGCAGGCAGCTTGTGGGCCAAGTCTGGCCCACAAGACAATCTCTGTTGCCCACCAGGGATGAGGCAATGCTCATCTTTTGACTATGTGCTTCCCAGACGGTGCCAGTCAGACTATTTATGTCTCCTGACTGCTGGCTGGCCTGGAAGAAAGTTCTGCCACATACTGGCCCTGCCAGGGGACTCCTGTCTGCTGGTTGGCTGCTTCCTTCTGCTTCTTCTCCCCTCTTATCCCTCCTGGGCAGCACATCACACAGTGTCTCGCAGCCCAAGCTAAACAGAGCAATGGGAAAGAAAAGGCACTGGAGTGAATGAACAAAACTGGGAGGGCAGCAGGAGGTGTTTGGATGAGTGTTAGGAAGTAGAAGTCATTAGAAGCCTCTGAACTCACTTGAGTTGTAGCCTTCTGCAATAAAAATACATTTAAGAGGAAAAGGTGAAAACCATTTCCAGAGTCATAAGGATTCTTTCGCCTCTGTAACGCAGGCGGTTTGGTCTGAGGGAGAGGCTGGTGTTGCAAGGTAGTCAGATAACTACACGAGTACAAACAGGAGCTCTTCAGAACTGCACGCAGGCTGTCAGGGGCACTGCGTGATATCGAACCAGGGCAAGGAAAAGAAAATGATTTAATCAGTTCTTTTTCAGACATATGAAAGACACTGGTTTTGAGTAATTCCAGAGGGAAGTCAAATATTTGAAAATATCAACACTGCCTGGTTCCAGGTGAGACATGTGGAAACAGGATAACGCAAAAACCTGAAACATGGATCAGTATTTGCTTTTCCTCTTTAGAGGCAGAAAGTGAGGCTGACCTCCCCACCTCAGCAGCAGGGGAAGCTGAGCCAGTTCTTACAGGAGCAGCAAGTGTGTCAAGTGAGGAGCTCAAACTATACCTGAAGGGACACAAACAGCGTATCCAGAAGAGCGATCCAGCTGCCTAGTTGGCAAAGCACTCTTGGCTTTGTCTGTTGGTTTGCAGGTGGGTTTTCGCTTTCTTGTTTTACAACTCTTTGTTTCATTTGTTGCTGAAGTACAGAGATGCATTTTTTAACAAATAAGGGAGTGACAGAATGGGAGTCCCAGCTGAGGGTGCAAGGCAGGTCCCCTCTAGTGCAGAGATTACCCAAAGACAGCTGCAGAGATTCCCTAAAGGGAGCTGCAATCCTCATGCCAGGACCTAGGTGAGTTTCTGAGTGGTCAGAGGCTGACACTGACCCACCTGATGAATCCTGGAGACCAGCGCGTGCTCCAGGCCCCAACTCTTTTTACAGCTTTAATTTCACCCCAAAAAGCTTCATCAAGCTCTGCTCCATGGACATTGCCAGGACTGGGCAATAGTCCAGCATAGTCACAGCAGCTCCGAGAAGAAAGGGACCAGCTTCTTATACAGTCTTGTGGGGTCTGGGGCAGAGAGGGAATGGAGAAGCCTTTACGTATTGGAGACCAGTTGTCTTTTGTTATGGCCTTCCCAGCTATCGCATAGCTCTCCAGAAAGAAAACTTTGGGAAGCCCTATTTTACCATATTTTGCTCCTTCCAGAGGAAAACTTTCATGGATTTGGGAAGCAACCTTCAGAAGGGTGTTTCCCACCAGAGGAGAGCGAAGAGGAGCCAGCAGTGGGCAAGGAGCTGCCTCTGTGCTTCTGCCTGAAATAAGGACATATTTCCAAGCTCGTGCTCGCATCCCTGTGCCAGCGACTCTGCTGGCTGGGGCTAACACACCTAGAAGGAGAGGTCACACAGTACAGCCTGCCGCCAGCTAGCCAAATGCATTTCACAGAGCTTAAGCCCAGCCGCCACTTAATATCTGCTTCCAGGAGCCACCTTGTCTGTGCTGACATCATCTGGTCAGGTTTTTTACACATTCTAACAGAAACTATGACACACTCCAGCAAGAACAGACACTTCATGCCAAGAAACAGACAGTATAACTCAGGCCCCCAGATGGATTTGAATAATTTATTTCTAATTCATCTTCATTTTTACAACTTTTGGAAAAATGTTTTTGAGACCAAAACTTCCATACACACATTTTCTTTTCACAGAGCACTGCAACTTTTTAAAACATCTTCAATAATTTAACGTTGAAAAATCATACATTTCAGAATATATTCCCCTGATAATATAAGCTATGTTCTCACCTGATCATGTGAGATTTTCCTGCAGTAAGTACCCTATTTAAACATGACCCTAAGTCATATTTTTATGACAGTGTCTTTGGTATACAGTAAGAACCACATCAAAGATGCAGTTAAGAGCAGCAATCAATGCCACTTACATGCTGGTAAAGAAGGAAAAAGAAATTAACTTTGTTTCAGCAATTTACTATGACACTGCTGAGTATTAAATGAAGGAAAACAGTTGAATAGCAGAAGCCATTTGGGAATACAGCTTATTTTGTCTAAAGTTATATGTAATTTTACCAATAACTCAGAGCCATCTGGAACCTGACAAAAATAGCTTAGCAAAATTATGGCTGAGCTGATGATTTTCTTTTTCCAAACAGGATGGCAAATGTCCATTGCTGCTTGGTACCATTCTACCAACTTCCTCCAAATAAATGCAGAGATGCACGTCAATTAAACACTGGAAAACTCAAGTTACAAGTTACACCTGAATTTTATGGAATTCTTTCATTTAAGTTAATGACAGAACGATTAATCATCGGATACCATAGACATGGAAGCTTAAGAAAAAGAAGAAGGTGTATTTTCTTGTTAGAGCAGAAAGACCCAAAGGTTAGAAAACCAGATTTTCAGATTGTGTCTAGAACCTGTTCCAAAGCCAGAGATGTCCAGAGAAAGATTCATGTGGACCATGCTGAATTTCAGATCCACATCTCAATAAGTTCATTGGGGTGGCAAATTTTTCTGTTTTCAGTAAAAGAGAGATGGGGCCTGGGGGTGAAGAGGGAAATCCAGGAAAGACATCGGAAATAGTAGGAAAACCGCTTATGAGCAACCTTCAAGACACCAACAGAAAGAGAAGAGCCAGCAGTATCTTCAGGGAAGTGACTGACTATCGCCTGCCATAGCAATGTCCGTGGTATCTTCTCCTGCCATTTGCCATGTGTCTTGTCTCAGGACCTGCTTCCCACATAATTTTCTGAGTCAGCAGCATAACCCCTCTGCTGAGTATCATCAAACAAGAATGTAAAGGACGGAAAGTGCCAGCAACAGTACTGCTTTCCAGCAAGAGGCTAAAGGTCCTTGGAAAATGCGAATTTGTTTACAGAACAGCAAGTAAAAGCTATTGACTTCAGTGTAGCTGAACACGTTACTTAGTACAGTAAGAGTATTTTTCACAGAGGTTTGTATTGTATCATTTTCCTGTGCTAACTCCATAACTTCAAAATAATGGCAGTTTGAAAAAATTAAAAGCGTAATTGAATCAAATAAAAATACCCACAATATATTGCTCTTTCTCTAAACCAGAAGACATTATTTAGAGATTGTAGAAATAATGGTGTGAGGCAAGGATGGACTGTGTCTCCCTCCTTTACAATCGTTAACTTCAACAAAGTTGAATTTTCTTTCATGATGGCTGGAATTGGCCCTGAACCTCTAATAAATCAAAACCATAGTGTCGCTTTGAAACCCAAGTCTCTTTTTTTTTGCTTAAATCATCTATTATCATAGTTTTACATGTAATGGTACTACTCCTATGCTAGATAAATACTAGAAAGCTTTGTCGAGCATTTTCAGTTAACTATTTTTTTATGAAGTGGAAGGAGTCACTTTTTCCTGCCCATAAAATGTCCATGTCTGGGTCAAGATTTTGATGAATATGTACATTCTTTATAAATGTTTTGCAATATTAATAAAAATAACTTTTCATAAAGGTCATAAGAACATTTTTGTTACAAAGAGTTATTTTTTACTAATAGCCAAGATAGTTTGATTTCTTAGACATGTTACTGTAATAACTCTTCTCAGAGGAAAAAAAGGGAGAATTGAGATTCCCCCGATATGGCAGAAGTAGATGTCTGAAATATAATGACAAGAGTGCGCATGTGTTTATCAGGGTTATATATTCTAACACCTAATGACCTGGATATTTATTCATGAGGTCAGTGTCTATATCTATGTTTTATTTTACTCTGTGGTTCCACAAGCAGTCTGTTCTGGCACAAGGTAACACTATTTTTGCTAAAACGGATGGTATGCTATACTAGTGCATGTGTTTACATGCACTTCAGAGTGGAGATAAAAACCAAAGAAAGGTATAGTGAGAGAGCAAAGGACAGCCTGTAAGAGCAGTGAAAATCTGTGGAATTCATTGCCTTAAGTTGTTAGAGATTCTGAATATGTTTCTCATTTGAAGTTTTATTTGAAGTTTAATGTTTTCGATATATATTTTTCTAAATATATGTGTGTTTGTACTTGCTTCCAAGGTTACCTGTATTTTATTTTTAAAAGTAGATTAACATTAAATACTTCCAGACTGATCTAAAAGTCACTGAAATTAATGGAAAACCTCCCAATTACTTCATTGGTCTTTGGATCACATCTTTAGGGAACTCTCTTCTTAAAAACTGAGATTATCAGGCCCTTGTAGAGCATAAATCAGTATTGACATCAGTGTAGTCAGAGTGATTTGTAATAGCTGAAAATCTGATTCTGTCTCTGGTGGGCCCAGTTTTCCTGAATGGTTGCAATTGCCTTTGAGTATTTCAGCCATGCATCATTTTGCAGTGGACCACAAGAGTGCTTTGAGCAACAACTGCAAACTTAATTAAGACCTACCAAAGACTACATTCCAAACTGTAAGGTAGCCTGCTGGATACCCTGTTGAGCTGATATGTCTGATTACTGCAGCTTAACAGGGCTATCTTTTCACTTGTGGAATTGCATAGAGAATAAACTAAGCACTTTGTCCCAGTCACCAATATCAATACAACTGTTGCTGTGTAGTTTTGATTTATCCAGAATCGCCACTTTGGAATGACTCTTCCAGTGCAGATATCTGTGCAGTAGAAAGAAAAAAGAAAAAGCAAAAGCAAAGGAAAAGCAAAGGATTTGCATTTTATATCTAGTTTTAACATTTGGAAAATCTACATGGGAATTTCATCTCTTATAAATGTGATGTAATTACTGAGGGTTTTTTTAAAGACAGAAACTTGGAACTTTGCGGTGCAGCTTTGCTATTCATACCCCCGAAAAGGAATGACAGAAAGAGAGAGGACATGCATTATTTAATTTCAGAAATAAAAGCATTTCAGATTAATTTACATTGATTCAGGTGTTTTTGGTGCTTATATATGATGATTCCTAAAAGACCTACTTAAAATAAAAATTAATAAACTGAATTTGTGTGTAATATCCCCGTCCATTTCTGTGTTTATAAAACACAGTGAGTATAATAACCAAGTCCATTGCTGTGTTTATAAAACACAGCAATCATTTTGAATAATAATTGAAATCATAGTTGTAATGTAGGAGGAAAGATCCATGCATCCAGCAAAATTTTACAGTGTACCACACATACATTATCTCTTTTCTTGACAAAAGTTTTGAGTGTATGTACTGTTCACCTAAATATAAAACAGTAAAAATTCGATCACTGAGCCAGAGAAATAATGCTATGTGTTTTACGTGAGATTCTTTAAAATAGTTGTACTTTCGCTCAGAACTGAAAAAAAAAAAATCTTTGAAGACTCTTCAAGCTTTGAGTTATGTTGAAATATGTCTAACAAAGGGGAACTGCTATAACGGCAAAGATATTTTATTTCTGCTTTATGCTAATTAATGTGGAAAATGTCTCATTTTTATAGCCCATATTTTAAACCTTTGACAGTTATATGAGTAAAGTAATTTTCCTGAAAAAAAAAGAAAAACTGTGGACTGTGCAAGATGATAACCTTTTGAGAGGGCAGACCTTCAATTCCTCAGCAGAAAATTTGATTCACAGCACCATAACAGTGGAACAGAGTTTATCATTACAGTGGCTACTCTACGTGAGCCCTGCTAAAATCAATCATGCTTAGAAACTCAAACATTCTTCAAGTTAATAAATCACTTCCTTGCTTTAAAATCCTGTTCTAAAATCAGTTAAGGCCGAAAGAAAGACTTCTCCTTCTTCAGAATCAGAAGTGGTTCAAGATTTGGTGACACATTTTGCAGACTTCACTTACTTATCACTGCATGAAAGCAGACTGAGGGAAATAGAAAAATTATGGTCTTGATTGCAAGAGGCTCTTTGAGTTTCACATTATGTCCATGGTAAGCGGAGCTCACAGTAAAATCGGAGTGGCTTGCCCCAGACGTCTCCATTTTTTTCATCCTTCAGGTATATGGCAAGGACCTCAATCATCATGAAGATGAAGTTGGCAGGAGGGATGTACTACTTTGGTGGGGACTGGTTCCACCAAAATTAGCTTTCAGCTGTGGTAGGGAAATGGGAGTGGAAGCAGACACAGAACCAGGCCCCCTAATACTTGACAGCCCAAGCAGTTTGTCAGGTCTGAACACCGTGAATGGCTCACAGAGGATGGTGCTTGAAGCATTCACTTTATCTTTGACAGAATGAAATTCTACCAACATTGGTAAGAAACCTTGAGCCAGCCATTGTAAAAAGGTGAACTACGGAAAAATTCAATGTCTTCGATATAGATGTGGCCTGAAGACATCATCTGAGTGAATACTGAAGGAGTAATGAACGTGGATGGGTGCCTCTGGTATATGCACACTGTGCCCAGGAAGAAACAAGCATTGGTGTACAAGGCATTTGGGACCAGGTCAGGAGAACTCCTCAGGATGCTGCACAGCAGCAGGCCCTCCCTGCTGGCATCATGCAGACGGGAACTGTCTACCATGTATCTTCCAGAGTAACAAAAAAAAAAATACACTTAGTCCATGAAGTAAAGAGATGTACAATCACTGTCCTTGCTGTAGACTACAGCATTTCAAGAGAAACTGTTCAGAATGACTTTTCCCTTCCTCTTCTTTTCTTGCAATTGACTGTAGGTGAAGAGCTGAAACCAAGGATAAGAAAATATTGAAGTATCAGCCCAAAAGTTAATAGAAGTCCAAAGCATAAATTTTTTGGATAAGGTAAAATTAAACTAAAATGATTCACTTTTTGAATCATGCCTACTGCTTTGTTTCCTAGTGAAGCACTTCAAGATGCTGACTGTTGAGCTTTGCAGCCCAGTTCACCAAAACGCCATATCAAATGCTATAAATTATCCCATCTATTTCAATGACTGAGCTTCTAACTTCTTTCTAGAAGAAAATTGTCTCAAATATTAATTTAATAGAAAAATTTTTATAAGCAACATTGTATTCACCTTCACCTTGTGGTTTTCAAAAAAAGTCAGCAGTTGCCATTTTCCTAGACCATTCAGCTCATGAATGTATCAAATAATTACTTTTTAAGAACATACATTATCCATACCTGGACTTTCTTTGACAGAAAGATTCATATTCTACTAAAAACAATTTTTATATGATACCACAGGTCATTAAACTGGGAGAGAAGGTGTAATTGCTGGACAGCTAGATAAAGGTGAGTTTAACAGAAACAAAGAACTGAGGCTCTATCAAGAGGAATCACCTAGAAGAGCAGAAAATTTTAGTTACATTTCCTAAAGACCACTTTGGTTCATTTTCTGAAACATGTATTGAACAGTTAGAAGCTTGACAGCTGGAAGGTAACAGGCCTTTGTTAAAGATTTAATACTTCTGCCATTTCTGAATCCTTCCTGAGCCGCCTTATATACACTACGTCTCCTAGTTCAGGGTTTTATACAGTGTGCTAATGTCCCTTTTGCTTCTTTTTAAATGTATTTCATTGTTTTCATACATAGCTTCCATCATTACTCAGTTGCCCGAAACCTCTATCCTTTTGCTAGCCTCTTTCCTTCCCACTTACTTGCTTCTCTGTCAGGAACAGACACTTTGTCTAGGTGTCCTGGTTTTGGCTGGGATAGAGTTAATTTTCCTCACAGTAGTTGTCATATTTCGGATTTAGTATGGGAAGAGGTTTTTTTTACGTGTTGCTAAGAAATCAAGGACTTCTATCAGTCTCTCATGTTCAGCTAGTGAGCAGGTGTGCAGGAGATGGGAGCGAGCACAGCCAGGCAGCTAGCCCAAGGTAGCCAATGGAAATATTCCATACCATAGATATGATGCTCAGTTTACACATGGGCTTGGCCAGAGGGCAGGAATCTCCTCTTTTTTCTGGGAGTTTGGACTTTTCAGTGAGTTTGGTGTTTTTTCAGGAGTTCCACGAAAATTGCGAGTGCCACAAATTCCACATGACGTGATGACTGCTTGGAGACTGGCTACACAACAGGTCATTGGGTGACAACAAAAAAAATGTGTTGTGTATTGTTTGTTTTGCATATTCATTATCAGTAGCAGTATTAATATTAGTGTTTTCCTTTGTTATTTTATTAAACTCTCTTTATCTTCACCCACGAGTCTGACCTTGTGCCCATGCTCCTCCCCATCCCTCTGGGGGGAAAAGGGAGGGGTGAATGAGCAGCTGTCTGGTTCTAGTTGCTGGCTGCCTGGTTAAACCACAACACTAGGCTGGAGACTGATTATTGGTCTTGCTTCTCTATTAGACTTCTTTTTCATTTCAAGGTGAGCACCATTCAAGACTTCCATGATAAGGTCAGCGCTCATCAGAGACTTTACTAATTGCTTCCTTCTCTCAGCAGACATCACTGACCTGAATGCTGATCAGCCACTGACAGAGTTCTGTTTTTCCTGCAGCAAAATGGCAGAGCTGGTGCAATGTACTGTCATAAGTTGGAAGGCTTAGTTGCTTCCCCTCTTTATAGACAGCTTCACAAGACATTTTAGTTTCTTTCTGACTCTGACAAAGAGAAAAATGACCAGGACTTCTCAGGAATTCAAAGATCCCTAAGGGGCAGGCTTTGGCTGTGTGTTTAAACAAGAAACTGTATTCTTCAAAAGACAGGAGTGGATACGGTCCTTATGTAGAGTAGGGCAGGGATCAGGGTGGCTGCACAGTCTTATCTCTGCCCCCCATTTCACATCAATCAGGACCATGTGCAGGACTGTCAGCGCCTCGAGACTCCAGTGCAGCTCAGGAGGTCCAGAGCAAAGGACAGGAGAATGAGGCATGCAGCTCACTCAGGCTGTGCCTGCTGGTTGCAGGATGTTTCTTAGTTTTACAGTAGAAAAGCTAAGATTATATATCACGGATGTGCCTGCATTAAGAATATTTTGCCAGTTGTTGCACTGTTTTGTGCATACCGATAAGGCATGGGTAGTATGAATCTGGAAATGTGAAATTCTGGCATATTTTACCTAGTTCTGACACTGATTCTTCCATCTCAGGGAGTTTCCAGTTCAGTGCCACTTGCTATCTCAGCCCACGCTTGTCATAACTGCTCTTCGTGATGGAAGAACAGTAAGCCCTTAGGGGAACAAAATAAGGCATCATGCATGTCAGGCTCTGTCTGGCAGTGCAGCTGTATGCTGGCAACTTGAGGTCAGGAATTAACAGGCAACCCTCACAAGTGTAGTTGTGTCAGTCTCACCTTTCCCAGAAGCTGTTGCCTGGAGCTAGAGATGTCACAATCTCCTTACAAAAGGGAGATGCAAATGGTAAAATCATTAGACTGAAGGTATTTTGAGGCAGGTTTCTCAAGTCTGAACAATATCTCACATTTCCCAGGAGTCTATATCTGATTTTTTTTTTATACTTTCCCCTACAGTTAGATCATTCTATCTCGATCTTTGACTCAATAACTCAATGCAATGAAGGAAGCAATTTGAGGATAGTGACTAATTGGTATAGTATTTCCTGTATCAGATATTAAAGCAATATAAAAATCACATAGAAGAGCATGATTTCACATTCTAACATCATGCAGAATAAAGATCACTTAGTGGCTGAAAAAGCAAATGTTAAAACACCCACCATTCATTTCTCTTTGATCGAAAAATACTTAGCAGATGTTTTTCAGTTCCTACAGTAAGATCAGCAAATTTAGTCTTCAGGGAAAGGTATGGATATGCATGTATACATGTATGTACATGTGCTTTGGTCTCACCAGAGTCTGATTATTTGTATGGGAGAGAAATGCATAAACAGAAAAAGGTAAAGTTGTAAACAGCTGTACTTCTTTAAGTTGTGTAGTGTTATAGTAAAGGCATCTTAAAATTAGTGTGTACTGGGAAATGTCTGTAAGTTTTAAGGAAAGCGACTGTTATTTTCTGTAAGACTGGGCGAGTCAAGGTCTTCCATTTGGCTTCAGGATTCCGTCACAAATAATTCACATTCCTATTCTCAGACAGGAAAGAGTGAGCATATACATATATAGATTAAAAGTTACCATAGTTATGAATGTCCAAAAAGTACTTTAGAAGGCTAAACAAATTTGTAACTACCAGAGATTAGTGTGGAACTTTTCTGGTATAATATTCCACACCTATAAATCTATTTTCAGTTTTCCATATTTTCTTTTGAAGCAACTGATACAACTCACCATCAGGAACAAGATATTAAATAGACAGACTATGAGTTGGTTCTCACTCATACTATGTCTGCTCCTTTGTTTGGGTGGATTTGCAGAGACTAAGGCAACATTTCCTGGTCATCCTATGAGACTCTGGCCATGTAATCTACTCACGTTCCTCCATTTGTCCTCTGTAGTATGATGGCTGTTCCCATCTCTCTCAGTGGGAAGATTAATCTATGAGTAGTAATTAGTTATCAAGACAATTGTGGAAGATGAATGTTCATGTATGTACATATCTTGAGGTAGACAAGGCAGATAAAATACTCAATGAACACAATTTATGAACAAAAAAGGAAAGCAAACGTTGGCTCACCTCACCTGAATGATTCAGCCAAAGTAAGTTTCAGTGTTATCATCCTTGCCATGAAGCAGTCATAAAAATGCTAGTAGTGATTAGCCACCGAGTTGATGTAAACTGAATTAACAAGCCCTCCTTCCTCGGGTTCTTCTACTCAAGGGAAAAAGTTTATTTTGCCTTAGTTAGGTTTTTGTCATAAGTAACATCAGTTTGTTATGCTAAAAAGAAGACTGAGGCATAGGATTAGCCTGACCTAGCCAGTATGATTGTATAAACAGGGGTGTATCTTGCATCTTGTGTCTTCCCAGGACCGAACTGTCACAGCCTCTCAGGACGCATAGCAGAATGGCCTCTTCTGCATAACTCGGAAGGTCTCAGGAAGTCATCGAGTCCAAACTCTCTGCTCTTTTCTCTCTCATGCTCCACAGAGCAACAGGTGAGAGTAGGACTAGTGTCCCTGGTCTGCAGCCCATTGGTGCCCTCTCCCTGAGAGACTCCATCCCACTTGCAGAGTCCTGCTGGCCAGCCAGCTGTGGGACTACCTCTTTCTTCCAGGACTGCCTTCTGCAGAGGTGCTCCCAGCCCTGCAGCAGCACTGCCACAGCAGAGGAAGGCATCTGGAGGTATCAGCCTTCCCCTGCTCTCCTTCTCCCTCTCCACATCACAGACTTCACCACCAACAGTTATTCTCTGCCTGAGAGTATATTCCTGATGTGCTTACAGATAGCATATCCCAGTTATACAAAAATGGCAGACACTCTTCCTCCCCTTCCCCAGTATAAATTGAGCGGTCTTGGTAGAAAGCACAGTAATCTTATCCTAACAAGCCAATGTACTTTCCTTTTTCACAGTTACCAAGATGCAAACTTGCTCTTGAACACAGCCATATAAAAAGTTGAGGGACTTCATGCTAAGGACATCTCACCAGCAGGCAAGTGGGAGGCATAAAAGAGAAGGCTTTCTCTTCCTGTGACCAACTGGAGTTACTCTGCAGCAGACAGTGAGAATGCCATCCCTCTTTAGAGCTTCTGCCTCTTCCGAAGTCTTATTAAAAAGTATTTTTACTGGGCACAGATGCCCTACGTTTGTTGTTCAGTACAATACTTTAATGGTCACAGTGCTGTTTTGCAGGCAATTTCAAAGATTCCCTCCTACATTGTGACAGTCAGTGTGTGTCTGTGCACAGCAGAAAAACTGAGATGAGTAAAATACTTCACTGTTTTTGAAGCAAGGTTCAGGCAGATTTTTTTAATGAATATCACAAATCTACTTTATTCAGATTTCAAGTTACTATTAGCACTTTTTATGTTGTATACAACAATTATTGGCAATGGATGGGTTGCTTCATTTCCCCAAAAAGCTCTCTTTTAATCCCATGGGTTCGCTTCATACAATGAGGTGTAATTTGTTAGCATTCAACTAAGTGTTTTCAGAGTTGTGAGGAACACAAGAGTCATCAAAAATGCATTACTCATCCAGACGACTTCTCATCTTGTATATTGTTGCTCCTAAGTGTGTCTGTGTGTCTTTGACAGCAGAAGGACATTATTAATCACAGTTTTCTATGATCAGACAGCAATTGGAACCATTCACCACAGTAAAGGCAACAATGCAGAGACAGGAAAAGGGTTCATCATGTGCATAAGACAAGGATAGTGCTTTCTCATATGAAAATTTTTGGCCTACCAGAAACAAGAGTTTCAGGGTATCTTTAAATTTTTGGAAATGTTAATGTTATGAGGCAGGCTGAGGTATACCTGTACTACCAAAAAACAACTTGAAGCAAATTAATATTTAAAGTGTAAAGTGAATTTCTTCCAACTTCAGCAAACTTATCTTCTCCTGCTTTGTGATTCAAAGCTTTTTCTCTCTTTTTATGACTCAGAAACTTTGAATTTCATATAACAAACAAAAAATAAATTGAGGAAAGTTACAAGTCTAAGTTCCAAATGTCTCTTCTTTTATTAATTAGTATCATAAAAGTTATGTCCTTGATCTTTGCACAATCAGAAAACTCACAAAGCTACCTTCCAAATAACAATACACTACTACATAAGGCTTACTTACACCATCAGCTTTACTTTTCTTTCCCTTTATTTCTTTGTCTTTACTTTTCTTTCTCTTCACAGACAAAATACCGTCACCACCACCACAAGGGCTGTTGCAACAACTGACAAGCTTACTGCGTTCTGAGATGTGCTTTAGCACAGATCGGTGAAGTCTTTGCGTTTGTCATCCCAATAACAAAGTAATAAGAATAATGTGAAAAAAGTTAAATAACCAAGCAGCTGTAATAATTTTCTGTGTTTTCTGAGGCAAATGCAGGAGAATACCACAAACACTATCAGTAAAGACTACAGTTTCATCTGTACCAGTGTCCTATGTCTGACAGAGGTTAGTAGCACACAGAGGGAGAGTGTAAGATACAAAGCCAGTATGAAGTAACCCTTCATCTAGCAGCAACCTCCACAAAGTCAGATAGTTTAGACATAGTCTGGGTTTTTATGACATTTTAACATATTTGATTATCATCCCCTACTGAACGAAAACTATTTTCATTATTTGTCTCTAATTTTTCAAAACTATTTCTGTTGGTACTTGAGGCATTGTCCTAATTCTCAAGTTTTTAAAAACTTCAGGGTGGGAGATAATTACAGTGCATCTGAGCAAGGGTATCACCAACACAAAGAATTTGATTGTCTTTTCCACCATGGATGACCTTAACATCTGTTTTATACCTCAGACTTCTGCCAGGCTTCCTGCATTCAACGTATTTAAAAATACACTGACATCTTATAATTCGCTTTTATGCTATAGCAATTTACTCCACTAGATCTCAATTTTTTTTCTCTTGCACTTCTTTCATTTGGATAAAGGATGTGTCTTTTGTTGCCTCACTGAATCTTTTTGGTGTGGTCCTTTAAGAGTCTTTTCCTTTGGTAATACACTTGTATTTCAAGCCTCGAATAGGAGCTTTAAACAGCTGCCCTGCCTTTCTTCTAACCATTGTATCATTGTGCAATATTTTATCATTTTATTTGCATTGTCTTACCACAACAGGAGGGCTTTCGTGTGAACAAAGGCTTGTCTGTATATTTTATTTAATTTCTTTTGAATATACACCCTTCCTCTTAAGTTTCTCGAGTTTATTTTGAGTCTGGAATTGAAAGAAACATAAGGTTTTAAAATACAATGAAATCTTATATCTACTATTTAAATTTGCTATTGAATCACAAACTTTGAACCTCTATGCTCATTCAGAATGTGACCTGATTTTGCCCACTTCGACCACTTCTGAAATGTTTGTAAGTGATAATGAGGCCTTTACTGGAGGACGAAATAGAAAGACAATCTCTTTGAAGTTTCAATTTGTTAGGTAAAGCAACTACAGGTATTGTAAACACTTGTAATTTTCACACCTGTTTTACATTACCTCTTGATAAATACCATTTACAAAAAAGAAATACTGATTTCTTTCCTGTAGATAACAATTCTTGTTCTTTTGCCTTCACAAACCTTGCTTGCCATTTCTTGCTCTCAGTCTCATTACACACTCTTTATAACCTATTATCACTAACATACAATTAAACTAAGAATGTAGTGAGACATCTGATGAAAATTAGATCACAACATGAAGAGCATTAGGTTCAAAGTGGAAGAGAAGTTTAAGATATTGATTCAAATAATCCATTGTGTCTGAATAAGTTTTTAAAAGTTCTGCAAATTAACAGTGAAGAATGATTTCATTCTTTTTTAGGCATCATTTGAAGTTATTCAAGTGCTGAAAACCTAAAAGCAAATGTCTGTACTATGACCTTCAGTTTAAATTATAAATTTTCTTGGAATTTTTTTTACATGACATGGTTTTGTGGTCATCTGTTAAGTCCAGAGGTCACATAGTATTATTGATCAAATTGCTTAGTAAGTAGAAATTTGACAGATCTTTATTTACTGAAAAATACATTCTGCTGTCTTCAGCTCTCTAGGTCTTTTCAGGATTAACAAAAAATTGTATTCTATCAATGGCACAATATACAAAGCGAGGGCAACTCTCTGTGCAAAGCGAGGGCATCTCTCTGGACATAATCTGGTGTATGCTCACAGCTACACATTTACCTGCACATGCAAAAATACTGAGAAGGTTTGCATATGCTGCTTTTTTTATTGTCAATTTAAAAGTCAAGCAGGAAAAGAGAAATCTAAACACCTGAAAATTAAAAAAAAAAAGTCTGAAAACTCCGACTAGCAGGGTATATAGGTAGACTATAGAGGCAGAGCTATAATCCGGAGCCAGGACTTAATGACCTGCTGAAACTCAAATTCACCTTCATTAGCTTCCCAGAGGTTTATCAAGGACTGGAATGACTTTTACTCCCAATGGTTTTGGATTCCATCATGTCCTCCTCTTCTCACGTGATTTTCTGACTTGAAGTATGAGACAGCACTGCTTTCCCTCTGTCCTTATAGCTTGAGACTTGTATTAATTCTGCTTCACAACACTTTCCTTCAAGGTCTTGGAAAAAGTAGGCTTAAGGCTTGCCTTGGAGTCATGCAGTTTATCCCAGTCAGAGGTCATTGCTGGACAGAAATGAAAATAAATGCTTTGCTTTAGTTAGCAACTAAAAATGGTCTACATCTTATATAAAGTAGAAATTGATGTTCATCTTCCAAAAAATATAAAAAAACTCCACGTATATGACATCACTTCCGAAAGACAGTGAGTGGGCAAAAAAAAAAACAATTAGTATAAAAATGTGTTTGGAAAAAATCTATAAAGCAAGCAGACACTCAGTTCTCATTCAACACTAAAATTACGAAACTTTAACATATATTCACTCTCATCATTCTCTCTTCCTTCAAAGAAAATGAGTGTTCAAAGAAAACTGTTCTCTCAGGCACTAAAATATTCATTGCAACAGGAAGAAATTGACTTCACAGCTCATCCCAGTTAAACCAAGCTGCAAAATAAATTTTAAAGTAAATGTGGGGCCTGTCTTTCAAAAACAAAAACTATTGCTCTTATAGTCTAGAATTGAGCTATCTATTTTAAAATATTAATAAAAAAAGAATCTAGAAACAAACTGTTGAATTCTAGTTTTGGGCTTAACAGGAGTAATAGCATCACAAAAAGCCACTGCATTTGAGCTATATAAAAAAACCCTCTGCATTAGCTAATATATAACACAAGATATTATTCATTATACACAGCTAATATTACCTTGAGCCTACCTTCCAGTTTTGAAAATGGTGTTTCAGGAAACACCATTCTACCTTGCATGTGCGTGGCAGTTATGAGAACAGGCTAAACTGTGCTGTACATACTGCTGATTTTCCTCAGCTCCAGATGATGTTCCAGGTCTTTCACACTCACCATGATGATACAAAATATTAGATATGTAGAGCAGAGTAGCACATTTTTTTCAACTTCCATTCCTTAGGGGTGGCAATATCCAACACTTTCTAAAGTGAAGGAGTTTTAAGGGTTTACAGCTTGAGGTCTGATAGTTCCCATTTAGAAAAAGTCCACATTCTTTCAAAAAAGGACATGCTCTGCTCATTTCTCACAGATTCATTTGCAGAAGACTTGCATATGTGAGTTGTTTACAACTCCAGAAATATTTTCAGAATGAGTAGCTGATGCCTAGTTGCTTCCCATGCAAAACATTTCATTAAAGAACAAGATAAGCGTTCACCTATAGGAAAAGCAGATGAAGAATTGCCTTGTTCCCTTCTGCCATCACTCACACAGATACACAAATAAGGTCTGATCCTTGGCTTCTGCTGAAGTCTCTCTGTGATAAGAATGCTTACATGAGTCATTAGCAGGCATAAAGCCAGAATTATTTAGTGCATCCTCCAGGCTGTTCGAAGGCATGCCAGGAGTAGGTTTGGCTTTCAGCTCTGGAAGCAGAACACTGACTTCAAGCCACATTTCTCACCCCCTCCCCTCGTTAAGTCTGGTAAAGGACTTGTCCTTAACTGCAGCTTCTTCTCTTCCAGATGGTAACTTCCAAAGCACAAAATAGCAAAGTGGGAATGTAATTCTCACATCTTCACTGATGTTGTAAGATTAAAAATCTTCACACTTATGAGACATAGAACTGCCAGCTCAAGGACAGTAGCAAGCTTTGAATGGATAATACACTTTTAAAATATTACATATTTCCTATTATAATTCTATTTATATTCTATAAATAGAATTGTAATACAACTCTAAAGCTGTACAGTGGCTCAGGGCCAGATTCTCAGACAAAGGCAAACAGCATAGACTATGACTCAAGAGCATATATGACTTGCTTTACATTTCTCGTACACCTTTTCAGAACTTCTCCTTTTCTAGTCAACAGGGAGTATCAGTCAGGATTACAGTACCGAATCAGTCAGAGTGCAGCTGAATGAAGTCCACATAAAACACAAGGAATGATTGCTTTTACAGAAAATATTCAAAAATATTGAGCTAATGTAAAAATGAGAGAAATTAAGCAGATATTGCATCACCACCTTGTTTTCAGCTGTACAACAGTACAGGGAAATCAGATGTGACAATTCTGCCCAGTTAGAGACTCCAAGACTGTGAAAAGGCCTTGAACCTGGAGACTGCAAATGCAAACAAAGTTGCATGTTTTTGCTTTAAACCACGGTATTCAGTTTGTCACAGACTTCTTTGGCAGGCCTGAAAGTACAGACTATTGAGAAATGTTCGTAATATGTCACTGCACAGTGTACTCATAGCAAGTTTTCCCTATTTGGAAGATTTTAACCTACATTAGCATATGATGCCCTAAATATGCAAGGAAAAAGTACACATCAGCATAGAAAGAGGTCTATATTACATTGCTTTCTCCTGCTCCCTTTTTCCCAGTTTGGGAGACAGCCCGAGCAAGGCAGGTTACACAGATGTCCTAGACTAGAAAGGCCAGTTTCTTTGCACTTCAAGTGGTCGTCTTCTTGTCACTGCCTGCCATTTCTTTAAATTGTGTTCACAGGGCTTCTTCTGGATGCAGAACACATCAAATGCTATTTGTCTGTGATTGATTATCCATCTTGTATTTCCACTTTGTAGAGTCACTAATGTTTCGCTATATTTCATTAGGGATTCACAAAGCTAATTTCTTCTTAGTATTGTCTTTTTTCAATTTGCCCTATATAGCTATCAATATTTTTGTTGTGCTAGAAATTCACTGAGGACAGTGAAGATGTCTGGAAACTGGAAGAGGACATCAAAGTATCCAACTTTTTTAAAGAAAGGAAAAAGAAATAGCCAGAGGAAGTACAGCCCAACTTCAGAAAGAATCCAGAATGGAAAAAAAAAAAAGCTAACAATCTGTAAATACATCAAAAATAAATCATAGTCAAAATAAATTGCTTCATAAAATGTCTTGCTAAATCAGTGTAATCTCTTTCTTTGGCAGGGTAGGTGGCTAGGTGACTAGGGGAAGTTAGTAGATCTCAATATTCATAAGAACTCTCACACTGTCCTGCATGACTACCTTATAAGGTGGCTAAGGAAATATGATCTAGATGATAGAATAACATGGAAATGGGTATAAAACTATGGAAAATTTATCTCAAAAATAGTCATCAAATAGAAGAACATTTTCTTCAAGACTTGTCAAAGATTTGCTCGCATGTCATCCAGTCAGTATTTTAATTAGATACTTGGATTTGGAGTAGAAATTGTACTGATAAAATTCGTGAATGATACAAGAGTGGGAAAATTTGTAAGCACATTACAATTGAAAATAATGCTGAAATGAAGAAATTGTCTGTAGAGGCTGATATAATGGAAGTGGGAGTGAAAAAATTTCTGAAAAGTAAAAGTAGTAGAGACTGGTAGAGCAAGATCCCGAGGCCTTAGTGGTTCACAAAGGCAATATAAGGCAGCAATAACAATGAAGTTCCTCAAGAAAGCAATTCCTAAGTTCTGGTAACAAAACGTCCAACACAGGGCACAGCAGGTGAATAATTAAGTGTACATGCAGAAGGAAAGCTTCTGCTGGGTCCAGGCCAGGGATAATCCTTCAAGACAAATGAGGACAATTTGGGACAACCCGGATGAGATTAGCAAGAACACCGAGAGCTTTAGAAGATATGATTAATGAAGAAATTAGCTTTGATTACTCTAAAAAGACAGAGAAAAAACAGGATAACTTTTTTCCAGGGCATAAGAAATTGCTATAGAATTGTAACCAGCTGTTTTCCATGGCAAATCAGCTGTTCTCATTCAGACTCTATAGCTATGCAGAATAAATTGATATAATTTCCAAAGAGGAAGATATGGTGTTGAACATGAAGCAAAAACTCCAGCCAGCAGGTTGATAAAATGATTTTGAAAGGCTTCTAGACTGCTTTATAAAATCTTCAGAGAGTTCTAGCAGGTTCACTTTACATTTGTTCAGAATCTCTCTGTGCAGACCTCTGATCTACACCGTCTTCTGATGTCCTCTGAACTACTTCTGTCAACCTCAAACTTGCCAACAGTGACTGTCAATCTCTAGGCAAGGCTATGAAATCAGCTGAATATTAATTTTATTTGTGAAAGATGATCGACTTTGGTACTGAAGTATATAATGTGTAAAAGAGTAGATATCAATTATGCATAAAAACTATTTTTCTCAATAGATCCTGTCTTCATTCAGCTCAAGCTGGCCTAAAATATTTCTGTATTCAAATACATTATCCGTTCCCTTTGTCTGCAGTTTGTTGCGCTTGAAATCATTCTATATAAATGAGGAAATATTTATACACAAAAAACTTTTTTGTAAAGGACATACGAAATCCATGAGCAGTTTTTCATTTGCAGATGATGAAATTCAGAATCCTTCAGGAACTGGGATAGTGTTATATTCTTAAACATATTAGGATTTGTCTGTAACAATTACTATATGTTGATGGTAAAGTTAAAATCTTGAAAATAAGTAAGAAATAGCATTGCGCCCTGTGCTAATTAATTAATGGATGCACAGCAAACCAAATTCCATTACTTAGGAAATGAATTTATTTTACTATTGGTCTGAGTAGCATAAATAATTTTGAATTTTATGTGATCTAGGAATTTGGAAACAATTTTTTGGTTTTCACATGTAACATATTGTACTACTTAACATATTAATGAGCTTATCAATGTACATAAAACATCTTTATTTTACAACCATATGCTGTATTCTCCTGACCCTTAGCTGTATTTGAGCCAATTTAAAATCAAACACGAACGGATGATCATTTCAAAATACAATTCCACCTATTATCTGGGGGGTTATGCCTTTTTTTTGATGCATATTCAACTCTGCAAACCTTCTGTGTTTTTAAAATTCCAGCTGGGGTTTGTCAATTTTTCCTATTTACTTGATCTCAATAACAGAAATCTTTAAATGCAGCAGGAGCTTCAGATAAAATTGGCATTGCCATTGCTCCTGAAAATTAAAGTGGTCAGAATTTTCTTTTCCCAGATTTGTTATATGTATCTGTTCAATAGGATTTCTTAAGTCATCATGATGGCATTCCTCATCTTCGGTGTAAAAGCTTATACATGTCCCGGCGTTTGACAGAAGTGGAACAATATTTAAATAGAGTATTTGCTTTTAATGAGAGGTTGAAACCTTTGGAGAGACCTTAACGTAATTTATGCTATGTCAAGAAAGGGTACTCAGCAAGTTGTATCTAGGGGTGTGCTGGTTTTGGCTGGAGTAGAGTTAATTTTCTTCACAGTAACTTGTTTTCCCTAATTCCTAGAGCAATGCTGTTAGAGCAGCACTACCTAAAATGCCAGATGGTAATATTTAAAATACTCAAGAAAAGGTTTCAGACTGTTTTGCTTTGGTTCCTTCCTATGAAGAAAGATGTCTTTCTGACTCTAGCTGGAACATGTAGTTATTGAGAAGGATAAGGAGAAGACAGGAATTGCTGTGATGCCTTCCTACAGACAGCCAGGAGCAAGGCAGCCAGGGGTACTGGGGGCAGGGAAGGGCCAAGGCTGGGATGGGAGAATGGAGACCGTCCCTTCTACAGCACGGCTGCGGCAGGGGCTGATGGCCCCAGGGGGATTGACATGGGGTCCTGAGCCATGGGCTTGGAAGATAAAGAAGATAATGTAAGCAGACAAAGTACAGCCATGTCAGCCAGTCCACCCCTATGTCCTGTCCCTCACTGCAGCCATCAGCCTCATCAGGGCCTGGGAAGTGGTGCACATCTAGGCAGGCAGCATGGTGTCACAGTTCATGTTGTATGTCAACATTTTGCATCCTGTGTATACCAACTGCATATGCTGTATTGCTATAGTTGCACATAGACAGCAGTTATATCACTCTATACCTGTTACCTTTGTAAATTAATAAACTATCTCTATCAGAATTTTTATATCTTTATAAATCACCACCATCTAAATATTAAATTAAAAAAAAATAGCTTAAGAAGCATAACTTTTACTGTCTTAATGGCACTATTTGTCAGTGTGCTCAAGTTAGACATCCTGGCTACATTTATACAAGAAAGATGAGTGGTGCCAAGGAACATTTCCAGACACAAGAACTCGATCTTCTACAAAGTTCTCAGCATGGTTTTGGCCAGACAGACAGATTAGTACTGGGCGTGGCCGGAGAGCTGGCTTGGGCCAGGGCTCATTCTCAGCAAACACCTGGGCACAGCTACCTGCTTTGCAGGGTAAGACAGATTGAAGAGAAGAGAGATGACCAGACTGTGCCAGATAGCCTAATGGCAGTGGACTGGCCTTGGTGAGCACTACCTCACTAATATAAATTTAGTCAATGTTTATTTAACGTCACAAATATTTAACCTATACAGCAAGATCACTTTAATAGAAGTGCTGGCTTTTTGTCAGGAAACAAAGAAATTATAAGTAGTCTACATCAGATTTTGCAGGCAACTTTCCTAACAAAGAAGTGTCCATATATGATGTGACGAAAAAGGAATTTAGACAGACAAATTATCACAGAGGAAAGAACTTTGGTTTGAAAATAAGGGCAACCAACCTTACTTTAAGATACAGTCAAATAAAATGTTTCTTTCTTTGTCTCACATCAGACATACTATTTTGCATATACGATTCTCTAATATTTATCGTTACATGTGGGTAAATACGTGCTTACGAAACTACGAAAAATGAGTATTAGAGGGGTTAAGTTTAAGATACTCTTTCCTGTAGACGGAATTTCAGAAACTCTGATGTAGTTGTAGTAAATCAGGACACATTTAATGCCTCACAGTAGACTTGCAAATATCTACCCTTTTCTCTTACTGCGGCAACAGGCCTTCGCTGTCCTCCAGGGCTAAGGGGAAACCACCTTTTCCACAGGACTGGAACACAGCTAGCACTTGCTATACTACTACAATGTTCTTGGGAAAGAAACAAGAAATCTTTTGCAGGATAAAATCAGCCAAGATTGTGTTTTTCATATATTGAGGAATATTCTGTGCTGCTTCTAGAAGACAGACCACAAATATCCACAATGATTTAATCAGATATTGCAGATGTTACAAGAATAGTTTTCAGAGTGCTGTCTGGTTTATTACAAGGGTTTATTTGATCGTTATGTGTTTTAAAAGCTCAAAATAAATATGTAATTCCATTTCACTTCAGGGCAGCTTAATTTTCTTCAGAAATGTGCATATAAGGTATCTCAAAACACTTTGCAAATAAAAAGAATACTGTATGGAAACCAAGCTTTTGCAACAAATACCGTATAATTCATGAATGTGAAATACAGTGTGAACATAAATGTTCAACTCTTGACATTCGTTTGAACAAAATCTAGTTTATTTGCAGAGATATATTGGCAACTATTATTGCGGACCATTCATTGCTTTATTTTCCTAAATTGTCACTGTATTGCCCTTCAAATTGATGGAAACAAAGATTGTACTGAAGTACAGGAAACCTACTCTTAGGGAAATGCTTCTCCATTGTCTCTGCACACGCCAAGTACAATACATCTTCGCCTTTCACTGGTTTAAAAACAAGTCCTTTAAAATGAGAGCATGCAGGGGCTAAGCCGGTGGTCTCATTTTTTAGTGATTTCCATTGATCTTTTGAGGGGAGGAAAAGAGAAAGAAAGATTCATTTTCTAAATAGCTCCCTAAGTGAGACAGATTTGGAAGTGTCACAAAAAAGGAAATAGAGGAGTGAGTGTGAGGTAACCATCTCCTCCATACAAGAAGCACACTTCACTTTAGTAAAAAGAACTCATGAAAATGCATAGCCAAAAATAGTAGTCACAGGAAAGTGCTTTCCACAGACATATTTAAGTATGATCTCATGAAGACCACTACGTCAACATGACTAAAAAAAGGTCATGCAGAGACCACTTTAAGTAGCATTATTTGCTGTAATTTTAGGATATAATCTTCATACAGTACTTGTATGAATAACATGGCATTTTTGTGTTTCAGATCGATCAAAACTTCTCTAAGTGATGCTGGGGATAGGAGAACACATACATAACATATATCTCAGCTTTAGTAATAAATTTGGCATTGCCTTCCTGAAGTGAAATAGGGGAATAGCCTTGGCAATGAAATAGGGGAATGTGGCCTAGATGAAAACATTATAGGGTAGTGCAAAACTTATCTGAAAACAGTATTCAGACAGAAGATTTAAAACGTTCAGTATCAAAACAGAAGCACATATTCAGTGGGATTATGTTATGGTTTCAGTCTCGATCAGTATCTTCATCTTAACAATGGGAAAAAGTGTAAATAGCATCAACAGCAAAGACAGTATTGAATGACAGGATACGAATTTAAAATTCTCTCCGCACATTGGATAAGTGGTCTGCACAAAGTAAGATGCAATTTAACAAAAACAAGTGCAAGCTTCAACATTTTTGTAGCAATGAGCAACTGGGTGGGGGACATCTAGCTTAACAGCAGCCTAAATAGGCATGATCTAAAAGTAACTTAATGTCACGCTGCTGCAAAAAGGGCAAACAATATTAGGGGATACTTGAGCAGGAGTCAATGGTAACACATATGAAGTAAACCTTCTGTTACACTCAGGACTGATGTGGTTATTGTGCTCATTTTTTTCTCTGACCATAGAACAATTGGACAGACATAAGAAAATATATACTAGGAGGAAAGCTTGAAAGAAATGGAATTATTTATCTCAAAGAAAAGAAGGTTGAAGCAAAACTTCCTAACAGTCTTGAAATCTGCAAAATATTGTTGCAAAGAAACATGTATCTTAGGATATTAAAATTGAATGAATCTCCCTTTAAGCGCTGTCTCTCTGTCTGTTGGCAATAAAGGAAGTCTAATTTAAATTGGGATGCTAACATTCCCATGCAGAAATTGCATTAAGAAAAGCAAGGATACTTCCAGGTCCCACAGACCAAGATTCATGCAATACACTTCTTTTCCTCAGTGGTAATTGATGTAATTACTCATTTACTTCAAGTGGTGGTATTTACGACATTTTAAGGCACGTGGATGCGTAAAATGAAATGGATGAGTTCTTGGCTTTGACATTTTGTTAAATGCACACCACTTACTACTGGAAACAGATTTAAAAGTCCTGATACCTTATACATAAAATCAATGTGTAAGTCCAGCTTCACTCATATCCTAGCTGAGATCTCACAGAAGAGCATACCTGAAAACAACTTATGTACTAGGACAGAGTTCTTCTTATAGAGATCCCTCCTCAAAAGAGCTCAGACGAATTGCATCACCCTCCTTCAGAAAACCTCACCAGAAGCCACCACATGTACTTTTCTTCTCAAGCCCGCTGCCTCTACCTGTCTTAAGGCAGTTCCACTTTAGTCGGTTATCCTTCCGCTGGCTCTGGAGAAGTTTTAGACAGTTTGTCCAAACAAATTTGTCCATTTGTCTAACAGAAATGGCATTTGTATAATAACCAACAAAAACTCAGGCTACACACATTTACCTTATTGGTTTGCTATCTCATAAATTATAAAATTCCCCATTAACTTTTATCTGCTGGCCCAAAGGAACGGTTTAGTTGAAAGTTTAATTTCCTCTGAATGAAATGTCAGCTGCATTGCAAATTTAACTAAGATATCCACATGGGCTATTTGTATCCCCCTGCAAGCCAGGTCAAAGGCTGCCACAACTACTTGGGTGTAACTGCTCAGAAGACTTTTCATTTTTCATACAACTCTCTGGATAACAGTTAGCCTTTCCTCCACCCCTCCTCTTTCTGATCTAGAAGATCTTATATTTGCAAGTTAGGAGGCAAGCCCCTAGGCTGATTCTCACCACCTGTATTTTTCCTTTCCTTTCATGCACTTAGATCCACAGGGTCAAGACTGAAAAACTGCAGATGCATATAGTTGCAGTGCTAGTTGCATTAACAAGCCTGTCAAGACTACAATCATCAAAAATCCACTTGAAAAATGCAAGTAAAGCCCTAAAATGTTTACATCTGTCTATTAGAACTAAAACTCCCATTCCCCAGAGTACTCTCCTAGTGCTTCATTTCAATGCTTTCACTGAAACATTTAGCCAAGTTGGCCATAAGAACTGTTGTCCTAAGGAGCTCCAGGTCTTCTTCTGCTTTATGTCAGTTCTCTGACCATAGGATACACAGAATAAATCATCGACATTCTTTGTTATGAATATAACTTATGAATATATAAGCCTTTTCATATACGAACACAGTCTTCAGGGATTTTTATCATTTAACCAGACTGTGGTGCCAGACATCAAATCTAATTTACGTATTGCACTTGGCCTCTTTTTTGACATGTTCTCCTCAGGTTAGTCCATGCCATCTCCTGGGTTCACAAGTATCATCTAATCTCAGTTAAAAATTGTTAGAGTACATGGGGAAAGTCCAACACATCAAAATACACGACCTATATCATTTATTGGGAAATTACCTTTCGCTTACCTTATGTAGGTCTCTCTAACTCAGGAGATCAAGCAAAATTACAGAATCAGAAAAATACCTTTTCCCTCCTATTATACACAAGGAGAATATTCTTTAAATGACATAGCTTAGCACCCATTTTCAAAACACCATAATCAGAGGCTTTTACAAACTACAGTGCTATGCATTTGGATGACTAGTCATTTGGAAGTGTTGAAAGTTGCTATTATCACTTAATAAACCAACTTCTTGGTATACTTGACAGATCTCATGAAAGATCCCACTCATAGAAGGATAAGCAGGATGAAAGCCTATGACAAAAGTCTAAACATCCTTGAAGAATGTCTTCCAAAAAGACTGTCTAAACAACAGGCATGGTGAAAGTGGACTTTAGAGCCATGTTGTAAGAGTAGGGAGGGAAATCTTGTTTTGAAGTAGAAACTCTTGCAAGGAAGAAAGCATATTCTGGAAAAAAAAAAAAAGCATTACTAAAAAAAATTTTTAAAAATTGCATAACACTTAAATAGGCAATAACATTACTGAAAAAGTCTTTTCTTGAGAGCAAGTTGTAAAAAAACACACCTATCCTGCAAGGCATAAGTACAGTGGAAAACACTGTCAATTTAATTATAATGTTGCAGCCAGCACTGCTGCCAGCTATATTCCAAGTGCAGCATAGAGAGAAAACACAGACTTTAATGAAATAACCTGTGTCACTGTCAGCCTGGAGATCTGGGGTGGGAAGGGAAGATGTGGAAACTTTAAAATCAAGAGAGACTCCATAGACTCTCCATCACTATTGTTGTGCAAGTGCAGCCAGAGAGATGCTAAATACATTAGTCGGAGCAAACCTGTCTACCCCAGCCCCATAGAAAAGAGGCAGGGTATGAGAGGGCAGCCGGAGCTGATGCCTCTGAGCAAGTGCCTCCAGCTCTGCAGCCCACCACCTTCCACACTCCCCAGGTTCTGCCACAGCTTCACAGAGACACAAGCTTCTCCCAGTCCTAGGAGGTAATTATATACAAGAAAAAGAAATCTGTCAGCAGCAGCAATGCATCAGAAGACTGGTTCAATCTTCAGTGTACGAGCGCAGGCTTGTGTTTCAACCACTGCCTTAAAAGTGGAGATCCCACCACAATTGTAACACCTGTACATACGTGCAAAACCAATTTCACTTCCATTGGACCAATGAATTGTGAACTGTGACTGAACTTTTAGTTTGTGGAACTGATACTCTTCCTCTTTCACTGTGAAACACAAGAAGGTCGTTTTGGAAAATAAAGAAATCAAGTTATTCCTTTTCTCTTGTAAACAAGACAAAAACCTGTCAGAACTCGCCTAAGCAGTGAGTGATTGTATGTCTAACAACCACACTTTCATTTGTCCTCTAACTAAATTTGTTAGCCTTTAGGAACCACAAACATTATATTATAGATGTGTCTTTACACAGGAGTTTCCAAGACACTTCATATTAAAATAAGCATTGAAATATCAAATACCATCTTCATTTTCATAGATAAGACTGAGTTCTGATGCTTTTCTATAAGACATTCCAAAAATCTACAGGCTGTGTCAGGTGAAACAAACTAGACATACTGGTGTCTCCCGAGCTCCTGTGCTATGAATCTACACGACTTCTTCCTCTGCAACTGCATTCCTGCAAATATGAAAGTGCTTCTTTTGTCTTCAATGCCAGTGATTTTATCTATTTACCTTCCTAATACCTGGTGTTCGGAGGAAGCTAAGCCAATGAACACCGTGATCTGAAACAAATGATCACCAGCAAAAAGTCTGAATCATAGAACAGCAGCCAACAGTAAGGAAATAACATAATGGAAGCAACAACTGCTTAAAAAGTACTGTTGCACGCTGGTAGTCCAAGCAAAACATTTGACCAACACTAATGACTATGACAAATAGCTAATGAGGCATTCATGAATGGGCAGCCAGTTCCAAAGTCTTCAAGGGATGTGGGCATTTGAATGATGGTGGAAAGTACAGGGGTGAAGGTGGAAAGAAATAATTTTCCTATAGTTAATCCACTTATTTTAAATAAAGCCAAAATGAGAATTATTTTCCTTTAGCAGTGTTTTATACTATGTTGGTAACATCTTTGGACTGCTTTGACCTAGAGTTTTGCCATTGACTTCACTGACATACAAATTTGGCATTTAATTGAATATCTTTATCTGAAAGTTGGTCATATACAAAATTTTTTTATAAATAATCATATTTTAACCTGAAAATGCCATTGTATGGGCAAGAGACACAGCCAGAAAGTAGTCCAATGAGAGTTAGAGTCTGAAGAGATGCCAGTAATCTGGGGTGGCTTCTGTGATTTAGCTGGAGAGTATTTGTATCTCGATCATCTAGTGCATATCATTAAAGGAGAATCGAAAGGACCATCTGATGATTAAAGCACGCTCAGAAGGGCTGTCCAAACTGTCATCCAGAGGCCAGGCATGAGAACGCTCTTCCTAGAGACCACAGTTGCAAAATATAAACACTAGTAAGAACCATGGCCATTGCATTCATTGTGTAACTGTGGCATCTGCTGGCAAATACGGATGAGAATGTGCCCAAGATCCCACCACTAAGAAAGGATATGGCAAAATGACAGTTAAACTTACTTCCTTGTTGCATGGCAGAACCAATAGGAAATTTGATTAAGTCAGAAAAGGGAGAAGTTATGACCTCAGGAACTGGTCCAACGTCCTGTAGACTGTAGCCTGGATAGTTTCAGTGGTCTGGTCTATCACCCACTGAAAAGATCTGTATTCCAGGAAGGCCAGATCAGTCCTGACTCACAGTGCATGACTTGTATGTACTATACGAGTGAGGTTGAGCTGAGGACACAGCAGACACTTGATTGTGCTCACATCTTGTGTTTTCTTCCACAGACTCATGCTGAAAAACTGAAGCTGGGCATTGTATGGCAACTGTGTTCCCCCAATGTGTTCCAGACTCCCTGTTTTTGCTTCATTGTCTGGTATAGCTCTTTATCCTGTGGTCCTGCCCAGCCTTCCTTCTCACTCTTAAGGAGAGTCCTTTTGACCTCCTTGCCCTATCTGAGGGGCTTCCCTTATACCCCTAGTTCTTCTATTGTTCCTAAGCTTTTCTCATAGTGTCTTAGTAACCTTTCAGTAATGTCTCTTGTTACCGTAGCACCAGAATTTCTGAAAGTCTTTTCAGGGTTTACTTTACCCAGTAATATCAGAAGACACATTCAGGATAGTAAATTTGTCTCTGTCTTGTTTCTGGATTCCAGCGATGGTTAGATGGAGAGTAGGCATCTAGCTATCAGGTTAAATATTGGGAGTTTTCAGGATTAAAAGAGCATTCTTACTGATATTTAAAAACCTCAGGATGAGAGAACTGTTAGGTAAGAAGTAGTCAGACTACATATTTGAACAAGGCAACAGAAGGCTGCCTATATCTTCTTATTCAGGCCTGTAGTCTTTTTTAGAGCTGGCTCCTATTCTAAACCTTTGTCACAATATGGTCCGTGGTTATCTGGAATCTGATCCAGAAAGACTAGCAATGACTTTTTTTAAAATCATCCTGAAATTGTAATATTATTTTGAAGTCATGTATTTAATTGATAGGAGAAACATTGATTCTCCACAGTAGAATTGATTATCTTGATATATTAGAAAAGAACAGAGATGAGAATATATCTCATTTTCAGACGCTTACTACTTAAATTTCACTTAAACTTGAATTGACATATTTTAATATCCTGACACTATAAAGCTATCTTGTACTTTTGTTGGTCTTTTTTTGTCATTGTCGTGACAATAACTCATAAAAACATATCCATAGTCTTGAATTTATATTAAGATTATACTAAATCTTAGACACCTCCAAACTGGAAAAAATGATGAGGTCACCCCATTGAAGTGTCTGCCAAGGAAGGAATATTTTCTGCAGTGTAGTCTCCACTGATTTATAGCCACACTGGACAAATGACTTAAGCCATGGTTTCACTTCTGAGAGGTACTTCAAGAGAACAGCAATACAAAATGTATCATGGAAACTAACCAATGGACTTCTTCCAGAAGCTATTTCATATCAGAAATATCTGGTCAATCATATTTGTAATACATTGAGCAAATATATTGCTTAACATATTGAAAGTAAAACAAGCTGACACTTACAAGGACAAATAAAAAAATTACTACAGCTTTGATTGAACCTGAGGCAACTCTTTTCCACTTGGTATATTGTGGAACAGAACTGTAAATCAGTTCTATCTCCCAGTCGTCTGGAATCAATCTAATAATTTCTAGTAGTTTTGTAATGCAAGAGGGGAGATGGAAATTACAATACTTACACAAAACATTCCTGGTCTGAAGATGACGTTGTGTCTGCATTACCAGTATCCAGTTCTTTGATGCGATTTTAAACGCTGCTCTCCCTATTCATTTTAAAGTCCCACACACTCTCTCCTACACACTGTAGTCCCTCCAGGGGATGGTTTCACAGTTAAAGACATCTACAATCATACTGCCACTGGAAGGGTCAGTGCACCCTCCTCCTTCACCCACCCCAGAAGCACATTCCTGAATGTCACCTCTTGGCAGCCATGTCAGTTTAGGCTGGTTTAAGTTCATTGCTAAATCACAGCCTCAAAGTGAACAGAAAAACTGCAACAGACTCACCTCTCAAGCCTGTCAAGGTCCCTCTGGATGGCACCCCTTCCCTCCAGCCTGTCAGCCACACCACACAGCTTGGTGTCAACAATAAATTTGCTGAAGGTGCTCTCAATCCCACTGTCCATGTGGCTAACAAACATTCTAAACACTACCAGTCCCGACACCAACCCCTGAGGAACACCACTGGTCTCCACTTGGACATTGAGCCATTGACTGCAACTCTTGGAGTGTGACCATCCAGCCAATTCCTTATCCATCAAGTGGTCCATGCACTGAATCCACCTCTCTCCAATTTAGAGACAAGGATGTTGTGTGGGACAGTGTCAAATTCTTTGCACGAGTCCAGGCAGATGACATCAGCTGCTCTTCTTTTCTCCACCAGTGCTGTAATCCCGTCACTGAAGGCCACCAAATTTGTCAGGCATGATTTGTCCTTAGCATAGCCATGTTGGCTGTCACCAGTAACCTCCTTATTTTCCATGTGCCTTAGCACAGTTTCCAGGAGGACCTGCACCACGATCTTGCTGGGCACAGAGGTGAGACTGACTGGCCTGTAGTTCCCTGGGTCTTTCTTGTTAACCTTTTGGAAAAAGAGAGTCAAATTTCCCCTTTTCCAGTCAATGGGAACTTCACTGGACTACCACTGCTTCTCAAATATGACAGAAAGTGGCTTAGCAACTTAATCTGTCAAAAGTAGGACATCAGCTTGCCTTTGAGGATTTTACGATTGACAGAGGAAGGCCACGAAGGTGGTATTTGGCTGATGGAATACAGACCAGATAAGTAGACAATGAGGTGGACTGAAAGCTGGCTAACAGATCGACAGTGTTGAAAACCTCACTAAAGTCAGGGTAAATTACATCCGCTTGTCTCCAGTTCTGTACTGAACTAGTCATCTCATCATCATAGAAGACTATCAAGCTAGTCAAGCATGGTATGATCCCATAGAGCAAAAGTGGAACAAAGAAAAATAAAAATAATATTCCTTAAAACCTAGTAAATTTACCAAATGAGTTGTGCCTAATGCAGTCTGATAGTGGAACCCATGCACTTCCCGTATTTTCTTCAAATCTATTATTCATAGTCTTTTTGGCACAATTTTACATACTTCTGCTTACAGTGCTTTGGAAAACTTACATTACAGCTAGCTAGTTCTAGTGCATTAAAATGAAAACCAATAGATGTTATCATCATTTGTTTTTAAACAAAGAACAGGGGCCAAGTACATGGTAAATTACAGGAGTCTAACTTAGGACCACAAGTTGCACGTTCGGCTCTGAGACCAGCACTCTGTGGATGCCATTTTTGTATGAAGCTACAAACAAAAGGGGTAAAAAATGCAGAATAAACTTTTAAAATTAGTCATAATGAATCTTTAAGCACAATTATCTGGAATACAGAGTCAGCTCCATGAACTGAACTTTGGGTATCAGGTGTACCCAATTTAGTCATAACGGATCTTTAAGCACAGTTAGCTAGAATACAGACTCAGCTCCATGAACTGAACTTTGGGTATCAGCTATACGTAAAGGAAGCTGATTCAAGTGAAAATCAATCTGCTATTTTCACAAAAATCATGGGATACTTAACCTAACCACTATGAACAGTACTTTTCTCCTCCTCCGGATCAAAACCAACTTCCCACAAATCAGGGCCTTCTGGACATTTTTAAAACTATAACTAATAAATTCCATACTCAACATGATGGTACTTTTTCCTAATTGTCCAAAAGTTGGGGATAGCATGCTCTATTTATTTTTTAGTAGGGCTCTGCTGAGCTGCTGTTTATATTACTGCTCCCAGACCACGAACTTTCAAAACAGACCCAGTTGCTCAGTGTCAGCCGTGACCTTCCACCACTCATGAACATGTTCCCGAGCTCGAAAGCATAGAGGTCCTGGAAAGTCATTTTTTTCAGGCTTAGCAATCAGCTGCACGCATTAAACTTTCACATCTCGCTCATTTGTTGGAGGCAAGCAAAATCTAATGGAAATCCTGTTATTTTCATGTCTCCAAACAACTCCAAGTCCCTCACCTCCCTAAGAAACACAAAGCTTTATGTGGGGAACCAGTGGAAAAGCATCGCCAAGCATTATCCAAGGATTCACCCTGACAGAAAAGCATTTGGGCAGACACCATTCTGCATGAGCACAGTTATTTTGTTACAGACTACACCCTATGTTATTGCTACTGTTATTACTATTTATCATCATATCTTCAGTTTTCAGAATAGGAAAGAGAAAGATATAAAATTCAAATCTGCAGATGTAATTTTGCCAAACTTCAGTTTTCTTTTCTAGAATATCTGTGTAAAAGCTTAAATTTATTCCATTTTATGAGAATTTTCTGTTCAGTGTTCTGAATCATGAAGCTCCTTCTAAACAGAAGTGTTGTGACGCAAGATGACAAATGGACATTCAGAACTAACATCATTTCTCTGCTGAAAACTAAAGCAAACATAAGGCTTGCAAAGGCAAAAACAAGTAAAGCTTATCGGGCACTCTTTTTTCATCATGTGGAGGGGATGTTACCCTTGTAGCCTGCATGCTAGATGCTAACATTTAATATTTGATGCAGATTGCTTATAAGTATTCAACAGCAACTGTTGTCCCTGGATTTCTATTGACTTCTTCAGATGCCAGTTCACTCCATTGCTATGCAGTATTTCAAAGTAGAAAATTTTTAATTCTGTGCTACACATGTCAGCTTATGCGATGAAAAGCTCAACTCCACGGACATGCAAAGGAGCACAGAGGAACAACAACAGATGGGGGAACTCAAACAACAGCCAGTCCCAGCTCCTCCCAGGCCCATCACAGGAGAGCACGCAGCCCAGAGGCTAAGCCCAGCTGCAGGGGGTACCCACACTGTATGTATATATGTATATATATACAAACATATTTCCTGCGGGGGCATCCACAGCTTCTCTGGGCAACTTGCTCCAGTGTTTCCTCACCCTCATGGTGAAGAATTTCTTCCTAATATCTATTCTAAATCTGCCCTTTTTTAGCTTAGAGCTGTTCCCCCTTGTCCTGTCACTACACATCCTTGTGAAAAGTCCCTCTCCATCCTTCCTGTAGGCCCTCTTCAGGTACTGGAAGGCTGCTAGAAGGTCACCCTGGAGCCTTCTCTTCTCTAGGTTGAACAGCCCCAACTCTCTTAGCCTGTCCTTGTAGGAGAGGTACTCCAGCCCTCTGATCATCTTTGTGGCCCTCCTCTGGACCCGCTCCAACACATCCATGTCCTTCTTATGTTGGGGGCTCCAGGGCTGGGTAAAACACTGAAACAGGTTGCCCAGAGAACCTGTGGCTGCCCACTCCCTGGCAGTGCTCAAGCCCAGGCTGGATGGAACTCTGAGCAACCTGGTCTAGAGGAAGATGTCCCTGCTCATGGCAGGGGGGTTGGAACTAGATGATCTTTAAGGTCCCTTCCAACCCAAACCATTCTATGATTCTATGATTCTATGATCTTGTTCCTGATCAGCCAGAGAAGGGAATATGATAATGACATGATGCTTGTTGTGTTTGTGTGAGTGCTTAGTAAGTCTGTGTCAATCGGTGTGGCCAGACATGTGGATGCATTTCCTGCATACATGTACGCATGTGCCTGCATGTCCACTGGGAATGATACGTGCTCAGCCTCACTACTGGTTGGACCCAAGGCATGGAGCTGTGCAGCCTCACCTCTGCCATGCTACAGATTCAGCATCTCCCTTATGTGCTATGTAAGCATTTGTCTCTTCTCAGCAAAAACTGTTACGTTAATCCCTGTTTTAAAAGTCCTCTTTCACAACCTCCACAGTCACTTTGGCTGCCACACATACAATACTATACATTGTTTCTACAAAAGTTGAAACTTTTGTAAGTTTAACTTTTAACTTCAAAAGCTGAAGTATTCAAACACAAACCACGTACAGTATCAATCACAGGCCTCATGTTCATACATCGCTCTTGTTTTAAAATTGTATGTATAATACGTAGAGGTTGGTTTACAGAGTAGATGACGTACAGATATGTTACTGGAACCCAAAACAATGCTCTTACCTGAGCCAACTTTCTGTCCAGAAGAGAATACTTGAACAAGGCTATTGGTTTGAAAAACAGTTCATTGTTTTATTTCACATTTCTAAACTTCATAGCGGAAGCAGTATATACAATTTACTAGAGGAGCTTTTCTTCATGGGGAGCATGCCATGGCAGAATGTTTGCATTTTTCAAGCTATAGGAGTCTTACTATTGCTAGGAAATAACAAACTTGTACAGAATGTGAATTTATGTAGAAAATTTGAAGGGGGTTGTGAGAAAAGAAGGCAACAAGCATTTGGAGGAGACCAAACACTGAAACTGTTTCTTCTAGAGGGGCAGTAAATCAAATAGACAGGCTGGAGCCAGACAGGCTGGGAGAAAAGGATGCCATGGATTTACTTAGGTTCAGTAGCACAAAAATATTTGGTAGTGAACTCCAAAAATTGCAGCAGCTGATTACAAGATGATAGCTTAGAGATATTCCCAGTTGTTGAACAATCTTAGAGAGGACAACAAACCTAAGGGAAATATGCTCAGAAATGTATGAATTGGGGTTCACATCCACTGAAAATCAACATCTTCTCACAGTGTTTACCTAGTACATCCTCAAAGCAGCACACTTCTGTAAGTAAATATATCTATCTCTATGACCTCAAACTGAGGAAGATCTCTGACCTGTGTGGACTACATACTACCCTACCTACAGCTTTGAGAGCTGAGCTATGGAAACCTCAAGTTCAGAGGTACTACATCAGTGACGAGTTTCAGCATCCGTGCAGGGACAGGAGCGACTCTCACACATTGATGCAATGCACAGTCAGTTCACTGTATTGCTCCGCTTGCGTGGTTATATGCATTTTTCCATATCTGTACACACGATCACGCTTATTCGGATAGGCTACAGACATAAATCATGCGCTGTTCACACACCCCATGTTCCCTTATGATTGGTAACTATGCACTAACGCCAATAGCAACAGGCTGCCTCCACGTCCTTGAACACATCTTGTTTTTGCTAACCCACATCCTGTGCACTATCAGAACTTTCTCAATGGCTATTCTTAGTTGTCCTTTCCAGCAGCCTGTTCGGTTATGCTAACTGTTTTGCTTAAGCAGTCTAGTCATGCTAACTCTCAAGCTGCATAGAATCATAGAATCATAGAAAGTTTTGGGTCGGAAGGGACCCCTAGAGGTCATCTAGTCCAACCCCCCTGCAGCAAGCAGGGACACCGCTAACTAGATCAGGTTGCTCAGAGCCCTGTCCAACCTGGTCTTGAATGTTTCCAGGGACGGGGCCTCCACTGCCTCTCTGGGCAACCCATTCCAGTGTTTCACCACCCTCATTGTAAAGAATTTCTTCCTTATATCTAGCTTAAACCTATCCTGTTTTAGTTTAAAACCATTACCCCTCATCCTGTCACTGTTGTCTCTACTAAAAAGATTGTTCCCATCTTTCCTATAGGCTCCCTTTAAGTACTGAAATGCTGCAATCAGTCTCCCCACAGCCTTCTCTTCTCCAGGCTGAACAAGCCCAAATCTCTCAGCCTGTCCTCATAGGAGAGGTGCTCCAGCCCTCGGATCATTTTTGTAGCCCTCCTTTGGACTGGCTCCAACAGTTCCATGTCCTTCGTGTGCTGAGGGCTCCAGAGCTGAACGCAGTACTCCAGGTGAGGTCTCACCAGAGCAGAGTAGAGGGGCAGAATCACCTCTCTCGACCTGCTGGCCACACTTCTCTTGATGCAGCCCAGGACATGGTTGGCCCTCTGGGCTGCCAGCGCACATTGCCGGCTCATGTCCAGCCTTTCGTCTATCAGTACCCCCAAGTCCCTCTCAGCAGGGCTGCTCTCGATCCTTTCATCCCCCAGCCTGTACTGATAGCGGGGATTACCCTGACCCAGGTGTAGGACCTTGCACTTGGCCTTGTTGAACCTCATGAGGTTCACACAGGCCCACCTCTCCAGCTTGTCCAGGTCCCTCTGGATGGCATCCCGTCCTTCTGGTGTCTCAACCGTACCACTCAGCTTGGTGTCATCTGAAAACTTGCTGAGGGTACACTCGATGTCGCTGTCCTTGTCATTGATAAATATATTGAACAGCACCGGTCCCAGTACGGACCCCTGAGGGACTCCACTTGTCACTGGTCTCCATCTGGACATTGAGCCATTGACCACTACCCTTTGGCTGTGAACATCCAACCAATTCCTTATCCACCGAATGGTCCACCCATCAAATCCATGGCTCTCCAATTTAGAGAGAAGGATGTTGTGGGGGACCGTGTCAAAGGCTTTACAAAAATCCAGATAGATGACATCCATTGGTTTTCCCTTGTCCACCCTTGTTGTTACACCATCACCATTGCCCTTGGTGAAGCCATGCTGGCTGTCTCAAATCACCTGCCTGGCCTCCATGTGCCTTAGCATATCTTCTAGGAGGAACTGTTCCATGATCTTCCCAGGCACAGAGGTGAGGCTGACAGGTTGGTAGTTCCCAGGGTCTTCCTTTCTTTCTTCCAGGGGCACAAACATCATACATTAACCCCAACACGTCAGGACTTTGTTTCACAGTTTTCTCAAATACAGTGGACCATTATGAATACAAATAGTTTTTAGCAATGATTGTCTTTCAAAAGCTCATTGTACTTACAGCTATCGTTCTTCATGGATCATCCTTGCTGTCTCTCCATAGATTCATTCCAGGCTCTGTATAAAACAAGGAATATTGATTTAGGTTTGGCCTGCCATTCTCCATCATGTTCTTCTGTGAGCTATTCTTTTTTGTGGATAAAGATTGTTGTTTGAGGGATCTTGAAAGGAATAAATAGACAGAGGCAGTCACTAGACTGTCCCTGTAAAGCTATACATACACATGGATACCCTGTGGGAGTTAGAACAGACCACATCTTTTAAATCAAAGCAACCAAATAATATACAGTCTGTCACTCTGCTTCTCTAGCCGACAAGCTATTTATAGAGTAATGAATACTTTACTTTTAGATCTACCAAAAATATGAGAAGAAGCATTGCCGAATTATCAAACTACACAAAAATGTCTAATCAGTTCATCTTGTTTCCCTAGAGTCCTTTTAGTCATAGCGCTTTTAAGATCTTTACTCTAATATATTATTTTGGATGAATTTTTGAAGAAAATGGAATTTTAAAGCATCTGAAGAGCCAGATCAGGTTGTGATGTTTGTTTGGAAAAGGAAATGATCCCCAGCTGTGTCTGCTATTTCAAATGTTTTGAGGGAAACTATCTCTGACCCACAGCACAGGTTTGCACTGTCTGTTCTGCACAACTTCTGCTCTCTGAATTGCCTCTGACAGCACTGGGAGATCACAGTGAGGGTGACCATGCAACACAGCTACTCAGAGCAGTTCATAGGAATCTCCCAGAGAATGACTTCATCCCTGTTTCACAAATGTGCCTTGGGGATAGTGTTTTCGTTAGAAATGGGTACAAAATGCCAAAGCTATGCCCTGGATTCAAACACCTTCAGGTCCGAGTGTTCTCACATTTGGCCAAAGGTTTTTACTTAAACTGTATAAGGCCTCCTGAGAAATATATCAGTCTACAACTTTTTTTTTGTTTTTTTTGCTCTTCCAACACTTGGCCTCTCTGAACTCTCACACAATAGGGGGACAGAGGGCTATCAGAGATAGTCAGCACATCACAAGTTCTGAGTGAAGAGGAGGAGGCATTCTTTGCACAATGTCCACTTAACCTCTTGAATTCATTTCAACAGGATTTCAAAAGTCTAAAGGCAATTACGCACATTCATCTAAGAACTATTAGTCCAGGACTACGAAACTGCCTGAAGTAAAGAAGTCATAGACTTCTGGAGACCAGATCATTCTGCGGAATGTCACCATCTGCTTGATACATGTATTCTCCTCTCCAGCACCTACCATTGACCACTGGCAAAGACTGGGTACTGTGCCAAATGGAATGGCATTATGACACAAAATCCATATACTAGGTATAGAAATTAATTTGTGTGCGGGCATTGAAGTATGCACAGACATCGAGGCATTTTTGAAAATTCAGTACATTTCTATTAATCTTTCACCTCCAAAATGCAAATTTACTGATGTAGAATAAGAAGACAATAAGGAAATGGATTTACCTTTCATAGCAGCTTCTCAAATGTTACTTGGATTTGTTCTATGTTTCTCTTTTCCCCATGTTTCCCAGAATTTTTTAGAATCCCTGGTACTTGACCATCCTTAGGTCATGTCTGTCTTGTAAAGCTAAGGTTTATACCTGCCAAACATCATGATGTCTGAAACTCAGCTGTATCCTGGCTCCAGAACTAGAAACATCTACCAAGAGCATAGGAAGAGTCACGTACAGGACGCCTGCCGATAGACTGGACTGCAGCAATCCTGCCTTGCACCTGGTGCATACAAATCTCCTGAGTGAGAACCGGGTTGGCAATATGTTATTGTTCACGCCTGAATTCTCCTCCTCAAGGTGTCAAGTGCTTGAGCTAGGCTGTTTTGGTGTGTATTCAAATGTTTACACTGGGAATGGCAGATAAAACTGGTTTTAAGGGTGTTTGATAGTTCAGTATTCCATCACATACTAAACCGACACCGGGTGCAAACTGTTGGCTTTAACTTCCCAGTTCCTTCTGCCTGAAGGCCTTCCTTCTTATTAGCATAATCATGTGTATGGATTTTTGAAGGACAGTGAAGTGAATGGTTTATCAACACCACCTTTTGTAAGGCCCTGTGGGCTGGACCTGCCTGTATTCAGAAAAAAACAGACACAAAGGCAGCTCGCATTTGCTAGGACTGTAGCAGAACTCTAGCGTACTTGCTTGTAAAAGCTTACACAGGAGTAGCCTGAGAGGGGTTGGGTTGTTGTCGGAAGAGAAAGCCTCTCTACCATCAGAAAAACCAGCACAGCCAACAACATCAGGCCAGTTTCCATCTCCATCTATGTGCCAGACACAAGAATTTCGTTGCTGTCATGTATTTTTTTTAAGGATGTGCTGCCTGTCCACACAAATAAGTAACAGCTGGGTCTCTGCTGGCCTTTGGAGAGCAGGCGCTTCTGCTTGCAAACCTTCCACTATCTTTTTTAGTTATTTATGCAGCAGAAAACAGCACAAAGTAGCAGAAAAATAGGGATCTCTTGGAGAAAGAGAGTAATAATATTGAGCACGTGAAGCTGTTTATAATCTGTGCATGGATTGTGTTAGCAGAAGGTCTTACATGCATGTACCAGAGATAACTTTTTCTTACTAGGAATGATAATTGAAAATTAATTTCTGCTGTAACTGTTTTGTATTGCTGGTACAAGCCCTAAACATTATTTGACAGATGTTAATCCAAGAATTATGTATCCTTATAAGGAAATGTTTGAGTAAAAATTCAAGGGTGATTTATGAACTATAATATAAAATACAGAGGATTATTTTTCAAATATTATAATATAATACCATAGTGAAAAGAGCAAGGAAAGTGAAATATAGCACTGAAAGTCTTTTGCTGCAGAAAGCCATACACACATTGTTCTTGTGGGTTTTGCACAGGGGAAAATAATTTTCTTCCAGAAATAGCCACAGAGAAGTAATATGTAGCTATACACATATACTCATTAACATTAGCATGGATAAATAAGTTACAGGCCACATTTGCTGTGGGATTGCTCTGTACACAAGATAAACTAAGAACACGTTAATAGCAACAGAGGCAAGTTAGCATATTTGTTCCCATGAGTCTCAGGTATATGCACTGCATTTATTGAGCAATTCATTAGCACATTTGCTAAGTTAAACACACAGATTGAACAAAAAAATCTCGACACACTTGTGCTGCTCATTTTACCCTCTCCAAAACTAAAGTTCTTTCACATTTGTCATGTACTCAGTACAGAAACTTCATAAAGATGTATCGATCTTACTCTATAACTTACCCAGTGCAGGTAGAAATGTGGTCATTAAAATTTTAAAAATGCCAGAAACATAAAAAAAAAAAATTGATAGAATAACAGGAAATTAAGAAAACCTCAATTACTATCAATCCCAACATTGCAAAATTATTCACATATTTTCTAGAGTCTGCTCTGGTTTAATTTATCAATAAAATAATTCTGCTGGGATAGTTTTGTCACTGAATATAATTCTTTTACCATAACCAATTGAGCTGTATAGCTCATAGTGTTACCTTGTTCCAGGCTTGCTAGAGATAAGCCTGGGGGCCGCACACCAGTGTTTAAGGGATGATGTGCTATAGCAAGGTCCTTAGGTCTGCCATTTCAGTGTAGGTAGGGGGTGGAGATCCACAATGGCAGCAAAGACATGAGGGTTATTGATGTGTTAGAAACCACGGAAGTGACTGAGGAGAGTCACTTAGGAACTAGGGTTTCTCCCGAAAAAATGTTGGTGGCTTCAATAGCCCAGCTGAAGTGCATCTACACCCGTGCACACAGCATGGGCAACAAACAGGAGGAGCTGAAAGCCATTGTGCAGTGGGAAAACTATGGTATAGTTGCAATCATGGAAACATGGTGGGATGACTCAAACAACTGGAGTGCTGCAATGGCTGGCCATTAACTCTTCAGAAGTGACAGGCAAGGAAGGAGAGGCAGTGGAGTAGCCCTGTATGTTAGGGAGTGTTTTGGCTGTCTAGAGCTTGGCAGTGATGAAAGGGTCAAGCGTTTAAGGGGAAGAATCAAGGGAAGGTCAACAAGGCAGATATCATGGTGGGAGTCTATTACAGACCACCAAACCAGGATGAAGAAGCAGATGAAATATTCTATAAGCAGCTGGGAGAAGTCTCACAATCGCTACCCCTTGTTCTCGTGGGTGACTTTGAATTACCAAATGTCTGCTGGAAATACAATACAGCAGAGACGAAAGAGTCTAGGAGGTTCCTGGAGTGTGTGGAAGATAACTTCCTAACACAGCTGGTGAGGAAGCCAACTAGGCAAGGCACCCCACTGGACCTGTTGTTCATGAACAGAGAAGAACTTGTGGGTGATGTGATTGTTGGAGACAGTCTTGGGCATAGCAATCATGAAATAACAGACTTATTGATTCTCAAAGAAGTAAGGAGGGGGGTGCAGCAGAACTGCTTACCCTGGACTTCCGGAGGGCAGACTTTGGCCTATTTAGGAGCCTGGTGGACAGAGTCCCTTGGGAGGCAGTCCTGAAGGGCAAAGGAGTCCAGGAAATACAGACATTCTTTGAGAAGGAAATCTAAAAGTCACCGGAGCTGGCTGTCCCCTTATGCCAAAAGACAAGTCAGTGGGGAGGACGACAGACCTGGCTCAGCAGACAGTTTTGGCTGGAACTCAGGAAAACAAAAAGAGTTTATGAACTTTGGAAGAAGGGGCAGGCAACTCAGGAGGACTACAAGGATGTCATGAGGTTATGCAGGAAGAAAATTAGAATGGCCAAAGCCCAACAAGAACTTAATCTGGATACTGCTGTAAAAGACAACAAAAACGTTCCTATAAATACACTACCAAAAAAAGGAGGACTAAAGACAATCTCCGTCATTTATTGGATGCGGGGGTAAACATAGTGACAAAGGATGAGGAAAAGGCAGAGGTACATTATGTCTTCTTTGCCTCGGTCTTCGGTAGTAAGACCAGTTGCTCTCAGGATACCCAGCCCCTTGAGATGGAAGACAGGGATGGGGAGCAGAACGAAATTCGAGGTTAGGAAGGCTCTACAGAGAGATCTGGATACACTGGATCCATGGGATGAGGCCAGCTGTCTGAGATTCAACAAGGTCAAGTGCCAGGTCCTGCTCTTGGGTGGCAACCACCGTCTGCAATGCTACAGGCTTGGGGAAGAGTCGCTGGAAAGCTGCCTGGCGGAAAAGGACTTGGGGCTTGGGGTGTTGGTCAACAGCCGGCTGACCATGAGCCAGCAGTGTGCCCAGATGGCCAAGAAGGCCAACAGCATCCTGGCTTGTATCAGGAATAATGTGGCCAGCAGGAGTAGGGCGGTGATTGTGCCCCTGTACTCGGCACTGGTAAGGCTGCACCTGGAGTGTTCAGTTTTGGGCCACTCACTACAAGAAGGACATTGAGGTGCTGGAGCATGTCCAAAGAAGGGCAATGAAATTGGTGAAGGGTCTGGAGAACAAGTCTTACGAGGAGTGGCTGAGGGAACTGGGGTTTTTTAGTCTGGAGATAAGGAGGCTGAAGGCAGGACTTATCACTCTATAACTGCCTAAAGCAGGTTGTAGCGAGGTGGGCATCTGTCTCTTTTCCCAGGTAACAAATGACAGGATGAGAGGAAATATCCCCAAGTTGTGTCAGAGGAGGTTTACATTAGATATGGGGAAAAATTTCTCTCTGAAACAGTTATCAAGCATTGGAACAGGCTGCCCAGGGAAGTGGTGGAGTCACCATCCCTAGAGGTATTTGAAAGACATGTAGATGTGGCATTTAGGGACATGGTTTAGTGGTGGACTTGGCAGTGTTATTTTTATGGTTGAACTCAATAATCTTAGAGGTCTTTTCCAAACTGAATAATTCTATGATTCTATGATTTAGTCCGTAAGTACAAACACAGTGAATAACTTGTACTATGAAGAGAAACATGTTTCTTCCTCACAGTACTCTTTTCAGAATTAGAACAAACTGTCCCATGAGACAGAGTAAAAACTGTTTATATAAAATTTAGTTTTTGCCATCCAAGTTTGCATACAAAACATATTGAGTCAATAGTGTGAATGAACGGTAATTTTAATGTAGGTGTTCTCTTTTTATAATAAATCAGATTAGCCTGCTGTGTGCTTCTACAGCAGCCATTCTTTAAAATAATTAAATAAATAAACCTATTAAGAAAAACACTGACAAGTGCATTTTTTCCAAACAGTAATACCAGATTCAAACATAATATTAAATAACAATAAAGCATAGAGAATTCTGAAAACACGGTTCTTGTGAAAATGAGGTCAGCGGAGCCACAGAGGTAGCATTCAGCTAACCAGGTTGCCCACACTAACAAGCCCATAACAATGCGGCTCCAAAGTATGTACATCCCATCCATTTTTTATTCTTCATGTGTTTTGATTCATGATTAATCTTGGATGGGTATGATCCCCTGTCCTCTGGTTCCAACACTGGCTCAGTTCTCCAAGCGGCCCCCAAATCCATCCAAAAGGTTCTACACAAAAATGCTTTGACATTTTCTAGTTATTACTGTATTTTATTTTATGTTTTCTCTTGCAGGTCATGTTTCCTAATCAGCTCCTATTTGCTCTATGTTTATCATTACAGCAGAATGAGAGTTCAATGAATTAAAAGTCAAATGAGCACAGACACTCACAGACTCAAACTACTTTATTAGACAAACATTTTCCAGTCTAAGAGAGGCATCTATGGGACTAATTAAGCCAACAACCAGCTATACTAACAGCAGTATAAAATTCTGTTTGAACCTTGAAAATGCCATCTCTAAGCATTTGTTCTGCAGTGTGTGGTCATTTCAGACAACAATGACTCGGTGGGAGGAAGGCAGCTGCTTTTCCGGATGATTGGAGTGAAACTTTGCGTTGCTCATTGCTGTAACTGCATTTAAGAGTGCAAACCTCCTTTCCTGACTGGTACAGACTAACTGTTCTCCCAAATCATAGCAGGCTGGAAAAGTCACTGTAAGTGGATATGATCTTGCAAAAGAGCAGAGCTGAAGAATTCAGCTCTGCATCATTTGCTGCACACAGCTTACCAGAAGGTTTGGATGATCAAGACCTTCTGCTTAGGCAGGACAAAAAGGTCACAGCACAGAGAGGTGCAGAGTTGTAGCAAAAAGAGGTGGAGACACCCTGGACCTGAGAGCATACACAGTCATCAGACTATATTAACTCATCTGGCAACGACAAAAAGTTCTAAAAAACTGATTGAAGCTGTGATTACAGGGCTTATTTTGAGGAAATAAAAAGTGTAGGTTAAAAATTGTGGTTTTACAAGGTCATCAGTTTTGAGTAGTGCTTTCTTCCTATGTATAAGAATGTATCGAGTTACTAGTGGCTTGCCACGGTAGAACATTCCCTATACATGGGACACACGCCAACTAGTTTAACTATCTTCACAGCATTCTCAATGCAAACATGGTAAAGCCTTGATCAGCTTAGTCACACTGTAAACAATACTAAGCAGATAAATGATGAAGCACAATAAAGTGAATTGGAATGAAGTTAATTTGCTGAGTAAATAACCACTAGAGCAGTAATAGCAGTCATTTATGTGATGTAATGGCAAAATCAAAATAGACTACAGATCTTCTATTACCATAATCCCTGATCTCAGCAGAACCCCTTAATGAAGGAATTTTTCTTGTGATTTCTGGCTGCTGATGGTTTTAAGAATTACAGCAAACATACTGACTGAAGGATTCACAAAATAAATTACAATATTCAGTATAATCCTGTAGTACAGACTACATTTATGAGTGTAATCGTGCTCTGTGTTCCAGATCTTCAAAGCCTCCAGGCAGGGCACGAGGTCACAATCTTCCACAGCTCGTTCCTACTCTACCAAGCACCCTTTCTGTGGAAACCAGGAGTTTAGGGAGGATATACTGACATGAGCTTTGATTTGCCTGTGGATAGACCCACCACTCCCAGGTAGAATGGTTTAGAGAGTGTTTTGTAGTTTGTCTCACCTTTGGCTTCAACCATCCAATGCCGACAATGCTGGAGGACATTGTGAAGTGGTCTTGTGGTTTGCATGTGGCGAATAGATTTTCTGTGAAACTCACCAGGACTGTCCATCTATGATATGCTACCTGTGGCAGCAGGTGATTAGTCTCAGAGGAAAAGGCAGAATTCCTTTCCTCTCTTGATTCTCATGTTTCCATACGACTGTAAAAATGTCCTCTGCCACAAGAGTTCAATGAACCCGTCCTTAGCAGAAGAGTGTCCACCCTGATGTAAGAGAAGATAGAGGGGTACATGTAAGCTCTTTACAGTGGTGAGAAATGGGGTCTATGATCAAGAAGAGGTGATCTCCAGCCAACAAATACACACAAGCAGCTACCAGATATGGGAGGAGAAGACAAAGAAAAGTGGGGTGGTATCAGACTGTTCCTCCAGACTACTGAGCACTCTCACTCACCTGGATGTCTTCAAGAGCGCTATCATCCATAAAAGTTGAGGGGAAGCCTATTTGCCCAAGAACTACCTAAAAAGGGGGGGGTACTTCTCACCAGAGTACTTAGAATACATGAAACTTATTATTATGTGTATTTTTCTCTGGACTCTGTAGAATTTAATGATTTCTTTGGGAATAAGTAACAATAAAAAGTTAATTGTATGATTTAACCTGGATTCTCAGTTATAATTTATACGGAGTAACTGGGAAATTATAATTCTACAGTGGTCATTTGGTCAGCTAACAATTTACAAAGACTTTACTACTGTGTTTTCTGGAAAACATCATCAGAAAATTTCTATGTTTTAGCTAAGGATTATTCTCGTAAAAAAGTTAACAAAAACTACATTACTAAGGCTTTCATCTGTGTTTACCTTTACTTGGGTTTCCCCTTTTATCTGTTTGGCTATTTCTCACGATTAAACCTGTCCTTTATCATATTGCCAGATTGCCTTCAGCTTATTTATCTTAATCTTGACATCATACATTTTATTTTTTGATTACTCAACTATAATCTCCAAGATGTAAACTGGTATTTATTGTCTGGAAGGGAGAATGTAATATGAAACAGAGTGACAGAAAGAATCCTGTTAAACCATATTACAGGGAAACCCTTACGGAAAGCACATAAAAGTGGGGTTTTTCCCTGCTTTTGTTGCTAGCTAAAACTAACTATACCTAAATACATTTTGTCCTAGGCACACTACAATGTAGTTCAGGGCATTTCATTCAAGCAAATGGAGACATTTTAGAGAAGACCTGCAAAAGCCTACAAAAAAATGAAAACAGGATTATTTTCAGAAAACACAGCTAAAGAACTTAGAGATATTTAGTCTGCAGAGGAGACATGGTAACAGACTTTATATAATGACTCTTCCGCAGAGAAGAAAGAAACAAACTGCTCTCTACTGTGAGTATGACAAGAAGTCATTGGTTTGAAACTGCAGAAAAGGAGAGATAAATTCTGAAATCCGTCTAGGAGTAAAAAAGTGCTGAACTGGAGTACCTTCATTGTCAAGGAATCTCTGTCTCTGAAGAGGTAAGAACAGGTGAAACACCTGAGTCAAGGATGACGGTCAACCTCGTGAGCCCGCAGTTAGTCAAGCAGATGGATTAAATAATGGCTCATAGTCTCTTTCAGAACAATCTGATACATACAAAAATCAAAATCGTGCTGAGCTGAGATCTTGCCTGTGGTCCAGCATCTTTTCATGTGCTAGAAAATAAACTCCTTTCTTTCAAACCACCTGTTCTATACAGAGCAAGCCTATGAGACATGGCATAAGCAGAACACAGCTGAAGTGACTTATCTACAATCAAAACATGTTAGAGAGATTTATTTTCCTGGTTGTTCAGCAATAGAAACACTGACACTTTTTCAATAAATTATAATAGCAAATTCTCCAAGTTTCTAATTTGTGCTTGTGCTGGAGTAAAACATCTCTTTCTTTGACACCTTTTTGGGAATTTGTTTCAATAGTAATTTTGTACCTCACTAATCTGTGGCATTTGTGATGCTGAAATAAAGCAGAGTAGAAAACTGTGGGGTTTTTTACATTGTGATAGGGTGTGAAAATTAACCAGTGTTCGTCTTACCACTTACCACTTACTTACCAGTTAACTGGAGGTAGGATGGGTATGTGCACAACTACAAAAATGAGTATCTTGAGTCCTTTCTAAAACCCTTAAAAGGTTCATTTTCTCTGTGGAACACATGCACATGTGATTTTCCCTTCTTTCCTGTTATTAACCTTGAAAGAAAAAGCATGTAAGTCTTGTTCTAGTTACTATTTTTTCCCGTGGCTAGAAATCTTACTTATGTGAAAGCTGAATACTTTTTAAATTAATATAATAATATTTCCATTCACAAGACAAAAACAATGTCTCTAGTCTCTACATTTATGCATGCTGAAAATGAAGTTCCTGAATGTGAACATGAATTTGTATGTATATAACAGAGTGAAATGCAGTCTTCCAATTACAGACAATTCTTTAAGTCTATAATTGCTGCCCAGCTTAGTTTCTGGCCAGTTTTTAAAATAAAATATCTATTGGAAAGTTGCAGGTGTTATGGCTTTTCTGCTTAACACACTCACAATTTTTAGGCTCCTGATGAAAGACTAGTAATCCTGAAAATCAGAAAATGTAGATCTGTTCTTCTGTGTAGACTTCACCATACCAAAACACTTCCTGCTGAAAGACAACTAATAGGTACACAGTATAACTACAGGATAATCAACGTGATGGCTACTTGACATAGTTTAGAAATCTAAATTACAGTCCAGGTGTGCCACTAGCCTTTTAACAAGCTGTCAGAGCCCTGTCTTTTGCCACCCAAGCGGTGACCTCTTTTCTTTCCAGCACAGCCATTAGTGACCCATTTAACACAGCCTAGCTGGAGGTGTGCACCTCATGCTTAAGCTCTCACCAACACCACAAGGCTTCCCTGTCCTCAACTCCCTTCTCTGCAGTTCAGGATTTAGACCTCAACTCACCCTGGAGCTCAGCCAGGAGAGCTTCTATGAGTCTAATAAAGACTTCAGATAACCTCTGACAGATCTTAATTCAGTTTTTCAGATGAACGAATTGGGTGGTGAAGTATCTCATTTTCTATGACCCACCACTTTCCTACCCTTTGCTAGTGAGACAGATCAGTTTGACAGTTGCCTAGTCTGCGAGGGGCCAGAATCACAGCGTCCCAAGCAAGCTCTTCGGATCTTTGGTGGAAGAGAGCTCTGGTCTATCTTTACTCGGCATGAGTTCAGTGATTCATAATAAAACCATTCATAACCTTTCTTTACAGTTGTAGCAGGCTGGGGGGAAATGTTGAAAAATAGAAGGTGCTGCTTGCACTGCCCCTGGAAGCTGTCAGCTTTGTGAGTTGACAAAAACTGCTGAAATGGTGCCAGTTTGCGGGGTTGCAACCAGTAATTCTTCAATGCCTTCCCTTAAGAAATAGCATACTGTTTGCAAGAGACCAAGCAATCTACTCCATTACACAGCTCAGCCTCTACCAGTTATCATCTATGAATAAATCACATAGGGAAGTGCCTTTAGCTATCACACATAATGAACCCATTGAGATCTGCTGTGTCACATTCACCAGAGTGCTACACAGCAGGGGGTGGAGGAAAGTCCTGCTTGTCTTGATGGAGGCACTCCACGAACCTAAACATTGTGCTGAAACGGAACTAAACAACAGGGCTGATGGCATGTCCACTGAGTGAAATAAAGCACCATGCCTAATGCAGAGGAAAGCAGCAATTATAAGACTTTTGTTCCGCTGAGGAAAGGAAAGGAGAACAGACACACTTTGGTAGTGCACGTCATATGAACCCAACAGAGCCCACAAGAAGAAATGCAAGATTGTAATCATCACTTTCCCATGTGGTTTGTTACACAGCTTGTGTCCTAGCGCCACTATGTTTTACAATTTAATGGTGCTTCTCAAATTAAACTTCTACATATTTTCATTTTATTGTAACTGTGGAATGGAAACAGTGTCCAAGCTAACCCCACCATGCTTATTGTCCCCTGGCTATCACATGCACACATTCTGAACTCACATATGTACACACAGCACTCTGATGCAGTTTTAAAGTACAAGAATGAAGCTTAGTGCACTTTAACAGTACTGGAATTATCATTAAATCCACAGAGAATGGTTTAAATCCCTCTGTTCTTCAAGCACAAATTTAATAATCTTTTAAGATTTCAGTAGCAATGGTTCTATAAAATTATTTTTAAAAAATTTGATACCAGCAACCTTACACTTCTTCTGTGGAAATGCAACTTGAATTTAAATTTGGATTTTGTGTTCATTCACAACAGAACACCAGCTTCCTTCTGAAACTGAAGTTTCAGTCTGTATGGATAATTCTTAACTGCTAATTGTCCCATAAATGCCATCTAGATTTCAACATTTTCTACCTCGTGACAATGAAAGGATTTCCATTAAATCTTTTTTTTATGTCTGGCCATATATCTGGATGGTAAATCCACCATTTTATCAAAGAAATTAAAGGAAGAAAAAGCTAATAAATGCTATGACTCTTCTATGTTTTGCAAAATATGCTATACCCCCTCCTAGCAGGAGTCTTGGCAGTATTGCTGTTCTTCATAGTGGTCATGTGATCGAGTCAACACTGAATATTCTTGAAGATCCTGTCTTTGTTTAGAATATGCAAACTCCAGTATTGATATTTTCTCTTCAGCTGTTAATAACTTGCTAAGGTACTGTCAGGCTACTGCCAGGATATCAGTTTGACTAAGAATATCAGCTAAGCAAACTGACATTAGTAGGCAGCATGAAAAATCACTTTGTCCCATAAAGGCACGGCCTTGGCCATGTGCATGAAGTCAGTCAAATTGGATTTCATCTGTCAGTGAAGACAGAAGGACCTTTTCAGCAAGATGTCAGGGTGATCTGAGCCAAATTTCACCAACATGATGTGACGCAATTGGTCAGGATGGCTACCCTGTAAAAATTTTGTAAATTCTTCACAGAGCACCATGAATATCAGAGAAATATTTGTGACGAAGTGACAGTTTTGCCATTGACTTCAGTATAAGAAAGACTTTGTCGAAAAAAATAAAAAAGAAAAAAGGTCTCAGCGCCATCAGTACAGAACCTTAAAAACTACATTGTGCAACCAGATCTCACACGTGGACGACCATGTGCTACAGACAGTCTAGTCTCTGAACAGTGTAGCTTTTCTGAGGTTATTTGTGGTACTGTGCTAGAAGTATATGTAAGTAGAAGTGAAATACCTGTAACAAAAGATATCACTCACACAGCAAATTTGCAAGAATTAAGTAGAGACATGGAAATCAAGTGGAGAACAGCAGAAGTGACAAGAAAGAAAAATCTGTCATATAAAACTGGGAAGTGTATATTAATAGGTCTCTGAAATGTTTTGTTCCTTATTTTCATACTTATCTTTCCTAAAATGCCATCGGTATTAACAACACGATAAGAAATTCAGATTTCAGTCATCTGGTCAGAGAGTTCGTTGCTCAAGAAACTTTTGAGCTTGTTCTCCAAACCCTGATGAGCTCTTGCACAAGAGGAGACATTTCATTTATTTAGACTTCTGCCGGTAAAAACACACTCTTTCCCAGGCAAATATCCTAGCAGGAATTTGTTACACATTGCATCACTCTTGGGGCAGCCCAGAGAGACAGGCACCTCCTGCATGCCATTTCTCTCTTGGAAGAACCCAAAGCTACAGCCACCGATGCCACCTGAAGGTGCCCAGCTCTATTAGAAACATAAACTCTACTTTGCCTTGCAGAGGGCTTTGTTTCAGCCATACCCCAGCTTATTGCTAAAATAGCCCAAATTCATAACCTCATCAATTTAATTGCATGCTAGATGTTAAAATGAATAAATAGTCCCTCTCCACAGATCAAGGAGTAAAAGCTGGTGCTGGAACACCAGTGCTGTAATGTATGTCAGGCAGAGGTTTCCTCAGAGCAAAAACCTTGACTTGCACGCTGTGCTCTTACACGTATTTTCTGCTTTGCAATGAAGAGCAGAATGCCTGTTAGCAGTTTCTTCTCCTAGCAACAGCAGATTTTGTTGTGGCTAATGCTATCAAGAATCTCCCTGCTTTTTGAAAGAGTTCCCAACTTCCATTTGACTAAAATGTGACAGCTCTTGAAAGCTGCTTAAACCAAGCCTACGTCAGAGAACAAGCCCAGCATTACTGAAAATTTTTACTTTCTTCAGTCCAGCTATGTGTCATGACATCAGCCAAAAGTCTCAAACAGGATTACTAGTCTGTAACTACTGCCAAGCTAGATGGGATTTGTGATCTGTTTAGCATACAGATTTATAGCAATGTTGAATCAACAACATGTGAGTGCATATCATAGTGTAAAGAGCCCCTACACTGAACTTTCTTCAGGGGCTTCATTCGACATTGTCCCACCACTGACAAAGGGATTGCCTCAGGCTTCGTGGTTTTGTCTTTAGCTCATTTCAGCCAAATTCTGCCCAAACAGAAAAGCAAACAGAGAAGTGCCTGTCACCATTCTGTGACACTCCAGCACAAGTAAGGACAACTACTTTCCACTACTGCAAGTAACAAGGGAGACGGTACTGGAGATTAGAGAGTAATCCTGTAGTCTTTCTAGCAGCTAAGCTCCCCGACATAAGGAGAAATGTTCACCCTCAATGCAGTTACAAGATACTTTTTGCTGTTCACTCACACAAATTACCTTGCATGGATTTGAGAATTAGGCCCCAATCCTTTCAAGTACATGTGAGTGGCATAAAAGTATGAATACAGTCTTTCCCATATATGAAGGCTCATTTTCCTACCTTCTACATGATGAGGAATGGAACAGCATTGCTTCCTGACAACTTTGTTATCACTCTTGAAAAATATCTAGATCGGTTTTCCAATGCACATGAAAGCATTTATGCATTCCGCAAATCTTTTATGCAACTGGACTGAGAAACTCCGAGCCTTCACTATCATACAGTTATTCCATAATTGTGTCCTTACCAGTCAGAATCTTCTCTGGAGTTTTATGATCAGAGAGGGAAAGCTGAGAACATAGAACTGTCAATTAATTTTTGTAGACACCTTTAAAAAGGCTACATTGGTCATACAAAGGCTAAAGAATATGTGCCTTTCCATGCAAAAAAAAAGAAGATTAAATCCTTCACAAGAGTACATCCTAAGTGACTGAAGAAAAAATTTTGTGCTTGATTTCACCCATTTATGTTAACTACAGGTTTAACTGACATGTGGAAGCCCAAATGCTATCTGCAGCAAGCCATGAATTTACAATAGTTTAAAAGTGGCTTTGATGCTTCAGAGAGTATGTTTCTGGCCATTGAAGAAAATAAGAATGGAATTGTTTCTCTTTGTTCCACCTACAAGGACTTCACATGTATAATATTCTGAGTTGCTTGCAAGCTCTAAGTTCCTGCACCACAGTGGAGCTTGGCTTCACATTCAAATACCTAGATTCAGATGTCTATGTGTAGGCATCCATGTGTGTCAGCTATGCAAGCTTTCCACAGAACACAGCAGTGGTCTGGTCAACCCAGTCAGTGGAACCTGCGTAGCTGTTCATCGTGCCCCAGAATAAATGTCAAGGGCTTGATTCATTTGCTTGAAAATAAACACTCCCTGGTGCTTGTATAATGTCAAGTAGGGCAACCTGCTTCACCTTAATCTGTCACTCCAGAAGGACCCAGGTCTTCCACAGGTGTGTTGTCCTGTGGACATGCTGTGTGGATGTCTCATACATCCTGAGGCACCTCAAGTGATGATAGACACCTCAACTTAAGGCAATCAAATTAAGACATTAGTGGCTAGTCTCCAAGCACCACTGATTCCATAATAGGAACTCCCACACACCTATATTTATGGATCTAAATTTAGATGTCTCAGTCTCAAATGAATCTTACCCTGAGAGATTAACCAGTTTCTTATATACCACTGACCAACCTTTTGATAAAATCTTTTACCTTTTTTAACATATATTAATAACAGAAGTCAGTACGTTGCTAAATGATCTACCGGTAAAATGGAAGCATCAGCATAAAAACAACTTATTTTACGTATTCTATGTCTAGGAAGAACAGCTGGATTTTTCTAGAAAAAGTGACAGTTATTTTGTAATGATAGTACTCTAATTCTACCCAAAATATGGTATTCCAGAATATCAGGTCATAAAACTAAGGAAAAATCAGACTATAATTAATTATGCTCTACACATGAGAATAGACGATGAATACATCATGTCTCAGTGTGCAGACTGTGCCTGTGACAGAGATAAAGTTCTTTAATGATTCTACCAGTAATCACGTTATTAAGAATGCTCATAACTAGACTCCATGTGAAAACAAAAGGTTTGAACCAAAATTAAATTTATACAGAAGAGATTAAAGTGGCTTTTCCACGTCCATTAAGACTCAGAAGCACACTCAGATTTCTACCAGAAAAAAAGCATGAAACACATGAAATTTCTAAATCCATGCAAGATTAATTAGTGAGTCTAATCCAGAATGGAAAAAAAAAAAAAAGTATTAGTTAAATTATAAGTTCTCAGAAGCAACTTGGTGGGCATCAACATGCAATACCCACTGGGACTGATATAATGGAACAGTAATTGCTGGGTCTCCTGACTGTCCAAAAGACTGCAGAAAAGGCCCTGAAAATGCAGCTTTATTACATCAAAGCTCTTGGTCCAAGTACTTAGCCAACATTGTCTCTGCCAATTCCATTACCAAGTTAGTCACTCATATCACTCCCCAAAAAAGAAAGTCTGTATAACGCTGTCTCAAACTATTCAGCACAGGTTCAGACAAACAATAAAGTGATTTTCTATATGCTTTGCCATGTGTGCATGCATAAGCCATTCTTTCCTATCTAAGTTAAACAGTGCAACTACTGCTAAAGGTAAAGGACTCACTGTGGCAAAATAGTATTTATGCTTCTGATACAACTCGTTCCCACATTTTCTCAAATGTCTCACACAAATGCATTGAACAACTGAAAAAATACAGATTTTATTCCGGGATCACAGACCTGTGAATGTCTTACTTCCTTATAGCTCAAAAGAATACTCAAATTTATTAAAAATCATGTCTCATTTCAAGGAAATACCTGAAGACCTTTCAGAGAATTGTTCCCTCCTTGATGGAAAAGGAGAGCTTACAGCAGCCTTAAAAGGTTCACAGGAGATTATGGCGTTGCTGCACATGAGAAAAGAATCCAGTCTAGAACAAGGAAACAGCAGATGAAAGAACAGTGATAACAGCTAGTTTGACTGAATTCGCTCTCACATTTTTCCAAAGTCATCATCTTGCAGATTTCATGGGGGATAGTGGGGGGTCCAGAAGGCTGGTAAAGGGCAAATCAAGGGTCTGCCTTTGGAAAATGACAGAAAAGGGAGTCAGAGGGTTAGAGATCAGTCAGCCTAACCTCAGGACAGTACTTGAATGAAAATCCATGTTATTTGAAACATTTAAAATCGCAAGGAGGTGAGTCACAGTCGATATAGTTCTGACAGATCTATCTACTTTCCTCCTGCAGAAGGAGTTTGTGCAGCTAAGCGAAATGCGGTAATGTTGTGTAACTGAACATTCACACACTTTCTGGTGCTGTCTTACATCACAGCGTCATAGAAAACTTAGAAATAAATTAAAAATGCTCAAACTGGAAATAAATACTGCAACTACCATGAAAAACCTAGATCAAGACCATACAAATCTACAAGGTGGGTGTCCTGGTGACAGAGGATGCAGATAAAGGAGAGCTACCGAATGCCTTCTTTGCTTCAGTCTTCAGTGCCAAGGCAAGCCCTCAGGAATAACAGGCCCCAGAGGTAAGAGAAGAAGACCACAGAGAGGATGACTTTCCCTCGGTCAAGGAGGACTGCGTGATGGATCACTTAAGCAATCTGGATGCCCACAAATCCATAGGCCCCGATGGAATGCACCCATGAGTGCAGAGGGAGCTGGCGGATGCCATTGCTGAGCCACTCTCCATCATCTTTGAAAGGTCCTGGAGGACAGGAGAGGTGCCCGAGGACTGGAGAAAGGCCAATGTCACTCCAGTCTTCAAAAAGGGCAAGAAGGAGGACACAGGGAACTACAGGCCGGTCAGCCTCACCTCCATCCCTGAAAAGATGATGGAGCAGCTTATCCTGGGGGTCATCAACAAGCAAGTGGAGGAAAAGAAGTTTATCAGGAGTAGTCAGCATGTATTCACCAAGGGGAAATCATGCTTGACCAATCTGATAGCTTTCTATGATGGCATGACCGGATAGATGGGTAGATGAGGGGAGAGCAGTGGATGTTGTCTACCTGGACTTCAGCGAGGTTTTCGACACTGTCTCCCATAACATCCTCCTAGGGAAGCTCAGGAAGTGTGGGCTGGATGAGTGGTCAGTGAGGTGGATTGAGAACTGACTGAATGGCAGAACTCAGAGGGTTGTCATCAGCGGCGCTGAGTCTAGTTGGAGGCTGGTAACCAGTGGTGTCCCCCAGGGGTCAGTAATGGGCCCAGTCTTATTCAACTTATTCATCAATGACCTGGATGAAGAGTTAGAGTGTACCCTCAGCAAGTTTGCTGGTGACACCAAACTGGAGGAGTGGTGGATACACCAGAAGGCTGTGCTGCCATTCATCGAGACCTGGACAGGCTGGAGGGTTGGGTGCACAGGAACCTGATGAAGTTCAACAAGGGCAAGTGCAGGGTCTTGCACCTGGGGAGGAACAACCCCATGCACCAGTACAGGCTTGGGGTGGACCTGCTGGAGAGCAGCTCTGTGGAGAGGGACCTGGGTGTCCTGGTGGATGACATGTTAGCCATGAGCCAGCAGTGTGCCCTGGTTGCCAAGAAAGCTAATGGGATCCTGGGATGCATTAGGATGGCCAGTAGGTCGAGGGAGGTTCTTCTTCCCCTCTACACTGCCCTAGTGAGGCCCCATCTGGAGTACTCTGTCCAGTTCTGGGCTCCCCAGTTCATGAAAGATGAGGAGCTACTGGAGAGAGTCCAGCGGAGGGCTACGAGGATGATGAGGGGTCTGGAGCATCTCTCCTTCAAGGAGAGGCTCAGGGAGCTGGGCTTGTTTAGCCTGAAGAAGAGAAGGCTGCGAGGGGACCTAATAAATGCTTATAAATATCTCTAGTGTGGGTGTCAGCAGGATGGGGACAGACTCTTTTCAGTGGTGCCCAGTGACAGGACAAGGGCCAATGGGAACAAACTGAAGCATAGGAAGTTCTATCTGAACATGAGGAAGAACTTCTTCACTCTGAGGGTGACGGAGCACCGGAACAGGCTGTCCAGGGAGGTTGTGGAGTCTCCTTCTCTGGAGATATTCAAGACCCGCCTGGACAAGGTCCTCTGCAGCCTGCTGTAGGTGACCCTGCTTCGGCAGGGGGGCTGGACTAGATGACCCACAGAGGTCCCTTCCAACCCCGAACATTCTGTGTGTGATTCTGTGAACTAAACTGTGTTTAGCCCCTTTTTCTGACACAGAACGTCCTATGTCCACACTGCTTAAATTCCTTCCCTTCCATAACATGGTGACCACATGTAAGGTGCCTGTTGCTCAGCCTAAGTGATCTCTGGTCCATCGCAACCTCACCCAAGCTCAAACATTGCTTGAGAGATTGTTAGCTGGCTTGGACCAAAATCACAAACACGACTATTCTAACAAATCATAAATAGCATAAATGATGGAGTCCTGATCCCAGGATCCTTCCCTGACATGCTTCATTTTCTCACTTAAATGTAACCAGAAACTGATAATCAGAGATTAATTACCAGACTGGAAATTTCAAGGAGCATCCAGAGGAATCTCTGCTGTATATATAGTTGTTGTCCTTATGATCTTAATGACAAAGAGAGCAGTACCATGGAAACCGCAGGTGAAGCTGGAGCAGGAAAGAGCTGGGAAGGCACAAGAATGCTCGAGTCAAGTTTGGGATTGGCAGAAAGGGAATTGTGATTGTTCTTCTCAAAATTAAGAGCTGACCTTAAAAAAATACTGTGCATCTCAGCAAGAATACTGTTATGCACTTGCCTAGGCATGATCAGGTACACAGAAGGTCAGCTAGGCAGCAGTTCTACAGAAAGGAAAGTGCAGGTTAAAACTACCCACCAATTATGCAAATTTATGTTCAGGGTCATCCACCCAGTAATTGCAAAAGACAGGGTCAGTCTCTTGCAAACATCTCTGAGTCCACATCACTGCAGCTGGGCCACTGTGTCACGATGCTCCTTTGCAAGGGACCTGAGGGCCAAACGACCCAGTACAACATGGGGTGATACTGCCAGGGTGGCTGAGATGCTCAGACCAGATCTCCATCTGCCAGGCAGAAACATTCTGTGCCACCTTTGTTCTCGACACAGTTATCTTTTCAAAGCATTTATATCCCTACTGACTACCCGTTGTTCTTTGATCCCTTTAATACCTTTCAGGTACCTGTCCTTTTGAGCTAGTATCTCATGTACCTTTCCTAGGCCATCCTCAATGTGCAGCAGCTTTCTGGTTCCACTAGACACAGCAAGGTGAAGAAGTGATACCATTCATGCAGATCTTATTCTAGGTGGGGCTGGACCACAAGCGCTGTCTACCTGCTCCTGAGAGCTCTGAAGTACCCCAAGCTCCACAGTTTAGCCACAGCCCCAATGACATGCACATGGGTGATACGCCTAGACTCAGTAACCAAGGCAGGAATTAAATCTGCACAGCCTGGTTCCCGGATCACTAAAGAACTCTGTGAGTCAGATGTAACTGTACCTAGGCTCATTCACGTACTCTTCAGATCATTAAGCATCAATGAATGCTTTTATGTGGTGTACGCATCTCCGGAAGCAGATAGTCAGAAGCTGCTGTAAAAAATTATTTCATCAATTCATTCCCATTCTATCCATCCCAAACTTGACTCAAACAATGAAGTTTTCTGTAGTAGAAATTTGCAGAGCCTTCCATGGTACTCACTGGTAACCGCTCAAGTTTAGGAAAGGCCAACCTAAGAAGTATCACTCAACTGTCTTTCAGCAAGCTCTATCCTACCTGGACGCATCCATTAAATTATTGGGACATCACATAAATATAGTCTAGAATGCAATAAAAAGATGCCTGTTTATAGCATTTAGCCTAGAAACAACAATCTACAAATAATCTTATTTTCTTGGGTTACTAAATTCATTGGTTTCACTATGTCATTTGCAGCATAAGCTATATTTAACATGGAGAATCCTGTGAATAAAATGAGCAACTATTGCAAGAACAATCACCTAAATTTTAAAGGCATCCATTCTACCAGAAGTAGCTAATATTGAATATTCAAACTTGTTAATTGAAAAATACCACTTACATTAATTTACCAATCAAGTCCTGACAAAAGCCCTCTTCTTGCAAAGTGTGGTTTTGTATTAAAAAAAAAAAACAGGTGGAAGAAGGAGCGGAAAACATCTTCAGTGACTGGCATAGGCTCTGGCAATATACTTTAAAACTATTCTGGATTACTATTTCTTTTACTGTGTGGAATTCAATGTTTTCTGTCTCTTTGTAAGACGACTGTATTTTATGTCAAATAAGAAACATATGTTCTTCCTTGTTTTACAACAATAATATTTTTGTATGACTAATAATTCATATAATTCATACAATTTCCAGTAAACATACAACTTAAACTGTTGGTCATTCAGAAAAGGTAGCAGAATATTTTACAGAGATCAGGACAATGACTACTGAGAATGTTTTGTTTTCTTGAAAAATAGATAGAAAAAAAAAAGATTGAGACAAAATAAGAATAAACATTTCTTCAACTCTTCAATATAGATGTCTCATTCACTCTTTTATAGTGCTTGAGAAATCTACTGGAGAAGAATTCAGTGATTCAGCAGTTAATTCTTTATTTCCATAGATGGAGCACACAGGTTGAGGACTCTGACCCAGGTATATTTTGTTTTGAAAGCTTAAGAGCATTTCTAGTTGGATTTCTCATTTGGCTTTCTGTTCCTGGAGCAAGGGATAGAACTGCCATGGCCCTTTCATTGCAGCAACAGGACAATCTGTTCCACATGAGCAGAGGGGCTCTCCAGGCACTGGAACCGGAAAATACTGCTGTGGCAAATCTGCCAGCAACATTGATCAATGCACTACAGATGGGGGAGCAGGAGGGGGAATTAATAAAAGAAGTCCACGTTCAGGTCAGCCTCACTGACAGTTCAACAGTAGGAGTGGCTCAGCCATTCACCCCCTGAGCCATAGGAGGCTGTGTTTGGCTTGCAAGCTGCCCTTAGAGCACCTTTTTCCTTCTAAGAACAAAATTTCTCAGATAAAGGTGATGGGGTGTCAGCAGCTCTTCAGTAGCTTTTTCACCTTTGTTACTGCACCCTATTTCTGTTACATCCCTGTAACATTGACCGGATTTAAGCAACCCTCAGGATATGAGAGTGTGAAAATACTGTTTGACATTAATTGACTTTCCTTGTTGGTATTTCCACTGTTCACAGCAGACAATAAAACTTTCCGATAGCTTTTACTTGAGATGTCATAGCAACATTAATGCAGCATTCTCAGTCCAGACGGGGTCTGCTACATCACATTCAAGTTGCTGTTGATCAAGAATAAACTCTGAAAAATCATGCCTAGACAAAAGGCACATCAGCATAACCAGAATTTAAGGTAAACCAGTCCTGATTCAAAGTTCATAAATTCTAAGCTGTCTGATTAGTCAGATCACGAGGCCAAAGAAACAAACATCTAACTCATGGCTTTCAAGCATATGCTTTGCAAAGACAGGAAACTGCCAACAAAAAGACCTCTGTATTTGAGTTTGGTTTAAACGTCACCCACTTCCCACTGAGTTCCCATAAACACAAAATCATTAGTTGTGTAACTTGCACCTGTTTTCTTACAAACACCAGTGATTTAAGGTATATTCTCTGGCATCACAAAGCTGGCTCCCTTGATTACACATTGTTAAAACACAAAACATAAAATGCACATATAAGTATTTCTGCTGAAAAATAATTTTTTCATCCAAGGAGTTAACAGGTTAATCATACCTAACTGAGGTAAGAGGTGCTACAGAAAGACATATATGCTGAAAAATAAAATGTGACTCGGTTCTCTGGCCTTGTATAGAAGTCATAATTGACTAGATCATTTTATCAGTCTAATAACCCTTTTTCAGTGTTTCAGATGAGCAGCGGTGTGTCAGAATAGTCCCAGGACCAGATCTTCAGCAACAGTGGTTTCAGAAGACTTAGCTCCCCAGTGCATCCACGGGAGGCTGGCAAGAACAGAAGCCTTGGAAATACAAGGGCAGAGCTGATGCAGCTATTTTTAGCATCATTTGAAGATAAGGTTTAGCTTCTTAGATTCCTGTTGCAGTTGAGATACTGCAGAAATCTCTGAACATTTAGTCATATGGCTCATGCTGTTTTCTATAGGATGACATGCTCTTTGCTGTATCTCACGTAGATCCCAGCTGTGAATGCAACATGGGGTTGGATTAGCCCACAGGCCCCAAAAAAAAAAAAGAAAAGGATCTCATGAAAAGACACTAGATTCCTCAAAATTTGGAATCTAGTATATAGTAATCATGTAGGCTTCTTCCACAAAGGAGAGCTGGCTACCTGGCTCATGGTGATTTGAGATGAAGTACTCTCTGGAAGGGCGTCTGTCTCTCTAGCAACAGAGAGTCTGAACAACTAACTTTCATCAGATATTTTTAGATGGCTGGAAATAGTGAGATGCATCCCACCTCTTGGGCTGATTGTTTCTGGCACAGAGGAACTCACAATGAGTCTAGCCTTGTTCATTGAGTTTGTGCAGGAGAGAGCTCAGGAGTGTATAATGGGACTCTATCCTAAATTCTGGATTCAGCTGAGAAAGAGGAGTGAAAATGGAAGAACAGTTAAGTAATGTATTCTTCTCTGTCAATTATCTGTTTCAAAGCTGAAATGTAACACAAGAGCATCACCAAGTGACTGCAGATTAAAAGTGTATTTTAAACATGGCTGCAGTGCATATTTAAAGATTTCCTTTGGGGTATTTTCAGACATGCCCACCCATTCTCACTCTTTTTTTGACGCTTGGTACTCACCCCAGTAGCAACCGTTCTCTAAACTGATCCCACACTGACTTCATTCCTCTAGCAATGTTTACAACACAGATATGAGACAAAATGATGGAACACCAGATGAGTTTTTCAGCGTGTCACAAAAACCTTTTTCCTAGTCTTGCAAGACATTACAGCACAGTATGCAGCACCAAGGCAGGTATCAGTTTATCTTGTGTTTGGCTGGGAAACTAGAAAAAAGCTAGAAAGAAACTCCCAAATCTGAAGGAAACTCCCAGAGTATTATTCTTTCAGCCCTAACTAATTCCTCATCTCTGTAATATTAGTTTGGCTGCTTTCAACAAGTAAAGAAAACTTCAGCAAATTGACAGAACATTTAATGGAAAATCCGTGGAAAGCTGTCTTCTGCATGTGGGCAGTTCAGTTTCCTCTCTTTTCATGCTACCTGAGGGAATCAGTTAGCTGCTTACTGTGTTTTGACCTCATTGGATTCTCATGCAGTAGTGCTTGTGAGAGCCTCAAGATTCAACGTTGCTATTGTTAACGGAAATGGTTTGTACTATATTTTTTCTGACAAATAACTACATGCAAAAACTAACAAGATCACAGAGCTACAACATAACTTCATTATGTCTCTAATGCAAGAAAAACAAATTTATTTTCCCACATTGTCCATCTCACTATCTCAGATAAAAGTTTAACCTGTTTTTCATTTCTTACACATTAAGATTCACTAAATAATGTCACTTTGAAACTGTAGGCATTTGACAAGAAAAAGCGGTTAACAAAAACAATCAAACAAACAAACAAAGTTAGAGCAAATATAAGTTTGTAGGGTTCAAATCCTGCTGTCATTGTACAAAGCAAACAAACTCATCCTTTCCTGGTTCTGTTAATGGCCTTTGTGAAACACATCACCTCTGCAGCCTTCCTTGAGGGGTAATGTCCTTGCTACAAAAACTTTTATCACAGTTATTTACCAGCTGCTGTCAGTCCTCACACAACTAAATCTGAAGTCTGACTGAGCAAGGTTATACTCAGGCGTGAGAAAGCAGTCACAACAAGTGGAAGTGGAGAGGAGGGCTGCTTAGAGGTAAAAACTGCGCTATTCAGTTCAGCTAGAAAAAAATTGATGATGAAACTTGACCCACTATTCAGTCTTGAACAGTAGAAGGCATATTTCATAATAATTTCACAGCCATATCGTATGTATAGGCCTGATGCAAAATCCCCATTGTCCTTGTATAGTGACTCTCCCAGCAAAGGAAGTACAGAAGACAAGTCTTAATTTGGATGCTACGGGTATCTCAGCCAGCAATGAAAGAGGTTGAAGCTATAGTACAGTAACTTAGATTTGCCACATGCTTAAAGCACATCCACAGAATTACCGTGACTCAGCTGATGTGTAATAACTTGTCAAATTCCACCAGTCTGGATGGTTGTCTGAACTTAAGGCTTCTCTGCTGTGACTTCCCGAATCAGGCACAGAGATTGTGCGGTGCTGCCACACCTCCCCTGACAAAGACGGTGCAGTCGGAAGGGCATTGCTCATCACTCATGCTAAAAATGGGGGGGGAATACAACAACATATTGATTTTTCTTCCATCTTCCAAACAGCGCATAGTGAGAAAACCCCTGCAAAAAACCCACAACTGACATACTCTAGGAAATCGCTTAGTATCCTGCTCACTTCCGATTTAATTAACTCAGCTGGACTTTGCCATCCAAATATGAAAAATGATGGCTTTAGTATGTTGGAAAGTGAGAAATGAATAAGCAATGATGAGAACTCGGCAAAGTGCAAGTGCACATGGTCCAAACCTCCCTGCACTGTCCCGGCAGCACTGACTTGCAGTAATGCGCCCTGAGGCTGCCAATAACGATGAATTTTGGCATTCCCCTGTTATTTTTATGTGGGCAAAACAATCTCATTCATTGCTTTTTCTGACCTTCTTAGAGTTTGTGTCACAGTTTCCCATTCTGAAAAATCTCGGAAGGAACAGTTGATTCCTGCAGTATTGCTTGTAAAAGATATCCTTGCTAAACATTGCCCCAGAAGTGGAAATCTCATCCTTAAACTCTTTACTGCCCTGGACTACTATTATCAAACCATAATATATTATTATTAAATATAATTAATATGGATCATCAGTAATATGGATGCTACACATCTCATTTCATGCCATACTCGGGACCTGAATACTAACTTAAATTTGCACCTTGAAGAAGAATCATATTTAGTCTGCCAAGCATTGCTTAGGGCAAGAACAACATTTGAAAAAATCTCACAACTTTGTCTTACATCTCTTAGGCACTTTTGATGGCCAGACACTAAAGCTTTCCCTCTCAGCCTGACTTTAACAGAAGATTACTGCTAGTCAGCCCCTTTCATGTTTCTTTCCAGCTGTCTAAAGGCAGGTTGTCCTGGCAGAGCATCTTGTTTCATTCTGAAACGTCTATCCAGATATTTGTACATCCTTTTCCCAGTAAATTGATTCGAAGGGGTTTTGTAGTTCGTATCTTAGCAGCATATTGCAGCTTTTGCATAAAATGTTCCACTCCACTCCCCGCCTCTCCTTTCTGTCTCCACAGCCTGCGGTATCACAGCGTCTGCCTGCAGGTACACAGTGTTTCCTTGACCTCAGGCAGCACCAATTTGTAGCATTCGGCTGTCGAGCACCTCTGCAGAGTGCTCCACCACCACGCTCCCCCACCTTCCCTGTTTTGTGCACTCTCCTTCTGCTGCCATGAACGAGCCGAGCAGTGCAAGCACGGCGCTTAGGACCCACTTGAGCTGATCAAGTGTTTTACTATCATCTCTTCCAGCAGCCACTTCAGCTCTCCAGCTGTCCCTGTGTTACCACCCGCCTGGCATCTTTTTGCTGTGTCATATGTTTCATGCAAGCTTCTTACTGCTTTTCTTTCTGGAGTTGATCTGAGGAGCAGCTGTGGCTGTTTTCCTCGCACACACACCTGCACATTACTTTCCTTATTCAGACTCTAGATCTGAGCGTCTGAGGACTGGCAGCATTTACCGCAGCAGTACAACAGCATCCATACAGTCCTTTGGGGTCTGGCCATTTTATTTTCTGTCCCCAGGTGGCCCACCACTTCGTCTGAGACAGCCCTGAAGTAGGGTCCTGACACTGTGCAGGATCTTCTAGAGTGTCCAAACCAGTTTCACTGTTCCCAGAAAATAGGTAATGTATCAAAGTGAAGATTATGTGTCCCGGTTCAGGATGTGACCTAGTGTGTGCTTCAGGGAGAGCTCTGACTCTGGCTTTCATGGCCTTAAAACAGGGTCTAATGGCCAGCAGCATCTTCCTTAGGAGTCCTCTTGACTCCTCTGAGTCCTCTGGTTTATCACACCAAGACAAAATGCAGCACCTCAGCCCAGTGGAGTTCCTCCCATTCTTCTCTTATGGAGAAGATATCATTCTTAGGGCTTTGTAAATCAGTGTTGTAACCGCTGACCTAGTCTCTTCATTCACATTGACTGCCGGTGTGTAACATTTCCTAACTGCCATTTTCAAGAGCAGTTTGATAATCTGGAGAGAAACAATTAGCTGCTAATCAGCTTCCACTTCTCACATTGCAGGCTTTGTACTAACATTTTGGAGACCTATTCCAATCATTTGCAATAGTTTGCTTTGTCTGAGACTTCTCAATCTTTTCTCTGCTTCCCTGTGCCTGCCCCAAACAATCCTTCCACAAACAGAGCCATTTTTAAATAAATTGCTACCTGGATAGGCTACATCCCCGGGCTGAAACACTGCTTGGGTTTCTGTACAAGAACATGATGATGGTCTATCTTTCTATTCACAGTTTGAAGGACCACTGGGTCGTTCAAAGAAGAATCTTCACCTGACTCTTATTCTTTCAACTATCTAAGTTGAGGTAGCCTTAGCATGAGGAAAAACCCATACTGCATAGTTTCTAGGACTGTGGGAACATACAAGCCTTCCCATTATTTCAAGGACACCCTTCAGGGGAAGGGTTATCAGAATAAATCCTAAAGATAGGCTTACACAGAAGGATTATTAGCAACTCATTTTCTAGGAGATTCTTTTCATGTGGTCAAAAACAAAATCCTTGGATTTTTTTCTGTTGTTGTCATTAAGGAGTATTTTCAGAATAAAGTAAACTTCTCTGTACTTCCTAACCTCAGAGCCAAATCTAAAAAAGGGTGATGTAACAGGAAGCAATACATTTTTGGTCGAAGGAAGAGCCCAGAGTTCTTGTGTTGAGAAAGTCTTTGCCCAGATAATTTTACACGCAAAGCCTAACCTTGCCATCTAGCTGAAAAGGAAACATGGCTTTGCAGCATGTTGGAAAAACTTTGAAGCCAAAAGTGCTATCATCTCCCACCTGCTAGAGGTAACTGGACTATTACGTGAGAAGAGTTAAAGCTTTCTGGTGACCCTCTAAGCTAGAGTTCATGCAACAGTGAAACTGCACAGGGACAGAGCGGGGTTGGGTCGTCTTCCTTGTTATATTTACTGCCCGATTACTGTGTGTTCCCAAAGACCTGGGAGAAATAATTGTCACCAGCAGACGGTTTAATGATCCTGGACCAGCTGAACAAAAAAGAAGACCCACCTGGGAGGTCACAGCTCATATAAACTGCTGTAGTTACAAGGAAAATCCTGCTGATGGTTTGAAGCTAAGTGTTAGGCTAGAACAAATTAAACAACAGCTTTCCAGTGAACCTCTTTAAATACAAGTATGTTCCAGTGTGTGAATAACTATAGAGGACCAAAGGTGTTGTATCATATCTTCCAGCATACATCATGTGTTAAGTCTCAACAGGCACATTTATCCGATTTTGTTTGATCTCCGCTGTCTGGAACACATTACACCTGTGAGACAGACCCCATGCGCAGAGCAAGAGTTGTAAATGAAAGCCAAATGTGGCTGGAATAGAGCTTGCTAGTCAGAACATGTATTTAGCTAGTGCTTTCTCCCAGACTTTCACTGCTGATTTCTTCATGCTCCTTTTGAGCGAGCTATGTGTGTATGGCTTCTTAGGTCTTGTTACTGACAATTTTCTTGGCACTAACCTCCAGTCAACCCCAAGAGACTGAATTTATTGACTTTCTGTTTACACCTCTCTGTTACGCCAGCCACTTCTCTTAGGAATAAAAAACAAGTTTAATTTGTACAGCTCGGTCACAGCAGCTTCTTGGGGGAAGATGAGGCTTCAACATTTCTAATCAAATGTGTTCCTCTCCTTACCAGCATAAGGCTGATGGTCACCCAGAGTGGTCCCCTGGTCTCTCCCAAGACCAGTACTATGAAGCATGGCTTGATACTCACCGCCTAGCAGAGCAGAAGGGTATTTCATATCAGGTGGTACATTTCTCAATTTCTACTCATGTATTCTGTAAGGTGAGTCTTTGAAGTTTTATGACTGAGAGGGCTCTTTTCTTCTTTCCTATTTTTCCAATCTTGTAAAAACACATCTGATGATACACACATTTTTTCCTTTTGCCAACTGATTATCTGTCTCCTAATAATCCGATAATAAAAAGTGTAGGAGCTGTGCAAGCCCATGAAATTCAGCTGCAAATACTGGGTGAAAATTAATAGTACCAAAAAAAAAAACCTTCTCAGAAACATTTTTATAACTTTTCTTAAGACACAGAGTTTCCTCTGAGCATGAAGGAATCGGAGTTAATCATCAATAAATGGTTTAAACCCAGATGTCCTAGCATATTTTTTATTTGAAGTATTGCCCCATTGATGCCTCTGTGTGTTAATTAAGAAAAGCTGCCTTTTCATATACAAACCCCTGCAAAATTGAACTGTGCTTGTTACTATAGTCGTGTGTGTATGTGAAAGGGAATCCTGATCTTCTGAAAATTCAGATTCTAATTCAGCAGGGGAAGTATGTGAACAGGCCTCCTAAAAGTATAATTTTGCATCTAGGAAAGAAGGTACCATCCTGATCTGAGGTCTAAATAATTTCTTCTATTGCATTCCATGCCAGAACTAGATGTTACATATTTTTCTAGGAACGCAATCAATATTGAAGAAGGCACAAACAATACTGATGAAGATACAAGCAGCAGAACATACCAAGACAGCCTACCACCCAGACCACCACATTTAGAAACTGATGGCCACGTTTTCTCGTGATGCAGCTGCCACTAATTCCACAGAAGTCAATTTGGTAATGGAAGTCAATGTGAGCAATTTACAGTATCACAGCATTTATGACATGTGGTGGGAAGAGTATCCATTTTTGTAGTCATTATCTCCAATGGCTTTTTTGGCCTTTGCTTGGGACACCTGCAGCCCAAAAAGAATGATTTCTGAGAGAAGGACTATCACAGAATTTTTTTTAAATGCCATGTTTCATGGAATACACCGCATTTGTCTTCATGTGTTTTTTTCAGGAAGAAAGGCATTAACTTCAGCTATGTAAAAATATTGCAGAAAGAAATATTTTGCTGTGTACACATAGCTAAATAAGGCACTTCTATCTCTCAATCTAGAAAATCAGTAACGCCGTGAACTAAAGTGGGACACGTGAGGGGTGGAGGAGTTAGCAGGGAGATTAAACTCTTCTTATATGCTATTCAGATGTTACTTAGAAATTTTTAAAGATCTGGTGAACCAAAGGTCAGTCAGGGGTTAGACGTGGTAGTGGAAAAATATCTGGCTGGCATAGTCCATGGAATGTGTTGCAATCCCTTTCAAAAAATCTGGAAATCCAAAACTGAAGAATTTTATAGAAATTAAGGAGTTATTGGCAACATTTTTGACAGAAGAGAGCTCAGTGGAAATATCCTCATCCTGAAAAACTCCTGATGACATTTCTGGCTCGTTTGTTTTTATTGCATGGCAATAGGCTGACATCTAGTGGCAATGGTCCTCTCAGGAGTGCTGGGCCTAGCGAGGACTGCGGAGAAATTCTCTCATCTAGTTTGTTTGTTTTTATTTTAATGGAAAAGTACATTTTTGATTAGGCAAAAACTTTCACAGAAAATTTTCTCTCGCTTTTTCATAGGAAACCACAATTCTTTCATCATTTGCCTTTTTGAAACATTTGCCCCCAACATTCGACATTTTTGGCTGAAACTTACCCTGGAGTTTTCGGCTTTTTTTTTTTTTATGAAATTTTGATCTTTTTCAGTTTCACATTAAAACTTACCAAGCAGCTACGTCCCTGATCTCTGTCCCTGTGAGATAGCTGTTGCTGCTCCACCATGTAAATCCTCCTCGTTACTCTGACGGTTCAGCGAAACAGAGCAAAGGTCTGCCCCGCACGGAGGAGTCACGGCTGTACTAATGATCATCAGCCTTTGCCTACGCCCACAGGTAATCTTGGTTAATATCCTTTTGGCTTGGACCAAGGATGCAATTCCCAGCCTGGGCGCCTGTGAAGAGGGAGAGGATTTACCCTCCAGGGAGAGGTTCATGTGCAGAGCAGGACTACAAATTGCATTTCTTAGCAGCCGGTGCTTGGCGGAGGGTTGCTGGGGCACAGCATCCCCTGCGTGATCTCTACTTTGTGGCCCAAGAAAAACACCTGAAAATTAAAGCTTTTGTTTCTTTCCCCCTGCCAGCACCATGTCTCTTCCCCAGGGGCTGGGTTACTCTCCGAGTGGTGACTTTATGAATCCTCCCATAATCAAAGCCATCTTTTCCCTTTGTTCTGCACTTCTGATCTGCCATTCCCACCCCTAGGTGTGATTAATCCCTTTGCTTACTAAAGGTTTTTCTCTTGCAAAGCCTTCTTCTGTGGTGTGTGGAGGGCTTGGCTGAGCCCCCCGACCGCCCCGCTGCAGCAAGGCTGGACCACACCTGCAGCCGCCCCTGGAGAGAAGCCCGGCTTCCCTGACATCTGTGAACAGGAATGGTTTGGGATTTCTTGTTTTCCAGTGAGTATTTTGCTGTGTTAAACGGTGAGAGAGACTAGGCAAGGGAAAGGGAGAGGAATCAGCAGGACTGCAAGGTAAGGGACTGGGAGATCTGTGATGAGCCATGGGAGGGTATTTGGTGTGGGATGGCAGGAAAGCCCTCCTTGTCTCCATCCTCAGCTCTAAAATGGGGACTTTAACTGGCTGCCAGCTGTCTTTTGGCTTGATCTGCTGGGCTGGTGAGATATCTTTGTGCCTGACAGAAGAACAGACTAGTAATGGTCATCCCTGAATGACTGAAAAGGCAGCAAGTCCCTCTCCATACCGGTGAAATGACACCAGCAATGACATCCAGCTGTGGTGGTGGCTCAGCAACCCAGTTTCTGACAGCACAGGCCATGAACCAGAAGACACGGGTGCCTGGGTATAAAATCGGAGGAAGGCTGATCGGACTGAGAGCTGCCCAGCATGCCCTGCATCAGAGCCGCAGGCAGCGAGACCTGGGCACAGCTCAGTGAGGGCTGCACTGCTCAGGGAGAAACAAACTTGCAGGATGGCTCTCACCAGCTGCTTTGCTCTTTTTCCACTGCAAACACCAGCAATCCAGGATTCAACTGTCTTTACCTCATCAGGATCTCTGCTTGAAAGAAATAGTATATTTAATGCTGGGGTTGTAAAATATATACTCTATGGACTCAGCTGTTCACAAAGTCTGTGCAAAAGAGCTTTATTCAGATAGGAAACTGTGAAATATTGGTGAGAAGTTTCACTGAGTTTCTTTCATTCTTCAGATTTATTCAACTAATAATTTTATTCAGAAAACTGACTTGACTGTAAGCCTGTGTCGTTTAAGAGCAGCTGGGACAATAAATCACATCATGTATAAGAGGTACTGTTCCCTGCTTTAGAGGAGAGTACAAACAAAATCTGTTTTAGAAAAAAGTCCACACGCATTCCACCGAATGACGTGGTAGTTCAACTGTTGCAGAAAAATGAGTCTGGAAGAAATGATATATACATTCCCAATCAAATTTGTTTTGGTCTGAGTACATATGCACAGAAATCACTGTGGTTCGCAAGTCCTCTTGTCTCCTGTGTTCTGTACTACAGCAAATACTTTTCCAGGCTTGTTTTGATGCATTTTTTATACTGTTATTTCATTCCTGGAACTAGAGGAAAAATGAATGAAGAGCAAATTTCCAGTGCTGCTGGAGCTGGGAATTTCACTTTGATGGTGAAAACCAGTTAGATCCAAGCCTGAGACTTGCAAGAGGTCTATCAGATGCTCAGCCACAGTATTTGTAAACCTTTTCTTCAGCCTGAAAAGGAACTGAATCTGGCCTGAATGTACTTTAAATCATAAACAAATGTGGTAACAGTGGAACATTGCTATTTTCCCATTACTCATTGGGCCTGATAATTCAAGGTAAACCATTATATTCATTAGAATTTGCTGTGATTGTTACCATTAGCAGTAGTAGCCACGATAACTGTTTGAGTATCTTTTAAATACTGGAAGACCAAACGTCCTGGTTGAAAAACCTTCCCAAAACATCTCGTCATTTTTTTGGACGAAGGCAGGCGGCAGTGGCCGGGTGGCTCGGCGCAGGCTGGCACGCTGCCCAGCCCCGGGGCCAGACGTCCCACTACCACTCAAATTGTCCTCCTGGCATTTTCCCCCCAGCCTTCGGAGCAGAAACTTGTGTCCGATTGCATTCAAAGGCAGATTGTCTTTGCTGCTTGGCCCCAGTCCCTGCAGCAGCAGAACATCCTGATTATTTTTGCAGACTCAGAGCAGCGCTATTTTGCCATCGCGGCAGGCCTGATGTCAGGCTGTCTGAGGGGCAGCGCACAGGTTAAATAAGGCTACTGTTCCTGCCGTTTGCCTTTCTCATCCAGGAGTAACACTGAGTGTTTGCGGTCTCATCCTCTCCGAAAGCTCAGTGGCCCTTTGACTGGTGGCAAATTCCTCAACACCAGTCTCATCAGGATCAAACAGAAACAGAGCTTTCTGGGCTCAGAAAAAAATAAAGACCAAAGCCCTGCCAAATGCTGTGTCTGGTGCAGTTCCTCCCTAAACCCCCATGGGAACAGGATGGGAAACCAAGGGAACATAATGCCAGTTTTTGCACTGTTACTCCATCCACTGTAACTGTAAAATGCTACAGACAGAATCCCTGTTTAGAGAGACACATAAGAAGCAAAAAGCAAGAAAAATTAATTTTCTTTGTTGAGGAGAAAGTCTATAAACAGGATTTGTCCTACTTTTTATGCCTCCAATGCATTTAACTACTGATTTTTTACAAAATCAGGCACCTATTTCTGGCAAACCAGTCTGACATCTCCTTTGCCTGTGGCCACACAGGCCTCCACAGAAAATGATCCCCTCCTGATTAAATGCCCAGGCTAAGAAGATGAATCTCGCCTGCTGCGCAGCTCTTCCCTGGGCCACCCTTCCAGCAGGATGCGGCTCCGGAGGGCAGAGCCCTCAGCCAAGGGCAGCCCCAGCCGCCGGTGTGCAGCCCTGGGGCAGCCAGCTCCAGCCCTGCCATCCCCAGGTCTGCCCGGACCCAGCCTCACAGGGCTCGGCAGAGCTCTGCTGTCATCGTGAGTTGCATCCCAAGATGTGGAGAAAGCCGAGGATCTCCTGCCTGCCAGCCCTGCTCAGAAGGTAGACTCGTCACTCAGAGGACTTTGAACCAGGCTGGGCTGTTGTTACCGTTGGCTGGAATCAGCCTGGCACAGGTTTCTGATCGATGGCACAGACTGCAAAACAGCACTGGCTCTCAGGCAGGCCAGTCTATCCACCCCTCGTCAGATATGAACTGGATACAAGTTAGGATCAAGTCCAGAGAGGGTCTTTGTTCTCTGAGCCTCACAAGATCTAAGTTTTAGGCATCTGGCTTCAGTTCGCAATGCAATGCAGGAGGTGAGCTAGGCACCTCAGGACAGGAGCTTCAAGAAAATTCCAGCACCGAGTGGGAAACCAACAAATCTCATCAGTGCTTTCAGGACAGGGCCTTCTGCTCTTCCCCCATTGCCTCTGGTACTGCACCTTGATTTTTAGGATTTTCCCCTATCCGCTCAGAAGTTATAGCCCTGAAGACAAAAACATAAATATTTTTTATTTTAAAAAAGGAGCAATGGGTCACTTGCTCACTCCCTTTAACTCTGCTCTTCATTCCTACCCCTTTCCAGAGATGGAAGAAACGAAACCCAGTTGTCTCCTTTGCTCCCCTCCAAACACACCACCCTCTGGCTGAGGATAGGACGCTCATAAACAAGGGACTGAGGTGTTACTTTGCCAGTAAAAATGTATTTGCTTATATTCTCAGATATGTGAAATATGTGGAGCATCTGCATCTCTGAAGGCCTCCAGACTGCATTAATGAACAAACCACAGGATGTGGTGAGGGCAATATACCAGTGACAGTCTGCTTTAAAATCACTGTCTCCACTGACTGGAGCTATCAGTTGTATTACACGGCATTTTGGGACACCACGGGGTTGGCTCCAGGTAGGTGACACCGGCTGCTTGAGCCGAGCTGTCGGAAGAGCCACACTTTCTGCTCGTTTCCTGACAGGTGTGTGCCTGCCTTCTGCTCTTTGGTTTTGCAATTGGGGTGCCTGGTCAGCATCCCAGCTGCCAGGCAAAGATTAGCAACTGCTATAGCAAGGTTTTCTTTTTTCCGATTACCAGATGGCTAAAGGATTGTGTCTTTTTTTTTTTATTTATATGAACTTTGCAACTGTCTTTTGAGTCTGTGTCGGCTGGAAATGAGAAGACGGTGCTGTGCTCAGCACAGGGCAATGCTTCGTCTCTGTTTGGAGGCTGCAGCTAATCAGCTCAGCCTCCCACTTCCGATGAGGCATATCTCTTCATGAAGATATCAAATGTGGGGTCTCCATAAACTTGCACTGGCACCAGGCTGTCTGCCAGACTGGGTTTCTAAAACTAGTCTTAGGAAACCACGTCTTTCCTAAGAGATGTCCTCTTTTCCCCGTGGCAGCTGGTCAGAGCTGCCTTAGCAATGTGCTATTGGTGAGGCCCACAGTTGTAGGAGTAGGAGCACAGAACGAAATTGTCTATTAGGGCACAATGTCTTGGAAATTATTTCTCCTCTTCCCCCCCCCCCCCCCCCCCCCCGAGCCACACGTAGTCATTAGTCTCTGAGCAAAAATTGTATTCCTCGCCACGAGAAGGTGGGTGGGAACCCAGGGACGTAAAGCTCTGCAGATGCCAGAGGTGTGAACTCATCTCCTTCCTTTTGTTCTAGCTGTGTTTTGGGGTTACACTCAAGGAAATGCAAAGCAATCATTTCCATACACTTCAAAGTCTGCCAAAGGTGCCAGAGCATTGGGAGCATTTTCTCTTAAGAGCATCTATAGAAATAAAAAGTCACACATGAAAAGGAAGGAGAAGCAGGTTCTCAAGACCTATAAAAAATAGGTTTCTACCCTTGCTGCTACTGATCTTGGCCAAATCAACCTGCTTCTGAATGCCCAGGTGAGTAACTGCAGCTCTAATCTGTGCCAGTGGGCTTCATGGAATGAAACTCTGGGGAGGCATTTTTACCTAGGAACAGTAAAACTTATCCCCCAGTTTGAAAAGTCATCCCAACACCAACTTCATTAGGGGCCCAGGATGGAAATTCTGGGAAGTAAGAACTCCCATTGTTAGGCACCAGGACTGGTGGGGGGGTGGTCGTTGAAGTTCAGTGTTGGTTTCGCTGTCAGACCAAAGCAGCACCATGGCTGACATGAAACTTTTAAGAATAGGTCAGATAAATATCTCTCAGGCACAACAAGTGGTCATGGAAGCAACAGAAATAATGATAAGCTAAAGTTCCTAGCAGCCCTGTTTTCTATCATTTCTGGGTTGTTCTGTGGTTCTTTGGTCACGCATATAGCACACTTTTTAATTATGACTGTAGCAAATCTAGACATAACCAATAAACCAGTTAGGACTGTAATATTAGAACTGTTTGTGTAGCAATTGGCTAGAGTAGGGCTGGGAAGATATGTGTGTAAGGGAAATATGTGATATGCCGGGTGGTCTTTGCTCATCCTCCAAAAATGCCTTATGTTCCTAATTTGCTGACTATCTCTATCAATTATCATATTTATTTGAAACAGTTTTAAAAGCATAAAGCATTATGTCAATGGAAAAAGCTACTAGAGATCTGTTGGAATATTTCCATTTCTGCCTCATCTGCAAAAATTACATCAGACCAAGAAAAAGGAAAATGAGCCAAACAGAAAGGCATGCACAACAGGTGAAGAACAATCAGGGCAGCACATTACTGATCCCCTCTATCAGTTACAGGACACTCTGCAGTGTGCCCTGAAGGTCTGTCCTTACTGATCTTGGACCACAGAGGGGAATGGCACTGTCAAAGGGTCCTGATGGAAAATGGATTTCCTTTTTATTTCCATGGGGCTCCTATCCACCTGCCCTCATTGCTTACATCTCCAACAGCATAGCAATAAATGGGGAAACAGTATTTCAGGTGGGATCCAACTCCAAGCTACCTGAGCTATTCTGGAGCTCATTTACTACCTCACTACTACTTCTAAAGTACAGTTGATGGAGTCTCCATGTTACAAGTGTGTCTCTGCCTCTGAGCCACTTTCACTAGCAGGCACACTCCCATGTTCCTAAGGGCAGCTGTACCACAGAAAGTGTGTTCCACTGCATTTATCCTGTCATGGCATTGAGCTGATGAATGGGATGAAGTGGCATCCTATGAGAAGACTTACTTCTGGTTGGAAATCAAAGAAAAAATGTGATGGTGACAGACATATTGTTTAGTTGTTTAGAAAAAACTAAGCATCCAAGACCCATAAAAAAAGCCAGTAAAACACACCACTGGTGATCACCTCTTCTTGGAGTTGTCCTTTCTGGCTGATTTCTGCAGCCCAGCCTAGGAGCATAAATGATAAATTTAGGCTGGGTATTAGGAGAAGATTTCAACCAGCAAAACAATGCAGATGCAAATGACATTCCCAACACAAGGACTAAATGGAGTGGAGGACAGCAAACAAAGTGGGCTCCCAGACTGTTCTTGGAGGAGTCCAGTCAGGTCCCAGAAGGGATTATCTAATGCAGCTGGCCTCGGGTCAGTGATCTGGAAAGCCTCCTGCATGGCTGTGTCCCCAGCATCCTCTCAGTCTCAGCAGGATCACAAGGAGGCTTCCAGCTGCTGCAAGACTCCACATGTCCCTCCCCAGGCAGGCATGGATCGGACTGTCACCTCCTCCCACCCCAGCCAAAGGCAGTAGAAGCTACAGCAGTTCAACACTCCTGGAAACCTGGCCTTGAAGTCACCTCTATGACTTTATCTGCTCTGGAAGCCAGCAGATGGAATGGCTTTCACCCTTTCGTCCTTCAGAAATTAATCATTCTGATTATGTCTTCCTTGAAAAGGGACTAACACTTATCCTCATGGGGTCTTCAGGCTGATTAGTATTAAAAAAAAAAGAAAGCACTGCATAGCTGACAAGTATTAGAATAAATGGTGTGAACAGTAGAACAGAATGTGATGGGAAAGAGAAGCATCCAGGAGGATTTTCAGTTTGGCATTTACACAACATAGCAGACGATGCTGGTGACAGCACAGTAATCATCTGGTCCTCTTCATAAAACTAAGACAAAAAACCCACACCATTTCAGTTGGACGAGGGAAAAGGAGCAGAGATTTATACTGTCTATACTTTCCAAAACCTTTAAATCTGAAGATGATAGGCTGAGATCAATTGCTGTAGATAAAAGAAGGGAAGTGGAGAATTATTACAGACGTCTACTGCAAAACGCTAAGACTTGCACTGTCTTCACCGCAGATGGCAAAAAATGAGGAAGACAAAAATCATATCTGAAAAAGCCTAGAGAAAATAAAGACAATGGTCATCAAAAGCACTGGCTACCCACTGTTATTTGTTCAGAGTCCTTCATATTTCCAGAGTGGCAAGATGAGTTACAGAGAAAAAAAGAAAGTTCAGTGAAAGAGATAAACAAAGATATGTTTTCCAATTACGTTCTAAAGAGAGTTAGAAAATCCACACAATGGAACTTCAAGGAAAAACAAGAGAAGGAGAGAATATGAACTGCTGAGAGTATGCCAAAATATTAGTCATCCCTTGAGTCTACCCTGAAAGGTTAGTGTTTTTTTAAGAGCACATTCCTTTAAGGAAAAGAATGATTTCCTAGCAGAGGTAATTCCTGGATGGTCATAAACTCTCTCAAGGGAAGCAGAAGCCCCAGCAATGAAGTCAACAAAAGCTAGGCAGAGGAAGAGGAGGAGGAGATCCGCACAGAGGTCCTCAGGGAAACCCCAAGAGTGGGCTGCTGCTGGAAGGGAAGAGACATGCAAAAGCCTGGCAGAGAGCATTTGTTAAGCAGGTAAAGATCTGGGTGGGAAAACACCTACAAGGAAAGGGAGTAGAAAGCAGGTATGCGCTTCCTAGAGAACATCTCATGTTAGACGGCAGTAGTGTCCTCATCGTGGCGACATGAAGAGAAGGATGACATATCTGTCATTTAGTTTAGATTTGCTTCGTTGGAGCTATATGAGGTTTTTATCAGCTGAAGGCAGGCCAAAATGTTGTCACCTACCCTGTGGTCCACAGTACAGAATACGTGAATTTTCAGTTCTGAAAAATGTTCAGTTCATCTCTAGCAACATTTAATGAACTAAGGGCTGTTATGGAGAGAAAAGAGTCACCCCCTCTGGTTCCACACCAGAATCTCAGGCCAGCATTTTCTCCAGGCAGCCTCAAGTTGCTCTGGAACCTGACCAGTTCTGTGAAGAAAACATCATCGACTTTGCAAGTTTAAAATACAAAAAAAATAGTATTTTCATTTACTAACAGTCTACGTGTTTCATTGCTCTGGAATTGTAAGTGGCAGCATGTTGCCCAGGAGATAAAGGAAAGCACGGTTCATGAGCTAGATGGCAGGTCTTACCCACCCCTGAAAGGAAATGAGCCCGTGAATGGAGCTTATCCATAGCACTATGCCAGCACCTCATCCAGAAGCCTCCAAAGTTACAAGTTACTGAGAGCTCCTAAACCCCTCTGACGTGCCTGGGAGTTAAGGGTGCCCAGCATTTAGAATCATAGAATCATAGAAAGTTTTGGGTCGGAAGGGACCCCTAGAGGTCATCTGGATGAATCTCTGAGTACCATAGCAATTCGACCCGTTGTCATCTGGAGAACACATCACTGTTCTCACTGAATGAGAAAGATTGATACTTGGCTCGCAGAGACCATTTAATACGTTAAACAAGTTTTATTGCTAGGCATTCTTTAAAATTGGAAAAAATTAATAGGCTCAGTCACTCAATGTGCTATGAGGCAAAGACGCTGTTTTTCGAGGTAAGTGATGACCCTTCGTATGAGTCAGGAAGGAAGAAAGAAATCCTGTAATGTTAGTTTATGATTTCAGTTTATCAGTTCTAAGTAATGGGTCACTGCTATGATCAATAGACATCGGGACTCCTAAAATAAAACAGTCGTCATTCATTGCAAGATGTGCAGCTGAGTTTTTGTAATGTGTTGAAGTTTCCTCTGCTATCTGCCTTCCCTCAGTCAGTCTATAGACAGCTGAAGGGAAGGACAGTCTTACCAGACAGTGTCCATAGTGCCAAGCCCATTTTCAGCACATTTTAAGTTTATTCATATTGTGGGAATTGGTGAGAAATCTTCTTTATGCAAGGAAATATGGTTTCAAGTTCCATTGCTTTACCTTAATCCATAGGATCAGTCCTGAAATATGATCCATGTGATTCCTAGCATGGATGGAAACATTTTGTTATGCATGGACTAACTTGGGTCAGAAGCTTTAATTCAACACTACCTCATTCACATTCTTGAGAAGTCAGATCCTGATGTTACGCGATGTCAATACAAGAGAACTGAAAACAATTTCTGATGTACAGTTAATCAGTACTGTGACTGGAGTTGCCTATTGATAGCAATGTATTCATCTGCTAATATGAAAGATGTTCTTCATTGTTTTATGAGTCTAGAGCAATGAAACTGGTATTTTAAGAACTGATAAAATACATACTAGGCCAAAACCAGCTGTTTCTCCTTGGGAGGTTCTGGGCTTGGGGTTTTAGTTTTCAGGAGCTTTTTCTTCTGAAGCAACTATCTCAGTGTTTCCTCTCACCAGAATCCAAACCTTTGTTTTAATTTGAATGCCACTTCTTCCAGTCTTCTTATGACTTTTGTGCAGTCTTGATTTCTTCGAAGTTTTCAAGGACAAAAAAAAATCATAGAATCATAGAATGGTTTGGGTTGGAAGGGATCTTAAACATCATCTGGTTCCAACCCCCCTGCCATCAGCAGGGACATCTTCCACTAGACCAAGTTGCCCAAAGCCCCATCCAACCTGGCCTTGAACACTGCCAGGGAGCGGGCAGCCACAGCTTCTCTGGGCAACCTGTTCCAGTGTTTCACCACCCTCATGGTGAAGAATTTCTTCCTAACATCTAATCTAAATCTGTCCTCTTGTAGTTTATAGCCATTCCCCCTTGTCCTATCACTACAGACCCCTGTGAAAAGTCCCTCTCCATCCTTCCTGTAGGCCCCCTTCAGTTACTGGAAGGCTGCTATAAGGTCACCGCGGAGCCTTCTCTTCTCCAGGCTGAACAGCCCCAACTCTCTCAGCCTGGTTTATGTTTTATTACCATAAGGTATGACTTTTGGCTTAATGGATTTTTACCCAGAGCTCAGAAATATAGGGAACTATTGCGGGGTAGAGTTTCTTTAATCTTCAATTAGAATTTCTGGTCCAAAGAAAATCAGTCCACAGGAGGATAACAACAGCCAATTATTTACGTATTTGTTTGGAGATGCAGGTTTCATGTGATGTAGGTCTTAAAACTCAGCCTTTTACTAAACAGGTGTGTTTAGGGCTCCATCATATCAGACACTGTCTAATCCATAACAAGAGCAATAGGCACTACCATACCTGGACTCTTCTAGACAATACTGTGAGAAAACCTGTATCTTTTTCAATACTACCAAAAGAGTTCAGGGAAGTGCAAACAACCCCCCTTACTCCCTGCAAAGTTTCTGAAATATCACAGACTTAATCAGCCTTGAGTTTAAGGTATTTTTATTAAATGAGATCAGGAAGGTCATTTAAGGAAAACTATCACAACTCAGTGAATCTGGAATATTTGAATCAAATCTGAGCCTCAGCTTACTGAAATTTCCAAGCTTCTGCTAGGTGAGTTAGACTTTGCAATTTTTCTACAATTCCAGCAATGGTTTATGGTCTTTTCCCTAACTTTATGGTGAATTACAACTTTCACGGAATGAACTCAATGCTGTAAAGTGCCGAATGATGACATTGCAAAGATATGTCATGCACTCATTGTGAAACACTCCCAAAATAGAAATCTCTCAAAAATATCTTCCTTTGAAAATTCACATTCAGCATCAGAACTGAACAGAAGAGAAAGAGAAACCCAGGAAATTCAGAAAAATTTCTGCAGGTATCTCCTGGAATTATATCAACATGATCAATACTCCTCCTTTTATCCCAGTGCGCTGGCAATAATCAACGTTAGGCCATCTCAGCCATCTGAGCCATTTTGAACTCTCAAAACTGGGCATTCAGGAGGCCCCTGTGTTTGCGCCCCAGTTTGGTGGGTGAAAACCAACTGTTCATCAAAATACTATCTGCTAGTGCCAGATGTTCACACACATCGCATACCACACACAGCAGTACACACAGGGTTCTGAAGCACAGCCGGATGAGCAATTATCATTTCTACCTATGCAGGAATGTATGTTACACTCCACTCAGACCCAAACATTTCCCAGTATAGTTGGCTGATAAAGATTTTCCCAGTCCTAAAATACTTTGCTCCCTAAGCCCTTGTAATGAGGTCAATCTCTTGGAGGCGTAAAACTGTTGGCTTTATTACAGCACTCGGCAGCATTTGTGCCTAACATGCAGGAGCTCTCTGGAGCTAACTCTGAATTGAGCTGCTTTATCACCTCTCCCCAGGCTGCAAAACGTCAAGTGTTAAACCACTGGAGAAATTGTACACTTTTGATATTTCCAAATTTTAGGACAGAAACTCGGGAAACTTTAATGAAGTTCAGGTTTGATGCAAATTTTCCAGTGTTCTTAAGTCTGGAATCCTCCCTCTCTCTTCAACACCCCTATTGTTCTTCTGGACCTCCTTCATTTCTGAATCACCTTTTGCATGGCAAGGCAGTTCCAGAATACCGTGGTCATCCTTTCTATTTATGAAAATGATATTTGCTGAACAGGAGACGGAGCCAGCAATTTTAGAGTGCTTTTAATTTCTTTCATTTCTTGGTTTCTTGTGTAATTTTTCCACTCACCAGCCCTGTTCACAGAGGTGGAGCAGCAGTCATCCAAAAGGGAGAAAAGCTAATCAAGGGAGTGTCTTCTATTTAATTCACTTTTTCTTTTAAAAAGAACAACAATTTCATCTGCAGAGCTTTGACATTTAATTACATTAAAAACCTACTCTTTTCCATGGAGAAAACAGAATCCAATGATGAAACTTCTTTTATGGGTAACAATTCTTTTTAATCCATTTTAATGATATTTCCAGTGTAACTATTTAGTTACATTAAGGAGTAATAAAAACAAAGGCAGGCTTTTTTTTTTTTCATATTTAAACCAATAGGCAATGTCACCCCCAAATTTGCAATCACTTCAGAAGTTTATAGCTGAACACAAATCCCACAATGGTTCCTCCTCTGACCCTTAAAATTGACCATGACACCACTAAGGGTCCTACTCAAAGCAGTCTTAACGAACCTAACGTGCCCTTAAAGTACCAGTCACAGAAAGCAGCATAAGCCCCATTTAATTGCATAGATAAAGTTCATAGTTGTCGATGCTTTGTAGCTTTAATGAGATTCAAAGAGAAGATGAGAAGATCTGGGCCAGAGTGTTACCTACACCTGGGCTCTACCAGACATGTACTATGAATCAGTACTGGTCTATCTGATGCTTTCTACTTGTCTCGCTGTTTCCTCATGTTCCTTGTTTTCACTCCGTGATTGTATGATGCCTGGCACAGGTGGGTCATGGACACTGAGATGGACTACAGTCAGTGACAACCACATGGGCACCAAATCCTGACCTATCTGTGCACGCTGAAGTGATAACTGGTCCTCCACTGCGCCTTTTGAAATTGGATATTGTATGTGCATGCCTCAAGTTTCACATACCCCAGGAAAAAGCACATGAAGCAGCTGTTTCACCATTTGACAAGAACATTGTTGGTTGACAAATTATCAGTTAGGTGACACTCAGCTGAGGCTGAACACCATATCCCATTAGTTTAGCACCTGAAAGGCTGTCAGACTATTGATCTGAAGTAGCATCTGGTTTCAGAAAATGTGTTTAGGAAAAAAGTGCATCATTTACAATCAGTTAGAGGAGGCGTTTCAAAATGGGAATTTGATGTTCATAGCAGCTGGGGACCAAATGGCTTCTTGAGCTTTTGAAAATCTTCTCTTCATTTCCAAAACATTTTAATGAATGTATCTGAAATATTTTACCTGATATACTTTTATAAAATCAGCTACAAATTGGGATATTGAACTGCACATTCTTTCTTTAATTGAGGGATCTAATTTTGTACCAGGAATCTACACAAGACTGACTGAAATACTTGTAGATCATTCAGAAGCTTGAAAGGATACCTGATAGGTTCCTGTGGCTTTTGGACTCTGTAACAGGATGGTTGGAGCATAGGATCCAGTGAAAATGGACTGTGGCGGAACGTGCATTTTGCCTAAACTAGTGGCTTTTCCCAAGTAAGCTAAAAAAGTGGGATTTTCAGTCACTAATTATATGTGAACCTCTTCTGCTTGAGTATCAGCCTCCTGCATAAGCTTTGTATGCTCTGCTGTAAGTCATAAAAGGGAAAAAAATCTAAGAGCATAGTCATTTGATTTCTCTATCTCTTTTATCTTCTCTGCTTAACTTCATGTATGGAAATACTTGCACAAAAACTGACTGCTCTAATAACACCAGATAAAATCCAATGCAGCATGCTGAGGAGTAGAACTAGAACTACATTGGGCTGTTTGCTGGCATAAGGAGAAATAGGATTAAAAAAAACTTTTGTCACCTGGTTCTCAGACCCTGCCAATCTTACTCACTGGGCATTACCCAAGTTATGCCAATACTGTATGTGCAGATTTTTTCATTTTGACTATTGGCAATATTTTTTCCAATATGAGCCTACCAGTAAGCTCTCCTAATCTTAGATAATTCACCAGACAGCAGTGAGGTCAATTTCAAAGGATCACATCACTTACAGCTCCCTGGGACTCTGGGATTTTCAGAAACAAAGCACTGAAAACCATCTCTGTTTCTGATTCTGAAATATTCAACATAAGTACTTGAAGATGGCCTAAAATATCAAAATATGTGCAACTGGCGGCTGAGCATTACATCCACACTCTGAGAATCTGCCTCAGCTGAGGCTCATTGGTGGCCTCCACAGAAAATTCCACCCCTGGCTTTGGCTGCGCTCTAAGTGCTGCAAGGCGTGCACCAATTTGTGCTAATGTTTAGATCACTGCTTTCACCAAGAAATAACGGTTTTTAAAAAGTTAATAACACAGCAGCTGATTTTTAAAATGGATGCAATCAATTGTTTCCCAGATGGTAAAGCTACAGTGGCTCAAGGGCAGAAACTCCGGTATTTGCTCTGGCCCAGCATTGTGGCTTCTTTCACTGGCATCTGCACCCCAGAAGAATGGAAATACAGAAAATATTTGATGAGTGTGCATACCTCATCAACACTCATTTGGAGATGTGGAGCTGAACTCCTGCCAGGATATAAGACCTACATCACTGGGGATTTCACAGATTTGGGAGGATTTCAAATTTAAAGTGTTTATACATGCAGCTGCAAGCTATAGAACAGAAAATAACAAACTGCTGTGCTTCTATTCAAGCCATACACATGTGGATATGCAAAACTAATCACTTGCAGAGGTCAAAAATCTCTCCCTACAGTTATCGCTGCTCCCAGATAATCCTGCAGGTTGGGTTTGGTTGATTTCTGCTTGACAAGTGTGTGCTACCAGCTACATTCTCCATCATTCTCTCAGTCACTTGAAATGGTGACAGGCAGCTCTAGTAAGAAGCGTTGCTGAAGAACGAGGATAGATTTACTTCTGTAAATGTTACTGGGATATTTGAAAAGATGCATAGCAGAACCAAAGAATTTTTCAAAAGCTGAAAGTTTAAAGGTGTCGGGACATCTCTAGATCCTTGCTCATTTTCTTTCTGAGTTGTCTTTATGGGGGTAGCGAGTATTCTTACCAGGAAAAGAGAAATTCCCCATTTATTTTATTACCCATGTCATCAACCTCCATCTTGCAATTGTGTTGGCCTCCCAGGGAACGGGGGTTTCTGTTTTGAATAATCAGGCTGACGGTTGTCAGCCATCATTGCCAACAGCCACATCCAGCATCCGGTGTCTCCGACCTAGATGGATGCCCTGCAGTAGTCTGTTGCATGGTTGACCCCTTGAAGGTTCAGTCCTCAGCACAACCTTTCCTGGAGAAGCAGTGTGCTGATAAATATGAAACAACCACCCATTATACTGCACTTTCGAGCACAACAGTGAATGTATTACCCATGATAGACATTTAGTCACTTAAAGAAGGAGCTTTTTTCCCCCGCCACCTCAGTGCCAGGGAACAGCAAGAGCAGGGCTACTCACTAAGAAAGTTCACAGGGACTCCTAAGCCTAAGGCACCCTAGAAGGGCCCCGACTGGCAGGGTCTTATGTGGTCCTGGACTCCTAAGACCCTTGCACAGCCAGGCACAGCACTTAAAATGTGGCAAAACTGTAACTACAGCAAGAAATAAGATAATGGGAAGCACTGGGACCATGCCAGCCTCATCTATAGATGTATTTTAAAGGTACTAGCTGTAGAGCTGCGTCTCACAGTGTAACACAGCCTGCCTTCACAGTAACAGCCCGCCTTCAGCACACACTTCATTCAGTGACAAATAGTTCATTTGTTCGAAATCTGTTTGGACAAGCAAACATGAGCTCTGGTTTCATGGAAAAGTCTAACTAAAAATCAGAAGTGTTCTTGTTGTCGTGGTTATCACAGTCGTGCTTTCTGTCAGTGTTATTATGTGCCCAAGGTATATTCAGTATCATTTTCCTGGTTTTGTAACCTTTAGCGTTTTGATTTTATCCTTGGGAAAGAAAATGGTGAAGAAAGTAGGAAAGTTCAGCAGAAATATGATATGGAGAACAAAGCTTGGCACAGAATTGTAGCCACTAATGAAAACACTCCCCGGGTAGCTTGCTCGTACTCTGTACAGCTGAAGCTGCGCACTGTAATCTAACAACAAAGCTGTAACCAGCACAGTCACAAAGACATCATTTAAATCTCTTTATAATAATGAGGAGATGGGCTTTGAAACCTATAAAACTTACGATATGATTCAGCCTCACCTTAGGAACAGCCTGCGAAAAAGTTGCCTGGTGCATGTTTACGCAACTCGGCTCTGTAGTTAGGTTGCTGGCTCACATTTATTAGGCACAGACAATCCCTGAAAGACTCAGAAGCTCAGATCATTGTATCTGACACCCTTTATTACAGGATGCCTGATCCTGTACTTGCCAATGAGGCATTTTCAAGAGCGACTGTTTCATTCTGCAAATACTGTGAACCCTGTTGTAAATCAGAAGTCTGATGTCCCCGCAGTCCCACTGTGCTTTTAAGAATCAGCATTGACTTCTGGACGGAATTATGGGCTAGATTTTCATTTACACCACATAACCCCACTGTAACTCCAGTGAATTCAAAGCATTTTTTCAGCACTTACCTGAACATCAGCAGAAAGTTATGCCTTGCACATCTCAGTAGGTCTCTTACAAAGGCCATCCAAGGCTGTGTCATTGCATCAGAGTTTGCAGATGTCAGCTCATAACAAAACAGCACTGGAAAGGGCATCAAGAGTTTACTTCTTCCATCTCCACGACCTAGACAGACTCTTACAGACCCAGGTCACTATTAGCAGATGTTTGTCTAACTTGCTCTCAAAGAGTGTCTTGCTGAAGAACCAGGCTGTCTCCCACAACAGCCTGTCCCACAGTCTGTTTGTCCTATTAGGAAGGTTCTCCCTGATGTTCAGACTGAAACTATCTCTCTGCAATTTATTTGCCTACTTCTAATCTTACCACTCATGATCACAGCACACAAATTATTCTCCTCAACTTTTCAAGAATTTTTGATACAGCTAGACATAGTTGACAGAGAAACACCTTCTCCCACACCCCTACCTCCAGGGGCTTCAAGCAACTCAAACTCATTTAACCTTCCCACAGAGGCTGTGCTTTCTAGACAACCTTTGTTGTCTGCCCCTGGGATCTCCACAGCCAGACCCCTGGTTTCCTGCTGCAGACATGGCTGTGGCATTCCCAGAAGCTGAGGAGTGGAAGGGCATCACGTGGCTCCCAAGTGAGCTCTTGTTTATACACCAGGGTCTGTTGTTTGCCTTTTTCCACTGCAGCTTGACATTGTTGACTCTTGCTGAGCTTGTTTATGCTTAGCATGTCCTGTTCCTTGACATCTTTCACAGAGCGATCTACATTACATGTACACTGCATGTGATGTAGAGCAAGGGATTCATGTTCAGGCCAATAAAATGCATCTTAAATACAGGTAGGAATGTGTTTTGTGACCTGTAAAACTGGTCATGTAATGTCAGCCTGAAGAGTCAGTTTTGCTGCCACTAGCACAGAATAAATACTGATCCATACATCGATCTCGCACCAGCAGTCCATCATCAACCTGATTAAGGTTTTGTTCCTTCTCCCTCTCTTGCTTTCCTTGCCACACAGTCAGCTTTCCCTGTGTCTCTCAGATAGACTCACATCCCATTGCCAAAGGCATTTTTTGGCCGGTGATCAGGCACGGAGGCTGGCCGCTGCCCCAGGTGGGACATGGCCACCCTCATGCCCAGGCGTTGGGACAGGACAGTGCAAACAGCAAGCGCTGCCTGCCAGGCTGCTCTTGCTCCATACAGCCACCTTTGCTCACTGCCCCACTCCTTGTCACCCCGTGCCTGCAGCTGCCCAGGCCTGAGGAGCACAAGGTGGCACTTGGCTCTGCTTGCAGTTCACATAACTTATTTTCAGTCAGCTCTGGGGAAAGGGGCTAGGTAAGAACCTCCTGCGAGCCAGTTGTGCCCCACCAGTTTCCAGATAAAATGTGCCAATCTAGAGGGACTTGAGGCTTAGGTTTGTGTTTGAGAGTGTTCCTGTATTTGACCTTATGCAGCATTATCTCAATCCTACTTATTGCAGATGTAGAAGAATAAAGTCATTATGAATGAGTGGAAAAAGAATGAAACTAGAGAAGCAGCTGAGGCAGAGTTGGATAGGTCACACTAGACTTTGTTTTTTGTATAAATGCACTGTTAAATGCCTCATACTCCTTTGGTGAAAGGTACCACTTTGAGACCACACGTTGTGCTTCCTCAAAAAGAATTCACACCTTTTTTTTTCAGCTTTACTCCTGCTGTATCCCATAATAAAACTCTTCTAGACTGTGGTTGGTCTCTGTGTACTGGAAAAATGGTGGATGAAGTCAAGGAAGGAACCATGAAAGCCGTAGCATCCTATTTTAAATGGAGCAAGCAGAATATGTAGCAATGGCAAACTCACTCTTTACAACTGTATAATATAAATTAATGTTGTTAAACATTAAAAGTGCTCATATTTTTATTATTCTAACTAAGATCCAATTAAAACCAGGGAGGCAGAAACAACAGACCCAAGCTGGATGTGAACAACTGACTAGTGAAAATGATCGTGCACAGGAACAAGACACATTCACCATGTTGATTCTCATCTAACATCCAGCCAACCTATTCATCTTTAAATGATCACTGTGGCAATGATGCATAGTTCATTCCTGAAACCAAACTGCAAATTAAAAAGGAAAATCATACGGCACCTTGCTGATACATGCTCTTGTACTGAACTGAGAATACAATGTACAGAAAGATCTCTGGCTTAATTAGTTGCCCACTGAGCTAGAGTTGGCTGCTATCTTTTTTCTCCATACGAAACCACAAAGCTTTCTCAGTACATTATTTCCACATGTGCTTATATTACTATCCCTGCCCCTTGATCCAGCATTTTAATAAACATTCATCTCTCAAAAAAATACAAAGAAATGTCTCTCCACTTACCTAAAGTATCCCTCAGCCCAGTCCTCCCTTTCCATCAACGTGAGCCAGAAGAATCCCCAGGGAAATCCACAGAGTCTCCATGGTAGGCGGCTGTTGCGAATCAGATCAAAAGGCTCTTTTTTATATTATTTTATTCCTCTTTATTAGGGATACGATTTCTCATTCTTTGCTCCAGACATATTAAAATCCTCTCTTGCCTAAGTAGCCGTGACTAAGGTCTCGGTTGGTTTCGATACATAAACACCCTGCTAGTGCCAGCCAGACGTGTGCTACCACGGCACAGGCAACAGGATCGTGAGGTCTGAAAGCCAGCACCACCAACTTGTGCCTCCTCTGCAAGGGGTAACAGGTATTTTAAAAGTGTCTGTGGGTCAGAAAAAAAGAAAGGAGCCAACACTTCTGTACCACTTACATATGCATTGGCCTGACACTTCCAGGACTGCTCATGTAGGAAAAGACAGTATGTTTACACCAACATTTATACTTAAACTCTAGGTCTGGTTGCTCCTTTTATCTTTTAACCTGCACCAAAGTCACCTTTCTAGGAACTGGTTCATAGTCTACACGTCTCATCTTCCCAGTTTGCTTTATCTAGGGGTAATATCAATATTGAAACACATTTTAAAAATTAAATATAATGCTTTGTTTGACAGCCAAAGTTGATTTAAGATGTTGTTCCATGTTACATTTATATAATCTCTTTTTTCACATTTAATACAAAAACATTCTGAAATTAAACAATGATTGACAAAATTTAAAAATTCAGATTTTCATAGAAATGACTCATTATAGAGACCACAGTACCAAGTATTTCCAATCAGACTGAAAAATTAACTTCCTGGTATCTACCACACTACAAATTTTAAACCGTCGGAAAATTTAACTGTATGTTAATTTCATCTAATAATAAAATGTATTGAATGGCATTGTAATAAACTCCGTGGGTTTCCCTTTTCTTACATGCTTTCATGAACAGTGAATCAGTTTTATTGTATTCTCCCTGACTGCAATAAAAGTGCTGGCCTAGAAGATACACTTCTTGGTTGATTAATCTGTTCATATATCATCTGGGAGATTACAGCAGACAATAGTGCATAAAACTATGTAAAATATAAGGTAAAACTATAAAGCAAGCCTTATAGTCAGCTTGGAAGGAATCAGCAGTATGGATTTCATAAAACACTTAAATTGAAGACAAATGAAGGAAATAGGACACCAAATGCAACAAACAGTACCTAAAACACAAGACAAAAACTAAATGTAAATCGCCAGTAGGAATATAAACACAAAGCAAGTTTTGCATCTAAATAAGCCTGTTCTGCTATGCAACTGTTTATTCAAGCACTTGCTATGGCTTTATGGAAGTAGAGCCAATGATAGGTTTCTGGATCCAGATAAATACGAGTGTCAGGGACAGTAAGAAATCATGTTCATGCCCCAGGCAGGATTTATAACAGCTCCTCCATGAACTCCTACACTGTCTTACATCGCTCTTTGTTATTCTCCCAGTGCAGTACAGACATTCCTAGCTCATTTGCACCTAACTGCTTAAAAGCCACACTATCAGGCTTCACACTCTTTCAGCTGTCCAGCTACAACAGTTGGATTTCGTATCTTAGGCTTCCACGATATTATTTAGCCTACAAGCTATTGTCACAAACCTAAGTATCCAAGATCCTTTGACTCTTTTTATTCATATCTACTCTAAATGCCCCTTGCTGCTATTTAAATCTCTTCATTATTTTTATTATTATCATAATAACCTCTATAACTTTTATCACATTAACCTCTGCTATCTGTTCCGTAGCTTAAACCACTGCTTTCTTTAACCCCTTCCTCACACATCTCGTCTGCGAGGCCCTTGATCATTCTGGCTGCCCTTTCCACTTGGAGGCCCTTGTCCCTGGAGTGCTGCACCCATGCAGGGGTAGCTGCTCCGGCTGAGACTGCAGCAGCAGCGTTGGATGGAGAAAGCACTGCTTTTCAGACAACGCTCCTGTCTACTCAACCCAGCACATTTGCTTCTTTTGCAATAGCCTGACAAACATCGTGAGATGCAATGGCTTGGCCTGCATTCAGTGAATGATCCATTTGCACCTCGGTTTTTCTTCAGCAGAATTTCTGCCTTGTTGGTTACTCCCCTGCTGGCATCTGTGCAGCTGAGCACCGTCCGTCCCGAGCACAGAGCTTTGCTGTTTTCTCTGTTAAAGTGGAACCGATGCTTTTAGAGCATTTCTGCATTTTGTCAAGGTCAACTTGAATTCTGGCCTCTGCAGTGCTGGAACTCCCCCTAGTCTGTTGCTGCCTGCAAATTTAATAAGTTTTCTAGCTTTCCAAATCAGACCCCAACAAACCGCTGTGAAACTTGACTCAATGTAACTTTCCCTTCTGCTGCTTCAACAGATCTGCCACACCTGCATAATCCTTCCTCCTCTGCAACTTTCTGTTGGTTTAAGGCTTTCAAAGCCCAGAAGAGGATGATGAGCAAGTGGCAGTTCCATCCGGGGATCCTTGCACCAGAAGGACCTAGGGTTTGCTTTATAGTGGATATCAGTAGAAACACATCCAGCCCAGTAGTGAGGATGAGGACGCTTACATCGAAAAGTATAAAAATTTAACTGCACAATACTCTGTATTACATCCCAATCTCTCACAGTTGAAATCTAGCTTAAACTCTGATGTATGAGGTTTCAACTTCTCCTTTGCCCAGGTAAGTACAGCTGGGCTCAGTCACACTTCTACTCCGAGGTAAAATCAACCCTGGAAGTCACGGCTGTAATAGTTTACGGTTTTTTGCACATGGCAAAAGTCTTACCAAAGAGGTGGTCGCTCTATGAAGCAGCTCCATGCCTCACGGGGCATGTCTCGCTCAGGGGCTGCTTTGATTCCTGATGGAATCCCAGGACTTTCTGTATCATGCCGGGGACTTGGGTCATTCCCAAGCCAGAGGGTGGACTGGTGGTCTGTAACTAACCCTTTCTTCCCCTTGCAGGTATATCTCATCTCTCCCCCGAAATTACTGAGCTTGATGACTCTTAAGATGCTTTCACTAGGATAACAGTCTCCTTAGGCTCCCTTTACAGCAGAAGCACAATAAATAAATAAACAAACAAATACACCTGGAGCTAATTTAGGTGCTCTGACTTAGCTTTTTCAGAAACCCACCTCATTCCGTCAATTATTTAGCCAGTACAGGAAGACTCGCCTCCTCAGTTACTCCCCGAAGGCCACAGGCCAGTCACCCCTCAGGACTGTGCTGTGTTTACTGGGACTGCAGCAACATGTTAGCAACAAGGAGTAAACTCAAATGAAAGGAATCAAAGGGAAACCAAGATAATTATAACGTGCAGAGCATGCAAAGCCCTCAAACAGCATCCACCATTTTATTAGAAATTTACATTCTCCACATTCAGCTGTCACAGCCTGCTGCAGTTCTCGCTGCCATTAAAGATTACCACTCCTCAGTCCCTAATGTGCTAATAACGAGGAGAAAGGAGGCAGAACAGGAGCAAGAACAAGTCGCAGACATCAGGTAAACGTTGCCTTGAGCATAAGGGAAAATATTTTCACAAAACAGAAAAAACATGAAACCATCTTCCACTTTGGGAAGTGCTTTTCTATTAAAGAAACAGCAGCATAAGTTATGTGTTAAGGATAAGAACACACAGCTAAAACATATGGCAATAAGATTAAGCAGAGTATTTTTATTGCTTTATTATCTTCTCATACTGGGCAAAAAATATAAACCCACAAACCTGCAGCTCTTCAAGCAGTTACACATGCGAGAGGAAAAGCGAGAAAGAAGACTGAAACATTCTGTATCTTTTATCTTCTGCTGCCATCTGGAAATTGGTGTGCTTTCTACAAGGTCAGGAGATTGCAGGGAGAGCTGTCGCTGAGAAAAACAAACAATAGAACGGGATTTTTTTCAAAGCTAACCAACACAATAATTTTACTTTAGTGGATTCTTGATCTGTACAACTGAGATATTTTAAATTCTATCAAAATAAAATATATCCAAATTTATAATCCCAGGCTTTACTGCATTTCCCCATAAAAGGATGTTACTGGAACATACAGTGAGAGATCCTATTGCAGCAAACTTCTACCAACGCAGGAAAAGTCAGGCTTTACCTAGATGGCAAGCGGCTTGCGATCTCGCTAGAAGGCCAGAGACAACAGCAGGTACACGCAGGCAGAGGGCACAAGGAACTGCAAGATGCCGGTCATCGCATTAGCTTTCAGCTCCACGGGACCACGAGTCTTGTCAGTGCTCACACACACCGCCGTGTGAGAAGTCACAGCAAAGGAGACCTGCTGGAGGGGTCTGGGGGGGCACTGATCTGGCTGGGGTGGAGTTCGTTTTCTTCGTAGTAGCTCGTATGGTGCTGTGTTTCAGGCCTATGGCCAAAACGGTGTTGATATTAACACACCGATGTTTCAGCTGCGTCAAGGCCTTCTCCATTCCTCACGCTGTCCTCCTAGCAAGCAGGCTGGGGGTGAGCCAGAGGCTGGGAGAGGACAAAGCTGGGACATTTGACCCAAACTGAGCCAAGGCATGTTCCACATCATATAATGTCACGCTCAGCAATAAAACTGGAGATACTTTCCAAAGCAGCTATTGCTCAGAGACTGGCCGGACATTGATCTGCTGGTGGGAAGTCGTCAGTGATTACCTTTGCATTGGTTGCTTTTTCTCTCCCCCTCCCCCCCCATTTTCTCTTTCCCCTATTAAACTCCCTTTGTCTCAACCCATGAGTTTTCCTCTCTGTGCCCTCCCAATTCTTTCTCCCATCCCACTGAGGGTGGGAAGCGAGTGAGTGGCTGGCAGGTGCTCAGTCACTGGCCGAAACCAACCCACCGCCACAGCAGGAAAGCAGTGATGCAGCTTCGTAAGTGCATATACGAGCATGCAAAGCATTATGCATGTCTCGACCCCTACGGTATGCCACCAGTGACCACTCTGCAGTTGGGCTTTGTCCCGCTGATCACAGCCCTTTGAGTGCAGCAGTTCAGCCAGTTTTCAGTCCACCCCAGTGCCAACCGATTTAGCCCATACTTCATCAGTTTACGAGAGAAAGTCTTACTAAAATCCAGATAAACACCCACTCTTTCTCCTCATCCACGCAGCCAATCCGCTCATCACAGAAAGTTCTCAGTTTGGTTAAACACGATCTCAGCTTCGCAAATCTGTGCTGGCAAGTCCCAAGTGTCCTTTATCCACCCTGAGTTTGAGGTGATAGCTATTTATCCCTAAGTGAGACTGAAAAGGATTTTAGTCTTGACAGGCAACAAAAGCTGTGAAGTAAAGGGTAGATCTGTGAGACATCAGCACAGGGATGGCTGCTGAGCTCATGGGCGAGATCGCCGAGAGGTCAGGGTAAAAAAGGCAAGCAAGGCTGAGCAGATCCTGACCTCGAAGCTGCCACGGGCCAGGAAGCTCTTCCAAGGGCAGGCAGGAGGAACGGCAAGAGAATTATGAGGAGAATTAGGGAAAGGTAGCATCATGGAGGCCAAACTTCTAATGCGTGAAAAATGACAGTTAACATAGCAGTTCACCTGAAAAAAAAAAAAATAATCTGCTCATAAATTCAATTATTTTTTATAAAATACTTTGGCATAAAGATTTCTTGGAGCTCTTTTATTGCTACTTCAGGCCCCAGACAGCAATAAGCTCTGTATCTGACGGGTTTGTTCCTGCTCATAGAAACAGTATAGTTCCCCAGGTTCTCCACGACCACGAGAGGCCTGCCCGAATGGAGTTCATCACATAAGACTATTCATGTTCCTTTTGTTAAAGATAACAGCAAAGCTTCCAATAACTTCATATGCTTTTAAAATGAGGTGACCCCTAGTCCGGAAAGTCCCAAACAATGACCTGTAAGGTCGTAGTTAGAAGCCTGACCCTGGAAACCACCACTGCATCACTTCAGATGATGAGCTGTAAAACACGGGTGAGGCAGCCTTTAAGAGGTGCTGAGGATAGGTACTGGTTGACAGTGTATAGAAACTCTGATTGACTACAGGCAGTTGTATTTTTAAACAAGCAAACACTAGCCATATATTATTTAAAGTCATCTTTAATAGAATTTAAAAACAGCTATTGAAAACTTTATTTGAAGAAAAATAAATCAATAACAGTTTTCCAAAATTCTGTGAAACACTCTAGTTCCTTAACATTTGTTTTGTTATTTGAAAAGACAGAAGCAATTTGCATAGCTGGCATGTTAGTTCACCTCTGCTTGCTCAAAACAGCTCATAAAAGCATTCTTTTTCTACCATTTCTGACTTGATCGAAAGTGGAAATGCATATGATGATCCTAAACTAGATCAAAGTGGGTATCTGACTACGTCTTAAGGCAGCCAAGAATTTTAGTTCAAATTGCTTAAGGCCTGATACGGGAACAGAAGAGATGCAACAGCCAGCAGGACAGCTATGTATGGTACATTACACCTGCTCATACGATACTTACTTTGAGTCAGCATTTTTTATATTTTCTTCCTCGTATCAGTATGGCACTGAAATTAACCATACTAAACACCACAACAAAAAAATCATTTCATAACATGACATCATAAGATCTGAGCAAGACTGATGAAGCTTCCCAGTAGCCACTAAGAAATCCAGAAATAAAATGTATAATTCGAAATTAAAGAGAAAAGTTCTGGTGACTCAAATGTAGCGCATAAGCAATTAATGCTCATACACATCTGAAAATAAGCTATCCATTAGGAAAAATAATCACTGGATTGATCTAATACAGCACACTGTCAGACTTTATTGCATAGAATAGCATTAGTGCAATGGTATTTCCAAGTGGCACACAAAAATACAATAAACGGAGTAAGAAACAACACAGAAGTCAAGTATTTTGACATGGGGAAAAGGAGAATCTAATAACAACTCAGAAGACCTGATCACATCACTGCTGTAATATTATATGGATAAATTACTAATGAGAACATCTAATTTCAAATTCTTCTATGCATTTAGAAGACTAAACACATAAAGATGGTTCACTTCATAAAGATTTATGGTAGAAGAAGAAAGTCTACACCAGAAATATTATCGGCCATTAGAATTAAAATTGAATACTCTTTCTTAGTGTTTGAGATAGACAGAAGAATTATACCATTAGGTACCAGCTGCTTTTCAAATATAAACTTTCCTAAAAACCTAATTGTACATTTTGAAAAACAGAACATTACACAATGCTGTTGGTTTGAGCACTCTGTGAAGATCCTGTATGTTTTCAATGGTACATACATTGCACAGTGTTGTACACTGGAGCCTATATACCAGCTAGGTATATACATATGATTTCTACAGGACTCTGCTTTAAGCAAATACTGTCCATATTCATACCAACTTGAATAACTCATTGAGAGAAATACTGCTAGGATAGTATTTTGAAAACTGAATAAAAACAATTTTTGAATCTTCAACAGCGACTTTCAAGGCAAAAGAGAGGCACGTAATTTTGGACCTTGGCTCTTCTGTTTCTCCTGCACCAGTTTGGCCACTTCCCCCTTTATCTCATGCCACTGATGTGCACAAGCCACCAGCTCCTGCCCGTGAAGTAAATGGGAGCATGGCGGAGCCACGCTGGGAACCAAACTAGCCATCGAGCTGGTCCAGCATGCAGACTCTGAGGTGCTGTAAACCTGTTCGGCAGCACGCGTTCCCTGCTTTGTACAACAGCGTTCAGTATAGAAGATTTCTAGATGATACGCACACCTCTAGAGAAACCTCTAGAGAAAACCTTGGCTAAGATCATGGGTGACAGCAAAGGTAGAATTTGGGCAGGGGATCCTTTAAAATGCATTATGTTTTTGTTTTAAACTCAATCCTAAATAAATGAGTATTTCTTACTGATTTGATAGCTTATTAATGGCCCTGCACAGACCAGGTCCATTGACAGCATGTGGCTGAAAAGGGCACGGGAAGTACCAGGGAATGCTCAGATTTCAAGGAAACAGCAACCACACAGAAACGTTCAGGCAATGCAACATGAAGATTCCATCACAAAATATCTTTTCCTGACTGCTTTTATTTAGCACCACTCCTTACAGCTCCTTAAGGACTTTGTTCCTAAAGAATTTCTAAAGCTTTTTTGCTAAAAGATTTCCTAATACCTTCTGTGGGAGTATGGACCCTCTAACATCAAAAACTGACTTTACAGAGCAACAGGAGAAATATATCTGCTGAGCATTTGTGTAAAGGTTCCTACATAATGATGAGGAAAACAAAAAAAGTGCCACATAATATTCCCTTTCCTCTGTTCCGTTCACTGCTACACACAATACAAAATTAATCCTCTGCAACTCATTCAAAGCACTAGCCTCATCTGAAAAGTGACTGAAGGCATCGGTGTAGGAATGTTAAAGGCCACCTGGTGTAAACATTTGTTCAAAGTCATACAATGTACATTCTTCCTTTAAAATAGCTTAGTAAAGAAGCAGATCTGGACGTCTGTAATGATATGCGTGCTGTATAGAAAAAAGTAAAATAAAACAGGATGTTTGTTCACTGACTCCGGCAATTTCCATGACATGGTCCATTATGACTGATGATTCTTAATGGGTATGCAAGGCAGCCAAGAGTCATTTAAAAACATGTGGTGTTTGTCTCAATAAACAAATGTAAGGGAATACTAATAAAAGCTGCACTGAAATTAGGCTGAGCAGTTTAAACCCATTTTTCTGGAGGACATTCAGGAAGCTGGGACTGCCTACAAAATAAAACTAATTTATTCCTACTGTCTACTGCAAAGGAATAGTTTATCTTTAGCACCTCTTGTCTAAAAAATAAGCCGCTTTATCCTAACACAAATCAGGTATCAACATCCCTCCTAGAAGCTTTACATGAAGCAGAAACTGAAAGTACGTAAGCTTCAGGTTCTTGAAATTACATTAAATGGAGGCAAATGACATGTCAAGGCTGCTGTCCCGAAAGGCAAAAGACAACCTGCTTTCATACGTCACCAAGAAATCAAACCCACAGCAAAACACATCCCAGTTTAAAGTGTGAACGTTTTCCAGATCTTACATTTGGCACAATTCAATCTATGCTCCCATATATGAGTAACAGATTTGGGACGCAAAATGTGTTTCAGTGTGTATCTTGGTTTCTAACAGCTTTGGACCCATGTAACCAAGGGCATGACTTACAGAGCATCAGATCCTGCATCCTATTGACTACGTAGCACTTCAGATTTCAATAAATACCGTATTGCTTCATGTAGGTCAGAGCAGCAAAGGCACTCATGTTAAGGCACCAATTCAAGGGGCTAGATCCAAAGAGAAGGCAAGTGAAAAGTACGAACTGACTACAAAGAACCAGGCCTAAGCTCTGCCAGAGAGACGGAACAGAACCCCAGGTTTGTGAAAACATTGTAAATCCTAAATATAGCTAAAGTAAAACAAATAACCCCACCTAAACCAGTTTTGCAGTTAAAAACCTATACGTCAGTATTAGAAGGCACCCAGTTCAGGAAGTTCAAGTCTCTTCCCATACTACCATGCACTAATTTGCTTTGTGAACAAAGCATAGATGAGCAAAAAATAAAAAAGGTACATTTTAAGCAGCAGCAAATTTTGAATAAAAATTAGAACTTGCTCAAGGAAAGTGACTGCCATATTATTACATGTGCACTTGGACACACTCCGTCTCAGAAAGATATGAAAAAAGGGAATCAATCAAAAATTAGAACTTGCTCAAGGAAAGTGACTGCCATATTATTACATGTGCACTTGGACACACTCCGTCTCAGAAAGATATGAAAAAAGGGAATCAATAGTCCTGAAATTTCTCCCCCTGTTAGTTGGCATGACAGCTGTTAACTTCATATTAGTAACTAGGAATGTTATCAGCTTGGCTTCCTCATTAAAAAGAAGTAAGCATTACATATCGCAGGCAATGTTCAAGAAGGATAAATCGGCTGCAAGTCAGGAAAGACGTTCATACACTCACTCAGAGGAAAGAGCTCTCTAGCTCACACATTTCCACATCCATAGCGACGTGCAATTCTCCCCACGTGCAAAGAGCAGGTCTGGGTGTAAGTGCCTGCTGCTCTCCTCCATCTCCTACTTCAGCAAAGCAGTTAAGCATACAAGGATGTGCTTGAAGCAAGCATGTCAACTGTTTTGCCAGACTGAATGCATGTGCAGCCCACACCTCCTCACAGCCTCTCCTGCCAACCAACAAGAGGAGTTGCATGCACAGATGGCATCCAGGGTCAGCCAGCTGAGATGGCACAGGGAGCAGTAAACACCTGTTTAGGATTATGCCACTTAAATCGTTGACAAGATGGCTGCAAACACAACACCTAAATGATGCCCCAGAGTGACATTTCTAGAGGACTTACAAAAACCAGAAAAGGATCAAAACAACCTTCATCCTGCTGGCCATAAATATGCCAGTGGACACCAGCATTCTCACATGGAAAGAGAAACAGGTTTGTTTCTGAATGACCCTGGAAAAACGAAGTCTCCAACACAGATTCCATCTTTGATACATTTACAGTAAAAGCCTTTCAGAGTAAAATGCATGAGAACATCGTGAGGCCTTATTTTCAAACATGATTAGCTTATGAATTGGCAAAAAATCCACCTAGCTTCTCTGTAGTGATAAAAAAAGACTGACAATTTTCTGGAGCATTTAGCAGTTTGTGAATGCAGCACTTTTTGGCTCTTGGATCTGCTCTGAAGCCAGCTCCTTTTATTTTTCATATTATTCCCCATGAGACCATACACCGAAATTCAATACTAATGTTAAGTGTCATGTCTGCAGAACAGAACAAAGGGAGTTCTGATACCAAGCTGCCAGCGCTCTGCTTACCAACACCCCAATGGAGAAGAAGATAATGTTTCAGAAAAGCACAGTAAACTAACATACACCCCTAAAAAACAAGCACAGCTGAAAGCTGGGGTAAAAAGCGAGGGGAATCATGGAGCTAGATTTGCGTTTTCTCAGACTGCTTTCCAGTAACTCTGTGCTTCTTCAGAAAATAACTTCACTATGAAACTAACACTTGGAAAGTTTTTCCAGCAGACACATAAAGAAGTTTTCTGGCACAGCCAGAAATTTACCATACGGGCCAGCCCAGCGCTCCCTGAACACAGCAGGGGTTTGGTCACTGTAATCACTAAAGACGGGCTGGTATCTGAACATAAAATTTTCTTTGGATAATTTATGGAAACCTTAGATGTGAAACGTAATCTGTTTCCTTTTATGACACCCAACTGCACAGTAAGTTTACATGCAGGACAAACAGCACACAGAACAAGGAGGCCAATGAAGAGTGCTGAAGCAAGGCTGGAGAACCGTCTCGGTGGCAAAGACTGCAATCACTTTCACAGAAGTCACAAGGGGTTATACTTTGCATTACTTCTGAATTGTAGCTTCTCACCGCTCTTCTTCCTGTTCAGAAAGGTTAGCTAACATTAGTTAATGAACTTCTGAGAACTGACCAACAAATTAGCTTCACAAAGAAAGCATTTTTAAAGGATGCACGAAACTCTGATGTAGACCTCATCATACACTGCAAAATACTTCCCAGAGTGGGTGTTTAAGCCTAGGGATTAATCATTGTTCTTCTCCCAAAACATCAAAATACTCTCAACGTATTCAGTCAAATGCTCAGTGGAGGGTACACTTTCATAGACTCAGTTCCAACTGTCAGACCCAATCTGTTCACACACCTTGGCCAAACATTTTAAAAGGAATTTTGCCCCTACCTACACAGCAACCCCCATGACAAAGGAATTTGGATGCTTTACCTGGCAAGTTACTGGCTATGATGTTGAAGAGCTTGGTCTCTCATAATTGACGCTTTCTCTCACACTAGTATGTCTGGGAGCTTCAGCTTCCTGAATCTGGGACTGTCCACCTCACCTAGCTCCTGCTCCCATATTTTGCTCCCCCGTTCCCTGAAGGTTTGCTACAGAGCCAAACAGACTAGAAGCCTGGAAAATCATATTCATTTAAAAAAACCTCAATGCATGGTAATTGCTCGCAGACAAGCTTTTGCAAAGTTCCCATAGCCGGTTTTTGGATTTGAAGGTTTTCCATTCCAACTAGGGACACTGCAGTTTCTTTTTTTTATTGTTAGTTTTTTAACAGAAATTATATTCAGTTTCCGTTCAAGCCTCAAGATACTAAAAAAAATTAAAGATGTATCTTTGTGGGCCAAAATGCTTACCCAACAGTGACACCCAACCAGCTCTGAACAAAGTCAGGTAAGAGAAGCAGCAGCATTTGAATGTCCTGCGTAGCTGTGTATATTAACCCTGGCAGATCTCCCTGCTGGCACTGCTGTATCAGCACCCAAGCCAGTTTGTATGCCAGTTGTAATATTGGCCATACAGATGTAATTTTTTGATAAATGCCAAAGCATGAGGACTTCTTAGACAACTCCTAGCTCTGAATATGACAAGAATCTGACTGTCACCATCACATAAAATATACACCTGCAGCATGGGCCACCAACTATGAGAGTGATAGAAAACAACAGATTAAAATAAAAGCACTTTCCTGTGCCAGATAGGAAGGGTTGATAGAATCATAGCATCATAGAATGGTTTGGGTTGGAAGGCGCCTTAAAGATCATCTAGTTCCAACCCCCCTGCCATGGGCAGGGACACCTTCCATTAGACCAGGCTTCTTCAAGCCCCATCCAACCTGGCCTTCAACACTGCCAGGGAGAGCTCAGCCACAACTTCTCTGGGCAACTTGTGCCAGTGCCTCACCACCCTCAAAGTAAAGAATTTGTTCCTTATATCTAATCTAAATCTACCCTCTTTCAGTTCGAAGCCATTACCCCTTGTCCTATCACTAAACACCCTTGCGAAAAGTCCCTCTCCAGCTCCCTCTTAGCCCCCCTTCTGGTACTGGAAGACTGCTATAAGTTTTCTCAGGAGAACTCCTAATCATGCCATCTATATACATGTTGACCACTAATATGTCTACGCTACATAGTAATAGGAATGGTGTCTCGTAAAACAATATTTGAAACATTCTTTTTCTTAAAGTCAAAGCTTTCTATTGCAGCACTTCTAATGTCACACAAATTTTAGTCCTTAAGGATAGTAATTCATATCTTTAAATTGATATTGATTTATTAATTGAGAATTTATGGATACAAAATGTATTTCACAGAATCAGAGATCACAGAATAGTAGGGGTTGGAAGGGACCTCTGGGGATCACCTGGACCAACCCCCCTGCCGAAGCAGGGTCACCTGGAGCAGGTTGCACAGGACCTCATCCAGGTGCGTTCTGAATATCTCCAGAGAAGGAGACTCGACAACCCCTCTGAGCAGCCTGTTCCAGTGCTCTGTCACCCTCAGAGGGAAGAAGTTCTTCCTCACTTTCAGATGGAACTTCCTATGCTTCAGTTTGTGCCCATTGCCCCTTGTCCTGTCGCTGGGCACCACTGAAAAGCATCCGTCCCTGTCCTCCTGACACCCACCCTTAAGATGTTTATAGGCGTTTGTAAGATCCCCTCTCAACCTTCTCCAGGCTAAACCAGCCCAGCTCCCCTCAACCCTTCGTCATAGGAGAGATACTCCAGCCCCCTGATCATCTCCGTAGCCCTCCAATGGACTCTCTCCAGTAGTTCAGTAGACTCAATATTCTTATTTAAATAGAATAAAAATATTTCCACGTGCATTTATGTGTGACTTTTAATACATTAATTCATTAGCCTATCTAACAGCATTCTTCTAAAAGACTAGGTCCTGAGCTCTTCTCCTAGGAATTGAAGCATGTAGAAATTCATTTTGGCCATAGATTCTAAGTGTCACGTGTTTGTCTCAAATAAAAATTGCTCTAATTTTTAAGCCACTATGCCTTAAAACATGCTCTAGGTTAACAGTGTAGTTACATCTGTTAAATTCCTATTTTAGTTTAAAATTCTGTGATTGAACAAACATTTCAGCCTACATAGAACAAATACCATCTTCATTTAGCTAAAGTAGTACATATCATAGCATATTTGGTTGTCTTTTGTCTTGTGATAAAACAAACCAACATCAAGAAAATTGCCTATACAACTTTTTTATGCCTTATCTCAAATCAAGCCCAAATCCTTAATAATATTTCAGCTGGCTGGTGTAATGAAAACCTCTCCAATACCTTCTCCAACAGCTTGTAATCTTTCTTTGTTTTTCATTTTGCCCAAGAGCTTTGTACAATTGCTGCCTTTCTCCAAAATACACTCTAAGCAAAAAAAAAACCAAAACAACCCAACACACCAACCCAAACTAAAAAACTTTGAAACTGTTTTTCCCATGTACATCGTTTTTACATAACTATAGAAATCAAAACACTGACATTTTCTCCAGGGAAGGACTCTTAGTTTAAACAAGAAACAGATGGAAAAGCTACTTGAAACATAATCATTAACTTGGTAAATGAACCACAGTGAAGTTCCTGCTTCATTTTGGTAGTTTTGGGAACACATTGGGCCAGATTGAACCCAATTTATACCAGCTGACAATTAAGTTGTGACAATTCACACCAGCTGAGGAACCAACCCATTAGCACAGTAAACATATATATGTGGGTAAAAAAATACCATTTGTTGGAAAATTTGGCATGTCAGTGTCCAAAAAGGCTGCAGTTCAATGAAAAAATGTAAATTTCAGTTTGATGTGGGTTTCTCTTCACTAAAATTTTTCCTATTTCCATGAAAAGAAACTTCCTTTTGAACTTCTGAATCGTTAAGATCCATTTGGAATGACTGACACTTACTAGGTTCATAGTAATCCAGTATAGTCACTGAAGCATCTTGGATATTTGCCACTTTGAAGTCTCTCACAGCCGGAATATCCACACAAACCTGTGTTTCATTTAGCTACAAAAACAGAAGAGAAACATCCTGAGAACCCCGGTGACGGTAATTTCATCGAAGAGATATGGATTTCTAGCTCAGTGGTAGTGCATTTCTAAAGACTTGGAGTCAGGATATACATAAAGATGCTTATCTCATTTGTAGTCATTTTGGCCAAATTACAGACTTCTTGAAATGTCTGCCTTCTTATGTATGATTTTTAAGAGGCCTAAAATAGAAGCCCCTTACAAATATAACTCAGTTGTGGCTATCCAATCAGTCTCACTGAAAAACAGTGAAACTATTAATTCAATGTGAACAGCAGATGTTGATTTCCCCAAAGAATACAACCATAACGTCTTTCCAAATTTAAACCAAACAATGACAGAGTCAAGATTAACATCACCACAAACATATTCTTCGTTATTTTCAACTTACAGAGTCTAAGTATAGGTTGACTTTTCCATTGTCCTTTTCCATCTTCTTAACTGTATTGTCTAATGGAATGAAATCTGGTGACACAGAGAAACCACTGAGTAAGCCAACTTCCATGAGGACCATACCACTACGGGGAGCTGTGCCAGACCCCAAGTACCTTTTCAAAACACAGAGACAAAGAAATTTTTAGTAGGAATACAGTAGTCCACTCTCCAAAGAAACTGTTTGATCATTAAATCCCAGCTATGGAGGCAACTGTGCTTAACAATACTTAGGAAACAAATGGAACAACGTGCCAACAAGAAAATTTCTAACAATAAAGGGATAATAACTGATTTTTCAATTATTCTGCCCGGTAATTTCAACCACATATGCAAAAGCAGGTTTAGCACTGAGAAAACTACATTACACAAATCACATGAGAGACTACACTGACACCACTAGGAGCCTTCCATTGGTATCTATAAGTGCAGGTTTACCTCAGAAATACACAGGAAATATCGCAATTCAACACATGTTTCAAAAGCAGTAATTTAGAAACCGCTGTAGGAACTCTTGAACTGAAATACATATTATTTCCTCTAACAGCTGCATTGTTTTCCTTTTATTAATTTTTGGAGGGTGAGATAAAGGTATACACCAAAAGAGTTTCCCAAACCTTTTCATATTTCCTTCTTCTAGATTGATGGTTTCATTAACAAAGTCATCACCAGATTATTTCTCAAAGCTCCAGTTTTAAAATGCATAGTTATATGCATTTTAAATATATGCATATATTTTAAATATATGCATATGTTATAACTGGATGTTAGTCATCCAGTTTTGGAAAAAGATTTAATAAGTTGAGTTCCTTCTTTTTTCCTAAATAATGCTTATTATTACATCTCCTTCCAACGTGAGAATCAGATGTTACACTAAGAAGCTTTGCTCTGTTGAACAAACCTTACATACTATGGTGCACAACAGAACTACCAGAATATATTTATGGTGTTCTGTGCTAAAAGTGATACCTAAACAACCTGCAAAAGTTTGTATTGCTTTAAACAAAACAGGTGGCAGAAGAGTTTTCCTCCCCCCTTGGCATGGAGTGTGAATGACTATTGTTATACTGGAACAGAAGTGCCTCCAATCCTCATTTTGAAGGCCTGACAGTAGTTGAAAGTAATTGAATAAAACTATTTCTTTGTAGAGCTGGATGGTTTAAAAAAAAGGGAAGAGCTTGCTTTCAAAGCAATGCTATTAAGCCTGGCAGGATGGCTGATTGAACACAGATATGACTTTGAAAGAAATACTGCACAACTGCTGACTTCAGTTGGCTCACAAGATTAGAAACAAACGAAACCATTTGTTGGATGATGTGCTGTGCCAAAGTAGCTGCTATTGAAAACAAATAACTGAATTGGAACTGGATGTAATTATTTCTGCATAATTACCAATAAGAGAGGAGGAAAATACCCAAGCTGTCTAGCCAGCCTGGGGTACTACCAAAATACCAACAGATAACCAAATCAGCTTGTATTGTCAAGAAGTGAGTAAGATATATCTCTAGAAGCAATGGGACCTGGTGCTCTCAACAAAGAAAAAAAACAGCCTTGGGCGTGGCTCATGGTATCATCTCTTCAACCTCATGGTCTCTTAAAACAGAAAAAAAAACCCCAAACATATCACTATGCAAGAAGAATGACCAGTAAGAGAAAGAAAGAAAGACAACTTGAAACTTGTACCTGAAGAGAACTGAGAATGGTTTGAGCTGAATTTTGTGTTTCAGCTCTTCAGCAATCTGCAATCTGCGTGACATCCTCTCACAGATGATGCAAAGAGGAGAAAACAACACCAAGCTAGTGTAGGCAGAAAGCATAAACAAGAAAGTGAGTAGAACCATCAGCAATCGGTTTCCCATGCCTGGGAATGGTATGCGGGCAGCAAGACAGGTCAGAGAAGAAACTGTCAGCCCTGGGTATTTGCTTCCCAGACAGCGAGTCGGCTCCTCTAACCAAGAATCAGTTCAATTTGAATGAGACATCACCTGCTCCAGTGTCATAAATGATACCCAGCTGAGATGACCATGGCTAATCACTGCCAAGCTGCCTGAAAGAAGGTGGAATATTCTGCAGATTAGAGAAAGCAAAAAAATTGCAGCCTCCATTACCTGACTATGCATACGCATGGCTAGCTAAACTGGTTGAGTTTTCAGCAGTCTTTCTCTATTTGCCTACTTCGGTTTCTCTACCAGAAAGCCATATCATGTTGTACAGATTATAAGCAGACCAACTTTAAAATAATTCAGGAATTTAATACAGATAACGCATCTATTACATACATTACATAGGGAAAAAAAGAAGAGGATGACTAATCTATCAAGCCAAGCAAAGAGACAGTCTCAGTCTAAAGAACAGAAACACAGACTTACTAGAACTTATACCAGCCCACTTTCTGTGCTAAAAGCTGATGGATCTTAATGTTCCAAATATTCTGCTAGGGCAGTTCTATAATGCCACTAGAATTTCCCCTATCCTTTGAACACTTTGCAATTAAAACATCATCACCCTAGAGCCTCGCCAGAGAGATGGAGCCCTTCCTGTCTGTGTTCCTGAGCCAAAGGTCTTAGCTAGGAAACCTGAATGCTCAGCCAAGACTTATCCAGACCCATCATGTAAGGCCTTCACATGTCAGGAGTTTGTGCGAGACTTTAGAAAGCTGTTGACACTTCATAGAAAACTTTAAAAGAGAACAAGCCCATTCTATTTCAAGAGCTCTAATGTATTCTAGTGTCCCTGCCTACCATCTGTATTACTGAATTGGTTACCAGAAACACATAAAAACAGGGCTCTGGCTTTGTGCCTACTGGCTATTTCCCAAATTAAATCAATCCTCTCTGTACTGAAATCATATTCACTGTAGCTGATTATTTGTATGATGGCGTCACCTAGAGGCTCCATCTCCAGTCACAGCTCCCTTGTGGTAGGCAGAGCATAAAAATAGTTCTAGGCATATGGTGTTCAAATAAATAACAAAAATAGGATGTGGAGGAAAGGAAAGCAAGATTAATCATGGTGGACCAGGTGGTACTTTGCAAATCTTGTATTTACTAGGAATCCATTATAATGCCACAAGAAAAATAACAGTGTTTCTAGAGGAAATATTCACAAACAGATGAAATCCTAAAATACAAAGAATGTAGTCCTCTCAACATCCTTGTAGATAAGACAAGATAAAAAACATAAAAATATATAGAGATACAATGTCCTATAGGATTTTCTGTGAAACACACAGTGCTTTAACTACAATAAGTAGTGCATACTGAAGAAGCTGCCAGAGAACAAACATCTTCACACATTTCTTTTACATACACATATAAACACTTTCACAGCAAGTAAAAATGAGGCAGCAAAGCAGTCAACGAAACAACTTGGTTTAATGACTGGCTGACCTAGGAATATGCAATGTGTCTGTTTAATGTCACCTGTTCTCATCTGATCCAAATTCTATCCCAGTAACATCTGGTGGCTGTTCTGTGGTCCCTGAGATGATACTTTAGCAGCCTCAGCTCAGTTCTTAGTAGGTGTTTACTGAACAACAAACATCATCCCAGATGCACCTTCCCCTCCCTTATTCAGCAGAAAGAATAGACTTAGTCTGGCCAGAAAACTCATCACCTCCTTCAACTCTAGAATGATGCTTACATTATATTATACGACCAAATTCATAACTCTAAGACATGTTGGTAAATGAAAGACCACAAAGATACTTGGACAATAAGGCAAAACCCCAGTTGAAATTATCATTACGTAAACATGGATTTTGACTCCTGTCAAAATAGCTCCAAGCAAAGTTTGTTAATAGAGATGAGCAAAGAATGATTACTTCTATTTCACAGTATTTTCAGCACTTCAGAACTTCCTCGTCTTTTTACCAAAAAAGAGAAGCATCTACTTCCAGATCAAAAGCAAAGCATTCTGTTCGTGAAAGGTAAGAGTAATGGGCAGTTGTCAGAGTCTGCTACTAGAAGTCAGAATGTGGAAGACTGATTGAATTTTCAAATCTGTCCATAGTTCTCCATATAGCCAAGAAGCACTTGCATCAAAGAAGCCTGTGAGCTGCTTCTTCTCTTCCATACACCTCTAACATTCAGGGTACCACTATCTTTATGCAAACCACTAAAAAAGTATGACATGGTGTCCTGGGTTCAGCTGGGATAGGGTTAATATTCAGAAGCAGCTGGTTGGGCTGACCCAAGCCAGCCAATCAAACAGGATATTCGATACCATGTGACATCACCACTCAGTATTTAAGTGGGGGAACTGGCTGGAGCAGGGTGATTTTGCTGCTCAGGAGCAAGCTGAGCATCGGGCAGCGAGAAAATTGCATTCTGTATATTGTTTTTATCAGTATTATTGTTGTTATTTTCTTCTCCTTTTGCCATTCTGTTAAACTGCTTTTATACCAACCCACAAGTTTTGCCTTTTCCTTCTGATTCTCCTCCCCATCTCAACAGGGAAGGGGAGGAGTGAGAGAGCGACCGCATGGTTCTTTGTTGTAGCTGGGGCTAAACCACGACACCTGGCCAGCAACAATTCTGCACAAAAGATCTATCATTATTTTTTGACTTATGAACTGCTTCTTAGTTTAATTACTGATGATTTATAAAGTAATTATTTTATTCTCTTTAGTTATATGTTTATATCCCACACATTCATAGATCCCTACAAACAAATGCATAATTTAGCTCATTTAAAATAATTTTTAAACTGTGTAGACAAAGAGGTGTATGAGATGCTCCAACTGAATTACCTACCTTGTGCACACATTCAAGGTCAAATGGTTTTTATCGTCTTTGTCATCCTTTACATCAACATTCAGGTCAAAGGCTTCTTGTTTTCGGACAGATCTGAGCCTCTGATCAGTGTGTTTTGTGTTGTAGATAACATTGAGCTGTGGATTGCAAGTAGAGACATCAGGCGACAGACATAAAGCAAATCCGTGTGGTTAAAACACTACATTTGTATCAGTATAATGCCAGAGGATTGCTCACATGAGACAGAATACATGGCCTTGTATATGACAGTTGCACACAAGAGATTCATAGGAATTCCCTGAAAGAAATACCCTTCTGAACATTTTGTAATGCAGCAGAACGAATGCAATTAGCAGGACACAACTGAGACAAACACAAGGGAGCTTTAGGACAACCAGCAATTTTCTCCCTTGTTGCTGTCTGCTAGTTTATAATGTGTGCAGCTACTCCTGACAGAGTGAAATGGGATGAATAAAGACAAACTTCAGAGATCGACACCCACCGAGTCAGAACAGACAGGCTGCATATGAAGGCAGGGGAAGAGCAAATACACAGCGTATGTACAGAATTTGTTTTCAGTCTTCATGGCACAGCATTCATACACTCAAAACAGATGAGGAATAGCACGTTACTCCAAGATCAGAACAACAGTCTTCTTGCAGTTCAGTAAATAGTTTAACCATCTGGTTCATCTGTGCGAAGACAAAGCTACAGCCTTCAGTCTGCCCCAAAGACAGAGCTATTGCCCTTTCAGCTCCACAACTGCCAAGCTCTGCTAAGCGAGCCAAATGAGGAAGTATGACAGGATGGCCAGTGCAGGACAGTAACATGAATATAAAATAAGCTCATCTGTTAGCAGAGTTTGAAGCGTTTCCAATCCTTCTAGTGTAGACATGTATAAGATGCTTGAAGCAGTGGCAGAAGAGTGGTAAAACCAGGAGCCCTTAGAAGAGGTCTGAATAATTAGGAGACAGCCTGATTATCTCAATATCCTACAGAATTACCAATGCCAATAGCCAAAGCAGAAATGCTGGAGCTGGAATTAAGCAACCAGTGAGTACTCTCACGTTATCAGTCATGACAGAAAATTATGCAGTAAAAAAACGGGCTGTACTGCCTACAGAATTGAACTTGGTGAGGTAAAGGAACAGCCGAATCATCACGTGCAGTGTTTCTTTAAAACTGCCTTAGTACCAGAGTGGAGGATGACAAACATAACAGCAATTTTTAAAAGAGTACTGGGGGTCAAGAAAACTCTGGATATCAAGTAAACTTGGTATCTGTACCAGAAAACACAGTCAAAACTATAATAAAGAGTCAAACTAGTGGACAAATGAGTAAATATCACACGTCAGAGAATAGGCTGTTGCTATAAAGCCACCAGCTACCTGAATCAAATGAAAAAATGTGGACAACAGAGCTCTGTCTAGTATAAGCTACCTGGATGTTACAGTGACACATAGCTGGTTAGGAAGATTACTATCCAAAGGTAGTGGAACAAAAGAAGCTGTCAAGGGATAAAGGGCTCTTAAAAGACAGGAATAGAGGGTGGGAATGAATGTTCACACATGAAACAAGTGGAAACCTAAAGGAATTTGAGTTGGGTGACCACCATTAAACATATCCATACGTGATGTAGAAAGCTGAGTGAATGCTGGTGCAATGAAGTTTGCTGATTAGACTAATTTACTGGAGGCAGCAAGAACTAGGATTACTGCAAAGAGCTGCACAATGAAAGAATGTGCATAATAACGGATTTTGAACTGATTACTAACAGATCTGTTTACCATTTAAGAAATGGTATAATAGATGAAAATTTAGCCATAAACAGGCAAGTTGGACGAAGGACACAGTGAAGATCTACAGCATAATGACCTGCATCAGAAAGATGAATAGGAAACAGTTTTTCACGCAATGCAAGATTAAATTGTGGAATTCCTTCCCACACGATGCTGCAGATACTAAACTGTACAAGTGTTCAAGGGCAAAATAGACTTATTCATGGAATCAAATTTTTCTCAGCCCACAGAAACTATCTAAAGCTGAAGGTCTCGAATAATACATGGTAAGAGGTGGAAGACAGTGAGGTAATATACTACATGTATTTATCTTCTTATACTCTCTCTGGTGCATCCACTTCTCGCTGTTGTGGAAAATGGAACACTGGGCCAGACTGAGCTTTGCTCTGACCCAACACAGTCCCTCTTAAGCCGTCTCTCCAAATACAAGAACCAGGGGAGCAGATTCAAGGGGACAAAGAGGCAGTGCTTCTCCATGCAATACACATTAGCTGCAGAACTACTTGTTGGGAGAAGCTATGGCTATTAAAATCTTAGAAATATTTTTTAAATTACATGTTTATATTAGAAAAACAAAAAAATATCTACCAAGCCAGAGAGAGCACACAGAAAACCTGCGGCTTGGGATATGCAACCCCCTGTTGCATATTGGTGAAGGGCAAGAGGGCATACTAGTGAGACATCACTTCATGCTTGCCCTGTTCATTGGTCATCCTCTCTCTACTGGCCACAACAGGATAGAGGATAACAAACTGTATCAGTTGTCCCAGCACATCTGCTCTAGCATACTTGTGTACTCGTACCCAATAAAAGACACCAAAATGAAATTTAACTTTGAGAAAACATTCTAAGGTGTTTCAGACTTATTAACACCTGATGCAATGTTCATGGTAACTGCAGAATCCCTTTGCACAAACAGGACACCACCTCTGATGGAGGACAAGAGAATGGATTGCTGACTTAGCACTTCAATATGATGAATCAGAAAGCTCAATCTTCAAAACTCTAGAATGACAAAATCAAATACAAGAAACGAAGAAAATATTTACTACCAAAGAACAGTTGACATTATTTGGCAAAACAGTGATTTTCACCAACAACAGAACAGTAAGTTTGCATTGAGTTTTCACACACAAACTAATAATCATTATCTGCTCCCTTAGTCATCAAGATGAAACACATGGCAGGGCAGGGTGGGATCTTCTTTTTTGATTTTGGCAGAAAAATAATCAGAAATTGGCTCAAATAACTCCCCCTTGCAAGACACCAACATTCACTTTGCTTGGCTAAGGAAAAGAGAATGAAGAGCGCTTCTGGAAAATGACAGTCCCTTTACAACAGTTTCTGGCAGCAAGTAGAAAACTGTTAGTCCAAACTTAAAGATATGACAGGGGGTTGTCCAAGTTACAGGTTAGCAAGTTATAGCAGCTATAGGCTAGCAGTTATATGCTAGTAAGGCTGTGCAGAAGAGTCTCTAATTTCCGATTTTTGCTTTTGCTGTTATGTCTCTCACTCCTTGGTATAAAAGTTATGTTCTTTCTTTTTCAATCTAAACACACAATTCCTGTTGCCCTGCCCTGCATTGCTGAATTTAGCAAGCTGTATGAGTAGAGTCAATGCTCTACAGGCACTCAGGAAAAACATTGTGCAACAGTCAAGATTTATCCTGTACAACTGCTCTGCAGAAGAAGGTAGTACCAAGGATGAAGCCAACCTAGAAAGCCTGCCAGTTAAAGGCATGCAGTAAGTTTGGTAAAGACAAGCTGGCAGTGCCTCAACAATCTGTCATCGCAGAAACAAAGCTGTTTTAACTTTTGCCAGAAAAAGCTAATGAATGGGAATTCGCTGCCAATGCAGGATGTCTGAAACCACATTCTGAACAGGTCAATCAGCTAGCATTTTCATGGAATAAGTTATCGCTGTTACGGTCTGACATTCCTTTCCTGACTTCCAATGACAATGAAGGAAAAATCTTTTTCACAACAGAGTTTAATTAAAGCCTCTTTCTTGATACACTTTTACTTCGGGGACAGAAGGCTATTATACAGAAACTAGCATTAAGTCAACAAAACAAACAACTGCATTTCTTCTTAACTCTTTTAGGAAGCAGCTGCCAAAGCTAAAGGCAGAACTGGTCCAGTCTTGTCATACTGCAACCAGTTCTGGTGAGAGGCCCAAGAAGAGAAAACTAAAAGCTAATCTTCCGCATGAGAGAGATGCTTGTAACAGTATCTGACCCAATCAACTGCATTACATTTCAAAAAACATGAATCATTTCTAATGCCCCAATCAATGTCTCTTTCCCTCTCTTCTTTGGTCTTCAACTAGCAGCACAAATGTGCTTGACTGAGGGCATGAATTCAAGGAAATAGTCTTCATTGTTTCCCCATCCCTTTTGAGCTAGCTAGTATACACTCAGACTGTAACAGAGAAATACATGTGCAATTTACAGTGTTACCTTCTTCAGTACCACCAAACTGAATAACATTCAGTCCCCTGCCTAAGTCTAGTAAAAATATGCTGAGTGGAAAAAACGGTCAGTGCTTTTCAGTAACGAGTAACAGGTGATTTCTCTGTTTTTTCCTCACTCCATGTCTGTACATGACCAGGAGACCAAGGAGGTCTTACCCACCTGTCCACTTTGCCCACACTCATCCTCGAGCCTGCCAACCCTCCCCTTGTTGCTAGTCCTGCGTTTTGGTCCTTCTTTGCTCCAGAAGGCATGGGTCATGCCAAATTTTTGAAGTGTTTGCCAAAGCCAGTTCACAGTGGTTCCAGACAGGTGTTTCCTCGAAGACTTTCAGCAGGCCACCTAAAGAAGATCACTTCTTCGACTGCTCTCTTTAGAGAGTGTCTTTCATATAACCTAATTCTACAACTATCCTCTCCTCTCCCTTGCAGAATCAGCATTTTAGGACATCCATAGTATATGCCCACATAATGAAAGGATGAGCTAGGAGATTTTGCCGACAGCAGGACCACAAAGCTACAAGTAAATGTCTGCTTTTGCAATTATTCTATCCAAAATAAACACATTTTATGAGATCCTGCAGGGTGAAGAGTGAATGCACTGCCAACTCACACACACACAGTGAAATTTCACCAAAAAAAAAAGGTTTTTTCATAAGAATTCATTCTCTTGGGAAAGCAGCCTTTTCCATTAACGGACTGAATCTTGTGTTTTGTGATATTGAGATGACTTACTGTTTTGACATGCTACATTTGGCCAGAAAGTCAAATCCCAGAACAGTGAATCTCACCACTGCGCTTTGGCGAGCCTAAGAAACCCAGCTGAAGAAATGTGATCACAATGTCATATGCTACCTGATTTATTAAATGCGACCCAGATCTAGCTTGTGTCTGGGAAAAAGAGAAATCTCATTCAAATGGCATCAGTTCTCTTTCTTTTAGAATACCAGACCTGCCAGAGGAAGCACAAGGAAAGGATTGGTCCTAGCAAATAAAAGGTTTTGAAGAAGCTACTCCAGTGTGCTAAGTACAATATTTTGAATCAAGTCACGGCATCTCTGACTCAAAGCTGCAGGGAAAAAGGCAACAGCACAGTGACCTAAATGAAGGAGATCACCTGGCGTTGGTTCCTGAACACCAGTTATTTGGAAGCACATTTGCATGTTCATACAACAAACCAGGAGCTTAAACTATGGTGCTATACATCCCAAAGGAGCCCTCTGACCACAGAGTCAATTTCTGGCTATTCTGGTTGGAAGAATTCTGCTCAGTCTTCACCAGACATGCTGGTTTGGATGTGAAATTTTCCTGCTGGCAAAAATGTAATTGGAACCAACGAGCTTTCACAAAAGGCATTCATTTCAGCAAATCAGCGTCTTCCAGCAAGAAACAATTTGCTGAAAAGTTTTTGATCAGTTCGCCTGACAAATTAGTTGACTTAATATCAGGGAGTATTTCTCAACAACGATTAAGGTTAAGTAGCCTTCAACTGTTCTGGAGCCCCACTTTGTTACATTCCACATACACACTGAAATCACAGATGTGTGAATGTAGTCCTGCTGAGATGTTCATTCCTATCTTGGCCTGCAGGTCTGAATCTAAATTATCCTCTGAAACTTTTGAACTTTGCTGTAAACTTCATTTGCACTTCTGGGAATTAATAAACATGGATCACGATGTATAGCACTGTGGGTTTTGCAGACTGCTGCTGAATGAATGAGGTGTATCTCTAGCTGCCGTTCACCACTGATAGGCAGCTGTGCAGGTTTCTTTGTAAAGGTCTTTTATCCAAAAGCATAGTTATCAACTATCACCATGCTTTTTTGTATCCCAGATGCATAAGAACACTGAAGTAAAGGTCAGGTTGGAAGGAACTCAGTATAGAGTCTGACCTGGCATAAAACTTCGAGAGCATTAAAAGCAGACTAAGTTCAGTTTTCCCAAGTACAACTAGGAGGAGTCTAGTAAGAACTCTGTCTGGTTTTGCAATACACTCAGCAATTATGAGTTTATCTATACACTTTCAATAAAATGAGTGTCTCCTGCTCAGAGACTAATACTTCTGTATTATCTGTAGCTTTTCAAAGGTCATTATCATGGACAGGACAGCAGGGAAGAGAGACCGATTAACGGCCACATCAAATCAGATCCAATACCATCTTCTCATATGATATTTCTCATAGGGTTAGGGAAAATCTTGGAGGCAGAATTTCTTCTGAACATAATCTCTGTTATGAGGGAAGAGCAAGCAGCTGAAAAGCATAAAAGAGCTCTTCACTGTTTGCTAATTCTAAAGAAAGTATATGCTGCTCCCAGCTTAATTTGTTTAAATACAAGTAAAGGTGTTTGAATTTATACTACTGAAACAGTGTCTTCTGCAGGACAGGCAGAGAGGGGATCACTATACCTCCTTCCACTCTTTGCCACGCCCCTGCTTTTGGCTGATGCTAAGCATCTACTACTGTTGTCAGTTTGCAGGATCCTTTGACTCTGTCTTTCACGCTACTTCAGAACAGTGTAAAAATTGCCAGAGAACCTGACTGTAATACTCTTTCATTTTTAGCTTTTGCATTATTACTGTATTCTACCTCATTAACAGGAAAATAATAACTAGCAGTGTAATCTTCTTCTGTACTGATCTGTGCCTTACCGTGGTTTACCACAGGTTCCTGATGAGGCATTTCTGCCTCGTCCACATGCCTTTTTTACTACGACCTTTATGCCTGCGAATGTATCACTGCAGTCCTTTGTCTTGCAAATGGACACTGCATTTCTGCAGGAGGACAGGGCTGCTTTGATGTGACTCTGGACCATGGAAGTGCCTCAAAACTGTCAATTATCCAACAGTACTTAAAAGGCCAGACCATCAGACATAAACAATCAATCACATGAATATGTCCATTCACACAATATATGGTTTACAGCATTCTTCAATTAGTAAAGTGCTTTGGTACTGATATAAGACATTTCAGAACATTGTTCCTATTAACATCTTTTACAAACTTTCTAAAATATACCTTGCTTATAGAGACCAGCACGAATAACTGGATTGCATACCTGAAAGACAGCAAATCCTGTACCTTCCGCTGCCACTGTAACTGTCATTGGTTGCACAGGGGCAATCTGAAAGACAGACAGATGAGTAAAATAACATTTTCAAAGTAGTTTCAGTCACAGAATTATAGAATGAATCATAGAATCACGGAATGGTTTGGGTTGGAGGCCACCTTAAAGATCATCTGGTTCCAGCCCCCCTGCCATGGGCAGGGACATCTTCCACTAGACCAGGTTGCTCGCAGCTCCGTCCAACCTGGCCTTGAACACTGCCAGGGAGGGGGCAGCCACAGCTTCTCTGGGCAACCTGTGCCAGTGTCTCACCACCCTCAGAGTAAAGAAATTCTTTCTTATACCTAAATCTACCCTCTTTCAGTCTAAAGCCATTACCCCTTGTACTATCACTACAGGCCCTGGTAAAAAGGCCCTCTCCAGCTCCCTTGTAGGACCCCTTCAAGTACTTGAAGGCTGCTGTAACGTCTCCCGGAGCCTTCTATTGTCCAGGCTGAACAGCCTCAGCTCTCTTAGCCTTTCCTCATAGAAGAGGTATTCCAGCCCTCTGACCATTTTTGTGGCCCTCCTCTGGACCCGCTCCAACAGGTCAGCAGACCTTGCTTTCTACAGTACCTCCTTGGCCTGAAGCAGAAAACGGTTTTGAGTATCAATCGAAAATGTTTCTGGAGTTTTCAAAGAAGGTGCTGTTACTGTTATATCCATTTCTGTTTTGCTTGCAGCAGTCAGAGTTGCAAATAGACTCAAGGCTTGCAGAGCCACCACCGTGTCCTGTTGAGAGAGACAAATCCTTCAGTATTAAACAGAAGAAGTCTGCACAGTGAGCTACCTGTGTACAGGCCATGTCTTGGAGAGCTCATGGTCCCTGTATTGTCCCATGTGTTGATTATGTTGGGGGCTTCACGCATCCGCCTCCACATCTCCGTTGGGATTCCACTGGCATGAAGCATCCCAGTGCAGAAGAGGGATGGCAGCAGAGGACAAGTTAGGTAGAGAGACACGCAACAGAGAATGAGGCCAGAGGCAGCTAAGAAGTTCTCCTCTTATGCAAGGCATGTGCAAGACCTGACACGTTAGGAGACACAACAGTCAGCATCACACGCCACAGGGACGGCAAGGAGAAAGCCCATGAAAAAAGTAATGATTCTGCTACTGTCTAGATGTATCTAAAGACGAAAGATTAAACATGCAGTACCTCACAGTAATTATTCAAGGTACCTTGATCACTGAAGCAAAAGCTATAGGTCTGAAAAAACTATTTTTTAAAAAAAAGCCAGAAATTAGTTTTTATCAGACCCAAGGCAAAAATTTCAAAGGGGATTCTGGTCACGTTTTGTACTCTATATTTGATCAAAAGGTTTTGCGCAATTATTTAACCACTGCAGAACACACTTATAAAGACATTCTCATCCCCCTCTCTCTCATTCTATTTGTTTATATTTGTGTACGATTGTAGGTTTAGCTCTTCAGCTTTTGAACAGGAGATGTAGTTTTCAAACACTTGTTTCAGCATGGTTTAGTGAATGACAATTCTAATATCCATTATTATCTGGGAAAAAATACAGTAATCAATTGCATATCTCTAATGTTTCTCAGGGATTTTTGTTCTTTGTGTAGTTAATTTTGCACCTGTTTTTAACCAGTGACAGTGATCGAATTGGCCTCGCAGACTTGGCATACAGAGGTGTTTTATTCATTCCTGGGTCACTTCTAGTAACGAAATTGTAATGTAACTGAAGCTCATTAACTATGACATGGGGACCACGCCACACCTCAAGGTACCAGCACGTGCTGCCTATTCACTCTAAATGGGTAGAATTAGAAACTACTCTCCTTCCCATGCCATGTCCCTGTCTGAGGCAACCTGCTTCACTGATTTCTTAAAATCCAGAAAGATCAGGTGATTAGTGACAGTGCCAAAGTTGCTTGTACGCTGAACTACTATGGCTGGGATCCCAAACCCGGTACTTAACACGGTGTGACAGAATAGATGCAACTAATGGGCTACAGAAAGATGTAACAGTCTGGAGTCAGTGGCAGACTTTTTCAGTAGGAGGCAAATATTTACCCTCAGAGAATATCTTCAATTATTCCTTCGCAGAAGACAGTGGCAAAGCATCTGAATGACTCTGCCCTTACTCCGACTACTCATATGTCAGTTCCTGCTGAAGATCTGTGTCTTGGAAGCCCAACTTACAAAATTTCTTTCACGTTAACGTGAACGAAACTGCAGTGACCTATCACATCTACCTATCAGACCTTGGCATGCTCTAAAGCAGAAGGCATACCCAAGGCTTTTCACCAGGAAACATTCACAGCTGAAGCACAAGGTGCACGGCTCAGTACGACAACGCTGCCTCCAATACACAGCCTGAAAAGTTAGGGAATATGGTCTCAAGCCACACTCATAGGCCCCTTTCGCCCAGCAACACAGGCTTTCCAGAATTTGCTACTCTTCCCTACCATTTAAATCTACTCTCATAGATATATGATATTTTTTGTACGCATTGTTTTCCTGTGTATATGATATGTACTTTTTATGCTCAAACATTAAAAGCATTATAATGCAAAATACACTGATTGCAAATTCATAGTAAGCTATACCACGTGTACAAATTGCAGTGAGTTATCATACCCTAACTTATAAAACATCAAACATGCAACTGATTACTCTCCTCCTTATTGTTTAACTATATAGTAAGTTTCTAATATAATAAACTCATGGAATGAAACTCTCCAAACATTTTTTTCAAAGCAATCTTAAAAGTTAACGAAAAGTATGGGGTCATTTCTACAAACTAAAAAAGGCATCTAGAGAGACACTGGAATAATTTTGAAATCAAAATAGTTGAGACTATGGAAGAACAAAAAGATTAAATTCATTTCTTAACCTCACTCTCAGGGGTAAATGGTACACTGCTGAATTTTCAAAATTCCAAGTAAAAATGGTTACTGGAGAATAAAGAAAAGCTTTTTCAACTGATGTATTGCTTCAATCAGCCTCTTCAAATAATAAGCAAGAATTAACACATTAGAAAAATACTAGAACCTCAGGGGAACTAGGATGGTTCTTAAATTGCATTTTATTTAGTAGAACCAATTTCTCTAAGATTAATAATAAAACAATGAAGGATAGCCTGTACAGCTTGGTACCAAGCGGTATGATGAAATGTGACACTTTACTGTGACCAGCATTTGCAGTTAATTTAAAAGTTAGTTTAAACTAATGGAATCCAAAGTACTACATAAATTTTCTGCATGCCAGCACAGCTTACAAGATGTGGTTTCAATAACATGGAACCTCCTGGAGATAACACAGATCTTCCAAATTTCATGACCCATCAAAAATCTACGTATGAATGAGAACAAAATACATTATTAAGTTAAGACTAACCGCCAACAGAGGCACTAGGTTAGGCTGTTTCTCTAAAACCTACTCGCCTTTATCTTAGTTAATGGCCTTTCAAGTGTTTGAGGGCCCACATAGGGAAAGAATATGAATAGTTTTCTCTCCTTGGAGAGAAAGTAAGTACAGATATTTATCACACTTGCCTGGAAAATCTAATTAACTATTTTTCCATGGGCACCACTTCTTAATTTAAGATCTTTTGTTATTAATATTTTATATAATCAAGGTGACCCTGTAATTCTGGTTTGTATTATACTTGCCAAAAGGCTACAACTGGTAGTCCAGGTTTAAGATGTCAATATTGCAAAGAATGCAAGCCTGCACACAACCAAGGCTGTTACAGCAAAACAAAATTCAGGAATTGTTACGTAAAAAACAAACGGTCCTTTTTTCTTTTTTTTTCTTTTTTTTTTTTTTTTAATATACAGTGCTCATCAAAAAGTGTAACAAAGCCCCTTGAGACAAGATATTACCTGAGTAGATGAAAATCCCCCAAGGTGATTTCTTTGCTGACTTAACCATTTCATAATAGGGATCCCCTCTGCTAATCTGTCTTGATGAAAGTGTGAGAGCAGAGCATATGCTGCAAGCTCAATATCGATGGACCGTGGCTGCCATGAATCAGAAATTTCAGAAGCAGGTGTTATCCAGAAACGAAATTCTCCTGCAAAAGGAACCAATACTAACCTCAGATCCACAGACTGAAGTCTTTGGACTTCTGGGAAAGACTCAAGGGAAACTTCCTAATTAACACTTACGTATGGGATCTAGCAAGGTTCTTTAAAATTGTGTTAATGTTTAAGCATATGTCTCATAAAAGACTGACTTAAGCACTTCCTCAGCAATGGCTGAATCTAGATACAAAAATGCTGGAGTGAACTTCACGTTGCTCCTTTTGTTGTCAGCCTGAAGTATCCAGGTAAAGGAGCCCTTGTGAAAAGGCCACCTTGTTGCTGAGGTGCTCCTTTCTCTTCAGGACTAGAGGAGGCACCGCAAGCAGCACCGCTGCTCACTAGGCTCATTTTCTAATTAAGCCTTCCAAAAAAGTGACTTCGTCCCTTCCCAAAAGTGATTGTACAAAAGGCCTAACTCAGTAAATTCAGAGAGACACCCAAGAGCCTCCATTTCTAGGCTGGAGCATGAATTCCTTTGGATTTTTCAACAGGACGACTAGTATTTTGAACTAAAAAATTCCATTCCTTATACTCCATATGGTCTGTTCTTGCCTCAAAACAGGGAACAAAATCCAATCATGCTGAACTCCAAAGAGGTTAAACATGATGAGATGATGGGTCCCCACAGAAAATGCAACACACCTCTGTATTGTGTTACAGAAAGTCCAATCCTTCAACTCTTCATTTCATACTGGTTTTAATTAATGCCCCCCACACCCCTACCGATCTTTTCAAACTACTTTGGAATAGCTAACTCCATCCATTTCTCTTTAAACAGACTGATCTTACAAGTGCACATAACAACATGGAAAACCTGACAAGTAATGTTCTTCAACAGCACCATGGTGCTCCCATCAGGAACATGGTACCCGCGACTGAAAGACCTAGCTTTGTTGTGAATTGTCAGTCATTTATGGACAATTTTCATTAAGGATGCCTTGGAATTTCTCAGCTTCTTCTCTATATTATACTCCAAACAGACTTGAATTCAGTAGAAGGATCCCCTTAATCTCTAATTCTATATGCAGCTGCAGATATGTGATAGGTATTTTTAAATTTTACAAAAATCCATCTACAGAACTATATAAGATAGTTGTGCAATACCTTGGTGTTCTGCCCTCTGGTTCAGTATATTCAGTGCTTCCTTTGCTTTTGTACTTTTTGCCCAGGACAATGCATATGTCACGACTGCCAAGGTGTAATTATCTGTAATGCCTTCTTCTAATTTATCTTCTAGAAAGTTTGTGGCACTCTTGATCACATAAGCATGCTGGAAATGAAGATCATATTGAAGAATGTATAGTGAATAAAATATATATTGAAATACTATCATTTAAAAGAAAAAATTGTACAGAAACAGAAACATTACTATCACGACACAACAACGAAGAAATACTGAAAATTTCAGACTCACAGGCACGAACCTCAAACGCAAACCTTTTGATCTGGCACTGTCTTTTATGAACGTGAGCAATCTCCATGACATCAACAGCATCTCTTATAGTTCCCTCCATAAATTCCTTTGTAAGTTCTTGGACTAAAGCCATGACAATATTCTTGCTAAAAGCAACTGCCTTTAGATTTTTGCAAAGGCACATAAAATTGAAGGGCCTAACAGCACAGCTTTGTATTGTCTCAGGTAGATACTCTGACAAAGTACAAGAAAGTTTAATAAAATCAGGTTAAATTTTGTCTCTGTTCATATTTCATTCTGCTTCCTTAAACTACCAAGTGTTTGCCAGGTAGTATGGCAATTTATGAAGTGTTCCAGTAACTATGAATTCTATTTATGAAATCCAATACCTGTTTATCTGAGAACCCTAGGAGGGAAGACATGATGTAAGCTGTGAGAGTGACTGGATTATTGGTGCCTCCTTGAAGATCACTATGTAACACCTTCCCAGGTTCATGAAATTCCCCATTTAATTTCTGATGCCGGACAATCCATTTAGCTGTATCCATGAGTACATCTTGGTCAATATCTATGAATGGACGAGCTTGAAGGAAACACCTTAATACAAAAGCTGATAACCTTGGTGAAAAGATCAATCAAATACGACAAAATTAGCAACATATTACAGCTTCTTCTGTTTAAGACGATGTGAGACTACCGTGATGTATAACGTGTTCTACACACACCTCCCCAACACAGAGGAAAATACATGTCTTACCCAGACAAGTAAGTAGACTAAGCTTAATCCACCAACATATGAAGCTATGTCCTTGTTCCTAAAGATCATCCCTTTTGCAGCTGTTACGGTTCAAAAATAAATACAGAGTATAGACTCCAAGTCTGCCAGCACATGTTTATCTTTATTCAAATGTTGCTTTCCTGCCTTCAGCTGCTAGGCTGAAGTGGCAAAAATCATAGTTTACACAGTAATGCAGTTATGAGTGTGATGTTAATTATCATTATTATCCCTGTAATTATATCATCAAAACAACCTTTGTTGTTTTATTCATCAATAATCCCAAGTTCTGCTTTGACGCCTTTCTTTGCCAAACATGTATTCATGTAACCTGTCACTGCACTATTCAAGCACCAGAGTTGCCAGTACAGATAAACTATCTTTGTTTTCCAATCCATCAATATTGAGTCTAAAGCAAATCTCGCTGATGTCAATGAAAGATGTTCACTGACTCCAGGACGAGTGACTCAATCAGTGGCACAGTACCTGGGATAGTTCTATTTAAAGTCAGCAGCGTGCACTGAAACACAGAAGTATATTTAAACTAACCAAACATGGTTTAGCTGAACCAAGTGCTGGAACTTGCCTCTGTTACCTACCTAGCTTTCACTACTAGCTCACTATGCTTCTCAGGGTGAAATGCAGCACAGAAAAGTCTTTTTCAGCTGTATTTACAGGCTCAGAAAAAGGAGGTGTAAGAGACGTAGGCAGGACAAATTTTTCACATCAGTAACTCTGTTCACCCCCTAGGAAATGCCTCAGCCAGTCTTCAGCCTACAGTATGGAGAGAACTGAAAATCTGTTTGAAGCAATGATGATCACATAGCCCTAAATGGTTTCAATCAACTGCAAGAATAAGTCACTGAATCATTATTCTCAATCCTTTCAGGAAAGCAACAGAGAAGTTTTAGACCAAGCAATTCCCCTGGCTAAAATAACTCATCACTCATCATTTGCAAAATTAAAAAGTCTTGCCCTAATAATGGTTTTGACAGCATATTATCCAGCAGAATGACCTTAGACTTGGCCCAAACACCTAAGGAAAACCAGGCAGAAGGCCAACACAGCTGGAAATTTTTACCAGTGTCACAAAAAATTTTGAGTCACAGGGAAAATATCTAAAATACTCAAATTCCACGACTGAATCTGGCAGAACTACTTACCATGTACTCCCAGAGGGATCATCATTTCCAAAGGCACTAAAAGAGCCATCATCCCTCTGGAAAAGCAGCTCTCTCTGGTAGCCTGAAGTGGAAAACCAGAGACAGGTATTGAACACTTTCCTCTCATGCAGGTTCCAGCACAAACTGTCTGCTGATGTAAAGCGAGGCACTTTCTAAGGCTGAGAAGGGCAGATCTTGAGCTTGTATTTCATAAAAAAATCTCCCGAATATGAAGGGATGCACAAAACCGCGCAGACGATGATGAGAAAGCAGGCAGCAGTAACATGAAGGATCCATCTACAAAAGCAGAACCAGAAGTTCCTGCTCATCTGCCACCCAAACACGACCGAGTTATGCAGAAAGACACGCTCCTACACAACTCGGTGGCTTCAGGAGCACAGCAGCGAGCACAGAGTAGAGCAGCAGCTTTAGTTCAGTGTTTCGTCACTTCGGGGAGCTGGAGTTGTGCACCTACAGAAACACTTCATCTTTCCAGCAGAAGAAAGGACAAGCAAAAATCAAGTATTTTCCAACTGGAAGGGCAAGGGTACACCAAAGCTACAAATGCTGAAAAACAGAGCCTTTCAGCAGCTTGCTTTTGCCAAATTAAAGGACTAGCTGTCAGAAAAAGCATGCTGGAAGAGGCTATTCTGAAACGAATGAAAAATTTCAAAAGACCTAAATATCCTGAAATCCTGAGAAGGATCCATTTAAAAATGTATCCGAAGATTTTTCAGTATCCAGAAAAAGTGCAGCTATCTCCTGACTGCTGTACATCTACAATAAAAGAGCCCCAAGGGCTCACTACCAGCTCACCACCACCGGTAACATCCTTACTCAATAGCTGATGTCAGTGCAGAACCAACGTTAATTCAGGTTAGAAATGAAGAGCTTCCTATGACGCGCTACTCCCTGTAGTTTCTGATATCTAAAGCCCTCCTCTTACATTTTGCTTGCCATTTGTGTATCCAGAACAATAATCATATCTATTCATAGCATTTCACAAGACATCTTTTCTTCTTCCCCCCATCTTGTCTTTTTCCTTGGCTTTACTATTTTCACTATTATAACTAAAAAAAGTATATTAATTAATCTAACAGCTGACAGATACAGACACAATATTGAATCAGCCAGGCAGAAGGAAAACCCTCAGGCAACCATGATCAAGTCCTACACAACTGAATGAATTTACAAATACATCCTGTGAGGTCCACCCAACTACAACCGTTCCCCTGTAAAATGTTCCTTGCTTTCCCTGATAAAGGGTTAATCACCCACTTACATACCATCCTGGATATAGATACACAGTGAGTGAATCACAGCCCTAATTACTGAGGAACAAACAGCCTGGTGCCTCAATCTGTGTTACAGTGTAAGATGAAATCCTAGTCAGGGTCTCTCAATAATAGAATAAATACAGATATAAAGATGTGAATGTGAGCTGTTACAGCATACCAGTGCACCTTCCCACATAAACTCTTATCCCAGTAGCATCAGGCTTAGTTTTTGTCTCTTCAGAACAGTCTGAAGTTACAATTTCGACTTAAACATAGGGGGTTTTTAATGTATTTAGTACAACAACAGTGGTTAATCATATGATTAAAACTGGTGAATCTTCCCCATACAGAGAAATCTGTCATCTCAGTTCATGATCTTGAGAAGTCAAGCATTCTTGAGTGGGAGGGAAAAAAGAAGGAATCAGTGGCATTTCTCACCAAGGAAAGCAAAAGTCACTGTCAAAGTTTAATCCTCAAAATAATGTGCTATGAGGAACATGAATATGTATGTATATACAAATAGATTGCTTCCTCTTCCAAAGTATCTGACTGCAAGGCCTGAAAACTGAGGTCTTCTGTTTCTTTGCAGAACAGGCAATATACAGCAATAAGTATTATAATCACTACCCAGCTGGCAGCATAAAAGCACAAAACTAAGACCAACAGCCTGCTACAAAAACTTCTGGACAGTCCTTACACAGGGATAAATTTATCTCAGAATTTGTTAAGATTGGGAGGGATCAGAAAGATGAGCAGAACCAGAGGGAGGACAGAGCGATCACTCAGCTATTTGCTACAGTCTGCTTGCTTTCTTCTCAATGCCAGCCCCGTGGCAGTCACGCAAAAGTCTCCAAACAAGAGCGTATCTAACACGGGGAAGCCTGCAGAAATGCTGGAACAGGAGACCTGGGGTCTGTGAATCACCACGTTCGTTCCAACGGACACTCCATCAGACATGAAAAATGATGCTTCAAATGTCAGCACGTACAAGTGGAAAGGCAAGGAAAAGAAGGATCCTATTATGAAGATGTACACTAGTACTCCCAGAGGACTGGCTGGAACCCAAGAGATGTAGGCTGAGCGAGGCTGAGACAGGAGTGCATCAGGATGGAAAGAACTTCAGAAATACATGGAAGATGAAAAGGTCTCATGTTTCAAACAGCTTGGAAAAACTGCTCAAACTCATTGCTTACTTTATGTCTAGCACCAAAGTTTTCACACCAACCAGGACTTTTTTTATTTCTGAAGAAGTGATTTCAAGATGGCATCTGTCATTCCCACAACTGCAGGAACTTTGTTTGAAAGGCAACATTTCTTTTGCTTTACCTTTGTTCCACGTAAATAAAAATTACTAAACGAAAGATCATACAGCAGTCTCTGCTTGCTATAGGATCCCTTCTTCTCACAAGCATTTGGCCTTAAAATTAATTACATTTACTTCAGATTCAGGTCACTTTTTCAAATATTTAGTGAATTCTGACATGTGAAATAAAGTTTGTTTTAATTGAAACTTCATGACAATCCTTTCAGAAATTGAGCTTATAGAAGTTACATCTCAAACTAAAGACAAATTTCAACTTTAAGATTACATTTAAAAAAACAGTGCAACAACCAAAAACAATTGCTAAAATAAAGCAAAAAAAAAAAAATCTTTTTTAGATTGTGGTTCTTTTCTATCTTAAGGTTACAAATATTTCAGCATACTTGCTCTTTTGGCTACCACAGCGTTAAAAACATGTACCTAAATTCAAAACACCAGGAACAAGTGAAGTAACACAATGCTTTGTATATAGTGACATTTAACCCTATAATTTTTCACTTTCTTCAAAATAACTTTAATAAATCTGCTACTGGAAAATTTCAGAAAATTATGGTAGCACAGCTCAGGCTTCAAAGAGTGGTAGATTGCTTACAGACTTCAGAGCAGCTGTTTCCATAACACACCTCTTTCCCCCACTCCACCTTACTTTTCAACTAAACCATGTATTAGGAACGGTTTAAAAAAATGTTTAAGTGCTTTTGACAGAAAATTAGGATCTTGATTAAAGGAAAATTTATTTTGAGCTGTGTCTTTTCCAACGGAAATGTCAACAACTTTAAAAAAAAAAAATAAAAATCAAACACCAAAAAAAAAAAATCAGAGACTTACAGAGAGTAAACAAGATTTGAAAATGTCATCAAGGTGCCTTAATAGGGGTGCAGCTCACATGAGGATGGTCTCATTCCTCTCTCTGAACCAGGCTCTCAGCATGCAGCCTTACATGTGGCGAGCATGGTACATCTCAGTCAGACACTGTCTGATCCAAAGGGCACAGAAGCATAGCGCAACTATGTTCTCCACGCTTTGTGATGCCCTGGAGTATTTCCCGATTAAAATGTCCAGCAACTTCCAACTAAAATTTTCCAGCTTTTGATTTCCAGCATAGACTTCACTTTTCACCAAGTCTAAAATTTGGGTGGGTGAAAGCCAGCCACCAGAGCAAAGACCGACCTCCTTGAGCTCTACAAGGACACGGCAGGATGGGGATGGTGTCACTGAAGACAGATACACACATGGGACTGATATGGCTCACACTGCCCAGTGACTAATTTTCAACCTCTGTGCCTCAAGCAGAGGTCAGAAATGTTTGCTTACACACAGTTTTATCAAAGGAGAGAGAACAACCACCGAGGAAAACCATATAAATTACCTTCTAAACCACAGTTTCCCCTCTGAAAATTAACCACGTGTTTTCTAAGCAAACTTGCCCTTGTACACAAAATTGTTGGCTCTTTAATTCTGTCAGCCCAGAACAAAGAGAAAAAGAAGAAGATGGGCTTTTCTTCCAGTTCTCATGACACCAACAGAGCAGTACTTCAAAAACCAAATGCAGAGTCACAGACATCTTTTACTAGTAAGAGTTCTTAAAAATCTTAATGTCTTTCTTTTAAATACACAGACCTTTTCTCATAAATGACACAGCTTTTGATTTAATATCCTCTCTCAGCTGCCGGGTTTTAGTCAGGTATTGCAAAACATAAACATTTGGAGCAAAATTGACCATATTCTGTTCACCGCAGCCATAAGGCATCTTAATCAATGATGACAAACCACTGATAGAAGGCCCAAGTAAATCACCTGAAAGATAAAATTTAATGAAAATAAATTAAAGCCTACTGCAAACAAATGCATACCTAACACATATAGGGTGGTATCATCTAAACTTGGAGAAAATATGACAGACTGGGAACGTTTGTACGAAACATCACTAATCAGGCAGAAAACTGCATTTAACATGCATTCTTCATCTTCAGAAGAGCTTTGTATCCACTGACCCATCTCCCCGCAGATCGTATTCTACAGAGTAATTTCAAACAGTCACCATTTAAAAAAAAAAAAAAATCAAAAAGATATTTCACAGAATCATAGAACGTTTTGGGTTGGAAGGGACCTTTAGAGGTCATGTAGCCCAACCCCCCTGCAGTGAGCAGGGACGTCTTCCACTAGACCAGGTTGCTCAGAGCCCCGTCTAACCTGACCTTGAATGTTTCCAGGGATGGGGCCTCCACTGCCTCTCTGGGAAATCTGTTGCAGCGCTTCACCACCCTTACGGTAAAAAAAATCTCTTCCTTACATCTAGTCTAAATCTACCCTCCCTTAGTTTAAAGCCATTGCTCCTTGCCCTGTCACAACAAGCCCTGCTGAAAATATTTCCCCTATCTTTCCTATAGGCCCCAGGGGAAATTCATCCAGGAAAATGTTTCAGTAATGTTACATATTTGAAACTTCCTGTGTTTCTTCTCTCACCCACAGTTATCAAAGCCTAGCTGTCACAAGGAACAACAATCAGTTGGGGTTTAGATTTTATTCTGAAGACAAGCAGAATCAAAACAGGACACCAGCAAACTCTGCAGGACCCTGCCCATTAAAATCCATCTCCCTCTCTAAATCTGAAAAAGGATAGTCAATACCATAACATCAGAAATTAAATAAATGACAGGAATAACACACTCCATCCATAAATCCTCCTATGCTTAGTCCCATGCATGATGATAAACGATTCTGAATTAATGATTCAACTTATTAATATAGCTATTAAATAAAAAATAATGCAGTTCCCTAAAACCCTACAGAGCCACAGCAATACTGAGCAAAATCTTTTAAGGGTCCTTCAGAAGGGATTCTGAGAAAAGCTCTGACATGCTGCTAGGGCAGCTCAGACTTCCTGCCCTATTTGACAGAGTTTACTACTTCTAGGTACTACTGGCAACTGCTCTGTTCTTTAAAAAACACCTACATTTGCAGTGCAGAACATACCAGCAGCTGGACTGCAGATACATGTATCTTAGATACTGAGTTCAACAAAAGCCCAGCAGGCATGAAATTATTTTAAAAAAAAAAGACAAAGCAGCTGATCAGCAAATAATAAAGATGGAAACAGAATAAAATAACCCTTACCAACAGCAGTGACCTGCACTCTCTCACTGCCACTTACAACATCAGACGGAAAAGTGAAATCCAAAGTTTTTGACACTGCTTGTGGCTTACTGCCAGTTAAATCCAAAAGGACTGTCTGTGAATATGTCTGTTCCAATCCTTCAGCCTATAAAATAAAGACAGGATTATTGTTACCTCCAACAGTGTGTCGCTTTTAGGACTGGAGTTGCATGCTTACCGTAAAAGTTTCATCTCCTCATGCTTGCAAAATCCCTTGAGAAAAACTGTCCTTGAAGCAGAGGAAATAAATTAATTTCTTTCCTCACCCTACACCTTAGTCTAACAAGCTTTTATTTTCTCCTGCACAGCAACTGAACTTCAACAGAAAGGGCAGTAAGCGGCTCCACTTCAAAACAACTCACAACCCTGCAGGACAGCGGTCCAAGGAGAGTCTGAGAGAGCTGTGACTCAATGCGAGTAAATACCCGAAGGGCAGGTGTAAAGAAGAGCAGGCTCTTCCCAGTGATGCCTAGTAGCAGAATAGGAGGCAACAGACACAAACTGAAATAAAGGTATTTCCTTTTAAACATAAAAATATATATTTTCAACTGTGAGGGTGTTCAAACACTGGAAGGAGCTGCCCAGAGGCTGTGAAGTCCCTGTCCCTGAGGATATTAAAAACCTGACTGAACACGGTTCTGAGCACCCTGCTGTAGCTGATCCTGCCCTGAGCAGGAAGGTTGGACTACTCCCTTCCAGCCTCAACCATTCTCTGGGTCTGTTATCTTCAACATTTACTTTAGGATGAGATGTACAAGTGTCTACCACTTTCCACTGAAATGGAGGCTAACATGAATCAGATGTCCAAAGTCAGGCAAGTCTTATCAGTTTCTGGTTTATCAGAAAAGTCTTGGGGCTAAACTACCACCACTACCAAGGTACAGAAATGCTCATACAAAACAGGCTTTGAACTAAAGTCAGGTGTATGGCAAAATTGATTGCACTTATCCATAATCCAGTTATTTGGTCCACTTTCCAGATTATTAAGGTAGCTGTAGCACTAAGGGTTCACTAATGCACAAATAGGTTTCACCTTGCTTTCAGAAGAATTTGAAACATGATCTGTTGGAGAATGTGTTCATTCCTGGAATGGGGATCTAAATAATTTTAAAGGAGAAATTATTTTTAAAGAAGTGTTTTCTACTTTAAGCCACTTGACCCAAAACCAACTTTACAAGACCAAGAGGCAGACAAATAAACTGGTTTGTCTTTTTGCTGCACTCTGTTGTCTACTTTAGGGAACAATTTATTCCAGGAACAAGCCAAGCTGCAGACTTTTTACCTTTACTAAAACTTTCTGGATGATAGCATCCGAAGCAGCAGATGATAATGCTGTCACTTTGATGGGAATCTCTCCCAGCTGTTTTGGCTTGATTGGGAATTGAACAGTTTTCCCATCTTCACTTGGTACAGATACAGACTGTTGATTTCCTGTAGCATTTATTTCATTGGATGTTAGAATAATTTCAAAAGCATCGTTCATATCCAGGATCACAGTAACCTGTAAATACAGTAACATTTGCAACACAAAGTTAATTTTTAAATAGTGCTTTCATAAGCTGCCACCTTTTTTGTGTATACAGAAATAGCTTTATGGTCTGCTCACTGAAAAAAATATTAAAGTTCTCATGGGAGAAAGATGTAGTCACCACCGGTGACAAAAACCCTGCAGTGTCAAATAACATTCAAGTACAAAGAGATTTATTTTACCTGAGCATCTTCTTTCAAATAATTAAAGACATTCACTTCCAAAATGAACTGCTCTCCCCTGATGACAGAGTATGGAAGGTTCAGGAAAATGAAGAAAGGTTGAAAAGCTTCTAGCTGCAAAACAAAATCAGCAGTGAATGCCTATAATCAGATACTAGCAAGAAAATGCCTACACAACTTGTCTTCTGATCACTTATAAATTCAGACAACAGGCTACGTTTACTTGTACTCTACAGTTAACAATAGGTACTGCTGAAGGGCTGAGGCAGAAGCCAAAGATGCTTCTGGTCATTAGCACCTTTGAGGGAACTCAGCAGCACCATTCAGATGAGAGCTGCTGACAGCTTCGACAGGGCACATTCCAACAGAGGCACCTGAACTGGGACTAAGCGTCTATCACCTGGCAAGCTTGGAAGCTGCTATCTGCCCTGAGATCTCATTAAGGTAACTGTGAACTATTTTGAGTGCACAAGTAACGGATGATTAAGAATCTGTCCATTGCCCTATCTCCAAGTCAATACAGAAACGCATGTTGGAATACAAAAATCACTAACTCTCCCAAATTCTGTACTTCATCAACACCTTAGAATGATGTGTTATTTTTGTAAGATTAATCTTGGCATAAATTCTTTAGTTATACTTCTAAAAATACATCTTTTCTTAATTAAAAGAAAAACTGCAGAAATATACCAGCAAACAGTCACTTTTATCTGTGAACAGAGGTTTTTGAATGAAGCCTTGGCTCTGAGAAGTCAGTGGTAAGCTCTCATCAAGCTGAATGGGATCCGAATTTCATTGTTTATGAAGATCTGTACAAGAAGATGGCTGAAACATTATATCCTTTAGTACTGAAATGTCAACTAAAAATGGTTTTAATTTGCTTCTCATTAAAAAAATTCTTCCAAGTGTTATTGGTTTCAGATCCAAAAACCCCTCAGCTTTCTTCCTAGCTAGCAAATATTCCATTTTCTTTTTAAAACTTTGAAAAGTTGTTTGCTAAAGCTTTCAGAGTCAAAAACTTTTTTAGATATTAGACATTAGAGAAGTTCTGATGGAGAATTTTTGGTTAGTTCTTATTCGAGGTTTTCCTTATGTACCTATTTTCTTTGTCTTTTTTTGGTTTGCTTTTCTCTAAAACTCTTGCAATACTAAAGTTTTGCACTCAGGAATATTCTGGTACATTACAATAAAATACAGTAGAGTAAAATTATCTACACTCTGTGTAGAAGTAGTCAAATAAAAACAAGATGCAAAGCAGTAAATGACATTAAGCACGCAGATGCCACTTACTTATTTCCCTATTACAGTTTTCACGCATTTCTTTTATTTGCCTCTCTGTACTGCACTGATTAACATGTTTCAGCCATATGGAACTTTAAGCACAATCTAAACATCTCTAAGAGGGTAAAGTACTGAACAGTGCATGTGGGTGATTATAGTTAAATAAGAATCTCAACATCTGTTCTACTTTCAGCCTTCTCAAATTTGAGGATGAGAGTCCAATTATATATCTTCATACAGTCTGAATCGGAAAACTATTCCTCTTTCTGTCCCATCTCTGCCAAGCCGAGTGAAAGAAATGAGAATCATGATTCCAGTCTCAAAGGAGCCTTAGCTGCAAAATCCAGATTGGGCTCCAAATTCTGTGGTTGAATTATGATCAGGATGTTCGAAGCACATGTTCTGTGTCTGCTGCAGCAGCCAACTATGAAATCTGGACCTAGATCTTGGTTTGGATCCCAAAAGTTCCCCCCCCAAGAATCTGAGCACATGAGAACTTAAATGGGTAAATGGCTGTCTCCAAGCTATGCTTGCACTAGTCCTGGCATCAAGTTGGAAAGCTATGACCCAGTACTTGACAGTTACAACCTATCTAACCTTAGGCACTGGAGTTGTCTCAGTTGGGAACACAGTTTCTCTAGGATCTTTACGTAATGAATGGAAGGAGACAACTACATTCAGAGGATTATTCAAGGTATATAAAATACTAGCTAAATGAGATTTCAAAAAGTAAATCCTATTTTAAACAGGCTAAATAACTCTAAGTAGCTGTTTCCATGAATACAGAGTGGGCCTAGGACAACTGCACTTACACTTTGGGAATCTCAGGTTAGAGATCTAACCTGAGGAGTGATGAATTTAGCTTAAATTGCTAAACTCCTTGAACACTTGGAAGCACAAAGAGAGCCTCAGGAGACAGGAACTTGGCACCAAGCTGCCTCTCATCCCATCACTGGCTCTCAGTGTCCACTCTGCTCCTCGAGCTAAATCACCCAAAAAGTAGCACCTATGTTTAGTCCAAGACTGGTTTTGACAGATCAAGGAAAGCGAGGCCAGAATTTAGTCTTTAAGCCATGCTCCCATCTCCCTCCTGGGGTAAGAGTTAGTGAAGCAGCAATGGCATGATCTTTCCAGCAGGCAACGTGCCTCTCCCATTCCAGCCACCTCTTCCCAGCCAGTCTGTGCCAACCTCCCTGCATGCACTATTAACACATGGAAAGCCCTCTTGGCAAAGCCAAGAAAACATTCAAACATGCTGTCCTCAGGCAGTCATTCCCCCTTCCTACATACAAAGATTCTGAAGCAGGCACATCCTGAATGCACTCAAACAAAACAGCTGCTCCAACAGAAAAAGGCACCCAAGTATTTGGGTAACGTCTGAGATATTTATATAAGCAGGAAGGGGAGGCAGATATAGTATCACACATGTCTTCAGAGATGATTTTTTCTTTAAAGTTTGAATACACATGGCCTCTCAATCACTTTGTAAATCTAAGGAGATGGCTGCCGTTAGAACTAAAATACAGCTTCCAGTAACATCCTACAGTGTTACCAGCATTTAAGGATAACTGTCTCGTGCCATGGTACCTCCACTGGAGCAGTCGTCACCCCAAGTCCGTTGTTTTCAGACATCACGAAAGCACTGGCTACCCAAGATGTGATGGTATCAGGTACTGTGACTTCCATTGTGGTGTCTGTGTCAGATCTGATGGCAGAAGGGGAGAGCAGACTTTCAAATGCATCCATTTACAGACATCAGTAAGTGGACACAAATGCTTAAAATGCATCAAAAATTAAGTCCAAACTCTTGGCAGGAAAACCTGCTGATTACCTGTTTTTCTTTTCCTAATAATTTAGAAATATTTGTGATGGAATCAAAATGATTTAAAAAAAACTAAATTACTTTAAATTACATGAATTGAAGGTAATCACTTTGAATCACATTACATGTAATCAACTTCTACAGATCCTTTAACACAATCCCAGATGACGGTTGCTTCCCAAACTTCTCAGCTGTGAAACAATACAAGATTTGTGCTTCACGATACAGGTCAGATCTCACCATCACTTGACAGTTTGAATTGCTCACTGAATTAGGTGCAGCCAGAAACAGATTTCCCTCTGTGGGCTAATCACCATCTTCTCATGTATTCTAGAGAAGACGACTGGGTCTCCCTATCTGTTTATCTCCCCATCTGTAAAATGAAGAGAGTTTCTTTCGTCTCCAGGATTTTTATCCAACTTCTGTTGAAATTACAAGGCCTTCAGTCAGACATTGTCCTATTTTGTGCAGTTGTGCAACACATTCGGTAGGTCTCCAGTCTCACTTGTGGCCTCTAGGTGGTAGCAGAATATAAACAATACTACATTTTTAAGAAGTGTTCTTCAGCACCAGTGCAGAATGCTACTAAAACCTACAAAATAACAACGGCAAGTGTAAATCAGTTTCCATTTGCTTCTAATCTTATACCTAGTTTTAGTGTCAATCCAAAGCCAAGTCTCTGGAAAATGTGTCCTCACATAGAGATTGCTGAAATCAGGAGGTCCATTTCTAGATACTGGTATCTCACCACCGAAACCATCCTCTAAGGGTATCATTCCACCATCTGCAAAATAAAAAATATTGTCCTACCTACAAATATCTACGTTTAAGAAAAATCAAATGAATACAGTTAAGAAATGAATACAAATTAATACAGTTAAGAAAAGTCAAATTAATACAGTCTTTTAAGTATAATCTATGGCCTTGTAGCATATGGTAACACTGTGACATTAGGAACTACTTCCTTTTATTGCTTATTTTTGAAGAATAAAAAAAGGTTTTACACAAACTTAAATTTCTACATGGCCTCTCTAGAGTGCTTATGGAACTGGTGTAATATGAGTACATACAACAAACCACTGCAACAAATATCAACTGGAACTGCAAATAAAATCTCCATTCACCCTCAGGCCTTTAAGGGGTACTGTCACTCAGGACAGCAGCAAAAGGAAGTTTTTAAAATACTTTGTCATATGCATTTTTTATGTCTTGGACCTTGGAAATGGTAATGGATTGCCAGGCTGGATGCAGCCTGGATGCAGTACAGTAACAAGACCTAACAGCGGCCATAATCCATGGACCTCCTTCCCCAGTCTGTAAATTAGATTTGGCTACATTTATTTTTATTACTTACAAAGAAAGTGTTCTTTATCCTCCTCAAGAATTGCATCAGTTGATACCCAAAGGCTGCATTTCTGGATAAAATATATACAGCATATCTCAATCCAGGGCATTCAGGACATAAACAGTACTTGTCTATTTTCCTTTTTTTTTTTAAGAAAATGAAGTCATCATAATAAAGCAATCATAGAACTAAAGCAAGTAATATACAGGAACCAGCAAAACTGAGATCATCTGAATCCAAATATTGCCTTAATGACTGAAAACTTTTCAAAGGGAAGACAGTATCAAGCATAAAGCAATCCATATTTACGAAAGTATAAACAAATTTCTTTGCATTCAGAGTATTTACATATTGATAAATTTCACAATTCAAAACCCATATAAACCATGAAAACAGTACATTGTCTACAGTCCCAAACTTCAAAAAGGGCGCTTTCTTCTAACAAGTGATGTGCTAAGCAGTAAAAAAACCCAGCTTAGAATTAAAAAGAAAAAATGTACCTGAAAGACACCAGAAGAACCTCTGACCAGGGGGAAATACTGCACTGCGCTGTACAAATTCAGCTCATGGAAGACCTAAGTCAAGAGAAACAAAATCATCCAAAGAGTGAATGCAAACTCACATTTTTCAGAACTTTCACCACTGTAGAGGCTAATTCATAGAGCTGTACCTTAAGCAGCAGCTCGCTTAGTTCTTGTGTTGAAGAGAAAAGAATCCATGACAGGATGAAGGGGATTAGGCTGCAATGGTTTCATGATTAATGGAAGAATGCCCAAGACTACATAACCCTAAAACAGGAGCCTACAGCCCAAGGATACTCTACGGCACATAGGCTATGTCATTTGAGCACTTCAGGAACAATGTGTATTGCCAACTCTTTCAAGGTGTCGATGCACTAGAGCTTCTGCAAGTATAGAGAGTTTAAAAAAATGAATAATTTATTCTGCTCTTCAAAAAATATAACTCTTTCTTTCTTTTATATTGCTAATTTTAAAGAGCACAAAGCACAAATCTTTATGGAGTTTTTCTGACTTTTTTGTCTTTCCTGAAAGAAGAAACTGCCAAGTGTTAACTGAGCAGTTCAGCAAATGGAAGAACAATAAAGTATTAACTGGAATTAGAAATGCTGGGCTTATCACCTTGTAAACCTTACAGTCTTTTCCGCTTGTGTCAATCAACTACTTCCAGAGGTAAAAAATATTTGCATAATTAAGGACTAAAAATCCTGCCAAAAGAACATTACTCGTTCAGCATATAAACTGTAACAGTTCCATAAACATAATCTTTCATATACACAACAATAAAACACTTTCTTTCCATTTACTTACAGAATCTTCTGTTATGTCACTACTTTCTCCTAGAAGCTTTGTACTTTTATCAACAACTGCAAGTCCAATTACTGATCCTGGTTCTGTTGTACTGATTTTAAGGGAGACTTTCTCAGATGGCTTGACCTTATCTTTGCTCCAGGAGATTTTAATCTAGAAAAAAGTGAAGAACAGCACAGGTTTAAATTATACAGTGATATTTACAGCCATTAACAACTCCAAGGAAGAATTTTCTTAGCTTAATTGGCTATAATTAAGACTCTGGATTTCCTTTTTCTAGGACCTTTGGGAAAATACTATGGCATTCATTCTGCTCTCACAACACAGCATGTAACATATCCAGGGAAAGATTATTTGGAGAAAAAATTCAGCCCTCAAATTAAAACTAAGTGTTCCACAGTGAGATCAATACAGATAAGGGATATATGTAACAGGTGCACAAGTAAGGAAGAAGGAAACAAATAGGCTAGTACAGCATCAGTATGCCTTCCCTAGGATACTGAAGAGAGGAAGGGTCATCTGCTGTAAAGTATTTCTAACAGATCCGATCTTCACTGCATCAGATGACAGTGCAGAATTTCTGTTTAAAATGAACAATTTTATTCTTTTTCCTCATCAAAACACCCCTAATACAAAGTCTCGAGGTGGAATTCAGCTCCACACTTACGTTACCTACATTTAGCTGTCCATGTTTCAGCTCAGCGTTTAAGCTCCCAAAGCTCATGTCACACAGAGTCAAAAGAAATAATGGAGACTAGGTAACAGTTTGGCTCACCAAAAGCATAAATCCAAGTGGTGGTGAAGAAAACCGTCCAACGGGCTCCACTGACTATACTGGCTGTGGGTGGGAATCAGTTACATAAACACTGGCACTTGGTGCCATTTGAGACGTTCAAAGGTATCCAAGACATGTCCGGTGGTGCTGCCAGACAGGACACATAACTCACCCTTCTGGAGCATGCACTGAAGTACAGGAAGAACAACTTAAAACCACACTCTTTTGCGGCAACTGATTCTCCGTAAACTGAGTTTAGACACATAACTCGCATACAGAGATGAGACTCAGTCACCTGAAGGCACCTGGAACGACTTCAGGTATCCCACAGTATGCTGTCTGACCCTCAGCTCCCATTCCAGAAGGGGACAGGTCTCCCATAGGACCTTCGAAACTTCCACCTGTTCCACGATGACATCTTGAATACCTTACAGCCTCTCGGAGGACACTAGGTGTCTGTGCTTAAACAACTGACTCCTGACCCTACATGTAAATACATGTATTTAGATGTCTGAATCTACAGCCCCATCACACCACTCCTCTGATATATCTGTGTAATGGTATCTTCCAACCACATTCAGTATGAAAATCACAGAGCGACAGGGAACACAGTAATGGTGCAGGGATAAACGGGATTAGCACCATGTGCTTCACTGTAAATGGGCATCAGACTGATTCACACAGAAAAATGGTTTGTTTCTGGGTACACCGTGGCACTGCAGCTCTGTATATTTGATTTTACTAACTTATTTACAGAAATTAAATGCTTGGCAAGGCTACAAATTACAGAGAGAGTAGCTTTCCACAGTACTGAACTCATTTCAGTGGCTAGCACTGAAATGGAGAAATAGAAATAGCTTGAAATTTTGAAGCCTTTGAGAACAGTTCTTTCCTTATCTCACATTTTTTCACTATCCAGTGAAATACAGCAAGTACAGTAAGGTTGGTATTAAATTCTCATAATCTATCGTCTCAATTTTTCATCCTCTCTGCATATACGCTAGGATCATGTTTTTCATCCATAAACTACATTTAATCAAACTGATAATTTCAAGTTCATGACTTACCTCATTGCTACCAAATATAATGCAATCTTATTTGCAGACACTGCAATCAGTGGAAAGATTTCAATTTGTTTCCAGAAGGCTGAACCAAACCGTTACGCCTTCCTTTTTAGAAATATCTTCTTATATCTACCCTACAACTCCCAAGTTTCAACTAAATTATCTTATCTGTTTTCTATTTATTTAGATTCTTCAGACATTGGTACATAATAATCAACAAATGTGTGCCTGTAGCTCTCTCACCGTCCTGCCTCTCCACTTCCTTATCCTGTGATAACAACATTCATATCCTGAATCATGAAGCGAACGGAGAAAATTTTCACACAGGAATAAGGCAAACAGCCTCCTTACTGATGTCTGGTTATAAGTATTAAAATTTCCATAGGGGAGGAAGAATTTGAACCCATCAAGAGCCTTTCAGTGGTCTCACCTGTAAAAAGTCAACTGCCTGCCTAGAACGAGGTCTTCATAAACATTTACAGTTCCACATTTAGAGCACTTCTGAGTACCTTTCGATTCTATTGGCCAGAGAAATCTTTGGCTCAGTAATTGACCAAACTACTAAAAACACAAGGAGATGCTGTGCATCTTTTTATGTGGAAAACATAGGGCTAGCAGATATTTCTTTCAGATACACAATAGCTGGATCCTAACCACACTGGTATTACCGAAAGTCTTTCCAAGGACTTACACAAACCTCAGATTAGATCCTCGGTGAGGAAGTTTTTACATTTACAATCCTATGATCTAAAATACTGTTTACCACGCAACAGACAGACAAAATCATGGTCTCAGACTCATATAGTTACCTTGTCATTCAAAACAGGCTGAACGGGGACAGTGAGAGCATCGTTTATAACCACTCCAAGCTCATCAACATAGAATACAAGTATACATGCCAAAGGAGCCCAGGAATTTTCTGCTGTTAAAGTGAATGTTTTTGCAGCCTTTGTGCCAAAAGCCATGATTTGTTCCTTAGATAACACCTGAAAGGGAAAAACAAAACACTCAATCTATTGGTATCTCAATATGTCATAAGCTCTGCAATTCCTTCTACAAACAGCTGTTAAAGGAAGAGACATATAGCTGTGATATTTTTTTTTTTAACTAAGTGGTTGACCAGTTCTGTAAGACTGGGTATGGAACAGGCGGATAATATAACATCTAAATATTAGAAATAGATTTCTTCCATGTTTTAATTCCTGTGTCACTACGGACAAGTAAAGAACTACAATGATGAGTGCACAGCACAACATAAAAACACAACAGTAATACAGCTGGATCATCTATAACACCATTTGAGTTTGGATCAGGAATACAATTTTAAAAGCAGATCTCCCAAAACCCCCTACTTACCACACTTTTGTTTGCACCATGGAGAGTGTGAATTGGGGCCCACTAATGTGTTCCAGTTAAAAACAGGTATTCATTTTACCAGATCACATTAGAGCTAGTCTGAAGGTACCTCGAAACACCTGGAGTTCAGGCCCACAGCATCAATTCTTTCACGCTAACTCTGTTCCTATTAGACCATACCACTTACTAATGAAGACGGAGCCATGAAGGGCCGTTCCTTGCCTTTGACTGCATGGATCTGATATTTTAAAATCTTTTAGAGAGTGTTTCTATTTGAGAAAATACACATGAATGCCCATATTTTATACCGTCCTTATGTTTTCCTTATTCAAATTACTATTAAGGTCTCTGAAAGAAAAAGAATTGTAGTTCTCATGATCATTATGGTGTAGACTGTGCACAAGACAGGCATGTGTTAAGGGCAGGATGGGAGACTGATGATGGTATACATCATAAAACCTTCAATCCAGATGCTGTAAGATACAGTACAGCAGCTAAGCCATTAAACAAGCCATTACCAAAGCCATTTATTTTAAAATGCTGCCTACAAAGTTCTCTTGTTAACAATGCCACCCTGCCCACTGGACCACTGTATCCTCAGCAGGCAGGTCTTCTCTTCACCCTGTGCCTGCAGGCTCAGCCCTGACAGCCCTGGGTACAGGCTCTGCCAGCACCCTGCTTCCACCTGCATCTGCAGGACCTGCTGCCAAGCCCCAGCTTGGGCTGCTCCTGGGACATGCCTGCCCCTTCTCCCATCACGGGTGCTCTGCACAGTCAGAGACAGTATTACTCTCACAGTTGCGCCTTGTCTCACACATCTGCAAGCAGAGATAGCCCAACATCCAAATCAGAGATGTGCTTCTCCCAGAGGACACCTCCCTACGCTGCCACGGGCATTTCTGTTAGGTCGCATAATGGACCTCTCTTTTAAAAAGGACCATCCTAGTGGAAAGGAAGTTTTGGGGCCACCTCCTTCACAAAGCACAATAAAAAAATGCTGAATCTCTGTAACATTCAATCACATTCCACTCACTGGAGTATTTCTTAAATTGGTAAAAGTCATCTTGGATTGTCCCTATATGTAAAACCAGTAACTTACCAGATAGTGGAACTCTCTCACTGGCTTGTTGCTTGCAATGCTCAGCTCAAAAGGCTTCCCAGCCTAGGAAAAGTGTAAGATTCATATGAATGAGTATGGAAACATGCTAAGTAACTTGGAACAGTTCTTATCCTGGCAAGTTTTGTCTCAGACTGTACCTTTATATCTTGGCTCTTTGTTTTAACCTGGAGGTAAGTGTGGCTGGGGGAGCTGAACACATCATAAACACCTATGTCGGTCCTGCTGCTCAGGAACTCTGCCTGCGAGACAATGTAAAACAAAGCTCTCAACAGAACAGCAAAATATGTGTGATATTCACATACATGGCATTGTTTACAAGAACATGGTAGCCTTAATGGCAGTACCAGACCACTTTACTGCTTGCTTTGGGTATCTGTTTTATTTTTTCCCCTTGATATCTTGGTGCAATTATCTCACATTTAGACAGGATCTGTCACTTTCCTTCCAGCTCTAACATGAATACGAGGTAAGGAAAGTAACAGCAGGTGACATCTCAACTGTTGCAGATGGCAGTAACAGCGCATCATTGATCGCAGCCCGCTCAGTTTGCTGTGTTGCTGCTCCACAGCAACACATTACAAAGTAATACCTGAACTCTCAGAGTTTTTGTATCGGGCAGGATTGGAAACTCAATATCAATTATTCCATTTTCTGGGACCGTGTAATTCAGGACATGGACTGTCAGATTTCTCTCCTCTGTTGCCTCATTCTCAAGGTGAGAAAGTGAAGAGTGGTGAAAAAGCAGGTCTGACTGTTGCGCAGTGATTATGACAAGATTCTGCCTCTCTTCAGCTGTCAGCTGGTTGCTATCAGAACGTGTCACCTTTAGCTAAAAACAGAAAGAAAGAAAACACCCATAAACAGCGTAAAGCTGAAATGCACAATGCATAACATGTAACCACATTTGCACTCACATCATATCAAAAGACAAGGGCATCCTGAGACTTCTCACACATCAGTAACTTTGTTTTTAATCCCTTGTGAACACTGCAGACAGGAAAGTCAGCCAACAACAAAATTATTCACAACTCCAGGGAGTAAAAAAAGAGCAAGAGCAAGGCAGATGGAACTGAAGGTGGCCTGCCTTTCAGCTCTCCCAGTTACTCTTCTTGTTGAAAATGCTTGTCTCTCAGGCAAATTATACATAACCTACCTACAGCCTAACTATTTAATTTTACCACTTGTACCTCACCACCACCACAAAGGACAACCTAACATTACATCATGTGCAGGAAACCGTCAGATGAGCAGAGATGGTGCCGAGTCAGATGTCTTTATGGATTCATCAAATGAGCTGAAGAAAAGACTTAGAACAGGCTCAAAGTTGACAGTCTGCAACTTCTTCACTCCAGCATCCATGAATCAGCACTGCAACTTACATCAACCTTTACTCCCACATTCAAGCAGATTCTCATCCATAGTAAAGCCATTCTCCTTCTGTACTACACACTCCAAAAATTCAACTGCTACATTTAAAAGCACCTAACTAATGTTTCCCCCTTCTTTTTCTATCCAGAGGTCTGTCACTCCATTACTTCTCCTCCTCTGCCATTATTTTCCTATCCTCTGTCTGTACAGCCTATGCAGATCTCCACTTACTAGTAACAGCAGAAGTTGTTCCTTCACACTACTCTGTGAGCACAACTGATACCTTCTTATCTGCTAGCTGCAAGCATTGCTAAATGCCTCAGCTACCTCTCACTCAGCTCATTTTTGGAAAAGGAAGAAGCAGCAGGTCAGAGCTGGAGTCAAACTGGGATGCTGTCAAGGAAGTGAAAAGGATGAAAACCAATGACCCAAAAGATCAGGCTAGCGCAAAGATATGGCTTGAGCCAATCTACTCTGAAACTGTACATTCAGAGTATTTTATTTGTATTTTTTAGGTCTAATTTCTATACAGTAAAGCCTCAAGAATTGTAAAGCTGATTCTGGTTTTCAAGCAAAATGCAGTGATGCAATATGCAACCTTTGCTAAATGTAGAAATACTGAATGCGGAATATGGACAGCATGAAAAACATGAAATACTTTTATGAGAGGACTGCAGCCGGTATGAGAAAGACATGACAGAAGGCAGAAAAGACACTTTCACTTGAGAGCAATGTGGTTTGATGAGTTTTACCAAATTTTTTAACAGCTACTTAATTATATCATATGCGTTACATAAACTATGTATTTTTGTCTGTATATATACACACTTCCATATACAAATATTATTAGGAGGGTTGGGACTCAATAACTACACTATTGTTTCAAAGCACGGTCATCTAATGGAAAACAATCAGCTAGAAACTGAAAAGATTTATCTTCCATAAGAATGCTAACAAACTATACTCAAACATATCCTGCCAAAACTACAGCATTCCCTGACACTTTATCCTTTTCTAGAGCAAATGCTTCTAAGTTTAGCATTTGCCAATATGTATCCTGAAAAAGAGGTAATTTGTAAACAAATCTGTATATTATACTTAAAAATCCAAGGCAAACTTTGACATGTAAGCAAAAGTACAGGAAAAGTCACATTTGCTTATGGACAGATCATAATAAAACAAAAGAACTTACAGTAGCTATGAAGTTCAGAGAAGGTTTAATAACTCTAGAGTAGTCCATAAATTCAATAAAATAGTCACTTTGCTTTGGAAATATGATGGTACTTGAATTTTGGGAGATTCCTGTTGAATAATTGTATGTGTTTAGACAACATGCTTTTAACATCCATATTCCTTTAGCAGCAATACTGTTTACTGTCCATGATTTTTAAATAATTCTATTATATTTTTCACCATTTCCACACCTATCACTCTTCATCCTTCCAGCTAAGGATCAGTACAAAGGTGGTACACGTACTGGTACTGTCTTCCACAGTGCTAAACAAGCCACACCACATAGTGCTCTACTCCATGCAGACTATGTCAGGACGACACAAGGAAGAAGCTTATGAATCCCAAATCGGCCAACTTCACCTTGCTGGGGTTTCTACAGAAAGTCTGTAATGAAACCTAGGTTTTTTCCTAAGCAGAAATTTTGTACAAATGATTTTTTTCTGATATGCAAGGTGCAGTGGAACTTGAACTCACAAAAAGGCCCAGTTTGCAAAATAGCTGGTCTGGAAGAGAGTAGACAGTGGACAACATGAGGCCAGAGAACTGTTTCTGCTGATGTGGTTTACAAACAAACAAGGTAAGTTTATGATTAAACTTAAGTTGTAAGACTCAAGCTAATGCTAGCAATTCTTTATGCCTGCTCTTCTCACCAAAAGTGATCAGTCATTGACTTTAATCCCCTATCTGAACATGTTTCTGGGTTATTTAATAAATCACTTCACACAGAACTGTGTTCAACTGAGTTAAGAGCTGGTTAAACTATTTAATATCTAGGCAAGCAACAGTTCAGATAATGTATCTTTTCAGATAATATATTTGCATGTAGATGGTTCGTAATGCCATCAGCACATGATGCTTTTCTAGCACTCCAAGCACTTCCACATAGCGGTAAGCTCTTACAGCATCACCTGCTCTTTGGTTTTTCTCTCAGAAGACATCACACAGCCACATACCTGTGAGCGACTCTGTGACCACAGCGATAATTTCTATTGGCTCTGTGTAATCACTGTCACCTCGGTGCCACGACGGATCAGCGTTCAAGTTTTGCAACATAAGCTTGTTACAGGTTACATTCACAGATCCATTTATCTGCAACGTAGAAAAAAAAAAAGTTGAGCCAGCAAAGCCAAGGATACCTTTCCATCTACAACAGCTTATTTCTGGCTAAGTCCTGTATCTCTCCCCACATACAAGTTCTGGAGTGTTAACACCAGAAAATTATGAATACTGATTCATTTATGAACACTTTATTTTTTGCTTTCAGTAAAGATTTTTATTAAATCCAGTAGAAGTTCATTACTTTTTAGAGTCAACAATGCCTTACAGAGAAAGTTACTTATTTATTTTTTTTTTAATACCTAGAACTGTCCAATTCTACATGGCCAAAGCAGTGGTGCCTATGCTTTAGAGAAAAATAAAATGAACAGGTCCCTGCCTAAGGAGGGGGGTACCTCTGAGTTCAGAGTTTCTGCAGGCTTAGTGCTGCTGAAGGCACTGAAGTCAGCCAACAGCTGAAGTCAGCCAACAGAAAACGACAGGCACACCATTTAGCAGAAACTGAACCTGTTTTAAACGCAGTCCACTGCTCAAAAGTAAAATGCCTGATTTTGCAAAAGGATGCCAGGAATCTATCACCACTTCTAAGTCTTCAGATCAAAACCGCATACCTTTTTAAATTTCATGCTCCAGGTTACAACTAGTACAGTAACTTCAATGTAGTTACTAGGCAATCTGTGAGCAAAAAACGCTTTGGCCTCCACCATGCTAGAGCTCCACCTCGACAATTGCAGTGGTCTCCTCTGGCCTTGTAACACAGGGCTGAGTGTGCAGTGGCACACACGGGGCCAGGGAGCATTCCTGGGCACATGTTCTCCATCACACAGCAGATCCTGGAAAATTTTTCTATCTGGGCCAACTAGCACTCTCCAAAATAACTTCCAGGCACAGTTCTAGGGACCACCATGGCCAAGTACTATTCCCAACAAACACTCTGAATGTAGACACTTTATTCTGGAAATTAAAAAGAGTTTAACACTATTCATGCAAGTCACTCCATAGACCATGCCAGCTAACTAGGCACTCAAGAATGGTCCCAGGCATATTTAACCTACAAAAGGAGACACAGGCTTAAAGTCTACAACACTACAAACTCCTAACAGCAGACTCACCTCCATTGTTGTTGTTATATTTCTCTTGTTTGACCAGTAAGAGACAGAAAGGCAAGTGACTGCTACAGTTCCCTTTACTGGTTTTCCATACGTGTACCTGAAACACATCAGTAAAAGTCAAACAACGCATCACCTCCAGGGCCTGGGCTTCTGAAGAGCTCTCAAGGCAAAAGATTCTGCTAAAATATATTTGCCTGGCCTCAAATATGGCTAGAACACATCTGTACTTTGAAACACGGGGTTTTCAACACTGACACCAGTTTATCAACACTGAAGTCAGAAGCTCAAAACCTGGAGAAGATACAAAGGGCTGCTCTTTCCTGCACGTGAGCTCTATAAACCTACTGCTATTATTATGGGCTGCATAATGTATGAAAATTAACTATATTAAGCTAAACTGGATATAAGTTATTGAACAGAACACCAATGTAGCATCATAACTAATATGCAGCAGAGTTAAAATGGGACGTGGGAAGTGCAAGTGTTTTGCTTCCCAAATGCTGCTAACACAAAGTGAGAGACCTAAGATACTTGTTCTCAAATTATTTAGTAATCACAGTCCAAAGAAATCATGGTATTATTACATGGTAAACATCATTTGTAGCTGTAGCAAGTCTGAACTGTAACATATTCACTTCTTAGCATGCCATTAGCAACCTGCAGTCAGTGAACAGTAATAAAATAAAAATTTTGTATAAATGTTTCCAAGCTGTACCTAAGAGATACTATGACATTATAAGTTTCAGACAGAGAAAGGAGGGACAAGAAACTCAAAATCATTGTGTTCATCAGTAGAAATACATTCATATGTGATAACTTCAAGTACTTTAAATCATTATGGATTTCATCAGCAGCCACTTAAGAATATCCAACCTGAAAAGCAGAGGGAAAGAATAATCAAGTAGTGTAGTTACAGGAAGAACTCTGACAACACTGTCTTGTGCTTGATCTCAAGTCTTTCCAAGCAGACCTAATTACAGTAATAAGCTGCCATTTACCTGGAAATGATACTGCCATTGGGTAGCATACCTGGACTTAATTTAATAATACTCCAGAGATGAGAAAGAAAAAGGTTTCATGACATCCACAAGTGTAAGGGGTATATAAAATCTTTACATATAGAGGCATTATGCCTATAAAAACAGTCACCAGGAATGAAGACATTCCCTATAAATAATTATGACGTATCAGTAAAACTTTGACACTGCTGGGATTCAATCTCAGACAATTCACTGGCATCTAAGTCTGCATTTATTGCAGCAGAGAGGTACACTTTCAAATACCTTATGATTATACCTAATGAAGAAGCCAAGTACCCTGTGGAAGACGAAAACAACATAGGAAACCAAATTCATGTTGGTATATCATGGATTCCAAAAGCAAAACAGAATAGAGGAAAAAAAATGAGGAAAACATCTTTTAAAAAAATCGCCCCTTATGAGAGGCCTAGATGGTTTATAATATCAGGTTGCATTGCCTCTAGGAAAGGAAGTTTTTTCTCAAAAGTTCAAACATCTAATTTAAATAGCTCGTTAAACAATCATTTCTGCTTTTCACTTATAAATGGAGTGCTTGTCTAGAAGGTATGCATTTTCTGGCATTAGATAACCCACAAAAGAGCTTTTATTTCAGGTCTTCTTGTATGGATCTATCAGGTATCTCTATCTGTCTCTCATTTTCCCAAAGCAAAATTAATTTTTATTTGAGATTCATGTATACTAAATTTTTTTCACAGATTTCTGTACAGCCCCTGTTTAGGAGTCTGGTTGACAGAGATCCTTGGGAGGCAGTCCTGAAGGGCAAAGGAGTCCAGGAAAGCTGGACCCTCTTCAAGGAGGAAGTCTTAAAAGCGCAAGAGCTGGCTATCCCCTTGTGTTGAAAGACGAGCCAGCGGGGAAGAAGCCCAGTTTGGCTGAACAGCGAGCTTTGGGTGGAACTCGGGGGAAAAAAGGAGGGTTTATGAACTTTGGACGAAGGTGCAGGCCACTCAGGAGGACTACAAGGATATCATGGGGTTATGCAGGGAGAAAATTAGAAGAGCCAAAGCCCAAGTAGATTTTAGCCTTGCTACTGCTGTAAAAGAGAATAAAAAATGTTTCTATAAATACATTAGCAACTAAAAGAGGGTGAAGGAGAATCTCCATCCTCTATTAGATGTGGGGGGAAACTTAGCGACAAAGGATGATAATTACTGAGGTAATTATGTCTCAGTCTTTAACAGTAAGGGAAGTTGTTCTCTGGACACCCAACCCCCTGAGCAGGAAGACAGGGATGGGGAGCAGAAGGAAACCCCCAAAATCCAAGGGGAAATGGTCAGTGACGTGCTACGCCACATAGACACACACAGGTCTATGGGGCCAGATGGGATCCACCGAAGAGTGCTGAGGAAACTGGCGGAGTAGCTGGCCAAGCAACTTCCCATCATCTATCAGCAGTCCTGGCTAACCGGGGAGGTCCCAGTTAACTGAAAGTTAGCCAATGTGACACCCATCTACAAGAAGGGCTGGAAGGAGGATCTCGGGAACTACAGGCCTGTTAGTCCGACCTCAGTGCCAGGGAAGGTTATGGAGCAGATCATCCTGACTGCCATCACGTGCACACACAGGATAACCAGGTGATCAGGCCCAGACAGCATGGGTTCATGAAAGGCAGGTCCTGCTCGATCAACCTGATCTCCTTCTATGACAAGGTGACCTGCTTAGTGGATGAGTGAAAGGCTGTGGATGTTGTTTACCTAGACTTTAGCAAAGTCTTTGATACTGTCTCCCACAGCATCCTCCTGCAGCAACTGGCTGCTCATGGCTTGGATGTACATTTAGCTGGATAAAAAACTGGCTGGATGGCCAGGCCCAAAGAGTTGTGGTGAATGGAGTTAAATCCAGATAGCAGCTGGTCACGAGTGGTGTTCCCTGGGGCTCACTATCAGGGCCAGTTCCATTTAACGTCTTTATCAATGATCTGGATGAGGGGATTGAGTGCACCCTCAGTAAGTTTGCAGATGACACCAAGTTGGGAGGGAGTGTTGATCTGCTTGTGGGTAGGAAGGCTCCACAGAGCAATCTGGACAGGCTGGATCGATAGGCTGAGGCCAACTGTATGAGGTTCAATAAGACTAAGTGCTGGGTCCTGCACTTGGGTCACAATAAAGCAGGATGTGCATAGAAATTTGCATAGTTTTCCAAGTGGTCTAATAAAATATAGTTATTCTACCTACAGACCTCGATGTGCTAAGTTGGAGATCACCATAAAAGAGCCATAAGAACAAAAGAATGCCTCAAAATACACACTATAAGCAGAAGACTGAAGAAATTTTCTGAATAAGGTAGCTAAAAATGTCTTGGCTATAGTCTAGAAACACCTTTACCAGACCAAAAAAACCTAAGTAAATGTCTGAAGATCTGTCTAACACCAGTAACTAGAAATAGATGCTAGCCAACTAATTTTGACTGGCACTTTTTTAGCATTCTAAACATAAGTTTTCACTTCGACACTTATAGACCCGCAATAATTTTCTTAAGAATGAGTGTTGCAATGGTATTAATGATTTACTTACTTTGCAGTGACAACACCAGTCACGTCCTCATCTCTCAAAGAGTAATATAATGGTGTTGTTATCATGACATCAAATTTTGGTAGGACTAAAAAAAAAAAAACATTACAGAAAGCATTAAATTCACGCAAGAAATAAAATCTTTTTCTTTTTTTTAAGTTAAAAGGGTAAAACATGTAATATAATAAAGACTACTACAGTTTCCTAAGGAATATAAGGTTAAGATATATTTTTAACCCAACCCCATGCACGCCCCAGGCTAAGATCTTTTGCTGAAAGGAGAACAACAAGCATCATAAAAGTAACCTGCAGACAAGATTGTAAGACTGAAATATAAAATATTTAGATAATTCAGCCTTTACAGAATTATCAGCAAGCCTCATGATCAGACATTACACAGATATTTCGGCATGAACACATTGCCTGTGTGATCCTGGAAGAACAGGGACAATAACTGCATCTCATAGGCTGAAGTACTTTAAAGATTGCGTGATATCCAGACACTACAGCAGTAGGTCATTAAAACTACCAAAGATAAACAGGGCAGCTGATAAGACAACATTTTTTCCAGGACACAGAGTCAGTCTCAGGGAAGCAAGAGATTTGGAAACTAGATTCTCTGGGAGTACTCAAAATGTTGATGCTAGTCATGGGAAGTTAGTTTAATTAATGGGGAGTCCACTACCAATTTTGGTCACTACTAAATGCCCTTGTGTAACACTTACCATATTCCATCACTTTAAATCTTTGATAATGAACTTGACCCTATTGAAAAAAAATCGTATGAGAAATACTCAAAATTGTGGTTAGATTAGCAAGTTTAACATACCTCCTAAGCTAAATCCCTCCCATATTCAAGTTAAATTACAATTTCTGACATGACGTGACTTTAAATCATGGCTCAACCATTATCAGCACCTGTTATGGAGCTCCTGTAGGAACCAGTAGTATGTATGTGTACCACAGAAGGACACAGAAGCTCATATATGGCAGATTATAAGTATATATAATGAAGAGCTTGTGCAGCTTCCAATCTGAAGATGTCTATATACAGCTAGTTTCTGTATTAAAAAAAATAGCCAAGATAGCTAGCATAAAACTACCTAACATAACACTAACAGTCATCATGATGAACCATGACTGACCTACCAGCAGTATCTTTACTAGCTCATTTAAAATTCACTCAAGTATCTCTCTACAAAACAGAAGTTATTACAGTGCCTATCTAGAGGACAAGACCATTTCAAAAGTACATATAATCTTAAGGTTCTTCATTTACTCAAACGACAGCTAAAATTTTGTTACAGCCTACAGTGCACACTTACTTCACCAGCGATACTCTTGAGTTATATCTTCCCGTCTTGTTCATTTGATAAAAATCAATGGAAGAAATAAACAACTATACAATATAGCATTACTTGTGTTCTCTTCTGTTTTCCTATTTTTCTAATTTTTTCATTTATTTCCTGATTTTCCTCAGGAGGGAATCTGAAAGCATATTCTGGCATATCTTTGAGATATGGTACATGAGACCATATATGGCACTTTGTTGGGAAATTAATTTTAAAGGTTTTTTTCACTCTCTACAAATTCAGCAGCTATTTTTGTTCTTTGGTAAAATGACAGTTGACCAAAAAGTCATCATAGTCAGCCACGTAAATTTTGCTTTTTGTTATCTTATTCAATTGTTTTTCTTTGCGAGTAATTCAAGTGCACCACGGGAGGTTTAGATTGAATATTAGGAAAAGCTTCTTCACCAAAATGTTATCAAACATTGAAACAGGCTGCCCAGAGAAGTGGTTGAGTCACCATCCCTGGAGGTATTTAAAAGCTGCGTAGACGTGGTGCTTAGGGACATGGTTTAGCAGTGGACTTGGCAGTGTTAGGTTTACGGTTGGACTCAATGATCTTAAAGGTCTTTTCCAACCTAAATGATTCTATGATTCTGACCAAGCATGTATGTTATTTGTCTGCAGACATATAATCCTCCCTAAATGGTCTTTTTACAGCATCATTCCAAAAGCTGCCATCAACAGTGAAACTGCATGAGCTGATTTACCAACTGCGCCTAGAACTGGAGGTCTGCATCTTAGCTGATCTGCTTGACACAGGGATTACACTGGGGCAATGATTTTCCAAAAGGAAAATCTGAGCTCAGCTGGGCTGGAAGAACCGGCTGAGAAACTGAACAAGCCTCCACTTCCCAAAGGACAGGAAGGGAGAGGCTCCTTTTTGAAAGCCTAATTTCCTTCTTCACTTAAGAGTCTTCTGGGAAATAGGGGAAAGATCAAGAAAGACAACAGTCTGGCACTAGGAGGTGGTTATTTTGAAAGGTTAACATCGCCAACTGCTGCTCAGTTTCATCATGAGGTTATGTCAACGTGGAGCTCAGACATCTGATTATTTTGATTATTCCTGAGAACAGTGACACCATTATAAGTTATCATATGTACTGGAGTATCTCAGTGAACGTGGTTTGAAATGTGGGGCAAAAGAGACTGAATATGGATAACCAATTGTCAGGTAGCATCAAGATATGTCAGATGGGAATGAATGTCTGTGGCAAGAGACAATAAACTGAGAACTCCAGTGGGAAAAATCCTAGGACCAGGATCTAAGCTGGAAACCATTACCACTGATATCTCTTACCCGATCAACAACTTTGCAAACTAAGCATCTCAGACTAAGCCCCTTACACCTCTATATTTACACTCTTCCTAGCAAAAGACTTCTATCAAAATAAAAATCAGATTGCTACCAATTTCATGGTTAAGTCACTGATCACCAAAATAATTGTCTTGTTTGTATTCCTAGGTTTGAAAAGATACTTCTCAGCCAAACTGTTTGGAATACGACAAGCAACAGCACTTCAACCACTCTGTATCATTTTAGTCCCTCAGGGCAGGGCTGTCTCTCTGGCAAATATTGTTCAAATACTTTGGAGTAGAAGTTGTTAAACCAGTTTCCAGGAGTGGCGCCTTTTGAGACAAGCAGTTAGTTATATATACAGCCCGAGAGAGATTTTTTTTTTTTTTTAAGAAAACAACACCATGCCTATTCCACTTGTTTCCATCACTGCTTTATTCTAGTACGGTTCTTGTCTTCCAGGCCTTCTTGAGCTTATTAAACTCACCCTTTCAGACTATTCGCATTTTGCTCTAAATCAGCATTTCTTAAACCACGAAACTTCTATTACATTCTGTGTACATTGCCCAGAGTACTAAGAAAACAGTGACAAAAAGAGATCCATATAAGCATTCTGAGATCATGAGGATAATGGAGCGAGATTTTTTGCAGCTGAGCCTTAGACGCTGTGGACCCTGACACCTAAGAATCACTAAACTACAGTCCAGATTTTGCTCTGCTGTGACAAACCAGTCCTGTCTGAAGTCATTTGGGTCTAATCAACAAGTAAGATCACAGGAACTGTTCCCCTCAGATTTTTTCTTCTTCTTTGCTCATCGAAAGTCCCTGAAACAAATCTGGTCTAGGTCCATTTTCTTATTTGTTTCTGACACTGACGTGTGCCACAAGTTGTGGCATCAGGAAAGGCTCCGGCTGTGGTCTCAGGGCTTTTCCCATGGCCACACCGCCATCTCACGGCCCCCATCAGGAACACTCCTCTGCTTCTGCTGTGTAACTGAATAAAACAGATTTTTATCTAGACAGAATTAACAGAAGCATTTCATAACCACTTTTGTGCTTCATTTTCACATGCAGGAAATAAACCCCTAAATAATATTCTGTATGAACCTGCAGACCAGCACGGTCTCCAGGAACTAAGCAGAGTTCCACCAACGTCACCAGTATTCATACTATCAGATCCTGACTAGCTATCAGCGCTCATTTGTAAACTACTGAATACACAGCCAATTCCACAGGTTTTATGTACAGTCTGATTTCAAAGGAGGGTGACACTTCTCTTAAGTAATGATATAACCTCAAACTCACTGGATCAAATGTGAAATTTGTAGCTGACCTAGCAGTAAAACGTCACAGAATTCACTGTGGATACACTGTAACATATTTAAACCCCCAAATGTTAAAAAATTCAAAGTGTAAAGTATATAATCAACCCCAGCTGATTTTGAAAGTTGCTTTACAGCTGAAGCTTTTATAAAAATACAATAATCTTCAAAAATCTTTTACAAAGCCCTCGCTGCACGTGAAACATTACTACTCTTCAATATTTGATCATAAATTCCCAAATAACAACTTCCATAAATTAGAGTACAAAATGCCTTATAGCTAGGAACAACTTCTGGTCGGAGATGCCTACTACTAAAACCAGAATCTAAAAGCCTTTCAGCACCAGCCTCCACAACAGGAAATATAAGATATCCAACTAAAATACAAGGTGGAGCATTGGGAACCAGACTGTAATTACTCTGTCTTGAGTTTTCTTGGAACAGCTATACCAACACCTGAACTCTTATTAAAAAGTACTACAGGATGTTTAACAGCAGCAAGCAGCCAGACCATGATTTAAAACAGGATTCAGAGGCAGTACTTCCAGGAATCCAAACGCGGTATACTTGGGAACTGATCTGTAACCACTGGAAGGGAAAAGTTATTTACTGACTTAACAACACTCTTTAAAGACAAGAGGGAAACTTGAGACAGAAAGGTTGGAGAGACGACTGTTTAACTAGAAAGCTCAGGTCGTGGCATCAGGATAGCTAAACCATACAGAGATCAGTCTGGGTTTGCCATCTGAAGATGTTGCTAAAACCATGAGTAGATGCACAAGCTGTGCTGGATCCCACGCAGAGCCAGGGCTAGCAGTACTAGTTAAGGATAGGTAGGCACACTTATTAAAAATGCCAGACATATACTAAGTATTCCTAAGCAGTAAATCCAAGTTCTCAGTGACCACCGTTACCAGGAAGGGACTGGTGAATCCAAACAACTTTAATATATATGACACAGAAAAAACCTGTACATCCCTTGGACAGCAGAACAGCTGCAGAACAGCAAAGAATATCCAGGCAATAGCTAGGAATATCCACTTGGAGTGATCCAGGCCACTCACTAGCTTTCACTGAACATCAACTAAATCTCCACCACATGACTTAGACACAGACAACCACTCATCTCAAACCTCAAACTGAATCCCATCCCATATGACCTTGTACTTCAGGGCATAAGCTCACTTGTAACCAAGACAATCGAGTTTCCCATTTTCCTTAATTCTGCAAGGTTTCTTGCAGGTTTCATTAATCCAATGGTATGACACACTATCAGAAAAATAACAGCCTGTGAGACAATCCACCAGACAGACCTAGTGTAACAGTGTTAATATTGCAATAGTTACATATTCTGCACATGATAGCCTTATCCAAAGTAAGATACTGTGTAGGCACACGCTACAGAAATAATCCATATTGCTTTGTAATTATATTCTTCTAGCATAGAATTTGAAAACTATAGCAGAGCAGGCATGAATGATGGAGGAAAGGGAGTCTGAAAGTAAACAACATCAGCTTCTGTGTGGAGCCTGACATTGCTGGTTTTTCTGGGCCTCAAAGCCTACAAGTCTCTTTTTTTATACAATACATTGCTCTTTTTCTCCTTTACTTCAATTTTCAATTCAAAGAGTTTAATGACAGAAGGAACCATTTAGCCTGACCTGCTTTTATGCCAGGTTTGGCTACTCAACTATTCAGCTATTCCAGCAACCTGCATTATTATAATACATCTTCCAAAAAGGCAACCATTCCTTATGCTAAAACACTAAGTAACAGGGAAGCCCTCACTCCCTTTTTTTTCTTGTTCCAGTGATTAAGACCCTCATTGATGAAAGACATATATATGCCAAAGAGAATTTGTTTGGCTTCAATTTCTGTTACTTGGTTCATACTATGTCTTTCTCCACCATATTAAAAAGTCTTTTAAAACCTGTAATGGCACTCACAGACTGTAATCAATACATCCACCGATTCATTTGATCCTCTGATATACAGTCAACACATGGGACTTCTGCAGTCTCCCACTGTGAAGCTTTCTTCCTCGGCTCCATCCGCAAACCCTGTCATCAGTTTATATTAGAAACACCCTGGCTGAGTGTCGATTGCCCAAAAATCAACCCACCCTTCCTTGACAGACTTTACATACACCACTGTTTTTCATTAGAATTTTGTAAAATGAAAAGCCTTTACAAAAATCTGTTACATCTGTAAATCTATCTTATTAACCAAACCCGTAACAGCCTTAAAGAATTTAATTCTTTATCAGTGGAATTCCAAATCACCTTTGACATTGTTTTTTCTCATGCCAGATGACAGGTCTAGAGTTTCCCGCATTACCTCACTTGTTCTTTTCTGTTAAGGACATTCATCCTCCACTGGTCTCCTCAAATCTCCCCACACTGAGATTCACTTAGCCACACAGAACCATCACCCCTATTAAATGTTTTCATCTCTGCCACATAATTACAGTTTCCTCATATTATTGGGTTCTGCTGCTGCTGGATTTTCTTTTGTTCCTAGAAAACTTTAAAAAAAACTCTTTCATACGTCTATTAACAATCAAGTTTTCCTTGGGATCTTTAGATTTCCTACAAACACGCAAGAGTTCAGACTTTCATTTAGATTGATATCTATATCCTAGTTCCCCTTCTATCCATTTATTAAATGCAGTGTTTCTTAAATATTAATGGTTTCTTCTGTCAATGAAAAAAAGAATCTCGCTTCTGTTCTCCCCAAGTTTTTTTTCCCAAGAGAGCATTTTGTTAAACGTACCAAACGCATCTTGCAGTGCTTCCCACCTTGAACTGTCTCCTGTAACCATGGTGAACAGAGAAAGATACCCTAGTGTGACGGACATTATCCCACCCCTGGATATTCTTCATGCCAGTGAAGCATTTAGAGCTCTATTAAGAAACCCAAACGCTGTATTCAATGTCACACTCCATGCTAAAACTCTAAGCTTTAAAAACGTAGTAGTAGGGAAAACGAGACATTCTTAATAAAATATGATAAAGACAACCTAAGAAAGAGTGCACCCTGGTGGATCTAACATGAAAGCCAACGTCCAGCCTTTGGCAGCAGCCAAGGTTCAACACCTAGACAACTGCATCAACCAGGGTAGCCAGCAGCGACACGGTGCCAGCCCAAGCCTCAGGGCTTCCCAGTTAACGGTTCTTAATGGACTGTACTTCCGTGAATTTGTCCAGACATTTTTTGATCCCACCTGAGTTTTCAGTATTCACAACACCCACCACTGCTGTGCTCTACAGTTCAGTTAATGCTGTTTCAACTGTGTTGAAATTGCTTTTTACCTCCTTTACCTTGTGCCCTCCAGCTATGCATTGGAAGAGACAGTGAACAAAATGTTCCCCATTTGCCTTCTCCCTGTTACTCATGACTTGAGAGACATTCCCACCCTGTCATACGTCATTAGCCTTCTGTAATACATACTAGATGGCTAAAATTTAGAGTATCATCTCCTCTGGCCTACTAACATTTCACTTCACTTGTCTGTTTTCTTGCAGCTGTTTCACTAGCCCAGACGAATCTAAGGCATTTTTCTTTCAATTTTACAATTTTTTTTCCCTTTTCTTTTTGGTTTTGTTTCAGGAGGGATTGTCACTCATATTCAGATCCTGAAAACAGCTGCTGGAATTTCTTCAGCAGTGTCCTCCTGACTTAAGGATTACTCAAGACTTCGCAGAAAGCCCAAGCAAAATTTCACAAACACTTCTTCGCCTGGCAAGCGAGCTGTTGAAGGAGCTCACCACTGTCACCAGCCTTTGTTCTCATGTCTGAGCTACACTTCCCAACCTCCTGAAAAGCACCTATGCAGCTGTGAGCGGGGCTGTGCTGTCAACCAGATCAGACAGCTGGTCTGGGTTAGGCAAAGACAAACACAACGATGCTTTTCAATCTGGGTCACTTCCCCAGCGTGCTTTAGATCTCAGCCCTACTACAGCTGCCTCAGCATGACTGAGAAGCTATTGAACAGCAGCACACGGAAGCGAAGGAGCGGCCGAGCACAGGGACAAGGGCAGGAACAACTTCAAATGTTTTTCCCATCAAAGACATTAGTAACAACTCCACACCCACATGAGAAGCATTTGAAACATCCAGTCCTGACACTCACTTGAGTACCACCCTCAACTACCTCAGCCTATAGAAATCTATTCAAGCATATAACTGGTACTGGTAAATATTACTCCCAAGTAATACATGATGACATTAGTTTTTCTGCTTCCTACTCCATCATCTCCTTTATTAGGGAACATTAAGCAGTCCTGTTTGTACTTGCTAAATGTCTCTGCACAGCCACTGCAAGCCAAGTCGGAAACGCAGTTCCCAAATTACAGGCACTTAAAGCAGGCTGAATAAACCTGACACACAGAGTTTTGAACAACTAAACCTCTAGCTATTTTTGCAACATGTTCCATGGCGTATGAGGAGTGTACAGCTTTAAGGATTGGACCGAGAGAACTATTACCAAGAGCAACACGCAAACTAGATCATACTATTTTAGTTATGCAATAGTTCTGCTTTACTACTCATCCTTTCTATTTTCCACAGTTATTTTTTCCTCAGTAACTGCTCAGTCACTGTGAATTGCTGAAACGCCTAAAACTACACAGAGATTTGTAAATGACAGTCTTTGATTTCACACCTCTTGAGACAGTGACTGGCTGCGCAGCAAGGCACAATGAATTTCTGTATATGCGCTTAGAAAATGAACATACCGGCATTTCACTTAAAAAAAAAAACCAAAAAAACAAAACACAGTACTTCATAAGATCTTTCTTTTATATTAATATTAAAATACCTCACTTTTTAAATAACATTTGTATTTTAGAATCTAAACACAGACCTTGGGATAAAATATGTACGCTTTTTTTTATGTCTTTCCTTACAAAACCATATACTACTGAAAATCTTGTGAGGTTTGCATAGTATCTTAGGTTTGCCATGAGGGAAGGATTTCCTCTTTTCATGCTCCACGTTTATTTCTGGTTTTGCTTCACCAAAGGAACCACAATTTTAATCATGATAAAGTAAAAACAATTTCACAGTAAAAACAATTTTATTTATTATCAGAAGAAATGAAATCTCTCTGTGATTTGGCAATGCTAATACTCACGTTCACTTCCACCTCTATGGACCACTCTCCTAGTGGGGGGTTCATTGATAACTGAAATTTTTTGGAAACTACGCCCAAATCACCCTCCTCCATCAACCACTGCTGAATCAATTTCTTCCGAGGGTCCTAGAAGAAAAGTCAGGCTGCATGTTAAATGTGAGTGGTCTTGCTAGCAAGATTTAGGCAGCAATACATATGATCTTTTTTTGTCACAAAGTTGGAACATGTCATAAATTCCAATGTATAACTAGGTTCCTGTGCATACTTACTCGCATATATATATTCAGAGTTGCCTTGTAAGGTTTGAGATCAGGGTAGATGGTGACAATCCGAAACATCATGTCTTGTCCTGGTTTATACACAGATTTATCAGTCTGGATGAATACGGAGATGCTCTTTGACATGTGCATCAAGCTGGTACGGTTAGAGAAGATGCGCCGGCCATCAGCATAGCCTTCCACTAGTAATTCATAATTCCCAGAAGCACTGTTCAAAGGCAGCTAAAAAGAACACAGTGATTCTATGTTAACTATCCAAAATATTCTTGAAGATATTATTGTTCCAAAAACATTTGAAATAAAGATCTGACATAGTCCTGAACTTGTCAAGTTATGTTAATTCTCAAAAAGAGAAAGAGGATTTCAGAGCTTTCAAGTGTCATTTCAATAATTACCTGAAAATGCATTAGCAGAAGCAACTTCTCAACATAACTGCATCTAATTTTCAGTAGTAATCAGGTTTTCAACAATGTAAGTATCTATGTATTCATATACCATTCATAGACTCACATACACACACCCTTATTGTGCACTCCCTTTTGTTTTTTTCATAGTTGTTTAGAAATTTCTGGGGTTTGATTTTGGAGGTTAATTTTTTTCTGACTCCATCACTTTTTGGTAATGAATTTTCCAAAAAAAAAAAAAAAAAGAGCTGAAGATGTTATATGCGGGCAAGATTAGCAGGACAGCAAGAAAACCTTGCACTTCTTTTTACAAGACTTAGCTTCATGTCACATGGGGTAGAAAAACCAGATTCAGAATGAAGATCTCATGAGGTGATGTACTGTTTTTCAATAGAAACCTCACTGATTTTGATTCATTTCAGTTTAACAATTCATAACTACAGCACATATTGCAACTCTTCTAGAAAGTAAAATACTTATTCTTTCCAAAATATTAAGGAACAAAGGAAGAGACATTTTGTATGGTTAATTTATTTAGGACGAACATTGAAGGCTCTTTCAGCACTGGCAGTAAACGCAGACAGACATCACTGGCAAGGAAATTTAGACCACGTAAGATCAGAATAACCATGCACATGTCTCTCTGTCTCATGTCTCTCTGTTCAGTGAAAGTACATAATAAGCTAACTAGTCAACAAAAATGTGTAGTATCAAGTATGACATGCAAATTTGTGAAGCATTCCATATTTTTTGGACTTGATGATCTTAGAGGTCTTTTCCAACCCATGATTCTATGATTCTCTCCACTGAACAGAAGAAATATAGAGGTCATAATTCAGATGCATCAGTCCATTTCCTACAGATCGGTGGGAGGAATCCTGGCCACAAGGGTCAAAAGGCTCGAAGTAGACCTGCTGCAGCACACGGGAATTTCACCTCGAGCGGAGCCTACACAGACAACGAACGACCACAGGGACATCCCAGGCCAGATGAAGGTTTCTGTACTGCAGTCTGCTTAGGAGTGTCTCTTTGAAAAACGAAAAGGGTTTTAACAGAACACACAGCTGGTTCCAACAAGTAGCCCTGCTAAAAAGCTTAAGAGTCACATGCTTCTGTTTGTAGTTACAACAGAATCTTGAGTAAAACCTCTGAAGTCTAGAGAACTAAAACAGACAGGCTTGCATTTTTCAGCATAACATATGGAAATTAAGAACTCCTCTTGCACTGGTAATGAAACTACAGCTACTAACTCACCAGGCACAGCACTTCAAAAGTATCCTACCGAGTTCTATAATGAAAGGCTGTTGTGCTGTCAAAACTGATTTTAAGAGCACACAGTGAGGTAACAGAAATTCCCAAACAGGGCAAAATGTCACAGGATGACAAATGAGGTAGATGCAAATGTCTATCAAATACATTTCCTTCTCTGTGTGTTCACCTATAAAGAGGAATCAACTACAATTTCATCCCTCTCTGTTGACTTTCTGTTTTTAAAAACAAGCCAGGGAAAAAAAAAAAATCAGGAAAGGGAAAAATCAACAGGCTCTTTTTCACCCATGAGCCAGCACATCATGACACATGAAGAAGAGACTCCGCCTTTCAAATCTGGACTTATCTAACTAAACTTTAGGTGCAAAGCACCACACTGAAACAGATTCCGCATTTTCTTCAACAGCAGGTTTTTGTATACACATTGCCAAGAACATATGATTCACATATTTCAACACTCTCCAACTTCCATGCCAAGTTTCTGGAATATATTAAATGGGAGGAACAGCCTTGGTTACTGCGTCTGTCAAATATTACCTCAAAATTAATTCATTTACAAACATTACCATTTATTAAAGAAGGTGTATTCCCTAAAAAGCAGACAGAAGTAGTCCAGGAAACATTCTAAACACTCACTCAAACTCAAAACAGAGGGACAATAAGCTAGTTTTGTCCATCACAGCAGTGAGTTGTGCTCTGACAGCATTATTTTAAGATACCTGCAAGGATTGTCTTTGATTTCTTCTTTAAAAGTCTGTAAACGCATTTTAGAGACACCATATATTTTTCTGTATCTTTTTCCTATCATGAATAATGACAGATAGCATGGGTTGCTCCCTCAATTTTTATACCTTTTTATTTCAAAAGATCCTTCCTTCATGCAACACAGTGACAGAACAGCCTGCTGTACCTTTCTTGATATAAAAGCCAGAGACAATGAAGTTTGAATGACCACTGCAGTGTATTAGGACAGCTGAGGTGCGAAGTAACCCGCCTTCTGGTTCACCCATCCACACTAACAGAAACTGCACTAACACAACACTTCCAGAAGGTCACTGCTACAATAATGGTAACTATTTACCTCAGCCCCACCAACCCTTTCTCTAAAGGGTTGTTTCTCAATCCAAATATGAGTAAGGCAGCTTTTGACAGTAGGTAGCAGGAACTTGCTGTGAAAATATTTTATCTTAGTCAATACATCCCCCAAGTGAATGGTATTACTATCCCCATTTTGGCACTACTAACATAAGAGAGAAAAAGGCTATCTCACATACTTCTCCTGACCACGCCAGCCACCATCACGAGCATCTCAGACAAGGATACTACTGTTTCCTGTGGAAAAGATGACGGCTAAAACCAGAAACTCATTACCCGCCTTCTGCTACCAGCCAACTACACTTCGGGCAAAACACAAGTCTACCGTGGCTACACGAATGAAAAAAACATCGTACTATTAAAAAATGAGTCAGTTTTCATCACCTCAGATAGTGGTGAGAGAGGGAGGAATTCACCCTGCCTAGTTTTAGGTGCTTGAACACTTTAAGACCTGGCCAGATTATATTAAGGAACTTCTTAATTTAATCTTTTTTTTTTTAACTGAATTTTCTGTTTGCTAATTTACAGTTCGTACAGATGCTTTTCAACCTAGCAGTCTTCATAATGTTGAGCTGCTCATTGTCATTGATTATCTATCAAACATTTCCAGATTATTTCATCAGATATACAGTTTATTTGAGATCAGACTTTAAACCCACTAGATTTCAGGATACTCAGACTTACAGATGTTTAAAAAAATAAAGACTTTGGTAAAACTTTTTTCCTCACACAAATACATGATTCATTAGATTGGGTTTTCAAGATTAACATCCAGGATTCATACTCAACACATGATTCGATACTACACATTTTTGTTGACTAGTTAGCTTATTATGTACTTTCACTGAACATGCATGTCCAAATCCTAAAGGAGACTGTGTACAAATACATTTTTATTTTTAATATTTCTCAATTATTGCTCTGCACAATTCTTTCAGCTCTAATTACCCCCCATGGTGTGTCTGAAATAGAGATGTAGGAATCAGCCAGCCAAAAAAAACAGAAAGCAAAGTCCTGTGTTCAAGTTTTATGACAGCTTGTGCTGGTGCTGGAAATCAGCTCCTTGTAACACGCTGCAGAGCACTAGATCCGAAAACTCCTTGGCTTATTGGTCAGTAAATACACTCATCCGAGAATGTGAAAATAGCTAAGATCACATACAAAATACATCATCTCATTAACACCAACTGATGAAAAGTTAGAGAGTCAACATTTTCTGAGGAAGGAGGAAAGTAGAAATACTTACTACTGGAAGAACAAGAGTCCCAAAGGAATCTGAAGAAAAAAGAAGAAATACCGCACTGTCAGAAAGCTTATAAAAACTTACCAAAACATCAACATTACCAGGTTAATTACAAAAGCAGTGCTTCTCCCCCATTCCCACACTGCCCATAATACCGATCGGACGACCAAGTTCCCTTGACGTGGCTACTCTGGAGCTCAGGGCACGTGGACCCTCCAGCCAACACACATGCAATGGCTGCAACCAGCTGGCCAGCATGCACACTCTCATCAGCCACCTGATTGCTGCCAAACACCGTCTGGATGAGAAAATAAAAAATACACAGCCTGGAGCAACGGCTGCATTAGTCAGTATTCACATACTGTGTTTATACTTCATTCAACATCTCACTCCCCACGTTTATTCCTCCCAAGTCCTGACAACGCTACTGTCAGCCACGATTAGGTTATGGGACAAGCAGCTCATCTCCAGACACACGAAGCAGCACGAAGGAAGGACGGCAGGTGGTAGAACCGCAGTAACACTCAGCCCCATTCCAGGGGAGCACTCAGCCCATCACACATCCATCACCACAAGCCCAGAGATACACCAGCAGGGGGGAAACCCCAATACCCCAGTCACAGATACGAACCCCCCACCATCAGGCTACCAGATTCAGCACCTCCCTAACAATCACTACCATCTCAAACCTGCTAAAAGAATCAGCCAGAGCAGAGCAGCCCAGAAAAACTGAAATCCAGTAGTCCACTTGAATAGTTGTCTGAGGGTGCCAACAGTGTCCCAGCTGGGAGCTACCTGAACAAGGAGGGTGAGGTTTGGCACTGTTGTCCTCGAGAATGACTCCTTTCTCTGGTACCACTGCCCTAAAACCAAAGCATCCCTCTGCTTCTGCAAATAAGTTGATTCTGCAACTCATTCCCATCTAAGAGAAACCCAGGATACTTTGTATTTATCTTCTCCACACTTTAGTAGGTGACTACTCTTTGCAGTCATTTTTATCAAGATTAATAACTTCTCTAGAAGGAATAAAAAAGGAAAGGACTTTAAACCACGTATTATTAGAGAAAGGCAAAAAACTGCCTTAATCTTGGACATTCCCTCTAGTGGTGGTTTCACTGCTATGAAACAAGGCCAGCAGTGTGGCAGTACGTCTATGCTGAGCCATTACCTCTATGGCAACCTAAAGCTGCTTCTTCACTGGGCACCATCTCTCAGCCTGCTCTTCACCAGATACATCCACACCCCCCTTCCTCCCTCACACGGCTGATGGAAGATGTGCGATACCTTTTACAGGGCTGCAAAAGTATGAACTCCAGCCTACAGCAACATCACTTCTCTGTTTGGTAGTGGCTGGCGTCTGTGTTCTCCACTTGAACATTTTGATTTACATTCACAGAATCACATAGAATCACAGAATGGTAGGGGTTGGAAGGGGCCTCTGTGGGTCATCTAGTCCAACCCCCCTGCCCAAGCAGGGTCACCTACAGCAGGCTGCACAGGACCTTGTCCAGGCGGGTCTTGAATATCTCCAGAGAAGGAGACTCCACAACCTCCCTGGGCAGCCTGTTCCAGGGCTCCGTCACCCTCAGAGGGAAGAAGTTCTTCCTCATGTTCAGATGGAACTTCCTATGCTTCAGTTTGTGCCCATTGGCCCTTGTCCTGTCACTGGGCACCACTGAAAAGAGTCTGGCCCCATCCTCCTGACACCCACCCTTCAGATACTTATAAGCATTTAGAAGGTCTCCTCTCAGCCTTCTCTTCTTCAGGCTAAACAAGCCCAGCTCCCTCAGCCTCCCCTCGTAGGAGAGATGCTCCAGTCCCCTCATCATCCTCGTAGCCCTCCACCGGACTCTCTCCAGTAGCTCCTCATCTTTTTTGAACTGGGGAGCCCAGAACTGGACACAGTACTCCAGATGAGGCCTCACTAGGGCAGACTAGAGGGGAAGGAGAACCTCCCTCGTCCTACTGGCCACACTCCTCCTAATGCATCCCAGGATCCCATTGGCCTTCTTGGCAGCCAGGGCACACTGCTGGCTCATGGTCAACTTGTCATCCACCAGCACACCCAGGTCCCTCTCTGCAGAGCTGCTCTCCAGCAGGTCTGCCCTAAGCCTGTACTGGTGCACGGGGTTGTTCCTCCCCAGGTGCAGGACCCTGCACTTGCCCTTGAACCTCATCAGGTTCCTCTGCACCCAACCCTCCAGCCTGTCCAGGTCTCGATGAATGGCAGCACAGTCTGCTAGTGTATCCACCACTCCTCCCAGTTTTGTGTCATCAGCAAACTTGCTGAGGGTACATTCTAACTCTTCATCCAGGTCGTTGATGAAGAAGTTGAACAAGACTGGGCCCAGTACTGACCCCTGGGGGACACCACTAGTTACAGGTCTCCAGCCAGACTCAGCACCACTGATGACAACCCTCTGAGTTCTGCCATTCAGCCAGTTCTCAATCCACCTCACTGACCACTCATCCAGCCCACACTTCCTGAGCTTCCCTAGGAGGATGTTATGGGAGACAGCGTCGAAAGCGTTGCTGAAGTCCAGGCAGACAACATGCACTGCTCTCCCCTCATCTACCCAGCCAGTCATGCTAGAAAGTAGAAAGCTATCAGATTGGTCAAGCATGATTTCCCCTTGGTGAATCCATGCTGACTACTCCTGATAAACTTCTTTTCCTCCACTTGCTTGATGATGACCTCTAGATTGAGTTGCTCCATCATCTTTTCAGGGATGGAGGTGAGGCTGACCGGCCTGTAGTTCCCTGGGTCCTCCTTCTTGCCCTTTTTGAAGATTGGAGTGACACTGGCTTTCCTCCAGTCCTCGGGCACCTCTCCTGTCCTCCAGGACCTTTCAAAGATGATGGAGAGTGGCTCAGCAACAACATCCGCCAGCTCCCTCAGCACTCGTGGGTGCATTCCATCAAGGCCCATGGATTTGTGGGCGTCCAGATTGCTTAAGTGATCTCTTGCACAGTCCTCCTCGACCAAGGGAGGGTCATCCTTTCTGCAGGCTTCCTCTCTTACCTCCAGGGCCTGTTATTCCTGAGGGCTTGCCTTGGCACTGAAGACTGAAGCAAAGAAGGCATTCAGTAGCTCTGCCTTCTCTGCATCCTCCGTCACCAGGACATCCGCCTCATTCAGCAGCGGCCCCACATTGTCCCTAGCCTTCCTTTTGCTGCTGATGTAGTTGAAGAAGCCCTTCTTGTTGTCTTTGACATACTTTGCCAGATTCAGTTCCAGGTGCACCTTAGCCTTCCTCATTGCATCCCTGCATGCTTTTGACAATATTCCTGTACTCTTCCCAAGTGGCCTGTCCCTCTTTCCACATTCCATGGACCTTTCTCTGCCACCTGATCTCCGCTAGAAGCTCCTTGTTCGTTCACATAGACTGAAGCACCTTTACGATCTATTCAATCCTCTACTCCACTCAGGTTACTGTTTTCCATTGGTTCTGCAGCTCAGATAAAGGCTAAAATTTTCAAAACCTTGCACAACATTTACCAGCCATAGGCAAAGGAGCACCCTGAATTAACCATGCCCACTGCATCACACCACCATGGGAATAAGTAATCAAGATATTAATGTACGTGGCTTAAGTTAATACAACTTACTATTTTAACTATTTTAGATAATGTAGCCTCAAATACTTACAGAATCCAAATAAACGTGCTGTTCAGCTCCTGGATAACTCTAAATCATGGAGTCATCAGTGCCACAGGATTTATTTCAATTATGTAATGTATTTTAAAATATAATAGAACTATTTCAGTTGGAAGGGATGTACAACAATCATCTAGTCCAACTGCCTGACCACTTCAGGGCTCACCAAAAGTTAAAGCACGTTGTTAAGGCCATTGTCCAAATGCCTCTTAAATGCTGACAAGTTTGGGCATTGACCACCTCTCTAGAAAGCCTGTTCCAGTGTTTGACCACCCTCTTGGTAAAGAAATGCTTCCTAATGTCCCCTCTAAACATCCCCTAGTGCGACTTTGAACCATTCCCACACGTCCTTATCACTGGACACCAAGCAAACGAGCCCAGCACCTCCCTCTCCACGTCCCCTCCTCAGGGGGCTGTAGAGAGCAATGAGGTCACCCCTCAGCCTCCTTTTCTCCAAACTAGACAAATCCTGCTCCTCACATGCCTTCCAGCCCTGTCACCAGCTTTGTTGCCCTCATCTGGATGCATTCAAGCACCTTCACGTACTTCTTAAATTGTGGGGCCCAGATCTGCACAGAGTACTCCAGGTGAGGCCACACCAAGGCTGAACACAGCGGGATGATCCCCTCTCTGGACTGGCTGGTTATGCTGTGTTTGATGCACCCCAGGATGCAGTTTGGCCTCTCACCTGCCAGGGCACACTCCCGACTCATATTTTCTTTTGCTGATTCCACTCAATTAAACCTTTTTATATTTCCTAAAAGGCAATGGGTTTATACCTATCTTTTACTCATTTGTTTCATGGAGTAACCAAAAGAAATCCAATTAATTTATTCAATTTATGTCCTTCTTGATCCTGGACATAAAAGCATTCCAAGATGAAGCAATCACTTGACCTTTGAACTCCAATAAACGTTAATTTTAAAAGTCAAGGAATTCTTTCCTTTGACAGTGACAAACAGAAGGAAGTCTCGATGGGCTGAACACAGGTTGTCATGGCTGCTGCCACAGCGCTAAAGGAAAAATCCCGTCCGGCATGTACCATCTACTCAAATTCTAACCTGGGTTAAACCAAATGACTCACATCCCATGAACAAAGTTTGTGGGTAGTACACTCCAGTACTTCATTCTGGTATTCATAATCTTAACGGGGATGGGTGGCATCTGGCCCTAAGCAGCACAGTTCTTTTCACAACATGTTATGCTACCATTAAAGCCACAACTTTTTTCCTGTCATCCCTCTTTCCTCTTCACTCGAGAAGCAGCCTATGCGGTTGTTGACTCTGAGCAATTCCATCAGCCTTTGAGGTTTTCCAGCCAGGAGTCTCAGGCAAAATATGCACTTCTTTTCTAAGCAGCCAGCGGAGAGGGCACCCAGCCCCACTGCATAGCGGCAGGGAACCCCACGCTCGGCCAAGCTTGCATGGCACACAGGGCTTCAGGACAACCAGCACCTCCAGGAGAGGAATTACGCAGTCCTGCAGAGCACCCAATTCACAATGTAAACCTCTCTCCTTGACGATAGATTTATTCTCAAGACCTACCCAAACAACTCCATGCCCAAACAATCACACTGAGAGATCATTTTAGCTAAAGGAAACTGAATGTCTTCCCAAGTCAGGAGAGACAGTGTTACTGTTAACTAGGAAGACTTTTTTTTAAGGGATTATGATGTTTTGCTGGTAAAAGAGGCAGGACGTAGGGTAACTAGCAACAACAGAGATGGTCTAAAGCTACCTTCTGAAATCTCTCAGATTACTAAAAGCCTAACGCTTCTCTAGTTCCCATCCCTCTTGTTTTGGTTTGGCCTGGATAAATGTCAGTTGCTCACCAACACTGCTCTACCACTCCCCCTCCTCAGCTGGACAGGGGAGAGGAAATATGATGAAAAGGCTCGAGGGTCAAGACAAGGACAGGGAGAGATCACTCACCAGTTACCGTCACGGACAAAACAAACTGAACTTGGGGAGAAAAGGGAGTTTAATTTATCACCAGTCAAATCAGAGGAGGATAGTGAGAAATAAATCCAGATCTTAAAACACCTTCCCCCCACCCCTCCCTTCTTCCCGGGCTCAGCTTCACTCCCGTTTCTCTCCCTCCTCCCCCAGAGCGGCACAGGGGGACAGGGAATGGGGGTTACGGTCAGTTCATCATATGTTGTCTCTGCCACTCCTTGTCCCTCAGGGAGAGGACTCCTCACCCTCTTCCCCTGTGCCAGTGTGAAGGTGCCTCTCACGGGAGACAGTTCTCCACAAACTTCTCCAATGCGGGTCCTTCCCATGGGCTGCAGCTCTTCATGAACTGCCCCAGCGTGGGTCCTTACCACAGGGTGCAGTCCTTGAGGAACAGGCTGCTCCAGTGTGGGTCCCCCACAGGTCACAAGCCCTGCCAGCAAACCTGCTCTGGCGTGGGCTCCTCATATCCCAGCAGGAGCCTGTTCCAGTGCAGACTCCCCACGGGGTCACAGCCTCCTTCAGGCATCCACCTGCTCTGGCGTGGGGTCCCTTCCACTGTGGACCTCCATGGGCTGCAGGGGGACAGCCTGCCTCACCATGGTCTTCATCACGAGCTGCAAGGGAAGGCTCTCTGCTCCGGCGTCTCAAGCACCTCCTCCCTCTCCTTCTTAACTGACCTTGGTGTCTGTAGAGTTGTTTCTCTCACATTGTCTCACTCCTCTCTCTCAACTGCCGTCTCACCACCCAGTTTTTTTTTTTCTCCCCTTCTTAAACACATTATCCCAGAGGCGCTACCACCATCGCTGATTGCCTTGGCCAGCGGTGGGTCCGTCTTGGAGCCGGCTGGCACTGGCTTTATCAGACACAGGGGAAACTTCTCGCAGAAGCCACCCCTATAGCACCCCCACTGCCAAAACCTTGCCACGCAAACCCATAAAACCTCTGTGAAATAAGGCTGTGCTAAAGCTGGGCTTTGTACGACCACAACCAATGACATTGTGTCACCAGGGAAAAAAAAAAAAAAATTTGTCGCTGCTGATAATCACTTATTAACAAGGAACAGGAACTTAGTTTGATTTACCCCACATGTCTGAGTGGAAAGGCACACAGTAAGTATTGCTACATTAGCTTTAATCTGTCCAACACAGCTAATGATAGCAACGGCTACAGCAGTGACTTCAGTATGCCAGGAGACACCAAGCACAAATTCATACCATAGCCCACACGGTGGGTTTTCCATTTCCATCCTTACCCACGCCAGTGCAAACACACTGGTACACACGCACCGCAGGGGCAGAGCACCGCATGGGCTGCCGAACATCGCCCTGCGCAGCATCTTACAGCTTTCAAAGCAACCTTTCACCTAACAGGGCAGGTACTTCACAGCTTTCTCATCAGCGCAGCGCCTGCTTGCCTCCACCTATTCTCAGAGCAACTAGTATGCAAAAGACAGAAATCTTAAGGTAGAAATACTGGGGGGTTTTCCACGTTCCCAAGCCTAGGAGTCCTATCACCAGGCCGGAGCCAGATACAGCTGTGATGCAGAGGGGGAAGCAGTTGGGGAAGAGGGAGATTTAAACGACAGTCACTTCTCCTCTGTGCAACTCGGAAAGCATTTCCCTTCTGAAGCAGTGTCAGGGAGCTACAGCCTCCCTGGCTGCCTCGACAAAGCCCAGAGCGCCGTCTCGTTCCCAGCCATGAAAATCCTAAGAAAGGCTCCGGGGCATGAGGTAATCCTCCAGTTCATGTCACTATGTAATTATTTTGTTAGAACTGAGCAACCTGGGCAGGTCCGAAACTCTTTGGTGTTGCAGTAAACTTCCCTGTCATGCAAGATTTTCCCAGCTTCTCAAAGACTACTGAGCTGCACTCAATCCCCTGGAGCCCCACTCAGCTACGCCCAGGGACGGCCTCAGATATGCTCAAGCAGAGCCGTAGGCAGAATATTTCCTTTATGCCAATGCTGAATTGCTGAAATTCACCACATTTTTCTGTCCGCTTGATGAATTAAAGTTCTATTAAATGGCACAGCAATCTCAGGTTTATAAGGAGTTAACCACGGTCCAAAAGCTAGCACCTGGCACTGCTCTGCTGGAAGCCCTGCTATCATGCAACCGGACATTTTTACCCACGTGCAGTGTGTAACACTTCCACATGATTTACACATGACATCAGTCGACTCCACAGTCCCCAGAAACGGCAACAGTTGTCACCCTCCTTTGGCACATCCCTGCAAGGGATCCCTTCAGTTATTAAATACGGCTCCCAGCGATCACAGGTCACTAACTCCAGGCACGAAAAGTAGGTTTAGAAAGGAGCCCAGAACAGCCAACGCCACGTGCACCAGGCACTGTAGACCACCAGACGCTTCCTCCGGACTCGTCATGTCTGCTCTTCACAGCAGCGGACTAACGGGCACGACTGCAACGGGCCGCAGAGGGGAAAGACCAGGCGAGAGCACGGGTCCCTGCTACCGCACGGGATTAGTCAAAGAAAACTCCCAGCCGGGAGCCCTGCCCTAGCTGCAGGGGGAGGCAGGAAAAACTCAGTGGACCATTCCTTCTAGACTAACCTTGAGGAAAGTTTAATAAAAAACAACCAAAAAAAATCCCTGCAGAAGTCACATAATCCTTTCAGAAAAAATGTCCTTCCTCGTCACACTTGCAAAATCAGCTCTCTCACAGAATTCTTGAAGCTTGTGCTGTACTCATTCAATAAATACTGCATTGAGGAAATACACGGAAATACTGTGGAAACAAACACCCCACTGTCCTGCCTCCTTTTCCTCAGAGTCCTTGGCATCTAGGACAGTCCAGCAGAAGAGGAACCAAAGGCACTGTGGTAGAGACACGTCACCAGTACAGACAGCAGGGGGAAATTGTCATCTTTTTAATATACCTTGCCACCATTCCATTTTTTGGAGTCTAATAGTCTTGTTATCAGCAAAGCAAATAGTAAAAAATTCTACAGGGCCAAATACATGCATCTTTTTTTAGATCTACAGAAAGCTGTACAAATGATGGCATCTTACATTCTTCCCATTGCATGTGCCTGATCCAAACCCAGAAAACTGTGCTACCCCTTCTTGAGCTGACACCACCAGCACTAGGACTAGATGTAAACGTTTCAGTTTCCACTCCCCAAAAAGGACAGGAGTTCCAGAAAAATGACTGTATGGCTTGGCACAGTGAACTAGAGCTTGTGCCAATATAAATCAGTGCAGCAGCACTTCAGTCTCTAACTAATTTACACAAACTCAGGTCCTGACTCCATATTCTAGCTTATGTGGCAGGTATCACTACCTTCTCACTTAACCTTTTCTGCCTATGTTCTCACTCCTTCTTAGTCCTGTGTGAGAACGGAAAAATATAACTGGAATCCCTTTAGACTGATCTGCTGAAATGATGCCACGTCTTTCTTCTGGCAGCTGTGATCACGTATCCACGCTTAGGAAGTGTTTACAGAAAAGCATTTTCTTTGCAGAGGTAAATGGAATTTTTTCTACTGCAGAATCTATTTCAAAAACTTATTTTAACATCAGAGAAGTAAAAAAATAATGTTCCCTAATGTCCTTCCAGATTTTTCTTCCTATCCAAAATACATATTGTTTTTATATGAAAAAAGAAGGAAGCACAAATACCAAGGCCTAAACTGTCCAGGGAGCGAAAAATATTTTTCTTCATAAAAGACAACCTGCATATCTGTCAAGTATGAAGTTTTCTTTAAATGTGTTATACTCCTCATCTATTATCCTAAAATTAGCACCGGTTAGTTACGCAAGCAGCCCAAAATACAGTGTGAGCCACTGCTGTTAAGTTCTGGCTAAATTTGGGCCAGACATTAGAAGGAGGGGCAATATAGCACTCAAACACATGCAATAGGATTGCTAGTGGACATCAGCATATGGGCTGACATCCAAAGCCAAATGAAGCCAAGAGCCCTACAGTAAAGGAGTACATACTTGCTCCACAAAGCCCCTCCCGCCTGCTAGCACTACATACCCTTCCCTCCACAGCCAGTCATTACCCTACTCCCCATTTCGCCCACCCCCTTATCCTTTTCAGTCCTTTACAATTCTGGAGGCTAAAAGCACTCAAATTTTACAGGGAGAGAGAGAGGTAGGGTAGCAGCGCACCCTATGGAGAAAGGCATAAAGGGACAAGAGGAATAATCTGAACTGGACCAGAATTTATCACCTGAGGGTCCAGTCAAGAGCCAGGACATCACAGCTCTAGAGGACAGGAGAAAGGCAACATGCACAGACATTTTTGCAATTTAAGCCATGTTTTACCAAACTCTGCAGTCACCAGCAAGTTCTGGCTTCAGTCGAAAATGCAGTGTGTAGGGAGAGATTCCTGACAACCAGGACAATTCATGACAGAAACACCTCCCTCCAGCTACATGCAAAAGTTTTTCCCCAATCTTCTGCTCTTACTCCACTATAGGAAGAGTGGTGGGAACCCAACCATATAAAGCACAAGCAGAAACACTCATGGCCGGGAAGGAATAGATACAGATTCCCCTGAAGGTATGAAGAGCAGGGGTGCTGCCTTTCATCTCCTCTGTCCCCTCACCACCACATTCCCCCTGTCTTCCTACTTCCCATGGTAAAGGAGTCGTGGTACCTCCCTGCTTGTCCCTTTTACTGGTTCAGCCCTTCTCTCACCAGCACTGCTAGATCCACCCCTGAGAAAAACCACCACCTCCCACCCCCTCAGACAGACATTGCCGATGCTGGGCGACCCTTCCCTTGTCCCGCCACATCCACGATCTCTTCCACAAGCCAGCACCAAGCTTCCCGCAGACTGGCCCTTCTAATTTCTTTTTAGACTTAGGTCATAATTCAGACATTTAATTCTCCACTTAGTCATCTAAAGTAAAACAATCAACTCCACGGATTATACAGTTATTACCACTTCCATCTGAGCGGTCAGAGAGCAGCCAGTCGCAAGAACACAATAAAGCGCTCTGTGGTTTATCTGAAACGCTGCATGCCGGGTAGGAAAACAAAACAGCCGCATGTTTCTAAAACTAAATCATCTCTTTAATCAGAGACCTTCTGACAACTCTCCAGCAGCCACCATCCCAGACACTTAAACACAAGTACAGGCTCTTCTCAACTTTTTCCCTGAGATCAGCCTCTAAGAGCCATCCATGGAGTTTTTGTCATGCGCATGACATTATCGCTGCAAACCATACCCAAACAACTATATTCCCATGAATTATAAATTTACAGCTGTTAGAAAGACAAGTTTTGAATACTACAGAGAAAACTTTCTTGATGTCAGATCCAGTCTATGAAACTACGCAGACAATTTAGAATAATCTCAGACTTAAGCCTTTTGCACAACTAAATGGGAAATTGATTTCATTCACTTAGTTTTCCCTTGGTGACTATACACAAACGCACAAACTCGTAGGCATCTGCACATCCTGCTTTTAAGGCACTATTGGCCATCATTATTGTCCATTCCGATGTCCATGAAATAAACACAGACAAAGCCACTAATACTGCAATTTAAAACAGCTGCAGTTCTTATTCTGACTTCAAACACAGGGAAATCGTACTAGGAGAAAATGTGGCGAAGTCTGTCTACGCCAGAGATTTGGCGGTACTAACACCACCCTCATCGCATCAATTGCTGCAACTGGTGCAAAATTCCAAAGTCAAGTCACCTCTCAGCCTCACTCACTGCAAGTAAAACATTCAGGAACTACCTAAGCTTCCTCTCAGCAGGAGTGAAAGAAGGTTTGTTTTCATATTGGTTTTCTTCCATTTTCTGGAATGCATTCAGAGTCTGTGATGACAAAGCCACATAACTTTTCTGAGACCACAAAATTATTTAGATACATATAAAAATATTACCAGAGACTTCCTTCATTGGTAAATAAAGGTAATATAATTCCCTAATCATACAAAACAAGCACCTAGACCTCACAGCTGCACCTCCAGGAAGGTGGAGAAGTGAGGGAGAAGGGGTCTGTCGCTCTGGCCACGTTTTCTACGCACATACTTATTTGGACTGCAGCGAATCTAGGTGAACCAGCATCACCTCTTGCCATGTGCTACTCAACCTCTGTAGACAGGAGCTCATCTCTGCCTTCACAAACAGGTAGTCAGGGACAGCAGAGCACAGGAACCAGCAACATGGCCAGTGCAGGTAGTCATAAGAATCTCATGAAAAGAGAAGTCACCTGTGTTTGACTGGAGGCCCATGAATTTCCCAAGTGCTTCCTGACTATGCAGGTACTTCTATAACCCTCAACACTTCAGCTTGGATCTCTTTTTAATTAGACACCACTAAGGACATCACCCTAGACCCATGTAAAGATCCACTGTTAGCTCTCACCCCTTTCTCTTTAAAGCTACCTTTTATGTACCCAAAGGGTAATAACCAGCTGTGTAGCACAACTCTCCTGTCACCTGACCCCAATTCCTCCCGTGTCTCCTCAAATACTTTCCAGAACCACATTCTCGAAAGCATTTGAGGAGACACGGGAGGAATTGAGACTCCCAGGGTCAACCCAAAAGTCTGTTTAGCCCAACATCTCATCTCCAACGATCCTCAAGGACAGACATCCAAACAGTGTAAAAACAGAACAAGTACACAGTGACCCTTCCCTGGGTACTCTTCCCAGCCTATGCAATCTGAGGCTCGGGGCTTGAAAAGCCAAAATTAGTGTCTTTATATTGGACCAGCCCTTAAAGGACTTTTGACTCATGAAGTTGTGCAATCACATTTTCCATCCACAATACCTGCGACACAGAGTTCCACAACTGATTTCTGTCTCATGTGAAGGCCCACCTTCTTCTGTCCGGTTTGAACTTGTCTCCTGAGAGATCTTTGATCTTTCCCTCTGCTGTCCCTGGAATTTCTCCAGCTGGTTCACAGCATCCATGAGGAGTGCTCCAAATCAGGCACAGCATTCTTCAAGATGCCTAATTAGAGCTGTGAAGATTAGACTTTCTCATAACTTACAGAAAATACTTCTGTGCATACATTTGAGTATAGCGTTTGCCTTCTTTTTTGAGCGCCAACAGTGTTACTTGCAAGTTTTCACCTTTTGGTACCTTTAAACCATCAAACTCTCCAGAAACACACACCCTTTTCTGCAGGACTGCTGCCTCACCTTGTTTCTCATTCAGTAAACACACGCTCTTTTATTCCTCAGCAAGAACTGAATTATGCAGCTGCCCTAGTGAATCACGCTCTAGTCTTTCCCCTAACCATTTCCCACACTGCCAAAACAAGTTCAAAACCTAATGCTTCCTCCCAGCGTCCTTGCCACCCCTTCACTAATTTAATAAAAGTTCTCCCCTTTTTAATCCATGTCAGTCATACTGAACAACACAGTTTCAGGGCGAGCCATTTCCAGTTTGAGAGCAAACTACTTAGACCTACTTTGTGAATATTATTTTCCATTCAGCCACGAATGCATTTAATAAGAGTTTCACGCTGTCCCCACTGTCCCCAGCTAGCTTGTCAGAGTGCCACACCAGACTATCAAAAGCCTTACTAAAGTCAAGATACAACAATATCCCACTTCTTCTACACCTACAACCCCTGCCAACCCATTGTGGAACACATTTTATTTGCAGGTTTTCAATCTTCCAGCACCTCTATCTTCATTCATGCTCTCAAAACTTCACTACCAGTTTTAAAATTGTTTCAATCAATTCCCTAAATATTCTACATGCATTTTTATCAGGCCTAAACATCTACTTTACCAAATCAGCCTTTTGTTGCCAGAATTCTTAACCCTTTTCCATGGCAGTTAGTTGATCCTCTTAGTGAAGACTGATCACTTACTGTCTCTCAGCATCACTGACCAATGGTCTTCTCATCAGAGCGAGTAGCAAGCCACATCCTTTGCTAGTCTTCCTGCTACCACTACAGTATTTAAAAATCCTGCCTTCTCATCCTTCACATCATTTCCTATTTGCGGTTTGGTCTTTCCAATATTGTCCCTTTATACCCATGCTACACTCCTTTAAGCTCAGCCTTTGGAATCTGATCTCATTTTCAGTTTATACACATGGTTTTCCTTTTTTCTGTTGTTTTTTGGCCAGTCATAAGATCATGTTCAGTTATCATATTTCTTACCCTTCTGCTATATTAGGGTAATGTGTACTTACACCTTTTATACGAATCCCTCAAGCAATTTCTCCCTTTGCTCCCTTTCCTTCTTGTTTCTGATAGCATCTTACCTCCCAGTTCCTGTTGTTTATTGGCATCACTTCTTTTTTCCACAAAATTAACAATCTTTACTTTGTTTTTCTCTCTCCTCCCTTTCCTAAAAGCTGTAAAGCCCCTTCAATACACAGCAGCAACAGGGAACCCAGCGCTGGCACATGTAATGTTCGCTCCTCTCTAAGAGCTGGCCCACTGCCACCATATTTCTGCTATGAGTGAATTATTCCTCCCTTCTCAAGGTACAGTGAAACAGCCTGTAGCATTTGGTCGGCTGCGTTCTCCTTGGCTGGATATTGGTGAAGAACCTGGTGACCAAAATGACCTCGTGTGTGAACGTGTAAGCCTGGAGCCACAGAAGGGCTCTTTCCCTCAAACCTCAAACACCATCCAAGCAATAAGGTAAGGCTCAAGTACTGGATGGGACTCCTATTCCCATTTTTCTGCAAACTACTTAATGGGCCTGTTAGCAGGATGGATTGAACAACAGGCACAGAAACCTGTGGGTTTTTTTCTACAAGCACTCCAGCAATATGAAAGCCCGTAAGGGAGCACCCTCTTCTCACAAGCTTCCTTGTCTCTGGATCCAGCCCCAACACCTCCTCCCCCAGAACGTTTCCTTCAATTTTGATTTTGCACCGGTTATCTGCATATGCTGACTATTTAACAACTTCTTTCTCACGAGGCACAGTTACACATCCGTTTGGAGGTGGAGGTTACGGACGCAAAATCATGGGACTCTAGCTCTCTTGCTGTTTGGCTTTTTAGGCACTGATGCAGAATCAGGCAGAAAGGAGCTGTCCCACTTAACTGTCGTCAAAACCCTTCACTCTACAGATTTTCAGCATAGATTTTGTGGTCACCATTGAGTCAGTCATTTTATTCTGAAAAAAGGTACAGAGGCAACTCAAAGTTAACAAAAGGGACTGGTGTTCTTAGGCCATTCATTGCCATTTAGCTGTTACTTTACAATCTAATATTCCTAGTGCTTTTCACTGTTTCACACACTAACGTGGTCAGAGCCATATTATTAAGTATGCAAAACAAGCCTTCTGGTAAAAGCAGATTTTCCATTGTCTATATGGATGATCACTACATGTCTGAGCTTGACAGATGTTCTCACAAACTCTGTCATGTTTCATAAGTCCTAGCTGAGTATTTACCACACTCTAGCTCAGTAATCTCTGTTAACAAGTGCGTTTACTCCTCTCTAGAAGTACTGAAAAGCAGTGCAAATTAATTAACACGTACAAATAATTTACAGGGAACCCAAACTACACGTGCTATTTTATATCAGATTCTGCAGTTCGCAAAGTAGTTCTCACTCATTGTGCCGTAAATACATCATGTTGCACCTTAAATACCAGAAGCTCTAACTAAATCTTATTCTTTAGAGTTAAAATTGTTCAGGCAATCAGGTAAACGACACCTCATTACACATGAAAGCCTTTCTTATAACTAATTTTCTTTTTCAACTTACATTACTCTTTCCAAATCATTCTAGCACCAACAAGTAACACAGACTTTTCAGAAGCTCTTGCAATTAAAGTATAAGGTTTCTCATACACAAACACAAACTGCAAGGACTGGGTGGCAAACCCTGTAAGACAACACTTCTTGCCAATTCAAACTATATCTTTATTGATCAATCACTGGATAAATATGTATGGCAAGAGCCACCCTTCACTATAATCATTGAAAATCAAGACATTCATGCATAAAATTTAACTTGCCTGTCTGTTATTCCCATCACTTTTTTTTATTGTTGACCCAGAAAACCCAGCAGCTCAAATTGCACATAAGCCTTTGTTATCTTCTGCAGTCACTTTCAATCAGGGTGAGGATCTTCCTGATACTGCATCTCCACAGCAAATGTGTCAAGGCTTGGTACGGTGCACAGAAACAGCTTTACTTAGCGCTTTGTGTTTTTCTGGAGTCCACAGCAGATAACGGAAACCTGTTCGCTCTTGGTGATGCACTGACTTTTTTTTTGGTTGTGCTTGCTCACACAAAGTTTATCTGTAGCAGCAACATCCTGGTTGCAGAAGTTCAGTTGGTCTGTTTTAACTACATTTAATCTAATCAACTTAATTTCTGTACCAAAACATTGGTCTCAAAGAATCGCCCTTGCTACAGTACATTCGGATTCTGGTATGTTGAGCCAAGCTCAAATTATCAGCACTTCTTGAAATGAGCGTGCACTTTCTCACTCACTCCAAAGAATGCAAACCAGGCACTTCTCCCTTTGTTACGAAAAAAAGGATAACGATGTGAACTAAGCTCCACTGCTAAAGTCTTTCTCTACAGGTCAAGAATCACTCAGAAATCAAAATTCCACTTCTGGTAATGTTAAAACAGTAAATCTTTTATCAACCGTCAGAGGGCAAGCACTCTATTTTGTCTATAAAGCAGGAGTTGTATTACATAAAGGAAAAATAACTGTGCCTCTAATTCAACAAGATCCTTTTACAGAACTAGCTCAGAAATTTAAAGACAAGCACATGTACCATACTAAGCTACAGCTGAAGAACAAGAGCGCATCCTTAACTTCAAGCAATTGCAGATGCACTTGGTCAGACAGGTATGTAACAGCTCTCACCCTTAGGCACTCGAATGAGCTTGGCCTACAAGATCAAACAGCACTAATAAAAAAGCAGTCCTCAGTCTGTCTCTACTCCCAGCACCCAATTCCCAACTCTGCATCCATCTTAGTTCTGTCAGCACAAATATTCGCACATCGAATCAGGCAATCTAAAAAAAAAATCAAAAAAATAAAAACATTATTTTTCAGTCAGGTCACTTTCTCAAAGCAGTTAATCCCCTGTTTTTGCTGCCACCATGCAAGGAAAAATACAGAGCATGGTTGCCAGCTCAGGCAACAGTGCCACAGAATATGCAGCCTAACCAAGGCGGGCGATCGGTTCCAGCTTTCCAGATATTCAGCATAGTCAACAACTTCAGCTACACCCTGCCTCCCTTAATACTTACTTTGCATAGACCCATGGCAATAAAACTCATCAAACTCATGTGCACCACAGGAACCATAATACCACTATATCAGCCACTCTGTTCTACCTAACAGGCCAAAATGACTGATAAAGCAACATTTTCTGGGCACTAATATATGCAGCAATGATGTCATTTAAAGAAGATTTTGTATGCCTGGAGATACGTTTGTTTTTTTTCCTTCCACTGCAACAGCTGGCCTAATAAAACCTTCCCAGTCTTCCTTCAGTCACATTCTTAAACTTGTACAGTGACAATATTGCTACATATTTTATCTTCTTTTGTTCTTCAGTGAAGAATTTAAAGCTTTAGAATACTGTCTGACAAACTGCTTTCTCTATGAGTAACTGCATTCACAACTGATCCACCCTTGAAGCACCTTCAGACTCACATCTTCAACACTACGTCCTCTGTTAGAGGGCAGCTCTCTTGCTCCTGGCCCCTAACAGTTTTGCTTACATATCTGCTCACAGAGAACAAATGACTAACAAATTACATAACTGCAAAGAATGGGTGGCCACATACTAAATGTTAAGATTTTTGCAAGAGGAAATACACTGCATGAACAGCATCTTTTTTTCTGTTCCATTTGTACAGTAAAAAAGCATGGAAAATTCAAGTATATATTTACAAGACAGGAAAAAGATCTAAAATACACAATAAATCCATGCACTTCAAGCAACGCACTACAGCATTTCTCCTTTTTCCTCACTGTATCCAATCTGACGGAGTGTCATGCCTGTTCCTGATCACCCACCATTCCCTCTGACTTTGGCAACTCCCAGTGTCAAACATTTTTCTGTATGCTGTGCTGATAGACACATCCACGTATTTTCACACGCTTGAAATTACCAGTTGCTTGTCTGCTTTTTAATGTTGAAAAGGACAACAACAGACAGTTTGAAACGCATGCAAGGCTCACTGAACTTGATGTTAAGCAGAACAGAAACAGGAAAAAAATGCCAGTACAATCAGAAGAAGAAAAGGAGAAGGCAGTTTTTCTTTTAAAAACAATAAATCAACTGGTTTGGGGTGGGCTTTTTCGTATGAAAATACTGCCAGGAAAGGGTCGAAGAGGAACTGTGAGCTTCAAAAGGCAAGCTCACTACTAATCACATAATAAATACATCAAAGTTGTTTTTCCCACAGAATAAGCATGTTCACTGATGAATCCTCTGCTATGTCTAGTTCAGTAGGCTTGAACTCTACTTTTGGATAAGCAAAATCTAAATATGGCACGTAGTATGTTACGGAGACTCAAGATTAAGGACTGCATGCATGACAGCCAGTCTGTTTTGCTTGCATGCAGATTTTAGGTGCTAGCACACCCATCCTCCTAAAGTAACTGCCTTAGGCATACATCACCGCAACTATTAGTGTTAGATTTGGACACTAACAGATCAGGCATATAAGTGTTCATTCCTGTTTTAAATCTTTTTTTTTTTTTTAAATTAGGAATAACACTACAGGAAATTTGCCTCAGATTTGTGCTTTTACACTGGCTGCTGGAGGACGTATAGCCGGTAACACTATAAAATTAAGAGTGGATAGACAATATCCAACCTGACCTAAAATCTGCCCATGCATAGTTCTGGAAAACTTTTTCAGAATATTTGAAATAGCAAGAAGAGTTTTGATCAGATATGCTTTTCTGCATCCCAGGGCCACGAATTTTTTGATCTGGTCAAATGCAATCCATCACGCTCAATGCCTCAGTCTTCTCTACAGACTGTGAAGAGAGGTGGGCTTCCATGAAGGCTTTCGAACTACGGTGTGATGCTTCCAACTAAGTCATCTACATTAACTATAAGACGTGAACTGAAAAATCAGTTGACACCATCAAGAAGAAAGTACATTACAGCAGGGCAGATTTTTCTAGGACCTCATACTGCCCCCAAACTCTCTACTTTTGACAAAAAAAAAGCTAGAGTTCTTGTGTCATTTATATTGCCTCATACTAAGAGCAGTTTGAAAGCTAGATTATCGAGACAAATTTTTCTTTCTCGTGAGGGCAAACCTCAGGCAGGACATCTCTATGCCCCTGTTCCCAGCTGGCCTTTATGACAAGGAGCAGTGACCAGGATACCTCAGTTCTCCAACTCCTCAGAACTGCCACCACGTCCTCTACTGCTGCCCAGCAGGCATACACGACATCAGCCTCTTCTGTGATTTACTTACCTTCAATCCCCAACCTGTCCCACAATTCAGTTCTTGATCCTTAAAAATTTCTCTTTCTGCAAATGCAGAGCTTCCAAGTAGCGGTGTCTGACACAGTCGTCTCCGCTTTCCTACTGTCCTCAGGTCCTCCCTTTCTCGAGCATGAGAAGCAGCCAGCTCCAGATAATTCACCACCTTGGTTTTTCCACCCTTACCATTCACCCACCCACTTCCACCTTGCACCTTAACAACAAGCCTACCAGTAAGCACCTCTTCTGCTTCTTCAGTGGCCCCTCTACATTGACCAGGGTACCTCCTGGCTCCTCAGAAACCCCACATCCATCACACTTGGCTAACATCTGATTACTTTTAGAGCTTACGAGTTAGCACACCCATGCAGCCACTGGCTGCCCAGCTGGGTTGCCCACCTGCACACAGCGCCAGCAGAGCAGAAGATTATTTTCCCATAAGCGATTCCTACTCGCTAAAACAAAGTTCCTATTTCAGTACCGTTTAGAAGCTGTGACATTTTCGGGAGCAGCAAAATCTTTGTGCGAGAAGGCAAATCTAAATCCCTTCACCCTTACCTTTCTCAAAGACCGCCTCCCCGCTCAAGATGGTCTCGTTATCTCTGATCACCTCTCCCCTGACGGTGACCGGCGCTGGGCTACCCGGTAGCACGGCTACCGCAACCGTCACGTTCGCTCCGGGCCGGATGCTCCAGGGAGCCGCCACCAGGAACGCGGGTCTGGAAAACCCGAGAGGGCAGAGCGTGAAACGCGACCCCCGCCACACAGTAACCCGCGGCCGCACGGTAACGCGCGGCGCCCGCCGCGGAGCCCTCCCGGCGGCCGGGGGCGATGCCCGCTCCCCCCGCGCTGCGGGACGGGGAGCAGGCAGCGCCGCTCCGCCCGCTCCCCGCGCAGGCTGCCAGGCGGGCCCCGCGCCCCCGGCCGCCCCGACCCCACGCACCCGGCCGCCGCGGAGCCGCAGCACAGGAGGAGGAGGAGGAGGCGGCTCCGCGCCATGGCGCTCCGTGCGCGCTGCCCGCAGCCCGGCCGGTCCGCCGCTGTGCGCAGGGCCGGGCCGGGGCCGGGCGGGAGGTGCCTCGGCGGGCGGGGGCGGGAAGGGAGAGGCCGCGGGGGCGTTCCCGAAGCCAGCCCGGGGTCGGGGGGGTGGGAACCGCCCGTTCACCGCGAAGGCTCCGCGCTGGAGGGGCGGGAGCGGCCCCGGGAGCCTGCCGGGCGCGCCGGCCTGGGGCTCCGGGAACGGGGCCGGGTCCGAGCGGGGAGGACCGCGCCGGCAGGAATCCGAGGGGCCGCGGAGCTGCCTCAGCGTGAGCCGATCGGTAACGCAGCGCTGGCCGCGCTGCCCTCCGTGCCCGGGGTCTGTGACACGAGGTCGTGTCTGCGTGTGCATCTTCACCCTTAGCACACGCATCTTCATCGTAACAGCGGCCACGAAGTGCGCTGGGGCAGCTCCGGTGAGATGCTGCTCCTGTGTAGAGTAGACACGTCGAACGATGTTTTGGTTCATCTGAATTCTTTCATCCCGGCACAAGACTAACACGTTTTGGAAACTCCACCCGGTTCTTGAAGCCTTGTCTCTTCGGAAGTGCTGGGCTGGCGGCTTCCAAGCTGTGTCATGCAGACAAAATAGAGTCAGCGACAGCCCTGAACAGAGGCATCGTGCTTCGTGCGTACGAAAATCAGATACGAACAGTAAATGTACATAAACACTGTCCTCTGACAGTATCCCAGGCACTCATGCTGTCTTTTCTCATCTTCCAAAACTGCTTTTGTAGGTTTTCATACCTCTGCTGATTTCTTTTGGAGTGCCAGTCTTTGCCGTGACAGGAGAGAGGGTGCCACGTCTGTAGACTATGGAAGGAGCGATGTTACAGCAACCACAGTTGATGCCTGGAAGGTCAGTCTTTGCGGCTCCTCACCTGCCAAAGGTGCGTGGTGAGGCAAAGGCTGGGAGGTGTTTGCTTTTATTTGTAAGTCCCTAACTCATTGCTTGTGAGAAACAGGCAGGGAAGATGATAAACAGTCACTGCCACTCCTTTTTCTTGGAGATGGCAGGAAAAAGCGCTTACGGTGGTGCTGCATCCCGAGGACCCCAGCCCCACACAGTAAAGCTACTCACAGTACACATCTTTCCGGTCTCCGGCACTGGCCCCAGCTGGCACTCCACCATACCTGTCAATACTAATCCGGTCTCTTCGTCTCCAACACAAGGTGGCCACATCCAAAGTTCCCGTTGGGTATGGTCCACACTAACCCCCAAACCGCACCAGGAATTTTTCAAGTGAGCACTTGCTGGCCAGGGCAAAACCATGCCAAGGTCAACATGAGGGTAGAGACAATCAGCTTTCAGTCCCAAGAATGTTTGCTGGCACTATTTAATTCATCAGCATGGATGTAGCCCAAAAGACCATTAGCAGCCTGTGCCATACAGCTCTTTCTGGAGAGGGGTTTCATTCTTATGCAGCTTGTTTCAGCGGCTCCGTTTGCAACATAGCCCACAAGCATCTATCAGCACAGTATGTAGATACAAAACTGCTCACAAGCAGATACGAGGTGAAATCAGGAAATCTTCAGCCAACTTCATCCTATGGCCAGTGTATACTATAACTACACCACGTATCTCAAGCTTCCTCCACGCATTTCTCTGCATACAAAGAATAAAAATGACTCAGGAGTAACTGGAAAATAAACATAGAGACCTGGGCTAAGCCAATATCCTATCCACGCTCACTAACTGTTAAAATGTTCTGTTGGACTTGACTTGTGTGTCAGGTAAGCACAATTCATCATGCAACCTTACCGATTACAGGACTGTTACACTCCCCTGCACTCTGTTAATCTGCTCATTTCCATTTATGGTTGTCTACACTAGGGTTTCGTTATGCAGTTACATGTCACTGTTTAGTTTGATCTAGGTCAGACTCAAACAAAAACAAGCAGCACTTCAGTTTGTCCTAAATTGGTCAAATTAAGCTTAGGGGCAGCAAGATTTGAAAATTTTTGCACACCCACTGGCTTCTGTTAGAGGGCACAAAACATCCTTAGCTAAAAAATACCTGTCCACCCAGAACAGCCGTATTAAACTGCTAGGAGATCTGAGTTTAACTAAAGAAAAGACCTTAGCCAGGATACACAACATTTTCAAGACCATAGAAACAACCTTTTGGCAGTGTCTCAGGCCTAAGTAGGTTTTAAATGCCTGTCTCTGACAAACACCTGAGAGACTAATTTGTGCACAAAACTGGAAGCAGGGAACCGCACTGCAACTTACTGAGATCACCATGTGAGGGAAATTTGTTTTGGACCTGACCTCTGCACATTGGGAATAATTTTGAAAGAGTATAACCTAGTATGAAAGGATTTAATAATCTCCAACTGCTCCAAGCCAGTGAAGGGGATACTCTGCAGACACAATTTGGGAGGCAGAACAGGTTGTTGCTGTGTTCGGCATGCCAACCAGGGAAGCTACCTGAAAAATCCCTCTCTGTTCAATTTTCACGTTTTGGAGTTAAGCAAGCATTACCAGACTCAAGTTTTACACCCATCTGCAATAAGTCACCATAACAAAAATTCCACTTTTACCAGCTTCACGGCTCCCCAGGACCCTAATTTTGCTAATCTTTCATGGTCTTTTACAAACAGAGCCTGCAAAGGCTGCGAAGTCATCTGCGCCACTGGCTACAGTCTCAGGCAGCTAACAGCTGTACTATTGTCTGTTGCTATACAACTTAGTTTAAGCCTAGCCCAAATATATGGATCAGTATCAGCTGAAATCACACCTTTGAGTTGCAGCCTAGGTATTTTCAAAGTAAAAATGTGTTTAAGTAAATACAGAGAACAGGAATCGTTCCTTAATGAGTCCAGAAAGCAACCTCTGCCTTGGTAAATAAGAAGGATCGCAGCACCTAGCAAGCACTACTTACTGTATGAAGATTGGCTGGAAATAAACTCAAGCACAGCCAGGTCTGCTTTTCTCTAATATCACATGCAGAAAATAGTACTGTTGTTAAATGTAAAAACCTAAGCACTACAGTACTTAAAGTACTGGGGAAAAATCTCAACAAAAATTACGACAGCAAGGACTTGAATGGTCAATGCCCTGTCCTGCTTTTAGCATTAGACGGTGAACTTGGCTGGCCAGACATTCAGCTGGATTTAGCAGGCATTCAACCAGACTGTGGTACAAACAAAGTGTGTTTCCATGAAATGAGGCAAATTCATGGAAATCTGAAGAGCTATGTTATGTGGAAATTTGAACTAGAAGATCGCTATAGTCTCTTCCAGTACAATACTCTGTCTTCAAAAGCTTAGCCGGTAGCCTTATGCATCACTGAACTCAAGGCCTGCAACAAAGCTCATTTAGGGGATGGATAAGTCTTTTAATTAATTTCAATAGGCTTTGGATGAGGTCCTAGCAGAAACTGTGATTCAGCAGCTCATGGAACCAGGAAGGAAGCAAAAGTCTGTTTTATTACTCACAGCGAATGGACAAAAATTATAGCGAATACTAAAAACAGGTGGGTAGAAGATCATTCCGTGGCAGTAGGAGGGCACATTCCTTGCTTCAACATAAGCCTGAAGAATTTGTGTTTGCTAGAAAGAACTGACAGCAGCACAGGATAGAAAGCTCTCCCAGAAGTGAATCACAGAATCACAGAATCACAGAATAGTAGGAGTTGGAAGGGACCTCTGTGGGTCATCTAGTCCAACCCCCCTGCCGAAGCAGGGTCACCTACAGCAGGCTGCACAGGACCTTGTCCAGGCGGGTCTTGAATATCTCCAGAGAAGGAGACTCCACAGCCTCCCTGGGCAGCCTGTTCCAGTGCTCCGTCACCCTCAGAGGGAAGAAGTTCTTCCTCATGTTCAGACGGAACTTCCTGTGCCTCAGTTTGTGCCCATTGCCCCTTGTCCTGTCACTGGGCACCACTGAAAAGAGCTTGGCCCCATCCTCCTGACACCCACCCTTCAGATATTTGTAGGCATTTATAAGGTCCCCTCGCAGCCTTCTCTTCTTCAGGCTGAACAAGCCCAGTTCCCTCAACCTCTCCTCATAGGGGAGATGTTCCAGTCCCCTCACCATCCTCGTAGCCCTCCGCTGGACTCTCTCGAGTAGCTCTTCATCTTTCTTGAACTGGGGAGCCCAGAACTGGACACAGTACTCCAGATGAGGCCTCACCAGGGCAGTGTAGAGGGGAAGGAGAACCTCCCTCGTCCTGCTGGCCACACTCTTCTTGATGCACCCCAGGATCCCATTGGCTTTCTTGGCAGCCAGGGCACACTGCTGGCTCATGGTCAACTTGTTGTCCACCAGCACACCCAGGTCCCTCTCCGCAGAGCTGCTCTCCAGCAGGTCCACCCCAAGCCTGTACTGATGCATGGGGTTGTTCCTCCCCAGGTGCAGGACCCTGCACTTGCCCTTGTTGAACCTCATCAGGTTCCTCTCTGCCCAACTTTCCAGCCTGTCCAGGTCACGCTGAATGGCAGCACAGCCTTCTGGTGTATCTACCACACCTCCCAGTGTGGTGTCATCAGCAAACTTGCTGAGGGTACATTCTAACTCTTCATCCAGGTCGTTGATGAAGAAGTTAAACAAGACTGGGCCCAGTACTGACCCCTGGGGGACACCACTAGTTACCAGCCTCCAACTAGACTCAGCGCCGCTGATGACAACCCTCTGAGTTCTGCCATTCAGCCAGTTCTCGATCCACTTCACCGACCAGTGCTCAGTAGTAACACTTCTGATGCTGGTTCTGATGGTTGAACGTGTCAAAACGTTTTACACTATGCTGACGAAGGGTGGTGCCATGCACTGAAACTTGCCCTGGGCTATCAGGGTGGAGTTTCATGAAAATCTGGTCTGCACTGCAATTACGACCTTTTTTCCTAGTACCTGAAGACATCTCTCTTGATAACTAATGTTATTTGAAAATTCACTCTCAACTTGAACTGTTACTCCAGGCATAGTGGGTAGGATTCACCTGGCCAGATCTGGACTCTGCAGTTGTCTACAGCTAGTTATGTACATTCGCTGCATAGGCAATGGAGCAAAGTAGGCACTTTTCAGACCAGATTTATATGACTCGTTAAGATACTAATGTTTGAATGAGCAGACATTCAAAAGTGGCCTTCTAAATGAATCAAGTGAATCCCATCCTAAAATTTCTATTAAATATCTAAACAGGGAATCAAGACAAGTAGTTGAAATGTGTCGTGTTATCTCTAGAGCGTGTAAAATGACTATAGCTTAAGTGTGCTCACTCAGTATTCAATGAATCAAACCTAAAGATAGACATTAATTTTGACAAGCTTTGCATCAGGGCCTGTTTGAAGGTATCAGATTTTGTTTCTATTTGTTCAAAGGGTGGCACAAAAACAAGCAAGCAGTGTCCAAATAGGAGAAAAGCTGCTGCTTTGTTAATCTATCTTAGAAAGATCTTATTATCTTGGAAATATATGTTTATATTTTCATAATATTTTAATTTTTATTATTAAAATACCTGCACACATTTTAACTATACCCATAAAAAATTAATGTGATCAAATCCATAAATATTATATTATTGCATTATATTAAATGCGTGCTTTGGAATACCTCAACAGAGTAAAACACTGCCTTTTAGGAAATGCATCAAATGTAGAAGGACATCATGGTTAAGACTTCATGTGGCTTAGAAATGATTCAGAAAGAAAGGGAGTTAAAGAAGGAATGACAAAATTATACTATGGGAAATATGAAAGTCTGCAGAGCAAATCTACAAATGATATAACTAGGAGTTCTCATACAGCAAAGATAATCCTCTGTTACCAAGTTCCCTGGCTTTACAGCCCTGTTGAACTGACTAGGCAGTGCAGAAGGACCATAATGGAATGAAAACTAGGACCTTGCCCTCTGTTTTTTCCCAGAACAATAGTTCCTGGCAGTTGATGGATCTCAGAGAACCATAACAAATTACTGCAAAATGACCTTATGTTCTTGTTATTGATGTGCTGAAGGTCCTCCAAGGTGCAAGTAGTTATAGTATCTGTAACAGGTTTTTACATATAGCTGAATTTTCAGATTTCATCTGCAGGTATCCTTGAAGTAGACTCTTGGCTTTACAGAAATCAATGGCACTGAAATCATTGCCTTCAGTGAGTCAGAACTCAAAATTGTATCCTCCACCTCGCTCAAATGTCTGTTACTTTGATATAAAGAACTGATTTTTCTTGCATTATTTGCTGCACTTAGCCCCCTAACTTTGATTGATATAGTGTATCTTATTTGATACATATGAGCAGAACATTTAAGAAGCAGGTTCAGGTAACCCCTTTTTCATTGCAAAGTAGAAGTTACACCCTAATTTTATTTTATTTTAGCATTTTTGTCTGATTCTAAAATGTTCAACCATACAGTAGGGGCATGTTAAAGCATGTACAAACAGGCTGTTTTTATGAAAGTGAGAGAAGTTAAAAATTTTTACAAATTATGACAGGTTGTCCTCAAAAATCTGTTTTCCTAGGGCCGTATTTTTTACTATTGTATGTGACGAAATTCCATTTACAAAGATTCATTAATCGTTTTCTCTTAGCTGCCCTTATTCCCTTTGCTTTCTGAGGGTTTTCAAAAGGTCAATGCAACCCCTCCTCATTGCAAATACTGCTTAAAAGGCCAAGAAAAACCTCATTTTTATTAAACAACTTAGCACACATTAACACTATTTCATTTTAAAGAAGGTAAGAATTCCCTGAGGATTCAATTATCTTAGTCTATGGCCTACAATTAAACTGAAAATTTAAATTACAGCTTTTAAAAAATGAATTTCTAAAACTGGTGTTTCCATAGTGTCACAGAGTAGTATATCACAGCACTCTGGAGTACATGCACTTGTACATTGTAACTTCACTTTTAATTAAGTACATTAAAACTGGCAGATTTTTTAATGAATGTGTGTTTCTGTAACAGCTATTTACGATGTTCATCTACCCATAAAAAAGGGGATTTTAGTACAGCAGTCTGTTTTACAGACCAGTGTATCCGTGTAGGCAGAGGCAGCTTCCTTTCTAAAGCAGACTGACCTGAGAGCAATTCATAATGTGGACAAACCTCCTCTCCCACAATTTATACAAAAGTAAGTCAAGGTGTGGAGACAATGCCCTAAACCAACAGACTAAAGAGGTGCATATTTTACCTCATCAGAGAGGGGCCTCCATGACACTTTGATAGGAAGAAAATAACAGATACTAGTCTATGGGAGAAAAGTGTAAAAAGAACTAATGATCAGACATTAAAGTCAATCAAATGAAATTAGAAATGAGGCACATACTAACAACAGAGATTAGCTTTCTGAGCACTGGTGGCTGCTGCTTCATTTTACGTCTTCCCATCAAACCTGAGTGACTTTTTGAAAGTCTAACCCAAGTCATTAGGCTAAAGAGAGGGGCGACTTGCTGAAATTCTGTACTCCATGGCATACAGAAGATCAAGCTAGGGGATCTCCAGCCAGCATGATGAAAATCCATGAGGCTGCTCTTGAGCCGAGGGACCAAAATCATACACAGAGAGATGAAAGTACCCCAGAAAGGACAGAGCAGGGATCCGCTCCCAAGAAAATTAAATAGAATTAACAAGAAAAGCACCTAGGAGTGGTGGAGACTATACTATTTCAATCCTGGTTTCCTCCATCTTGGCATGTCCAGAAAAGGCCAACACCAGAAAAAAGAAGACAGAATTAGAAGTAGTTCTTAAAATTAAATGTTTTTGTAGGATGTGATCTCTTGCAGGGCAGCTTTTTTTTTTTCTAAAAATGAATGCAAAACTTCCTGCTTGGAAATTGGTCAAAAGCTAAAATTGTGACCGTGTTGAAGTTTAGTCTGTCTCTTCTCGTAAATCTAAAAAAAAAAAGGAAAAATAAAATCCTTCACTTTCCAACAAATTCCACTGTGGTATCAAGAAGCAATAGTTGTTTAGAGTAGCGGTAGGTAGACTTTAATTATGTAGGTAAAACTGCTCAGAACCTCCATTCTATTTTAGATGACATCCATTTGACAATCACGTAACATGCGAATCAACCTCATGTTATGCAAGTTGTCTCTTACAGAATCAGTTTCTGTAGTAGCTAAAATGGCTTCTATAGACAGAAGTGATTAAGAATTATTTTTTAAAAATACACTCAAACTATTTATAAAACTAGCACATAACTTTGTGTTTAGTTTAGACAGCGGTAAATACCAGTTGTACCTCCCTGAGGACTAACTCTTACCACATATTGCCTGCAGGAAAGGAGGGAGAGTTAGGAGTCCGATCTCAGTGATTAAGAAGGACCTGAGTAAAGGTTTCATGTTTCAAGCCACCGAATAAGCCAATGTCTAAACACACTCAGCCCTTGAGTAATGCCACTATAGGATATTCATTCACACTATTCAAAAAGCAACTGTTTGTTCCACTGCCAACCACCCAAAGCGGCAGTCGTGTTTATTTAAATGAAGAGGGTGTGGACCCAAGAGCTACATCTTTCCAAACCTTACTGCAGCAACTGAATGTTTGGAAATTGCTGTCATATGCCTGAAATGTGTCCTATATTGGACAACTTTCCAAGGCCTCCTAGCCATGTTTTTAGACTAAAGAGTCACCCTGTGATTTTTCTGACCACTAACAGCAGTTCTGAGAGTTTCTTCTTTTCTTCTTGTTTTGTTCCTCAGCAGTAATTTACTTTGGATATTAAAAAAACAAACAAACAAATTGTATTTAAGACACCTAGTGCACATGATATTTTCTACTGCCGAGAGGGGTCACAGGATCACAGGACCAGAGGAAACTTCAGGGGAAGGGAGCTCAGGAGGTCATCTAATCCAGTATGCTGTTCAAACCAGGGTGAGCAATAAGGTCAGACAAGGTTACTTGGGGCTTTATCCAGAATGATCTTGAAAATCTCCAAGGACTGAGACTGCAAAACCTGATGGTTAGATGATACAGAGCTCAGGAGTTTGGAATAACATTCCTTACCATGTCTGAAACAGAGCTGTTAACGTTTTCCAACTGCACTTTACTTATGCTTAGCTGCAATGCTCATGCATTTTCATCTTAATTAAAATAACGTAAACCACAACCAGTTTGCTATTTAAATGACTGCAGTAATTACTGCTGCTATGTTTCCCCTTCTCTACTAAAAGAAGTTTGGCAATAGGACAACGAGCCCTTCTGCATAATGCAATCAAAATGAGAATTGCCTGTAAGGAAGCAGAGCGTCATATGCACATACCACCATATCACTGTTTCAGCTTTCTCAGCAAGGTATGGCAGTATGGTATGTGTTGCACATTGGAGAGAGCTCTGAGTGAGCAGGTACCAAGGATTATTTGACAGGCATCAGGCCAGGATTCGATCCAACTGACATTCAATGGCCAGGCTGTCCCAAGACTGGTCCTGAGAAATGTGGATGTGTTGACACCAAGTCAAGCCAGGGTTTACTCCGTGACATGGGTCGCAAAGAAAGCAGAGATATACTTTACATCTATCTTAAAAAATTCTGGCCCTTGAGGCTTGATGTCCTCACAGCAAATAAAAGGAAAAATACTTGTAGGGTATTTAGAGAATATATGAAAGTTATGAAAGACTGGAGAAGACTTTTCCATGCTAGACAGAAAGAACTGCAGCTATCTGAAGTGTAGGGTAAGACAAAAAAACAACCTCACCAAGAAACTGAGAGTTCATAGGGGATGTGTTGCCCTACTTAGATGAGAATTTTTGAGTTTAAACATTTATATTACTTTCCAAATCCCGAGGTTAGGATTGCATTTTCTCTTTCAAAATTCAAGCTTTCAAATCAGCATCAAAGTAGATGTGTCTTTATTGTTCCAAGAAGCTTTGCTTCTTTTTGCTAGATACCAAACAACTAAGAATCTTCAGACTTATGTCTTCCTTAGACACCTGCTGGTAAAAATTAGTAAAGTTATTTTCTGATATTCTGATCCCAACCAGTCTAAGGGATCTCACACTATCACACACGTTTTCAAGTCTCCTCAATTCACTGTTATGCATGAGACTACCAGTTATTAAGTACTTAATTCACAGGTTCTTACCTTAACTGGCATATAGTGTTCCTTGAGCACAAAAAAGCACATTATCCTGTCCTGCGTGACAGGTTCCATCCAGCTTTCTGAGATCTCTGCAAAAATTATTTACTTAGTTATTGACAAGAGAAACATATTTTTCAGGATCTCTCACCATTATGCATAATGCAAGCTTGTACATATCAGCTCTTCTAAGATTAGGTAAAGCTTCCTCACCACTGGAAATATCTTTAAAAAGCTTTATCATTAACTTTCACTACAGAGTCTGCATTCAAAGAAAGAGTTAGAAAACACTCAAATGACAGCTGCAGCACGGTCTTGGGCACTTCCAGGCAAATTCAGTTACCAATCAATTTGCCAATGGGCTTTCCCAGCTGGAACAGGACAAAACTCTATCGAGATACCCTGTGAGATACCAGCATCTTTTATCCTCATCATTCCATTTTTCACAACAGGGTAACTCAGAATAATTTTGTTTTGCCACAGACGTGAACAGCATCAACATGGCCATATTATAATGCACCACATCATGGGGTGGAAACTCTTGAAAGAATCATTCTAGCCTGGCACTAGGCAGGTGCAAAGACATGGTTTCACAAGACGGCTGTGTTTCACAGCTGAAAGTGTAAGTCCAACACTTATGCAGTCCATTGGAATTCATAAAATATACCTCCAAACCTGTAAATCCCTAATATTTCAGCACCTGACTCTCCACTAGTAAAAGGCCTTAAAAGCCAATGTTTCTATGGCTAGGCACGTACACCGGGAGCAGTAAGTCCTCACCAGGGATTCAGAAGATAAGCATTTATTCTCAGAGCATGCTTAGTGTAAGACTATGAAGGCATACCCCTGTCCGTAGCATATAATTCAGCTGTGGAACTCCTTGCACGTGGATACAGAATTTTACATGGATTAAAAAACAGACAGCATAAATTCATGACAGACAAATCTGTCTGGGACTGCTGAGTACAGAGGTACCACATCCAGCTCAGAAAGGGCCTGAGTCACCAGTCAGTGTATTCAAACATGCAGAGACTATTCAGAGGATGTATCACCCTATGTTTGATCTGTACATGTCCTTCCCTCAGCATTCGCTATTTACTACTGTGAGAGACAGGATACTAAGGGAAATGGACCATTGATCTGACGCACTATAGCTATTCATATGTTTTTGTAAGCCCATTGACAGAAGAATTGCTCTTAGTGGGATCTTGCACATCTCTTAGAAGTCCATATATCCATGGCAAAGCATTTAAAGCCACCAATCAGGCAAATACAGAACTCATCCACAGGACTGAGGAGCAGTGCTAATGGGGAATCTCTTCTTTACCTTAAGGACATTCATGGCTTCTATAGATGAGGAAGCAACTATCATTAAAAAGAAAGAGGAATCCCCAAAGCCCACCGGTTCAGTATTCACTGCAGAGGTAAAACTAAATGCTGCTGCCAGAGGAGAAATGTGAATCTGTGCTTCCACATACAGATGAGTGTCCTGAACACAGGCCAGCTGTTTAATAGGAAATGTCCAGCATCATAGCTAGTTCCATTTCCTTTAGGAAGAATATGTTTAAGAACGGGAATCTAGACACCAAGATTGCCTATATTTCCAACCTATACTTCCACTGGCTATCACAACACTGAAATTTAAGTAATACAAAGCCTAAGTCACTTCCCTGAATCTAGTTGAGTGCTGCCACATAACCCAGATGAGTACTTTGTAGAGGACGCAATATGTGCTTCCTTTCTTTGATATGAAAGCAATGCTGCTGACCAAGGACAGTCCTAAGCTTTCTGCTGTCATGGCCAATGCCAAAAATTGAACTGCATGGTGTGCCTCTGCTAAGAAATGATAAGAAGAGTGGGCATGATGAATGTCTCCCCTCCCAACATAAAGGCCCAGGCAAGAATATCCTTGGCAACAGCGAGCCCCGAGGCATTTGCAGCAGACAGAGTATTTCTAGACAAATGAAAACACATTGTACTGCCAGAGTCAGATAAACCATTTCTGATTTGGTCAGCATCATCTCATGCATGATTTAGTAGCAATTTTGTATTCAGGTCTACAGTAGCAGGACTGCATATCTCAAGGCATCATAACTGTTGTCCTTTTTGACTGACTGTAACTTGCTATCCTGTGGGAAACCTGAGAAATTTTTTGCATATGCAGATCTACTTTTCTTGTCCAAATGACCTGATACCTTAACTTTCTATTTCTCCATTTTGTAAATTATCCATCTAAAACATAAATATTCTGGTTAGGCATTTACAACATAAAAATGCTGTATACTATACTGCATATGAGGAGACTCAGACAAATTTAAAGTGAGTATTTCTATCTTTACTCCCCGAACTCTGTGTATGTTACTTCCAGTTATTTAAGAATAACTAGATGATTCTTATATTGCGAGTACGAGCTGTATTTCTCTGCTTCTTTCTTCTGTTTGTCTTGAAAAACAAGATGTTGAAAGTCAGGTTCTTAAAAAAGGGCATAAATAAATACTGGTATATTGTAATACTAATAAAAAAAAGACTGATAAATCATGTGGGAAACCAGAAACAAAGAACTTTTTAATTATATTCTATGAAACTTCGTAACCTAACAGAAGACACATTGTCTTGCTCTCTGAGGGAATGCTGTGACTTAGGTTAGCACTACAGATAGATTTTCCTGGGCCACCTTCTTCATTTTCTAAGCAAGCCTCAACATTTTCCCAGTAAGACTTGAGGAAAGAGAGCCATCTGCTGCTCTACACGAGAAGTGCTGCAGCATGTCTTCGTAGCTTGCTTATGTGAAATGTCAGGGTGGGATTTAGGGAAGGAAGTGCAAACCTCCGCTGTTGTCCTCTCTGGTGCTGCGGAGCCAGATGCCAACAGAAGCGGGGTGCTCAGCAGTGCTGTCCCCCATCTCCTTAGCCTAGCACAGAGCATAGCTGCATCCAGCACTGAAAGTAACCAGGGCAAAAGCAGCTGAATACAAACAACAGTCCTTTTTAGAAAAAAAAAAAAGAAATTAAGACAGAAAATACTTCAAGTACTTCACATCAGGACTGCATCACAACTATGACACAGAGCCTGGCAGAACAGAGCGCAGGTGAGAACCAGCCTTGCCTGGTAGGCTGGCCAGAGGCAAACCATGCATGTTTATGTACAGCTATACACAAAATCAGCCTCCAGGGAATAAGGAATGATGTTCTTATCTGCTGTGGCAAAGGTCAGTGCTCCTCACACACTCCTAAATCTGTATTTATGCATGTCACCTTTTGACTCTGGGGCTGCAGCCTCGCAATCTATATTTATGGGTGTCACCTTTTGACTCTGGGGCTGCAGCGTCGCAATCAAGCTGTTCTTGGTACAGCATGTCACTGAGAGAGGAAGATCCAGTCACCAGTGAGGGTCTGCGAGATCCAAGAAGGAGGCAGCAGGGCAGAGACATCCACGTTCCTTGCTATTGCAAGGTTTGTTGGCATTATGTCATACTGAGAGTGTAGGTAGATTTAAGATACAATCTGCCTTAGTGAGAAGAAATGAGGGGTAAAAAAAAAGAGGAAGCCTAGGAAAAGCTTTGTTGATTGCTGCAGCCCCCGAAGTCCCCTGCCCTCCCTGTGCTATGATGAGAGGAGTCTAGTGAGAGCTTGCGGTTCAGGCTATGGATGGAAGTGATCATACTCATGACCCTGTGCAGCACATGAGTCCTGGTCCGTACACGCCAGGACTTCCTTCCTCATGGGCAGGGTGCAGCACTCTGGGCTGTATGGTATGGTGGTGGTATGAACAGAAAGGCCAAGAACGGTACAGCACGTGTAAAACGCAAAGCTACCATCCTCAGGTGCTACAAACCACATCTCCACTTGTCATCAAATGTTGCAAAATATTTTTGATGTATGTTTTGTCAGAATAAAGCAACTGGCTTTCATTCTGTCATATTGGATAGAAGAGTAACTTCCAGGTAAGTTTTGACTCACAGAAGACACTCTTAGGCTAAATTTCAGAAGCAGAACCGAAATCCTGGTTTGCTTCATATGTTCATACAGATGTAATACTGTATGACTGGCACACCGCCGCAGTCATTCTATTCATACTTGCAAAATCAGTACGTTTACCTTGTGAGAAATTATATAGATGAATATGCTGCCAGGAATCTTTTATGTTCTTCCTTTTTCCAGCATGCAAAATGTTCCAGGCATTTATCTACACTGATGGCACGGGCATCTAGCAAAGCCAAGGGTTTCAGCGGGTGACCAGCAGGATCATCAAAATGACTCAGCACTCAGCCCTGGCAAGGGCACACGTGAGCAGAGATAGGCTCCCATGTAAGAGCCTGTAAAACTAAAGCCTGTAAAAGTGTCGTTAGCTTTGAGAGGTTGAAAATCACCAGTTCTGAGAGAATAAGCTCTAGTTACATATGCTACGCTGTTTATTCATTTATATTGGTGCATTTTAAGGCCTCACTCCAGCTATCAGGCACTGCGCAGACACAGAGAATAAAGCTGTCCTGTGCTGCAGATACTGCAATTTATTCTTATAATGCCACTCATGTGACCGAGCATTTTAGTGGTTATAGAAAAACCCAACACCTGCACTGTGAGTCTCTCCCAATCCAGACAGGGCTGCCACAGTTCACAGCCACCAAGCAGCTGCTCGCCTTCGTCCCCGTGCAGCCATGAGCAGTCACTGTACCATGGCCGCCTGCTACCGTGCCAGGGAGGCCTCGACGCATGGCATTCCCCCGCCTGGCACTCCTTCGCGGCACGCAGCCTCCAGAGCTTCTGCCAGAGCAAAACTCGACCCCCACTGCCGGCCGCCGCCTCACCGCGGCTGCCACGGAAGCGGCAGGCGGCCCGGGGAAGGGAAGGCGCCATTCGCCTGCTGAGATTTGTCCTGAATATGAGGAACTTTCCTCAGAACAGTCGAGACAGGCCTCCTGTCGCTCTGTCCGTCAGTCCCTGTCCGTCAGTCAGTCAGTCCGCCCGCCCCGCGGGAGGGAGATCGGGCGCGGCCGCTCCTGCCCTCATCAAAGATGGCCGCCGAGGGCCGGCTGGGAGCGGCGCCACACGGCGGCTGAGGCCGCTTCCGCCCGCCTGCGCCCGTCACATGACCGCCGGGATCCGCAGCCCCCGCTGTCCGGCACCGGCGGGGCAGAGCAGAGCAGAGCGCGGCGGGCGGGGGCCGCGGTGCACCGAGGCGAGCTGCTCTGCCCTCCCGTCCTGTCAGCGGTGGCGGCTGGCGGCCTGGCCCTGGGCGCGCTGCGCGGTCCGGGGGGCAGCGAGATGGAGACGGCGGAGGGAGAGGACCGCACCCCGCTGCTGAAGGAGTCGCAGCCCGGCCCGGGTGAGAGGAGCGGGAGGCGGCACCGGGGGGCGGCTGCGGACCACCCGCCCCGCTGCGGACCTGCCGGCCCGGGGCCCGGCCGGGCCGCGGCCCCTCCCCGGCGGCGTCGCGTTGCCATGGAGCCGCGCGCCCGGGCCCGGAGCCTGCCGCAGCCGTTGCTGGCCGGCGCGCGGGCCCCCTGTCAGGGTGACGGCTGCCCCGCGTCCCGCCTCGGGGGGGCTTCGCCTCCCGCCCCGCGTCGCGCTCGGTCCTGACAGGGAGCGGGGCTCTGTCCCCCGCGCCGGCGGCGGGGAGCGGGCGCGCAGCCCGGGCGCTGGGTCCCCTTGTGAGTAACCTGCCCTCGGCGCGGGGTGACCGGCTCCGGCCTGAACGCCGGCCGAGCTGCTCGCGGGCCCGGCACGGCGGAATTTCGTGTTGGGACGGGGTCTGAGTGAGGCCGACTGCCTGCCGCAGCGGCGTGGAGAGGGAGGTGGGAGAAGGCACAGAGATGACTGCAGGGGAGGGGGATCGTTATGGGGTCAGGGCTTAACAACAGGGCCAGCGTGTTCGGGGGGTGTTGTCTGTGCTGTTTGGTTTCCCAGAATATACAAACTATAAGCAGTAAAGTAAGGTTTTAAGTTTCTTCAGTATGCCATGCAAAAATACTCTAACCTGCTTGGGAAATGGGCAACTGCAGCAAGGGGGGTTGCTAACAAAGTGACACACAAGTGACAGAAGAGTCAAATTTTAGTTGGGGTTGGTTATTAAAGCAATGCGTTCTTAAGCTTGCACAATGCATCGTGCTCTGGTTTAGGTGGTTCACCTCACCCATGAGGAAAAATACAGCAGAAGAGAAACTTCCTTTAACTGCTGTGCCAGTTGCAGCACAGACCGATTTTTTTTTATCTGCAGTTTGAGAATCTTGTTCACTTATAGCGGCGGTATTATAAAACATGCCCCCAAAATCAGAATTAACGACAGATGCAAGACCCAAGACTGCCAGTGAAGGTAGGACCTTGAACTTCATGGTTAGCTGCCTTAAACTTTAGTGGGGTGAATGTCTGTGTCTCTGATTACGGCAGTCTCCTGAAGAGGTGGGTGACTGAAATGCGTCTGGAACCTTCTCGAATCTTTTGTTCTGTTAACTTGATCTAATATTCTCAGGTATTGCAAATGGACTTGGTGGAAAGACAAGGAAGCAGTAATTTAGCAGCCGTTTGTTTCAGACCTACAGATCTACATGTTTGTTGGATTTTTATGATAAATTCTTTGCAGTTGAAAAAAAAATCGGATATTAGAGATCTTCAGTTCTGACGCATCTGTTCTGTGGAGCTTGCTCTCCAGACAAGGTGTACGCCAGTAAGAGGCTTCCAGAGGAAGAGTAGTGGATGTTCCAGTTAATCTGAATTTCCAAGGAAGGGTTACTTCATCAGTGTGATGTTTAGCGTTCTGCTATTATTGTTTAACCCCAGCAAATACAGGCAGTGGAAAGGTTAAATAGCTTTACCTGTAATTATATTAATTGTTACAAATTATATGACTATACATTTTCTACTTAAAGAGAAGTTGCTTTTTAAATAACAATGAAGGACAATGAAGCTGCCTGACTAATTTTTGTGCAGTAAGCACTTCCTGCTCTTGGTGCCTATTGTTTTTAAAGTAAGCAATAAAACCTTGGCTGCTCTCCTTCAAGTCATTTAAAAATCGGATATGCCTTTTTCAAATGCTGCTGAGCCAAGACTTGCAATTACCGTGGATCTGGAAGACGTTTTGCATATTTGCACAGTAGCCTCACTTACTACTTATTTACTAAAAGAACATAGCAAATACAGCCTCTCTGTCATTTTAACAGCTTGTGCAGCCGTAATGAACCACATAAAGTTGGTCAGCATTAGAGACTTCAAAAATCGAAAAGTTCTACTACTTTCATGAAAAATACAGTTCTGCAGGAAGGGTCTGTTGGTGCCCCCACTGAAAAAGACAAATCGCATAGGCTCATTCCTTGTTTCAGGGAAGTTGTTGGGAAGGGGAGAGTCTTTAGATAGCTTGTCCACAGGCATGCTTTCTGCTTCTTACTGCAGATCAGAGAATCCAGCCAAGAGACGTACTGCAGTAGCAGATCAGGCTCCAGTCAGTCCTGTTGTTCATAGATATACTTATTCTCTTCATAATTTGAATTCTGAGTAGTCAAGAGAAAGATGAGATCACTGTACACTGATGTAATACCTGCAGGTGCTGACCCCCAACCCTCCCAGAGTTTTCACATGTCCAGGTTATAAAATTTTCCGTTAGCACCATGGTTTCCTCACAATGGGGGAAACTCCACCCGCTAACTATTTGTAAATTCAGCAGATTCTTCGAGTAGTTTCTTAACTATTTGACATTTCTGCTCAGTAGGTTCAGGCATCCCCAGTTCATAAAGAGTACCTGCAGAACTATAAACTGTATTTTGTATAGATACAAATTTTTTTTGCCGCTGGTCATGTGCTGGCCAAGTTACAGTTCAACTCTGATCTGAATCTCCTGGTACTGATGAACGATCTCTGCCAAATGCTGCAGTGTACTGCTGTAGAGGGGAATCAATAGCTGTGTTACAGTGCAAAGTCCGATATCTGGGTTTATACAGCTGACAGTCAGCTTAATGCTGCAATACAGGTTTTTATGTTGAGCCTGAGACAATTTCCTTTGTCAGCCTCATTACTGTATGGTGACTGCAGAAGAGTGGCGCAATGAGCAACAGGGAAACCGTTGCTGTTTTACAGTGCTACTGCAGTGTTTGCCATTCCCCTTTCTGCTAGTCTTTTCTGTTTGGCAGATGTTAGCAAATCCATATTCCTTTATAAGCAAATTTATAGAAAGAAAACTTTTGCTAGATAACAGCCTGGGATCTCAGTGAGTGTTCTTTAGCATTACTTTAAGAGTCTTTGTTTTTCTTGAACTGTTTTCATGTATATGACTGACTTCCCACTAATCTTGTTGGGGTTTTTTTAGTGTGAAGTTCTACTTTGAACAAATGCTACTGCATTTTGGAGAGGACTTTTGAAAACCATGTTTCTTAATCCATTTCTGCAGACCGCACACCACATTTCCACTGCAGCCACTACCCTTGTGTGGGTTGCTACCAATTGTCTGAATCAGAATTACTTTTGTTTTGCACATCACTAGAAAAAGGGGCTTCTTTTTTTTGTTTCCCCCCACCCTCACCTTCTGCCCTGATTGAATCCACTCCTTAAGACTAGAACAATTAGCTTGTTGTCTTGCCTATTTTTTCTTGCCCATAAATTTCTGAGATTATTAGTAAAAACTGCTTGTCAGTTGTTCTTAATTTGTTAGGTTATGTTAAACCAAAAATTTCTCATTTACTCTCATTTCAGTCCCTGCATGCTGCTCGGCTCGCTACAATCTAGCACTACTGGCCTTTTTTGGGTTCTTCCTCCTGTACGCGTTACGTGTGAACCTAAGCGTTGCTCTGGTGGATATGGTAGAACCTAACACAAGCTTAGCAAAGAATGTGACTTCCAATGTGTGTCCAGAGCATTCTTCCACTATAAATGTTCCTCGCAACACAACGGTGAGGTCTCAAACATATTGTACTGTAAAGTGGTGTGTAAAAGTCTTTTTAAGATAAATCTGTGTTTGATGACTCATGCTTAGGTGGCAAGAGAACAGGCTTACCAAATGGCCTTTTCAGTGGTTCTTTTAGAGCTGTTCTGAAAAATAATAGCCTTAATGCCTAGCTAATTCAGAAGTGCTGTGCTCAGGGTCAGGTTTTTTTACGTACATACTTTCTCTGCTATTCCTTACAAATTGGCTAATCTGACCTTGTACATCTGCTATGACTCACGGTTTTGTGTGCCAGTGATCAACTGCTACTGTTACATCTGCGTCAGAGCTCACATCGCTGTCCAGATTTGCCTGCTCTTTTTACAGTCTAATGGCATGAAATTCCATTACAAATTAACATGTAATATTTTTCTCCTTACTTCTTTGATCTCTTTCCCAGATCGTGATTCTTGTTTTTATATCCTTTATCTCTGACTTCCCTTCCAGTAATCCTTAAAATCACATTTCCTATCTGAACAGAACATTTAGATATGAGAAAAAGCTTTAAAAAAACCTCACAAAACAGCTTTGTGAATTTGCACTTGCATAGATCTTGCCTTATAATTGAAGTTTATTACTGAGCACTCTTGCTGTACTCCTGGCTTCGTTTTGTTTGCTTTTTTAGAGGTCATTTATTATTTATCACGAACAGATTATAACTGCGAACATATGGGAAGATGATTCTGTCTCATCACTTCCGTGAAATGTATGCTGCATATTTAGATGCTCATAAATTGGACTCTTGGAATCGATCCCAAACTTCAAAAATCACTTTATTGGGCAACAGTTCCTGACTTTTTGTGACTTCCTTTATAGCTTCAGGCTCCTTGTCTTGATCATCTTTGCTTTTATTACTTTGTTTGCTAAACTCATCTTCCCTCTGTTGTGCTTATTCCATTCTTCCACCTACCCTTGCAAGTCCTGTCCTTGGCTGCTCTCTTTCTTTATATTAAATTTAAACATCTGCATCTCCTCGTTTGCTTTTCTGCCCATAGATTTTCTGCAGGAAGGATCATTTTCCTAGAGCATGACAGAATGACCACACTGTGATACAGAAGTGGGATTCACACTCATGCAGGCTACGTAGTCTGTACCTGTGTCACCTAACCCAAGTTGCATAGAACTTAAGAAGGGCTAACTGCCCAAGTGCTTACATTTCACATTGTGATGATTTTCATACTTGGGCTAGATATGTCTGGACAGACTCTAAACTACCTGAATTAGCTTTCAGCACAACTTTGATTGCAGTATAGATGTGTATAAAGGAAGGAGACCATGAAAGTTATGTAATTTAAGTGTAAAGGACTAAATGATGGATCAAAGTTGTATAAGATATGGTCAGAGAAACTGCTATTTTGAACTTCCTGTAATTTGGGTTTTTTCTCTTTTTAGGGGGAAAAGTATTCTTGGGACGCTGATACTCAGGGATGGATCCTTGGTTCTTTTTTCTATGGCTATATCATTACTCAGATTCCAGGAGGATATCTTGCAAGCAAAATTGGAGGGAAGCTGTTACTGGGGTTTGGCATCTTTGGTACCTCTGTATTCACCTTGCTTACTCCCTTAGCTGCACATCTGGGAGTTGGCTACCTCATAGCTGTCAGAGCCTTGGAAGGACTTGGAGAGGTAATCCTTTTTCTCTATGTAACTTGAAAACGTGTTTGAACATTTTACTAGTAAATTGCTATGATTAGACCCTATGGGTGTTTGTGTGCTGGAGTAGTGTATGGGTTGTTTCATTTTGAGTAGCTTAGTTTTTTTTGGTTTTTTTTAATAATTGAAAAGTTTGCCCTGTGTTTTAGCCTAAGCTTTTTGATTAAGAAAAAGGTTTTGTTTGTAAGGACAGTTGAGACAGATCCCTTTTCATTTGTCAGAAACCAGGAGCTCAGAACAGTATTGTTTGTATTCTGGCAGCTTTTCCAGCATATACAGAATGAAAAGCAGGAGAAATTAATTCTGCCTGCTTGCTCTCATGCCTTGCACACTTTAAAAAAGTGGTTTCTTGCTAAAAGAGAAGCTAACAGAAGGTACTACTACTTTTTCATGAAATATACTTTGAAACATGCAAAGTTCAAAGGAGTTCTAAAATTGTTGCAGTTCAACTGAAAGAAATGTTGTTTTCTAGGGTGTTACCTTCCCAGCTATGCATTCAATGTGGTCTTCTTGGGCTCCTCCACTGGAACGCAGCAAGCTCCTTAGTATTTCGTATGCAGGTGAGAAATTCCCACGCTGATAAAGGGATTATACATTTTTACTGCAGTAACAGGGAGGATTGACTTAAGTCAAAGGGATTTATATTCTAAATTTTAATCAGCATTTAATCTGGAAAGTATAACATTGAATTAAATCTTGCTTTGCATTCATTATCTTCATTTATTCATGGCTTTTATAACCCTGAGAAAAGGTATTCATCTGCAACGAAGTATAAACTTCAGACTAACTTTGATATGCAGTGGTGCAAAGAGTTACCGTGGAGCTGATTAATGGCAGATATTGCAAATATAGGAGATTTATTACTAGGAACAAAAAAGCTGGGACAGAATCACAGGATAGAGGGGTGTGTGTGTGTTTTTCCTGGGTTTTTTTTTAAGTGTTTATGGAGGAACTCCAGGAAGAAAATGTCCAAGGTCCCAGGTATTGCTACAAGAGCTCTTTGTCAGAGTCCAGTACTCCCTGACCAGGTTCTTTCAGATATTGTGTGTGTGGAAGGTGTAATGTTTGATATTGAATTTACTCTTCTGACGATATTTGATGTTACACAGGATTTTTGATTTAGCAGAGTGATGCAAAGTATACTGAAAGCACAGTACAAATGTAAGTTAACACTTAGCAAAATATAGCAATTGTAATACACATTTGCATTACTGGTCTCTAACATGCTCACCATCACGAAGCTGGGAATCCCCAGTCGCTGGGAAGGAATACATGGGTTGAAGGCAGCTCGAGTCTGCTGTTCTCTAAGAATTGCTGTTGTTGGTTGTTTAGTTTTTATGATTTATATTGGGCTGAGCCACGTATTCGCTGCCCTCATGCTGGTCTGGCTAACTCAGGGAGATGGTCACACTTTTAATGAACTCAGGAGAAACATTTACACCACCAGCTGATCAGCTCAACTGTTGATATAGTCACCTGATCCACTCAACTGGCATAGCTGTTTATCTAAAACAAAGGCCACCCTTTGTGCTGAGATAAAGTCAGTTTTCTTTGCGACAGCTGTTGTCAGTCACACCCTGCGTTATTCCCTGAACTTCATGGACACATTGCTCTTGCCCATCTTCACTGAGCCTTTGTGTGTTTGGGGGGTTTATTGGTCAGTCACATTGCTCAATGCAGTATCCGTGGGGCAGGTGAAAAATGTAGCTTTCTAAATTTACTCATCAAAATTGATATCATTTCTTTGAGGATGACAAATTTTGCATTCTCTTAATGAAGTAATGGTTTGTTTTACTCACTCTTGCTAGTAATAATTCTGTTACAGCTTTCTTATTCAACCTGGGCTTCATCAAGAAGACAAGGTTATACCATGTGAACAGTGGCTACAGTTTCCCAAGCAGCTAAGCCACTCTAGTGGCTCACTTACGCCAACAGGAGTGAAGCGTTAATCCTTTCTTCCTCACATTTCCTCACTTCCCTCCTAGCCAGCTGTCTCATTCCTTCCTTTGTGCTATTTCAGACACTCATCAGACCCTTCCATGAGCCACTGTAACCCACCTAATGCAGCAGAAAGCTTTTTTCTTTTTTTTTTTAATCTGTTTTCTGCATTATTACTGAATTAAATCTGCTTTAAAACAAGTCTTTATGTGAGAGCCAGCATACAAGTTAAATAGAGAGCACTGAGCTGGGATTGACATCTGCTTTTAAACTGTCCTTTTGTGTCTTATGAAACTATATGCTGGTGTAGCAGGGAGAAGAGGCGTGGCCTTGAGCTGCCAATTGTTAAGTCATGGAAGGAAAAGGCATCTTGTGTAAACTTAGCAGTTTCCCCACATTTTCATGGCTGGCAATCATGTGGTCTGTGGTTTATTTAATCATGATCGTGTTGATTTTCTAAGAGAACATATGACTGGACATATATGTGGTTGTTATTTTGATTTATATTTTGCATGAAGTGTGTGGTTGTGTTGTTCGTGGTTGAAGCTTTCTGCCTCAAATAAAAATTGTTTCTGTGAAGATGAAATCTAAGCAGCCAGTGTATCAACATAATACAATGTTTTCTGAGTTGAAATTAGGTTTGGATAAGTCATTGTATGACTAACACTGGGAGACAAGGTCTACTATTTACCACCAATAGAGTTAGTAAGTAGTAAATAATATGGATTGTGTTTCTGATTTAGATTTGGTGCAGGAGGGGACCTACTGTCCTTTGCAGAATGTATATTGAATTATAAACTTAAGAGTAGTTTTTTACTGCTTTTGGCTTGTATCTGAACTGGAATCTGCTCATCTTTCCCTTCTTCCTTGCCCGATCATACACCGTGTTGAATTCAGGGACCATGGGATTTGAACCTGCTTAGTTTAAGGGGTCTACAGGAGATGTAATTGTTGTTATTCCACTTTGTTTTGCTTTCTTTCGGTAGGTGCACAGCTGGGAACTGTTGTCTCTCTGCCACTCTCTGGCTTAATTTGCTACTATATGAGCTGGGTTTACGTGTTTTACATATTTGGTAAGTGTTTTTTTTTTTTTAATTAGTAGAAGTACAATCCATATTCTCTTTGAAAAGCATGGTATATTATAAAACTTATTTTAAGTTTTAAAAATGTATTTGACGTGTAGTGTTGCTCTTTTATTCCTCCTGGGAAATCAGAGAAATTTAAAGCTAAGTAGATTCCTGTGTGTGGCTATGTAAGCCTTGCTTCCAAGGAGCAAAGCTGTCTCGCAGTCGGACAAAAGCTGGTACAAGTCAAATGCTCTTAATTCTTCCGCCACTTGGAATCAACATGCTGAAATTTCTTATTTGAAGTGTGAAATTGAGTTAATAACTTTAATCCCAGGAACAAACTTCTACTCTGAATGAAAGAAAGTGTGAAAAGTTACTGCTGCTTAAAATGGGAACAGTGTGGAAAATCTCTTTAGCAGTCACAGGAACCCTGAAGGAATGCCCAAAATGCAAGGCATAGCAGGTTTACTGTGAGTTATATTCTAGAATGAACTCAAACACAGAGAATATTTTCTAACAGCATGTCATAGATCTAACTGATGCTTTTTATAGGTCTGTTTACATGTCTGAGCCGTTTCGTATTCTGCGTGGGGAAGGGAGAATCAGAATAAAAGACAAGGGTTACACTTTTCTCAACAAAATCACCTCCAATTTTTGTACAGATAAAAAGGGTGCAAAATGAAGAATTGCATAAAATGAAATAAGTTACAATGTTATAGTTATATAAAAGTATAGTTGATTTAGACTGACTATTGAAAAGTTACCTTTTTCAAATGACAGTTCTGGTGTTTGGCTTAAAAAAAGAAAAGGAGGATTGGTACATTGGTTAAGCTGTATGTACTGATATTCTGTGTATGTGCACGAAGGGTTTTTTTGTGACTAAACTTAAAGTGAATTTTTGTTTCCTCTGGTGAGCCCTATCCTCTGTGGCTGTTCCATGTGACTGATAAAAATATCATATGTATGTGTATGCAACTTTCTTGCTGCATGAGGCACTTCCAGGAGGGGAGGAAAAAAAAAAAGAAAAAAACCTCCACAAAAAAACCCCTCTTGCTTATTCCTCTTTATTGTTTATTACCTCTGTGCATTGTTAAGCCACTTTGGAGAACTACTGTTTGTAAGCAGATAGAAAAATAATGTTCATTAAAATTATATTGCAGTATTGAGGGAACTGGGCTTGTTCAGCCTGAAGAAGAGAAGGCTGCGAGGGGACCTTATAAATGCTTACAAATATCTGAAGGGTGGGTGTCAGGAGGATTGGGCCAAGCTCTTTTCAGTGGTGCCCAGTGACAGGACAAGGGGCAATGGGCACAAACTGAGGCACAGGAAGTTCCGTCTGAACATGAGGAAGAATTTCTTCCCTCTGAGGGTGACGGAGCACTGGAACAGGCTGCCCAGGGAGGTTGTGGAGTCTCCTTCTCTGGAGATATTCAAGACCCGCCTGGACAAGGTCCTGTGCAGCCTGCTGTAGGTGACCCTGCTTGGGCAGGGGGGTTGGACTAGATGACCCACAGAGGTCCCTTCCAACCCCTACTATTCTGTGATTCTGTGATTCTGTGATTCTGTGATTTGGAAAAAACCCTTCTAATTAAATTGTCTGAGAGTGTTATTCACTCGATATAGCTGCTTATGTTATTATTTCTGTCTCTTCACTCACCTTTTCCCACCAATAGGTGCACTTGGTGTATTATGGTTCTTCTTCTGGATGTGGTTGGTTAGTGATACACCAGAAACTCACAGAAGCATTTCACATGCTGAAAAAGAATATATACTCTCTTCTCTAAAAGATCAGGTACAGTGCTTTGATGTAGTCATACTTGCTTAAGTAAGAACATAAACCGTAAATATTATCATTAGTGTCATGCTCTGCTGATGTCTAGAAAAACGTTCGTAATCTGAGATAGAGGTAGAATTTGTCAGACAAAAAAATAAAAATATAGTTCAATTGCATAAGTGAGAAACAATCAGTAAGCAAACAAAGCATTTATAGTAATGCATTTTGTCACAGATGTTGTTGCGGTGCTTTTTAAATAAAAACCTCAAGTCTGTCAGTTCTCTTTACACTATATCCAGACCTGTATAACATCTTTAAACTCTGCAATACAGCATTTCGCAACTTTTTTTCAATATGTCTTCTAGAGTAAGAGATTACAGTTAGTGGAAAAAACATTCTGAAAGTGCTAATGGGACAGTTCCTAAAGCATGCTTAGGAGTTTATTCCTGTGACTGGACATATATATTTGCAACCTGTGAAGCTGGCTGAGAGACCAGAGTTAATATTTAGGATTGAGTAGGAAGTATTCAGCTAAATAAACATGAGGGGTGACTTTAAATATTTAATCATTTATAGTGAAAGCAGGAGGCAACAAACCTCAACAAGGGAAGGCATACTTTTTGAAATTCTGGTTACAAAACATAGTAGTGATTCATTTACTTTGCAGTAGTACAAAAACCGAGCAGTAACATATGTGAGTGTACCTTCAGTGAGAACTGAACATAATGTTTCATTTATTGCTGATGACTTGCATCTATCTACTGAGACTTATTTTGTGCTCTTCAGAATGGTCAGCAATAGACTTGGGTAGGATCAAAATACTATATTTAGTAAATGTGTGTGTTGATGTCCTGATCACTCTTTCTCTTCCCTTTTTCTCTGCCTCCTGCTTGCTAGCTTTCTACACAGAAATCTGTTCCCTGGAGACCTATGCTGGAGTCCCTTCCACTCTGGGCTATTGTTGTGGCACACTTCTCTTATAATTGGACTTTCTATACACTTCTTACACTCTTGCCCACATACATGAAGGAGATCCTGCGGTTTGATGCACAGGAGGTGAGATAAACAAAAGTATAGTCACTTTCTTCTGAGTTAAAGAAATGAAATAACAGAGCTCTTCCCTGCTGTTTAGAATGGAGTAAGCTGTTTAAGAACCTTGGAATGTAAATGTATAGCTAGGAAATGGCTAAATAAATCTCTATAATTAAGCAGGTGCATCAAAAATGTTACCTGCCTCGTAATTTCCACTTTTTTTTCAGGCCTTACTTGACATTTATCTTAATACTAGCTTTCAAGCTTATTTTTCCGGTTGGAGAGGCATCTTACCTATTGCTCTGATTTAAAACAGTAGCTATAAAAATATTTTTCTGTTATAAAATCTGAAGCAATCATACAAGCCATATAGTTTGTTTTATGGCTTCTGAAATACTATCTACTTCTTCTTTGCTCACTCATAAAATAGAACTTTTCCAGTTAAAAAAGAAAGATAAAACTAAGGAAATCATTGGACAAGTGTCATTTTTGAAATTATTTGGGAAGCATCAGTCTGATTGGATCCCTTTCTAAATTGTCCCTTTCTTTCCTTTCCTCAGTGAGCAGCAGAGGTAAAATACCTTTTTTAGGTAAGGTAAACAGGGTGAGCAAAACCATCGACTTAAGGTACAGAAATAGTGCTTTTTCAAGGAAATTTTAAAAAATGAAATTATTTATCAGGGAAACATTATGGGGATGGAACATTCTTATTTATAGCAATTACATGACTGTACTGGTCTTTCTTTAATGAGAAAGCTTTGGTGATAGGATAGCTTACCTGGAGAAACTGGTACAGCTCAAGTGAAAAGGTGCTCGGAAATTTCCAGAAGTTTAGTGCAGTCTTTTCGGGGTTTAACACAAGAGACTGCTTTAGAGTGAGCTGAAGATGCACGTCATGCGAGAAAACGGTGGTGCCAGCAATCTTAGGAGGAAAAAATGGGCAATCTCAGCATTAGAAGAGAAGGTTGCAGTAGGGCGAGCTGCAAAATGGCTGGAAAAAAGCTAGCTAAGTTGCTGGTTGGGTTCCTCATTATGCGTCTTGAGGGAATACCTCAGTAAACACCTATGAAAGTCATTTGCTACCACAGCCCTCAATTGCACGTGTTTTGTAAAACACAATTGCATTAAATGCTAACAGGTTCTGCTGTGAGGGGGTTTCCTGTGTCTCTGGGTTGTGTTTCTTCTTTTCGGAGTGACTTAGAGTACTGACTGTTGTGAACACTTTTTAAAAATATATAAATAAATAAATAAATAAAAGCTTGCATAATGGTGTTGGACTAACTTTGTTGCCACACATTTAGGTGGAAATTGCATTACTGTTTAAAATATTATACAGTAGCTACAGTATAGTCCACCAGTTTCCATCATATAATAAAGGGATTGATTAAGTTGAAGCACTTTGAACAGGCCTTCAAAAGAAGTTGTTCTTTTTGTTACCGATACTATTTTCTATTTTTCAAAGTTTTACTAGCTGCTTTTGAGATCTGAGTGTTGAAACCCAACAGACAGCATGTTTGAGTGCTGATAGAGCGGATTTTGGCTGGTGATGTGTTTCTAGTCTCATTTCAAATTAAGTTTCCTAGGGAAGCTTTCGCTTCTTCATTGACAAATATTCATTTTATAGTAATATATAAAAGTTAGAGTATTTCTATCCAATAGCTGTGCAGATACCTCTTTTTAACCTCAGATTAGGTCAAATTATAGCTCTGTTATCAACAATTACCCATAGCTGTATGCAAAGGCTGTAAACTTATGCAGCTTAGTAGTACCTTTAGTATCCCCTCATCAAAAAAACATGCAGAACCAGGCAGCAGTTGCTAAACAGCTCTTGTTTAAAGTAGTGGGAGTTAACAAGTGACTTCAGTGTAAGTAATGTCAGGTCCTGAATACTAATTTTCCTTTGGGATCGTAAGATGTCCAGCCTGGATTTGATGAAACTCCCAGTTCTGTATCTTGTCTGTGATTACAGCCAGCATCAGATGTTTCAGCAGATAGATACAGGATAATGTGATGTTGAAGAGTTATAGTAGTACAAACCCCTGAAATTCCATATAGCTTTCAAAATTCTGAAGGATTTTTACGGCCTCCGCTTACCTTAGTAACTCACTTGGTATCCTGTCTTACTCGAAATTGGTGTTTCTGGAAACTTGCATGATCAGGTTAATGTCTGCAAGATACCTTCATATATATTTTTCTTTTTCCTAAACCCAGTTGCTGATTTAAACCTTTGAGTTTTTTGTCTGGCTGCATTAGTAGTTACAGATTAAGTGATACAATGGAGAGTTTACACATTGGTAACTTTAAAATGCTTTGCTTTTTCTATCTCTAGGTTTCTCTCTTATACCAACAATAGTTATCTGGATGGATGGTTTTGACACCTCTGGTTCAGTCTGTTAATGCTTCAGCACGAGTGATTTTTCAGCATATAGAATAGTCATTTCAGTGTTTTAACTGTCTTTTTTTTTTATCTCCTTAACAGAATGGGTTTTTATCTGCCCTACCTTATTTTGGCTGCTGGTTATGTATAATTCTATCTGGGCAAATTGCTGATTATTTACGGGAAAAACAGAAATTTTCCACTGTTTGTGTTCGCAAGTGTTTTACCGTAATAGGTAAGTGCAAGTATCATCTCTGTTTGGAACATAGTAGTATCAGTCTGGGAAAAATAAAGAGTTTTGGAGAGTAGTGTGACATTCTGCTGTGAGATCAGGCAGGATTGTGCATGGCTGGAGAGGAGAAGCTTTATTTGTACATTAATTTGTTAAAAGTACATCCTATCTTCTTCCATAAAAAAAGTAGGCCTATTGGATAAGAGAACAATAAGAGATTGCCAAAAGCTTTGTTTAGGTCAACATACATCATTCCTTCAGGCAAACTGATTAAATAAATGGCTAGGTAGAATCACCATTAAAGTGGTGATAACTGTGATAACTGGTTGACGAAATGATACCTTGTGAATGGCTTTCTAATTGAGATGTGGCGGTGAGCCTATTCCCAGCCTTCTGTTGTTCAGTGTTTCCTTTATTTAAGACTTAAGTAACTGAATAGGAATACACTTTTTACAAATTTATAGTTGCTACCAGGGTAGGAAGACCAAACAGAATCCAAAATGATCTTGACTAACTGGGAGGAGAGATGATCTGCAATCACAAAGAGATCAACAAGATTGTGTTTTTAACCAATACAGGTAAAAGGCTGTGTTTAGGAAGAAGTTGATTGCTGATTAAAAGAGGGGGCAGGGGAAAGAAGGAAAAGAAAAAGAGATTAGGCACAGGATCCATACAAGTTGCAGCCTGCTGAATGTATGCCCATCCTTGCTGCCTTCTCAATTCTGCTGATTCAGTCGCTTTCCTTAAACCAGCTCTTATAATAAACTGTCAGGTTTTTTTATTTTTTTTTTAAGCCTATATCATTTTGGTGATCCAGTTTACTGCAGGGCCTTGCACCCAAGTGTGTACAACTGTGTTAGGAAAAGCAGGACTGTTAGGTTGGCTTCATCAACAAAAGCATTGCCTGGAGCTGTTCAGAGAGATCGTGATGGGGTCATGTAAATGGGCTCTGGTACTGGGAAATGGGTACCGAAGTTGGCTGCAGACACTAACTAGCTCACGATGGCTACTAAGCTGTTTCCAGTACCTGACGTAGTTTGCATTCTCTAAATTGTACAGCAAGCTCCAGTATAGATATGCCAGATGTTCAGATCTTGTAAATGTGGAATAAAACTCATTCTAGAAGGTGCCTGCAGGAAAAGTATGTGCATATATGTATGTATGTATTTGTGTGAACGCTTCCAGGTCTACTTTATTATGATCTGCAGAAGTTAGTGTTTGTTCCTGAAACCTGGAGAGTTAAATGGGGATAATTTCTTTGTAGCGCACTGTACACATGCCGATGTCAGTGCGGCTCCTATAACTTGTATAACAATAAATAAAATTAATTTGTGAAGTCACTTTCAGTATCTGTTGCCTTTCGTTAATTCTTTTATCTAGTTGAAGTTTGTTCTTTGCAGCTAGAGTGACATTTTTCTGTTCTGACTACCATTTCATGAGACAGCAACAGGTTTGCAACCAATTTGCTCTTCCTTGCAGGCCCACTGTAATGCATGTAGTGCAGTGCTGGATTCTGTACACCAGGTGGTGGTCGAAGTTGTGTAGAAAATGTATACATAGCTTAGAGCCTCTTAATGTCTCTCATGTCAAAACTCTATTCATTCTAAGATTTCTGTCTTCAAGGAATGATTGGACCTGCGGTGTTCTTAGTAGCAGCTGGATTCATAGGCTGCAATTATGCACTGGCTGTTGCATTCGTGACCATATCAACAACACTAGGAGGGTTTTGTACCTCTGGCTACAGCATCAACCATTTGGACATAGCACCTTCGTAAGTATTGCTGAAGCTATTGTTAGTGTACATGATACATTTGTGAGCACTTTTTTTTTTTTTATTGTGTTGCTGGAATGCCTAGGAGAGTTAGCTGTGGACCACATGCTGTACAGACCTGGAATATAAGCACTGACAGTGACTCAGGTTTCTGATTTTAAGCACTGTATTTGCAAATAGAGATTAGTTAGCAAGCAAGAGGGAAGGAGTCAGTGGCCAGCTATAAACAGCTTGTACTATGAATTGAATATGAAACTAAGAATAATAGCTTCTGTGATGCACCCTGTTTTAAATCGAGTAGAATTACAAATTTAGAAGCTGTAGTTGAAGCAGTGCATTTCGGGTATTGTGGGGCTGTTATACAACTACTGTTTCAAGCTTAGCTTTGCAGAACTACAATAGTTAGTTTTCTAAAAATGTAAAACATTGGCTAGGAGTTGGAGTTATTTATTTTAGATTTCTGTGTTGAATAATACAAAACATAAGCAGTAATGTCAAAAGACATTACTCCTGTAAGTTACTTAGTGGCAGAACTTGGATATCTGTGCAGTTTCTATTTACCTCCTTTTCTCTGTGCATCACAAATTAGTCTTTCTGTCATTGTTGTAATATCGCCCTGCACACAGGACCTTTTCTTCACTCAGTGCACAGGAAATACCATGCTCTAGAAATGACTGAGCGTTGTATAGAAAGGGAGACTGGCATTCATTCCTAAACCCTGTACCTTGTAGCTGTGGTAGCTGGAGAGCACATAATGGCTGAGGCAGGGCATTGCAAGAGAAAAGAAGGGTGATGTTTAAAGTAGGTGAATATCGCTCTTGGGAATTCAGTTCTTTCAGTGTTCTGTCATAGAGTTTGCATGTGTTAAGTCAGGTTGGATCAGAGTCTAGTGCAGTCATCTGTGAGGACCAGGTTCACACCCTCTGGCTTTAGGAATCTGAACTCTTTAAGAATTCTTTAGTTACAAAGAGAGACAGGGACTTCTTGAGGCTGGGTCAGACTACCATAATATGTAAAGGGAGTGTGCAGCAGCTGGAGTCCAACCTTAAACAACTCAACTGAGAAGCTAAAGTTTGATCCAGTGAGATTAATTGAGGCCTAGCTGATTTATTGCCTGTTTTTGTATGCCTCTTCAAACTGTTAAGTTCTGGTTTGCGAAAATGGTGTTACTTGGAATGCAGACAGAAGTCACTGGAGCTGTGCTTTGAATATATGAACACAGTTAAATACTCTAAAGATGAGATCCTGAGGATCTCAAATCAAGCATCCAGTAGACGCATACATTCTTGGCCTATGTTTTTGTTTCCTATCTATAAGATAGATTTAAAAGTATCATCTCCAGCTCTCAAGAGTGTTGTGAAAGTAAACTATTATTGTGTAAAGTTCTACTGTTTGGGATTATTAAAATTCTACTTGCAACAGCCGAATTGTATGCAGAAAGTAAGTCTTGGGTCCATGCATTGAGCAAGTAAAGTGAAACAAAATATTAAATAGTGCTCATTAAGCATTAAATGGAACACTTCATCCTGTCCAGTGAGTGCAACAGAGCTGTCACAGGAAAAAGGAAATTGCGCAACTGCAGTGTATGCCTGTGTGAGGTACATGCGCAAGGAACCTGCGTATGCAGGTGACGGCTGAGGTTTCCAGAACTAGGATCTTGAGTGTATTTTCAAATTTGAGAGATGCTTCACTTTGCATTTCTAATGTGTTTATTTAAAGGGTGAATTTGTATATGACAGTATACAGAGTATTTTAGGTGTGGAAAAAAGCCGCAAGAAAAAGATCATGTGGCACAACGCTGATACATGTCAGCAGGCATGATTAGATTCACCACATGAACTGCTGCTGATCCCTCTGACCAAATCCCGCTCTATTCTTCCTGCCCTCGACTAAGTCCTGCTTTTATTCCTTTTGCATTTAAGCTGTGAAGGTTCCTCCAGCCGTTCTTTTCCCTCAGACAGGCTGAAGGGAGCATACTGGTTGTAAGTGCAGGAGAGGCAGCTATCTTGCTGATAGTTCAGGAACTTTGGCCCGGCGTTGTCTCTAGAGACGAATGGTTGCATATGCGGGAAAAGTTTCCTGGATGGGAACGTGGTCAGGGTGGATGCTGTTTTGTTGAAATCGGTGATTCTCTATTCAGCACATGCATGCTGTAATTCAGGGTAAATCTGTCCAAATGGAGACGGAGAAGGAAAAGGGCACATCCATGTAACAAAGGTCATATACAAAAAACAAAAAAGTTCTTCTAATACAGAAATACAAATACATCTAAGACAGGGGGGAAAAAGGCTTCTTTCTACTTAACTTTGTTGGATGAAATGGCCAAGACAGACATTCACAATTTCAAGGAAATGCTTGACGTAACTGTAGAAATCTGAAAATGGGGTCTGCGTAAAACTGTGAAGGAAACCTCTGTTAAGAGTTTACCCAGAGCTCGATTTTTTTTTTTTTTTTAATTTTACTGAAAGATATTAGAGTAACCAGAAGTGATTCAAAGCAGATTCAGAGTGCACTTAAATGCCCATTTTAATTGGTTAAAAGTATGCTGACTAGCATAGCAAAGGGTCCCTTGTTGCTACTAAAACTTCCATTATAGCAAAGAAATAATGATTAAATTCACAGGAAAAAGTGAATGAAAATACTGATACTGAATGAAAAAACAGTATTTACTATGTGTTTTCTAGCATGTGTTTATTATGCCATCAGTGTATTGAATTAGGGGGGTTTGGGGATGGGAGGGAGACAAGATTGTTCTTGTGGGGAAAATGTATTCTGTTCTAGCTCTTTAAATCTACATCAATATGTTGCAACGTCTACCATTTTTAGTATTGCTGTTACCATGAGCCCTCATAATATTCTATGGCTCTGCTATACGCTAAACACTTCACACATCTGTTTTTTTCACTCTTAATTTTACTACTTAACTGCTCTGCAAGTTGATTTGTATTTGGTTATCCCCACTATGCCACAAGAACCTGACCAACAGCTTACTATTAGTCTTGCTCTACAAACATGTCGCTCTTTGCTTTCCCATTTCGTATGGGAGTGTCTACTGTGCTGAGGGAGTGGCATAGCAGTTATCTGCATCAAACAGTGAGCGTTATCAAGAATGCAACTTATGTCAGAAACACTGGGCATAACTGGAGATATTTAGCCAGCTATTTATTGCCACAGACCTTTGGCAACCAGGGAAACTATTAAGCTGTGTTTAATTTTGAAAGTGTGTGCTAGCAGTATTGTAGCGTTTAAACATGTTGAAGACAAAATGCATTTGGTTCTACTTCAAGGCTTTAAATGGAGTTTTGCTCTATGTACTTATCTGGCTAAGGGAAAGTTTTACACTTTCACATTCAGCTTCAGAAAGGCCTATTAATTCTTAAACACCTTCTGAGATTATAAGACTATGTGCCACTTTTATAAGAAATAAGGATCGATTTAATTAAGGCATTGGAGCTCAGTCTAAAATACATTGCCATGCTTTAAACTGATATGTAGCGTTGACTTTCAAGAAAAAAATCAATTAGTAGGCTAGATAATTAATTCTCTCTCTCAGGAAAAAACTCGTTTCTCTAATATCGTTGGACTGGATACACATATTGAAACCTTTTGTAACAATGCTGTATGGTTGAATTCTCCTGTTTTGGTAAATAAAATGTCAAAGCTATGCATCTCTCTTTTGAGATGAAATTATATTTCTGTTCCGTTAAAATCGGTGAGGACATAATTTCACTCTGCAAAACAGCCTAAAATGAGCACTGGGAGACAACGCTCTTCTCCTGTGCTAAACTGCAACTCTGTTAGTATTTTGTACGATTTTTCAGCCAGCAAATCCACCTTGAAACTCTGAGCTGCAGGGATCCATGCTCTGGTGGCTGGAAGCTCCAGCACCACTGTAGAATGTCTAGCTCTTATTTCTCTTCAGTCTCTCGCACAAGATTGCGCTTGTGGTACAGTTTCAAACATGATTTTTCAGCATTGTGAAACTCCTGTGAGAGAGATCTTTACTTGTCTAGAGATGAGGTACTGAGGCTCAGATATTAAGCAAGTTACCAGCTTTTCCCAGCAACTTTTTATGGCCGCTGGTGCGTACGCATGTGATAGAGTAACATGTTCATGGAACAGGAAGCCTCAGAAGTGAGCTGCAGGAATGGCAACCAGTGAAACTGGTTAAGTCAGACACATTTCCCCTTGGCCTTGACCCACAGAAAGCTGCAGGGGAGGACTGCTGCAGCGCTCTGAACTCAGGCCTCTGGAACATCCACTCTGTAGTGTAAGTGGGGAGATCCATCCACGCTGGTGATACTGCCTTCTTGGCAGACACTGTTTAGCAATGATACCTGAACCAACTCTTACTGTTGCCAAGCAGCACTGTCATACTCCTGGTCATCTTTCCACTTCAAGGCATGCAGTGGTTCTTTTCTAACTTACCCGATGGATCCATTCCAGACAGTTTGGTTGTGGCTTAGCAAAGGGGATATGGGTATGGATTATGGATCCATGAGCAATTTCAGCTCGATTCCATAACTAGCTTCTGGAAAATAGAGACATATTTACCAAGTTGTCAGTGAGTTGTTACTGGAATAAAAGCAAGCCATTCCTACTGGAATGTTTGTGTTTGAATTTGTCTATGTGATCAAGATGAGACCTATGGGATCAGGTTAGGCAAAATTGTTTCCATGACTGACAATCATGGTAAGTTAATAAGCAACATTAACAATTTCTATTGCAGGTATGCTGGAATTCTCCTTGGGATCACAAATTCTTTTGCTACTATCCCAGGAATGGTGGGGCCAGTTATTGCAAAGAACCTCACTCATAACGTAAGTCTGCTTACTGTTTTTTCAGTTGTTATATTTTTATCTCCATTGAATGGAAATTCTGTTTTCTCAAGTCTGCAGTCATTAAATGAAATCTCGGTTATACATGTAAATCGTACTGTTCCATTTCTGTGAATGACTTAATACATAGCCTTTATTATTCTGATCAGGAAAATAAAGGTAAAATTGAAGACCTGTGTAGGACTTAAAAGTTTTAGTCACCCACCCCTCTTATTCTCTAGGAGTAATAATATGTGTTTGTCACAGTAAAACTCTATTAAAATGCCAACTAGATGAGATAGTTGTGATATTATTTTAGCAAATTAAGACAAGTTCTTACTTGTTTGGTTATTTTTGTTTTGTTTTTTAAATCAGTCTCTCACACGAGGTGTTGAGTTGTAAGGTCAGCATTTGTCAGATGAGTGAGAAACTGGATTCAGATGTGTGGTTTTTATAATGCATCCCTTTGTATGTACATTACAGGATTAGCACACTGTAAGCCTTGTTAGTTTCACAAGACACCTAACTTGAACAGTGTTAGATTTGACTTACAAGATGGTTTAGTCAAAGGTTGATTTGCAATAGAAAAAGGAAGTGAGGATTTGTTTGATTTTTTTTTTTTATAATCAACTATATGAATTATTCTAAATTCTTTTAAGAAAGAAATATGGGAAGAGTAAGTTTATTGATGCAGTTGAATTTTTGGAGTTGGTGATCACTCCAATGATTTCCTTAAAAATAATATGAAAATATTCATTAATACATGAGTCCAAACAAATTAGTTCTTCCAGATGTCTTAACAGGTCAGATTGTTTTTATTGGGTTTGGTTTATTTTCCCTATACCAGTGCACTGTTCTCGTATTATTCTTTTTTTGTAGCAAGATAGTTTACAGGTTTGTTACAGTAGTCATCTGAAACTAAAAAAAGAAAAGAGAAAAAAAAAAGCCTCAAGACAGCTACATATATTACTTCTTTATTTAAAATAAAAGAAGAAAAAAAAACCCCAAAACCAAACAAACAACTGTTCTTTGTTACACATGTCTTAAGACCTTTCTTAAACACCAGAGTTTAGAGGATTCCTCTTGGAATCTAAGTAAAGATAGCTACCTTGTTTGGGTTAAAAGGCTTGTGATTCTGGAATATCCACAGAGTAGTCATTAAGAATAGCTTACTGCATAGTGCAGAGCACTTCAGCTCTTGGATCACCTCACCAGAGGTGGAACTGTTTCCTATTACAGTAAAATTCTCTGCGAGTTTGTGTAGCCTTCGTGCTACTGGGAATTTTGATATGAAGGTTCTGCATCTCAGATGATAAACTGATCCAGATAGTCTGATGCTATCCGATAGGACTATTGGTGTAAGCTGTATTATTAAACTGAAGTTGACTATACTTATGCTTTGATCTTTTATGTTTATAATGCTTTTATGTTGCTATGAAATCATGCTGAATAGCAATTACATTTAAATAAGTAACGCATGTAGCATTGGTTTTAAAGTTACTTTTTCTTGAGTGTGTAGCTGCAAATTGACTGCATTTTTTTTTTTTCTTTCATACTTTTGGCAGAATACTGTGGGAGAATGGCAGACTGTTTTCTATATTGCTGCTTCTATTAATCTATTTGGAGCAATTTTCTTTGCGTTATTTGCAAGTGGAGAAGTTCAGGACTGGGCAGTCAGTGGATATCACTTGCATAGGAACTGAAGGAGATGTTGAAATACCAAAGCTGCGCTGAATCCGAATGTGCTAGAATTATATGACCGGAAAAGTGCCTTCCCTGCTGATGCCTAGGAGTCTTCAGACCTTCTCAGTTCAACTATTTTATCTGTGTATCTTTTGTACTGAAAATCATTTGACAGCATATGTGTGCTATTTCCTAGCAAAAAACTACTTGGATTAAATGGGACTTGATGTCAAATATATGATCAGAGACAGCATTTTAAATCTCTGTGCTAGGCTCCAATTTTTTCCAGTTTTTAATTAATATTTTCTGAATTAATGTGTAGGCAGATGTTTGTTGATACTGAAATGAGAGGAAAAAGCAAAGTAATTATGTAGCACTGTAAGATGAGGAATGGCACGCAAAGATTTGTACCTGAAAGAGTGTTTTGATTTCCACAAGGAGATTGGTAGGTTTTTTGCTGTTTCAAAGTCTAGAAAAGCTGTAGTTTTCTACAATCTTTTATAATGCTTTTATTTTGTCAGTGTTTTAATTGATGTTGAGGAAGTGCACACAGGGTTTTATTCTATTTTACGCACAAGTTTTCAATATATAAACATTCCGTTTCGTGAATACAGCTGCACAATTGATACAGAGCAATGAGGAAGTAAAATGTACTGTTGTGACTGACAGAACAAGCCATGTGTTACTGTTCTCTGCAGTGCAGGTTTTTTAAATAGGCCTTATTTTTATTCATTTGTGCAAAGAAGAAGCAGTGCAACTCTGTGGTTTAAATCTAGGCAGTGCGCAAAAGTGAACTAGAAATAGAATATCTGCATGCTTATCTTAAAATAACTTTCAGTTTGGCAGTTCATTTTTTTCTCTTTAAATCATTGCAAGTGGATTTCTTTCCTCTTGCATGTAGACAGATTTGTCAGCTGGTCAGTGTAAATGCAATTAAATAAGGCCAGTGTAGGGGATAATGAGAAAATCAGTTCTCTAACAGCCTTGTTTGTTAGTCAGATAAAAGTAGAGTGAAAAAAAAAAAAAAACCACCAGTGCAGTAACATGATGCTGTTAGTCTCCTGTCAACACAGAATTTGACACTCAAGAGCATCCTTTGCACGACATGCAATTAAATGCCACACAGTAGGATTAAATGAAGTCTATGAAAACAGTGGCCTTGTTAAGAACAAATGGCTGAATAATCTCGTAGTCAGAAAGCAAAGGAAAATTCCTGTGCCAAAGATTCCTGGACTGGAGCAATTGGGTAAAAAAGAAAAATCACTGGGCTCTGGGTTTCTCACTTGTCACCAATACAAAAGAAAAGCCCAGTAATAAAGCTGCTCCAGTGGAGCCTACCTTCCTTCATTTCTAGGAAATGGCATCTGCCTCTTCTTTTTAGCTTTAAGAGCCATTTTGTTTTGACCTTCCTTGAAGTGTCATGTTCTCTGATGGTGGAGCTGTGTTTAAATGTGTCTTTGTGTCTGCAACATTTCCACAATAAACAATGTGAAGTTCAGATTAAATTAGTAGTTGTTCAGTGGGAGTATGTTAAAACTATATTGTGTCTTCAGTGTTTCCACAATAAATGGAATGAATATTTACGTGTGCATCTGATGTTAAAAATTACTTTCTCCCTGAAGTTAGAACACTATTCTGAAAGTATGCTGAATAAGATTGGTGACTGGATTAAGGGATGGCTAATATTTTCCTGGAGAATTACATGCTTCAGATGTTTCTTGTCTAGCTTTACAGGTGAGTACTATCATCCACCTGACACTGTATTAAAAGGAATAATTTCACTTGTATTTACAGAAATTTGTACTCTTTCAGTAGCCTTGGTTAAAAAGGAGGGGGGGGGAATTTTTTTTTAAAAAATTTAAGTTTCTGGATATAGATTAAATTAATTTATGCCATTGCTTTTCTAGAGATCGTGAGCAAGGCAACATATTGACAGCGTTGCTATTTCGCCTGTTCTGAAGTTGAAAACTTCAGCTTCTCATGCTTTTACTCTTTTTCCTTGAAAAAGTTCAATTGAATATCTAAAATAATAAATACTTAAGGGAGTAGATGCAGTATAAGTGAATATAAATGTTCTCTGTATCACTGCTTGAACTAAATTCAGTTAAAACTGAATTCACTTCAGGCATATCAGCAACTGAGCAGTCTAGAAATTTCTGACCAGCATACTAGATTTTGTTTTCTCCACAAAGCAGTCTAGAAATTTCTGACCAGCATACTAGATTTTGTTTTCTCCTCATCTAATGCACTATTAATACTCATTTGATATGCTATGTAACTTTTAAGTGAGCTTTGGCAGTGGGTCTGAAAAAAATTGCTGTGAATCCTTATGTTATTTCTAGACAACGGCCTACAATTAACTTGGCAATACATAATTATTTCCAATTTGATTTTAAAATAAACAAAATCTAGGATGGGATTCATGCTCTAGATCCAGCAAGGCTCTTAACTGTTAAACAAACACACACACGCCCCCCCCCCCCCCCCAAAACACTAAACAGTTTTACCTTTCTGTATCATGCTCACAGAAAGAAAAATCTGTAGGAAAAAGCTGTCAAAGTGTTTTCTGCTAACCATACTCTTTCTATTGCATTGCCATGCTCCTGCAGTGAGTTTCATCTGTTAAAAACCACTGCTTATGTTCTATATTTTCAGAAGTAAGGAGGGTTTTTTAGTACCTCTCATCTCGGTTCACCTGTGTGACAGGATCTTGACAATAACTGGGCAGGCTTTTGTGGTGACTGTGTTTTCCTGAGAACAACAGTTGTGATATTGTTATTTTTTGCTGCATTTCCTTAACAGGTGTACCAGAGTAAGAAGTTGTGCTTTCTGTTCCATCCTCCAATTAGGATGTCTACTTGGAATGAGGGAAGTTGGTTCAAAAACCAGATCTTGCGCATTTTGGAGCAGGAGTTGAATTGCTGCTTTGGGAGCATATCTTAGTGTTGGCAGGTATTTTTAAGTGCATTCTCCTCAATGTCTCCTTCTGATATGGTTCTGCTTAATTATTTTTTTTAATATTTAATGCAAAATTCTACCAACATTAGTAACAGAGATGCAATAACTCTTAGCAGAATATCCCACAGCATGTGACCGGGGTGTTAACCTGAGATCTGAACCATGGCCTTTTACAGCCTGGAAAAGTGCCTTCCTCATGCTTTTCAGAAAAGGAAAGGCCACAAAGCAATGGGTATGTTTTTCAATTCACTATTTCTTTGTTCCAAGGATACCAACTGGCAGTCATGCACCTTAATGAAGTCTCGGGTATTTGTCACCCAAAAATGAGTTAACTTACGTAGGCTTTTTTTAATGATAAACTAGCAAAGGTTTATATAGCTCTTCATAATGTATAGGCACCCATGCATGGTGCTTACCTATCTACATGTTCCTCTTTAACTGGTAATAACTGTATTTGCCATGTGAAAAGGTCATCTTAGTTCATTACTCAGAAGTGGAATTGCTCCTGTGACGTATTTCTTTTTTCTGGCTTCTTTTCTCAATCACTTCTTTACTTATTTGCCAATTTTGATTCCATGATAAACAAGTTAACTTTTGAGTTTAACAGATCTTCCAATATTTTTAGCATTTCGCAGGTTAGGAAGCCTTTAAGTTATGAAGGTAAGTGAAACAAACTTTTCAGGGAGAGGTAGCATCTTCTATTGGAAAACTTATAGCTTCTGGTTAAGAGAGACATGCTTTTAAACTTGAAGCCTATTCTTTTACATTATGAGCTCAACTATCACAACTAAAACACTGCTGCTGTGTTTTGAAAGCTGTTCCTGTGAGTAGCATTTTAAGAGGGTCTCCCATTTCTCCTGTGTACCTGTCTCAAAAAGCCCAATGTCTGCTCTTAAATAACATGATTTAAAAGCAATCAAACAAAATAAATCAAAAGTCTCAAACAGTTGTTGGCTTGCCAAATCCTTTTCTGAGACCTGTCAGTAAAGATGCTGTCTCTATTAAATACAAGAGCACTGACCGGAGTTGTTAAACTGAAGAAGATGTGTATGATTTGAAGCTAGAAGAGGATATAATTTGTCATGAATGATTTGGTATTAACACATTTCTCTATTACTCTATTTTCTATTGCTCATGTTTCTATTACTGTGCCCAGGGAGGAAACAACCATGCTAGCAGTAGTGTATTCACCAACAGTGAAGCAGACAATCCTGAAGATAGGAGGAGGATCTCATGGGGATAAGTACTTAAAGAGAAGTTGGTTAGCCTCGTGTTGGTTTCTTGACATGAAGAAATATAATGAGCCATTATTTTAAAATGCATTTGTTTAATCCAACAAATCAGACTATGCTAAAGCCAAATTAAAGCTTTGCTGATCTGCCTGCTTCATGATTCATTCATACAACAGTTATTAGTATTTCTGCAATTCTGTATCTAATGGACTGTATGTTTATAATTCTGAAAAATAGCTTAAAAAAGGGTTAATTTATTTACACTTTATGTGATGGAGTATATAGTCTGTTGCAGAAGTAATTCTTGCTTTGTTTAATGTGAAAGTAAAACAAGGAGTTATATTTGTTTGAACTTCTTGCCCTCCACCCAGCAGAGCTGCATGTAGCCCCAGTAACTAGTTTAGGTCAGGGTGTTAGTTGTTAACATTTTGCAAGATTCAAGTAGCCAGAAAAGGAAGCGCAGGAAGACACCAGCATTATTTAAATCCCAGTTGCACAGCAAATTGAGAGGGACACACAAAGGCATACCAGAGGATAAAAAACTGCTACCTTGAGTGAGATAACTTGAGACTCAGTTAAATCACCATTACAACCTTTCTACTTCCTCTTCTTTGTAAAGCTGCCATAGTGGTGATTGGTCATACATTTTTAAACTAAAACTACATCTACATGGTTTGAATCCTTGACATAGAAATTAATTTTTTATTGTGTGTAAAGTCATTGATCGGACTTAACACTTCTAATTTCTAAGAAGCTCCAATACACATCTGGCTAATGTAATTCTCAAGAGCCATAGTTCAATCCAGTGAAAACTGCATTTATTTTCAGAAAAGTTATTTCCATGTGAAATTCTGTTTGGCCCTATCAGTTAAGTAGCGCTGTTCTAAAAGGGTTGCACATGTGATTTTAGAGACGTAATTTTCCTTATCCTTTGTCAGTTCCAAAAATTATGAATTGATTTTTGCTTCTCAGTAACATACTTAAGAAGATTACACTTTGGCAGCGTTCAGGCCTGGATCAGACACAAAACATGAAAACTCAGGTAGTGGAGTAATTAAAAAGAAGATTCAAGTACTGATGTGCATTTTCAAGTGAATGCAGATTAACTTTAGAATAGTAGTAACTTTGCTGTTATTGCAACATAACCTGTACAAGTTTGCAACACACTGCAAGAGAGGGTGCCTGGGAGTTGCCGAAGGCAAAGCAATGGAAAGAAAGGATGGCTTATTAAGCCAAAATTCTGTTTGCCTTCCCCTCCCTTTAAAGGATACCTGTTTGATATAGAGCGGAGTGAAGAGTGGTAATAGCCTTTCATATAGCATTCTTGGAAGGAAATTTAATGAAAGGAATTTCTTAAAATCTTTTTTTGTACTATACAGAAGTTTCCATATGGCTTATTCAGAAAAGGAAATTAATTTTTTGGTCTTTTCCTAAATTAAATAATAGTGTAGACACTTAATAAGTTTAGCTCAGACAGACTTGGATATTGTCATGTTTTCTGATGGAAAACTTGGGTCTATTGATGTTCCTCTGACTACCTCTTCTGCTGATGCATTCTAGCAGTAAATGACTAATCTTCTATTTCTGAATCATCTTGCTAGATGATAAGATTGGAGCTAGAGGGTTTATTTGCTTTTGATTGGGGGGTGGGATGTGAAAAGGGAAAAGACAAATGAAAAACAAAACAAACAAAAAAAATCCGAACAACAAAAAACCCCTAACGAAACGGCAGCCATCTTTCTCCCACTCCTTTTTCCCTGACCATCTGGGCTGCATGGAGAACAAGTGACAAGTGCCTTCTGTATCTACAAGTTTAAACAGTCACTGCTTAAGGGGGAAAAAAAGAGTTTTCCATGTATTCATTAAAAGGAAATTAAGCAAAAGTCTTGCAATAATTAATAATTTGTAAGCAATTTGTGGAAAATACAATATACTAAAAATCACAAGTAGCTTTTGTTGCAAGGTGACAACATAAAAAAATCATTGCTGTGGCCATCTTTAAAAGGAAATTGTAATGGAGTATATTTTGCAACTCAATTCGAGACCTAATTCTGCCAGTTCTACCAAGCAGTGGGTAGCCCTAGAGATACTGTTTAAACAAAACCACTTCAGCTACCTTTGCAGTGAAGGGGGGTTGGGGAGAGAAAAAAAGAAAGGACAGCATTTCCTTTAATAACACAAGAAAATGTCTGCCTTCTGAATGATCTTAAAATTAAGCTGTATGAATGTATAAAATGTCACTCAGTGAAATTTTGGTTTTGACTTGACTGACTTATGATGCTTTAAAATTCGCGTGCTGTGTGTGGTCAGTGCATCTTGCATGGTTGTGTTGTTCAGCTAGGGAAGTACATGATAACTTTAAGGAGAGGGAGCATGGGTTTTTTTGTGTGCTGTAGAAAGGAGGTAATGCTGTGTTGCTCTGAGCAGTTAGGATGGAAAATAAAGCCCAGAGCAAATATAGAGGAATTAATTATTTGCCAGAGTCTGATTTGGTGTCACGTCTCTGTCATTACCTTCATCATAACTGACATTCATTTTGCAGAGTCAAGCACTACTGCTGCAGTCATCAGTCCTGGCTGAAGGTCTGAGGCTGAAGTCGATGGGCTTTTTAAGGTATCCATAACTGGAAAACTGGTTCAACCGTAAGCTGAACTATAAATTCATCTGGAATGGCTATGAGAAGGTTTAATTTCTTGTCCTCAGTGTTGTTTGGTTTTTTATTAGTGCAGTCTTTGTCTTTTTTTTTTCAGATTTGGAGATGTGAATATTTTAGAATCTACTTCCAACGCAGTTACTTATGTTAATATTTTCTGCTGTGAAAATAGCTTCTGCTTAAGCATAAAAGCTCTTGTGTGGAGAGAATGAGAAATCAAGATATTTGAATTGTTAATACATAGCTGATAGAATTGCTAAGCATCTCCGCATGGTTTTGAAAGTAAACTGGTAAATACAAGATGTATATAGCAATAGAGCAGGATCACACTGTGGAAGAATATGCACACAGGGATGATGGTGTTGATTTAACTTCTCTCTGTAGAGTCATGTTGATGCCTATGGTACTTTAAGCGGCTGTTGAGAGCTAAGTTTCTGCTAAAGTATTTTGCTGTAGTATGACCTAAAACCCAGTCTGTGAAGGAGATGGCATGTAGCAAAGCTTTGTTGTCACACGTAACTGGTAAACTACATGTTGCCAGCAGTAGTACCCACAGTTCTATGTTACAGGCCTAAGCTCGCCCTCCCCCGGGAGAAGTGGGCTTGAATTCCTGCAGACAGGGTGGTAATCAGCCTACTTCCCCCTGCATAGATGGGGGAGGAATTAAATAATCAGCACTTACTCCCTGTTTTAAAAGAAAATGGGCAGCTTTTTTTGTGAACAGCCCACCTTATCAGTCCTCTTATCCTCAAGAGCTGAGAACAAGAACTGCATGATATTTGCAGAGCTGCGAAAGGTTTATGAAGAAGATGGGTACCAAGCAGCTGTATATCAAAGGTAGCTGTATATCAAAATGTAGCTACCTGTGTATATAAAAAAAAAAAAAAAAAAAGCCGTATATCAAAAAGTAGCTGCCCGTGTGCAGCCAGCACCTTTAATGTAAAAACTGGGCATATGTGAGCAGAAGTGTCTCTAGAGCTGGGCAGTAGCTGAGGTTTTGACTACCCCAGTCAAAGTGGGTGCAAAATGTCTTCACTCAAGCTTGGATGTAACAGATATCTATAACTCTGCATGCACTGTTACATTCTTGGGATTCAAATTATCCCTTCTTACTGAAACAGGCTGTGAAAATGGATCCACAGCCATCTTCTTCAATCAGTCTAAGAACACACTAAAATCACAAGCCGCAGAAGCTGTAATTCCTCCCCCCAGCTCTCCTCTTAACAGGGTGCTAACTTCAAAGGTTGCTTCTGACCACTGAAATAGCAACTGTATTAAACAAGCGGTTAAAATGCAAGCAATCCGTTTGAATTGCTGGAATTGAATAATAAGCAGCTGGCTTCACTTCTAACTGAGGATCTAATGGTTTAAAAAAAAAAAAAAGCAACAGACCAAAACAAAATTCCAAACTAAATCCTTCTGTCTGCTGCTACTCAATGAAAGTTAAATAGTAAGTGTGTCACTTTGAAGCCCAGATGAAAGCGTCACTGTTCAGAGAATGTGCAACCTGTACAAACATACTTTTACAAAGGCAGATGCCTTCCTACAGGAGGAAAAAATAAATCTCTCTACGGGTTTCCTCTTCCTCTGTGCCTGTTTTAATTCTTCTGAATCATAAAATATGACGCAAAATCACAACCACATGCACGGATGGATGGTTAATATGCAGCTCCTGTTGTTCTGAGGAGGTTGCTGTTTGACTCATGTCTTTTCAGCTGAGTCATGAAGTACAACTACGCAGTTGTACATTTTTTTGTCTCAGTGCGCCAGGCAAGGAGACTGCTGTTCAGAGCAGCTATCTCTGGCAGCAAGGAAACACAAAAGCGGGGATTTATAGTGCGTGGCGGGGCAGTGCTGAGCTGGTGCATGCTTCTGCAACAGCAGAGAGCCATGGCAGGGCTCTGCCCCAGCATGGCTGTCTGCAGCCAGCAAGCCCTCTCCTACCAGGCAGTAGGCAGCTCACACTTGTATGAGGTGGCAGAGGACAATATAGATAAGGCACTTTAAGAATTAAAAAATCTCAAAGTCAGCAAGTCGATTATCTCAGTCAATAAAGATTATTTATTTTCACTTTCCGCATAGTGCCTTTACTGCACTTGATTTTGATCCGAGAACTACTTGTAAAGAAATATACCAGTCCTTCCCAAACAGGCCTCAGTCATGCTCCAAAGCATCCTCTGAGGCCCCTCCACCCCCACACGCGGTTTGTTTAAATCACCGCCTCCAGCTGTATTTGTGCCCTAGAGCCTTTACTTTAAATGAAAATGCCTTCACGTTGAACCTTAACCCTCATTATCATCCCCAAAAGGAAACAGGCCCAGTGGTAGTTCTGCTCCTGTAAAGGTTTGAGTAGACCTATTTGACTCCTTCAGAGAGAAAAATGACCTTTATTAGGTAGGTAGAAATGTATTGATTAGTGATCTATTAATCATATGCTGAGGAAGTATGAATAGCTAGTCTTTACGTGTCCAGTGTTTTCCATCTGAGTGACTTCAAACACTTCCCAAGTACCTTGATATTATAGTGCCTTAGTGCTTTTGCCTGTTGGATGGTATATAGTATAATGAGCAGCTACTTGGAAGAGATGGAGGGGGCAGCTGGAGAGTGGGAACCGGTACTGAGAGTGACTTGCTGCTCTTCAAAGCCTCTGTACCATGCAAATGAGGCACTGCAGCCCCAAAGCATTAGAAAAGTAAGCAATTGGCTTGCGACTGTCAGATGAGCAGGTTTATGTGCTTTCAGTCCTAGATAGCTGAGATGCGAAGGTGAACAATTTATTTTGCTTTGTCAGGCTAAATAGACAGTTGGTTCCATTGTGGAAGATTCTCACTTCTAGAAAATAGATAACACAGGAGGGGAACCAAAAGCTTAATTTTTATGAAGGCACAAACTGGGGGTCTGATAAGCAGGAAGCTCTAGCACAATGATAAGCAGTGTCACTGGGAAGGGATTCCAGCCACGGGGTAGTGCTTCCTCCAGCAAAGGTGTCTGGCCAGTGCAGTCTCTGTTGTCAGCATAAAATCAGCTTCATGTTTTTTATGCCAGCTCAGTTAAAAATGATTTGTTAAGGGTATCGGTATGATGCAAGTCTAGTTTTTCAGCTAAATGACAAATTGGCAACCATGTAACTAATTTCCAGTATAGTGTAATTCTGCTTAGTATTGGGGAAAAAAAAATAGTACCCAAACTGTTGTTTTTTGTATAGTATGTGAGTTAGTTGTGACTCTTCCTAATGTCTAGGTATTTTATTTATCGTGCACACATTGAAGCTATTCACTTTTAAAACAAAAGTCAACAATCAATGTATAAAATATGAGGAAAGGCAGGTATAGGTACACTGGATTGAACTGTCTTGCTTAACAAGGAGGAGGGAGTTAAGACAGAATTTTATGTATTGTACACTGCAAGTGGTATCGCTCATAGTAATTCCCAGTGTAGGTGAGTTGTCTCTAGAGTTTCGGTAAGTTCATGACTTCTAGAGCCAGGTGATGAATTTATTATGGTCAATGTTTCTGTATTTCTGGTGACCAAGCCTTCTGCCATTTTATTCCACGAAGCTATGGAGGTGAAAAAAAAAAATCACTGTGGCTACTTTTGTATTTACACTTGCATTTCATCTCACTTTCACTGGAAGCAGTGACTTCCTGGTAGGCAGGGCTGTGCTCCCTGCTCTTGCTTTCTCTTGTCTGATTGAAAAGGGCTCAGAGCAGTTACTTTGTGTATGTGTGCCAACTCTTTTTTTTTTTTTTTTTTTTTTTTGAACTCTGAAGTTTCTGTTGCGTTCTCAGCAAATGTAGCACTGCGGTAGAAACTATAGATGCCTGAAATTAACCAGAAAAAAGATGGTTATATTGATAAATGTTTTGCTTGTATCTCCAGCTGCAGTAACGTGAGACCTGCTGGATAATTCATCCACTGGGAATTTGTGTCTATATTGAAACCTCTGACCTGTGCTTATTAGAAGGTAACCGAGAACTGTATACTGACACTCTCAAGTACAGTGATGACAGATCATTTTTTTAAACTTTGTGGGTACTCTTGGACTGAGACTTGCCTGGCATGTCGTAAGAACAACAGGATTATAAATCACGCTTAATCACCATGGCTTACCTTAATAACCCTTGAAAACCAGTTCCACTGCTGCTTGGATGGTAGGAGGAGTGATTTTTGTTCTGTTGAGAGTAGCTGGATAGAACCACCTCAAACTATCCGATACTTACATTAAGGTAAGATGAGGGTGATGTACTGTATGTTATGCTGGATATCTCTGGTTATCTGCACAGAGAAAAATAGTTTTGGGCTTTTTCACACAAGTTTGTGGTTTCTTTTTTCTCTTTCACTCTGAATTAATCTGCACTTTCTGCATTTAAAACAAGAGTACTCTGGTCTCATTCACAAATGGGTAACTTTTGGGAGATGCCCCTCTATCCTATGGATAGTAAGAGAGGCGCTCTGGTATATCTGATATAGGTGTTGCCTGTGTTCCAGGCGTGGTCTGTGTTCCTTTTCTGTGCGCCTAGTCAGAGTGAAAATACATGAGACGCTTCATTGCTGCCATTCTGGGAGACATTGAAGATGCATCAGCAACAGTTTGGAAACTTTGCTGGTGTAGCTGATATCATTCATAATTTCAAAGCCATGGAACAGATTATTGTCACAGTTTTGTTTTCATACTTCGTTTTAGAGAAGCCCTGAGGTAGCTGGTCTTGTAATCCAAAAAAGTCACTGTTCTCTTTTGCAGTGATTTCCTGTGCCTCCCCCCCACCCCAAGGCTGTGCTTTAGGCAATCACTGGATGTCAAGATGCATTGTGTCTGGAAGAGAGAAAATAGGGAAGAATTGAGTGGTTTGTAAAATTGAAATGGAAAGTATATTTGGTTGAGAAGTTTTTTTTAAAAGCTACTTAAGAACATAGATGACGGAGTGTGGTCAACTACTGCTTAAAGAGCGTGTGTATTAGCTTAACCAATTTGAAATGCCAAATTTGATTTGGCTTCTCTAAGATGCAGCATTAAGAACATGGTGGTGGATAACCTTTTTCTTTTTCTCTATTTTTCTTTTTTCTTTTTTTTTTTCCTAAACCTCTAAGCAAAATTCAGTGGAACTTAAACTCTGGATTCATTTAGGCACTTCTGTAATTGTTGCTTATTCAACATAACAAGAGAATTAATTGAGTAGGAAGTGACCAATAAATGATCAGATATACTTGTTGTATATTGCCACTAATAGATCAGTGAGTGTACCTGCGTATTGTCTGTTGTAGCTTGTATGCTTTGAGATGGCACACTGTAAGTCCCAGCCACCATTAGCAGGCATGGTACATGCATATAGCAAGAAAAGGAAAAAAACAAACATCAGCAGAAAAAAACATCATGCAATTCCTAGTTCCGATCTCAGAATTAAGACACCATAGAGGTTGTCACAACATTAGGGTCACGCAAAGATGACTAAGATGGTCTGACCTTACCTAGTCATGCACGCAGTGAAAAGTGATAGAATATTGTTGTGAATTTGGGAAGCTGTGAATTACAATTCTTATTTTGCGCGTATTGTCATTGACTTCTCTGCTGAGTAATGAATACTTACTTACGAATTATAAGTGGAGAAATAGACTTCCCATGGAAAAATACTCAGAATCTTTTTGAAAGAGGTAAGTGTATTTTCACAAGGTTTAAGCCTGAAATGCAGGTCTGGGCTTCTTAGGTATGTGTGTAGTATCTGACACAGCCTAGATCAGCCTTGATGGTTATGGTGACCACATTGCTTAGTCGAGAGAATAAGTAGAAGTGCAATTTCACTTTGTCGCTGATCTGTTGTAACTGAGCCTTGCCACCTAAATGATATATCCTACTTCCTGTGGGTTGAGTTTCGGGATCATGTGGCCGTGGGAGTTAGTTTGGTCTATTAGGTGATAGAATAGAAAACAAAAAAAACCCCCACCAATGCAAAAATTAAAATAAAACTGAAATAATTAAAAAAAGCTTTCCTGTGGATAGCTTCGCTGCTCTCGCTCCCCTTTCAACTATACAATTGCTAGATCCAGTGCAGGAAATCTTTGGATAGACAGAAGACAAAAGCAATTCTTGTGGCAGGTATTCACAGCTGTGTAGATTTAGCTTTGACATGGAGAAATACCTTTCAAATTGCTGAACTCAGATGTAAGCTTAAGAGAAGGAATTAAAGATTTATTTTAGAATAGACTTTCTTTTCCCTTTCATATTTTCTGTGTTACGGTTTGGTTTACCCACACCAGTTGCTGTATCTGCTTGGTAGGAATGTCATTGTTCTGAACTGTTGCTAGTGGATGCTGTTTCTCAAGAATATCCTAGAAGGAAAGGGGAAAGCAAGTGAGCAAGAGTTTCTGCTTCCTTAGTTCATACGAGTGTGTGAATGTTGCTGGGTAACATGACTCACTGCACAGCTTTGTGAAGTAAATGGGACTGCGTTAGCTTGCAAAGCAAGTATAAACGATTTCCCATAAATAGTCATCTCTAATGACTCTACAGAGCTAAATTTAGAGAAGGAGTTAAGATTTACTTTCTAAAAAGCAGCGTTTCTTTACAACTGCCATTTGACTCTCACATACACATGCACCCCTACCTTAGATGGTGGGGGGAACCCCATTCAGATGTTAGGGGGGAGTGGGGGAACCCCTGGTTCTGTGTGTTCCTATGTGTTTTCTTATTACAGCACTTGCACCTGTATGTAGTGTGTACACACAGTTAGGTTTTCTGTGGTGAATGACAGTGTATGCACATAAAACAGCTGGGCAGAGATTTATATCCTCTGTGCTGAATCGAAAACAGAGTAGAGAATTTACAATTTGGAGTGTGCTGTACACTTCAAGTTGCCTTAGGAATTGCACAGACTGTGATACGGAGACTGCCCAGTAACTAAGGCAGACCTTCTAGGTCTTCCTGCTCTGCACTAAGGGAATCCTTTGGTCGCTGTTCACCCTTTCAGTGGTACAGGCTGTCTCCTGCTGAGAGTAGAAGAGTTGCTGTTTCAGGCAACAGAGGTCAGTAGCACATGACTCACTCACATGAATCAATTTGCAAACTTTTTCTAACCCGTACTGTCGTTTTTATGTGTTTTACTTTTATTCTGGCCTGTGGGATAGCCACATCTCTAAGCTCAAGCGTCAGTCTCTCCCAGTTTGTACTCCCCTTGTCCATCCTCCCCTCTGTACCCTCCGTTGTGGTGGGCTGACAGGCTGGCATGTCAGCCTTGGCTCCCCTTCATTCCGAGATTTGGCCTCGGTGCAGAGCTGACTCAACAGCCATTCGCAGTTTAAAGGGGCCGAAGTCTACTTTATACAGAGTGTAGTACAAGATTTTAACCTCTGAAATGCCATTCCTCTGTGGATTGCCTTCCAAAATGACAGCTGTTGTTTTTCACAAGTATTGTTACAGAAGGGACTATAAGGAGTAGCAGCGTACGTGGACTGACTCCCCCAGGATGTTACCTGGTTGATAGTTCCTGTTGCAGTATCGCCGCCCATGGGAAAGTCCTGTGCACTGATTTTTAGCATTCTTCTGGTTGTTGTTTAGAAGCTGCTGGAGAAACCAAACGTGTTTTCCAGCATTTCATTTTGATAAGAAACCAGTACTGAATGAAAGTTTTGTAACATCGTGCCAGGAATCTACCCTGTTCCAAACAGCTCTAACATAACCTGCCATATTCAGTGGCAGGAGGAGCTTGTGGTACAAAATTTATTCTTCCATCTTTCATTTCCCACCTGACTCTTCCTTGGTTAGACTTTAGGACTGACTATTCCATTTCCTTCCACACCTCTCTGTTAGTTATAATAGGCTAGCTTTTTTTGGTTTGCAATAAAATGTGCTTGATCATCTAGTGTGGAAGATGGAATTTATACAGCAAGATGCATGATTCATGGTTGAAATACTTGTGAATTTCCATTCAGATGTGACTACTGTAACTAAACAATTGACCTTCAGCTGATACAAATGCGTTAAAGTCCTGCGGAAATTTGCTTACCAAGCTAAACAACGTGGGCTGAAATTATGGTGTAAGAAAGTCATTCGTGATCACACAGATCCTCTAAGTAATGTAAACCTGTGGAAGTTAGGCTTGAAGAGACTTATGGATATCTATAGCTGAGGAAGCAGTAGTTAAACTGTTCCTGATAGGTATTTAGGTGCTTGTAAGAAGCTTGTTAATGATGGGGATTGCACCAGCTGCCCACAGAGTCTGTTCCAGTTTTTTTGTCTTGGTATTGTCTTGAAGCATGGCTCCTAAGATGGACAAAGCATCCCAGTAGAGGCTTTAATGATTGCTAAGTAAGGTGGAAGGTTTATTTTACGTATCTTACAGCACTTCTGTTTATACATCTCGGTATGTTTACTTTTTTCACAAGAGTATGGCAGTGTTGACTCTTGTTCAGTTGGTGATCCACTCTAACCCCAGGTGCTTTTCTACAGGACTGCTGGCTAGCTGCTACTTCTCCTGTGTTTGTGCAGCGCACTGTTCCTTAAAAAGGACAAATATTAACCTTGATTTATTTCCTCATTATTTTGGACCATTTCTCTAACTTGACCACATTACTCTGAATTCTGTTCTTGACCTCTGAAGTGCTTAGCCTCTCCTTCCCCCAAAGTGGGCAATGTAAGATTACATCTGTGTGCATTTCTAACTTTATATTTGCATGGTGGAATAATGTCTGTGCCTGCAGAAATGGATTTGGTACAACCTTTCATAGTGATACTACCAATTACTTTGAGCATGTGTCATCTTCAGCTGGTCTCCCGCACATCCATTATTTTGTCCAAAACTTGCTGAGCTTACTTATGCAAGTTGCTTTTAAGGAGTGTCATATCTTCCTTTAAGTTAAATGATATCCACATTTTCCCCATCCATGAGCCTGTTAAACCTGTCACAGTAGAAAGATTAGTTTGATGCAATCTGCTCCTAACAAGTCTGGGGCTGTTACTTATCAACCTATTATCTTCTAAAAATAGTTCATTTGTTCCAATATATTTTTCCAGGAATTGAAATGAGACCAACTGTCCTGTTAGACCAACTGTTCTATAACTGCCCAGCTCATGCATATGGTCTTTCTTTCTTTGTTTTTCCTTTTTTCTTTTCTTTTTTTTTTTTTTTTCCAATTTAGGGATGTTTTTTCTATTTTTCTGGTGTTCTGGAACCTTCCCATTCCATAGCTTTCAAAAATAATCGGTAGTGGCTCCAAGATAGTTTCATCTGGCCACGTACTTCAGAGAGACTGTATTAGAGACAGCTCATTGAAAGCAAAGGCATCATTTTAAGTAAATGGCCGCTCCTGTTTGTTCCCTCTTCCCGCCAGTTAAGTTCTTCCTCCTTTACTGTGGTTTTTTTTAGTGACATAATTAAACATTGAGCACTTCTTCACCTGTTGGCTTACTGGTTTTAACAAGCTGGTGCCACTGTTCATTGCCAGTTGCAAATAATTGGCTTCTATTTCTGCCTTAACTTAACTACCAACAATCTTGAATCTTCTTGTGTCTTTGTGTCCAGACTTGTGATTCTTGCTTTACAGGATTTTCTGCCTCGCAGAATTCTGCAGACTAAGCCAAAGTGCCTTTCAGTAAACTCAGGACAGATTGAACAGGTCAAGTACAAGTACTTTTCCAGATCTTGATTTATCCCCATAGCTCTTCTCGGAGAGCTTTCCAAACTTTAACAATCTGAAATCTAAACTCACTGAATAAATGTCAAGCATATGCTACATACACGAAATCTGAGCAAGGCTTCTAAATGACTTGACTTGCACCACTTCTGGTTACTGCGGTTACCACATAGCAAGGATGATGCACACGTGATTGCAGTGGAAATGGATCCTATGGCCTGAGGGATGCCAAGACGTGAAACCACAGCAATGTTGAGACAGGAGAGCGAACAATGGGTGGTACTTCAGCTGAACAGCTGGATGTGTCCGCACCATCCTTAGCAACCCAAGTCTCAGGTGCTGCCCTGCTTCCTCCTTTGGCCTATCCATGCACGGCCTCTGATTCGTAGCACACTTTTGCAGTCTCCACCAAAATCACCTTTATTATGTTTCTCTCCCTTGCAGCCATAAGCTGCATCTCGGGTTTTCTTGATTCGTATAAACCTCTTCTAGGAATCCAGCCATAGACTTTGTCTCCCTCTTTGAAAACTTGCCTTTACTTGGTCCACAAGAGAGGCAGAAAAGGGTGAATGCAAAAGGTCTGCAAGAAGAGAACAGGGAATTACAGGTTTTCTGTTGGTGGACTTCCGGCTTGCAAAGTGCACAAGCCAGCTCCAAACCCGCTTTAGCGAGAGGCAGCAAAATTAACCTTATGAGCGGACTCTCAGCAGAGCTATGGGAGCATAGCTCAATTGCTGTGAGGGCTCAGAGGAGAGCTCTAAAATGCATGGTCAGTGGGTGAGGAGTTGAGGTCCCAGTTAAAGGTTTTGTCACAGGCTTATCGCAAAAGGACAAATATGTTGCTTTTGGCAAAATTATTTTTAGCAGCAGAGACCAGAGCTTTGAAATGGAATTTTGGAAGCTCATAATAAATCGAGAACAAGAGCCAAACTGTCCTCGCCCAGTGGGTTTCTGTTCAGTCACTGACACTGTCTTTATGCGCAATGCACTATTTTGTTTTTAAATGTTCCTATTTAGGGTATTCTCTGAATTGAACTCCTAGAAGGGCTTACCATTCATTTCAGGTGTCCAAAAGGTGGCGGGACATAGTGAAAGTGTGGTTCCATTTGGGGAACAGGAGCAAATGCTGCAGCCTGTTTGCTGTTGGAAAACACTAATGCAAAACCACAGAACAGTTTAACAAATTACATTCTTTCTCTGTAATAGTGGTGGTTACTTTGTCAGCCCTGCACCTCTCTTCTGCATTGGTCTCTAGTAACTCTGCTTTTTGCCCGGAGCCAGGTCATGAGCTGGTGTAAATTAGCCTAGCACTAATGAAGTGTGTGAAGCTTTGTGAGGCATCTGTAAGTGAAGGGTCACTTTTTGGTTAGACTGAAGGATGAATTACTTCTTGGATCTGAAGTCCTCTAGCTGTCTGCGTGTATCTTCCCGTTCGCTGTTCAGTTCCAGAGCACCCTTGCTGAAGCAGCCACCTGCGAGGTTCTTTTCTTCCCGCTTAAGACACTTCTGCTCTAAATCAGATACTTTCATTTTCTAGCTCGGCAATGCAGACCTCCACAGAGCAGAACAGAGGTTTAGATACAGCTGTTAGTTCTGGTTGCATCTGCAGTTATACCCACTCTGTCTGACACTAAACCTGCAGTATCACGGTTCAGCGGGTACTAACCTTTCAATATAAATTAGACTTTTCATATTGTGGATAAATGTGGTTTCAAAAGATTGTCCAAAGGGATTTTCTTTGTTGCTGTTATTTTAAAGCAGACTGTCCTCTAAGCATTAGTCCTTCACCCGTTGTAAATGCTGCAACTGGAACAGTAGTGCTTCCTGCAGGAAACTTGCTTTAGGGGAAAGAACGCCTGTAAGAGGCTCATGTGAAGTTGTTATTCAGAAGCCTCTGAAACTGCAGCTGCTTGTTCATCCCAATAATACTCTTGATAGTTTTGAAGGCCACTCTCTTACACCTCCTACTGTAAGACCTTATTTGCTGAATCTGTAAGCAAGGTCAGCTGTGAGATCAAAGTTGTTGAGGGCTTTATCCAGTCCAAGTCTTAAAGACTTTCAAGGTTGGAGGGGTTTATTTTGTGCTGCCTCCTAAGACAGAAGTGTTTTTACTGTTGTCTCTTCCTTTTACCAAGTTATTTCATCTACATGAAAATATCAGATACTAGTACAGAGCTAAATAACTTTCAAAAGTAGCTTTTTTTCAAGTAGATTAACTCGCCCAGTTCAGTTAAACAATTTTTTTTTGAAGCAGGTTTTCTGTCTAATCTCTTCATGCATGAATAACACCATTGTTTTCTTAATTGTTTTTTTTATTTATTAAACAGGTGATTGTAAAGTCTGGTAGTAAGGGTTAGGATTGTGTAGAGAAAAGGATTTCATAACAGATGTAGATGCTTTTTATTAAGAATCAATGCGTGAAAGAACACTTACAGATGGAAGTAAAGCTGTGTGCTCATACCATAGTTTATGTTGAACATTTGAACTAATGTACATACAGTGATAACTGTAACATAGGGATTAGAAAGCATTTCACAGTAAGTATGAGGTTATTTGTATTACAAAATAATGTTGTGTACCAGAATCTGCTTTTGCTAATCACCAGTTACTTTTGGGCTGCTTTTCCATCGCACTTTCGAAAAGTGCCCTCCAGAAAGCTTGGTGCCTCTTCTGTATATAGTGAGCTTGATAAACTGCATTTATCAGATCTGTGTTTAAAGTCTTGTGCTTACTAAGTCTGTTTGCTTGCACTGCTGAATGATCTTGTTCATTGCAGTTAAAATAGCTGTATAAGTGCTGTAAGTCCTTTGTTTATGTGCAGGAGCCTGACCGAAAAAGATGCCACTTCTTCAGCAGTGTTCAGTGAGCACATCTTCTATGCTCTAGCATGATTTCTCTGGCTGTGAGTGTGTTCTAAGCCTATAGTACATTCTGTGTGTGCCGGAGCCACACACTAAAGTGAAAGTAATGCTGCAGTAGCTTCCGTGATCTCAAAATCCAGTTAACATTTGTTTTTAAAAGTTAGAATATTTGGCTTAGATATACTGACAGCATAACTTTCATTTTAATGTAATTTGATCTGAGATTCTTTTTAAAATTGTGGCTGTTTATAGGTTCTTACCATACAAGTGCTTTAGAGAACCCTTCTACGCGTTCTTACACTGCAGGCACATGTGGCCATAGGTTATTTCAGTTTAGCATATGCTGACCTGTGGTCAAGGGAGCATGAGTAAATTTTCCCCACAAAGTCTTCCTATTTCTGAAGTCAGTCTAGATTTAGTAAGCACTATTCCAAGGCCTGAAAGACCTTGACTGCTTGAAATCTCTTATCTCTGTTTCTCCCAAAGTGTTTCATATCAAAGAGATTAGTTTTGCCAAACGAACAAAATCTAAGATTTGTAACAGGCTATTTGCATGCAGGATTTAGTCTGGCGTATGCCTGTCTGTGTTAGCTGAGAGGATTCTTCAGAATGCATTTCCACTGAATTATGTGAGGCCACTCGTATATCTGAAGCTCCCCAGCTGTATAAATATTTGTGAGATTGATAATAGGAATGTTCCGCTAATAGAATGGACAATGAGACATATACTAGTTGTTGAGAGAATAAAAGCATGTACTGGACAGATTAAAGAGGAAATAATAAAATTCTTTTCAAAACTCAATTAAATAAATGGAGGGGGGAAAAAAACAACTGTTGTAGACTTGAACTAGGACCGTGGTTAAAAGTTTGTTCAACAAATTCAACTTTCATAGCTTTCAGCTATGTACATACCACAGAAATTGTCATCTTAAGAAATACACAGTTCTAAATGCCTTTATTTATGAAGGTCTTCTAAAAAAAAAATAAAGGTCCCTCTTTAAAAAAAGAAATGTGCAGTTTAGTATGGGCTGTGTAAGAAGTCAGTAACACATTTGCTTTCTCCTCTCCCTCTTGAGGCACAAGTCATTGATGACATTTGGGAAGCGTTAGACTACCTTTTTATGAGAATGGATACGTTGACAGATCAGTCTATTAAAAATACCCCCCTCCTGAAATACACGGTTTAGGAGCTAACGTCCAACCACCCTGAATAATAAAGCTTTTCAGATGTGTTTACAAACAGTCTTTGCTTTACCGGGGACCCAAAAAGTGCCGCTTAGCTTTCTTACCAAGTATTATCCTTTGGTCCTCAGCCCGAGCCACTAAATGAGTTTATGATAATGCATTTCCATTTCCAGAAAGGGATCCACCTGCCTTTTCCTGTCCTTCTGTTACTGTGTCTTCATATGCAATGTCCTCGCTAATAACTGCCCCTAAACATTAAGTTTTGAGGAAAGCTGAACCGTCTCCACCCTCCCCCCTGCACACTAATCTCTGCCTAAAAACATAGGAGGGGAAGAGGAGGAACTTGATACTTTATTCCTTTCTTAAAAACTAGTGGTTTGTTTAACAATATCTGAACCTTTTTGCAGGTTTTAGTCTGAAACTGGATTTTTGTGTAAAAAAGAAAAAAAGGGTATTCTAAAGTCAGTATCTCCTCTAACGTAGCATCTCTCTAATCACTTTTTTTTTTACAAAACACATCCAATTTTTTTTTTAATTTCGCATGTAGAAAAACACTAGATATTGTGGAAGCACTTCAATTCCGTATCAATCCATATCAAGCTCAGTTTACTGCGTTTTACTGTCATGAATTTGGATGCTGGGTGTGTCTCAACAAGAGAAACTTGGGAGTGGAGCGAGAGTGTAGACGCGCGAGGTGGGGTATTTTTTCACGTTGTTGTTCTTTTTTTGTTGGTTTTTGAACAAGGCGTTATCTCCATGCTGCCCGACTGCACTCTGAGGAGCATTACCAACAAGTGAGTGGAGTTACAGCTGCACAGGTACAGTCCCTGTTTCTCACAGAGGCATACCTGAAGACGAGAAGCGTGTAACTTTGGAAATGATCTGCAAAGGAAACACAGATCGACCTAAACATTTGTTCAGCTTCTCAGCCTAATTGCGCTTGAATAGGTGTAAGAGATGCCGAGTATTTCATGGATTCTCTTACTCGTAACTGATGTAAGTCGGAGTACAGTCCACTGGAACCACGAGGGCTTTTACTACTGATGCTGTGAGCTTTTTTTGTGACCCCTCCTTGCCGTGATTTCAAAAATTAATAAGCCGGAGCTGCCCGTTTCCGCGCGCGGGGTCACGTTTCGCAGCGTGGGGCTCCACTCGCTGCGGGCGCCTCGCTGCCTCAGGCCGGCCCGCCTCGGCCGTGGGCTTGTGCCGACGCTCCCCGAGCCGCGCCAGCCTCCGTCCTCCAACGGCACAGGACAGAAAGAAAAAGCCTGGTTTGGGGTTTTTTTCAGTTTGTTTTTTGAAGCCAAACTGCTCTACCGGGGGGGGGGGGGGTCCCGGTCGCGGGGGGAGGGAGGGGCGGGGAGCGCCCTTTGCCCGCGCGGCCGCCGGGGCGGGACTGCGGGGGCCGCCGGGAGTGGTGACGTGTCCCCCGGCCCCGCCCCCGCGCAGGGTATATAAGGGGCGGCGCTCACGCTGTCGGTCTTTTTCGCTACGGGTTTGCCGCCGCCTCGCAGGTGAGGCCCGTCCGCGCGGGGCAGGCCGGGGCCGCGGCAGGGATCGGGACCGGGACCTGGGGGCCGGCGAGCGCCGAGCCCGGGCGCGGCCGCTGCCGCGGAGCGGGGCGCCGGCGGGGGGCGGTGGGGGGGGGGGGGGGGTGCACGCTGGCGAGATGGCGACGCGTGGTCTTGCTCGATTCCCCCCCCCCCCCCCCCCCGCCGCGGGCTGGGGCCCGGCGTGCGGCGTGGCCGTGCCGGCGTGGGGCAGGAGGCGCCCGGCGCGCTCCCCCTGCCGTGCTGGCGGCGGTGGGGCTGTTGCGGCGGCGGGGCCGCCGGCGGGGCCCGGGGTCCGCCGGCTGAGGGAGGAAGGTGGGGGGGGCGGGGACGGGGCACGAGTGAAAAAAAATGGCCGCTCGGCTTTCCTGGCTGCTGCTCGTTCCACAAAATGGAGGACGCGGCGGGCCGGGCGGGGTGAGTCACACAAAGGAGCGGGCCGGCCCCGCCCTCCGCGCGGCCCGCCGGGCCCGCCGCGCCGCGCCCCGCTCCCCGGCCGGAGGGGTAACCCGAGCCCGGCGGCGCGGGGAGGGGGCTCGCCAGGGGGGCTCCGGCCGGCGCCCGCCCGCCCCCGCTCCGTTCGCCCCGCTCCCCTCCCCCGGCGGGGCGGGGCCGGGCCGGGCCTGCCGCCCCGGCCGGGCCGACGTGGGCCGCCATCGCCCCCCCTCCCCCCCCACTGGCCGGCTCCAGCGGAGGCGTAACCGGCGTTTCTGCGGGGAACTTCCAGGTGTCGATTCTCTTTCGCCGAGAGAAGGAACTTGACGAACACCCGCCATGGGAAAGGAGAAGACCCACATCAACATCGTCGTCATTGGCCACGTCGACTCCGGCAAGTCCACCACCACCGGCCACCTCATCTACAAATGCGGCGGCATCGACAAGAGGACCATCGAGAAGTTCGAGAAGGAAGCCGCCGAGGTGCGTGGGCCCGTCACCCCCCCGCCCCCCCCCCGGGCTGAGTTTTCGGGGTGCGAGAACGAGTAAAGAGGTTCAGCTGCAAAACTGAAGTTGCAAACTGTTCGGTGGCCACAGGGAGGCGGCTTGATGGCGGCTGTCCCAATAGCCGAACAAGCGCACGAGTGTTCTGTGGCCACAGGGCGGCAGCTGGGTTGCAGTTGTCCCCGTAGCTGAACAAGTACCAAAGTGTGGGATCCGCCATTGTGGTAGTTGGCAAAGCTCAAACTGTGAAGTGCAGAACGAGAAAAAGAAAGGTAGTCTAAAGCTATGTCTGGAATCAGAATTTGAGTTCCCAGCTTCAGCCTTATCACAGATGTAGTTGAGGATAATATTAAGGAAGTTGTGTTGGTAAAATTTACTAATGAAAATGAGAAAGGTAGGATTTTAGTGCTGGAACCTGTAGAAAGCGTTGCTGACCATGCTTTTTTTTTTTTTTTTTTCCTTTTTTTCCGAAGAGAGAACAGCGTAGGTCTTAATAAGCACATCACAGAATGGAATGAAGCAGTTATTAGGCTGAGTGGCGGTTAAAATGTTGATTATCGCAGGGATTGCAGTAGTAGGAGAGCTTAAATTTGTAGCGGACACCTGATAGTAGGGCTTGGGCTCAAGAGATCTGTGAAGATGTGTGAATGCAGTTAACAAGCTGTCAAGAGGGCTAAACTGTCAACAGGGTAAATAACAGAAGACAGTTGGCATCTCTCACTAGTAGTGCCAAGTGTATCTTTTACAAGCAGCAGCATTTTTCAGTATTAAACCACTTGCTATTCTTAGATTTTGCTCTTTAGCCAGTGTGTGATCTTTCTGAATTAAATGCAAATATATATAATTCTTTTTAAAGAAAAATGGGTTGATTAGTTTCTCTTTTTAATCCACAGATGGGCAAAGGTTCCTTCAAATATGCCTGGGTCTTGGACAAGCTGAAAGCTGAACGTGAGCGTGGTATTACTATTGATATTTCCCTGTGGAAATTTGAAACAAGCAAATACTACGTCACCATCATTGATGCTCCTGGACACAGAGACTTCATTAAGAACATGATTACTGGAACTTCTCAGGTATGTAAATTCAACTAAGGATTTGGGAAGCTAACGCATGTTCCTTGTTTGGTTGGGGGTTCCTCTAATACCTTGACACGTGCAAACATTATAATGAGAGTTTGGGGTTTTTTTCTTTCTTTCTTTTCAAAGGCTGATTGTGCTGTCCTGATTGTTGCTGCTGGTGTTGGTGAGTTCGAGGCTGGTATTTCCAAGAACGGGCAGACCCGTGAGCATGCCCTTCTGGCGTACACCCTGGGTGTGAAACAGCTGATTGTTGGTGTCAACAAGATGGATTCCACTGAGCCACCTTACAGCCAGAAGAGATACGAAGAGATTGTCAAAGAAGTCAGCACTTACATCAAGAAAATTGGCTACAACCCAGACACCGTAGCTTTTGTGCCAATTTCTGGTTGGAACGGAGACAACATGTTGGAGCCCAGCACTAACGTAGGTTTGACATTTGTTTATATTAAGAAATGAAGCGAGGAGGGTTATCGAGATAACTTACGCGATAGTAAAATGCACATTTTTTTAATAGTTGTATTTGGAAGTGCTGAGGTCAAACATCACGCCCCAGCTCTTCACACATTCTTACTGTGCAGTAGTATACCAAGATAATGCTGGATAATGCTTGGTCTGTTCTAGCCTTGTGCCATTCAGCTCGGCAGACAGGTTACGCCTGGGTGCTTATTTCTTACAGATGCCCTGGTTCAAGGGATGGAAGGTGACCCGAAAGGATGGCAACGCCAGTGGAACCACCCTCCTTGAAGCTTTGGACTGTATCCTGCCACCAACTCGTCCAACTGACAAGCCTCTGCGTCTGCCTCTTCAAGATGTCTACAAAATTGGCGGTACGTGTCCTGCATAATGCTTGGCGCTTGCCAGCAGCAGCTATTGTGTGGGACAGAAATGCAGGTTGCCCGAGAGCTGCTTTTCCAAGTGGAAGATGTCCAATATGTTCTCTCGAGTGTTTTCTCCTGTAAGGGCTGTATATTCATCGAGCTGAATTACTGATGTTACTTCTCTTTTGCAGGCATTGGTACTGTACCAGTTGGACGTGTGGAAACTGGTGTTCTGAAGCCAGGCATGGTGGTTACGTTCGCCCCTGTCAACGTTACAACTGAAGTAAAATCTGTTGAGATGCACCACGAAGCCCTGAGCGAGGCTCTGCCTGGTGATAACGTTGGCTTCAATGTTAAGAACGTGTCTGTGAAAGATGTTCGCCGTGGCAACGTTGCTGGTGACAGCAAGAACGATCCTCCGATGGAAGCTGCTGGCTTCACTGCACAGGTGATGTTTGAAATGTGGCTCAGGATGGTGAAACGCGGTATGCTGCTTGTTTCTTACGAGCAGGCTGAGGTGTCAAGTGGCACAGACTTGTGTTTGAGGTGTATTCACTCGAAGCAAATTACATGAAAGCCTGGGCTTTGTAAGAGACACAGCAGTATTCAAAATGGCTGCGGTGTTAACTTAGCTTTCTTGGTTTTCTAGGTTATTATCCTGAACCACCCTGGCCAAATTAGCGCTGGTTATGCTCCTGTGCTGGATTGCCACACCGCTCACATTGCGTGCAAATTCGCTGAGCTCAAAGAGAAGATTGATCGTCGTTCTGGCAAGAAGCTGGAGGATGGCCCCAAATTCCTGAAATCTGGAGATGCTGCCATCGTTGATATGATCCCTGGCAAACCCATGTGTGTCGAGAGCTTCTCTGACTATCCTCCTCTCGGTAAGGCATCTCGTAAAACACCTTGATTTCTTGTATTGGGGTGTAGCGTGTTCTGCAAAAATGCTGTTAAAAGGTGTGACTTCCATAGAAGCTTTGAAGTGGGACCAAAACCTCAGCAGTACAGGGGTGCTTTCTAGATCATTCTCTCTGTCCCAGCCTCCTGCAGTTTACTGTCCTGGTGTTTGCCCGCTTACCCCGGGCTGCGTGTTGCCGCTTTGCGGACAATGCTCTGGGTACATAGCCCTAGACCCAAGCCCTAAAACCTGTTTCTGTTTTCAGGTCGTTTCGCTGTGCGTGACATGAGACAGACGGTTGCCGTTGGTGTCATCAAGGCAGTTGACAAGAAGGCTGGTGGAGCTGGCAAGGTCACAAAGTCTGCCCAGAAGGCCCAGAAGGCTAAATGAAAATTCTGTACGTCAGCTGCCACCTCAGTCTTAATCAGTGGTGGACGAACGGTCTCAGAACTGCTTGTCTCAATTGGCCATTTAAGTTTAATAGTAAAAGACTGGTTAATGATTACAATGCATCGTAAAAGCTTCAGAAGGAAAGGAGTGTTTGTGGACCATTTGTTTCGTGGCAGTTTAAGTTATTAGTCTTTAAAATCGATAAATTTTTTAAAATGGAAACTTGACCAAAAATCTGTCACAGAATTTGAGACCATTAAAAGAAAAGTTCAATGCTACGTCTCTGTGTTCTTTGGGTTAATGTTAAGTTTATAGGGGGAAAAAAAAAAATCTACAGTCCTGGTGGGCTCAGAAGAACGGATTGATGTTACTTGAGCATGTTCAGAAGTTGCAAAGCAAATACTCAGATTTGTTGTTACTGAAGAGGTGTAGGGAAAAATTTGGCTGCAGGTTTAGTTTTAGCTAATCTAAGCCTTAAAAAATTGATTTCTGTGGTGCTTTCTTCTTTAAGGATAATTTCTAAATTGGATAGCACAAATACCTGGTAACAGTTTTACAGTATTTTGGTGCATTCTGTGATGCATTGAGTAAACTGGTAAAACTTTGTAAGTGAAGAATAGTGTGAATACAACCACATTTAACATCAAAAAATCAGGGAGTCAAATGCTGGGTTTCCCAAGTCTTATACATGGATTTTTCTAAATGCTAGAGGAAACAGATTTTTTTTTTTTTTTTTTTTTTTTTTCTCCTGGGGAACTGATTTAACTGTCCTGTAGATCTGTCAAGATTAAACAACTCAATAGCTAAATTTCAAAAACATTCTGTTGAGCAGACACTTGTCAGGCAGCCTCGGAGTGACCCACCATTACAGCATCTTCCTCGGTTTTTATGTTGAGAGCAAAGCTCGGAGAGAAACCGGCAGGTATTTCCACTGGCTTCCGAAGAGGTAGTGTTTATACCTGTCCTGCCTGATGGTTTTAAATTTTTAATTTGTGAACTGTGGGTCAAGGATGTTTATGGGATGTCTTCTTCTTCGAGAACACACTACTACATCAGCGCCAAACGGTGTGGTGGGACTGTGTGCTTGTGTCCTTAACAATGGGGTTGAAGATTTGCATCAAGCAGTTGATGGTTGGGTAACTAGGCCAAAAGATTGCTATTAATTACTAGGTAAATAATCCAAGTAGACCGTTTTGGGCTGTAAGAAATAGCGGCTGTAATAAATGGGGGTTCCAGAATGAAAGTCTGGCTTTGAGTTGGTAAATGGAGGCAAGCAGTTAATGGATAATCGGATCCGGCTTGCATAACGATGCAGCTGTTTTGTTAACCTTTACCATGATTTCCCCACAGCATCCCCACGCAGGTGCAGAAACAATTCCGCATCTGGGAAGGGTGGTTGTTCGTGACACCAGTGTGTTGGTTCTGTCTGTAACGGCTGTATTCTCTTGTTTGTTTTCTTTCTTCAGCCATGTGCTGGCTCTGTAGGAACTCGCTGCTTGGAGGTGCTTGGTTAATCCTGAACTGCAGTTACTTATTTTCACGCTCTCTGTTTGCTTTGGTTGGATCTTTTCTCCTCTGCTCACCTTCTCTGCCTTAACTGCAGTAAGGCCTTGGAGCATTATACACCATTTTAGAAGGTATAGGTGGGCTGAGTACAGTGGAAGCAAGGGCTAGAGCGCCTTCTCCAGAGGACTATGGGATCCGGTAAAGGAATCTTGTTGTGATTCTTGAATGCTGCTTCTGAAGGTCTGTTAGTATCCCCGAGACAGCAGGAAGGACAGGACTTTAAAATGGAGGCAGGTGTGCCGTTGCCATAATAAAGCTCAAGTGTCTCGCCACATCTTTGCATGCTTTTCAGTTAAACTGCTGACTCTTTTTTTTTTTTCCAAGAGGCTTTGGTCAGACTGGTTCAGCAAAGTGCGAAGTTCTATCCTGGACGCAAAGGGCTTTGGCAGGAGCTGCGTCTCCAGAGTGGCGACGCGCTTGTCGGGCTCCTTGCGCGTTGCTGTGTGGGTGTGCGGTGTTTGCCTTGGCTGGCCGGGGCTGGCAGGGCATTGCGCAGCCCACTGCCGTTCCTCTGTGCTCATCGCACGGTGGTGGCTTCCCCTGGGCCTGCTGCTCGCGCTCGGTTTGGACGCTGGTGTGGCATGAGGGGCCGATTGAAACCAAAGCCTTGAGGCAAGGTGATGCTTGGAATCACGTCAGGTGTTGGAAGCGTCGTGGGTGCTAACGGGCGGAGAGCGGGAGGAAGGGCCGGCAGTAAGGGCAGGCGGTGCAGCTTTTTCAAGAGGCCGTTTACTTCTGGTCAGCTGTGCGTGGATCGGAAAAGCTGCGAGGTGGCACCTGGGAGAGCTGCCAGGAGGGTGCTGCGTCTTGGAGTGGCCCAGGGGATCTGGGTGGCTCTGCCTCTGTAGGAGGGGGGGAAAAAAAAGCTAAAGCCTAGAGACCAGCCAGTATTGCAGCTAACAACTTAACGATGTAGGCAGCACAGCCAAGCAGGCGCTTGGGAACCCCCTGCGATGCTAGCAATTGCTTTGAAGTATTTAAAACCTCAATGTTACACAAATTCTGATTTTTTTTTTTTTTTTTCTTTTTTCTACCGTAGACCAGTTTTGCTTTCTATGCGCTAATGCAATGCCATCTCAGTTCCTTTATTAATCTTTGACTACCTGGGGAAATTGTTAGACTTTTGTAAACAGAACTTGAGAATAAAACTACTTTGGTCTAACCTTTAATAAATGTTAATAGTTGAGAACTGCATTTGTCTTCTGACTGCTTATTTCTTCAAGCAACTTTTGCAGCTGTCCTTGACTCGTTCCATACTGTCCTGCTACGCAGAAGTGCGAGAGCGTGTTGCCCTGGTGACGTAGCCAGCTGTGAAGGCAGAAAACTGTCTAGAAGGTGAAATTTACTTCACCTATTTTGAGTTTTATCGCTGGAGGTGGCAGTGGGGAGCCGAAAGATTGAACCATGATTTCCTTTCTGCTTGATGAGGTGTGGTTTGGGAGGCCGGAGGGCTTTTAGTACACACAGATATTCCAGAAATGTTTGTGGTGAGGTGTTTGGGGACTGGGACGCAGCAAAGCCTGGTGGGTGTAGGGACGTGGAGCAGTGCAGACGTAGTGGCTGCAGCCGAGTAACTTCTTGCTCTATTTTGTTTGCCTAGGTGGATGTTTTAGGCTGGAATAAAAGGGGATCTGCTCAGGTTACTGCCCCAGGGTTTTTTAGCTGTATGCAAGGCCAGTCACTGGAACAGTTAATTTTACTGAAATTGCAGATGAAAGACTAATTTACATTCTGACTGTAGCTGGCTCAATACATTTTGAACAGTATTGACAAACTTTGACAAATTAGTGATTATTTCTCTAAATGCATATTTGAGATTTCAGATTTGGTCAAGATAAAACTGCGTAGAAGAAAATGAAAACTCTCTACTGTACAGGGATGTCCCTTTTCCTCCTTGGTGCTAAATGATTCAGTGTCTGTTGAAGTTTTGATCAGGATCACAAATACAACTTGCCTGTCTTTAATTTATGTCGGTTAGGTGTCTCCGTAGTCTAGAGGGGGCCTGGGAGGCAGAGGAGAGTATGGGAGAGCTGAGGAGCTCCCGGCCTCCCCGGCAGCACCTTGCTGCTGTGTTCAGGGCTCGGCAAAGCACAGCTCCAGGCATAAAATACTCCTTTTTTTGCCTGTCCCCAAAGTGGTTGTGCGTAGGAGCCTTACTTGCTGTGAAGGGTGCCGGGCTGAGCCTTTCCTTCATTATTTTTGTGGTTTTTTTAAAGCTTCTTCGTTTTCAGTGCTGGCCAAGCCAGCTTCCCTCGGGCACTGCTGCAGGGATGGGCATGTGAGGGAGGGCGCGGGAAAGGACCCTGCTTGAGGGAGCTGGGAGCTGCGCAGGGAGAATTTTCTCTCTCTCTTTTCAGTGCAAATCCGAGGGTACAAACACCTTTGAGTTTATGAGATTCCAGATCTCCGTTATTTTCAAGTCCTCAAATTCTTCACGTTGTTCAGCAGCAGCAAATAGTGCTTTCTGGCTAGGAATTTTGTCTTCTGAAATTGCAGATCTTAAACAGCAGCCAAATGATAAGCTAAACCGAGGAATAAACGGAATTAACTATGAGCACGGAAAATAGCATTGGGCGGAATTATGGCTTCGCGTGCGCCGCCCCTGCTACGTACCGAGGGGAAGGCTGAAACCGCTTCCCTGCAGGAGGGAGAAGGGAGCACCCAGGGCGCTCAACAGCCGGAGGAAAACCTGGTAGACAGAAAAACCATGCTGGCTTCCAAAACACAGAAGCTGTGGGGTTTTTTTAGCCTTTTCTGAATCCTTTTTAGTCCCGTCAGATTATTTCTGCGTTATAAATCAATTACATCATTGTCATAATTTAACTAAGGTTACTTTCTGTGGCTGCCTGTCGGTAATTCTTTAATCCTTTCTGTTTTTCCACAACATCGTTCAAATCTGCTAGCTGCTCTGCGCTGGTAAGGCGGCAGTTAAGCGTGGGTTTTTCTCAAAAGCTGCTGGGTGAAGCGCTGAGGAAATGTGGCGATAAATCGGAGCGCGATTCCCCGGCGAGTGGTCAGCAGTGGGGTGCGCAAGGGCTGGCTGCTGGGGAGCTGCGGCCCCGCTCAGCAGCTCTGAACTGGTGCGGGTTTTGCTGCTTCCTTGTTTTGGAAAAAGAAAAACATGAAACTCAAAGGTATCTAAGCTTTCGTTGGTGAAACGTCCCTCGTGGGCCAGACTCCTGCTTTCAAGGGTGCTGTGGCCATGGGATGGGCCAGGCTGGGGCTTTCTCCTGGTGCTTCTGAGCAAAGTCATCCCGTGACCCAGCTGTCCTTCCGCGAGAGCAGCTGCTGGCTCAGGCCCATTATGCTACATGCATATAGCGTATTAAAGCATATTAATGCTTTTGGTTTGTTTCTTCCTTTTTTTATTACATAGTCTCTGGACAGAAGCAGAGCCAGCTCACCGCCAACTCGCGGCCTTGCCTGCCCTGCCAGCAGCAGTCACGGGCACCCTTTCCCTTTCAGCCCAGTAAAATCGGAATTATTGGACGCAAAGGGGAAGAGCCACAGGGGAGGCCGCCTCCCTATGCCAGGTCCCTGTTCTGCGGAGCTCGGCTGGTGAGGAAGCCGCTCCCAAACCCGCACAGCGATGGAAAGGCAAGACAACCTTCCCCTCCCGGAGAGGTTTGTTGCACGAAGGGCTGAAACTTGAAAGAAGGTTTCAGATTCTGCTGATCTGCAGCCACCTGGCCACACCTTAAGCAAAACTCCCATTTTTTTTCTTTGATGTATGTGTGTATATACACACACGTACATGTATATATTTTATATATATAATATATATACACACATAAGGTGCCTCCTTTCTCTTGTTTTTAATTGTTGCAGTTGCCAGACTTCTTAAAACTCTGCAGTTCCTGTTTTGAAGCTGGATTCTAAACTCCTTCATAAATAGGGTGAAAAAAACCCGAAATGACTACATATTTACTGTTATTTATACATATTATCTATATTATTTATTATTACATGTTTAGTTATTATTGTTAAATAATTAGTAAATATTTAGTTTTGTGAGCTGGACTGTGGCTCTGCTAATGGGGTATGGGTATTTTGGAGAAAGAAATGTGGGCTTGTTTGATGTTAAGAGTTGTCTCTGTGTAAAACAAGCTCTTAAATAGCCTTTCCCAGAGGAATAAAAAAAAAAAGAGTAGATGAATTTAAAAGTAGTTATAGGCTTGCTCCTACTTGACTGTTATTTATAGTAATAATAATCGTAGAATCATAGGTTGGAAAAGACCTCTAAGATCACCAAGTCCAACCATCCACCCAACACCACCACGCCTGCTAAACGTCCTGAAGTGCCGCATCTACATGTTTTTTGAACACCTCCAGGGATGGGGACTCCACCACCTCCCAGTGCCACCGAGCTGACCGAAGTCCCGCGAGGCGCAGTGGGACATGGACCAAACCTCCCAGCAGCAGCCAGCTCAGCGGTGTTGGCCACAGCAGCCTTTCCACTTGCGACTCCAAAAATCCCGCAGGCTTGTGACACAAGCCACCACCTGGTCATACACGGCAATTTTCAAGTTAAAGCATGTAAAATTGCCACCGAGGAGACTAGTCACGAACCTGTTGTCAGCTCCCCTCTCTTCTCACTGCCCTGTAGAGCACAGAGTGAGCTCATTTCCCACCTGGCTCCATGCCTGCTCTTCAGTCAACCACATGAAACGGTAAGTCACCTGGAATAAAAACAGCATGTGCTTGCTGGTCCCCGGTGGTGCCTGGAAACGAGCGTCCGGGGGCTTGTGCTGGGAGCTGTAGCTGATACTGGACATGAAACGGCTTCGCCCTTCACTTCAGTCACCTCCCATCTCCACCACAGCATCAGCTTTCAGCCTAGACTGGATGTAAGGAAGAAATTTTTTACCATAATGCTGGTGAAACGCTGGAACGGGTTGCCCAGAGAGGTGGTAGATGCCCCATCCCTGCAAACATTCAAGACCAGGTTGGACGGGGCTCTGAGCAACCAGATCTAGTTGAAGATGTCCCTGGTCACTGCAGGGGGTTTGGGCTAGATGACCCCTAAAGCTCCCTTCCAACCCCAAGTATTCTATGATTCTACAAATAAATTAACATGAATACTTTTTTGTAAACATGAAAACATCAGAATACTCTGAAAACTTCATAGTGTTTATGACTGAATGAAACTGAAATAAATAATAAATATGAGAAAAATACCTATAGAAGCAATAAAGAAGTTTTAAGAAGCATGGCCAGCAGGTTGAGGGAGGTGATTCTGCCCCCTACTCCACTCTGGTGAGACCCCACCTGGAGTCCTGCATCCAGCTCTGGAGCCCTCAGCACAGGAAAGACATGGACCTGTTGGAGCGGGTCCAGAGGAGGGCTACAAAAGTGATCAGAGGGCTGGAACACCTCTCCTACAAGGAAAGGCTGAGAGACTTGGGGTTGTTCAGTCTGGAGAAGCGAAGGCTCCTGTGAGACCTTATAGCAGCATTCCAGTAATTGAAGGAGGCCTACAACAAAGCTGGAGAGGGGCTTTTTACAAGGGCACGCAGTGATAGGACAAGGAGCAATGCCTTTAAACCAAGGGAGGGTAGATTTAGACTAGATGTAAGGAAAAAAATTTTTTATAAGGAGTGTGGTGAAACCCTGGAACAGGTTGCCCAGAGAAGTGGTTAAAACAACAGAGCAAGAATGAAGCCCATTCTCTCTGCCCTTTTTCAACAGCAAGCCTTTCTGCAAGCCTCCCATCTTCCAGCTGAAAGTCCTGGCCACCACTAACCTTCAGCACAAGAGAGGAAAGATGCATTTCATTTCTCACTCGCCCCGTAACTCCATGGCCGGAGCCGGAAACAAGCAGCTGGCAGGACTCTGGGCAGCACAGGCCATGGTTCAGGGGGAGCACAGAGAGCATCTCCCCGGTGGAAACGGCAGCTCCTCGGGTACAGCACATTTCTCCAGCACCCGCTAAACAGGACCTTGAGATACTTGTCAGCGGCTGGAGAAGCACAACCTGGGCGGTGTAGGCATCAAAGCCAGTAAACCCCTGAGTGTCTGAAATGAATACGAGTGAAGATAATTACTCACCAAAGTGCAAAGGCAATGTTCAGCTAGGAGGCACACCTGTACGCGCAAGGGCCAGCGAAGCGGGGGGCTAAGGAGGGACATTTAGCACAGCCACCGCTGCACCATCCCAACTCTTCTAGCAGCACTGAGGCCAGAAAATATTGGGTGGTGACAGCTTGTAGGGTCTCGTGGTGTAACATGCCTTCCTGTTTTTCTCTTGCTCTCATCTTCCAGGCAGAAATAAAGAAAAGATGAAGAAACTGGGCAGTCCAAGTATCATATAAAATAAAAGCTAGAATAAGAAAGGAAGACAACAATTGTCCTGAAAATCTGGTACAAGATAGCATGGTAGAGATCTGAGGAAATTTGGCTTGGGGAACATTGCTGCTCGCCAGGCCTGTGTTCTGCAGGAGGGGAATGAAGAGAGACACTCGCGTTGAAACAGGGAGCACAAAGACCCTTGGTATGTGCAAGGAGTTCGGCCAACCTCACCGCCCATCCTACCCGCCCTGCTTGCCCAGCGGCAGAGAGGATCACAGGACAAAGCGCGATTCATCGCCGCACAGCCAAGGCAAAGCAAGCGGCCGGGGATCTCAAAGGCAGGCTTCTCCGGTTCTGCCTGTCCCATCCTGCTGGCCTTCGTGAGACCACAGGGCCTGTGAGGGTCTAAGGTCACTTTGTCTTCGCGTAAAAAACCAAGCCTTGGGCCTTGTAACAAATCCCCAGCGGCGCCGGAGAGCAGATGGCGCAGTGCCTGCGTCCTGCACTGCGCCCTGCCTGCCCACGCTCTTTGCAGCAGACTGTTTAGCCTTTCTGCGCTTGGTTTTCTGAACAAAATGAATAGAAGTACTTGCAGCCATGATTTCAGGTGAGAAGTCTTGAACAAGAACTGTTCAACAAGCACAAGATGTTGGGGCAAGCCCTATACACATGCAACTAACACCTGAGGAACAGCCCGTCCTCAGACTTACGCGCGTGCTGGGTTTTCCATCTCAGCAAATATGGACATCGTTAACCCACAGACGCAAACAGAGGACGCCCTGCCTGAACAAGCGACCTCACCAGTGGCCAAAGACCTGCTTCCCGCTGAAATAGAGAGGGCAGCTGCTACAGAAGATCTGCTGGAAAGCAATGCGTCCATGCACCGCTGACTTCAGTTTCCCGCGGACTGAACTTCTCCCCTCTTTCTACCTCTTAGACCATGGCTGTGCATTATTAAATTGCTAAAAGTAAGACGAGCAAAAGCCCTCTTCTTCTGCTCTTCCTTCGACACGGGTGCAGCCCAGCTCAGCAGGATCACCCTTTGATTTACACTGGGGTGAGTGAGACCAGAACCAAGGCCTTTGGAGCACAGAAACTTAGCAGAGAAAGCTGAGGAAAAAGTGTTTGCTTTTGCAACAGGGTGCGAGGGGCTTGCCTTTCATGACACACACTGCTGGAAGCGAGGTTTTCCTGTCAAATGACTGCTGACAAGAACTAGGAAATGCAGTTTCAGGATTGCACAGTCTGCATAGAAGCGAGAGGATGAAGTTGTCAACAGGGCTTCCTTCCTAGTCCATAAAAACTCTAAGATTTTACAGACGTAGGTAAGTCAAAAGGAAACACAACACAAAGATAACGCAGTGCAGAAAGCATGAAACTTTCTTGATCAGAAGCTTTGAACTTTGAATAGCCACAGAGGCAAGGGATTCAGGGCTGCTTTGGAATTTCAGGAGCACCATACCTGGAGCCTGAGTTACACCACAGAAAGCACAGCTGCCATCACAGAATCATTAAGACTGGAAAAGACCTCTAAGATCAAGTCCAACCATCAACACACCACCACCATGCCTGCTAAACCATGTCCCGAAGTTCCATGTCTACATGTTTTTTAAACACCTCCAGGGATGGGGACTCCACCACCTCCCTGGGCAGCCTGTTCCAATGCCTGACCACTCTTTCAGTAAAGAAATTTCTCCTAATATCCAATCTAAACCTCCCCTGATGCAACTTGAGGCCATTGCCTCTCATCCTATCGCTAGTTACCTGGGAGAAGAGACCAACACCTGCCTCACTACAACCTCCTTTCAGGTAGTTGTGGAGAGCAATAAGGTCCCCCCTCAGCCTCCTCTTCTCCAGAGAAAACAGCCCCAGCTCCCTCAGCTGCTCCTCATCAGACTTGTTCTCCAGACCCTTCACCAGCCTCCTTGCCCTTCTCTGGACACGCTCCAGCAACTCAATGTCCTTCTTGTAGTGAGGGGCCCAAAACTGAACACAGTACCCCAGGTGCAGCCTCACCCCTGCTCCTGCTGGCCACACTATTCCTGACACAAGCCAGGATGCCATTGGCCTTCTTGGCCATCTGGGCACACTGCTGGCTCAGGTTCAGCCAGCGTTTGACCAACACCCCCAGGTCCTTTTCTGCCGGGCAGCTTTCCAGCCACTCTTCCCCAAGCCTGTAGCGTTGCATGGGGTTGTTGTGACCGAAGTGCAGGACCCGGCTCTTGGCCTTGTTGAACCTCATACAGTTGGCCTTGGCCCATCAATCCACTCTGTCCAGACCCCTCTGCAGAGCCTTCCTACCCTCAAGCACATTGACACTCCCACCAAGCTTGGTGTCATCTGCAAACTTACTGAGGGAGCACTCAATTCCCTCATCCAGATCATTGATAAAGATGTTAAACAAGACTGGACCCAAATCTGAACCCTGGGGAACAGAACACCAAACTTCAGGCTTACAAGGATGAAGTCATCTGAAAGGAAAATAGGCCACAGACATAAAGGGGCAGACATCTGTTAGCTTTTCTGGGCCCTTCTGACATGAACTGACCTACAGATCATGTGTCTAAAGCTGTCCTGTACAAGCCAACAGCTGGTGACTGGGAGACGCATTCAGATGGGCGGATGATGCCCCAAAGCAAGCTGTGAGCTCTGCCCATCCTCCTGCTCCACGACAGGGCCTCTGTCCACAAAAAGGATTTGCTCCAACTCCTTTGTCTGGCCAGGGAAGGAACCACTCACCCAGAGCAGACAGAGGCAAGTCCAGGATCCTAATATCAAAATTACAGCTACATTTAACTGCAACAAAGCTCGTTCCCAAGCCTGTTTGCGGTCAGTTCAGAGGACGTTCAGCAACGGGGCAAGCATCAGAGACTACTGCCAAAGGCAGGCAAGGCGCGCGGCCACAGCTTGAATTTGGTGTTTCCTGATGGCACGTGACAAACCAACTGCCCAAGCCTATCTCGTGCAGATGCATGTTCGGTCACTGTCACTCGCAGGACCAGTGCTGATGAGAAACCCCTGGTCCTGCTCCCCTGAGCTGCCCAGGCACCCAGCACACCCACCTGTCAGTCACCACACCACCCGCAGCCGGGGTTCCCCAGGGCAGGTCCCAACATGCCTCCCCACCTTCCTTCCTCCGCACACCGGCCCGGGCAGCGAGCCTCCCTCCAGCCGCCTCCATCAGCTCTGTAGCCAACCTCACCCCATCTTACCTGCACGAATCGTGACCAAAAGCTCTACTGAAAGCTAAGTGACAACCGAGTTCCTCAGCAAGTTTCAAGATAAGCTTTATTTGTTTTCAAGGAGACAAAAAAGCCCAGGACAGAGCGTTTACATTCAATCCATCTCCTACGTAAGTTTAAATATTTGCGTTGCACACATCTCCACAGCCAAGCGTCTCCTCTCGGCTGACACTGCACTGAAACATCAGACTGTGCATGGTCACGGCAGTTACAAACCAAGCACTAAGGTCAATGGAGCCCGCTCTCCAGCTCACAGCCTCTTGGGCTGCCATGGGCTGAGCACGGTGACATCTCTTACTCACTTCAGACGAGCAAAGCACCGTCCTTTCCAAGATGCTTTAGAACACATTTTGACTACCTGAACATCTTCCAAATGAAAGGACTTCTAAAAGCAATGCCCCTGTCTTTTCACCTGGATTGGCAAAATGACAGGCCGTGTTTAGGTTCATGAGCATTCACTTAAGGCCTGCGCGTTCCATCATCTTTGCTCTACTCAGTGACACTGCCACGGGACACAACTTGAGCTGCTTTGGGTCCAGCCAGCATCGGCTTCACCTGTGCAGAGTACAGGTGATCTCGCCACACTCTGTGTCAGAGGGGGTACGCTCCTCTACACAGGCGTTTTCACAAAGGTGCTCTCCGGCTCCTCTTCCGGAAGCTCTGCGGAAATCCGTCTTTGGGAAGTTGCTTTCTCCGAGTGCATTTTCCCTGGTAAGTACCTGCCAGTCTGAGGCAAAGCTTTTAGCCTCTCTGCCTTCTGGTGATTGGTTTTCACAAATCTCAGCAGGTTAACAATAGCAGCTGGTGTAATTCCAGGGATGCGGCTGACTGCACCAATCTGGGCATGGAAACGGGAACAAGTTAACCAAGCACGAACCTACACACTGGAGCTAGTGAGAAATGAGATCTAAACCTGTCGGTATTCCTGCCCCCGATTCCCCTCACCCCTCACGTGCCTTGGGAAGACACAGGAGGGATATCACGGCTGCCCAGCCTTGCTGTGGCCCAGTATCTTACCGTCTGGGGACGGTTAGAGTCCAGTTTCTCCCGCACCTCTGCTGAGAGCGACGCGTCAATGGCAAAGTAATCTAGGTCCTCCGGCAGTCGGAGGGCTTCATCACGACGCACCTCTTCTATTTCCTGCTGTTGATTGACTACACACCACTCGTAAGCAGCTGTGATGGAAGATCAGGGAAACAAGCAGAACACACACAGATGTTCATGTGAAACAGGTCACTCGCAGGAATTCTTGGAAGCAGAAACGAGCGATTCCACTGAGACGGTCAGAAGCTCCTAAGGAGGTTTCCAGCCTCACGGACTAAAGGCAGGTGTAATTCACATCACTACTTTGGAAGCAGACATTCTCTTTCATTTGTTACAGGAATTAAGATACACGGGTTGGCTTTTCCTCTCATCCCAGGAAAGGATGGTCTATCTGACAGAGCAGTAAGGAGGAAAAACCCAGGTGTGCACACTAACAACTGATCTCACCCCACAAAGTGAAACACAAGTGCTTGAACAGGGCCGTGGTCTCTGGTAGAAGGTGAAAGCTGTGATAACAGTGCTTCACTTCACTAAACGGCAACACGAAGCATAGCGAGATGAATGGGTTGGCTCTCTCCTCACTCATCACCACCTACGCAGATCCCACTAAGAGACTGTACCTCTTGTACTTTACCTTCTATTTTCAGTCTCTCCGCCAGTTGTCTCCATTGAGCAAGCTTTCCCAGGGGCTCTGGGACAGCCCTCGCCAGAACCTCCATGTTGACCTCTGGGTACTGAAGGATGTCGAAGGCACTGTGGAGAACAAGAGTAGGTTTTTAAGGTAGGAAGGAGTCACCTACATAAGGCAGATTTGCAGCTGTTCCCAGCTCAAACTCAAGGCAGAACAACTGCAGAGCCAAGCTCACCTCCCTACTATCTCCTCTCAGCGTACACAAGAGCAGTTCAGCTCTTGAAGAGGGACTCTTTATGAAAAACGAACGGCCAGCTAGAAGGGATAGAAGTAAGGGCATCAAGGGGAACCTTTCACACAGACTGAGCCAGCCAGGTCTTTGTCACTGATTTAAAACAACAGAAAAGATAGGGTGAGATAGACAAAGGATGGGTAAGGAAAGCAAGGGCCTTTGTGTACAAGAACAGCTACCATCTGATACTAGCCTGAAATTAACTGCTGCTTTATGAAGCCTTCAGCAAAGCAGCAGGCCACTGCAAAACCGTCACCACTCGGCGACCGTCTCAGTAAGGACAGCAAGAACTGACGGGGCCCGTGGAGGAGCACCCCCTTGCTTTGGGAGCCTACGTCAGCACCAGGAAAGGCGGCACAGCAAAACCACCGACGTCACGCTTATTCTACAGGCAAACGTCAGATATCCGTCCTCTGAAGGTGATACAGCTGGAATCTCGGAGTACCAACAGCTTCAGGATGGGCAGGCAAATGCTGTTAAACTGGCAGCCAGGTGTCCTAAAGCAAGCACAGGTCAGACCAGAACGCTTCAGCTGTAACCTTTACCTGGCAGGCGACCTTCGACTGCTACTGATGGGAACTCCTGGTATTAACCGGGACCATTTGGATATGCTGAATTGAAGGGATTTTAGCGTTGCAATTCCATCCTCCAGAGCAGCCTTCATCTTCACTGCTTGTTCGTATCGCTGCTGCGACACACACCCGGCTTCTTCAAAACCTGCAGAGACAGGCGGCGTGTGAGACCAAGGTCTACGGCCAGGCAGGGCTGCTCACCGCAGGAGCCACCCAGCCACACACCTCTGTGGGTGAGCCTGGCATCGGCATTGTCGGGCCGGAGGGACATGCGGAACTCCACGCGGCTGGTGAACATCCGGTACGGCTCGCTGGTGCCCAGCGTGGTAAGGTCGTCGATCAGGACGCCAACGTAGCCTTCGGTGCGACTCACAACGAAAGGGGGCTTGCCGTGAACCCGCAGGCAAGCATTGATCCCAGCAATCACACCCTAGGCAGAGAAAAAACAAAACAGAAAACATTTATTGGTCTCTTCGTGGCTAAAGTATCAGCACATCTGCCTCCAAAGCCTCCGGTGTCAAACCAAACCCTGGCAAACGCAATCGTCTGTGCCAGTAATGGAGGCAGTTTCTTTTTTGTGATACGACGGCTGTCTGCAGGGCTTCTCAGCCTCCGCTAACATGACCAGAGACAATTCCCACATGTTTTCAACTATACCCATTGCACAGTCTCCATGCTGAAACATCTGACTGCGCTTCCGACTACTTTTGTTACAGCAATCTCAGTAACAGCAGCTGTAGATACCGAAAGTAAAAATATCCGGGCAAGTCTGGAACCAGGGTGAGCAGCAAAAGAACTTCTCATCAGCACAAGATGGGCCCAGCAAGGCTGAGCATCAAAGACAGACGCCACGGCAATCTCGCCTTCCGAGCGCTGAGTACACACCATCAGCTTCACCCACCTGAGCTGCAGCTTCCTCGTAGCCTGTAGTGCCGTTTATCTGGCCTGCAAAGAAGAGGCGCTGGACGAGCCGGGACTCGAGAGAAGCGGTCAGCTGACGGGGATCTAAATAATCATACTGCACCCCGTAGCCTACGACAAACAACAAGACAGATCTTACAGCAGGGATTCTGAAGGTCCCTATTTATCGGCAAAGGCAAGCAGTGGGGCAGAATGACGCGAGTTATCAACTTCTACTTACGATTTAAAAACAAACAAGGAAAAATCCCTGTATCCAAGAATTAATTTTGTTTCATATTTCCTTTGTTTTGCTATGCTCCAAACAAAATCTGGTTTTCATGGACTGGTAAGCAGTATGACAAATAAGATTTAAAACTACTCAGCCTCCTCACCTGGCTGTACGATCTTGGCTTTTTCCAAGCCGGGGATGGATTTGACCACCTGCTCCTGGAGCTCAGGTGGCAGCGTCATGGACATGCCTTGGGGGTAAATGACATCGGACTCCAAGCCTTCGGGCTCCAGCCACACCTGATGCTCTCGGTTTGGGAAGCGCAGGACCTTTGATTCAAGAGAGGGGCAGTACCTGCAGCAGTAAAATAGCCATGAGCACCACCTGACACGGAGAAAAAGAAACTTTGCAGAAGCAAAGCAGGGGAGAGCCACGCTTTCAGACAGGTTGTCAGCTCATGCCACAGAGAGCCTTGCAGGACGCCACGCACTCACCGCGGGCCCCTTGTTGTCTCCCTTATGTGGTTGTTCAGGTGGAGGTTATCACAGATAATCTGCTGGGCTTTCGGGGTAGTGCGCGTCAGGTAACATGACAGCTGATCTTCTGGCTGAAAGAGGCCAAAGCTCACTGAGTTAATCCAGTCACAACACTGTACTCTTACCGATCAGCTGCCCGAGGATCTCCCAGGGCTTTTCCGGGACAGTTGGCTCTCGCTTCCCGGAGAGATGGGTAGTGCTGTCACACCCACTGCACAGACAGAACACCAGCAGTCAAAGAGCCTGAGCAACATGCCCAAAAGCAGACCAAGAACAGCAGAGACCCTGGGGGTCCAGACTTAGGTTCTGTTCCATACACCGTATTCCTAATCACAGGACAGACATTCCTATTAAAGCAACACATTGTATCACAGCATTCAAATAAACCACAGGAAGCCAAAGCTCCGAGGTAAGAGGAGTAAGTGCTGACCCTAGAGCTAACAGCCAATTAAAGAGTTCGGTGAAGAAAAAAAGAAATCTCAAAACCCTGCAATTAACACAGAAAATTCAAGGTTTGTAAAAAAAACACCATGTGAAGTATTTCACTGTTTTTTTTTCTGAAAAAGAGTCAGTAGACTCACATTCAAAACAGTAATAACGTTGCACCTCAACTCCTTAACACCTTTCCTACACATACCAAGGACTTCAAGGGATATCACTTTCACCCCCACCCCAATTATAATAGGTTATTGTAATTCCTATATGCTCTGGGGCAAATTAACTCCCGGCGCTTAATGCTGTGCTGTTTAACTACGTTATGTAAGAATGCCATCGACTTTCCAAGATCTTCTTCAGTTTCTTCCGCTTTTAAGTTACTGTTAAGATGCCACCTCCGAGCTCTGTGCATAACCCCATCCCTTCTCTTTCCTAGTCAACACTGTTAACGATCTCCAATTTCAACACTTTAATCTTATTCTAGAGCTGGGGTAACGAGCAAGACATCATAAATCCCCACACCACAGGTCTATTACCGAAGCGTTTTGTACACCGCCCATGTAAGCAGCACATGAAGAATACTACCAACAACAATACCGCCCGCAGTTCTGACTCTAAAGATGGTTCTCAAGTTGAGAACTGAGAGGAAGAAGGTACTTCTTTCAAAGGAAAACAAGCAATTTCTCCTTTGGCACTGAGAGTCCTCAGAAACATGACGCCTCCAGCGCGAACACAGCCCAGCTCCCTTTCCCAGCCACCAACTCCCTGGCCGATTGCAACCACGACATTCCCAGAACCGCTCCCCACCCAGCGCTCCATCCATTTGACCTGCGCTGTCCCACCTCGATCCACACCGCCTCGCTGAGGAAGCTGAAGGGCACCGGAGGATTGTCAGCTGCCCGTTCCTCCAGACCGCTGAAGTCAATCGTGTCTTTGGCGAGTCGGGGTGGCGTCCCAGTCTTCAGCCTGCCCATGGCAAACCCCAGTTTCTCCAGCGTCTGAGCCAGCCCAATGGCTGGCTGGTCCCCTAGCCGCCCAGCTGGGTGCTTCTCCAGTCCGATGAGGACCATGCCCCTCAGGAACGTACCGGTGGTCAGGACAACGCTCCCGGCACGTACTGTGCTCCCATCCCCTGAAACAGCAAGTTTTCAGAGATGCATGCACTGTGGTATTGACAAAGCCCCGGTATTCCGGTGCTTCTGCCTAAAACCAGACTAACAGTCTTCACTCAGGCTTTATCCGTCCTCTATCCTGTAACAAAACCAGCATTTCAGTAACAAAAGCACTAATGGTAATAACTGCCATAAGCAGCATGTAGTTATTCCTGTATTTTTCTTATTCCTCAGCGTCTCACCCCGAACACAGAAAACCTGCTCCTGGGAAAAATTCCTGCCCAGGCCTTTATTTCGGGAAGCTCGTTCACCAGGACAGCGAGGGGTAATACAGCATGAGTCTGCCACTAGCGGGGCACCACCGCCCCGCAGCGCCGTCGGCAGCACGCTCCATTCACCACAGAAAAACCCCAAAACGCAGCACAGGATTCAGCATCGCCGGCCTGAAGGAGATTAAACTCGCGTAACGTCCCAAGGCCCTGTCAATCCAGGTGCGATTTTCATTGTATGACAGGTATCAACCCAGCTTAGCTCGCGGTAGGCCTGAATCGCCCCCGATGAATCCAAAATGTCTGCCCCACAGGGCGCTCTCGGCGCAGCACAGCCCTTCAAAGGCGCCTGCCGAGCCACCAGCACATACCCAGAACGACTCCTGTGACTCGGCATTTCCCAGGATGGTCCGGCTCTGGCTCCGCCAGAAGAAGGTCCTCCACAGACGCCTCGCGAACTGTCAACAGTGGTGTGCTAAGGATTTCTTTCTGTCACGAAAGGAGTTACTGCAAAAATCTAGGAGGTTATGAGACGCGTGGGCAGTCGCAAACCCCGCGGATTTCCACAACATCTATCACCCTCTTCCCTTTCCCACTCTTACCAGGTCACCTGGCAGGCACTTGGTCACAGTGCTATCCTGATCTATCACAGAATGGTGGGGGTTGGAAGGGACCTCTGGGGGTCATCCAGTCCAACCCTCCTGCCGAAGCAGGGTCACCTACAGCAGGCTGCACAGGACCTTGTCCAGGTGGGTCTTGAATATCTCCAGAGAAGGAGACTCCACAACCTCCCTGGGCAACCTGTTCCAGTGCTCCATCAAGTAGAATTTTTCATCCACAGATGGAGTTTAAGCTCAAAAGAAACTATTTGGTCATGAACCCTGACCTGTATATAAAATGCTAGAGGATTTTTTTAACTGTGCCGAGCTCCAACAACTCACACTGCATTAAAGTACCGAACAGAAAGGTATCTAGGTTTGATAAGAAAATGTTAAAAAAAAATCCCCACAACCGCCATCATCCCCTGTAGTTTATCCTAAGAATGGCCTCAAGCTGCGTCAGGGGAGGTTTAGATTGGATATTAGGAAAAATTTCTTTACTGGAAGAGTGGTCAGACATTGGAACAGGCTGCCCAGGGAAGTGGTGGAGTCACCATCCCCGGAGGTGCTCAAACAACGTGTGGACGTCGCACTTTGGGACGTGGTTTACCAGTGCACGGTGGCGGCGGGTGGGCGGTTGGACCTGACGATCTCAGAGGCCTTCTCCAACCCTCACGGCCCTGCGGTTCCGCGGCTCTGGCACCTCCCGCCTCCGCAGACTGCCCGGCTCCGCGGAGGGCCCCGGCCCCGCTCTCACCTGGGCGTGCTCCCGGTAGCGGCGGCGGTCGATCTGCGCGCGGAGCCCCCACACCGCCGGGCCCTTCGTGCGGTTCAGCACTTTGTAGTGGACGCCGGAGCGGTCGCAGAGGCGGGCGCAGAGCCCGTCCAGGGCGTCCAGCTCCCTCACCAGGTGCCCCTTCCCGATGCCGCCGAAGGACGGGTTGCAGGACATCTCCCCTGCGGGGGGCACAGCCGGGGGCCCGTCACCGCCGCCGCACCGGCTCCGCGCCGCCATTCCCCCCCCCCCGGGCCCGCCCCCCCCCCCGCGGCGGTACCGATGGTGCCGATCTTGTGCGTGAGCAGCAGCGTGCGGGCCCCGCCGCGGGCAGCCGCCGCCGCCGCCTCCGTCCCGGCATGGCCCCCGCCGATCACCACCACCTGGTAGGGCGCTGCCGCCGCTGTCCCGGCCTCACTGCCCGCCCGGCGCCGCCCGGGGCCCGGCGCCGGGGGCAGGGACGGGGACAGGCGGCGCCGGACGCTGCGCAGCAACATGGCGCCTGCCCGCGGCGGCGGCGGGCGGAACCGGAAGAGAGGAGCGGGAGGGTGGGGCCCGCTCGGAGCGCGGGAAAACGCTCGCAGGGGATTGGAGAGAAGCGAGCGTGCGGCCGCGCCCCCGGGACGGGACGGCCCAGCCCAGCCCGGCCGGCGCTGCGGAGGTTTCCCGCGCCCGGGCCGTCGGTCAGAGCCGGGTTTCGTTTCCGCGGCTGCCTGGAAGGGGAACTCGCCCCGGGCGAGAGGCGGGAATCTCCCTGCGGGGGCAGCGGAAGCCATGGACGGCGGCGGAGGGGAGCGGGGCCGGCGCGGGGCGCGGCGGGCGGCCTCGCGGGGCCGGGGCGCGGCGCGGGGCGCAGCCCGCAGCTCCTCCCGAGGCCGCCGCAGCCCGGCCGGTCCCGCCGCGCTCCCGGCGCCGCGGGAGGGGGACGCACCCGCTCCGCGGCGCGGCCGCCCACCTCGGCGACCCTCCGCTGTCGGGACCCCGGCGGCGGGCGGCGGAGAGGCCGCCGGGAGCGGCGCGCCGGCCGCCAGGCCCCCGGCGGCGGCGCGGAGGCGAGCGGCGGTGCCCGACGGGGCGGCCCCCCGCCGCGCCCCGCCGGCCGCGGCTGCCCCGCGGCTGCGGGAGGTGCTGTCGCGGCTCAGCCTGGGCCGCCAGGACGTGTCGGAGGCGGCGGGGCTGGTGAACCACGTCGTGTCGCGCCTCATCCAGGCCGTCCGCAGCAGGGACGGCGGATTCGGCTCCGTCGAGCGCCTGGGCGCCGGCAGCTACTACGAGCGTGTCAAGGTGGGTGCGGGAGCGGCGGGGGGACGGGGCGGCGGCGGGTCGGCCCGGCGCTACCGGAGGACCAGTCGCTCTCTGCCAAGCCTCGGCCCCTCGCTTTACGCTCTGCTTTTATCCAGAAGCAGGAGAGGCAGCGATGCCCTTTTTCCGGTTCCAGCTCGACCCGAAACAGAGTCACACACGGGGACACTTCTTTTATTCTCTCCTCAAGCCAGCTTCAGGCATAGCAATGCGGGTTTGTCCCTCTCCGCCCCGCAGCTGGTTGCTGGGTGCGAAAGGGTGGCCGGGATTGGTGCCCTCGCGTTACTGGAACAGCTTACGGCTCTCAAACCGCTCTTATGAAAATGAGTGAGTCGGGAAGCTGGGGAATGGACCGCTGTCCATAAATTGCTCTTCTCCACTCGGGCACAGTTGCGTAACACAAATGCACGGAAATTAGATCGTGGTTCCCCCCGGACGCGAGAAGTAGGCCAAGGCAGTTATAGATAAAACCGCAGCAGCCGGTACGAAAGCCTGAAGAGGGTAAAGCCCCAGCTGCACACCGACTGTTGTCCTCTTGTGCTCTGCAGATATCTGAACCAAATGAGTTCGACATCATGCTTGTAATGCCAGTTGCAAGACTTCAGCTGGATGAATGTGATGACACCGGGGCTTATTATTACCTAACATTCAAAAGAAATCCAAAAGAAAAGTATTTGCTGAGATTTTTAGATGAAGATGGAAAATTATCAGCCTTTAAAATGCTTCAAGCCCTAAGGGAAATTATTAAACAAGAAGTAAAAAACATTAAAGGTAAGGACTGAGAGAAGAATGTGGGTGTCAGGAGGATGGGGCCAGACTCTTCTCAGTGGTGCCCAGCGACAGGACAAGGGGCAATGGGCACTATCTGAAGCACAGGAAGTTCCGTCTGAACAAGAGGAAGAACTTCTTCCCTCTGAGGGTGACGGAGCACTGGAACAGGCTGCCCAGGAAGGTTGTGGAGTCTCCTTCTCTGGAGATATTCAAGAACCGCCTGGACAAGGTCCTGTGCAGCCTGCTGTAGGTGACCCTGCTTCGGCAGGGGGGTTGGACTAGATGACCCGCAGAGGTCCCTTCCAACTCCTACCGTTCTGTGATTCTGTGAAGAAGCTTCACCTAGGAGTGCCAAAAATCCAATTACGTTGCACGTATGCTTTGCCCTGTCATTAACAAAATGTGCTTTCCCCCTGACCCCGTCAGCTGTCTGTTGGCGGCAGCTGTAACCCCTCCTGCCCCCGGTACCTCAGGTCTGCCCTGGTGCCGAGAACCACCACAAATACATCAGAGCCAGTCATATCACGTGATTAACCCACTGCTCCACTATGCAATCCTCTTTCTGATGAAAATAATGAATATTAAGGGTTCTGTCACACACTTGGTACTTCCTACATGACCTACCTATTTTGAATTTATCATCTGCCATACACAAAGAGCCATTTGCTGAACTGGTAGCAAAAGGAAGAGCTTTCTTCTATATGTTACCTGGTATTTTATATTAATCTATATAGAAAACCTCCCCTTTTAGAGTGCTCTCTTTCTCCAAAGCCTTCAAAAACATCGTGGCCAAATCTCTTTTAAGTCTCAGTGTTTTCAAGAGTGAGGCTGTTCACTGGAAAACATGACTGTATGTCTGATTCTGTAGACATAGTACATCAAGCAAACACAGCAGTTCAAGAAGAGTGTTGCTTATTCCATAAGAACTCCTCAACAGGCCTTCTTAACATTTCATTTAAAATCCATATCCTGTAGGTTAAAGAGCCAGTCACTGAACCCAGCTATTTATTTTGGTTATTATAAATTCCTCTTACATAAAAACCTGAACATTCTTAACAAAAAAAAAGTTTCTAATATCTAAATATATACATGAAAAAAATCAATTTCTTCTTTTTGTTACTAGATGTGGAAGTAACTGTGAAAAGGAAAAAGGCTGGAAGCCCTGCAATAACTCTTCAGATCAAACACCCTTCAGCAGAAATCTCAGTGGACATCATCTTGACTTTGGAAGTTCAGCAGAGCTGGCCGCCCAGCACACAGGATGGCCTCAAAATTGAACAGTGGCTGGGAAGAAAAGTCAGGAGAGACTTCAGAAATAAATCAATTTATTTAGTAGCCAAACAAAACAAAAGAGAAAAGGTTCTAAGAGGTACCTCAAATACAGCCAATAAGTCTAAATTATGAAATGTCTTCTCTACAACTTACGAGTGCTATAAAGAATATCCAGATTCTGTTCAGTATTCTGCCTTCGAGGTACAGATCTTGATCTTATCCTGGATAGATCCAGATCAAAGACAATTGTAATCCCTCTTTAAAGCATCAGGTTTGTGACACTGCTTGTCCTGTACCTAAAGACAAAATGCTCTGCCAGGCTGTATACTAACCACTCCTAAGAGCATTATGTTAAATCTGCTGAGTCAGGCACACCAATACGGGCCTTTCCTGTGCTAGTGCTGTACTTAACAGCGACATCCTCTCCCTTGCTTTCTAAAGGGGGGGGGGGGGTGGGGGTGAAGGTGATTTTTACAAAAGGGAGGGAGCATCCCTGGAAGCAGGACTGTATACGCAAGTTACACACTTCCCCAGGAAGTTCTTCTCTAGCAAGACACATTATTTCTCATTGAACTCTGGTATGACTACAATGTACATTTTTTTCTCCAGAGCACTCTCACCCCAAGCCTCCACTAGCTTGTAGAAACATCCCTGCTCGTCACTGCATTATGAGAACAGATGATTTCCGGAAAAACAGTTCAGGCAATCTGTTTTGTTGATTTTTTTTTAATTAGGTGTTTTTTTTTAATTAGTAGACCCATCGTAATACCAAGTAAATCATTACTGCTCTACCAGGCTGTCTCTTCCTGTGAAAATTAAATGTGTAACTGAACCAAACAGGCAAGGGAAACAGTCTAACTTATATAAGGAAGACAAAAATGCTTGCTGTTTTTTTTTAAAAATAGTGGGTTGAGCTAAGTTAATCATTGTTTTCAGAAACATTACCAGAAGAACACAAATAAACGCTTCAGAACAGTCACCTTACCAGAGACAAACTCACAAGCCTACTACTTGCACAAAGAAATTGAAACCAACAGTGAAGATTTTTTTATTCTAAACCAGAATGGTGACGCAGATAATACAGAACAGAAATTCAAAAGTAGCAGATTTCTGTGAGTAGTGCAATTCCCCAAATCACGTTCAACAAATGCAGGAAAGTTTAAGCTTAATTTTCAAGTAAATCCTAACATCCTTAAGAATATAGTTAAAGTATCCAAACAATTAACGTTGTCCTGTACTAATAAGATCCTAATTGTCTTTGTGTGGAGCAGGTAGGGAATTGAGGCAAAATTAACTAATTATTGTTATTTTTTAGTTTAAGTGCAAAGAAATTGCTGATGTTTAAAATGAAATCAATTATAAGGTGTGGTTTTTTTCCCCCCTCCAAGTTACAGGCACAGGTACTTACTGCTGTGTAACCATTTAACAATCTTGTACTCAACTTTAGGGAACACCTGGCGACTCTCTTTCTCGCATATCGAGAAGGCCATGATCAACAACCACGGCAGCTCAAAGACATGCTGTGAATCCGACGGACCGAAGTGCTGTAGGTTGGTATTTCACATGAATATTTTACTTCAAGTCTGTGTGAGCCATGCTAGCGCCGTTTCAGTTTAACTTTTAAGAATTTGATCTAATTACTCATAAATAGGGAGCACAAATAATTCTTTTAGGCATCACTGTTCTACAGCACTACAACATTGCATGTACTTGCTGAACTTGCATTTACTCAGCGAGCTGTGGAAACAAACTACATTGCAGGCTGACACTACAGACTTGCCTTAGAAAGCAGAAAGATGGGACTTGTTAAAACAATCTTTCCCAAACTCAATCCTGTTTAGAAGGACCAGCGTTGAAGTCTGATGACTCCGCCTTCTGAGCTTTGGGAGCAAAATCACACTTTGCACCAAGGCACTTTCTAAAACGATGGTGAGGAAAAAACCTGCTGAATGGAATCAGGATGAATAAATGTGATTTTTGTCTCCAATAAAAACTGGTTTCAACATTTCTTTGAAGAGGAAAAAAACCGACATGAGGTACAGAACCTCCTTAATGGCAAACCAACTTCTTAGTTTACTTAATTACATCTTACACTGAATCAAGAAAGTCACCAGAGAACTAATGCATAATTCGTTGTTTTTGCTTTATGGATATTATCTGACATGCTATGCCCCTACGAAGCAGCGTATTAAACTATATATATACACCTCTTCCTCTTGTGGTGCACCACGGGAAGGTAGTGGCATTTCCTTCAGTGTAAATCCAAGCCAAAAAGGGCAGGTTTAATCTTAAATTCATGCTCCATCCAAGCTCAAGTTGCAGTGGTTAGCAGCTGTGAGACCGTACCGTGTAAGCACGCTGCGGACCAACGCTTTGATTTCTGCGTGCTGTGGCTACCAGTGGAAGTGGTGCATTCACAAGAACGATTGTTTAAAGTAGGAATCCTTCACTGCTAGGATCTGACCTCGTAAACGTCGAGGATTATCCAGCCTCTTGCTGCACTTCTGTTCAGATTTTATTCAAAACATTATTGAAAATGTTCTAGAAGAGTAAGAACATTTTTATTGCTTTCATGAATAATGTGTATTTAAATAACTAGAATACATATTTAGAACTATTTAGAAAGCACCTAATAAATTCTTATTTATTTAACAGGAAAGGCTGTCTCAAGCTTCTGAAGTATCTTCTAGAGCAACTTAAAATGAAACATGCAAAAGAATTGGAAAAGTTCTGTTCATATCATGCCAAAACTGCTTTTTTCCACTCGTGTGTCATGTGGCCAGATGACACAGACTGGCATTTGGGAGACCTGGATCATTGCTTTCAGAAATATCTGGGCTATTTTCTGGACTGCCTGCAAAAGTGTCAGCTGCCACACTTTTTTATTCCCCAATACAACTTGCTCAGCCTGGAAGATAAAGCAAGCAGTGATTTCCTTTCAAGACAAATAAACTATGAACTGAACAACAGATTCCCAATATTTCAGGAGAAATATTAAAAAACATCATTTACAAAACTGTCTAATTGTGTAGAGTTGCATATTTAAAACCAGAAGTTCTGCAACTTAAGTGACTCCTCAGTAGTCTGGTACTACGAAGCCCAAAACAAAATCAAGAACACTAAGAGAAAATTGTGTATTTCAGTCATGCTGCTTTGCGGTATTTTCTTAAAAGAAATAGGATGTTTTAAGCAATATTTATCTTCCCTTTCTAAGTCTAGATGTCACCTGCAAAATATCCTCAAGGTATACTAAGAACATACAGAAGAGAATTTGCAATAGTTAATTTCCCACACGTAGTTTCTACAATTCCAAATATGAAGGCATCAATGACTGGGCAGACGACAATTTAATTTTAAATGAAAATCCACTAAGGAATATCTAAAATACACTCTTGCTTTCAAAAGAAAAAAAAAAGACCAAACTGACACAAACCAGAACAACTTCTCCAGATCACTGGGTGGATGAAGACCTTTTGCAGAGGACAATCACCAGCAACAGTGAGCAGACAGAAACTGTGGTATCAAAACAATACGAAGTTCCTGAAGTAACTTCTCTTTTCCGAGTATTCAGAATTGCTTTGGAAATTAGTCTTTTCACTGGACCTTGGACAGGAAGAGATTATTATCCAATGTGCTGCAACAGAGTAAAAGTTATTGTGCCAGTAAGCACACACATGACCAATCCTGTAGAAAGAAATGTATCTTCAACTCATATCAAGGACGAAGTCTCTATGTGAAAGGTTAGAATCATAGAATGGTTTGGGTTGGAAGGGACCTTAAAGATCATCTAATTCCAACCCCCCTACCTTGGGAGGGGACACCTTGCACTAGACCAGGTTCCCCAAAGCCCCGTCCAACCTGACCTGGAACACTGCCAGGGAGGGGGCAGCCACAGCTTCTCTGGGCAACCTGTGCCAGTGCCTCACCACCCTCAGAGTAAAGAATTTCTTCCTTATGTGTGATCTAAATCTACCCTCTTTCAGTTTAAAGCCATTACACGTTGTTATCAAAACCAAAATGCAGCATGAATCTGACATTCTTGGAATCACAATTCAGCTCAATTTTTCTTAGGTTGAAGAGGATGGGTGTTAGGAAAAAATAAAAATTGTAATATTTCCTATCACTAAAATTGTGCAGGTGATAAATACACAGCATTTGGGAACGGCTGTGCTGTAAGTAAATACGTATTTCGCTTCTTCTTAAAGAAGCCATGGGAAGTCTGTATTTTTAGCCTACTTTTTGAAGGCAAAATAACCTACTGGCTTAAATAATGCCCAGATTTCACCTCAATTATGAGCAAATTAAAAAAGAGGGAAGGCCAGAAGTACATTTAGAGAATGCTTTTAATAAAATACTCTCATCTCACTAGACTGAGTTTATTAGTTTTTCATTTACTTATGACACATGAGTAAACACAAGTTCAGACCTAGCATCAAATGAATAGCTCTTTCCCATACAACTTCCAAAGAGTGAAAACATACCCCATCATCATTAGCAATCTGTGTGACAGAACCTGACATCCGAATGTAAAATTTGAATCGACCTTATCTGAAAGAAATACCTTCAAATGTATTTTTAATTCCTGAATTTGTTAACATTGCCTTAGTGAACTCTGTTCTTCTTCCTTAAGCTAGAAAGTTATATCCATGAGAACAAAAGTAGAAGCTGTTTTTCCTCCAGTTAGCCATGAACACATGTTTCTTGTTATGCCCTCCTCCAGCAGGATGAAATGCAGACTTCTCTCAAAAAAAGCCTGAGACACAAGACTTAACAAAAATGACTTTCAATATTAAGTTTTAAAATGAAAAAAACGAAAAAAACCCCTTGCTTCAGCAAACATTATTACTGCAAACAGAGCAGTTCCTAAATAACTAAGTTATCTTTGGAAACAATTCTGCATGCCACTGGCAGGTGTGGCGTATCAATGCAAACATACAGTATTCTGGAGCCACACTGACAAACATTGCTTACATTCGCTAATCCAGTTCTCTGAAAATAAAAGGAAAAATTATCTTTTACAGTCCTACATATTAATACTGCATCAAAATCACAAAACCCACAACATGTTTATAACCAGTAGTTAAGTGCTTTAGAAGTAATGCACATCACACAAGAAAAAATAATGAAATTAATTTTTCTTAAGCAAAAATACTGCCCGAGCGCAAAACAATATTTATTTCTATATAAAGTCAATCCAGTTTTCTTTTCTAAGCCATGTTTCTAAATGTATTTTGTTTAAGTGGGACAGGTACAGAAAACAATCAACCAAGAAAAGAAACTTCTAAATTCAAGCCCATAGATGCTAACACTGACTATAATCACTTACTTTGTTCCAGTAACTTCAAGGGATTAGTTATTTTGAGGGCTTTCTCGGAGGTCTTCGCATATCCTTTTCCATTTCTTTTCTGATTTGAAATTGTTTGTATCTTTCTGCCATTGCAATAAGCTCACTAGGAACTACCTGATAAGGAAGCAGCACAAGAACAAGGTCAGGTTTAAATAAATCTAAACTTCCTGACTCTGCTTTACATAAATGCCATTGATTTGTGTGTTCCCAAACTTGATTTTGTTACTCATCTGGCTCCTGTCACTTCGCAGATCTTTTTTTTTTTTTGGTAGAGACACGCAGATAAATCTTTTTACATAAAATTATACTGAAATATACTGAAAAATAACCAGGACAGTGTCCCTAGATTTTCAAGTACATATGTATGCTAGTATCACCACATCTGATGACAACATATAACCAGCTAATTAAAGCATTTGCATTTCAGATAGAAATGTACCTTTCAGTGATAATGAACAGCTGGAAAAAATGCCCAATGCCACTAAAAGGTGATACCATACTATATATATAAATGTATTTGAATATCACACTAGTATGATTAATATTAAATTCCTTTTGGAAGTTTTAGGGGCCTCTGAAGAGAAACTTTGGTACTTAAAGCACTGCCACAGGGAGGGTTCTCACACGGATAAAACAAAGCTAAAAGCAAGAAAAGAAGGGCAGGAGAAAGCCGTCAGTTCTCCCACTACTGGTAGTTCACAAGAGCCTCTTACCAAGATCCACGGTGCTTTCTGGCATGCTTGTAATTATGTGGAAAAGGAGGTGAACAGTATCATCAGCACACTTTGTCACCTCAGAGTTCCTCATGCTCATGAAGACTGAGGCCAGATGCACAGAATTGCAGACAGACTTTATTAGGTTGGGTGACACTGATCATTGAATGAAAAAAAAAACAAACCCAAATACTATTCTTATAAATTATGGAACAAAGGCAGTGTCCAACAAGCTTTCTTAAACCAGGTCAGGCATAATGCGGACATTAATGCAACATTTACCGCAAAAAGCAGTATGGGTGACTACTATCAGAAGAGGTTTTAGATCACTAATTATCAAAACCAGCCTGCTTCAACAACCTGCTACTGCACATAGCCACGCAGCAGGTAGAAGATATCCAGTCCAGAATCAGCTTCCTGATCAGAGTGAGGAGCAAGCTACTGCAGCGCTTGTGAGCACGGTATTAACGTGATTGCTCAGTCTCCGTGGTTTGTCCCTCCGTAAGCGGCACACACACAGTGCAAACAGTACAGTACAAACAAATCTAAATACTGTTAAGTCTCCTTAGTAATGCCTAGACCTGCCAATGTTTGAACAGGTGAAGAATGCAGCCAGGACAACTGGCCTGGTGCAGCAGGAAGGTGTATTCCTCCAGTTCCAACTTCTTTTGAGCGGCTTTATAATTCAGAATGCTTGCCATTTGCGATAAGCAACTATTCTTAAGCTGGCATGAGTATCAGCTCGCTAGTACGTATTTTATGTGTTGAATTGCTTTTACTGGTACACAACTGCCCTGGCTGTCAGGAGTCCACAGAACAGGATGCCTACGGAACAGTCTATTCTGACAAAGTTTTAGACATTGTTTAAAAATAAAGTGAAAAATGATGCATCTCTCCAGCTGAAATTCACTACAGACTTGTACCAACAGAGCCAGAAGTAATGAGACAAAGTTAGTTTTCAGTTGAAACACTGGATGATTTTCTTCCTCAGTATCAGATCAGATCCTCTGCTACAGTGTGAAACTGGATTTATTCCAACTAAAATTGCAACATCTTCTTGTAAGAGTGCTTTTTAAGCAGGCACAAGGAAAGAGTGGGAAGAAGCCAGGATATGGAACATAAAAATCTCAGTGAGGTAATAGCCAGCATCTAGTGGTTTGTTGAAAGCTTTACACGAACAATCTGTGTATCTGCTAAACATACAAAGTAGGTATGATAGTCCAAATGAGAAAACAGAAAAGGATAAAGATGCCATAATTTATATGTAACACTCTTCTTGGCATTACAGAGATCAGTGTTTTTTCCACCCAGTTCCCTGATAAAACTGTCCATGCTTCTTAATAAGCTTATATATAAAGATCCCTGCAGCATGATACAGAAATCTTTCTGTTGTACCTGTTTTTCTCTAGCGACATTATCTGTATATTCAAAATCATGGAAAACATCTGGCTAACAAATGCACTTTACCTGTTTTGAAACCGAATATTCTGAACCTTCAGACCATGTATTCAGTTGCTCTCCTTCCCTTTTATGTGATGCTTTAAAACTGAAGCAATTATATTTTCACTGTCATGAGGAAAACAACCCCAAACACCTGCCTGTATGGATACTTCCCTTCTATCAGCTGTAACTAAAAGTTTGAGAATAATGTTGTGACTAACAGTTACCCTTGAAAGTAAGGATTCAGAGATGCTCTTTTCTCCTCTAAGCTCAGAGACCCACTCCCAGCTGGACTATCACACATTAAAAAAAGTTTGGGAACTTCAGTCTGCAGCAGGTGACAAAGCATGGACGGCAACGGCTGACTCAGAATGCAGAACAAGGTACCTCTAAGTGATATTTAAGTGACTTCAAAGTATCATTACTGGTTTCATCTCTCACATTTGCAAAAAAAAAAAAAAAAATCCAAAAAACAAAAAAAAGAAACACACAAATCCCAAAACACTACAAAAACCGAACACACAACACCCCCCCACCTCACCCCCAACCTGCAACTTTACGAAATTATTAGGGGACAACTTGTGTGTGGTTTGTTTTATTTTTTTATTATTACTTTCCTCCCTCAAAAGCATCTTGCCAGGTTTGCATTAAGTGGCACAACATCTTTCAAAGACGAGTTGTAAAACAGAAGATTTAGGTGAAGTTCTAACTCAGGGTTTAAAGTTTGAGTAAGTGTCCACAATAACAACCACAGGTCCTAGGTCATAGCAATTTAGTTTGTACTCATCTAGCTCACCCCCCCATCGCTCCCCCCCCCCAAAAAAAAAAATTTTTTTAAATTTCAACTCGAGTCAGGGCACAAACTGAGGGTTTGCTATCAGTCAGACAACATACTGTTTCTTGCCACAGGAATAAACAACAATGTAATTGTCTCTGGCATCTCAGATATGGTAGCAACAAAAAAAATGTTTCTTTAAAATAAAGAAACAAATCACATTCCAGTTGTATTTCCCATACTATTTACAAACACCCATAAGAAAGATAGCTTGGAAAAGTGCATGCAGATATCACAACTGTCAGATATAATAAACTGATAGGTAGTTGAGCTTCTTTTGATATAAATATTGTAAATATTTACACTGTCAAACAAGAATATTGGCACATGCATGCAGAAGTGAAATACAAATGGAATAAAATACTATGAAATAAAATAGATCCTACAATTCCTCTGCAGATCTCTATGTGCACGTATCTTTGTTACTTTTTCTTTGGACACAGAAGGCTTTGATTAAAGTTCCCAGTTCTTTCTGGGACTCATCTGCAAGGTAAAATACAGCTAAGAACATCCAGGACAAGAAAGACTTAAGTGCCCATTTTTTTGCCCGAGACACTACAAACACTCACTAAGAAAGGTCTACATAGGGTTAGACCTTCATGAACTGTTTCAGGTGGTAACCCAGAATCAATATAAATCTTACCCAGTAAGATGTATTCTTACTTGGTTTGCTCTTTCCAGAATTTCAATCAGCTCAGATGCAAACCTCCAATCTCTCTTAGTGACAAGCGTTACTGCCTCCCCAGTACGTCTAAACAAGGAATGAAATAACCGTTGATCTTCCAAACGACTGCCGCTAGGCTTTTCCTACTGATCTACACAGAAATCATTTGTACTACAGGCAATACTACTGCACTGGTAGATAAAACTGTCTTGAGTATTTACTACACACATGACAGAAAGCAACTTTTCTAAAGATCAGAATATGGCACCTAATTCACCTACAATGGAGCAAAGGCACAACTAATTTAGACTTTTAGACAATAAACCTAGTACAAAGACAACGTATTTAAGTATTGAGACATACATTCATATCATGATTAAAACAAACACATACACAAGAAAAAGCCCACTTGTGCCAACCTGCGAAAGCAGCATTCAGAAGTCCTAACACTAAACTACACCACTATGACAGGCTGCAAACTTTTAATCTATGTATGTTTTTTCCCAATGGGCTGTCTAGGAAACTAAACAACTCCGTGGCTCACAAAGAGACAAGCAAGGAAGTGACATTTCAGAGTATCTATGCAGAAGTTGTTTTGAACTGTAATTCTTCCCCACATTTAAACCAGCTTTCAAACATCCCTCATTCCCATCCACTTCAATGAAGTAACAGAAAAGTGGAAAACTTGTTTGCCTGAAATTTAACAGTGAACCAATTTCAAAACATAAAGCAGTGTGTTATTATCTAAAACACACTTTGATAGACTCTGGAATCTTCACTCCCCCACTCCACATCACCTGCAGCTCTAGCATTTGACATGAGAAACACCTGTGAAGTGCCCAAGTACTGACAATATGTTAGTATTGTCTTGGAAACACTTACCCTGCTCTTCCAGTACGACCTACTCTATGAACATATTCTTCAATGTTGCGAGGGAAGTCAAAGTTAAAAACATGAGTTATATCATGCACATCGAGTCCACGGGATGCTAAGTCAGTAGCTACCAGTATTCTGACTTTGCCTAAAAGAAGCAAAACAAATAATGGGAGTTTATGGAATAATAAAATATACTCCAGTCTATTGGTTTTCTAGTGTGTAATGCACTTATTCTTAACACATAAAGGAAAAAAATGCTTGTTTCACATCACACTGAGTTAGCTTCAAATACAAGGTGGCAAGTAAGCACTCAAAATGTCATTTTACTATTATTTGTGTTTCACAAGTAGAACAGCAGGGTGCAGGAGAAGCAAGAAACATGCCTAGCTGATATAAAGAGTCTGTGAAAAGAACAGAAACTTCAACAACTGTATTCTCAGCTGGCATCCTTATCATAGGCCTAGTCTTTTTTTTATTAGCATATGATCACCTAACCCCAGAGTAATACCCTACTGGCATAACCAAGAGCAGAACTGTTGCACTGAATGCACAATCATTTACCATTCTGCAGACTAACACAATATTGACTTTGCCACAGAGTTCAAAAATAAAACAAGCTTTAAATTATTTAACTCTGACATTCCAAATTTTATTGACAAGCAATCTCTTTTTGTTTGCCTTTTTTTGTTTGTTTGTCAAATTAACAAAGTAAACACAACAGATCTCTAATATTTTCATTTCTATGGCACTTACAAATAGGTGAAGTTCTGCACATGACAAGCTTTAAAAACCTGGGCTAACAAACTAGTACTTAGGTACAAACGTACCTTTCTTGAAGTCATCTAAAGCCTGTTCTCGATCACACTGTTCCCTGTTACCATGAAGTGACTGTACTGGAACTCCTTGGAGACTAAAGTCGCTTGCTAAGTCATCAGCTCTAGGATGAAATAAAACAATGGTTCTTAAAAAGAAAAAAAACCCACAAACATGCAGCATCTAGATTTAGATCCAAAAGATAATAACGTGACAACAAAAGCTAAAAGTGTGCCTAAGGGCAAAAGCCCACCTAGGTCAGCTGAAATGAATTATAAAACAGTACAAAAGCAAGACTATTCCCCACTTAAATGTTTGCTTCTATTTACATATAAGATAAATAATGAATGATTTTTGTGTTGTTCACTCAAAAAGCTCAGCTACAGTCCAATGACCACCACCCCACCCCCCCCATATCAGGTCTTGTATGCACCAGCATAGGCAAGTAAACAGTACACAACATTAATGTGTCCCTGGGAATCTTAACATCTACTTTAACTACATGAAATTGAAATTTACCACCACCGTTAATGATATTAAAAAGGATACAAGCTACCAGACAATCTGGATGAATAAATAAATAAATAAAAATACCGCTAACACCAGCACATTGCTCACAAGAGCTGTTACACCTGGTAATTACTACATGAACTAAGAAACTATCCAGTATTTGTTAGTAAAAAAGGAACAGCTGTAATACTGTGAAGTGATTACATACGTAAGTTTTTTCCCCACAAACATGATGACCTTATCTTCTGGCTTCATAGAGTCAATGAAGTCTTGCATGAAAGCTCTCTTTTCCTCCTCAGCAATAACAACAACTCTCTGTTCTACTGTATTTACTGCCTGTTAAACAGCAAAAACGGATGTTAAGTAGAAACAGAATTGAATAATATTTTTCCTGTTAATTCCCATATTATGGTATTGTAAAACTAGTAATATGATACAATGAAAAACTATTTCAAAACCAAAATATACATCAGTCTGGGGCTCAAACAATGCAGATGTATTTATTGTTTCCTAGTTGCTTTAGGAGAACAGTAAAAATTTATCTTTGCAAAATCATATGGTACAGATCAGCAGACTAGTGAGGCGAAATAAATATTCCTAATATTAGTGAAAATCATCTTGAAGTACTTTCAGTATATTTTATGTTAATCCAGAGGAAGCTGGAACTATGTCAGTCTTACTTGAAAGAACAAGCTTTTAAAGAAGAGTCTGTAATCTATTTGAAATGATCAGTTCTGTGCAGTTCTTCCAACAACAGTTCATTAACAAAAACATTACTCCATTACATCTGAAGGTCGCCATAGAATGCCTAAGGTACACTACGTAAGTAATACAAAGGTCTAGACATTCTCATGGCGCTGCACCATAATCTTGTGGTAAGAGCTGAAGAATGAATCAAGTACACAGAAAGATACTCTCTCCACATGGGAATGCTTCTCCCTCCCTTCCCCCCAGAGGTCACATCTGCAGTTAAGAGAAGCTCCTATAAAAGAGATGAACGCATTAGACGAGAGCTACAACAGCAGCCGATGTCTTTCAAATTCCAATCCTCTCTCTGACAAGTAGTGCCCTTCAACAAATGCATAGCTCTGAAACAGAATAATTAAAAGTGTATTTTCCCCCTATTTCTAACTAAAAGTGTATTAGATACCAAGTTTCTTCATTCGCTGTCACTGAAATACGGGAACTGAAGATTTCACAATTTAAGAAACAAACTCAAAGCAATCTCCAGACCAGGATGTGGAGATCTTGGAAGAACTACTATTTCTGTAAATTCTGCCGGCATTGAAGCCAGCTACACACAGCTGCACAGGCATGACAAGTATGCAGCTACTTATATAAACTAGGAGTTTTGGACTTCAAAGACAGTTCTTAATCTAAAATACAAGTGCCCTCCAAGAGTCTAGCAGAGAGCTTCCACTCTCTTTGAGAAAGCAGCAGTTGAGAAACACAGACCCATATAAGCATTCGCATGCATTAGAAAGACCTTCAGAAGGAAAAGTGAGGAAGGAACAAGAACTTGCTGAACAGAAGTAAAGGCTGCAAAAACAAGGGTTCAGGCAAGAACACATGGCACAGAAGTACGACATTCAAACTTAAGTTTGATTGATATTTATTGCTTGTGGTGTCTTCTACTGAAGATCTAGGACTTCAAGATCCTGTTACAGAAACACAAGAACAAAGTTCTCCTCTACTTGCCTTTTTTTAGTTCTTTCTAAGCTCTTAAAGAAGCTTTAAAAGAATAATATGGAGTTGTTTTTTGAAGATTTGGATTGATTTTAAAGTTACATTCATTCACTTACCTATTGTTACCAGCAAGTACTTCCCAGTTTAACTGTATGTTTTTTTCCCAAACAAAAAAAAAGGAAAAAAGAAAAAAGAGCAGAACAACTTACTGCTAAGTCAAGAGTACCAACATACACAATCATAGGATTTTTCAAATAGGATTTTGCTAGGCGACGAACACCATCAGGCCAAGTAGCACTATACAGGAAGTAAAGAGGAAAACAAACACATGAGAATAGAGTGCAAAATCTTCTCCAGTTCATTATTTTCATCACGTTCTTCTTTATTTTCTTTCTTGTAAGTCAGTGAAACGCTTGAGTAAGCAACAACAGTAGTGAGCTTATAAAACATTCAGGAATAATCTGAAGAAGCTATTAGTAAACAGCACTCAAGCTTTAAAGATAACTTTCTAGGTTAAAAGTACAGGCAACTGTTCCAGAGCTCTTCTAAAGAAGCCAAAAGTGAGTTTAATAGTTCAATGATGCCTAATAAGCAAGCTTCTAGTCTGTTTTTAGCTCTAAAACAATAGCTCCAATGCAAAATACGGTAACAAAAAAAATAGTTATGATATTCTATTGTAAAGCTCCAAAAATGTGCATAATTTCAAAATTAATCCAGGTACGGACTAGCACAGATACGGATCAGAAGGTTAGGATATATGTTTGGTCCCAGATGGAGAAGTTAAATATGGCATTTGAAATTGATATGGCAAATTCTAGTACTCCCAGGACACCTTCCGTTTTGAAAAGAACTCCGTTGTTTTTATAGCTCATGTATAAAGGTTAAGGAATGAAAATAAATTTGTCAAATAACTTAAGGACTGACTAGACAGAATTAGAAAGAAAACTGATGCCACTCCCATTTACGCTAGTAGAAGTCTTAATAAAACTGACACATCTGTTTTGAAGTTAACTTGTTCAATAACCTTACCTTTACAGTGTTTAAGTACTGAGCACTATTATGTTTCCATACCTCGTCATAACAGTTTGTCTATCAGGCCGCACATCTATTAGGATCTTCATTATCTGAGGTTCAAATCCCATATCCAACATTCTGTCAGCCTCATCTAAAACCTGCTCAGAACAAGGTTGTTTATTGTGTCTATTTCCTTAGATGATAAGAGTTTCAGCAAGACATCACATAGCAGACCATTTCAATGGTAACAATTTTAATTGCAGAATCTGCTCCATAATGTATTGCAAAACCTGTTCAACTTCTATTTCACCTCTTCAACTTCCTTGAAGCTTTTTCATTTAGTAATACATTTGAGGGCAGAACAAGAAAATCCACAGCATCTTTACGAGCACTTACAGTCAACGAAGAGGAAACAACTCTTTGTTTGTTTGAACTATAATTCGGTTGGTGCCTAAAACTAAGCACAGAACTAATAAAACCCCAACAAAACCAACACAATTTCAGTAAGAAATTTCTGGTAATTTGAAGGGGAAATCTCATTTGTATCTTGCAAGGGATCTCATACCAGAACAAGATATCAGTTATCAGTTTAGTTCCTCATTAGAAGTAGGAAAAAAGCCAGACTACATTCTGTCTGGCTCATGCTAGGACACTGCAGAAATCCCAGAGGTCAAACTTGTTTCATCTGGTAAAAAAAAAAACAAAAGAGAACAAGGGAGCTGAAGGTCTGAGTACAACTATTTGGAACTGATCTTTTTTCTAATATACAAGCACACTTGTGAATGTTTTCAGAGTCTCATACAAAGGAAGAAGGCTGCCATCCAAGACTCATTTTTCTCCTTTACTTTTCAAATAGAGTTTATATATATAAAGTTATACGGTCTTAAGTATTGACATTTTCTAGTTGCTTATGTAGACACATAAGACTTTGAGGATAATCCCTTTCTACTGTCCTGATCTTGCTGTTCCATTCTTTTCAGATGTTTCAACCTATTAAAGGTTTTCAGTACAATATTTATGTAAATCTCTGAAATAACAAATCATCAGCTGAGAGACAGAAGTCAGTAATTCTGCTTCTTGATTTAATTCTCCTTATTTTCAAAGGACTCATGGAGATTTCATTAACTGCTTGGATTCTAATACAATGGCAAGGCTGAAATACCAGTAATTTTATATATAGAGTTGGTTACTATGCCCCTTTCAGCAGCAGATACTTTCTACACTAGTAAACACGCTGGGAGTTAGCTGGAAAGGGAGAAGAAAGCACATAAGTATGCGTATTAGATGGATCAGAGTAGCTGAAGTTCACTTTCCTTCTTTCTGATAGGTGCTTAACAAAGAATAAAGGCGGTAGTAGAGATTAGATAGATAGCAGCACTATTTTTTCCAAATGCCTCATAGCCAGGTCCTGGTTTATAAACTAAATCTAGCCCTAGTTGACATAATCTTAGGTTTCCTGTTATGTATAGGTATTTATTGTTTGTTAACATTATTCATTTAAGTTCTATTTCTTGGCAAGAAATTCTTACAAGCCAGTTCTTCATGTGAAAATTATTTTCTTTCTTCTGTTTTAAACTAGTTATTGGTAAGTTGCACACTACTTTTTTTTTTTATATTTGAAGAATAAAAGGACTACTTCAATTTACCTTCTATATCCTACTTCACGATTTTTTTTGGTTTTATTTTTTAGTATATTCTTTCTCCTAAATGCTTCCCAATTATTCATGCACAAGTCCAGTCTCCTTACTTCTGCTTTATGAGCATAAGGTCAAATGAAAAAAGCACTCAGATTACTGATGAACGAATACTGATTTACACTGAACACAGCAAAACAGAAGACAATCTTCAAATGACATGTATTGTACACAATCAAAAGGCCATATATGACAGAATTTTCCAGTGTTTCTTCTGAAATCACGACAAACAGCAGCCTATCTTGAGTAAGTTCCTAAAAATCTGAATCAAGACTGCAACTAACTTCATGGTTCTGCCAAATGAGAAGACAAATTCCCTGCCTCCATTTCACCTTGTGTACAGTGTATATTCAAATATAATTAACAGTTTGGTTTTGGGGTTGTTTTTTTTTTGTTTTTTTTTTTTTAACAATTGTATCCCAGTCTCTGACCTTGGAAGTCCTCTGGGAAACAATTATATCATACCAGCGAACAATACTCTGTGCACTTTGGGAGCATTCACAAGACTTATCAATATCTTTAAATGAAAACCGTAAATGAAGCGCTTCAATGAAGAGCGTTCTTCATCCAAGGTGTTAAAAGTCAAAATTTAATACCCCTCTCTTTTCTCTGAAACAAGGCTGCAAGATTAAATTCTTTGTTGCCTGAAAAATGACAACAAAACTGTGGAAATAGAAAGCATCTTATATGTTAAAAATATACAAGAAACTAAAAGGAAAAACATATTGTAACATTAATTAAAAAAAAGAATTTTGGATGTCCAATTTTTTGTATGGGACCTAAAGAAGTACAGCATTTCCAGAAAGTCTGAGGCATGAGACATTAAACACTTCGCAAAATATCGTCCTTGCAGTGGTTTCAAGCTGAAAATATTTAACTCCCAGCAGTACAACAGCAAATATTTTTCTCCTGCTTTACATAATATTTTTCAATTTGATGGCTAATTCTTTTTAGCAATATCATACTATAGGATAACCTGCACATACTGAAACATCTGATTTTATTTTACAAAGCAGTGTGTGCTTGTAGCATGACCATACTTCACCTTGATAGAGAGAGATTACTAATACTCCTGTAGTTCTCAGAAAGCAGTTTTTCAGGCCTTTTTCCCTCCTGCTTAGCAATTACATGTTACTCTTCTATAAGAGGCTACTCTCCTGTCTTCCAACAACAGTCTGTTTTTCCAGATGGCCAAATTTCTAATGATGCTATACCACCACTGGCCTTGCCAGTAAGCTCATAACTATTAACTAGAATTGGAGCTAACTTGCCACAGCATAATGAGTATTTAACCCTTAGAGGGGAGTGGAGGTGGAGATGAGGAAAAGGAAGCAGGCCAAATTGTCCAACTAGGCAACAAGTCACCAGTTAAATGGACAACTCCAACATAATTTGAATATATGAAAGTATTTTACAAAACAGCAATGGTTTTAAGTATCCAGCACAGCAAAGGGCAAGAATGAAATGACATAAGGATTAATAACAGTGTTTACATGGCTATTTTTTCATTGAGATCAAAAGAAAGTCAGATACCCAAACATTTTAATACCTAACCGTTTGCAACGTTGGTGCTTACCGCACAAGTTCTAATAAGAACTTGAGTCACTGGTAACCTTTAAAAGAACAAGACACCTTGGGAAAGGCATTTCATCCACTAACAACTGATTCTGACAAAGTGAACTTTAAAACAGCAAACCTTACTACTATGAGATAAGAATTTAGCATCTTTAAAAGACTTATTGTGCTAGAAGCCTATTTTATTTTTTTCCTAGGGAATATTGCACATCTGCAATGCAATTATGTTAAGTATGAACCTTCCTTCACCAATGATGTGTTCATACTTAACACCAATCTCAGTGTTAAGATCTATTGTAATTAAGACTTAAAAACTTTAAAGAAAACTTCATTAAAGCTAAGTGCACACTAAATCAACCATTCCCCAACCAGTGCATTACTTATCCCATATCAGCTACTTGCCAAGTATGTTATGCTCTTCAAATTTATGAAGTTGTTCATTTGAAGATCATTCAATCTGCCAGGAGTAGCAATAATGATATCCACACCTTTGGTAACCACATCTATCTGTCCTCTTCGGTCCCCACCACCATATATGCAAATACTGAAAAATAAAATGTTTTACAGAGGCAGTGTATTAAGGTTCAACTAAAGTCAGTCTTTTTCAAATGCATGCCACCATGTTGCTTCACTTGAAAAAGTGTCATCTGGTATTACCAAGAGGAAGGAATACAGTACGCGTGACTGACAGTATCACAGTAAATAATGGACTTAACACTGAATGATACTCCCTCAACAGTTCAGCCATAACTTTCTGCTGAAATTGCAGTGAAAATAAACATGAAAGGAAGGAAGATAGCTATTAAGCAATGAATATGTTTTGGGTTCTTCTGAAAGTATTTACACCAAAAATAGATGACCATATGAAAGAATGCAGGATTTTCTGAACAGTACCATCAAAAGTCAGACATTTTGCTGTTAAAACCATCAATGCACTTGATACGGTATTAGGCTTACACACAAACTTAACATGCTCTGTAAAACTTCTTAGTATTTTTGGGACGGAAGCAGAACGTACATTTCAGTATTTGATGACTACAAGAGGAATTCTGTATGCTATACAAAGTTACCAGAGAGCCCTAGAAGTAAGTTTCAGAGTACATTAATGTCTGTTTAATAGCTTAAATGAAGACCTGCACTCTCAGCATGTTTGTGGATGAAACCAAATTGGGGGAGCAGTCGATACACTTAGAGGGCTAGGCTATTACTCAGAAGAGCCACAAAAGGCTAGAGAAATAGGCTGACAGGAATCCCATGAAATTTAATAAAAGCCAAGATGGGAATGAAATTACCCCATGGCTAGGGGCCAACATGCTATAAAATGGCTTTGCAGAAAAGACTTGGGTGGGCAAGGAACTGAACATTACTCAGCAGTGTAACCCCGCAGAAAAGAAAGCCAGCTGTGTACTATGGAGAAGGTAGCCAGCAGGTTGAGAGAACTCATTAGTCCCCTTCGTCCAGTACTTGTGAGACCACACTTCAAGCACAATATCCAGTTTTTGTACCCACCACCTCTATTAAAAGACGGACATATCCATACTGCAGCAAGTCCCACAGGCAGCTACCAAGATGGTCAAGAGGATGGAGCGCATGATGTGAGAGAAGCTTGCTCAGCTGCAAGAGGAGAAGGCTCAGGAAGATCTTATTGCTGTTGACAACTACCTAACAGCCAGGTGACAAGAAGACACAGCCAGACTCAGCTGTCCACACAGAAGGACAAGAAGGAACACACAAAGCTACAATACAGAGAACTCCAGCTATATAGGAAATAGATTTTTACAATGAGAGCAGTCAAAACAAGCATTCTAGAAAAGACAAACTCTGCATTTACTACCTTTGCTCCTCTCTCAGCAAACGAATTATTTTAGTAGATGAATTAAGCCACAAGTGGTAGGACAAAAGCTTACCTGACAAGCAATTGAGAAGTAAGATTACCTTTTAATTCCTTTGTACGTGTACTTCGAACACTCTGCCTCTACTTGAAGTGCCAGTTCTCGAGTGGGAGCAAGGACTAACATTCCTGGCCCCCCACGCTGATCTTTGGATCTGTAATAAAGCATCTTTAGAATGTGGGTATATAAGGCTAGGCAAAGTCCATCACATCTGCCATCAAATATTTTTACAGTGTTTTAGACTTTCTAAGTACACTGCTATACTAACAGAATCTATGGTGACAACTCTGGTACATATTCCACCAGGTTTATAATTTTTTTTGCCGATTTATGATTTATTATCTTCTTTACTAGTAATCCATGATGGGGGGGTGGAGGTAAGTATCCACAGCTATACAAGTGAGACATGCAAGCAGTCCTTACATTGGTTGTGAAGTCAAGTGAATGAATCCAGGCATTAAGTACGCTAATGTCTTCCCGGTACCAGTCTGCGCTATACCAATAAGATCAATTCCTTGGAGTATGATCGGCCATGCCTGGGACTAACATAAAACAACAGAATAAACTCAAATATAACTTCCTCTTAAGCTTCAGTTAAAGACTCATCAAAATTGAAGAAGTACCTGAATTGGTGTAGGCTTTTGAAAACCAACTTTTCTTATATGAGCCATAAGGTCAGGATAATGCTCAAATACATCTTCAAATTTACATATAGGATTGGGAATGCAACGCTTTTCACCTTCTTTTAAGTCATCACAAATTATGTTATTATTTTCTTTCCTGTATAGAATTAAAAAAGTGCAACTGCTTTAAAGTCTCATTATCTGCAAAAACAGAGCTAAGACAGACGACTGCCTTTCTGACTTTTTAATTTTTTTTAATTCCTGGAACAAGAGAAAACAAGTAAGTCTCATTCAAGAACCTTAACAACTATTCTTCTAACTTTTAAGAAAGCCTTACTACAAAAACTATTCTCCTGGAGGCATCAATTACCATTCCTTCTTAAGAAGGACTCATTTGAAGTTATATATGGATATTAACACGAACTGCAGTCCTATCATATCAGAATTAAATTATACTACAAATTAAATAGCTCTGACAAGTTTTTAAACCTAAAGACAACCTAGAATTCATAGGAATGGATTGGACTTCTTTGTCAGAACACTATATTCTGACAAAAGCCTTCCCGAAATATTTTCAGAGCAGCTCCCTGGATAGTCCAGAATATACAAACAGAAGAGTTTACAAAAAAGAATGTGATCAGTAAGACAAGCTCAAAAAAAATCAACAACCAAACCCCAACAGAACAAAAAAAAGCATAAAAACCAACCAACCAAACCCCCAAACGCTACATTAAAAACTGAAGTTCTGAGGCTCCCTCCAACAAAGAGGTATTAATATGCAGAAGTATTTTATCTTCATTTCAGTCCTGTATTTTTCAAAGATTCCATTCACCAAACAGTTTTACTTCAAGCAGGGTGTGGGCTAGGAAAAGAACAGGTAATTCAACTTCTCCTCACGTTTACAAATTTCTTTTTTTCAATTACTGCTTGTTTCTCCTTAAAGCAAACTGATCAGATGAAAAAAGAAAAACCATTCTTTTACCACACAAGTGCTATTCCACAACACACATTCTGCACCTACAGAGCAATGCTCTGTTGCTCCTGCCTAGCTCTAACAATAACACGTACATATACTCCATGCTTTGCTCACCGTGGCAAGCTTTCTCTGGTGGGCATGCAAGAGAAAAACTAGACAGCATGCAAAAAGAAAAGCAATAACAGGTAACCCTTCAAGAATGTTCACCAACTTAATTAGAACTACTGAAAAGGGTTGAAGCTATTACCACAGCGTGCACAGAATCACTTGAAACAGAAGACCTTTTCTCGCAAAGTAATGATGTAGATTGGTGGATCATAATGATTGGATACAGTTAACTGAGGCATGCACTCACCAGAATGTACTTGTAAAGACAAGATAGATAGACAGATAGGAAGACAACAGTAATAGAAGCTGAAATTTGTTTTGAAGATGGTATTTGACTAAAATATATGGGAAAAAAATGGCAGCCAAGAGGTATTCAACATGTGAACAATATTATTTGGAAGAATCTAGAAAACATGAACATGGTAATGAAATGCAAAGAAACAGCCAAAAGCCAATGGACTGTCTTGATTTTTTTTCCCCTTCTGAAAGTCAACTAGATCAAACACTTTTAGAGAAGTAGTTAATCCCTAAAGTTACTTTTCCAAGCAACTAATAATACCTTATCTGCCAGTTATTGTTTAATCCCTAAGAAAGAGTTCCTAAGAAGAGCTAAGCTATTACAAGACCCTAACATTAATGCTTCTATCTCAGTATTTCATCTCCCACTTTCTGGGCTTTATACCTTAGTAGTTATTTTTTCCAAGCAAGTGATTCCCTATGTAAATGGTCTTACCGCCACAGTTCCACTTCTTCTTGTGACATAGAAGCAGTCCTTGGCGATTCTTTATAGAAGTTTTTCTCAATTGGTGGCAAGTCTTAAACAATCAGAAAAAGTAAACTTGAGTCAGTAAGAAATGCTACAGGTTCAGGGTAAGTCTGCTAAAAGCTCAAGATGGAAACCCCAAAATGCAGACAGTGCCCTGTACTAAGAGACTAGCCAAAAGCACTGGCAGACTATTGTTGTTCATATAAAAGATGAAGGCTGAGACAAACAGTTAAGTATCTGCAAAAGAACCACTTTCCCACATTTCAAGCTCTAAAGTAATTTCTGCTAACACATAGTGTAACTGTTAACAATTCTCAGATCTTTGCTGTGGCCACACACAAAAAACCCAGCATTTTCAAAGGGTGAAGTCAAAATACCAATTGAGTAGTAAGTTTAAGTCTTTACACAGCAACTACAGTGTCCTTCATGACCATGCTGAGAAACATTGACATGGTCACTGCAAATACTTAACTATTTTGGACACTGAAAGATTCAGTCATCTCAAAGAAGAAATTAAAAACGTTTACGCATTCAACAGCTTTACCACATGAAGACAAGTACCACACAATCAAAATTTTAAAACTAACCTGCCCACTTCATAGCTTCATATTTAGCTTTGTTTTCTCGAAGAGAGGCCCAGTCAATCACAGATTTCTTTGGGCTATTTTCAGGCTTGATAATGTCCAATGTTTTTCCTGTAGAGTTAGTAACAAAAGGCTGCTGTTTGATGGAATCTGTTGGAGGGTGGGGGAGAACCTCCCTCAAAACACACACCTTATTGCCTTTTTCTATTGTGAGGCCCCTTATGTGATTCTGAATAGACATGAAGCATTTAAATAGAAAATTCTTTCCTAAGTCTTAGCCTGAAACATCACTGAAATCTGTACAAATGCAGTTCTGATAGAAAATAAGCATTTCAACATCTTTAGGTACTTAAAGAAAGCAATGACAGGTTCCAAAGTGCTACTCCTCCAGCTATAAATAAGCCCTGCTGTGCAACAGGCTTTTCAAAAACTTGTGAACCCAGAAGACAATATGCAGACAGAAAGCTTTATTTCTAAGAGCAAGGTTTATTTCTAATGCATCCAACACCACCACAATGATGTCTTAGCGTAGTTACATTCTACACCCCTTTTTTCGATGCAGTTAACACTTCTGAAGAAAGAAAGGTTTTACACTGAAGATATAAACGGCAACACAATTATGCATCAGCGGAAAAGCAAGAAACACGACAAAAACAGTCACGTGTACTAAGGAAGTGTTAACTGCTGCAAGCCTCTGGAAACACACTCGTCCACCTTCCAGGGCACTTCTAAAATCAAAACTCACAACTACTCCATTTCTTATTCTAACACCAGAACACAACTCTCGGATCCCTTCTTCCTCATCAGTGCCTCATATCAACAACTACGATTGTTGTTCGCCTGTGGAGAGCATCATTTGGAGCACACAGAAGACAAGTACCAGTAACATAAGCAGCATCTCGGCACACAATCATTACTCGTACATTCATGTTACATGTACATTGTAAAGTTAACACAATAAAGCCTAGGAAAGCGAGGCATGATGTGCAACAGCAAATCTTTTATGCATGAAAGTAGCAAGAAGTCAGAATCACCCATGCTATAATCAGTACACTTGCCTTATAGTCAACATTTATAAAAGCTTACTGAATTTTAATACTGCACAGATACTACATTGAAACTTAAATTAGAACCAATACTTGTATTTTGGGGAAATCAACTGATAATGCAAGAAACAAAGTAGTATACCATTCCGCATCATTGAAAACACACAGAAACAGATTTTCACAGAAGTCTGTCAGTTTGGTGGGGGAGGAACTGTTCATAGCTGAGAAACGAGGATGTCTAGATAATTCTGTTTTAAGGAGGTATGCCATTGTCCAAGAACAAGGTGAAAAATAATTCACTTCGGTAAAATGCTAAGAATACAAAAACACTCAAGCAAGCTACAAAATATATGGAAAGACAATGCACAGTCTTATTTCTTTTCTTTCCAAAACCACATTTCTTACCTTTCTCAGTCCCACCTCTAATGTAGTTTTGTCCAGATCTTGTAACAGCATCATCAATCAACATCTTGGCTTTGTTTTGCACAGCAGCACTGCCAAAAATCTTTACTTCAGCTTCATAGGTTCCCTTTATAACCTATGTTTATAAAACCTTACTGAGTTTTTTTTTAATACTGCAAAGACAATAATTATATAAGAATACGTACTGAAAACCATCTAACCATCTCTGATTTTTTTTTTCCTGAATTTTAACTTCTCTTCCCAGGAAAAGCCCCTTTCTAAAACGGTGGGAAATAAATGCGTATTTAAGGGGAAAAAAAAATCAGTAAGCTTTTCCAACTTTCACATACTAATCAAGTGGCACCCTCAATTCCACTTCCTTTTTATCAATTCTTGTAAAAGAGTAAAATTATTACAGCTATTGCAACACCCTTCAACTTGCTGCACTAACTCTGGCGTACACGCAAAACCAAATGTGTTCCCAACAGAGTCCAGGCCTGGATGACAGACAACACATAGTACCTTTATCCTGGAACCTGAAGAATCCTCAAGTTCTCTTATTTTAGTTCCGCCGCGACCTGTTATAAAGATACACTGCTGGTATTACAGAGCTTTAGGCCAAACTGTGGAAAAACTACACAGGGTAACTGTATTTTGATTGCGACCAAATCCTAGGATTTTCACTTAAGTGCATGTATCCATAAATAAAAGAACTTGCGACCCCAAACTGTTGGAAAATGCAGGCAACTTTTTTGGCAATTAACCAAACACAAGGTGCGTGCGTGGTGGGGAAAGGCACGTCGCTTGAAGAGATGGCACAGCAAAACCAGCTCAAGAGCGAGCCACCCTTCCTCCAGATGCCTCGAGAGGGGCTTCAGCCCTCTTACAGACCCCTGGCCACGAGAAACAGAATCAACCCAACCACTCTGGGGAGGAAAAGCTCAGCTACCCCGGCGAGCGGCAGAGCCCCGCTCTTCAGCCAGCACTCAGCATCCTGCCATCCTCAGACTCGAGAAAGACCTCAGCGGATCACAAGGGGCTGGGACCCTTCCACGGGGCCAGGGAGAGGGAAGGCACCGATGCCCCTTCTTCGGGGCACAGAGGGGGCCTACACGAACAAACCTCTCCTCGCCCGCGTCCTCCCCTCCTCCCCTACCCGCTTCCCTCAGCGGGCCAGGCGCCCCGCGGGGATGGGTGGCGGAGGGGGGGGGCTTGCGGCCGTTATTACCTATGAGAGCTCCGACCAGGGAGCTATCGAGGTGGAAGCAGAGCGGTGCCCCAGCGTCCCGAGCTTGGCCGGCGGCGGATCGGGGCGGCCACTGCCGCGCCACCTCCCCCCGAGGCTCCCACTCCTCCCTTCCGAAGCCGGCCACCGCCTCCCGCCGCCACTCAGCGCTCCTGCGTCCCCCGCCGCCCTCTACGGAGGCGCGGTCCTGCGAGGGGGTGGCCGGAGGCTGCAACAGACGCCCGCCGGCGGCAGAAGATGGCCGCCGGCCCGGCGCGCCGGCATCCTCGCCGCTGCTGCCGCCCCAGTCGGACATGGCTGCTCCGCCGTCCGCCTCCGCGGCCCACGTGGAGGGCCTTGGCGCGCCTCAGGCTAGTGGCGCGTTGATTGGCCAGGGCGGGCCGCTCTCTAAGCGGTCATTGGCTGGCTCGGCGAGGCCGCGCCGGGGGTGGGAGAACCTGGGGCCGTCACTACCTTGCTCGAGGCTGAGCTCGCGTCCGCGCGGCTCAGCGCTGTGGGGGCCGGGGGCGCGCGCGGGGCCGCGCTGCGCGGCCCCTGGGTCCCGCTGGGTCCCGCTGGGTCCCGCTGGGTCCCGCTGGGTCCCGCTGGGTCCCGAGTCCTGCCTGCTGCCCTCTCCCTGCCGGCCTCGGGGCAGCCCGGGGTGGGCTCCGCTGAGGGGGAGGAGGAGGAGGAGGAGGAGGAGGAGGAGGAGGAGGAGGAGGAGGAGGAGGAGGAGGAGGAGGAGGAGGCGGGGGTGTTTTGGGGCGGGAGTGGCAGGAACTTGGTCCTGAACGTGTGGGAAGCCCCCGAAGTCCGTGAGGTGGGGAGTGAGGGTGGCACTGAGTGATTTTGCTCCGTGTCTATGGTCCTGGTGTCTACCTGGACTATTAAGGCTTTTGACACTGTTCCCCACAGCATCCTCCTGGAGACACTAGCTGCCTGTGGTTTGGATGGGTGTACTCTTTGCTGGAAAAAGAACTGGTTGAATGGCTGAGCCCAGAGGGTGGTGGTAAATGGAGATAAATCCAGCTGGTGGCCAGTCACAAGTGGTGTTCCCCAGGGCTTGTTTTGGGGCCAATCTTCTTTAACATCTTTATCAATGATCTGGATGAGGGCATCCAGTGCTCCCTCAGTCAGTTTGCAGATGACACCAAGTTCGGTGGGAGTGTCAATCTGCTCGAGGGTAGGAAGGCTCTGCAGAGGGATCTGGACAGAGTGGATCGATGGGCCAAGGCCAACCGTATGAGGTTCAACAAGGCCGGGTCCTGCACTTGGGTCACAACAACCCCATGCAACGCTACAGGCTTGGGGAGGAGTGGCTGGAAAGCTGCCCAGCGGAGAAGAACCTGGGGGTGCTGGTCGACAGCCAGCTGAACATGAGCCAGCAGTGTGCCCAGGTGGCCAAGAAGGCCAACGGCATCCCGGCTTGTAACAGGAATAGTGTGGCCAGCAGGAGCAGGGAGGGGATCGTACCCCTGTACTCGGCACTGGTGAGGCCACACCTCGAGTCCTGTGTTCAGTTTTGGGCCCCTCACTACAAGAAAGACATTTTGGTGCTGGAGCGTGTCCAGAGAAGGGCAAGGAGGCTGGTGAAGGGTCTGGAGAACAAGTCTTATGAGGAGCGGCTGAGGGAGCTGGGTTTGTTTAGTCTGGAGAAGAGGAGGCTGAGGGGGGACCTTATCACTCTCTACAACTACCTGAAAGGAGGCTGTAGTGAGGCAGGTGTTGGTCTCTTCTCCCAGGTAACTAGCGATAGGATGAGAGGCAATGACCTCTAGTTGCATCAGGGGAGGTTTAGACTGGATATTAGGAGAAATTACTGAAAGAGTGGTCAGGCGTTGAAACAGGCTGCCCAGGGAGGTGGTTGAGTCCCCATCCCTGGAGGTGTTCAAAAAATGTGTAGATGTAGCACTTCAGGACATGGTTTAGCAGGCATGGTGGTGTTGGGTGGATAGTTGGACTTGATGATCTTAGAGATCTTTTCCAACCTATGATTCTATGATTCTGTGGTGTGCTGATACACTATGGTCTGAATTTTTTTTTGGGAAGTCTTAGTATCTAATCTCCAAGTAAGCTTTAACGATGCTTTAATGAAAATTTTAGTGTGGTTGGATGTGCTAAAGCCGACATAATATTGGTAACAGAATCCCAGAATGGCTGAGGGACCTCTGGAGGTGACCCCCAACGCCCTGCTGAAGCAGGGACAGCAAGAGCCGGCTGCCCAGGACTGTGTCCAGGCACCTTCTGAATTACCTCCCAAGGGTGAAGACTCCATGGCCTTTCCGAGCAACCTCTGCCAGTGCTTGGTCACCCTCACAGTAAAAAAAAATAGAAAAAAAACCCTAAAACAGAAAAAGCTGCCCCTGCCTCCCTTTCAATTACACTGAAAATCTGCTAAAGGAGGGGGCCTCACCTGGGCCTCAAGGTAAACTGAGGTAGTGGATGGGCCTCTGCTTGGGAGCCCTGCTCCTCACACAGGCCCCTGATTGCCAATCCTGAATCAATTCCCATTTATCTAACAGTGAAGGTAATAATAACTACCAAACAAATTTTCATAGAGGTGCTGAAATGGCTGAAGTTTAAGTAAAGTCTGCTGTAAACAGTTACCAGAAACTGAACATGTCAGACTAGTTTGTGCACATTTTACTCTAGTAAACTTCCTTTGTGGTGCTTTGGTCCATTTGATTAAAAAATTACAAAACTTTGAATGGAAAACAATGAGCAAGTTTAATATTTTTCTTTTTTTTTTTTGCCTGATACATGCTTACACCACCCAATCACTTAGGTAAGGAAAAAACCCAGTAAGCCTGGTACTTTTCAAATAATTTTTATTAACAACAATATGGATTCAGCTTTGTCAAGAAGTTACAATTAACGTTGTAATGTCATTGCAGTGTCAGTGGAAGCAGCCTTCGTGCTTTCTAAGCCTGGTAGGAAACAGGCTTTTTATCTTTCAAAGAAGTAGAAAATGCTTCCAAGTGCAGATGGTATTGGATATGTCTGGAATTGTCCGTGTGGGCACAGCTGAATGAATGGCCATATTTGCATCCAGATGTATGAACAGGAAAATATTACATGCTTCCACTGACGCTGCAGGGGACAGTTCTTATTTCAAAAACCAATTAACCTTTTTAGACAGTGACAGCACTTTGAGTGATGTTGTAATCCATTTAAATTAAGTCGATTAACACACTTGAAAAAAAATGTGAAGCAGAAATATCTGGGGCAAATTCTTTTCTGACCTGTATTTCATTCAAACCTAGTGAATCCAAAAGGATTGCATGACATAAGAGTCAGGATAAAAGTTGGCCCAGAGAGGCAAGTTCATTCCTGGTGCAGGTGGGTTCAGTTCCTTTAAGATCAGTGGAACCGAGCCTGATTATCCCAGTGGAGGCTGAACTTCACCCGGCTGGGCAGTGAATTCATTGAAGTCAGTGAAGCCATCCAAGGATGAATTTAGCCTCAGGTGTTTAAACCCTTTTTTCATTGCTTTGCTGTTATATTTTCTTTTCCTGCTTACTCCTCCTTTCTGGTTATTCTCCTTTTCTCTGTGCTTTTTATAAACGTCCCTTCTCTTCTTCCCTTTTTACATCAATACTTTGTGCGTTATTTTTTATATAGTCAATGTGACATGGGTAAATTCAGCTAAGTATTAGTTTCCTCAGGAAATAACTGGAATATTACCATTTTCACTTTAAACAGATGCCCAACAAAATAAGGATTTGAATCTGAGCTCCCTATTCAAGCAAAACTATTGAATTCCACAGAATGAATGAATTACATAGAATTTTTGCTTGAGTAAGGATTGCAGGTCCCAATCCAGAAATAGTACTGTACATCAGATGTTCTACTATACATCAGTAATTCAGTATGACTTGACTTATCACAGAAGAGCAGGTGAATTACTCATCACCGTACTATAATGAGAGCAGTCACTCTAAGTAGGATTATCTCAAAAACATATGGAACAACCGTGGGCACTGTGAATAAAAGTGTATGATCTTTGCAATCTTGAACCCTAGGCTAAAACACTATATTCATATTTAAATAAAAAGTATAGATAATATAAGCCAGGAGCAAATACAAATTTTTAAACAAATAATAATCATCAAAACTATTCTTTTCAGTTCTCTCTTCAGTCAGGTACAAGAAGCATGCTGATCAGAAAACAGTTATTTGGATAAGGCTTAATTCCTGAAGCTCTTACTTAAGTTCAAATTGTCTCTTCAACAATCCTCAAGTGGATTGTAAATCAGAAAAAAACATTGTCCTTTGTCCCTACTCATGAACAATTCTTATTAGCTGTCATGAGGTGGACTTTAATAAGCAGCTCAGGAGAAGACTTGAAAAGCCAGACAGCTCCTTCTTTCGTGAAACCAGTGAATCACTGTCAGTCATGACGCTGTCTTGTAAAGAGAGAGCATAGAAACATGAGGAAATATGAGTAAAGCTTATAAAAATCCAAACAAACAATTCTTCCTCTCCAGAATTTCATATATTCACTGCTTTTCCTATTTTCTATCAATATTATGTTAAAAAATTCCTATATGATAAGACTTGCAGCTACAAAAATAATAATGGTGAGCATAAAAGAAAAAAAATTAGGATTTTAAACCATAATTTGAATCGATACGGTCTTCTGGATTTATTAGTACTTTGTAAAGACATTAACATTCTCATACATAATTTATAGAATGCATTCTTTTGTGCACAAAATTGTATTAAATAAATTAACTTATAATTAGAAGGACTCAAGCATGTCATTTAAGGCAAAAATACCAAGTTTCCGTGAGATAAATTATCAGCAAAACCCAAGGCCCTGTCTCCGTGCGGGACCAGCACAGGCAGGGCCAAGGCTCGGTTCTCCCACTGGCGCCTTCCGGGCTCGGTGGGGGTGCGACCATCTGCTCGTGCAGACGGAGGTGGAAGAGTGGAGTCCAATTCACGATGCCTTGATTTTTCGATCTCGTTAAGGAGGGGAGGGGAGTTTCATTACTGACAGACAGTTGCCATGTGCCCTATCTCTTGCTCCCTTAACTGAACCTGAGCGCAGGTTTATGCTTAGGCCAGCAGGACCCTTTGTATGAAAGGTGAGAAAGGCACCATAAACCGTTAGGAAAAAGAAAGAAAAGCCTAAAAAAAAACCCTGTAAGTTTTAAAATTTTGGATAGGACTTTAAACTCACAGATCTGTCTGGATGAACTGCAGACATTCAAATAAGTTAAATGAACTGAGATGTCGAAAAAAACCTATTTATCCTCACAAAATTACTGTTGTAATCAGACTGCACATAAAAGAAAACGGGAAAGACTGAATGTGATAAATTATATGGCAAATGAGTGGTAAGGAAATTGTGCTTCAAGGTGTCTTTCAGGGTTTAACAGCTGAAGTTTGCTCCGGCGTAAGCCATGGAACACAGTGTACCATCCGTGGACCCCGTGTAGCGACACTATATATACACTCTACAGTTTGCATGTACTTTCACGTAGTAAGATTATCATGTAACATCCAGGAATACTTCTGTAAAGGAAATATGGAAGCAGAAATTACAATGATTTCATAGTAAACAGATCAAGTCCTTCACAATACAATCTACAGCATTTAGCCATGGTTAAGACTGAAGTGACGTTTTCGACGTAGATAGTAAGTTCCCAGCAGGTCTGAGCCTTGAGAAAACACTGCCCTGAGTGAGCTGGCGCTGGCACCCCCGTAGGTTCGGTGTTCCTGCTGCTAGAGGGAAGCTGAGCCCGAGTCAGGTTGTCTACAAGCCTGCAGCGCAGGCGAGGTGTGGATCTGGGGCGAGGCAACGCACGGAAACCTCGTTCAGCTGGGAAGAGCGAAAGCCTGTCCAGGCTCCGCAGGGGTTCTCCCAGGGGCGAAGCCTTGCTGGGGACGTGCAGGTAGGCACTGACACCGCTCCTGCGTCTCAGCAGAAGTGAAGTGTAGGTTAGGATAAGAAAAAAAGAGGATGTATCAAGCAGGAATGCTCGGTCTGATGTAGGCTTTGGATCTGAAAACTAGGGTATTAGGAGGAAGGAGTCTGAAGGTCCTTGCCTCAGAAAGTTCACAAGACATGACTGCTGTTGGGACACAGTGTTGAGCTATGAGAGTGTGACCACTTTCTCCTCTCTCCTCCTCCCCTTTTACTTAAAAAGCAAACAAACAAAACCAACCAAAAGAAAAAAACCTCTTGCCTTCATATATTTTTTTTTTCAGTTAAGGTGGTCTTCTCTATTTCTGTTTCCATTGCTGATTGCCTACATGGCTTTTCTCTTGGAAATAGCACTCAGTGTCTGTGACTGACAGGCCAGATTTAAAAAAAAACAACTCTTTTTGCCTCTACCTTCCTTCTGTTGTTTTCTGGGATCATTTCCCTTTCTGCCCATCTAAATCCATATTCTTTTTTTCTCCATTGATTGTGTTGTTTTTCTCTTCTCCCTGTTCTATCCTCTGTAGTTTTACTCAGTATTTCAGTTCCTCATTTTGCCTCCTTTCCCAGCCTTATGAAGTTCTGTCGTGGTATCAGGTTGGGACTGTGAGGAAAACTGCCAGAATTTCCACAGAAGGAACTATCGCTTCTACAACAAAGGCAGCGCCTGCTTCCTTCCCTCACCTACTGCTGCCAGAATGTTTCAGATTCACAGGGTAGCTCCTCAGTGAGACTGGAAGAAGGAGAGATTCCCCTGAATTTTTAGTGCAGTCACCCAGGTTATCTACTTCTGAGGCCACCCCCAATCCTTAAAATATGAACTTTTCATAGCAAAATCATGTTCTTATTGTAAAGAACAATGTGGTAGTGGCGTGTCAGGTATTTTTGCCACAGCACTAAATCACCAAAAATCAGATATATATTAACGTACTGCTTTTCACAGTTAAAAATAACTGATTACTGATGAGCTAATGTGTGTATCTTGCAACTGGCAGCCATTTCTAATCCCATATTACTGGTTTCCTTGGTACCTTGCTAGCAGCTGTAGAGAATTTTTTTGTTGTAAACATAAACTATCATCTAAATCAGGACATTATACATATATATTTAATTCGTTCAGAAGCAAAGTGCTTTAAACCTTGTGAATTTTTACTTCTGCCCTGTAGAAACGGCACTAGGTCTAAATGCTCAAATTTTTGCTTTTTGATACATCCTGCAGCATTAGCTTTGTAGGCAACTCGTCATTTAAACCTACTGTACTACATGAAAGGCTGCCGTACTGTAGGCGTAAATTTGAATGTTAGCCTTCACTTAAGCATGCATTTTCATGCAACTAGGAGATATGGGCTCATTCAACTGCTTCTCAGATTCATCCTGATTTTCGTGATTTTATCTTGTTAAAAAGGCTTTCAAAACAGTTCATGCTATGATATGTACGACTAGAGGAATGACCCAGCCAATGAAGAAAGCCCACAAGCTGTTATTTAAGTTTGACGTGGAGCAGATTGAGTGCTTCTGTACCATCCCCTGGCTTGCAAATGCTTTGAGATGATCTTGATATTCCAGTCCTTAGAGAGTCAGCAGAGAGAGTTGTTTCCACTAATGGGCGCGAGATGGCTTCAGTAGTCTCTGTTCCTGCCTCTGTCTCCAACTCTTCATCAGTTATAAATAATTTTGACTCCCTCCATTTGGAGTATACATCTTGGCTACCTCTGGAACCACTGGAGTCACTGCCAGCAATCTGTACATTCAGTTCTTCTGTTGATTGTATAAGGTTTTGTACAGATAAAGATTTTCCTAAATCCATTTGCACCACAGGTTTAACTGAGAGCAAAGGTTCCCCTTCTGCATCCAGGCTTTTTCTCCATGTGAGATCCTTTGCCGCGCTGGGCTGTGCAACTTGTCCATTATCCTTTGACGCAACAAGGCAAGCGGTGACATCGGAAATGTTTTCTTGTGTGGTTACAGGAATGATATGAACGGGCTCAGGCCTATTGATATGCTTCATTGATGAGAAAGGTGGTATTTGTAATGTTGTTGGGGTTGCTGGCTTAGTTGCCTGGTTTATTTGGTTTGATGTATTACTAATTGTTGCAGGTCCATCGTTTGGCACTTGCGTTGCTTGACTATGCATAGCTGGACTGAAAGCATAGTAAGCCTGAGTGCTGAATTCATTTGGTGTCAGTATAAGCTGTAGGCCACGAGGCAGATTGGCACTAGCTGATCTAGATACACATCCACTGATTTGTGCAGAATTGGACAAATCTTTGCTGTCTGATGGGCTCTGGTAATCAGAAGTCTGCTCACACTCAAAAGCTGGCATTTGAAGTGAAGCCAAAGTGAGCGCGGATGCAGATCCTTTCCGCAAAACTTGTTGATAAATATCTAATAGACAGTCCAGTTTTGACTCAATGGATTGTACCTGCAGGAGGAGAGGAAAAGGTTAACATTAATGCCAAACACTAATTTAAAATATTTGGAATCTAAGCAAAGGGAAAATGTGACTGCTGAAGAGAAAAATGGGAGGAGCTTGGTGTAAGTTACTGACCCTTGGAAAAAAATGTCAAAAGCCATGTAGATTTTTCATAAGCAAGATGATAAAAGGGAAGAAAATTTAGTAACCTGCAATTTCTCCTTCCTTACTTTTTGGTGCGTGGAAGACAGTTAAGGTAATGCGATTCATATCAATTTTATTTCAACATGTAAATGAAGCAGGTATTAGAAAAAAAGAAATTACCTGTTCAACCTTTGAAACTGGCAATAAAATACACAAAAGGCACGAGCAATAGAGCAAAACAAAGCGACACAGATAATCACTCTACCTGTTTCTCCACCTTGACTACGCGCCCTAACATACTGAGGTCATCAGCTGTCTCATTCTCTGCAGGATTCTTTTCTCTGCTTCTTTTATCTGCTGTGATTTGTCCTTTCCCCAGAATTTGGTCAACGCTGTAAGAGAAATCACAACGCTGCTGTGAGAATTTGGTCAATGCTGTAAGAGAAATCACAACACTGCTGGGATTCCTGAAAACGGTGACGATATGGAAGAGCTTGCTAATCTGTATGTTAAAGATTAAAATCATAGGACTTCAGAAAAGCACCTGAGAAAGAAGTTAACCTAATTTTATTGAAAAATTAAGAAAAAACCATGAATGCTATTTGAGTATTTGGAGATTAGCTTGGAGACAGCTTTTCTTTTCCTACGGCACTAAGCGGTGGCCAGAACTTCACCATCATCTGGGAGAGCCAGGGCTAGACTTGCTGAGGGGGCAAGAGAGGACGTGGCCTCTCCAGCAGCCTGATGTTGGGGGGGTAGAGATGTACCAGTGCCACCCTCAGCTCTCCTGTCCTACCAGCAGCATCGAGTCCTGGGAAAGCTGTCAGTTTGAATCAGGAATCTCAGCCCTGGTGCTGGTAATGATACACATGATGCAATATTGCTTTTTTTTTCTGTTTAAATTATTATTGCTGGGAATTTAGAACATAAAAACTACATAAATACTACATTACCAGTAGTTCCCAATTTCTTTTACGTGAAAAGAGAAAGTCTGGGATAGGAGAAAGGCAGTTCTCTATGTTGACCTTATCCATTTGGCAACCTCCTGACTAAATTCCTTGTTTATGAGTGGATGTTACAGATAAAGGATTACCTTGTCTATTGTTCAGACTTCCATTTTCTGGGGACAATTTAGATACATGATTTTTGTTTTTTTTCACCCACAATGTAATTTCTGGCTCAGCTGTGTTCACAGAAAGAGAGGCTGGGCTGAAACACGAATGGCAATTTGTACCCAAATATAACACAGGAATGTTAAGTGTTACCAACATTCATTATGCAGTGAATAACATAAGAAGATGCAGAAATTAGTCTTTCCTTACCGTGACTGAAGGCTCTTAATTCTGCATAACATGTCTAGATGACCTGCTGAATACTGTTCAATGACATCTTTGACGTCATATGGACGAAGTGTTTCCTTAAACTTTCTCTTTGCAACATGAAATTTCATAATTCTGTGGGGAAAAAGCATTTCACAGATAAATCATCTTCAACAGTTGTGAAACAAAACAGTATATTCCACTGCAAAATTTGACAGCTAATCTTTAAATGAAAGATATATTCAACACAGCTTGTGCAAGTGAACTGTTCCCTTTACAAAATTGTTTCTATAATTACAATTGTGTAAGTACAAATGCGATGTAGCTATCGCTTTGAATTGTTACGTAAGAGAGATCAGGTAACACTATTTTAAAGTGTGCAGAGCATGTTTGGTTTGTCAGTATACACCTATTTGGCTTTCTTATGCTAGGTGCCTGAATGCGAAGGTGCTGAAGTACATTCTTAACTTAAACCTGGGATTAGACCACTGACTTAGCCGAGATATCCCATAAGCTACATTCATGCAGAAGTTAGAGGAAAGATTTCTCTAACAAATCGATTGCACAAGCATAAATAATAGTGTCCTTTTCCTGGTGCTCATTGTAAATTTTTTGATTTCCATTTTGTAAAAAGTTAAAATTTATGCACCCAATTATTTTTCATCAATTTTTGCGTTTAATTCACATTCTGGCCTAAATATTTGGTTTTAATTTATTTTGCTAACTGAAGATCAGACTTTGCAGGCAGTTTTCATGTTTGTTTCATATGGATATCTATGGGAATTATTGTTTAATTAACATTGGTATTTTTTTTCCTTGAATTTTACTGCAGAATACTAAGTATCAGATAGCGGTAAATATCCAAAATTGATGACTGGCATATGTAGCTCTTAGAATGAAAAACTTGATATTAATTTGCAAATTTTAAAGAATAGAAATGACAGATTTGGAAAGTCAATGACAGTGAGCCAATTTTCCAGGTCAGCTGCTAAAGCCTGCAGTTCTCCTTGGTTTACATGAGAACTGCGGAAGAGAGAACCGTGCAAGAGCTGGGAGAGACGCCGAGGAATTGGGTGTGTTGACCATTCTGGTCTGCGTTACAGAGTTTATGAATCCCCATTAGGGTCAAACTGCTAGTATTTGCTATCTATTGGAATTAAAAAAGCAGAGCAGTAAATTGGTATCCTATTCCAAATCCCAATATTTCATGCTAATATGTTATTCTGTCTGTGTTTAATATGGTATGTATTTAGCAGCTGTAAGATGATGAATTATAATCAAAGACAATACATGGCTCTCACTGTGATAAAAATAGATTAGTAGTGTTTTAGTGGAATTTAGGAAAACTATACTTTTCATAGTTAGGACAGACATTGTGATAATATGTAGAGTCAGACTAATAGTATATAGTGATCCTTTGCTGTTTTCTGTATTAAGCATAAATGCTCTTCCAAATAGTATCAGCCTTTTTGCACAGTGCTCAGGTTGTTGCCATTTCCCATTCTGATAACTTCCAGTTAAAAATCAGGTTGCTTGTCACTGGTATAGAGCTTGCAGTATGGTCCTGGTTATAGAAATTAAAAATGGAAAAGGCCTGTTAGGAGTAGTCCATCATCTTGACAGTTCAGGACTGATCTCCATGAGGTTTAAAATACGTCAGATGATGCACTTTCCTCTTTTCCATTGTCAGCCAGTTCTACAGAGTAATGACTTTCGGCGTCTTTTGTAATCTGAAGGCCTCTGAAGCTGGGATGTAGATTTTTTTTTTCTTTTAGCTGTCAAACGATGCCAGGATGTTCTGTTCATAATAGTGTGGAAGTGCAGACAGTCTCCTGGCATCTAGTTCTTTATTCAGGCTACAAAGAATAAATGATGTAGCTGACATACAAGAAAGTATCGTTCTTTTGTTATTACTCTGTTTTGGTGGTCACAATTTTTTACTTCACACTTTTGATAAAGTAAAAATATGAAACTCTCTTAGAAAAGCAGAGCCAGAGGATTAATAGCATAATTGAAAACAACTGAATTTACCACAACTGGGTGATTTTACAAGAGAAGAGACAGAAGACTAATTTTTATTAACAGCCATAGAAGCTTCTTAATCAGTATGCACAGAAGTCTTCATTACTGCTTTGCAACTTTGTAACATTTTTTTGGTGATCAAGGCAGTTTGTTCATTCTGTTCAGAAGTCAAACACAGGACCAAAAGCATCACAGCTGTATCAGTGAGGTGTAGCTGTAGTATTTCTGGTTTAGGTATTAGCTTGTGTGATGCCATCTTAATTAACTTCAGCAGGGTTTGGAACAGACCCATACTGCTGACTTTGTTTTGCTTCGAATATACACAATTTTACAAAAACTGTGCAAAAAAATAAGGGGTTATAAAAGACTGGCATTTTAAAACCCTGAAAATGAATTAAGAAGCAGAAAACCTGAGTCCTTTCAGGGATGGACCCTAGCGACTGCTTTGCAGTTACGAAATTTAGTTGATTTCTCCATAGTTCTTTACTGTGAATTTTAAAAATTCAATTCGCTTTCTAAGTCTTGAAAACACTATGTAATTGAACTTGATAGGCTTCAACATCCATCCTGAAAGATTATTACAACTGTATAGAGCATATTCAAAAATAGCGAAGAAAAAAGCCTTTGAGCTTCCTTCATTCGTGCTTCTAGAATAAAAAAAATTGCCTATTCTGGTGTGATAAAAACGAAGGGTTGGGTGAGGTGGATAACCTACCCGTAGGCAGAAGGGAGAGCGAGCACAAAGGGATTGACACCCCGGGTATCTGAAGCACCAGCCCTTGGCACAAACCGGAGGAGCAGAGCAACCGGAGAAACAGAGCCCACGAACTACGGCTGGGTCTGTCATTTCTGGGTAGACCAGAAGGGGGCGAGCAAGGCTCGTCGGAAACTGGCGGGAGTCGCCGCTGGCAGCACCCGGCTGCTGGGGCTGACCGAAGAGCGGTAACTGAAAGCAAGAATTAACCCCAAAGAACAAAGCATGTGGTCGCCACGATTTTTAAAAAGCATTATTCGTGTTTTTAAATCGCTGTGTGCCGTGTAGCGAGGTGGTATTTTGTGACTCGAATCTAATGCGATAGGCGATGCACGGCTGTGAACCTATCCGAGTCGCAAGAGTGACAATTTTCTTGTGAGAGGTAGCCAGAAAAAGTAGCTCTTTTCAATGATGCATCCAGAGAGAGGCAGAAGAAAAGAATTAGAGCAGTGTATCAAAGTGCTTTGTCTATAGTTAACGTCTAAACCACAGGCCCCACGAAGTCTTTACATGCCCTGGTAGTTTGTGGGAATTTACAAATCCAATACCGACTTTTGTCTTATTGACCCTTATCAGCCAAAAGCAGCACCCATTGCATTTCACTGCTGTCCAATGCAGGATCAGCACTGATCTAGAATGACAGTGTTTTCTGAACCTGCAGGTTGTGTAACTTTCCTGGCATTTGTTGCTTTTTATTTTTCATTCATATTGCCCCTTCCAGTATCAAAAGCTATTCTGCTTGTCACTAGCATGCTTTACTGAGATGGCACTGAGTCAGAACATCTCTAATCCTCCGTGCAGCCCTGTCGTACTCATGTTATTTTTTTAAATCTGTATCTTGTCAGTCTTGTCACTGTCTCAGGAAGAAAAGGAGCTTCATTCTGCTGGAATTCAGGTAAACTCAGCCAGGGTTCCTGCCTTAAAGGTTAAAAGGCGGGTAGGTTGTTTTGGCCGTAACTAGGTGAGGTGCCCACAGATTGTTTGCTCACTTACTACATCAGGAAAGCAGGTGCACACAGATTTAGCTGTGCTGGTTCCTTCATCCCTCTACTCCTAGCCTACCAAATAACCCTTCTTCCTGACAAACTGCGACGTGCAGAAGAGATCAGGACACGATATAGAGAGGCCAAGACACAAAGGTGGTTGAGAGACAGTCCCACTATGGGTGGGCGAGTGGGTCCATATTGCCTCCTCTCAGGTCGTGACCTAGACCACCCCATCCCCTAGGAGCCAGAGACGTCGTTCTCTCCCAAGCACAGTGCTGTCACAGCCAAAGACTCATCTTAGGAGGCTTGCCTAGACTCTGCAGACCATCTGGGCAGAAAACTGTACAATGTGTTGGGATTTAAAAGAAATACAGGAGTCTACCTTGACTTCAGCAAGGCTTTCGATACAGTCTCCCATGATATCCTTCTAGGGAAGCTGAGGAAGTGTGGGCTGGATGAGTGGTCGGTGAAGTGGATCGAGAACTGACTGAATGGCAGAACTCAGAGGGTTGTCATCAGCGGCGCTGAGTCTAGTTGGAGGCTGGTAACTAGTGGTGTCCCTCAGGGGTCAGTACTGGGCCCAGTCTTGTTTAACTTCTTCATCAACGACCTGGATGAAGAGTTAGAATGTACCCTCAGCAAGTTTGCTGATGACACCAAACTGGGAGGTGTGGTAGACACACCGGAAGGTTGTGCTGCCATTCATCGAGACCTGGACAGGCTGGAAAGTTGGGCAGAGAGGAACCTGACGAGGTTCAACAAAGGCAAATGCAGGGTCCTGCACCTGGCGAGGAACAACCCCATGCACCAGTACAGGCTTGGGGTGGACCTGCTGGAGAGCAGCTCTGTGGAGAGGGACCTGGGTGTCCTGGTGGACGACAGGTTAACCATGAGCCAGCAGTGTACCCTGGCTGCTAAGAAAGCCAATGGGATCCTGGGGTGCATCAAGAAGAGTGTGGCCAGCAGGACGAGGGAGGTTCTCCTCCCCCTCTACACTGCCCTGGTGAAGCCTCATCTGGAGTACTCTGTCCAGTTCTGGGCTCCCCACTTCAAGAAAGATGACGAGCTAATGGAGAGAGTCCAGCGGAGGGCTACAAGGATGATGAGGGGACTGGAACATCTCCCCTACGAGGAGAGGCTGAGGGAGCTGGGCTTGTTCAGCCTGAAGAAGAGAAGGCTGCGAGGGGACCTTATAAATGCTTACAAATATCTGAAGGGTGGGTGTCAGGAGGATGGGGCCAAGCTCTTTTCAGTGGTGCCCAGTGACAGGACAAGGGGCAATGGGCACAAACTGAGGCACAGGAAGTTCCGTCTGAACATGAGGAGGAACTTCTTCCCTCTGAGGGTGACAGAGCCCTGGAACAGGCTGCCCAGGGAGGTGGTGGAGTCTCCTTCTCTAGAGATATTCAAGACCCGCCTGGACAAGGTCGTGTGCAGCCTGCTGTAGGTGACCCTGCTTCGGCAGGGGGGTTGGACTAGATGACCCACAGAGGTCCCTTCCAACCCCTACCATTCTGTGATTCTGTGATTCTGTGATTCTGAAACACCGTCATTGAACAAATTCATAATGGCTGCTAAAAATACATTTTATAGGTGTAGCAGAAATTTTTCAAAGCCTGCACATAAATGGTAAATTATATTTTCCTTCTTTGGCTATTAAATATGTATGACTATTCAACTATAGAGCTTATCAGCTTAACAATTCTCAGGTTGCATTGCATTTAGCTACATTTATTATTATTATTTCTTATTAACAACAAATGAAAATATATCTATGCAATCAGAGTTAATGAGAGAAAAGACCTTTTAGGTCAGCAAGTTCATCTTCCTGCCATTGCAGTTATTTCCTATTGAATGTTTATTTATCCTTCTCAAGTCTAATTTTGTATTCCATAAATATTAAAATTATTCCATCATTTCCATTGTGGAGAGTATTACAGAATTTGGTGTCTGTGGCTATGAAAAAGGATAAGAAATATTGAAATATGTGGAAACAAGGTAGCCTCATCTTCTTTTTAGTTTCTTTTATATACATTTGTCATTGTGAACTAAGAGAGCTGGAAAATGCAATGTTTTCTGTTAGTCTCCTGGAACTCTGCAGGGTATTAATGGCTCTTTGTTCACAACACGACTAGGGCTGGTTGAGCAGTGCTACGAAACCCACTGGCACAAAGGCTCAGTGCACCACCGGCAAGAACGGCTTTGTGCACCGCCCGGATCCCAGCCGGAGGCTGCGGGGGAGCAGGGCTGATCCCGGCCCGGCCCGAGGCACGCTGCGGAGCACGGCACGTTTCACCATGCTACCCCCATCTGTTCCCTGCTCACCCGACACGGTGCGAATGCGTCGAGTGGCTTTTCCTGACTTTCTCTGCTGCCTCAGTCGATCTTTCCCGACCAAGAGTTTGTAGTAAGAGGGGTGGTGGGGGGGGTAGCAGAAGAACTGGGGTGGGGAAGACTCAGCTTGAGGGGCTTTGAGAGAAGGCTGACAGCTTGACATGCCACCAGGCAGCTCTGCCCAATGGGTCTTCAGTGGGACTGGTTGGGAGTCCTATTTTTGGAAAAGGCCGATGTGTTAAAAAATTGAAGTGGTTTTCAGGAAAGGACTATTTTCTCCATTTCCTGTTCTGGCCATTTCAAAAAGAAAATTTGGGGGTGTTGTTTGTTTAGAATCATAAAGTTATTTTGAATAATAAGGTAGTCCTGGGAAAGATGTAAATAAGCAAGGTCAAAATTGAAGCAGTGCAATTTGAAATTACCAAAATGAAACTAACCCAGTTTTTGTCTTTTGCTATTTCGAGGCTGTCCAACCTGAGAGTAACCAGCATATTCTAGACTCCTTTCACAGAAAAAAACCCTGTTCTTTCTGGTTCCAAAAATGAGAGAGGTCCTGCCTCTGTAAACCCACAGGCATGGATTAGTTTTGCCAATTTCATTTTTTCCCCAAAAGAAAAAGGACCATTTTTATCATTGTAAAATAATTTGTACCCAGTTCTAAGCAGGAAAAAATACCGTCCCTTACTGCATTTTTTCAAGGTGATGTAGCCAGAATGGGTTCAACTGTGTATGCTTACATTTGGGTCCTTTGAATAACGTCTCATGAAGCTATTTGAGTACCTTCTGTCTTCATCTGCTCCTGTACACCAGCATGAAAGGAAAACCAGCCTCCACCCTCCCCCAGTGCCTTTGCAATTCAAAGCTGTTGCTAAAAACAAACTTCAAAATGAGGCACAAAGTTTCCATATAGGCAGATGTTATCATCTTGAAATTCTACGGTTACTATATAGTGTCTCAGATCCTTCCTCAGATGTTTGCATAGATCCCAGTGTAGTCAGGTAACAGACACTCTGAATAATCAGAAAGAGGAGTATCAACTACCTGATGAACTGAATTATCACTCTCTTGATTTTGAGAGATTAAGGTATAGCATTTAACGAAAGTCTGAAGATCATTGCATATTACTGCTTTATAGATCTCAAACAAAGGTATGTTTCCGAAGCAAGATGCTGCTTGCAATCTACTGAAACACTAACATTTGCAGGGAGAGGTGGGAGAGATTCATGGCTAAATGATAGCAAGTGGAGATGCAGAGTTCTTATTCTCAACCTCAGTGGTGAAATGAGTTGTTCTTTGATAAGTCAAGTGCGCAGAGAAAAAGTTGGAGATAATCTGAATAGCTGACTGTTGTCACTTAAATAGTGCATGTCTGAAACAAGCACGTTGTTGCATCTTTGCTCTTCTTATTAGAATGTTTCTGTGGATAACACTGTGGAGAAAGTTTGCCAAGGAGGTCCTTCACATTACCAAGAGAACAAAGTAAAAACGCAGGTGATGCATTGAACAATCCAGTGGTGGCTATGATTTTAGTATTAAAATGTCAAGAAAGTCCTAAGGAATTTGGTCAGTATTACAAATGAGATGACCATTGGTATCACATTGGTTCCGTCTGAACATGAGGAAGAACTTCTTCCCTCTGAGGGTGACGGAGCCCTGGAACAGGCTGCCCAGGGAGGTTGTGGAGTCTCCTTCTCTGGAGATATTCAAGACCCGCCTGGACAAGGTCCTGTGCAGCCTGCTGCAGGTGACCCTGTTTCAGCAGGAGGGTTGGACTAGATGACCCACAGAGGTCCCTTCCAACCCCGAACGTTCTGTGATCACTTGCCAATACAGTGGCAAGGTGCGCTCGGAGCCAAATGTCAACCGGTCTGTTTAAAATGCGACATCACAAACAAGAATCTTTGGTGCCAGAGCCAACGAATTGTGTTGATTGTTCCTAATTTGAGCATTTTCCATTTGAAGGAATAGACCTGCCTTGTAGGTGGGTGACCACTGTGTGGAACGACTTCTGCGCCTGCTGAAACACTGCTGGCGAGAGATGGTTCTCAGCGGTGACATTTGAGTTGCCGGTTGCCGAGGCTGTGGACACGGACCTGGTATCTGACACGTCCTGCGAGGTCATTTCCAGGCCAGTTGGAAAAATGGTTGGAACAGATGTCTGCAAGCGATCTGTCAAGCTGTCTGTGCTAGCAGAAAAGTATTAGAAACAGCCTTACTCGCTATCTGTCTTCATTGGTAATCAGTGGAAAAAGGGGAAGGAAATACAGGCAGCCCATAGGCTATCACTGGATTAAATTATTTGATAAACAGCTTGAGTTCTTTCTTCCCATAGTGCTGAGAAAACTCAGGCAAGGGTCTCCCTGCATCATCTTCCCATCAGGTTTTGCAGGAAATTCCTGTGAGTGCTGCCTGCCTGCCTGCCTGCTTGCAGGAAGGGTGCCGGGCACTGATGTGGCTGTGATGCGGAGCCCGTGGGGTGACGCCCAGCATAACTTTGGGTTTGCTGTTGGCAGAGAGGGAACGCCTGAGCTCCCCTTGCTTGTCGATTTACTCTTTGTGGTGGGGATTTTACCTGTCAGGATTTGTGCTTCAAAATACTCAGGAAGCTGAAGAGCCGTGGGAGTCTCAGGAGGGTGAATGCTAAGTTTAAGCTTTCAATAGAGGTAATTTTATAAGTTTCAGTGCAGTGTGCTTGGAGAAGAAGACTGTTAGTTTTAAATTATTTGTGTTATATTTAGTTCAGTGGATAGTGGCAGGCAAGGCTTTGCACAATCGAATGAATGTAGTTATTCTGCTGTTACCAGAAGAAAGTTGCAATAACAGTCATATGACAGACAGTTTCAGGAATCTGGAAATGCCATAAAATCCTGAAGTTTTAAAGGAAATAACTTTTCCAGGCAAGGTGATACGCATTCAGTAAAACCACACCAAACTGGATTACAGTATTTTGGATTACAGGAAATATAGTAGAAACCAGCATTCATTACTATCTTTCTTTTCTGAGTCAAATCATGTAACATATTTTGACACTGAAAAGCTGATAATAGAACAGATAAAATATTTTGACTAACAAATAAAATACTGATGAGAAGGAAGCATAACTAAACTATATTAGCATTAGTTATGTAACTAATATAGCCATATAGTAAGTTCAACTAACTACAGTTTTATTAATTGACATGCAGTTAATTAGTATCTTAAATAAAGCAAGCTCAAATATATACTCATTCAGTATTTTTTACTCACCTGATTGCTCTGATGACAGTTTTAAGAGCAGGGGTGAGATCTTCTACTGACACATCACACTGGCACCCTTTATCATCATAAACATCATCTGTTCCAAGACTGGTGTCAGCTGCAAAATACAAGAGCAGACTACACAAGCTGCATTTAAAAAGCTCTTGCTTAGTGTTTTCTAACTGCCTGCACAGTGGTTCTGGAAAAATAAGGACTATGAATCAAATAAGACGGAGCTTCATCAGTTTACAAGCTGCATGATGCGCTTGTCTGTGTCTGTGCTTGTCATGAAAGGCCTGGGTAGTCCCCAGTGTAAACAGTAGGAGTTAGAAAGGAAGAAAGCCCTGTTATTTTTCAAACAAATTAATAGTTTAGTACCATTATGTCTGTTCCTGCTGTCTCACTCTTTTTCATCACATTCTCTGTGTTAAGGGAAAGTGATGAGCTAACAGATGTAATGGCAGAATCAAAAGATGGTGAAGTGGTATTAAGTTGTTGGGTTTTTACCACTATGGATCAATCTGACATTGAAGACAAAGCAAAAGATCTATTTCATTTACTAAGGAGGCTGTGGAATGATCCAGCCCTTTATTACAGGTGAAAATAAAAGAAGTACCTTTTTGCCAGAAATGAACAGAGAATGACATCTGTCACGGGTCAATTGCCACCTTAAACCTCAGAGCCATACAGATATTGCAGCCTTCCTTTGCAATAGGAGCTTAAGCAAAGTTACTGTATTTATCTGCCTCCAAAAAATGAATCCTTCACCCTTTCCTAACACACCTTCTGCAGTTACCATTTGAGAACTAGCTAGAAATCTCAGAAGTTCCCGGTGTACCTCAGTACACAAGAAAACAGGGACTGATGCATGACCAAGAAGGTTTTACAAACCTAAAACGCACTGGAGCGGGAAGGGAGCAAGAAGAGCAGGATCAGTGAATGCCCCTATGTCATATATGTCTTGAAGTACTTAAAGGGAGCCTACAGGAAAGATGGGGACAATCTTATTAGGAGAGACAGCAGTGACAGGACGAGGGGTAATGGTTTTAAACTAAAACGGGGTAGGTTTAGGCTGGATATAAGGAAGAAATTCTTTACAATGAGGGTGGTGAAACACTTGAATGGGTTGCCCAGAGAGGTAGTGGAGGCCCCATCCCTGGAAACATTCAAGACCAGGTTGGACAGGGCTCTAAGCAACCTGATCTAGTTAGCGGTGTCCCTGCTCGCTGCGGGGGGGGGTTGGACTAGATGACCTCTAGGGGTCCCTTCCGACCCAAAACTTTCTGTGATTCTGTGATTCTGTGAAATCTGTCTTGAGGGTAGGCATTTTTTTCCCCCCAAACCATCTCTCTTCACCTGCATAAAGTCCAAGTGCCCAGGTGAAGAATTTCACTCAAGGTCAGTGTATTTCAACATGTGTCTCTGCTTCATAGAGTGTAAAATGAAATAGTGACATATGAAATAGGGAAAAAATGATGGGATTCAGTAACCCTCAGTAACAGAGGAGATTTCTCCCTAGTCCTATGTCCCTACCTACATTCATGCTGTTATTTAAAACACAAGCTTAGTCATCCAGAAACACTGCCAAGTAAACCATTTCAGGGGCTTCTATTATGAGCAAATTTGAAGCACAATCAGACACAAATGATTGCAGGACATCTTTTGCAAGTTCCCTTTTCATAAAGACTGTAAATCAAAGATGAAAAATATTCTTTGTTAGTCAGAAGTGCCCGGAAATTTCATGGTACATTTTAAATCTAATAGGAATGCTATCTTAGAATAAACAGCATTGTCCTAGGCTGCATCTTCAGGAACTGGTATTGCTGTGTTGTTGTCTTCACAGATTTAATATTTAGCCATAATAGTTTATTTTGATGACTCTTACTTGTCCATTACACTCAAGAATATATTTTCTTTTTTGACTGTTGCTGAACTGGTACATCCATAAGAAACATCTACTGCAGCTTTGAAGAGCAGGGGTTTTTATCTTTGACAGATCAACTTAATATAGAAAGAAAGATGGTTTACAGCCAAGTTAATAAAATCTTCAAGTACATGTGAAGCAATTAAATGCAACCTTAAAAAAATTTCAGTTTAACACTGTAAAAGTGAAGTTTTCACACAAAACTTTAAAATCTCCACTTCCATGAGATTTGCTAGTGACTCAGCTTATCTTATAGATAAAAAATGTATCTCTCCACCTATCCTACATAACTCAGATTTGGATCCCTGCTCAAAAATGTCACTAGCTAAAATAAAGTATGTACTTAGCTTGATAGGTATGTAAACTACCTAAAACTCTACCTCCGAAGGTGCTAAGTATTCCTCGACACTAACTCTCCAGGTGTCATGTCGGATCAGCCTCTCCAGTTACTTCTCCCAGTGCTGAAATCTCCCAACACATTTCTAAGTACCACACTAAAACCAGAACTTTTTATGCTACTGGTATTGCCAGTGGCTGTCTAAGGTTTGAATCTACTCAGTTATGCTGCATAAATTAGGAATAATTCTGCCAAGATCACAAGAGCTACAACTATGTAAGCCCAGTGAAACAGGAGACTCCAACCTGAAAGTTTAAGATAAACATGTTTCTAAATGGTTCTTTCACTGATAGGGTTCCTGGGTCCTTTGCCAAGTACAGTATCATTAATAAAAGGGCTTGCTTAATGCCGTATATCTTTGCAGAACAGTTCTGAGAACAGCGTGGTGCAATTATAGTATTCCGTGTTGCTCACATGTGGATACACAAATCAGCAAAATCTTTTGACAGACGCTGGAAAATTCTTATAAATTTAAGCCAGCTTTACGAAGAGATACGTCTCCTAATAAATCACCTTCTTTTTTTTCTTTCTAATATTCCCAGTGACATGAATTTCCTTCATTATGCAGGCACTCAGTACCACATGTCAATAAAACTTGTGAAAAGCTATAAACCTTGTTTGATTCATGTGGGAAAATTTCATGTTTCTTTATAACACTGAGCAGACTTGGGAAAAAATTTGGGAAATGCAGAGTAACAATTTGGAAAAAAAAATTCCAGCTTAAAACCCCACTGAAATCAAAGTTCATATTCTGATGAATTTTTCCAGTGGAAGCTCATGTTGTGTACGACATAGTTATGAGGTGAGATGTACTTGTATTTCTTCTGTCCCTCTCGAGTTCATCCTCGAGGTCGGGGCTGTGTTCGGGTCAGTTTGGCCGCTTCAGCAGCTCCAGCTGCTAAAATCCCTGCCAGTTCCCAGACGGGGCTAAGCCATGGCCTCTGATGAGCCCTGCTCCACGCTGCTGCCTGTTCCCAGGGAGAGCCAGGGCGGGTAGACCCTCCGGTGCCAGCTCATGCCTAGCCCTGCAGGTATCTGCTCTGCAGCCTTCCCCATACCCCTCGGCTGCATCTCATGGTCTCCGTCGGAGTGCTGTGCATGGTCCAGGTGGGCTCCACGGGCAGCTTTAGGCAATAGCTGCTCTGCAGGAATCTGACTGCTCTGCCAGGTCTTCCTAGGGTTAGCACAGGTCCTTCTTTCCGTCCAGGAGCCTCTACCCCCAGCTAAATGGGCTTTTCAAGTCCGTTGCTTGGGCAGCTCATGAGTCGGGTCTTGATGATGGCCAAAGTGGCTCTTACTACAGATCTAGATACACCCTTGCAAGTCTCCCTAAGCAGGGGTTTCAGCCAGTCTGACAATCCAGAAACAATTCCCCTTGTCTAATACCAGCATCTTTACAATTCAGGATGTGTTTTGACCCTACATGTCAAATATGGAAAGTGTTTATTTCACAACTGCTGAGGCATCCACCATTATCTTACGATCTTTGACATTATTTACTTTGGGCTAAAGTCTTCTGTTTGCCAGTTTTTAATTTCTTCCTCTTTTTTCCTGAAGAGCAGTCTTTGATATAATCACACAGCAAATCACCAAGTACCAAGAAATAGGAGAGAGGCATACACAAGTCATTAAAATTGTCTTGATATTTCCCTGTTTGTCACAGTATTTATGTATTCTTCATGCAAACTCCAGTCATTTATGATCACCCCAAATGAATGGGCTAAAAATTACACTGTTCTCAAACATTCTATGTCACTAACAAAAAATTTACGAGTTCATAGTTGCATTTCATATGGCTCTGTGCAGAAGTTACGCACCAGGCTTGATTTATTATTTCTGTAAATACCATGTGTCCTTTCTTAAAAGTGTTTTCTGTTGTTTAATAATATGCTTTGGCGTCGGGAAAACTGTTACGCTACTCTGATCACCCTCATAGCTCCATGCTTTCAAAGTCAGTAACATTCAAGTAATTATGTGCCTATTGAACAGAATTAAAAAGATTTTGTACTCTTTAATTTGTTTTCTGGGAACTGCCATATGGTAGCAACAACAAACCAGCATTAATAAGTGCATGTGCTGAGACCGTGAATAGTCCTATGGAAGTGCTCCTAGAGGTCAGCTGTGTGGTGCTCCCAACAGACCCTTTGACTTGTTTTTTGGAAGCCTTCAGAAGCATTTAGATCTTACTCTGACTGCATAGGAGGTAATTGGGGCTCATCATGTGGGTGACCAAAATCATTCTGCTGAGGCCGAGTAGTCACCTTTTAGACACAAGAAAACCTAAATAGGTGCCTGAAGTTGATGGTCTGCATGTGACTGAATTATTCATGTTACAGCACAGTGTTGTGTCAACTTGGTAAAAAAAGCACTGATTTGGAAAAAGTCTGGTTGATTTTCATTGTAATGCATGACTCAAAGTGAAAAACGGATGGTGGCCTGATTTTCACAGGTGCTGAGTTACATCAAGCCATAGTTTACAGCTGTCATTCAAAATCCAGAGTTCACCTTGGGAATTGAAGTCCAAGCAATGCATAATGCAGCTCCACAGCCTGCTCTCCATCCTGCTTGCTAGCCTCATCCAAGCGCAGAGCTGCTCTGACTGCCCAGGGCAGCAGCGCAGGGCACCCCAACGTGGCACACTCACCTCCAAACTCATTTTCTGCGTGAGTGCTCAGAAAGAAAACGAGTGGAGATTCAGTGCATCTAACCACTAGGCAAGTAAAGTTAGACCTAAATTCAAAGCTTTTGGGAGACAGATTGTCCCATCACAAAATGCGCAGCCCTGTAGGAGGTGTGGATAGAATCATTAAGGTTGGAAAAGACCTCTAAGATCGTCAAGTCCAGCCATCAACCCAACACCACCAGACCTGCCAAACCATGCCCCGAAGTGCCATGTCTACGTGTTTTTTGAACACCTCCATCGATGGTGACTCCACCACTTCCCTGGGCAGCCTGTTACAGTGCCTGACCACGCTTTCAGTGAATATTTTTTTCCTAATATCCAATCTAAACCTTGCCTGATGCAACTTGAGGCCATTGACTCTCATCCTATCACTTGTTACTTGGGAGAAGAGACTAACACCTGCCTCACTACAACCAGGTGGTTGTAGAGAGCAATAAGATCTCTCCTCAGCCTCCTCTTCTCCAGATGAAATAATCCCAGTTCCCTCAGCCACACCTCATAAGACTTGTTCTCTAGACCCTCCACCAGCTTCGTTGCCCTTCTCTGGACACGCTCCAGCAAGGATGCACAGGTCTTCTGCAGCAGGAGTGCCCAGGCAGCTGCTTTAGTGTTAGACTCCCAACTGCCTTGCTCTTAAATAGCTGCTGAGCTCAGGTGAACCCTCTTCTCCAAGAAGCAATGCTGGCAGCTTAATACTTTCATTATTCTGTTCTTTCAGCCCCTTTTGAAAGCAATGTAGACCCCCTGTTATGCTGCTGTAGGTAACGCCTAGGATGACCACGAGGTAGGTGCATTTCACTTAGCTTTACACTGCCTTTGAAGTACCTTTCTTCACCATGAGCGTTTGATGTCAATAATTAGGGATTTAGCCCATATTATCTAAAAAAATTGGGACATCCTCCACATATTTTATAGCATTTCCACAAAAGTAAATTTGCACAGAATGTTACACAAAATCTCAGTTCTGTTTTTCCCTCAGAACTGATTTTAACTACAAATATCTTCATGGTTTATGTTCATACAACTCATGCAACTTCCCTGAATGCAATGTCTCAGCCTAGCACCTTTGTTTAAATGTTTCATGAAATATCTCACCTCTTCACAAGCTCTCATTATTTTCCTGTTCCTTGACTCATGAATACGAATTCCCTCCACTACCCCTAGAAGTGAGTTTCTTTCAACTTTTCTTTGCTTTAAACCATCAACCAGCTGACTCTCTTTCAGTAAAGAGTTCACATAAATTGTTTTACCGTGATTACTTGCTAAGCTCCATAGGAAGAATCAACAGAAAAAAACAACACTAATTGGGATGGAACTTAATCGCATGCTTAATGATAAGAATGCCCAAAGCTCCCCCCAAAGAGGGAAAGGCAACAGTCCATATTTACACGCTTTCAAGAGCAGAGGCCAGAAAAAGGAGGTCCAAGGGACTGAATCATGTATTTATTTCCTTAATCCCTTCACAAAAAAAATAAAAGGCTTTCTTCTAATCATGAAAGAAGGAAGGAGGCAGGACAAGTAAATTTCCATGATGTGCTCTTCATGTCGGATGCTTAATATTTGTCTAGAAAATGTCACAAAAACCCCTGTTAGTACACAGCAGTATTCAAGTGGCAAAATTAAGAAAGAGGGAATAAGGATGACAACATTCGAAAACATTGTTTACGGGGAGCTTTTATGAAATGGTTGCCATTTCCATGCTGGAAAGCAATTTCACGGGAAAGGAAGGAAACTGGTGCCTCCTGGTAGGAGGAGCACTTCTGCACCAGCTCGTAGGAGCTCCCTTTCCCTTCTGCCTGACCTGAGCCTCTGCCCTGCAGGCAGTAACTATAAGGAGTGCATTAGTGCTGTCAGCACAGCCCATTCCTTCCTCCCTTGCGTTTCTCCTGAAAATGGCAAAACTTTCCAGATGGGGAAGAGAAGAGGACATCGGAACTGGAATTCGGTAGCTGCACTGCAATGTGAAGCAGAATATCATAAAGAATATCCCTAACAACATTTTATATGTGAAAGCATTTCTAAAAAAGCTCAGATTTGGCCAAAATGGAAGATAGCATTGGTGGAAAGTTTTTTACGTATTCTGGGTATAATTATCTAGTCTCCTTTCTTTGTAAGTGCAATTTTTAAGGTCAGAAACCTAGTTTATACTGGTTATCATATAATGCGGGCAAGTTCCAAATATCTAAAATTCTAGCATCCCCTTCTAACAACTCTCAATTATCTTTAGTTATTATTTAACTTCTCAAAAATTTTCTGTACTGGCAACATTTCATGGAACAGCTCCCACTACTTAATTAAAAAGGAGTCCTTTTTATTTTGAGTAATGATATGGAGGACCAGGAGACTTTCTGAAAACAATTCATTATATGCACAATAATTGTGCAGTTAAAATGACTGATCTTATTATAAATAGTGGCGCATTAGCCAGCAAGTTTAGACGGCCATGTGAGAAGAGCAAGGAAGAAAAATTCTAGGTGACTCTAAACGTATTATTTTAGTGTATTTTTAGATACACATCTCTGTTATTTTATATACACCACACACAAGAAGTTAAAACTGTAAAAGAAATTGCAGATATAAATGAGAAGATCTGGAACTGTGGACTAATGAGCGAGATGTCACAGCTAATTGACTGTCTCCCTGCAAGACCTTGTAGCACATATCAGTTGATATGATGTCTGATGTTCCATAAGGTCTACAGAGGTCCTGCGCCCTGGGAGATTTCCAGGTCCTGTTGTTCGGAGGAGGTGGTAGCCGTGGGCAGACCATGGGAGAGAGGAGGACAGCAGCTTTAGACTCACGTAGCCAAAGGAGAGTCCTGTATTTTAAAAACCCATGAAGGATTTCTCCAATGACTTTTTATAAAAATGAAAACCTTCTTTGAATATTTCAGATTTAGTGCAAGTGGGTTACATGGTAGTTGGGAAGTTTCATGAGCGTCCTCTCAAAATGATTTCTTAACTCAGTTGTTTACTCTTCACTGTGGACGAGGTTATCTGAAATCCATGCAAATTGTACATCTGTGTGGTGGTCTGTGCTGTGCTTGCTAATCATTCACCTGTGACCAGCGAGTAAGCGTTCAGTCCAGCAAGAAACAGTGTGCAGCAAGTTCCTCAAGATGTATCATAGAGAGAAAAACTAAATTATGGACTCATATGGCCAGGACCTTGGTTGGAATAAACTAAAGTTATGCCTCAAGACCAATGGCCTGTACTTATTTACACAAAATGAAAAAACAGCTCGGAGCTTAGATCAGAATGTCAGATCTTCCTAATTAATTACAGTGACAATGATAATAAATGAGAGCTCTATCACAGAGTTAAACAATCACAAGAAAATAAGTCTACTGTCTAGCACAAATTTATATATTGCTAATAAAATGTCATTTAGTCCCATCATATGGGGTTTATACAAATTGAGCAGCTTTGTTTTGACATCATGCAGCTTCATTTTGAATCAGCAAATTTAAGCTAACTGAGAAGTAAAAGCAAGCAAACCAAGGACCTTTGCCACACCAAGCGAACCTTATATAAGGTCAAGATGTTTGTGCTACTGAAAGAAAACCTGTCATTTTTGCAATACATAAATTACACGGTAGTAACTGAGGACATGGGGGCCGAAATGCACAATTGCATTCTTTCCATGGCTCTTATAATATACTCTACCCCAAGGATTTTGTGCAAGTACTCCGTAGGGAATGAAAGGCTAGAGGCCGTGTGAGCGTATAATGTTCAGGGATGGTGCAAGAAATCAAATATTTCCTTAGAGAGTTCTTTTTAACTAATCAAATGAATTATGTTTGTAATATCTCCAGTGCTGAATGCTTTTGATGTTTTATGCAAAAAGCCACACAATGTCTCTAGGTTACAGTAAAGGCACAATAACTCATGCAGAAGCTTAGAAGCGTGAGATGGTAGAAAACAAGTATAATAGGGCATTTTTGTCCCTTGCTGAGAACTGCGTCCACAACATAATATCAGTTCATTACTTCTGCTGTGGTGGTGTGAGACTGGAGCATGGTTTAAGCAGAAAAGGTTCCGTTCCTTAGAGAATGAAGTAAGCAGAAAGAAAAAAAAACAAGGCAGGAACACCAGTGTCTGGAAAGGAGAGATTTTGTGAGGTGAGTCTCCAAGGCTGGATCTATGTTACGTACAATGAGGCACGGGCACGGCGCCTTAAGCAATGGCATGAGATCACCTGGACGATTTAAGTGCTTGCACAGTCTCTGGCATGGGTTTGGCCCCTGCCAGTGCCAGTGGGTATTCTGATGTGCCGGAGGCCATTCCCCGTGGACAGTTTGGCTGTGGTTTCCCTGTTTTTGGTGCAGGGACACAAGCCGTGATAGATGAGGAGGCCACAAGGATGGAGGTGGCTCCTGGCTCATGTTGTGTACAGGTGTGGGGGTGGCTATGTGCAGCTCCGAGGTCAGGCAGCACCTTTGTGCTTGTGACGTGGCATCCCTTCAGGGGAGGCTCTTGCACAATGCTATACGATTATTGCGTCCTTGTAAGTGTGCGCTTTGTAAAGCTTCACTATTTACCATTCTTGATTGGTGAAGATTCCCCTTTGGTCTGTTGGTCCCGATAATTCCCTTTTAGACTGATAACAGGGACTGGAAATACAGGATCCCGGCACTTTTGTTAATTTGTACAGGGTCTTTTCTTCAACAGAGTGCTGGTGGTTGTGAGCCACATGTCACCAGAGACTGGACATGTATTTAAAGTCAGATTTTATAAGTCTTGGTTTTCAATTTCACTGCCCTGCGCTGTTGTTAAATGCTCTAGAGAGCATCTGCAGCCATGCCACCAAAGACCTCTCCAGCCATCAAAGCTCTCTCAGGTTTGGATTCCATTTGCAAATGCACATATGCAGCTGAAATAATTGCTGCCGTTGCCAGACCCACATTGGCAACAGTAATAAATGGTTTATAGGCAGTTTCAGAGGACTGTGGCTCCCCAGAAATAAAGCCATTTGTGCAACAGTTTTGGTCATACTGTTGTAAGGCTGCTATGCCAAAATCCTTTTGGCAGATACCTGTGGCCAGCTTAAGTGTTTTGCTTGCTGCCAAGAAACTCTCCTTCGGTGGTTTTAATATGCAGTGGGGGAGCGTTAGTAACTTTTGTTACTGGGTAGCCTAAGAGGAAGGCTACTACATGTTCAGTGGTGTTAGCCTCTTAGCTGCCTCCATAAGCTCCTGTCTGGATTAGAAACCTCCCTTTACGGGCCAATTTCTAATTGCTAACGTTTAGTTTTTCTGGCAGTCTCTTTCTGATGGTTTTCATCTAGATTCCAACCATGTCCTTTATCAGAACTCAGTCAGCCCTGCAAAGTCGCTGTGTTGACTGTCTATCTGCCTTACATCATCCTCGTACACCAACAATTTCTCTTCCTTTCTGAACCCTCTGCTTATATATTTGCTCCTTTGCTTTCTTTTTACACAGAGTTCAGTGCACATCACCTTCATAGTGAGGTAGTTCCTCCTTTGCCTGTGCTAATGAAAGATCATTTACAACCCCAAATCCCATACGGTGAAAGAAAAATCAAGTAAATATCTGAGTGTCTTCACTTTTGGAAGGGGAAGTTCATAGTAAGAGTTTATTATTTTTCCATTAGGTCACTGATATAAAGTTTTGACACTGGACTGGGTACTCAGTACTATGCTGTCACAGTCCAAAAGGTCTATTGCAAACATCGTTTCTTCTCCCTTCAAACATGCTACAGAGATGTAAGAATCACCAGAAGGACCGGCTGTTCAAGGGTATTGTTTTGTGTCCAGACTTTCATCCAGAGAGGACTGGCTTCGAGTTTGGCTTGAAGATCAGCCCACCAAAATAATTAATACTTTGGCTGGAGAATACCTCAAGGATGAAACTGGAGGACCTGACAACCAAGAGATATTACTAAACTGCTGCAAATACTGTATTTTCATCTAGTGAAAAATACAAGATGTTCTAAACTAAACACATCATCTCCAGATCCTTTTTAATTGAGCAGTCAAATGCAGACAATGTATCAAACTCTGAAATTGGTAACATACTGAAAAAAAAGAAGTCAAGGTTGGTAGCGCCTAACTTTTCCTGCAACGGACTGGGTAAGGCAGCAGGGAGCTGCCTCTCAGCAGTGAGCATGCTGGACATCTCTCTGATGATACCAGTCCTAGAAGTAGCTGGACCAGGTCCCAGAGTGGAAACTTGGCATTTGCCTAAAAGCTGGAGACAATGGAAGCTGTTCCTTCTGCCACGGATGAGAAATTGGTCATATCTGTTGGCCCCAGTTCATAAGGGTGGACTAGTAGCTGGAAACCGCTGACCAGGAAACAGGCTGCGCTTGCCCTGAGGAGCGGGAAGATCTTTAAGGGTTTACGCACAGCAGTAAATGCTCTGTTGTTATTATTATCTTTTATCTACAGATATACCCAAGGTGCCTTTTATGCCACCTTTTCCGTGAAAGGGAGGCAGTAAGTGGGAACATGGTCTTCTCGTGAAGATCGTTGCTGTTAATGACAATACATACAGGACAAATTGGACAGGCTGGGGAAATGCTTCTGTGACAAATGGGCTGATGAAAAACTAAACAGATGCTCGAGTGAGGTGCAGGCTGCAGGCCTGGAGCAGAAGTGAGCTGCTGATACCCCAGGAGTATGCTCAACAAATTACTCTCTTCTTAGGTCACTTCCAGGCACAGTGCAAGTTACAGGCAATTAACCTATGAAATCACTTCTGGTGGGGTTTTGGGGAGATATTCACGCTATAGAAGCGGTTATGTAGGAAGACTGAGATTAGACAGGGTAGCTTCAATGCCACTCTGGTACCTAGAGCATTTCTCACTTCCCACTGTGGAGCAAGTGGCCTTGTCCCAGCTCCACGCCAGCATGAGACCCAGGCCAGCATCACACAGCTGCGGTGCGGTAGCTGCCATGGGACTCGAGCCAGGGCCCGTGCCCCAGGACGGAGCGAGGAGTGGTGAGCAACCTGGGCAGCAGCCCGGTGGCTGGTACCCCCCGGCAGCCAGGTTCAGGGTTCGTGCGTCTGAGAGGTCTCTGCGGGTGAGGACTAGCCTGGAAAAATGACCTTAGCAAACACTGTTGGTTCATCTTGTTTGCCCTCCAGGAAATGTTTATTTACCCAGGTTCTTCCTGAAGAACTGTGTTGCGTAGGATGTCCTCAGCTGAGGGATGGGGCATTTCAGTTCAATGGGTATTTTGCAACCTGCATGTCTGTGATAATATATGGTCTTAAAACGGAAGCAAACGCCAAAATCGCACTTCTGTCTAATTAGTTTTACCACAATTGTTGGATGTAACATGTGTGATTGCCACTGTAGAAAGAGTTTAAAGTTATGTCTCTTTACTTGGATCAAATGATTTATATTGTACCTTTCCCGTGCAGTCAGGGTCACTGCCTGCTGTTGTAGCTGATCAGTTTGTTTCCCTTATTTTCTACCTAGGGGTCCCACAAGAAAGGACAAAATGTTCGTAAGTTGGGAAGCATGTGAATGGAGAAACCCAAATCCTTCCAGTGCTAGACCCGTCCCTTGCAGGGGTTGGGCTCATCTGGTGCTCTGGGCTCCTGCCTGTTGGGGGGCTGCTTGCACCACTCTGGTGCTCCCGCTTAGGGGAGTCACTGTCTCTGTTTTGGCAGGCCTTTGCCGATGAAGAGCTTTGCCTGAACAGTGGCTAGTTTAACACCAGAGAGGACCTTAGCTAGTGAACGGAGAGCAGAGAGGGGCAGCACGGGAGTCAGCATGTGGGAGAGGCTATGTTCTTGCCTGCTGCAGGGTCAGCGAGCCATTTTCACAAAGACACACTTCTTCACATGTTAGGAGTCTTTCCTACATCTAAAATACCCTTTAGAAAGCAATATATAAAAGCAATAATGCTGGTTATGTTTGCTAAAGCCACCTGTCTTACCGAACTGAGTACAACCCCATAAAACTTAAAGCACCCAGTAGCATCTGTCTTGGTGGCAGGTGACTGTGTCCCCGGTGGAGGTATTCCTTCCCTGCTCCTCAGCAAGCTCCTCTGCCTGAGGGGACCCGTGCCACACAAGCTGTGCTCTTGGCTGGCACAGGCGCAACCAGAGCAGTGTTGGCCACGGTGAGGGGCCCACTGTGGTGTGAGAGGCACCAGGTTTGGACAGCAGCTGCGCCCGTGGCAGAGGGGCCGCGGCGGCAGAGCTGCTGCAACCGAACCTGTGGGATGCGTTTGTCCACATGCAATTTTCCACAGTGACCCCCTTTTCCACCACCTGCTCCCTTTGCACCGCTGACACAAGATTTCTTATTAAAAAAAAATCACATTGGTATGCTCTTTGAAGCAGGCTATAGCTTTCTTGTGTCTCTGCACCCCGATAACATTTCTTTCTGCCTTCCAAAAATGAGTTGGGTTCACAGTGCAGGTGTGCAAGAGCATGAGCAGGCAGAGAGCAGTATGCAATGGCAAACGAAGCATGAAAAGCTCCTACCGTCGACCACGGGCTTGGGCTGCGAGCTCTTCAGCCGCAGCGAGGGCCTGAAGCGGGTTCGGTCATTGAAGCTCCAGCTCTTCTGGACTTTGGTTGGGCTGCCCTCGGTGGCAATGTCGGCACTTGGTGACCGGCGATCTCCGACTGAAGACTGCCGGTTCTTTATACTTTGACCTCGTGGGCTGGCCATCCGGACCCGCTCCTTAAAACTTAGCTTTTGACTGTGAAGAAGAGAACTACATTTTATTTCATAGTTCCTCCACTCCATTTCTTTTTCCTATCGTATAATAATCAAAAATAATTTCTAAAAATTCTCAATAGTGTGAATCTGTTTCTTAAACACTTTTATTTTCATTGTGTATATTTCATTTGGGAATGAAACTGTTTTGTTTAATTGTTTTTTGATAGAGGCATTATCAATGGCAGTCTGTCTTACACGACAGAATAACCTTGTAAAGGAAATTAACAAATAGAAACAAATTTCACCCAATTATTATAGATTAATCACTAAGATTTTTGGTTTTTTATTCCTTGAATTTTAAATTCAGCTCAGTGCATTTCTGGCCATATTTTCAGATAAACAAGAACAAAATGTATTCTGTTATTACTGCATGCCATGTAGTATTGTTTGGTGGTTTTATTTTTTTTTTTAAGCAGGCAAAAATATCATTAGTATACTCATGCTTTTTCAAGATGTGGCACTTGCAACATTTCATATGCATTGTTAGTGATCACTCATATCCAGAATTCCTTGTTACAGCACTTACTTGGACAAGACAAAACTAAAATTAACAAGACATCCAAGAAACAGCGTGATGACCAATTAATGGAAATGTAATGATACGCTGTGTGCTCGCTGAAGTCGCTGGAGATTAAGGTGGGAGCTGACTACCTGCAGGTGGTATTGGACAGGCGCTTTAGGACAGGTACTAGAGTCCAGAGAATCTCATGACTGTGACTGCTGGATCAATAGTGGCCCTGTGGTCTTATAGTTGGCCAATTGTAAGCCGATTTTTTTCTCTCCTGTGCTTATAACACTCCCCTCCTCCCCTCCAGACAGCTAAATGTGGGATACGTAGACTTTCTACTTCCTAGTGCTTAAATTACCTTTCTTCCTGTTTAAATGTATTTGATGAACATCCTGTGGTCACCATATCTGCCTATGCTTTTTCATTATTTAACATTTTTGCATTTATTTCTCTCTTCCTGTGGCAGAAGACACCAGGGGGAACAGGAAGGAAGTGTAATGCCAAGGTTTGGAAACCTTTTTTTGTGTGCAGGGTGAAGTTCAATCACCTATACAAGGGAACGGTCTTGATCAGTGGTCCTGCTCTTGCAAGAAGAGAGATGGTGGGAGCAATGCAGTAGCTGCTCATGGTATGATGTTACCGGGTCTTGCTGTCCTACTGCCCTGGCGTAGGCTATGGGAGTGCTTTTAAAACACCTGTAGCAAAGACTGTCTGCCTGCAAATTATAACTGTACTTGAAGTTACTGTCAAAATCTTTGCATTTAATTTTTGCATGCCTGTAAGATGTTTTCAACCAAAATGGATTCTGCACCTAATTAACTAATGCTAACACGGACTATGTGGTTCTAAGATGTTTAACCTACTGCACTCTGAAAATACTGTGTTAATATGTAATTACATGAAATGGAAAGTAGTTATAAACTTCTGTGGCTGTGAAACGTTAAGATAATCCGATATTTTTGTCCATGCATAGAATTGCATAGCACAGCATAGCATTTCATTATGAACACAAACATCACTGAGAGCAGAAAGGATGCAGTCTGTAGCAGGCAAAGCACATGCTGGGAAGCTTATAATGAGATAATTTTCAAGAATGCTAAAAAATGAGCACATCAATAGAAAGATTATTAGATAAATGTATTTCTATATGGCATGTTGAATCACTTGAAAGAATACCTTTACTATAATTTCTGAATGTAATCCCCTTTCTTCCCGTGCCCAAAGTAAGCAATTCCACCACCATCATGGTGCTGGAAATGTTATCTATTTTCGTTGCAAATTGTTATCCAGACCTGCAGTACTGTGTGCTGTTGCATATGCAATACAAAAGACCCAAAGAACCTACTATTTGAAAGAAAAGTGAGTTCTCAAATTCAATTTTCAATACAAATTACATTTCAAGACTGAATTACATTTCAGCTTAGGAATCTTTTGCATTGTACAACTTAATGAAAATATAAGCAGTAAAATATTTATTAACCACATTATTGCATTGTCATACTATACAGCATGAGCAACAGAATAAAAATGGACTTCTTATTATAGCTATTATTCCTAGGCATGTGTCCTTTGTGCTTTTTTTAACTCCTCTTATGGCTCAAATTGTATTTGCTATTGAAGCATGAAATCAAATTATATTTTTTTCTGACAAATCTTAGAGTAAAAAAGTTTCTGGACAGCTCTCTTCCCATTGCACTAATTAAAATGAAAGGAAAATTGATAAAATAGCCGTAAAAATGATCAATATGGACCATATTTTTATAATCCCATTAATTACAAAATAAAAATGAAAGAAAAAAAAAGAAAAAAGCATATGTGTTGTTCTGTCAATTAATTTGTACTAATGAAAGCAATGGCTGCCTTTAAATGATTTGTATGCATGGTTATTTCATTTATAAAAGCTGAATGGTACACAATGGCTACTTAACCTGAGTATCTTTAGTTCTCCAAATCAAAGCAATGAGGCAATGGTCAAAGGAACAGTAGACACTTCATCTGTACTAGAGGCATTTTTCAAAAGTGCAACACTGAGAATGAAGATATTAATTTAAAATGCAGACCTCATAGTAAAAAAAAATAAAAATCTGCTTTGTAGCAATGGCAATGTAATGGCATGCCAAAGGTCCATGCAGAGGATGCTGCTTCGTGAAGAGGAACGCAGCCCCTGAAGGAAATGCGGTTTGGAAACTCTGTTTTGCATCTTGAGAGTTTCTCCAAAGACACTGGTTATAGCAGTTCTTTGCTTCTTGGATCCCTGTTCCTATTCTGAGACTGGTGGGAAATGTTCCTGAAGTCACTGGGTCCTACTCAGTGCAGGCATAAGTTGTATGACTTGCAGCAGTAGAGAATTCATGCTTGGGAGAAGAAAGCTTCTGTCCTTGGGAGCATGCTGCCATGGGCCTCTTCTATATGCAATAAAAAACAGATCATGGAGGAATAACCAAATCAAAGCATTTTGGGGGCATCCTCTCCAGGCTTCTTCCCACAGTGAAAGTCTCTTTCCTATAGGCTATTAGAGTTCCTGGCTCTTGACTCTCTGTTGCAATAGTGATAGAGACAGTGTTAGAGATACAGAGTGGAGATAATCCTACGCCCTTTCAAGTATCTTTGGGCATTCTGTGCTTGAACCAGTAGCCACCGAAGCCTTTAGGGCCCTTTACTCTGATTTAATGCTGGTTGAATTAGCACTGTCCAGTGCCGTGTTAAAAGTTCATGACCTCTTGCAGGACCTAGCCTACTATATTTTTCTCTGTCTCCTTTTCTCCTCTCTTTTGACATGATATCCAATGAAAATCCCTTGAATTAATGCAAACCTGTTAATGGCCATTGGAAATTCACGTGTCTCTGTAAGTACTCCCAAACTTTAAGTTGAATGTTGGTCAAAAAGGCAAAAACCATGAGAAAGAATCAGGAAAACTGGTGTCTAAATCCTGTCTGAAATGACACAGGTTCCCGAATCAGACCTAAATAATAAGGATCTGAGAGAACCACAGCTATCTTCAGTCAGCTCTGCATTCTTTTAGATGTGTGTCTGTCCAACCTTTCTTGTACCTTACATGATTTATCCCAGTTTGGCATATATACATATTTACTTTCTGTTACAATCTTCCTTGGCAATGGCAACCCCTTTGGCCCTATCGTTCCTCTGTTCTTGCAGGTTGCAAGCTGTGGCATATATTTGCATCGATAACACTGGAGCTTTGAAGCATCTTTTCTCGGAGCTCAATTACAACTGGCACCTGTGGGAAAAAAGCAAGTGACTTTTCCCTATTTGTTTGCCTTCTGGAAGGTCAGCTGTAGGATCTTGCTGCTTATTCTCCCCGTCAGTACGTGCCTGAGCCATTCGCTTCCCTGGGATAGCAAAGGACTTTCTATGTGTTCTTTCATCTTTAAACTTTGTCTTTTCCACTTGGATTCATGAAGGAATCTGTTCAGGGACACTAGAGGTCACTGTAGATTCACTGCAGGGGGAACAAGCACTTCGCTGCTGGACCAAACGACTAGACTCGATAGCATTTTGTTTTAATTGATAAATGCCTGCAAACCTTTGCTTTTCTCTTCTGTACTCACAGCTCTTTCAGTCTTCCGTGGGCCATCTTACTATACTTTTTGGATAACTGAGCATCTTTTTGCTTCCCAGTCCTACTCCCTTATTTCCCTGCTTTACCTTCCTGCATTTCTGCTCAAGTTTGTCTTCTGCCCTGCTACAGCCCCAGACCTGCAGCACTACGGCTTGCTACTAGTCACAATTTACAATTTGTTTTTCTGCTTTTCATACTGAGCCAGCTGGTAGAAGCGGGAATAGGAAGAAATTGAAATGAATCAGAAGTAACTGGAGGGCCTGAGGGTGAGGGAGAATGCTTTGGATTTCGAGTCGAGACGGAAGCTAAAACTGCCAAAATTTATCATCCATGCCAAACAACAGCAAGCAAACGTACGTGCCAATTTTCAGCAGTTAACTTCCAATAAATACAGATGTTGATTCTTACCAAGCCCACAGATGACTGAATTTAAGCTAAGGAGAGCAAATGCAAATGCAGTGGACAGTACAGTGAGGCCTGAAGTTCAAACATTCAAGACTTCTCCACCAGTCTCATGCTAGGACCATGAACCGAAGAGCTGTAGTGTTATATCTCATACCTTCTATGAGTAATAACAAGAATTTCAGGGACATAGTGTCTTAAAGTTCAATCGCCAAACAGAAAAAACAAAGGAAGCTCAGGGGTTTGGTGTATTTTTGGCTTTTTCAAAACAGTTTCCAGATGAAGAGAAACTATTTTTCATCTCCATTTTCTACGATCAGTTTGTACTTCTATCGTCTTTTAAATTATTTTTAAAAAGTAAGAAAAATATTGTAATAAGCTTGAGTTATAAATCAAAGGTTTCTTCCCATAAGATCCATCCATCTAGGAATTACCATTTTTGGTAAGAGACACAATTTCCACAGAATTCAGCTGAAGCAGATGGTTGATTTCACATGCATTCCTCTACCTTCCAGCACAGGATGCAGACACAGCTTCCATGGGCTGTGTCCAAGGGGATTCTTCTCAACAGCAATTGCACTTTTTGACTGTTGGTATTGCCTAGTGTGTTACAGCTGAACGTTCCCCACTCATTATTAGAAGAAGAACTCAGCTGTCATGGTTCTAAAAATCCTCTTGGACTTGGGGAAATGTCTTTAGCCAAATATTCAGCCCCAGTTTTTGATCTCACCAGGGTAATGCATTCCAAATGTTCGAGTCGCAGGCAGAGATGGGGAATCGGGCTTCAGCAAATCGCAGCGTGCTGCACACTGCAATTGTCCAACCGGACGAGTTGCAAAGAACTGTATTATTGCCATTGTATTAATGTCATTGCAGGCAACAAGCAACAAGGGAATTACAAGCACTCAAAAGTAAATAAATTAAGAAACATCCTTTGGAGAAGTAAGGAACTTCAAAGCACTAAGGAGGAGAAGTAAATGAATCATGCACCTGATGTTAGTTGGCATTCTCAAACATCATGTGAATAGGCAGGATGCTGAATACCTATGTTTCCGAGGGGTGTACATCCTGAAGAGCTTCTGTTTATTACTACAAAGCTTACTAGGAGTGAGGGGAGATAGAGGACCGTGTTACTAAGCATTCCACTGCTAGGTAAGGGATTAGGTTTCCCACCTCAAGGTAGATTCTGCATCAACAGCAATTTCTTTTTCGTATGGTTCATGCAGAGAGTTTACATTAAATCTACTTTTAGAAACAGATATGGTATAAGAGGTGGAGGGAATTCCAGAGTGTAATTTACTTGTTTCCCTCAGAGCAGGGGTGAGTTTTTCCCCCAAGCTCCTGTACTGGCAAAACTCCTCCTTATTTCACCAGAGAGAGTTGTCTGAACAGGGAATTTGTATTCAGGCTCACTAGTTGCGACATTAGGTGGGTGATATTCATCCTTTGCAGACACCCAATGCACGTCCTACACACAGCTTAAGACTGCTTATGCTCTCAGGATGTTGTAAGATTCATCAGTCTTGATGTAGTTTCCTGCACAGGAAGAATTTCAGCCACTATGTATAACTGAACAGAAATAAATATTTTCTGCGTTCAGTGTGTGCATTTGTAGATACGGAGAATTTAACATATAGGCTTTTTAAATAATTTGCAGAACTCTAGAACTGATTTATAGAAATATCTCATTTATAGCGTGGATACACCAGAGAGATTGTCTGCTATTACTTTTGATAAATGATTAATTAGAATACTTATACGTAATATTTTGAGAGATACATCATACATATTTTTCTTAAAATCAGTAAGAAGCTACAGCCTCACAAGCACAGCTTTCTGAACTCAAATGCACAGCAACATTTGGTTACCTAATGAAAGACTGTAGGACTATACATGACAAAATGCAAGAAATTCTGTAAATATAAAAGGTATTTTGGTAGGAAGGAAAATAATTAACTTTTACTTAAACTAATAAAAGTTTTTCTCCACTGTTATTAGAATGGAGTACAGAGCAAAGAGCATATTCAGAAAGCAATCCGATGCACTTCTTGTGCAAACACATCTTCATTTAAACAGTGAAACAAGAAGCAGCTTACTTAGTTCACATAGCATCCCATGCAAGTCACTCAGTGTTGCGGTAAGAAAGAAGTTAAATAGCCGAGGACCGTTAACTCAAAGTACATTGCAGCAGTTTGCATTTACATTGTTACCACAAAAGACCACACACACCACATGTATTTTAAGTGATAGAAACATAGAGCAATATCAGCTGAGAACAATAAACAGCCACGAACAAAGCACACATTTTTTAAAAGGCACTGAGTTGTCCGTAGGGTTTTTACTGAAAATCAGGATCTCGGGAGTTAACTAGTTCATTTATATACCTACACTAATTTGCAGCAGTGCACATATTAGTTAACAGTTTCTGAAGGGACAAACATCTTCCTTTCAGTGAAAATAAAGTGAAAAGCTCTGGCTAAATCATTGACTACTTTTAAAACCACAACAGTTATCACTAACATGGAGCATTTAATATAGTTGACAGCTGGGGTTTTTTTTGCATCTACCATCTCCTTATTGTAAGTAAATTTGGTGGGAAAGAAAATAATTAACTGTTACCTAAAATAATACAGTTTTTCTACTGAAGTGCTTGCAAGTACAACTGGGAATGACCTCTCCCCTCTGCACAAATCACTGTTTTGGAGGTACGTACTCATTTACTGCAAACTTCAGTCTCACCTTTAAAAAAGCTGAAGTCAATCTTTAATGTTGCTTTTGAAAGAGTAGGAAATACGGCTGGTGACTGCAAAATGTTTGGGTCAGGCTGTAATAATTTAATGAGATCAATATGTTGCTAGCAAACCTATGGAGGTAATGTATGCGAAAAGTCACAGAACTGTCAGAGCAGGTGAAGAGCTCATGAGAGGCATCTCAGAGCACATCCAGTCCCCTGGAGTTACTGTGACAATAACAGCAGTTATGCGCACATTGGGAAAAAGGATGGAGTCAGGTGTCAGAGGAGCAATCTGGAAAGTGGAACGGGACATGCGTAATTGATGTGAAGACATTCCACCTCTGACTGAATAACCCAGAAGAGTTTGTGAACCACAGTACAACTCAGAGGTGGATTTATTTCAGGGGTTGATGTGTCACCGACAAGTTTTTTCTTGTTTTTTCATTGTTTTCTGCTCAGAGGTAAACTCCACTATTCTCTGATCATGCTGATACTGCAGTGCTGGCTGCTGAAAGCCTGCAGACTCCCATCCCTAATGAGTTTCAGAGGTAGCATAATTTCTCTTGCAGCTACCGAGCCCTTTCCTGTCCCTAAGGACTCGAGCTATAAACACGGCAAAGAGCAGCGCTTCCTTTTTCTGCCTTAGGATTGTGCATCCCCAGGGCTTTATTTATCCCAGGAGGCTCAGCCTGCCAAGCTTGGCTCTGCACGCTGCAGGCAGCCGGTCCTCAGCCTGCATCCAGCCTGGGTGGAAATCCACCTGTCCTCCCGTCTGGCAGCGGTGAGGCTTATTTAAGGAGAGATGGAGGCTGTATCCTTCACCCAAACAGGGCCACGTGAGTGTGCAAACCGTGCGGCTGGGAGGAGGTGAGCCCAGCTGCCGTGTCTCAAAATACGCTTTAGGAGGGGAAGGCAGGAAAAAGTTGGGAAAATGTGGAGATGTGGCACTGAAGGAGCCTTGAGGATGCTCCTGCAGGGCAGCACAGACCCTTGCCGAGGTGACAGCCAGCCATTGCGTTGGGGGTTCCTCCCACTGCAACAGGAGCCTGATGGGCTGGTTCACAAAGCCAAATTCAACTACATGCCTGTAGCTTCCACTGTGACTCTTGGAAACCGTGAGCATCGATTTTATGGCAGAAGCCAGGGGCCGCATCCTTGCCCAGGAGCTGGGTCTGGGGGGGGTTGCTTCACTTGCTACTCTGCTATTGCTCGAACTGAGCTCCCCCTCAAAGTCAAAAAGTAAAAAATGCCTAGTTTTTCCCTACCAAGAAGCAGATATCAGCAGCATTAATCTGTTGATAGGAGTTTACAAAAATGCAGTTTGTGATTGTTGTCAGTTAACAGTTACAGTTCATTGAACGTACTGTACAGAACCTGAGACACCTAAAAGCCATTAAGAAGCAATGATTTCACAGATAAAAGAAATAAAAGAAGCTACAAACCTGCTAGAAGCTTCCCCTTGTTCTTTTCTTCAGGTCAGGGAGTGGGAGGGAAAAACATACTTATTATGCAGATAGTAATCACATTACTTAGTTACAGATGATGTTAGATATATGATAAACGTAAATGGATGTGTTAATTAGCGTACAACACACACGTTACATTGCAACCACAGAAACATTCAAGCAAGGTTTGTAACTACAACGTTTCTGAAAAAGAAACTTTTCAATTGTTTTAACACATGCATAACATGCTTTGTACATACCACTGCAGACTGAGTTGGCAAAGCACTTAGGCAAAATGCATTGCTGACACATATATAACAGAAAGCTGTAGGCTCTTACTAGATAAAGTTATCTCTGCTAAATAAAAAGGTTTAATTTTAGGATAGCACAGCAATACACTTATTTAAAATAACAAGTAGATGCACTTTTGAGGGACAGTCATATTTTAGAATGTTTTAGGTGGAATACACCTTCATCATTTATGTATTTTTATATACAGCTTCATGATTTATGTAATTTTATATCCATCCATGCATTTATACCAATGTTGCCTTCAACCTGTTTGTCTGTGCTAAAAATCAGTATTCCATGTAACTTTTAATCTAAAAGCTCCTCTTAGTTTGGAGCATTTTGGAATTACAGTTATGGTAATGGATTACTCACAGCTCTGTTCTTGTCAACTCTTTGAAATTCAAAGATCAGCTTTGGGTACCCAGCCAAACCTCTTTTTGGCTGAGCTGTTTGGCACACGATTACCTCTTTACTGTCATGTGGATGTTCATCACCCAGCTTTGAGAGAAACCACTAATTCTCTTGCACTGTCTGCAATAACAACAGTTAGGATGCTTATCAGAGCTTCCCTATAAGGCTCTTAGCATTCTCCTGTTTGATCTTTATCGAGTATCTTTTACTTCCTGATTTGTGCCCCGTATTGAATCAGTCAACTTACTACCTTCTGATAAATCTTTTGCTGAATTATTGAAGAGTCTCGGGCTGCCAGTGCTCTGTGAATTCTCACCCAGACAAGGACATCAAATATTTCATGTCTGCCAAACTGTGACATAAGGTCTTTTTAGTCATCTCCTACTGTGTATGTAACTGAAGATATAATTTGCCCTAAGGAAATACTGAATATACCAGAAGTGATGATGAAAAGGAGCAAATTCCCCACCTGCAGAATTCCACAAGGCTCTCTTCCCTCCCAAAGGTAGATCTGTAGCTATAGCCTTATATAGAGGCACAGGCATAACGGTACCATTAAATCAAGGAACAAGCTCTGCATTAATCTTAATTTTTCTCCTTAGAGATAATTTGAACTGGGTGAAACATTAACCTTGATATACGAGTGGGGTTTTGGGAAAATGCTTCTAACAACACCTGTGCTCAGGTAAATGACAAAGACTTGTATTTGTCCCACTGTCCTAGGCTCCTCCATAACACTGATCTGATTAGTTTGTTGAAATTTTTAATGGGAGGGCTCAAGAAGACAAAACAAGACGAAACAGACAAATAGTAATTCTCTATAAGCTTGAACAGACATCAAGAACAGCATCAGCTGCCATATTTTTACCTACTTTGTAGGGCTGCAGGTATGCAAGGCCTTCAAATGAGGCTTCCAGGTAGCAATGGAAACCGATTTCTCATCAGCCGCATAACTACGCCATACACACTACGTGCAGGATAAAAGGTAAAAAAGAAAAACAAGGCAAGAGGGAGCAGGGGGTGAAACAAAAAATTGAAAAGCAGATTAGTAACCAATACAAGTCATGGCTTTCTTTTATCATTCATAGCACTGATACATGCCTGAGGGGAGGAAGAATACTTTCATAATATCGCCAGGTGGCTGTCAGGTTTGTTCGGCTGGCGTCGGTAGAATAAAACCGCCAAGAAGCCTGGTATGGGGAAACAATAGAAAAGCACAAAGGAACCAAGAACATGAAGTGACAATGCCACCGCACTGATTACGGAGAGAGGGGATTTTGTTCAGATTGGGATTGCTCTACTAGGTTGGTTAAGGAAATACCAGTAAAAACCTACCAAAACTTTTGTGAATAACAGTACACTTTACCCAGTAAAGTAAGAGTTACTGGCTTTGTGGAAGCACCAGAAGATAATCAGGGTATAAGGTGCTCAGAAAAGCATTGCAATGATTTATTTGTGACAAGTCCATAGGGGACACCCACACAAACTTGCAGTCTGAGGTAAAGAAAGTGTCATAATACATTTTGTAAATGATAATGAAAACCAGACAAAAAGCATTTAGAAGAAACGAAATGTATTCTCTGCGGTTTGAAACACTGCTAAAAGTTTTAAAACATGGAATAAATCATTTTAAAGGTGAGAGACCAAAGCATAGCATTGAAAATATATCCACCATTTAGATTTATAACTGCATGTAGGTAGTAAGACAGATCCCCGGTTCTACAAACTGGAACAGCTTCCCTGATGTCAGCATAACTATATTAATTTGTACTAGCTGAGTATCTGTGCTTCCTGTATATTGTCAACCATTAAATGTCATCCAGGTATTCCCGTATGAAGTCTAATATCTTGTGTTTTCCTATTGCATATCTCCCAGAGATACATCTAGTCTTCATCTACAGATGGAGAACCTGTCACTTACTTGGTAAATTCTTCCACTAGTTGGTCATTCTCACTGTCAAAAATATCTGCATTATTTGTAAGTTGAAACTCTTTGGTTTTGGCTTATAGCCAGAGATACTTGTTCCATTTCTGTCTGCTACATTAAATAGTCCTGTAGGTTCCAGTACTTCCTTTCTGGTCTTTTATGTTAAAATAATATTCACACTGAGTATTTCTTATAAGATAAAGAAATTGAGAAAAGTACACCCATATGAAATGTTTCAGTTCTCTATAGTGACATCTTAGCTATCTTTAAGTCAGGTAAAGGCTCTAGCAGACAGTATATCTACGGCAACAGAGGAGTTAGTATAGACTAATTCTACAGAGTAACTGATTAGAAAATAGGCATTATCCTGATAAGCTAGAGCACACTGATTTCCATGCTAGTTCATTATCAATATCCACAACAGACAATTTGAAAAAGCCTGGGCACTGTTACAGTAGACAGCGATATGCAGTTCAGACACATCCTACATTTATGAACATGAAATTTTCTCCAGTCCTGGACTCATTTTTTTCCAATGTTATCTTTGATTTCTCCAATTTTCCAGTCTCATTTACGAACTGTAGATGCTGAGTTGATATGTAGCTTGCTAGTACCAGTATCACCATACACAGTGGTAATATCAGCCTTCTCCTACTTGTTACCTTTCTGGTTCTGTACCTAAGGACTGTAATAAACCAGCTGGAGTAACATACTGGGAACTTGTATGAAGCTCTTGACCATTCTTTCCCATTCTTTCTTTTCTGTGTTTCTCATCCTTCATCAGATCCTTTCCAGAGTCATTAATACTGGGTTAAAAGCCTCTTGTAATACTCTGAATTCATTGTTTCTAGATCAAGTTTTGTATTTGGTGTATTGAAACATTTCGTAGGAATCGTTCCACCCTTTAAAGTCACCCAGATCATCCTCTGGTTCATTCCTGTGTGCCTCCCTTCATCTTTCCTGTTCTGTCAGGCCTTGTGTCATTGGCAAATATCTCCATCAGCAATTTTATACTAATTTCCAGATCACTGAAAATGCTGAACATGAAAACAAATGTAAATGCTGAACAGCCCTCACCATGTGATCCCACCACAAATGTCTTCCCTTCACAATGGTTTTGCCAATTGAGAGTCACTTTCTGAAATTGGTCAGCTAGCTACTCACTCTATTTAGCGTGCTGTCTTACTAATATTTGGGTTGAATTGCACACAATAATTGGAAGAGCTACAGCCAAAACCTAAATCTGCTGTGTGTTTCCTCTGGCAACCAAACTTGGAAGAAGTAGATTAGAATATATACATTAGAAAATATCCCAGACAGTCATTCTACAGTACAATATATACAAAAGGAGTGCAATTATACATATTAATTATTCTAATAAATATTAAATCTCAAATATTTAGTATTTAATAATCATTGAACAGTAATACTTGAAAACATTTATTAACTTTAAGAATGCTTCAAAGGCAGCCTGGTGTCTATCCTGAACTTAACATTGAACTCTAGTATATTCATGCTCAGCTGCTTTATTTTAATTTATTATTTCAGAATTAAAAAAATAGCATAAATAACACACATGATAGACTTGGGATCCCAAGAAAATAAACTACAATGCTAGAACATTATTTCCCTCCTTTTTTTTTGTCGGTGCATGCAGTAGAGTAAAGCTTGGTGCAAGATCATTCTTTAGAGGATTTTCTCATTTTTAACTACCACTGTAAGTTAAGGAAAAATCCCATGCAAAACAGCTGTTTAACAAATATGTCACTTCTGCTTAAAAAAAAATCTTTCTAAAGTGTTCATCTTCACCATCATGCCAATATTGGAGCTGAAACTACTTGAGACAATATGTCAGACATTTTGAAATTGCTAGCACACACATTACTAGCTTTTGAATTGACTTATAGTGAAAGCAATTCTCTGGGCAGGACACTTTTCATTTTCACCAAGTATACCACTCATTGGAGCACTCTAAATCCTGTAGTAGATGAAAAGGAGCTTAATACAGGTAAGAGTGCTGTGCTGTTAGTTGGGTTGTCTAGGGATCGATTGTGCTTTTCCAAGTAATTTGCTAACTGCAGGCGTGGAATGGACATCCTTGACTTGATTTCTTCAGCATGGGTAGAAGAACTCAAAAACTATGCCTAGAAATGCTATATGCACAATTATGGCAACACATGACAATCACTGAACAAACTTATTTCATGAAACTAACCAATCTGTTAAACCTTATTTCCACAAAATTTTCCAAATTGAAATCATAAAACTTGCTCCAATATGTACTTTAAGTCACTTACTGTTGTCTTTTCACTGATTTCATATTTACCTGAATTAGACTGGCAGCTGGATTCCTTCTTTTCTCAAAGTGTTTCTGTCGATGTTGTTCCTGTACTTTTAATGCAAATCCTGAGCCTAGGATGCCCTGCAATACAATACACCATTTGTTTGGTGTAGGTAGTTTTTCAACAAATATACAGTCAACTACAAAGGTTTTGTGAAGATGTTACACCATATGATTGCTTCAGGTAACATGTTTATGACAGTATAAGGTTCAACAAGAGTGCCTGTTCATGGCGGCACAGGAGACTCATTACTTAAGAGATAACATCCATTGCGCTACCAATGACCACTCATCGCAACCTTTGCTTGTGTTTGTACTACACTATGTTCCTGCAACTTTAAGGGCCATGGATATATATGTATGTATAAAACATTAGGCAGGAACATTCAGAGTAGTTTAAGCCAGGTATGACCACCTGTCAGATATACCATATATATATGGACTTCAAAGTCCATATCTGCAGTGCTTATCATAACTTTTGATTTTAGGAAAGTTAGAAAAATGCCTTGATTAACAGATTAAGACCATTCTTTTCACTCTTTCCCATCTAGATAGCCCCCATTGTTCATTCTATAGGCTATGAAAAAAGCCGACAATGAAGTATCTCCCCTTTTGGCTTTTTTACCTCTAAATAAGCAAGACAAATATGATTCCTGCTGAACAGACCCAAAGACTGAGAATATTTCCCTCCTTGGCTTGCAAGGAGTGTAATATTTCTACTGGATGTGTCTGCATTATAGGGAAGAGTATTTCCACTTGATTCTTAGTCAGGATAAAATAATATTAGAAATGCACAAGATTCACACGTATAAAAACATTTCCTGTTTTACAGACAGATTCAACACAAAAGTGTTTGTGAGGAAAATGAGTATCTGTACATAGATATGACATGAGGAACAAAAGTTCTGGCATCTCTAATATATAAGGTTATTTGTCTTTTACATGTCATTGTAGTCCTGCTAACACTAACTTTCTTGTTACTGGTGACTAGGTAACAAAGAGAATTAATTACAGTAGATGTTATTAATTGTCAAAGATCCACAAACAGGTAATGCATTATAATATGCCAGAGATATTGAAATACTCTCTATACTTGGAAAAATAAATAAATGCAGTACTAGATGATTCAATGTTGTTGGCAAATGCTGACTTTTAATATTGGTTTGTCTCTATAGTTGAAAACAAATGTATTATTACAATGTACATAGTTTATAGTGATCTATAGATAATGAATCCGAGGACTAAAATATTGATTTTCCATGTATGTTGCGCAGGATTCAATACAACAATATACAAATGTCACTTCTGATTTCCTGCTTATTCAATACTAACTTAAAAAGAAAGGAAATTCACTCACAAAAATGAAACGTTATTGCTGAAGCTACGCTATACTTCTGTCATTAGATGATTCCCATTTCCATTAAAATCTTTTGGACATTGATAAAGGCAACGTCAATAAACTGTCTTGTTTATTTACAATCATTGACAGAAAATGATAGTTGCACTTTTATATTCAACGACATTAGCTTTTGTTTGATTTAATGCCTTCTACTGCTCTCTGTTTCTAGCCTGAATATGGTAATGCAAGACAACCTATTAGAAACATCTCACTTTTTTCCAATAGAATGTTATCCAGAAAAATACATCAACTGATTTTTTTCAAAAATCTAAAAGAAAAACAGCAATACATGAGCCACAATTCACAACGAAATAAAGGAATTTCAACCTTACACAATAGTATGGTACCTAATTTAGGATTATTTCCCAGTTTCGTCCTTGCCAAAGAAACTCTCCAAAACTCAAGCAATGACAGTAACATCAAACCTTTCATTTGGATTTTGCACAGCAGTTCACCAGTGTTGTCACAGAGCAAAATGCCTTAAAATGATTGTTCTTCATGTAGCGAGCTTCCTTCAGCTTTTTTGCATCATAACAGCATAGAAGCTATGGAAGTTTCTGTTACCTTTTTACAAGTTTTATGAGCATACTCACAGCAGGTAGTGCAAAGAAAGAAATGCCAAGTAGAGCAAATCCTGCAGAAAGCAACCTTCCAAGCCAAGTAAGAGGAGTTTTGTCTCCATAGCCAATGGTTGTCAGTGTGATCTAAAAAGAAATGAATGAACATCGTGGTTTACCAGAAGTCACCAGGAGATTAGTTGCAGATTATTTACATGGCATGAAACAGCATTTCCACTAAATAATCCAAGACACATGAAATACATATGGTTGTTTCTAAAAGATAAACATACATAATAAGTGGGGCTCATTGACAGATCTTTGAACTAGACTTGAAGGGGGAGGGGGACAATATCAGGCTTGACCATGACCAGCAGTGAGATGACACGCCAAGGTTAGAGGGACAGGGTGCTAGTGAGGGCCCTCAGTCTGTTGCCCTGAGATGTACTGGGTACACTGCAGCACACCTGAAGTCTTGAGGAGATGAGCCAGGGGCTCCTTGGGTAGTAGGGGCCAACAGGGAAACATCAGTGATACACCTCAAAGGAATTGAGGGGTGTTCCTCTAAGAAGGTGACGCAGCTGACAGCCCAGCTGAAGTGCCTCTACACCAATGCATGTAGCATGGGCAACAAGAAAGAGGAGCTGGAAGCCACCTAGAAAGCTATGACCTAGTTGCCATTACTGAAACTTGGTGGGACGAATCCCGTAACTGGAGTGTAGCCATCAATGGCTACACGCTATTCAAAAGGGACAGGTGAGATAGGAGGGGTGGAGGCGTTGCCCTCTACAACGAGAAATGGATAGAGTGTGAAGAGTTGTCTTGGAAGAATAGCCACAAGCAGGTTGAAGGCGTATGGGTAAGAATCAGAGACTGAGAAAACAAAGGAAACCTTGTGGTTGGTATCTACTACAAGCAGCCTGATCAAGGGGAACCTATTGATGAAACCTGCTTACTCCAGCTACAGGAGGCATTGTGCTCACAGTCTTTTGTCCTTCTGAGGGATTTCAACCACCCCAACATCTGCTGGAAAAGTAGCACGGTGAGCTGTAGGCAATCCAGGAGACTCCTGGAGTGCATTGAGGCATTGAGGATAACTTCTTAAGCCAGAGGGGATGAGATACTGTACCTGATGGTCACCAATGCAAATGAGCTAATCGGTGATGTGGGATTGGAGGCAGTGTGGTCTGAAGTTACCTGCACTGGTGGAGTTCGCAGTCCTGAGGGATAAGGGTCAGGCAAAGAATAAAGTCAGGACTCTGAATTTTAGGAAAGCAGACTTCCAGCTCTTCAAGGGGTTAGTAGGACCCCATGGGAAACTGCCCTCAGGGACAAGGTAGAAGAACAGAGCTGGCAGATCTTTAAGGACACTTTCCATAGAGTGCAAGGGCTCTCAATCCCCAGGCATCAGAAATCAGGCAAGGAAGGCAAGGGACCAGCATGGCTGAGTCAAGACCTGCTGATCGACATAAACGACAAGAAAGAAATGCATAGGCAGCAGAAGCGGGGACAGGTATCTTGGGAAGAGTATGGGGACACTGCTCGGTTGTGTAGTGATGGTGTCAGGAAGGCCAATGTGCAGCTGTAGAATAATAAGGATTTCTACAGGCATGCCATCCAGAAAAGGGAGAGCAAAGAAAGCGTACCCCCTGTGATGAGCAAGACTGGAAAACTGGTAACAACAGATGAGGGGAAGGCTGAGGTACTCAACAACTTTTTTGCCTCAGTTTTCGCTGGCAATCTCTCTTCCCACATCTCTCGAGTAGATGGACCACAAGTCAGGGACCGGGGGAGCAAAGTCCCTCCCACTGCAAGAGAAGATCAGGTTTGTGACCACCTGAAGATCTAGAACATACATAAGTCTATGGGACCTGATGAGATGCATCCCAGAGTCCTGAGGGAACTGGCTGATGTCGTTGCCAAGCCAATCTCCATCATGTTTGAGAAGTCATAGCAGTCAGGTGAAGTCCTTGGTGACTGGAAAAAGGGAAACACTGTGCCCAATTTTAAAAAGGGTAGAAAGGAGGACCCTGGGAACTACTGACCTGTCAGCCTCACCTCTGTGCCTGGGAAGATCATGGAACAGATTCTCTAAGAAGTTATGCTAAGCCACGTGGAGGCCAGGGAGGTGATTTGAGACAGCCAGCATGGCTTCATCAAGGGCAAGTCCTGCCTGACCAACCTAGTGGCTTTCTGTGATGGCGTGACTAGATCAGTGGACAAGGGAAGAGCTATGGATTTTGTCTGTCTGGTCTTCTGAGAGGCTTTTGACATGGTCCCCTACAACATCCTTCTCTTTAAATTGGAGCTATGGATTTGCTGGGTGGACTGTTAGGTGAATGAGGAATTGGTTGGATGATCACATCCAGAGGGTAGTGGTCAATGACTCAATGACCAGATGGAGATCGGTGACAAGTGGTGTCCCTCAGGGGTCCATCTTAGGACAAATATTGTCTAATATCTTCATCAGTGACCTAGACAACAGGATTGAGTACATCCTCAGCAAGTCTGCAGATGACACCAAACTGAGTGTCAACACGCCTGAGGTATGGGATCAAATCCAGAGGACTCTGGACAAGCTTGAGAAGTGGGCCTGTGTGAATCTCATGAGGTTCAACAAGGTCAAGTGCAAGATCCTGCACCTGGGTCAGGGCAACCCCCACTATCAATACGGGCTAGGGGATGACAGGATTGAGAGCAGCCCTGCCGAGAAGGACTTGGGGGTACTGGTGGGTGAAAAGATGGACATGAGCTGATAAACTGCGTATCCTGGGATACATTAAAAGAAACATGTCCAGCATGTCGAGGGAGGGGATTCTGCCCCCTTGCTGTGGCGAGACCCCATCTGGAGTCCTGCGTCCAGCTCTGGAGCCCTCAGCACAGGAAAGACAGGAACCCATTGGAGCGGGTCCAGAGGAGGGCCACAAAAATGATCAGAGGGATGGAACAGCTCTGCTACAAGGAAAGGCTGAGAGAGTTGGGGTTGTTCAGTCTGGAGAAGTGAAAGCTCCAGGGATACCTTATAGCAGCTTTTCAGTAGCTGAAGGGGGCCTCCAAGAAAGCTGGAGAGGGACTTTTTACAAGGGCATATAGAGATAGGACAAGGGGTAATGGCTTTAAACCAAGGGAGGGTAGATTTATACTAGCTGTAAGGAATAAGTTTTTTACAATGAGTGTGGTGAATCCCTGGAACATGTTGCCCAGAGAGGTGGTAGATACCCCATCCCTGCAAACATTCAAGGTCAGGTTAGATGGCAACCCGATCTAGTTGAAGATGTCCCTGGTCACTGCAGGGGGCTTGGACTAGATAATGCTTGAAGGTCCCTTCCAACCCCAAGAATTCTATGATTCTACAAGTAAATTAACATGAATACTTTTTTATCTGAGAACTTAACAGTGTTTATGACTGAATGAAGCTGAGATAAATAATAAATGTGAGAAAAATACATAAAGAAGCAATAAATAAGTTTTAAATATAATAAAACAGAAGGTTTGGGATCTCAAAGTTGGGCAAATTATGGGAAATTATGTAAGTCAGGCAGAAAAAAGTGTTCTTTTCCATGGGTGTAAAGATGTTTCACCTATTTTCAGCAGGGAAAAGGAATTGTCTCTGTTTGGATAACTACACAAATATAAATTACATAGAGAACATATTGGAAAAATATAGTAGGACTCAAACGATGTTGAAGTTCACAGATGAGATAAAGTCAAAGGAATTGCAAGAAGCAAGCTGCATTTTCTACAAATCCATCAATACAATTTGAAGTGGATCATCTTCTGAAACACAAGAAACACTAATCAAAAGCTGGAAGGAACTTTAAGAAGTTCCTGGTCCTTTCATCTTCCTTACGACAGGCCCAGATATACCTACATCACTCCTGACATGAAGCTCCAAAGAGCACTACACAGCAGCAGATGCAGGGTACCTCAGGCTGTTTGACAATGTCAGCTCAGACCTACATGGGGAAAGGTCAAAAAGAAAGAGAAAGGCATCTGTAATCTCTTCACGTGGCGAGTGTAATCAGAGGCTCAGCATACAGATGTTTCAAAATCTGTGCTGCAGAGGCCAGCACCCCTGCTGTGTAGCACCAGTGCAGATGACAGCAGAGTTTGGTACATGGGAGGGCTCTCCACATGCAACTCATGGACTGCGGGCCAAGTAGAAATGCAGCACATATGCAGATGCCGCTGGGATAATGGTGTGTGGTTGTGGTTTACTGAGTGTATCTCCAATGCAAAAGATTATGGCTTCGTGTCCGTGTGTGGCTGAGGGTCTTCCCCAACCCAAGGAAATGTCCTCCAGGCTGCTCCTGGCCTGGGAACCGTGTCAATCCCAAACTTGAGGACTGGAATGGCCGGAGAAAGTCATGTCTTTCTGCTTCCCTCCTGGGGAGTTTTGACCCACCCCACTGCCTGGTGCGGGCAGCAGCAGGAGGTATAGGCAGAGTGGAGGATTTCCGAGGCTGGGTGGGAGGCTGTGGGGCGCATGCTCAGTCAATGGCACACGATGTTAAAGGACAAAGACAACAGTAGGTTGAATGCCAAGGACTCCAGGGCCTGTTATTAGTGGAGAACATGTTCACGGAGAATTATTTTACATTGTGTACCAAATGTGGGCAAGTTCAGGCTTAGCATATATTCTGTCAGGAACGAATTCTTCAGGAAAATGCCTTCTAGAGACATTATTTTGCTTCCAGTTTCCTCAGTGTTTATCCCTAGGCAAGACGGCCAAAGCAATTCTATTTAGTGCTGGGGTCACCACAGGACAGAAGAAGGAAAGCCTTTTGGAAGTAATTAGATTTCAACTATTTAAGGCTCTGTGGATAGTAAACAGTGCTTTTAATTGCTTCCATTGTTGGGAACAAGCTGTGGGTGTAATTTACCCTGAGAAAGCCATAGTGACAAAAAGAGAGTGAGCTGAATTAAGACTGCAGCTGAAATTTCAAGTCTCAAGTTTTGTAATGTGAGCCTGGTCACAGGCACACCACCTTGCACGCTTATCAGGTCTCACTCTCCCTCCTTGCTCCTCTTCACTTCTCTGCCCCATTGCTCTTCCCAGCTTTTGCTGGTCTCTTTGGAGAGCCAATGCAACCCAGGAATGTGGAAAAAATTATCCACGTTTCTGCATGGTTTGTTTCTTCTGTTTTGGTGAGTTGTGTTAGCTCATGGAGGTGCCTAACAAGCTCCAGAGCCTGCACAAGGCAGCGCGTGACTGAGATTGAGTGATAAGGAGCAAGGGAGACGGGAATGCAGCTCCCTCTTTTTTGGCAGAGGTGAGCTGATGCAACCGTGCTCTTGGCCCGGCAGAAGGGCTTCGTTCGGTTTTCCTTTGTTTGATGACGAGGGTATTCCCAGCTCTTCTCATCAGAGGGCAAGCGCAGAACTGTTTGAGGCTGTTAAGTCCCTGAGAGCAATGAAGCGCTTGAACAAATGAATCCCTGAATAAAAGTTCCTCAAAACTTATTTCCAAGCTAGTCATCGCAAAGCAGTTTGAAGCTCTGGAATGAGCCCAGTTTCTTGGCTTCTGTCCAACTCCCTATCTCTGCCAGACACTGGAAAGTACAGAGATATCTCCTGCCTGGGCTGACAAGAAGGAAACAGAACTAGGTGTCATCTGCATATTAATGATACGGCCACCAAACTGTCTTCTGAAGAAGTCATAGATAAACTTGAACCTTTGGGATCTGACATCTGTGAGGAATCCAAAACCAGGAGCAGTCACACAGACTATATCTCTGGAATTTCTCCAAAGAAGATAACAGGATCATATTAGAGCCTTTCCCCCCATTCTTTTAGGTCCTGAAGACTTCATGGTATGATTAAGAGTATCAGTGGCTTCTTGCTCATTTCGAGCTGTTTTATCTCAGAATGGTCTTTGCATGGGCGTATGGGTGTCAGCACCTTGCCGTATCATCTTACTCAACACTGAACAAATGGATTTGATCTTTGTTTTATATTCCTCTCATCACACAATTACGAAAATATTTTTTCAGACAACTTCAGGGTCAAGTTCAGGAATAATCCGCAGTATCTTTTTTAGTGCTGCAAGCAAATGACTAAACCACTGGCCAAGCCCGGACTGGCATAATCCTGAGGTTAAATTAACCTAACAGGGTGTGGAAAACTACTGGATGTGAGACCATGACAACATGAGAAATTTCTGGATGTCACTGACAATCATGTAAGAAGCAGAAAGAAGTTCCAGCTAGCACTGTGAGGAAAGGCTGGATCCCACAGATGGTTAAGGGAGAAGGCATCAAAGTTCAAAAGTGACTGGAGGAAATTATTTGGGACCTTTCAGGGGGTTTACAATCTTTCAAAGACATCAGCACCTGGGTGACAGCATCAGCAATACCATACAAGGCCAAGAGTGACGAGGTAACAGAACTACAAAATCTGTAGTGAATCTGTGAAGGTAATTAGGGACAGGCTGTTTGTTTGAGAGGAGACTTGATCAGAGGAAGCAAAGTGGTGAAAAAGAGGATCAAGATGCAGTAAAAGAACTAACTAAGGTGTGCAAATCATGTCTTTCTGAGGATACCTGCTGAGCAGCCCTGTGTCTGATCACCACATCCTACCTAAACCTGAACAATAAACCAAACGTTTTAGAGTTTATTTGTATAGATTCATTTCACTGAACTTGAAAAATAAAATGCTTTAGTGTTTAGCATGACCTGGCCACCGCAACATGCACAAGCGAAACAGATTCCTCCAGCAGGTAACTCATCCTAAATGGATGTAGGATGTAGGCTTGCCTGAAAACAAATGCCTAGTGCCACCTGAGATGCCCTAGGGCATCTGAACAGGGACCACCCACAGGAGAGGCAGTAGACCCTCCAACGGATCTTCCATGGCACTGTATGCCTATGTTCAAGCGACTGAATCACACTCCTACACGGCTGAAAGGGCTAGCTGAGTCCTATCTTCTGTACCAGATGCAAATCACTCCAGTTTAGTTGCTTCTATAAATGATGTGTCTGGACAGACCAGCCAAGGCAGGCAGTGTCACCTGGCTAGACTCAAAACTCACAATGATGATAGAACTTTTATTATATCTCATTGCTGGAGCTAATAAATATGCTAATAATAAGAGAGACCATATAATAATGAATGTGATTATACAATCTATCTGCCTTCAGTTAGATGAGATAGGACCCAGGAGGCCCCCCTCTACTCTGATAACTCTTTCTGATGTCATTTTATGTTCTGCTAGCAGTACTTACCTTTTGAATCTTTACCTGACACCATTTAACTGAAAAAAAAGTAGTTTGCTCATGCTATTATTACATTAAATGGGAAAAACCTCATCAGTATTAACTCATTTGAGCTAGTAATTGTGACAATATTATTCATCGTAAGATATTTTCTTCCCCTACAGGTCACTGTGGAGTGCCACAGCTGTTCCGTATCCAACCGGAACTACTGGGTACTACTAGAAAATAATGACTTATTAAGAGAAACTGTCAAAAGTGTAAGAGAGACAGGAATCTTGATTGCATTACATTTGCAGGTAAAACTAATTAACGTACGAACCAAAAGATTATATAAGCATGCACAATTCTAGCTAACACCAGCAGTTCTCAGAATGCATGAATTCGTTTTGAAATACTTACGGTTTTGAAATGACTTTTTGTTCCCATATAGTTTAGTTATTTTGTTCTGTTAAGGGAATTTACCTTCTCTGCCAAAGGAAATTCTGAACCTGAACTCTTCATATAACATACACTGTTGTGTGCTGCTGTGTTAGGCAGCACCGTGGGGGCCCCAATCACAAGAATATTCACAGTAGTAACATTAGCATGATGTTTAAACTGCAGGTTGCACAGTACAATGTGCAATTGCCAATACAGTGGAGTATTCACATGTAAATTAGGATGCCACATCCTGCCTTTCGTTCCAGTGTGAAACTATGGGCTTCAAAAAGAGAGTCAGTGAAATGACCATAGCAGGGTAGGGCCCTCATATAATCTGAATTAATGAATGGGTTAATTGCTTCATGCTGGGTCTGGTCCTGTAAGGGGGGGCATAAATGCCTCTAAAATCTTGAAATGCAAGACGAATGTGCCTGACTTCAATGCAGTCTTTCCCTTCTTGTACCTCTGCCATCACAGAATTCAGTCTGGGATTTGGTACGTACTCTGTGGTTTAAGTTAGAATAACTTTTACAAATAAACAAATCAATGAGACTAAGCATTGATTTCCCCTAGAATGCCACACAATCTGACCTTTTCAGAATCTGCATGTGGGTTACTCTGGCAGTAAAAACAACCATGACTAAGAAGCACGTTATGCGTTTCCCACATACTGCTTTACATATTATACAAAAAATACTATTATTAAAATGGCAAAGATAACAGGTAAGAGGGAACGCAGGTTTTCAGTAACTTTGTGCACTTAAGCACATTAAAAATTTAAATGTATTCATGTCACACACTGGGGAAAGCAGAAAAGATCTAGAAATACACAATATAAATTGTTTTCAGGTTTTTGATTATAATTTGTTTTTTTTCCTGCTGATGTCATGAAAAGATTCCTATTTTCTCAGTTGCTCTACTTATCTGACCTATGAGTCATACATTTTTACTTCATAGTGTACAAAATATTTCAAGCACCACTTTATACGGTGATTATTTCTTAGCAGGGTTTTTCCTTAAAAAATAGCAGTCAGCAGGTAGCGGAGAAGCAAATGCTAAAATGAAGATCTTGTTGCTGCTGCTAGAGCTGCTCAGGGAGCAGCATCTGGATCTGACTTGAGCCTCAGTCAGACATCAGAGTTGAGGTCTGAGTTTGCTGGGACTTTCCCGTTCCTCACGCATAAGGGTCCCCTCACTGTTGCCTGCCGGCAGGTGGGTATGTCCAAACTCCCTGCCTATGCAGTGCTAAGTCAAGCACAGGCTGGCAGAACGGTAAAGGGTGTTTCCTGGAGAATCGAGTGGCTGCAAACACACATTCTGAGACCCATGAACTGCCACATCCCATCTACATGACCTCAGGAGAGTCTCTCGCAGGACCATGTCCCCCACGTACCGCAAAGGGGCAACGGTGTTTGCAGACTACCGGAGCCAGGGTACCCATCAGCAGGACACCAGCATCCCAAGCCAGATGCTTCACAGCTGTGTCAATGCGGGCAGATCAGAAAGTTTTAAGCCAAATTTGGACCTCAGCTTTTGAAGAGAAGTGAAACTCCTCCTGCATGGGCCAAATTCTACTCTCAGGTATGGACAGATAAACTACAAAATAAATTGCAGTGGTGTGACTGAGGGCAAAAGCTTCTCTCATGGCTTTAGCCAACATGAATTTTACATGTGTTTGGATTACAGGATAGAATTGTGTATTTTATCAGAGATCCGCGTTGATGCTTTAAAGCAACAAGTTTCAGGAAAAATATTTCTGTATATTTGTAAATGGGTAAGTAAGAGCTACGTGGTCTGGCTTTTCCAAGCTCCCAATTCTGTGCATGGATAGCACAGAAATACAGTCCTTAGGGAAGACATGTAACAAATGATTAATCCTTAGATGATCAAATTTCAAATACACAAACTAGTCCTACTTGTAGGATATGACCTTGACCTTTGCTCAAAATGTGAACATAACTTATTAAAAATATTTCTCAAGGATTCAAGGCATTTTGGAAAAGGCTTTTGCGCAGTCCATCTACACCTGCTCTGAGACTGTGGATACTACTGAGTCCGTATCAAGTCTTGTCAGCAGAAGGTCTGAGGTGGGAAAGCTTCATTTCTACATCCCTCTGATGAGGAAAGGTGGCAGAGGCTGGTTCAGGTCTTGCACTTATTCCAGGAAAACTAATGAGCGCTCTAGGTTATGTCAGCATTAATGATCTCACGGGCATCATTTCACTACCCAGACACTGTCAGAGCTCATGGTCTTTGTTCTACGGCATCAGAAGGAAAAGAAAAGCAGTTTTATAATGCCTGGCAATAGCTCTGCCATAGGCTTTGTTGGGCAGCTTTTCTAAGCTGCCTAAGTAAGTCCCACACAGTGCAGGAGTCTAGCTTACTACAGGGCATTTTTAGCTAAAAAACCAGGCACATTATGCCATTAAAAAAAAATCAACATTTCAGACCTAGTTTTTCATTGTTCATTTAAAGCCTAGTTTATTCAAAGTAAGCATTCATATCATCCTCCTTCTTTCAGAAAAGTAGTCAGGCATGTACTTAGATCCCACAGATTTCAAGAAAGTAAAAACAATAGATTTGATAGTTAAGCATAAGGTCAACTAAATCAGGGCTTTTACACCTGTAATAATAATTGGAGAACACTGCTGAGTCAGAATGGGAATATTTCTTCTTGCTTTTTGTGCTCAAGGTACAGAGGAAGGAGAAACAACGTCACTCTAAGGCCACTGAAGAGACTCTTCCCTTCACCACAAAGGTGATGTAAGAATTTTTTCCCTTTTTCTTTCCTAACACTTATTCCTTTTCTTGCATTGCATCTTACACCCCTCTCATTTGGATCAAATCAGCTCTTCGTGGGATATTACAAATTATATTACTGAAAGCATCTGGGTTAAAAATAAGATGCTTTCTTCTCATGAAGGTTCAGTGGTCTGGTTTGCAGCAGAAACACATAAACAGCTATTCTGCAGGACGGGGTGAAACGAACTTCCAATGTGCAAATGAATAGCTGAAGCAGGGAGCTTCTCAGACCAGTCTTCTGCCAGTGAAAACAATTCACTGAACAGCATATGAAGTTAAAATCCATAGTAAGTGAAATTCAAAGCACTCTAGCATATTGGTTAAACAGTGCATATTATTTTTCTGTACTTACTGTGCCCCACCAGAGAGCATCTGCATATGTGGAGAATTGGTTATTTGCATCCTTTTCCACCAGATAAACCAGGAAAGATGAAAAGATGAGTACTAAAAATCCTATGTACCAGGCTGTGATTAATTCCTAGATAAAAGAAACTGGAGATCAGTATCCATGTGAAAGATTGAACAGAAAGGCATTTCAAGGAAGACAAAATGAAAAGATCTACATACTTTTTTTGGCATTTGAGCAGTTCGAAGTCAAATGCTTCCCTATGAATGCAAACTTTCTCTAGAATTGGACAGAATACACTCCTATGGTTTGACACTCCAGCAACTTCACCAATATGTATGGAATTACAACAGCATATCAAGGACATCATTTTCAACATCTTCTAAAAACTGGTAGTGTTTAACTTGGCCTAATGTATCTGTGCTAATGCCCGTTACAATTGATGTCACTTCAGAAAATTTTAGGTATTCTGCTCAAAACTGATAAATGTTTGTTTCCTTGGCCTCTTGTTGAAGTATGTCAAGTAAAGATATCAGACAAAATCAGCAGCTAGGATTACGTACCTTGCTATGTGCATAAACTACTGAACCTAACAATTTCCAAGTGCCTCCTCTTCGGTCCATGCGCACCATACGAAGGATCTGTAGGAAACGAAGACTTCTCAGTGCTGATGTTGCAAAAATGTTACCCTGAGTTTTTGCAGAAACAACTGCTATTGAAGCGATGAGAACAATGATGTCTGAAAGAAATATATTACAGAAAACATTAATGTCCAGGTATAAATAAATAACACATACATGTACATGAGCTGAATGAAGGGACAAAAGAGAGACTCCTCCTGCGGTGGGCGGGAATCCAAAGCACTGAGATTCCTGTTTGAGGTAGGGATGTGAGGTCAGGACTAGTGTCGAAAACTGCCTCGGAAGCCTCCAGGGTGAAAACTGAGGATGGTCATTAGGAAAACGTATGGATAAGAGTAGCAGTGTTGAAGGAACCTTGTGTAGGAGCTTTGAAACCTGATGTAGCAAACTGTACAAATCAGTAGATGGACTGGAACTTTTTCCCTTTATATCTTTTCCCATAGTAACTTCCCTATGAAAAGGCAAAAGAGAAAACAAAGGTAAGAAAAAAATAGAGCAGCCCCAGTGGTGAGAGTCCAGTGGAATCAGAGTTACAAGCACACATACAAATTTCCTGTGAGTACAAACACTGTGTGGTTGAGGCACGTAGTTTCTGGACACAACTCCCCTGTTGTACCATTTCCTGGAAAGGAAGGAATACAGTGCTGGGTACTCAGAAGCATTCTTTTAGCTGGCAGCCTGGAAAGTTTTTTGAAGCCCAGCAAGTGTTAGGATTTATTTCATCAGGTCACGGATTCAAACTGTGAGAGCAAGTTTGTTCTGCATGAACTAATCAGCCAACTGGCCTTTGAGCCAGAACAGCATTTAAAGAAAGATGAGGAGAAGAGGCACAGCGACGGTACATGGATGCTGTGAGAAGGCATAATGTTCTTTTACGATGATTGGGGCTGACACACTGGTGTGCAGGGATTGGAAAAGGACAGAACAAGCACTGTGTTACTTCATCCCCTCATCATTAAATTCCTGACCTTCTTTAAAAGCTTAAAGAGCCTTTGTAAGAGACACCTGGTTTAAATCTTAGGATTTTGTGGTGTTTGTATGCTTATACGCAAGGATAATCTAAACCCATGTTTGCCAGTGAAGAACTTCCCAAAAACAAGCTCTTTTGCTTCTTTTGTGTCGAGTATAAACACTAATCTTCTACCAAGTATAGCTCCTACAAGTCATGAATGACCCAGTAAGTGAAAAGGCCCCCCACAGGCAAGTGGCAAGAGAGACCTGTAGGCTGTGCCTGCAAGCAGGAGACTCTTTTCTTAACCTGCTCCAGTACAGTAGGAAATAGCCTTGGTTCATTCTGCTTAGCCACCAAAGTAAGTTGAGATCTTAATACCCTTGCCTCCAAACATTCTGGGTTCCTATGAACTCACCTCTGAGTGGCTTTGCCCTCTTCTTGCAATACTAAGGGTACAGACAACTTGTAGTTTAAGGAGTGTCCTGTTAAATTGTGGAAATCCCTGTCACAAGATGCTAAAAGTTTACACAGGTTCAAAGTCAGCAGGATGATCTCACGGGAGAAAATTTAATCCAGGGCTAATTAATACCAAGAGCTCACTTCTGGCTCAGGGTGTCTCTGAGCAGCAGGCTGTTGGAGGCTGAGAGACTCTTATGGAGAAATATCACTGTGTGTTTTCCCCTGCTTGTGTAATCTTCCCTGACTGCTCACTGTTGACTAGTGTCACTCTTGGGCATACTGTGTTAGGCTAGGCTGACCTGTCTGCCTTCTTCTATGCCATTTTAAATTGCCTTTTGCTGCTACATAGGTGGATCATAGGTGGCTACTATATAACTGGCTACCAAAAAAGCTGTATTTGCTTCTAGATGTAAATCCAACAAGTTCAAAGATCAGGAAGCGCCAGAAATGTATAAAGTATGCTAGGGTGTACAGTCCAAGTCTCAAGAGCACAGCAACCAGGTGCAGCAGGTCTGGGTGAGAATTCAGAAACAGGGTAACTGGCCAGGAATAGTTAATAGTTAATAGACATCACAAATTCTAACGGAGATCAGAAAAACAGATAGGGTCAGATTCAGCTAGACGTGAAAACATTTAAATGTAGATATCCACATGGGAAGCAGGTGTCTGAACTCTCCACGGAGCACAAGGAAATTACATCAGAGGAGAGAGGTGCAGCTAATCCTGAGGAAGGCTCCTGCTGGCTGCTCAGCTGATGGACTTGGTACATCTCACACTCTGGGCTTGGTACAAAAAAAAAGGCTCAATTCAGTTTCCCAGATTTATTTGTCCAGTGCCATTTGAGATGCCCTAAGGTATCTGAGGCATCCCCTAGGTCTGGCAGCTATGCTCTCAGACCTGGAAGCCTGTGCCCTTCAGGAGAAGTCACGGGAGAGCAGGGAATATCATGTAACAGGGGACATCTCTGTGTACTCCGCTGAACTAAGCCCTAGATCTTGACCGACTTTACTGGAAGTCTAGACACGTAGCACACACGTACCCACCTACAAGCAAACTTCTATATTTAGGTGTGTTTATCTGGATCTGAGGCTCACACAGAGCATGCTGGGAAGCCTTGAGCAATACGGGCTGTGTTGAAGAAAGAGTGTCCCTGGTTACAAACATGATGGCAAGGTTAGCTTGGCTTGCCCCACGCTGCTCAGAGCAGAGCAGCAATGTAACAGCTATTTTTAATCAGTGGTGACTGGCTAGCAGCAAATCAAATATCGTTAGAAAAAGCAGTGTGCATGCCTCAAAAGCATTATTTGAACTTAAAAAATAAGGTCACCCAAGTGTTATGAATTATGCATTTAGTCTGGAAATTATTAAAGTGTTTACTGGGGGTTTTGGTTACCCTCAAACGCTCTCAATAGGACAGTTTTTTACAAAAGCCAGTGACTTTCCCCTGCCCTTATTCCTGCCCATTCCAGGAGCCCTGACAGCTTTCCTTACAACATGGAGTTTCCTGGAGGTCCCCCACTGCAAAAAATTCAAATTAATGGAGTTTTGCCAGCACTGCACAGCATCTGCACAGTGCTGCTGGTAACCCTCTGACCCAGTGAGGGTCTCTGGTCTCCCCTGACTGCAAAAGACAAAGAAGCCAACAGCAGCATAGCTCTCTTTCCCCGTTTTTGAAGTATTGATCCAAGGGAGCTACTTACTTGCATATACCCTTCTAGATGGAGGGTAGGGAAGGGGAGACATAAAGGGAGGAAATGGGGGAGCAGAAAAAGCACTGGCATGTGTTTAAAAAACTTTTGGAGGTGGGAAGAGAGCCTTCCCAGCCTGCTGGCATTTTTTGCTCTCTCCTATTCTTCACCTCTTCACAACACTCCTCCCTGCTCCCCGCTGAAACCACCCCCCCCAACTCCTCAGGGTGGGAATAGCGAAGGAAGGAGTGTGTCCATCGCCTAGGGCAGCCCTCCCTGGCTGTATTTCCCTCAGAGGCAGGGAAGGCAGGCAGGAACATTATTTCAGCATAGTTCAACTTGCCAGGAACAGGTGTAAGACAAACCAAAATAAACCCCTCTTGGAACGAAATCAGAGTCCAAACAAAAGTTTACAACAGTTGAAAGTCACTTCTGAATACTTTAAACATGCTTGGTTTTCTTATCTAAGCATACCTATACTGGAAAAATTAAAAGTCAAGTACTTTATGATGCCACATTTTTATCCAACATACCTCAGGTGCCATTTACCCTATTATAAGTAAGAGAGCAAAATCTGAACTTCCTTTCGTATTCCACTTGAATTTAGTTAAAATTTCTATGGTATTTCTGTAGTGTAAGAAGGCTTTACCAAACTTCTATCAATGTTTTCCTCTTATATCAATATTTTTCTCTTCTATCAATATTTTCCTCTTCTATCAATATTTTTCCTTCTTGCCTTTTAGTGGCAAAACTGGAAGTCAGGAAGAAAAAAACAAACCCAGAAGTAGACTATGGGTGAAACCCAGCTTTGTTGAAGTAAACAGCAATATTTTGATTACTTTAATGGGACTAAGGTTTCACTGCATATCTTGCTGTAAAGCAACAGGAAAGTTTAGGATGTGAGAGTGAGTAATGGGCAGTATAATTCCAAACTTCTCTGTAATGGCTGATTAGAAGACAAAAGTTTCTGAGGCACATTTACTTCTGTGATGTTTTCGAAGCTAGTATCTTGTGTACAATTCTTCAAAATGTTAAGTGTCTCCTCAGCTATGAGACTGATTTTATTCACTCTTTAGAAATATCTCTCATATTCCTATCCTTGCAGATAGTTATCATTCCTGGTTAACTCCAGTCTGAGAGTTCAGATCTTCTCAGCAGCTTTTGCAATGTTCACTTCTGAACGCTTCACTTCAAATCAAATTTCAGACAATGAATTCTTCCACTTCAGATCTTTCATCTACTACCATTCAAAAAACCCCTGTGATTACATGAAAGTTTTGTTCATAGTAACTTAGCAAAGGCTTTTTTAGTAGATAGCCACTGTGTGAACAACTGACCCCCAAAAAAGAAAAAAAAATGAACCCAGAACTTAGGTGTGTGATAGAGTACCCTTGTATATTGTCCAATCTCACTATAATAGTGACATATATGTAAAAACGTGTAGACGTGGCACTGCAGGATATGGGTTAGTAGGAATGGTGGTGTTGGGTGTATGGCTGGACTCGATGATCTTAGAGGTCTTTTCCAACCTATGATTCTATGATTCTATGACAAGTAACTGAACCCCAGTAACGCAACAACCTGAAGCTCGGGAATAGTTTCAGCTAGCCCTTGAGAGATGTGCCAGCCAGAGTTCCCCAATTCACAGAGGAAGGCCAGTGTAGGGCTGCCTTACCCTGCCCAAGCTCCATCAGAAACTCTGGGTCACTTGGAAGAGCCATTAGCATTTCTAAGCTATGAGCACTTCCAAGGGCAACTCTGTGACTGAGAGATTCATAATGATAAAAAAGGAGGCATCACAAATCATCATAATGGATTTTTTTATTTATAATGCCTTTTTCAATGTAATGCTCCTACCATGAACTTTTTGAATGTTGTGAAATTTTACAGTATTCAAGGGTATCGTGGGCCCAGTTAAAGAACTTACTTGGAATAGGTAAAAGGGCGAACACAGAAGCTTTACTTGGATATAGTGAACCAAACATCCCAAAGCCTTGATGTGCCATCAGGACAATCTCTAGTATTACAGAAAGAATGTCAGGATGATATTAGGAAACAATTCATGATGATCTCTTGCCTGCTCAAAGTTCATGTACGTGCTCAAACTAATGCACAAACCTGCATTATCTTTCTCTCTTTCATATTCTTCAAAGTCTAACTTATAAGATGTCAGTGAGAGCTTTTTCTGTTGCCTGCATTTAATGCTGGTGTGTCAGAATGTCCTTTCTTTCTAAACAGAAATGAAACTTTGAGCCAATACAGGTTAAATGAATCTTGTGATCTTTTTTCTCTGATTTTGTAAGAATAAAAAATGAACAATATTTAATAATTTTAGGATCATCATCATATCATCAAAATAGTGTTTGCTACAAATTCATAGAAAATGCTCCCAGTTTACACATCATTGTTAAGAATATGCAGGAAACCGCAATGGCTGTCAGCTACTGTGTCTGCACTGGCTACAGAACGGCACAGAGAGGCAACAAGCTAGGACAAGAGTAGGATATATGTGACCCCAAAACTGCAGGAATAAGCAGAAAAGCTCAATAATGTGGTTTATCTAGCTTGCAGCTGTATTAACTCACAAAGGAAATTAACCAGCATCAGTATGACCAAATTTAGGCTACCCTTAGGCTGTCCTTCTAAGGTCGAATTTTGGGCTAGAGTAATTATCTATGACCCAGAGAAACGACACAGCTTGTAGTGGTCATTTCTTGTGAATAGTTCTCAGGACAGTTCATTATCCTAAACTTCCAAGTTATTCCTGAAAAAAACAGGTCTCTGATTCTGTGGCGTTATAGAGCCACTGGGGTCAATACTTGACTAAGAGCATCAAGAGTGCTTTGACATTGGCTCTGTCTGCTTACAACTGCACAGGTTATGCGTGCGTATTGCAGCACAGTGCGCAATTATGCCCATTTGCTAAGGAATTTAAATAAGTTTTAATCCAGATTTACAAAAACAACTACTTACAAATAGTGAACAACTATCTATTCTGAACTGCAAGGAAGTTGCAAGGAATGGTGGAAGGGAGGGAATGACCAGCATTTTAGTTTTTCTAATATCTCTTCGTATATCAGTCCTTCCAGGAGCTTGATCATGTTTATTGCTGTTCCCAGAACCCCTTTCAATTTATCTACAACAATCTCCACAGCTCGCTGGCTGGGGCCAGAGGGTATCATCAATGTAGAAATGTACTTTGAATTTTAATCAGACACTACAGCACCAAGTTTACACAACACACATTCCGGAGCACTGTATTTGAGTGTACTACACTACAGAAACATGATAACAAAAATATATTCCACAGACTCTATCCTAAACTGCTATAAACTGGCAGCTTAAAGCAGGTTAAGGTATAGCCTGAAGATAGACACCTGAATATAAGCCATGCAGCAGTACATGAAAATAGGGTTGCTCTTTTTCAGATTCCTAAAAGAAAAGGTCTGTGTATACAAACTTGTATAGGATCATCAGCCTTTTTGCACAGCCTAGTAACATATTCGGCATCGGTGTACCTTATGCTCCTGTGGGCTAGCTAAAAAAAGAAGAAAAAGACTTTCAGAGTTTAAGGCTTCTGAATACCCTAATAGAGGGGTATTCAGAGAGGGGAATAATTGTATCATTATTCCTTGAGCACTTGTTGAGAAAGGTCATAGAATGGAAAAGGTCATTTCATCATAACTGGCTGCAAAAATGCTTTTAGCTTCAGACAAGGGATTAACCACTTCCCCTTACCGGTTCAAGAGGGCAAAGAATAAAAATCATGATTAGAGTATGCTGCAACAGTTAATTTGAAAAGAGGTAAATTGTAATTTTTTTACCAGGTGGCAGTTCCTTTGCTCTGTGAATAGTCCCCTTGCTATGAAATCAGTGGAATATTTCACATAGTTATAGCAGCAAAATTTGGTCTAATGTGGACTGAACTTCCAGTGACCTTGAAAAAGTATTTACCCCAGAAATGAAGAATTTTTAATATTTTTATCTTTAAAATGTCCAGAATCTTATTTTTTAAAAATGATTCAACCTGTAATTCAATCTCTGGATAGAGAGCTGATCAGTATTACCATAGTTAGAAAGATGATGGATGTTATAATATTTTGTAGATTGTCCTACCGGAAGAAACAAAACTATTTATTGATAAAGTACAATTCAGTATGTGCAGGATTGTCAAAAACTGCAAACAGGATTTTTAGAGACTCTTCTAGAGACACATGGTCTTTTGAGGTCACTCAGCTTCACCCTCTGAAATACCATAGCCTCAAGCATTTTTCTCCACCTGTAGAAAGAGTTTAATGTCATCCAGTGAATTATATCACCTGAACATCTCTAGCGTAATTTGGGAGAGGCAAGAAGCTGAGTTCCGCACTGCCCACAAAAAGCTGAGTAATTTTACACCAATAAGGCCCCAATTTTACAGAGAAAAGACAGCCTAATCAACAACATCATGAACAACAAAAAAGCCCCAAGCAATATGAGATAATCCAAGTTTTGCATATACTAAAAGTAATGGTGCTCAGGATCTTGAGTCCTGGCAAAATTTGCTTTCAACTATGTCTGAGTATAGCTTTTCTTTCTGGTCAGGGATCAGATCTCTCTGCTTAGATGCCAGACAGGTTATGATTAATCGTCACCTACTAGCAAAAGTAATTGGCAGGATATCTTCAGGAAATTCTTGGGATGGATGACGCTGTTTGATTTTTGCAGATGTTGTTGTCACTCCAGCCAAAAGGTCTTTGCGTTTTCAAATATGTAACACTCTGGACAGAAACCATCTTGATTGTCATTACAGGCAAAACAAGTTGGTGATTTTGCTTCCTTTTGTAATCTTTTTTCAAGATGCAAAATAACTTGGTATTTTTAGAAGTAGGAAATTGAAATAGTTCTGTGTATCAAGATAGTTCGCAGAGATAAAGGCAGATGAGTGTGAAAATTGTCTTTTATTGCTGTTGAAAAACAGGAAGATAGGGATGTGTGGCAGTGGCACATGGAAGAGAAAGAAGTTATACAAAAACATGTAACACTATCTAAGCACTGAAGTGGAATTAAAATAAAGAGATTACTACTTCTACTCTATTGATTTTTTTTTTCTTCTAACAATGGAAAACAGCTGCATTAGTCACTGACTTCAATTCTAAGCAGTCTACTAAAACTGATCTGTGCATAGAAACTTGGATTTTTCTTACTCATCAGCTAAGCAATATTCCAGTGAAGAGATCAAAAGAAATGAACGACCTTGAATCCTTCTCTCCATCTATACTTTTCATTTGCAATGTATTGGAATCATCTGAGTAAGCAGAATATTTTAATGTGAAATGAAAGTGACCTCCTGGAAATACAAACATCTCCTTTCTAGGATACACGTTAACTGTACGTAGTCAATGTGGGTCTATTTGGAAAAGCAGCTCACCAACATGTAAAGCTATCTTTTCTGGCAAAGAGAAAATGGTAGGAATTAAAATTACTTAGGATAAATTAAATTAAAATTTAAAACTGGCATATAAAATAATACATAGTATTATTTACATCATATATAGAACTTATATAATACGTAATAACAAAATAATATATAATATATAACACACATGTATTTATATTATAAAAGCACCAGTGTGTGGTGCTTAGTTCCCAGCTGGAGTTAAACTACGATACAATATAATATAAAATAGGTTATGTTTCATGTATTTTCAGTGACATGGAAAATAAACTCTGCATTAAACTGCAGGCATGCTTTAGGAGGTCAGTTCAAGGGTTTTACAACTGCAAACACTGTGAGGATTAGCTGCAGCACCATGTCCTGATGCTGAAACTCCAGATTTGATGGGAGCCCCCAGAGTCTGGTGCTGGGGACTAGGCCAGTTCTGCAAAGCAGCTGTGAGCAAATGGGGCCGTGACCCAGGGCGCGTCACTGGAGAGCCTGTCCACGTGACGGCAGACTACATCGAACCCCAGCACAGGTGCAGGACATGTGGGACCTCACCGTGGCATCTGCAGGTGTCACCGCACCCCAGCGTGGGTCTCAGCCCGGCATGTACCTGAGCTGGGACGAGAGCGTCCACTTGGCCGAGGTTGGCCGTGACTGATGAAACGTTATACGGTGGCAGCTCTGCTTACTGCCCCGCAGCACACCGAACAGGATGAATAAGCATGGAAATCCCTGCACACGCAGACACTGCAAAGCAAAGTGGTCTGGGGAAACACAAACCAAACCTGTCACCTAAAACTGAATTCACGCACCCTTCTGCTAAACATTTGTTTTGAAGCTGGTCCAATGGTTAGCGTATTTCTTCAGCCTATCCTAATGAAAAATGATTAGCTTAAGATTTCTTGCCTCAATCACAGACAGGAGCTGTGTAGTCCTTGTAAGTCAAGGAGGAGAACTATTCCATGTTTCCTCTATCTATGAATACCCCAAGCAGCACCAGTATATCCCTTTCTTCATAGGCACCTTACTATGCCTTCACTGCACCTTGACTAAAGCTCTTTACCATACAATGAAATCATATGTCGTCCCCAAACAAAACAAAATAAAACTGGAAACTAGTCAAAGACACTTGTTGACAATTCCAAAGAAATTTAGAATCTGGAGGTCCAACAATTTTTGAAACAGAAAACAAGGAATATTTTCAAAAAGTGAACACTGGACATATTTAGACTAAAACTAAATATTCCCTTATGACATTCCAGAATGAGGACGATAGGAGATTTTTGTTTTGTCATTTTTTAGTCAAAGTTTATAATGAGAACCTAATTTCATCCCCGAGACAGATCAACTGATGTTATGCATTAATATGCCAATGTACTAAAAGTGTATGTACACTGTTCCCGTGACAAAGTAACATACTGTCAAGACATGATGACCAATATATCAAAATAATGTCATTTTACCTTTTATTGTAGATAGTCAAAATATTACTCTATGGGCTGAGAATCACAATAGCTCAACAAATACAGAATTTTAAATTGTAGTAATGGTTACCATTTTTTATTCAGTCCGGATAAGAATAACAACATTAATAGGAACATTTCACCTGTCTTTGTACTGTTAGCAATTAAAGTTCATGGCCCTGTTGAGTACACACTCTTTCTATGGACTGAATAAGTCCTCATCAAACACCTTTATATTATTAACAGCTGGCTCAATAAATCTTAAAAATCTAAGGGCCTCCTGAAAGCTAAGTTTAAGTTCAATTGCAAGCCTATCATGGATTTATACTTTATTAGCCTTTTCCAATAATTGATCTTCAACAATATTAATACGCACCTGCCAGAAGGAATAAAGCACTATTTATTCAGTAGGAGTTTTATTTGGCTTTAAGACAGGCTGACAGAAACACACCTAAAATGTGTCTTCGACCCAGTGCTCGTGAACCCAATTTGTGTCCACCCACAGACACAAACCATCAGTAACACATGCAGATCCTTCCCACAAATCTTCACTTATTCTGCCCAGTAACTTACAAGCCCTGGGAAAACAGGGTTTGCTTGTCACTTTACTATGTCTGAGGCTTTTTGCTGGATAATAGTAGACCTTAGCGAGGAAGGCTATAGTTGTGGAGAGAAAAAAAACCTGAAGATTTCTGGAGGGAAAGGCAGCAGGATGGACAGCCAGACAGACACACACAGGTCTGATGAAAAAGAGGCTCTTTAGGTCAGACTGTAAGAAAACCACAAAGTTATCATCAAGAAAAAAACAAAATAACTGCAGGCATGGCAAGACTTGTGTATGGAGAAAGGGCTGAATAATTTAGGAGCGGTTAGTCAGAAGACAAATATGAGATGGCAGATAGAAGTATGCAAACTAGAGGAAGATAAGAAGTTCTGTTGGATGCCTCCTATTTACCCTTCCTTATAAAAGCGAGATCAAAAGACAAATTAAATCTGATAAAAAGAAATACAACATGCAATTAACTTGTAGAATTCATTGCCACGGGATATAAAGGAATAACCAGGGAAAATTAAAGACAGGATTGGATGTTTCTCCCTGAACTGCTGGAATTAGCTTTTCCAGGGGATCCAAATTCCCGTAGGAGTCAGTCACTGATCACCGAATGTCCGAACAAAAATATTGTGTGTTTGGCTATTTGGGCTGCAGGTATTAATGCCTTTTTTAGAGGTATCTGACACTAGTCAGCAGGTAGAAAGACACCAAATGGGGCTCCTCCACGATCCAGCACAGCAGGGGAAGCAGTGCTATCTCTGTGCTGGGTCCTTGTAACCACACAGGTAGGAATCTATAGGCAGGAGCCTGCACTTTCACGGCCTTTTCAATCCTACTCTAAAATCTCAGGGAGGGGCAGGCAGGCAGGGTGTCTGGAAGAGTCCATCTAACGGGTTCCCAGGCTGTGCACAAAGTGAAGGTGATGCAGTGGTATGGGAGTGGAAAGGCCAAAAAAAGGTGGCAACAGAAAAATCTTGGGTGTGAGGGTGAGAGTGGACAGGCAAAAATTAAGAAGTCGTGGTGCTGAAAACAGCAGCACAGAGAAGAGTGTGTCTCTGAGGGAGAGGAAAAGCCTGTTTGTAGGTGGAGAAGGAAGAGACAGTGTTAATAATCTGCTCTCAAATTCACAGGGTGGGGGAAAAAGACCCAGTACCTACGGGAGTTACCTAATGCAGGTGTTGAAGACAGGAACAAGTCAGTGTTGACTTAAAAAGATGAATTCCTACCTTAAGTTTTCTGAGCCGTCCTCTGGAGGCATATACCTCTCTCTGCTGCTTAAAACCCAAACTTGCATCCCTAACCTATACTATTTTGGATGTCTGCACAGCCAGTGTGAGTGCCTCCTGGGACTCCTCTGTTTCTGTAAATACAGAGTTTACTCAGACGGTATGGAAACAGAGATCTTCAGTCACTCTTTATCCTCAGCTGCTGTCCCACCTACAAGTTGCGGGTGGGCAGCTGAAGAGGGACTACCGTGCCAGCTAGAAGCATTATATGTTTCTGAGAACACTAGTGTGGGTCACCTTGCAGCCGCAGCCACCCTTGAGACTTCCCGGTGTGGGAGATGTGAAGTAAGAAATAGAAGCTCTGTTCAGTGCTTGTCTGAGAGGGAAAACAATCAGTCCCAACAGGAGGCAACCCCAGAATGAGACTTTAATACAGCAGAGTGTGCCACCCTGCGTAACAACCTTTCGACTCTGCCTTGTGACATTTTAATCCAAAACGAAGTGGTCCCCAACGTGGGGTCTCACGAGCAGGCTGGGCTGGCGGAGGGGAGCACCAGGGCCAAAGATGCCCTGCCTTCACCCTGGCTGCTCCTTGGGTGGTCGCAGACACACGTGGGGCCACCAGGATCAGGGCATGAGGGTGGGAGCAAGGGCCTGGAGCTGCCTCTATCTGCGGCAGGGACGACTTAGGCCAGACTCAAGCAAGCATTTACACTGTTTTGGAGCCTACATGGCTTGATGTAAGATAGATCTGGTGGACATCTTGCTGAGCTCTGTTATTGATAGCAATATCATCTACCAGCGGAAAGGTAAATGCTCACTTTTAAGAGTTATGATCACGAACTTTAAGATAAAAAAATGTAATTTTTCTTTAAGAGGATCCTACAGGTTGTGGGAGCCTGGTGCTTAAGTGCTAGGGGTAGGAAGGGAATGGAGGAAATTAAAATGTGTAGAACATGCCCAATTTGCCATCTAGAAATATGCAAATATTTCTACTTAGCTGTATTAAACTTGAGATATAAATACTATAACTCTGTTACACAATATAACAATGTTGTTACATTTTCAGATCCTTCCTAATTGCTGTGCTTAACACCGCAGTTGTAAAAAAGAGGAATTAAAAAACTGTACTTTCTGTCTTGTACACAAGTCTTTTTCTAATGTAGAAGTTGGAGTGCAACCACTCAAGGTATGGTTATAAAACCAGAGATTTTCTGCAATTTCCACTGGACTCTTTGGCCCATCTGTCACTTTACCAGTGCTGGTGGCAGCACACACCTCTCTGAAGGGATGTACGAGAATGGAAACATCTGTGGAGAGTGAATTTCTTCAAGCTTTGCGATCACTAATAAGCTAGTTGCAGGGCTGGATGAGGACACCTGGCAATCAGTTTGACTCTACTGAACAAAACAGTAGGAAAAGCTTGTGTTTTAGACTGTCAGCATTGCTAGTTAACAAATTAAAGCTGAACAGATACCAGAAAAACGCATTTGAAGAAAACAACACTCTCTCTAAAGCAACTGAAAATGCCTATTTTTCTAAAAGACAATACAGCCAAGTAAAATGAAACCACTGTTTTTAACTGACTGCACCATTGACCCTTTTCCTGGAGACCTCTCTCACACACAGATGACCTGAACAGAAATAAACTAGTCTTCAGCAAAGACAGCAACAAAGTTGCAGAATTAAACAGGCATAACAGAAATAATTATAAACTGAAACCACCAAAGAGATGGAAAGACATACAACAAATATAAAATAGCAGCATGTTGCCTGCTGTTGTACACTTCCAGGTGAATGTAAAAGGAACAAAGTGATCTGTGCACAAGGATTAGTAAAAACGGCAATTATTACAGAAATACTTAAATAAGGTAGTTGCCCACAATACAATACCCAGGACGATCAGGTAGATCACCCTAGAGACTGGACATTAGGAAGCGTTTCTTTACCAATGGGTGGTCAAACACTGGAACAGGCTCCCTAGAGAGGTGATCGATGTTTGAAGCCTGTCAGTGTTTAAGAGGTGTTTGAACAACGCCCTTAGTAATTTGCTTTAATGTTTGGTCAGCCCTGAAGTGGTCAGGCAGTTGGACTAACTGATCATTGTAGGTCTCTTCCAAAAAAAAATCTGTTCTATTCTATTCTATTCTATTCTATTCTATTCTATTCTATTCTATTCTATTCTATTCTATTCTATTCTATTCTATTCTATTCTATTCTATTATCATTTCCATGACATTTTCCCTATTTACATAGGGCTTTCAAACCATTCTAGAAAGATTCCTGCAGTATATGCCAAGCCAATAACTCCACTTAGACATCTTCAAATATCTTAATTTGGGCTCACAGGAGGGAGGCTGGGACACCACGAGAGAAAGCACGAGTTGATCGACTAACACTGGCAAGAGTAGTTAATCATGCCTCAAATAGTCAGACTGATGGTTGTCTAATGTACCACGTTGAGGCATTAACATTGAAATTTTTGTTAATATGCTACCAAAGCACCCCTAAGTAAGCACAGGCATGTTAGTGAAATACAAGACCTGCTGAAACTGGGTGGTACCCCAAGCTCAGGACATTATAGTCCTGAGAGAGGTTGCACGTATGCCAAGGATAGAGTAATGGGTAGCTGCATAAATCCAAAATAGCAAACACCTAGTCTAATAGGATGCTATTTTGGGCCAATATGGAAATGTTCCTAAATGATTCAGGTTTCTGCCTGGACAGCATAATTCGCTGCTGCAAAAGCAACACCCGTACAGCCACCGAAGCAGCAAATCCTCTTGCAGAGGAGCTACGGAAAGAGCTGACAATGACCTGAGATGCGAGTTACAAGGAACGTCACACACTGAAGCAGCTGATCTGCAGCACAATATCTGGAAAGAAGTCAAGGAAGCTATTTCCTTGCATATTGATTAGGCTTTGACATCTTATTAACTTAATTAAAAATATAATCTTTTTTAGATGCTAGGAATGATAAAATTTGGAAAACAAACCAACTATTTTACTGCTTTTGAGACTCCATATGCTGAGGTAGGCAGATAAGTGAATTTGCCACAATCCTGTCTACCTCTGACTTCCACACCAGTGCTTACATTAACGATTGCTTAATTTTGGATTGGAGAATTTACATGTATGTATGGATATTTGAGCAACTATCTTGTCTATGGATATGACAGGAATTCAGTGTAGTAAGGCAGGATATGAATATCTCAAATCGAACAAAGTCAGGTAATGAAAAGAAAGCTATTTCTGTAAGCATCTTCATATACCGGGCATCTCCAGTAGCAACAAGTTTAAAACGAGTCCCTAAAAAATGTGAGCGAAATTGAACATACCAAGCCTAAAACAATAAAATGTTGACTGCTTCTTGGTCTATCAGTTGTTTATCTCTTTCTTACTGTACATCTCCCAGTCACTCAAAACTTGTGTCTCATAAGCAGCACTGGAAGTTCTATAATACACATTTATAATATATAATATTTTACAGTACATAGTACTTTATAATATATAATTTAACAAAAATAATAAATACATGTACAGTATATTTTCTGAGATTCAAAAATGAGAGATCATCAATCACCTGAAAGACTCTGTAAATAGCTTACAGATTCTGAACAAATATGGACAGAGAACTTCATTATTTCTAAATCACTTGACTGTGACATTTGACTTTAGGAGACTTTCATAACAAGGGTGAACTGAATTGAGAATCACTAAACATTTTAGTGCAGGTACTGAGTTATATCAGTCTTTTCTGGGATGGACATAAGTACCTCATCCTTGGGAAAATATCTTCAATAGCCTTCTGAGAAGGTAATTCTAATATCATGCATAAATTCTTTTTTAGTAAAAGGTCTCTGGGTTTTGACAGGTTTTCTATCACAAACCTGTCTTTGTTCTCTGATTCTTCACATCCCAGTGCTCTAAGCTATTTTGTCCATTCTGATGTGGATCTTTTCTAATTTGTACTGCTGGAATAGTCTGTTTATGAATGACTGATTATTCTTTGGATGAATGAAATCAAAGTTTCTCATGTAGCAGAGGACTACAATTAACACCAGATGATGGAGTAAATCCGCATCTCTCTCTGGACAAATTAAAAATTATTTATTGATGTTTGGATAGTTTCAGTGGGGCTGAGAGATTGCAATTTCCTGCTACAAATCTCCCAGAACAAGAATTTAGCCGTGCTTTATCCGCTAATCAGAAATTCTATTATTGTCTATTCTGCATGTTTGGGAGAGAGAGTGCTTCTAATTTTGATGACAAAGAGACAAAGATCTGGATTGAATAGAAAATGCCTTTCCTCATAAAAAGGGAATTAGTTTGTTTCCAAGAACTACTTTGATTTCAATTAATTGGTATTTTTTTATGAAAAATCATTTCATCAGAAATCTTACACTAGCCTTGTTGATGTCCTTCATCACTAGATGTCTCAGCAGATGCACAGAATATGGATGCAAAAAACTTCAGCCCTCAGATCAAAACCTCAAACTCCAAGCCTCATGAAGATGAAATGACACAACCCACAGTCGCCCAGTGGGGAAGAAGAAGTTGTTAGACACCTCACTCAGGTTGCCCAGTTCATGGTAGGCACTCCTTTATGCAAAATAACATGGCAGTGACACTAGTGTTAGGTCAAAAAATGATGCAAATTGACAAATACAGGCTGCTGAATTCTTTAGTGCACACCAGAAAGAAAATTCAACATGAACTGCATTGTACCAAACTAGCAGATTTCTTTTGAATAGCAGACACAAAGCTTATCGAAGGAAGACCAGAGCCTCATGTCTTTACTCGTAGCAAATGCTACCTTTCTCAGCAGGGAGGGTAGTAGTCGGCAAAAGTAAATGTGAAAGAATAAGGCCCATACATGATATCGAGAAGACATTATTTTTCTTACACTGTTCTAAGTACTGTACTGCCAGGATTGTCAACATGAAGATATGCCGGTAAATATTACTTTTAAAAACCTACACATTTTGGGACTGTTTTAGTCTAATGTTTGCCTCTGTTCATTGCACATAATTATGGCTGCTGAAATTATCTGATGAACTTTCAATTTCCAATCTTAATACTACTACTACTACTATCAGAGTATTTTCTGGAGTGAAGTGGGCAGCATGTTCCTGAGTTGCGTTCAAGCTGGGCTGGCAGGAGACCCCTCAACAAGGAATTTGCTGCTGCTGGAACTTGGTTTTGGCAGGGTTCATAATGAGATGTGATGTGTCTCCTTGATCAAGCATATACTTAATTACAGACCATCTCTGGGTTATTTAGAGTTCAAATTGAACTGGAAAGGGGCTGTTTATATTGTTTATCATGAGCAGCAGACTTACTATGTGTCTCTATTTAAACTATATAATGTGTCTAAATACTGAGGTGACAGACACACAGTGTATCATTACATAAATATATTGAATTAGTTCAAATTAAAAGTTCAGCAGATCTTGTAACACACTAGATATGGATTTGTTTATAAAGGTTTGACAGAAGTGCCATATGATGGTTCATTACCACTCTAATTAATGAAAAATAGATCCAGTAATACGCAACAGCCACTGCTATCACTTAATGCTCTGAAACGAGGTTTGCCAGCCATGAAGTTCAAGAGCCTGATTACAGATAATGGACTTAAGCTTCCTGCTGGGAATTTGTTCATTCTGCAGCCTCAACAGAATTTGAACTTGTGACATTTCCATCATGCTGTAGCTTGACTAGAGGTAAAATAGAAGCAGCTGTGGGGAAGCTGCTAATGGACTAAGAGAAATACATGAAATGAGGAATACATGAAAATGAGAAATGAGAAATACATGAAACCAGACTTCACAAGGAAGTCTAGTTGCCCTGGAGAAATGTTATGTGTTTCCTGACTGGCTGTACAGGGAGGGGATGCCTTGCTTTTTTCCAGAGTAGCAGACGTGTCCTCTTTTATAGTGGGCATCTTCAGTGAGCATGGCTTCCCCTAAAGCACAGGCAGACACAGATTTTTTCCTGGGCATCGGAGTCCCTGGCACCCAGTGACAGCAGTTAGGAGATGCGGTGCCTGGATTTCCACATGTCTGCACAGTATAACGCAGCAACATTGCTCTACAGTGCTAACAGCCAAGCTTCAGACTGATATGCCAGGGAAATTCAGGATCTACTGAAGCAAGTACATCTTTAAGTACATAATTTAAGTATGTGGGATGGTATGTTGGTATGCCCTTTCCACTATGTGCACAGGGTCAGACACAACCAGAGAAAATGAGGGATGGCAGGTAACTCCTGAGAGAGAGCAAAATACAAATCAAGGTTTATTACTACACTATTATTCCCATTTTCACAGAAATAAACAAGGGTACAAGACTGTCAAATAATTTGATAGATATCGTTACTAACCTGGTAGCACACAGAGTTACTTGATGAACTAATTTGTCAGGGTAGTGACATTATAGGCACACTAATGTAAGCACAGAGCTTTGGCCCTGAATAGATTTTTTCTGGTTATTAGGTTATTAATGGAAAAAAATAAATGCTGTCTGAATGTGACCCTTAAGGCAATCTCAAATTTATTATTCCTAGCTCTTAGGCCATTCTCCTATGTGATTTGTATTTGATCGCATAAATAATCAGAGAACAGATCTGCTGGAGATATGTAGCAAATTTAATCAGTGGTAAATAGACTAAGCCTTCCAAAATATTATTGTTCCACTGTAAGAATAAGCTGAAAGAATAACTGAATGGAGGAGTAAGTAAATAATTAAACAAACACATGAAAATAACAGGCTGAAACTGGCCATGTGCTTTTAAGAACACCTCAGCACCGAGTTCACAGAGTTCTCCTTGAAGCCATCCCTTCTTCAGGCTGAACAAGCCCAAGTCCCTCAGTCTCTCCTCACAGGGCAAATGCTCCCGCCCCAGTCACCTTGGTGGCCTTCACTGACCTTACTCCAGTTCACTGATGTCTTTCATGTGTGGTGTGGAAGTGGGAAAATGGGGTGCAGTATCTTAGATGTGGACTAATGACTGCGAAGTAAAGGGAGATAATCATGCGTCTTCATCTAAAGATGGTGCTCTAGTTTGTACAGCCCATTGGCCATTGCTGCTAGGGCACAATTCTGCCATGACTGCAAAGCTGAGGTGCCAGGCAAATAGTTCCCTAATGCAGCAAGAGCTGCAAGCTGGCTTGCTAAAGGTTCTTTCTCAAAAGATCAAATCTGTAGAGATGCCGAACATCTGAATCTCCCTTCAGGGTTGCTAAAGTCTGGAAATGGACAAAAATCAATCAGCAGAAGAAGAGAGACACAGAATAATTAACGGCAAGAAATTCAAGCTAATGGTTTAGTTTCCAGCAGCTGCGCTAATAGCTGTGCAGTGTTTTGCAGAACAAAGTTCTCCTTTCATCTAATGAACCAGCATATGAAGACACAAGCAAAAGACTGTTGGCTACTAATTAAATCTGCAAGCAAGTGATGGAGTTGTAAGGGAGACAGAGAAGATGTTTTCAAGGCTAGAGATTGCCTACATGAAAGTAGGCGCAGCAAAGAGAGCAGGTGAACTCCGGAGACAGGAGGAAAAACCATGATCAAGTGAAGTAAACCCCAGCATTCACTGAGGCCTGTGCCAGGAGACCTGCCTGAAGCATTTCACAAACAGTAGGAGGGTAGCTATGAGCTGTTTAAAGGAAAGGGGGAAAATCTACATCAGCTGCCCCATGATAACGTGCAGAGTTTTGGACAAGGAAGAACACCTCCATTCCTTTTTGCTGGGAATTAGCACCTCAGACTGAAGTTAATCACTGGCAGGAAACTCGTCAGTTGAGTGAGACAGGAAAGGGAGGAGAAACGAAAGCTGAGTCGGACAAACTGCTGGTGTTCCCACACAGTGGCATTTGGGAGAGCAGCAAACCACTCTAAGATGTCAAATGCTTCTAGTAAGTTCAAATTCTTTAAAGATTAATATGTTTCTAGTAAGTACTAAATAGCTGAAGTAGGTTAATTTTACCATGTTAACAGTCTGGTGCTTTCTTACGATCATGTGCTGACAAAACCTGACTACTGCAAAGTTTCAGGTGCACCAGAAATCTTGGAATAGTGGTAAGTCTGGTTAAGGAGAGTAGCTATGTTTGCTGGTGCCAGGAATAGTAGATGTCTGAATTTCTAGCTTTCGCCTGACAGGTGACTGATAGAGTCTGGGAAGATTTTTGAATTTTGTTTCCACTTTCATTTTGGCCAGACGTGGGAACCTCAGGGCAAATGTGCAGCCTGGTGCTGAATGGGATTGAGTAAGGTGCGTACCCATCTCGCCTGCTCCCTGAACAAAACCAGTCCCAGTCCCAATATGTCCTCCTCTCCCACAGTGTCATACAATAGCGTAGAGGAGGTGGTTCCTTCTGAGGGGAAGACAGTCTGCAATGCCTTTCCACCTACTCATGCACATCTTGATAACGCCCATTTTTCCATTGCAGGAATTCCTCAGTGGGATAACGTGTGGATTTACTGGGGAATGAGGCCGAAGGCAAAAGCTTGCTTTACACGTGAGCCCTAACAAGTGCATTGGTCTGCTATGCCACAGGACACTGCATAACTTTTTTAGACTGGGATTGCATTCATCTACATGACAATATTGTTATTCACTGTTTCCACTGAGAACTGTGTGTGTAACTGCTATAAGTGTGTGACTTTGTTGTGGTAGCTGCTGTGTAGATGCATGGGAAAATATGTCTCCTGCCCCAATCAATGTGTAAGTTAATTTAAGATACAAGCAAACGAAATTAAAGGCTGGAGAGAGGAAAGAGGTTGAGAAAGAAGTCAGGACATCGATATCCTGAAGTTCCACAGATGTCCTGTAAAAAGCATTTGCTCCAAACCATTAGAAAAATAAGAAATTATTGGATTAATCTGGTTAGCCATCCTTGGTTTCTCCCTTTATTGGGAAACTTTTTCCTGTGGGTTCTTTTAAAAAATACGCTTTTGACTGCTTGTGGCCCTATTCACCTTTCTCAGAGAGAATTTCTAGAGCAAAGAAGGGGAGGAAGAGTCTTTTGAAATAGTTGTAGAAGTATGCTACGTCCTCTGCCAGAGCAACTGGCAGAGCAGGCACCTGGAGTGTCACGCAGAGAGCAGCAATGCAGGAAGCAGCAATGTTATCAGAAGACATTTCTTGGTAGGTCCGCAAACTTATGGCTGGTCAGAGGTTAAATAAGGAGAGCACAATGTATGCATGTATGTTCAAGATATGTATGCATGTATATACAAGACGTCTAATATTCATGCCCATTAAATGCATACAGCTCCCATGACTTTCAAGGAGATTAGCTCTCAGTCCCTCATTCTTCCTACATACATGCCAGCTGGATGACATGCATAGGAAGATGTCCTTTGGAAAATGTAACACGGGATGACTGGTATTTGGGAACTTTGGGATTTTATATCTAGAAAAGCCTTGGGCAGATGACAGGTGACACACAGCTATTGTGGATTTACACCTGGTTACTGTAAGCAGAGTCTGATTCCATTTGTCTTCATTCAGAAGCAAAACAGAAGGGGAAGCTATTATTTTTAACTTAAAATGAACTAGAGCTGGGACACTCACCTATTACACAGAATGGTTTCCTTGCAAAGCGCAGTCTTCCTTGCCATCCTCGATAACGACAACAGCATCCAGCAGACCAGATACGAATAATGAATTCCAAACCAAAGACAACAATCATGACAAATTCCTAGCAATGGAAAATAAGAAAAATGTCTGTTACAGATAACCAGCATTGAAGCACCAGGAAACTTCTGACCACAGTGTGTGCCCACCAGTTTACCTTGAGCACCTGAATATCCCAAGCCAAACTTGGGACACTGTTCGCCAGGATGGCTGCACATCTACACACAAAACTCAGTCCCTAGATCTTCCTGGTGAAGGGTCTAACTCTAACCTGAATAACATTAAATATCTGCTAAGAATGGCTACTAACTATAAAACACTGAAGGACTGAATCATACTCAAAAAATACCAAAGCAAAATATTCAGTGACTTTAGATGTTGAGGATCAGACCACAGCTAATATATCTACCAATAATTTTATGTATGTGGATATATAACATACAATCTTCACTAGCTATCTAAGCTGTCTAAGCTAGTGAAGAATGGATGTTATATGTCCACATACATAAAATTTGTTCTTAGATTGAAGTGTCAATATTTTGGTAGATATATTTTCATTGTAGCAATGTACAGGTGAAGTAATTAAGATGATGCAGAAGCATTTAGGAAATCAATTTGTTCCCAGAAGTAGGTGAAGATACGTGCAAGTGTAATTACATGCAATAGGTATGGAATTGTTTGTAAGACAGTAAACAAATGTTCGCACTAGGCATAACTGTCCCTGAAAAACATGTAAATGAAAGCATTTAAAAATCCTGCCTTGTTTGTCTGGCTTGCTTTTCTTTGATATTGGAACTTTCTTGAAGACTGTCCATTTCAACAGCATTAGCCTGTATATATGAAATTTTTATTGGAAAAAATTTTTCAATACAACAGTGAGGTCAGCAGAGTTGCAGCAATAGAGCTTGGAGCATGATTCAGCCCCATACGTTAAGGAAATCTGAATCCTTATAATATACAATGATATAGTACATACACACTGGAATTATAAACTTAATTTACATACTCTTCTGGAATGCCATCATAAAGTTATGGGTTTTGAAATGATAAAACAAAAATTTGTGTGTTAACCAAAAGAAGGAGAAAAATACTTGAAGCTTCTTAAGCAGTTCAGAAAGAAGAGGATGAAAGCTGTATTTTATTTGGCAGCTGAATGTATTTCCACATCCAGGAGAAAGCTTTTCCTTGTCAGCCAACTAATTTGTCATTCCTATAGGATCAGGACAAGTGTGGTACTGGTAAGAAAGCACTGCAAATGAATTAATAGAGGAGTATCGGCAAGGGTAGGTTTGATCCATTATTTACTTTTTCCCAATAAAATGTTTGCATGTTTTTAGACTGTGAAACTCCACAACTCTGCAAGCCAATAAGGCTGTAAATATCACATACATCAACTCAGGCATTAATTTACCCAAACAAATGGCATTATTAATATTGTGTCATGTAATGGTGCTTTACTAGCTTATGCTTACTGGCAGTACATTGAAACACTGTGAATTTCATTTGCTTCTACTGTCATAGAACAATCGGAAAACGTAGTATTCCTTCCTAAAACATGTCAGCTTATATAACTACATCACACTGAAAGAGTTTTCAGAACCTTCTGCAGTGTCTTGATTTCCAGTTTTGTAAATCCCATACTGAATTCCTAAATCAGAAACACAGAATGAGATCCCTCTGTTAAAACACAGCTAAAGAAAATGTGACTTCTTTTGTTAGAAAAGAACACATGGAAAAATGAGTGTTATTGTTTAAGATTTTCTTTTTATTCGTTCTACTACAAGAAACTTCAGCTTAATTCCACGAACTGAGTTATTGCACAACTTTAGAAAGGATTAAGTACAAAATTGAAAAAGCTCTCCATATAGTAACAATAATTCTTCATAGTTGGCTACCATGTGGTACATTTCCTTGTAGGAAATTCTGAGTAGGCCAAGAATAAAATGAACAAGAAGCCAACTGGAAAAAAGTAAGAATATATATTTTAGTTATTTAACTATGACTTTTATAATGGTAGTTAAATCATGAATTGTCAAATTTGGTTTACACAATGTTAGATAATGTCTCTGAGTTTATGGGGGTTGATGGCAGGCGTCCAGGCCGTTTGACACCTGGGCCATTTGACACCTGAGTCTCCTGATGAAGTTTCTTCTTTGGGGCAAGGGTAAGAGATACTGAAGGCGAGGAGGCCAGCAAAGCGTGCAACATTCTTTGATTCCAGTAAAATCTTTCCCTTGTTCAAAACTAATCACATTTCGTTTGACTAAAATTTCTCGTTTCCCTGGAAAACATGTTGTGTGCACAGGTGCACAAGAAGCACCCCCTGCTTTGTAAGTATGCTGAAATTGTGACAGCCACCTTACAGGAGCTGATCCACACCGGCAGGAGCATGTCCTCTATCACATTCTAGACCCCAGCAGGGCCTCCGATGGAGAACTGGCAAGAACAGAAAGTACTTAATGATTCTGGAAGGACTAGTCTACAGCTTCATTTCAGTTAAATTAGCATCACAAAACCTCTTGTAGAAGTTGAAAGGAGGTAATTTTTTTGGTAGTTTAATATTCTGGTTCCTATTAGTGCTATGCAGTTTTGTATTCATTATCTGCACTACTGTTAGCAATTACTATTTTCTATGCTTGCTCAGTTACACAAAGATGAAAAAAGTCCTTCTGTGCTGAAAGCACGTGTTGGAGAGTCTCTTGTACTCCATGGTGCACTCGTGTCAGCAGCAGAAATCCCATTTGTCTCACACGCGCACACAAATACATATATGTACACTATAAAGAGAAGCTTCATGGAGATACATCTATTCTGAGAGAGTAGAAGAGCAAAAAGATGCTTTCTCAATTTTTTTTTTTGGAGGGTGGGGTAAGAGTACAAGATTTTTCTTGGAGAAACAATGAGAGACATCTTTGTTCATTCCTTGAGAAAAATAGTCACCGTTTCAAGCAATGCTATGAATTTATGCAGAGTGATAGTATCTCAAAATTAACTGGAATTTCTGTATTTAAGCAAATTTTAACAACATCTGCTGTAATTGTAGTAAGTGAGATCAGATATCGTAAATTATATATAGCTCTTAGCAATGGAATGCTAAAAGAACTGCTGATTTTAAAAATACTGTATATGGTTTTCTTCCACAGGTACTAAATTTCTGGAGGTTTTAAAGTACAGTATAAGCTTTAATAGCAGAAAAGACATTGACTAAAGTGGAGATGAGGTTTCACATTTATTTTTGCACTTTCTGAAATAGTGAGGTTTCAAAATGATCCTTATATCCTGGTCACTTCTACTTCCTCAAAGAACAATTGATTTTGAAGGGAGTACATATCATCATGAATAAAGTCTAAAGGAAAAGGATTTTCCTAGAAAATGTGAATGCACTGAAACAGAAACTCTTCATAGCAGTATACGTGACAGTTCTGTTGTATTTTGGATTGGTCCAGGTTGAAACTGGAGAGAAGCAAAAAACCCCACACCACTTTGAAAAAAATAATGTTTTAATAATCAGTGCACTCAGTCACAATGTAAAGTCAAATCTCCGTCAAGGTTAATGCAGGCCAGGGAATGACAATATTTTTTCCTATGGCAGTTGCACAGTCACGAGGTTTTTGGTTTTCCATGGGCAAATATTGGAAGTATGCATCCTAAACAATTCATTTCAGTTGGAATCGCCCTGCTGGAAAGCTACGATCTGATTGCCATCATGGAAACTTGGTGGGATGAATCCCACGACTGGAATGTAGCTCTTGATGGCTACAGGCTGTTCAGAAGGGACAGGCGAGGAAGGAGGGGCGGGGGTGTTGCCCTTTACATCAAGAAAACACTACAGAGTGAAGAGCTGTCCCTGAAGAATAGCCACAAGCAGGTCGAAAGCTTATGGGTAAGAATCGGAGAGAGAGGCAACAAAGGGAACCTAGTGGTTGGTGTCTACTACAGGCCGCCAGATCAAGAGGAGCTGATAGACGAAGCGTTCTTCCTCCAACTCCAGGAGGCTTTGCGCTCGCAGGCTCTCGTCCTGCTGGGGGACTTCAACCACCCCGACATCTGCTGGAAAAGCAACACGGCAAGCTGTAGGCAATCCAGCAGGTTCCTAGAATGCATTGAGGACAACTTCTTAAGCCAGGTAATAAGCACCCCTACCCGAGGGGATGCGATACTAGACCTGGTGGTCACCAGTGTGAGTGAGCTCGTTGGAGATGTCAAGATCGGAGGTAGCCTGGGCTGCAGTGACCACGCGCTGGTGGAACTAACGCTACGGAGGGAAATGGGAATAACGAAGAGCATAGTCAGGACCCTAAATTTTAGGAGGGCAAATTTCCAGCTCTTCAAGGAGATAGTCAGAAGGACTCCCTGGGAAACGGTCCTCAGGAACAGGGGAACAGAACAGAGCTGGCAGGTCTTTAAGGATGTATTCAAGAGAGCACAAGAGCTCTCGATCCCCAAGTGTAAGAAGTCGGGCAGAGAAGGGAAGAGGACGGCATGGCTGAGGCAAGAGATGCTGGTCAAACTAAGGAAGAAGAGGGAACTGCACAGGCAGTGGAAGCAGGGACTGGCTTCCTGGGAAGAGTATAGGGAAGCTGCCCGGTTGTGTAGGGATGGGGTCAGGAAGGCCATGCTGGAGCTGAACTTGGCAAGGGATGTGAAAAATAACAAGAAGGGCTTCTACAGGTATGTCAGCCAGAAAAAGATGGTCAAAGAAAACGTACCCCCGCTCATGAGCGAGACCGGCAAACTGGTAACAGCAGATGAGGAGAAACCTGAGGTACTCAACAACTTTTTTGCCTCAGTCTTCACTGGCAACCTCTCTCCTAACCCCTCCCGAGTTGATGGATGGCATGAAGGAGACCAGGAGGGTAAAACCCCTCCAGCTGTTAAGTGAAGACCAGGTTCGGGACCTCCTGAGGAACCTAAATGTACAGAAGTCCATGGGACCTGATGAGATGCATCCCAGAGTCCTGAGGGAACTGGCTGACGTAGTTGCCAAGCCACTCTCCATGATATTTGAAAAGTCATGGCAGTCAGGGGAAGTTCCCGGTGACTGGAAAAAGGGAAACTTTGTGCCCCTTTTCAAAAAGGGTAGAAAGGAAGACCCTGGGAAATACCGACCTGTCAGCCTCACCTCTGGGAAGATCATGGAACAGGTTCTCCTAGAAGATATGCTAAGGCACATGGAGGCCAGGGAGGTGATTCGAGACAGCCAGCATGGCTTCACCAAGGGCAAGTCCTGCCTCACCAACCTAGTGGCTTTCTATGATGGTGTAACAACAAGAGTGGACAAGGGAAAACCAATGGACGTCATCTATCTGGATTTTTGTAAAGTCTTTGACACGGTCCCCCACAACATCCTTCTCTCTAAATTGGAGAGCAATGGATTTGATGGGTGGACCGTCCGGTGGATAAGGAATTGGTTGGATGGTCGCAGGCAAAGGGTAGTGGTCAACGGCTCAATGTCTGCATGGAGACCAGTGACGAGTGGAGTCCCTCAGGGGTCCGTACTGGGACCAGTGCTGTTCAATATATTTATCAATGACATGGACAGCGACATCGAGTGTACCCTCAGCAAGTTTTCAGATGACACCAAGCTGAGTGGTACGGTTGAGACACCAGAAGGACGGGATGCCATCCAGAGGGACCTGGACAAGCTGGAGAGGTGGGCCTGTGTGAACCTCATGAGGTTCAACAAGGCCAAGTGCAAGGTCCTACACCTGGGTCGGGGTAATCCCCGCTATCAATACAGGCTGGGGGATGAAAGGATCGAGAGCAGCCCTGCTGAGAGGGACTTGGGGGTACTGATAGATTAAAGGCTGGACATGAGCCGGCAATGTGCGCTGGCAGCCCAGAAGGCCAACCATGTCCTGGGCTGCATCGAGAGAAGTGTGGCCAGCAGGTCGAGAGAGGTGATTCTGCCCCTCTACTCTGCTCTGGTGAGACGTCACCTGGAGTACTGCGTTCAGCTCTGGAGCCCTCAGCACAAGAAGGACATGGAACTGTTGGAGCGGGTCCAAAGGAGGGCTACAAAAATGATCCGAGGGCTGGAGCACCTCTCCTATGAGGACAGGCTGAGAGAGTTGGGCTTGTTCAGCCTGGAGAAGAGAAGGCTGTGGGGAGACCTGATTGCAGCCTTTCAGTACTTAAAGGGAGCCTATAGGAAAGATGGGGACAATCTTTTTAGTAGAGACAACAGTGACAGGACAAGGGGTAATGGTTTTCAACTAAAACAGGGTAGGTTTAGGCTGGATATAAGGAAGAAGTTCTTTACAATGAGGGTGGTGAAACACTGGAACGGGTTGCCCAGAGAGGTAGTGGAGGCCCCATCCCTGGAAACATTCAAGACTAGGTTGGACAGGGCTCTGAGCAACCTGATCTAGTTAATGGTATCCCTGCTCGCTGCAGGGGGGTTGGACTAGATGACCTCTAGGGGTCCCTTCCAACCCAAAACTTTCTATGATTCTATGATTCTATGAATGGCTTGTTACAAAATTAAGCATAAATCTAGGCTTTTAAATAACTTAGTTTTAGTTCCTGAGCAATTGAAACAGAAAATCAGAACATAATTGGAAAGGCATGTGACAGAATAAACCATTAGACCTCATATGATTTGTAGGATTGCCGTAGAAATGCTGCATTCCAAGTATCTCTCTTCTACGTATAATATGATGGAACCTCATTAATATTGGATTACTTGTGCCATATGAATAACAACATTTACATCAGAATAGGAAAATCCTGCACTGTTGATAAGTCTGACCTCGACCTCCTCGAAAATTCAGAAATGCTGAATCTGAACTGATGAACAAGTTTAGATGTACTGGCAACGTAATCATTCCCTTCTGAGGTAGAACAGGGATGCCCTGGCCTTTCACATTTCTTCCTTTCCCCCTACCTTGTCACCTTCTTCCAATCACAGCTGCATCTGGCCCTGCACCACAGTTACCACAATCTGTAGCTTTTTTTTTGCTTTTTAAGCTCACACCTCGCCTCCCACAGTAACTGTTATGGCAGACACCTTGGTGGTTCGGACACTGGAAAGTCTTCTCAAAGCACAGTTCATCCAGACTGATGAGTTTTTCATTCTGAAATGTTTCTGCATATGCAGTTCCAGTTGCCACGGGAAATATGCATATGCAAGAGAAGCCAGGCTGAAACACAGAGGCTTAAAAGATTTGGTTGCTTTTGGCATAAGCAACACAGGTGCCAGTGTGCTCCTGAATTTTTTTGCATCTGCAAGTGCCTTGGTTTCTCTGCCTCTGGAACAATGCGAGTCACACAAATGGCAGGAAAAGAAAATAAGAGGACATCCAGAGCAAAGTTTCTATTAACAAACGGCCCTGCAGGACTCTAATGAACAGGGCTGATAATTAATTAAATCAAGTATACTTTGTACAATCCAGCTGTGATGAGCACTTCTTTCTTTTTTTTCCTGTCTAAGTATGATGCAAATGATGATATGCTGAAATTATCTAAATTAATATGCCTCTCAGGTAGTTTTTAATGGTAAGGAATTCCCTAAGCATAACATTAGAAGAGCAGAAAAATGGTTTTGTCATAGCTTTCTTGTTCGTTAACATAACTGCTTATTAAAACTTAAAATAATTTGCTGTTGCTGCAAGCAGGTGCCTTGGTTGTAGACCATCATTTCTGGGAATTAGAGCCATTTTTGAGATAAGAAAATGACTAAAGTTGAGCACTCTGTGCTGTTCTTCTAGGATGCTTCTGGTTATTTTGCAATGCGTAAATGAACTTAGGCTTGGATATAAGGAATCCACCCACAAGACAATGGCTCTGCTGTTATTTCAATTCTATTTCTTGTACGGAAATTGTGTTGCTAATTATCCTAAAGGCTATTGAAGTAGGACAACTGAGCTGCAGAGTGATGTAAGGAGCTGCGTGCCTTGAGCTCATAGGAGAGCTGGCTCTACAATGACATTGTCAGAAACTCAGGAGATGGACTAGAACAAATCAAATTAATCCCCCAAAATGAGCTTTAAATAGTTGTGATGCAGAAGCTCTGTTATACTGGTCAGTTTCCAGATTAAAATCAGCAGATATGAATATGTGCATATATTATTGTTCAAAATAGTAGAATATTTTGAACTCATATTTGTGTTACTCCGGATTCAGCGTTAGAATGGGAGATCTTTGATCTAAACAGCTAACAAGTATATCTACACATGCATACATACACTTAAGGAATTTATGTTTGAATTCTTTCCAACTGCAGTTTAACAGTGGGAAAGGCAGACATAAATCTGAAAACACAACCCAGAATAGACCCTATTAGTGGCACATAAATCACAACCAGAGACTTCAGCTCCCAGTGCAACACACAATAGCATGAAATGAAATTTATGTACCTTTTTATCATTAATCAGTTTTATAATGAATGAGATACTTTTACTACACTTGTTTTTCAAGATTATGACTGAGATTTCCCATGTTAATTCTATGTTAAAGAGGATTGCTGAGATATCAGTTCTGTGCCTTTTAATCTAACTCACAGCTATAAGTCTATTGATATAATATTAAAATCCCAGTGATACACTTAGCTTTAATTAGCCACATGCTATATAGGACTTTTGCTATCCAAATCCCTTCTAGCTTTTTGTGTTTATTACTTGAAATGGCACCTATCAGTCATGCTTCTTTATTGACTTACAACAGAAATAAGTCCAGAAATTTTCTGTCAAGTAAAGCCAGTTTTGAATCAGATAGTAAAAGCAGGCACCTGAATTAGATAGCTGCCATTTAATTATGGTTTTCATCATCTCTTATAAAGTAAATACAAGTATTTATCATATCAGACCCAATACATGATTCCTAGCACTGAAGCTGGTCTAACATTTCTCAGCTTCCACGAAGGAAGGACAGACACACTTCTGCCGCCCCAGACCAGCAGATACAGCTCACAGCATCGCCACGGACCGGCTGCTGAGGGTCTGCTGGTGCCACAGAAACGAATGGCACATAGGCCCTGGGTGGCTGTGCTCCCGACTGCTGCCCATCACGGTTACTGCCCTTACTATGTCAGTGCACATGTGGGCAAACCCATCCCACAGCTGCTTTTGGCTTTTGGATTTTGGTGGATGAGGTTCTTCTAGGAAGACCCTGCTAATCACTGAAAACCCTTTTTCAAAATGGGAAAATGACAAGGGGAAATGTTGATTTCTCCACCCATCATGTCTATCCTGCTCTTCCCCAGATAGAACATCACCCTTAAATATGGGTCTTTCTAGTCCCCCCCATTTCCACTCACTGCTTTGTGCCAGATCATTTGTGTACGTGTCAGGTACAACGACACTTCTGAGAGAATTCCTGAAAGAAGACGATAGCCATAAAACTTGCACTATAGAATAATTTTCCACTTTCCAAATACTTTTGTATCCTGTTTTGTAATGAGATATCAGCAGTAAATGGTCTCATTCCGGTTTTAAAATTATCCACATATTAAAAACAAAGAAGCTCTGTACAGCTGTACACAGGCCTTTGCATTTCCTTTGTGATTTCTTCATGCATTTTTTTCTGCTGTAGTCACGTTTCTGATGTCACATGTTACAGGCAGACGTTCAAGCACATGTCTCTGTAGCAACACAGCTCCCAAATCTTCCTCTTGAAATGTCTGTGAAGAAGTTGATATCTTTTGCTGTGTCCAAAAGAAATGCGGAATGGGTTCCAGAGCCAGTACAGACTCTGAATCTTTTTATCCTCTGGCATCCATGTTAATCTGGTGTCAATGCAAGGGGTTTAGGCTAATTGTTACAGCTGAACACATGTATGTGAATTAACTACTAACATTTGACATGCTGCATAACAGAGCGGGATGGCATAGTTAATATTATACTTTTTGGTCTTGGCATGTTTGGAGTTGTTAAATCCTAGAGACTCTGAAAATGATATTTTCTGTGTTCTTTTTTTAAGTGACTTCTTCTTGCAGTTTCCCAGTTTGCAAAGCTCATTAACAGAGCTTCCCTAGGAGTACATCAACGCATGTTTTGACCACTGGAAGACCTATGAGCATCTGGGATGATAGTCACTGAAATGTTTCCAGTATCAAATGTGTTCAGAAAGCAATTTTAAGAAAGTGTTTTCTGACAATTGGTGAATTTTGGCAAACTGGACTTGGAAGACACTTTACCCAATCTGTCAAAATCCTGCTTCTGCAGGATTCCTTCAGTTCCTTGAAGATATTCACTTCTGTCATCTCACGAGACATTTCTGTGATTTGAACAAGTCTTTGATTGCAAGACTTTTATTAAGTTTCTTAGGTTCAGTGAAAAAGCTGACTTGGTCCCCTCTTTTCAGTCAGATCACTAGGCTTTGAAGCCAGTATACCAAGTCTCATGTTTTACAAATCATGCCATTGCTGAGTGTTTTGCAGCTTTTCCTACTATCTTTTTTCCAAGGTTTATGGAATTTTGGTCTCCTGGAAAAAGAAAAGAACAAACCCCTTCCACATCCTCTCAAAAACATACATATATCTTTGCGAGACATTCATTTCCTGTGATCATATCTTCATATAGTGCTATTAGCCAATTCCTGTCTGGTTCAGATTTGCTACCAAAGTTATTATCCTGTCCATGACATACACCCTTTCCTTAGGTACTCCATGGAACACTACAAGTTTAAAATGGCCAATACTTATTTCGCTAATTCATCTTTATAGCTCACCCACAGTTCACAGTCCTCAGGGCTGGATTTAGTTCCAGTGTGTGTCTGTGTATTTACCATCAGCTAAACTTTAAACTCTCTTTGGGTTTTTGTATTATAGGTATGTCTGCTCTGGATCCTCACAGATATTTTTCATATTTGCCTATATTTTGATAACTATTTGCTTGACTTTGCAGTTTATAAACTGAATCTTGTGAACAGATTTCTTCTCTCACTTGAGGAAAGTTCACATTTTGACTGTAGCAAGCTATGTCTTTGCATGCTTTGTCACATCTGTGCAAAGGGACTAGGTGGATTATGGTCTCTGTATGTTACTCAGATTGTGGGTGTTCCCTAGGTTTCCAAACAGCTTTCATATTACTGATGTTCTGCCTTTTTCAGCATTCTTTTCCTTTTTACATTTAGCGTTTTGTAGACTTTTTCCTTACATATTATTTATAACTATGTACTTTGGTTTTCCTCTGGAGACATATTCTGCTTTTCCATTTGGCAAATCAATATTTCCCTAACAAGGGTCAGGTCTGAATTTCTGATAGAGAGTTTGATATCTATCCATTTTCGCTGTTGCAATCTAAACTGTTGCATGTTTTAAGGAGGTAGCTCTTGCTCTCCTTATAATAAGTTTGGATCCTTATCAATCTCTGGCATGAAGCCAATAAAATTAAATACTGCAGAGTCTAGCATTAGCTGCTACAAATCTACTTCTATGGAAAATGTTACACTTATGACCTGGAAGTGGTTTTCCATGTTGCATTGTTATCACTTAAACTGGTAAAACAAGAAAAAAGACATGTCATGGAAGAGCAGTTGTTGTGTAAGGAGTGTTGCTCGTTTGTCTTTAAAGGAGGTCAAGGACAGCTGGTTGAGTCATTTAGCACAATGTGTTGATTAGCCTAAAAGGCAATGTGCTTTTCCCTTCGCAAAGAATTATATTCCTATTAATCTGAATCTTGACACCCCATCACTAACATCTAATCCTCCCCATTTTCCACTTCTAATCTCAAAATCCCCCTAGAGATTGTGTTCCCCTAGAGAAAGTGGCGCCTTGAATGGCTGACTAAAAGGCTCTTTTCCAGCTAACATGGATATTTCTTTTCCTCTTAAGAATATGTTCTCCACCACTGAATGCTAGTGTTCCCTGTGTTGGGAAACAAAGGGAATGAGGAAATGATTGATCACAGTACTAGCATCTTCTGTCCTGACTTTCTGCATATAGCCATATAATGTCATGGACAAGATAAGTTAATTGACAGCTCTTCTATAGAAACAGAGAAGAAGAATATAAAAGAGTATAATGTACCTATTTAGAAAATCAACACTGGCTTTCTTACTACAGGTTAGTCATTTTAACGTTAAAATTGTACCAGGTCATGAGTTCTGTTACATTTAACACTGTTTCTGGGTTTGCTGTTTCCATCCCGCATTGCACAGAACCACCCATTTCTCTGTATGTGCCCTGTTCCTTCAGAGGGAGTGGAAAATAACTTCATGGATGGTATTTCAGCCAGCAGCCATTGAGTTGTGGCAACTCTAGTGATCTTAACATTGCACAGTAAATGGAGATTTCTTGCTGGAGTGTAATTGGTTGGTCGTTCTGCCTGCCTGGGAAATGGTCTGGCAGTGACTCTGAAACTCTCTCTTAATTTCTAGTACATTTGCTGTTGAATGCAGTAGCACTTCAGGTAACTGTTCATAGTTATCCTACATTTTTTAAGTGATTCAGTTATGAGGTTTTTCTTTGCCCTGACTGCAGATCATGTGTATTAATGCTGTTTTAGTCATCTGTAGTCATCAAACCCATTTAAGCTTTCCCAGTAGAACTATAATATTACATTTTTTAATTACAAGAGAAAAAGTATTCCATTCAATGTGTGATTTTTCATTCTTCTCTTTACAAAGGTTATTTCTGCTTAATACAGAAGAATAAAAGAAAAGAAAGCACAAAACATTACTAACAATGTAATCAAGCCCAGAACCTGATCAATAACAGGCTTATGCCAGTATTGAGATGTCTTTATTCTCTGATGTGTTTGAAGTGTATTTTATCATCCTCAGCCCTGTTGACAATAGATTTTTCATACATACCTTTACAGTTTTATGTGTGGTGCCATGTTCCTTTGTTACAAAATAATTTTTAATGTTACTTTCAGCTCTCTCCATAGCTACAGTGTGTGCTTTTTTGTTTTAGAGCTTGGTTGGTTGGGAGCGCCAGCGCCACCTTCTGACAGAAGGATTACAGCTTTGGGAACATCTACTGATACATTTTAAAATAACTTCACCTTTTCATTTACGTTTTTTCCTTGACAGACTTCCTTCTAATCAATCACTGTTAGTTTCAGAAAAGTGCAGCCAGCACTTACATTTCCAGTGGGAAGTCTGCTTTATTTGCACACAAAGATTCTCAAGCAGCTGTGATGAGATCTGGCCCAAAATTAGAAAAAAACCAGTCAGCTATTCTTTGATGAAATCAGTATACATAATAGGAGAGAACTAATTTAATCAGAAAAGACGTGCAATTATTTATTTTGCAGAGGGATCTGGACAGAGTGGATCAATGGGCCAAGACCAACTGTATGAGGTTCAACATGGCCAAGTGCTGGGTCTTGCACTTTGGTCACAACAACCCCACGCAATGCTACAGGCTTGGGGAGGAGTGGCTGGAAAGCTGCCCGGCAGAGAAGGACCTTGGGGTGTTGGTCGACAGCCGGCTGACCATGAGCCAGCAGTGTGTCCAGGTGGTCAACAAGGCCAGAGGCATCCCGGCTTGTATCAGGAATAGTGTGGCCAGCTGGAGTAGGGAGGTGATCGTGCCCCTGTACTCGGCACTGGTGAGGCCACACCTCGAGTACTGTGTTCGGTTTTGGGCCCCTCACTAGAAGAAGGACATTGAGTTGCTGGAGGGTGTCCAGAGAAGGGCAGTGAGGCTGGTGAGGGGTCTGGAGAACAAGTCTGATGAGGAGTGGCTGAGGGAGCTGGGGCTGTTTAGTATGGAGAAGAGGAGGCTGAGGGGGGACCTTATTGCTCTCTACAACTACCTGAAAGGAGGTTGTAGTGAGGCATGTGTTGGTCTCTTCTCTCAACTAACTAGCGATAGAACAAGAGGCAATGGCCTCAAGTTGCATCAGGGGAGGTTTAGATTTGATATTAGGAACAATTTCTTTACTGAAAGAGTGGTCAGACATTGGAACAGGCTGCCCAGGGAGGTGGTTGACTCCCCATCCCTGGAGGTGTTTAAAAAATGTATAGATATGGCACTTTGGGATATGATTTAGTAGGAATGGTGGTGTTGGGTGGATGGTTGGACTCGATGATCTTGGAGGTCTTTTCCAACCTATGATTCTATGATCTTGATAAGGTAAGAATATCTTCTTTCAAAGCTAAGAGGTATCTTATTATGACATGGTTGAATTGTTTTATGCTCTTATTATCAACTTATTATAATAATGTGAATCCAGAGAAGACTGAAAACATGAAGGCTTTGTCCTTATCAACTTTATTTTTCCCTCCCTTATTCTGTCTTTGATAACATCAGTGTTGTATGTCTAACAGACGTAATTTTTGAGAGATTTCTATGCAGAAGTGTTGAAATTTCAAAGCCAAGCTTTGATCTGGGCTGAAAGAAAACATTAAGAATGAGTATTTCCTGAGAAATATTGATCTGAGTTTTGCTAAGCTTTAGCAAACTTGAAAATTGTTGAATTTTTAGCTCAGGGATCAGTTCATCTGTTTCTCTTGGGAGAAGACTCAACAAAAATTGCAGTAACGTGGTCTATACCCTGCCTTCTTTGTCAGAAATGTATCTAGAACTGAAATCTCTCGAGATCATTCAGTTTTTCCTTTTATGCATTGTTAGCTGGTCCTACAGAGCCATCCATCCAGTCCTCTTCTCAGGTCTGTTTGTCTTTCTCCAAGTGTTGCAAGAGGAATCAAGTTCTGGGACAATAAACATACCCTGAAAAATGCTGCTTTTTTGAATTGAGCACTATCCATCCCTCTTGCTTAAATCCACTCTGTGGATCCACAACTTCAAAACTTTGTAGCAGATTTGTATGATTACATAGTTGTGGATTGATTCACTCTCCTAGAGCAGAGGAAAATTGAATATATGCTTGCCTGCTGCGGGACATCTATACCCTATGTTTTTTAATCAGTGTTCATCCTCTTTCTACATTTATTTTATGGGAAAATGTTAGAGAAGGATGGAATGTTAGGAAGATGTTAATTGCTAGAAGCACTTACTAGACTCTCCTTTTGGATTTGTAGAAGTGACCACAGTACATGTAGAAGCCTCATCTACTGCACGATGTCTGCTTTTATGTCTTTGGGAGTTATTTCTGCTTGAAGGATATGTTCCTAGAGTACATTTTCAGAGGCCCTTATCCTTCAGAATTGGGTACAAGCTTTCTACTCCAGACTTTTTCAGAGAAAAACACAAAACAGATTTGACAAAAACAGTCCTGCAGAAATTCAAATGAATTTTGAAATCTCTCCATTTTGACTGAAAATGAAAATTATGAAAAAAATTGAATGCTTTGTCAATTTAAATAAAAATGATATTTTTTTTCCTACAGTCTCAATTTTACTTTTAAGCCAAAAGTTCTGAAATGGTCAAATACGCAAATAATATTTTATGCCAGGTCAAATGAAACATTTAATCTGATCCAAGACTTATTTTGGACTTTCTAATTTGCCAAATCTTTGTGGGTCAACTAAAAATATTTCATTTATTTTCTTGAATCGACAGCAAACACAGAGAAGCGAACCAGTTATTCACATAGCTTTAGTTGAAAAGGATCTTAAAATATAGAGAATTTGGTCATGAGAGTGAATGACCTCCAGTTCTAGATATATTCCCTCTTGGCTATCTACCCCAAAAGATTTGATTTTGCCTTCCCAGCCTGAAGTTTTACTTTCCTTGTGTTTATTATTTGATAAAGTGCCAGCAAATGTACTTGTAGGAGAACAGCAATACACCAAAGATTATTTTCTTGCTGTGTTAGTTGGATTCTTAAGCTGCTTGTGGCTTTTTTGATGTTGAAGCAGATTTTATTCTACTGTCTGTCTGGGCTATACCACTGCTACAACTCCAATGCCAGAAGTGGTGTGCACAGATGAGGCTAGAGCATAATTACAATTGTAGGTACAAAGAGTTTTATCTGATGCTCTCCCCCTGGTTAGGCTCATTACTTCTGGACAAAAATCAAACCAAATTTATTACTGATTTAACAATCCAACACTGCTGTATGTAGCATGCACTTATCTGCAGAAATCTCATTTTAAGCATAGAACTCAAATATTACATGTGCTTCCCTTGACAGGCTCCCTGATAAGCAGAAGACTCGTAGGAATACAGCAGCACTTGTGCGGATGCCAGAACTGAAGCGCTGGCGGGGTACGGCACAGCGCAGCGGGACAGGTTTGTGTCAGCTCTGCGAGCAGAGCTCGGGCGTTGCTGCAGTCCAGACGAGTCCATTAACCTCTGCTGACGCTCAGAAGCCCTCAGCTAACACTGCTTTCCTGAGCAATGATTTACTTTGAGCTATTACACACTGTTGTATGTTTCTGAGAGAGTATTCAAGATGCAGTGACTCGGAGATATGTGTTCTGCTCCCTTGTAAGGCGAGGCCGAGGGAGATAAATGGAATCGACTGATTGCAGAACAATAATCTCCTCCACTCCTCTGGCCTTTCTGAGAGGGAGGGAAAGGTTTGCTCACCTCATCTATACTTCCTTCTTTAAACTCCCTGTGTAACTGCGAATAGCTGCAATATGTCAAAAGCTACAGGTGCCAGTGCAGGCAGCAGCTCAGGTATTAAGTGGAAGGAACATTACATGAGCTTTTTAGCCAATTAACATGGCTGTAGGGGGGACCATCTGGAATAAATCTGCGAAGCAAGCAGTTCACAGAAACCCAGCAGGCAGCTTGATGGATTGTTGTATTTGTACAGTACTTCATTAGAAAATAAACGTATATCTTCCATCTCAAGCATAAAGCAAAAGAGTATTAAACCAGATCTCTGACAGTTAATACAACTGTCTCTACTAAATGACACTAAATTTGTAAGAGTTGTGTGAATCACTGTGAGGAAAAGGTTGTGAAAACTCTAGTGACTGCAGTTACGGGTCAGCACAGCCAAAACAACTGCTCCTGAGTTAATGTAGGAATGTATTTTTCTCTTGGTTTGTGGTTGCAAAAGACTGCTTTGATAACGTCATTAATATCAGCTGATGATTCAGTATGCAGAGAAGGAGCAAAGGAGCAAATCATGCATCAGCAAATTGGAATAAACCAGTCAGCTTTAGCCTGCTTCTGGAACTTCATACTTTGCTGTGTTTATATTTTTCTCCATTAGAGACCCACAGCAGGAGCCATAAAATTCGTCATTGCTAGATTTATTCCTGCCAAGCGTCTGCCGAATACACGAGGCTATAGCATAGAAATGTTGGACCAGGCTTGTAACGATGCTTCAAGGATTAACCGTCCACCCTCTTCCTCCTTAAGGCCATTTCTGTGTTCAGAGGATGCCACGGGTTGAACAGTTGGAACTGTTAAGATGGACAAAGCCCATCCTTGAAGATGCAGCAGCAGAAAGTGCCGGTTTCCCGCCGCGGACCCTGAGCAGCACCTCTACAGGACTGGTGTATTGGCCAGCGGAGCTCACCACACCTCTGCCCGGTGCTGGGAGCAAACCCAGGACTTCACAGAGCTGCTCCACGTTCAGGCTCCTCAGAGAGCCATGGCAAAGCACAGAGAATGTGTTTATCAGCCAGCTGAGGAATCAGCGGTGGTAAGCATACCAATACAATCAACAAATATGTGGCTCATGGGAAAATGCATATTTTATGTCAAAACAAATGGTTTTTCTACCACCAATTTGCATAAGTATACAGGGAAACAGATTACTTGCCACAAAAGCACCTGCTATTAGAAATAGGGTATTTTCAGGCTAACAAAATTTTCCTGTTTTCTATATCAGAAAATCTTAGCAATTAGTGTAGTAATCACAATAATATAACTAGTTGCAGAACATTCTAACAAGCTTCCATTTGCAAAGTGTTGCTCAGATATGTAAACAATGGGACTAGCAATGAATGTAGGATTAAATCCGATCACTTTTAGCTGGTTTAACGCCACCTGATCTTTTCTCCAGAAAAAGAAAAAGCACTAATATGGCTAGAAAACAAAATACCACGTTTACCATGGCTATACCTAACTAAACTAGCCCTGTTAAGAAACCATCAAATGGAGCGGAACACCACACATCTGCACCTAGCCAGCTCTGGACTTTTAGTTCAGGTGTCTTGATGCAGTGGCACATTGTGCTGTAGAGTCACAGCATATGCCAAAGTTGTGCTTATCAGTGTGCTCACGCCATAATTAATTAGGGAGCTGTTCTGAAGACCAGGGCTTTTGGATATACACAGTGATGACAACTAAAATGTTGGCATTTGTCAACAGTTACTTCACTCGAGGCACTACCTAAAGAGCCACAGTCTGCTGTATACATGGAACTGAAATAACCATGGTAACTCTGGATATATAGTGACATTTTAATGATCACTCGCACCTACCCTCAGGCCATCACTTGCAGAACTAAATGGCCCATCAAGAAGCAGATGAACAAAGTGGTGTCCATACCAGGCATGAAAAATGTTAAGCACTTTTAGGGATTAAAGCCATTTATATCTACCTCAGAAGGGAAAAAGGAGAGAAAAACATAATACAGAAGCATGTATTATGAGGAAATTATGATACCACCACGTCCTACTGCAACAACTGCCACTAAAATGTCAGAATCTACCAATAGCTAGCACAAATTGGTATCTAAGATACCAAAATTATTTCCTATTTTAAGTGTAAGTGCCTTTTACTACATGCCGACTTTATAAAAGGCAGCTACAGTATCAAAGGTTTTTCATGCTCAGTCACCGCCAAACTGCAGCCGAAAAACTATCAGTTACTAACCTCAGCAAATCTCAAGTAAAGAAGGGGATGCAATACAGTACTTTATTACTACTTTCACATAATCTGACTTGGTTTTAAAGAAAAAGACGGTGGAATGCTCTGTTATACTCTTTTTTCATCATTCTGATGAAAAGTTTTGTTTCTTAAATTGTTCAGGAATTATGCTATTTTCTCCATCATGAGGGAGAGGATTTGAGTGTATATAAATGCATCTGTAAAACTGTCTTGCATTTAGAAGCTTCACTTACCAAAATGAAGAGACAACCAGAGGCAAGTTTTGTGTGTTCAGGAATAGTAGAAAACACGGACAAAATCAAGCAACCAAACACAAGGAGAAAACTGAAAAAGAAAGAATATTAATAATTGTTAATATTTTTCAGAACCTTGACCCAGTATCTGTATTGATTCTACTTCACCAACATTAATAAAAGACTATCAATGATCAGTCTTCATTAATAGAAGGGAATTTGACCACTATGTAGTTCATTAAAGATATTAAGATAGCCTATTACTAAATCCACGTGCTTCTCAACAGCACGGGTAGAATTAATAGAAACAAACACAAGAAACAAGATTTTCTTGGAGAAATGACCCAATATACATAGACAGTACTTTTGGTATCACAATTCTGTACCTTTATGCAGTCCAGATACTCTTAGCGGATTTAAAGAAAGACCACCAACGGGAGAGTCCACTCCCCACTCTGAAAAATCACTTCTCCCACAACTGACCACAACTATCTGCTGTATTAGCTTATCGAAGAGCTAAGATACATATTGCACCTAACTGCCCATCTGAAACGACTTCCTTCCGAGCAACAGACTTCATGCACAAAGTACCAGGAGCTGAGAGGTAGTTGAGTTATGGCATCACTGCCGTAAATGAACAGGGTCCATTCTGGGAACAAATTTAATATCATACAATCCATTGAAGAAGTTAAAATAAAGGGTTGAATTAGGTCAGTCTTACACAAGTTGTGCAATTACAGTCGAGAAAACACGACAACAGTTTTGAGCTTGCATGTTTCATGGTACTGATGAATACATGCAGGCAAAGCAAAGCACCAATTTGCTGCTAAATCTCTCTGCGAGGAAGATGCAAACACCCAGTGTCACTGCAGAAACTCTTGCATATCCTGTGTCTGTTCCTTACAGCATACAGCACATGTGGCGTTTGCAGACATGAGCCTGCAGAGCTGGTATTGCTCTGAGGCCTATACTATGGATGATAAGGACTATCTTTTCCTATTGTACTGCTTCACCAATGATAATACCATTGTACTGTTGAAACCATCTCTGAGCCAGATCAGAGGAGAAGTTCATTTCACCCACAATACCATGAACTGACTTATCACCAGCCAGGCAGCACACTGAATGAGTGCAAGGTGGTGAATGTCCTATATTTTAAATTCTTGCACTGGATTTTTCAAGTAGTAATAATTGATTCTATCAATGTTTTTCTAATTTCCTTCTTAAAACACTTGACAGTCATGCTGGGCAGTGAGTCAACCAATGAAGGCCAGGCCTTTGGCTTTTGTCTGAATTGCTGGGACTCTTGCTAGCAGATGCTCTTACTCAGTGTGAATAGGTACTGTAATTAATGCAGATATATATCTGTAAGAAAGTACAAATGACTCCTTCCTGATACAAAGGGGACTCAGATCTCTTCCAGGGACAAAGGGAAAAAGCACAGAAATTACTGATCTATGTAGAGGGTGCATAAGCTCTTCAGTATGATGTTTCCATTAACCAACACAATAATTCTGAAGACATAGGAAGCAGCTTTTAAGAAAAGTGCTGGAGAGGGAGTGTAGGAGAGTTTCTGGTGGCCAAGTTGAACACCCCTCAGCAGTGTGCTCTTGTGGTAATGAAAGCCAACCCTATGCTGAGCTGTACTAGCAAGAAGATATCCAGCAGGTTGAGGGAAGTGATTACTTCCCACAGTTTGGCATCTGAAAGACCACATCTGGAGTGCTGTGCCCAGTTTGGGACTGCCCAGCATGAGAGACAGATGGAAAGACTGAAAAGAGCCCAGTGGAAGGCCACCAAGGTGGTCAGGGGCTGCAGCTCATGGCATATAGGAGGGGCTGAGCAGAGCTAGGTTTGTCCAGCGTGGAGAAAGGGAGGGTGAGACCCCTGATAGCTGTCCTCAGCTACATAATTCTGGTTATAAAGAAAGCAGAGAGGACATAATTTGCTGGAAGGAAAATTATGATTAGCTAGAAGGAAAAATAAAAGTCACTGTGAAGGTGGATCGGCACTAGAACAAGTTGCCCAGCAAGGCTGTGAAATCTCTGTCCCTGGAGACTTTTAGAACTTGGCTGGAGTAGGCAATGGTCTGACTTTGAAGTGAACTCTGCTTTGAGCAGGAGGTTGGACTAGATGATCTGAAGAGGCCTTTTCCAACCTGAACTATTCCATGATTCTAACTACTGGATAAAAACTTTGATATATTATTGCATCTGGCCTCGCTTGTGCTTCAGGAGCTAAAATTGGTCTCTCTCTTACAACATACAGACTTTCCATAGTGCTGTAATATAGTAATGCTGTAATATATCCAGTACATTAGACAAAAATATAAGTCCCTTTCTTCAGAATTTCTATTCGAAAACCTGATGTGCAGTGTGATAAAACATTGAAGGCACATTTTATAGTGTATCACTTCACTGCTGGAGAGAAGTTCTACTCTGAAAATCAAATCTGGTAGGAGCTTGCGTATAAGCTCTACCAAGAATTGTAAATAAAACTGTAGCTAGGATGGTTAAAGGTGTCTCTGGCACATACCATTGGCAAATCTATCTTCCAGACTGAAGAAAGACAAAGATCAGCATATATGTGTTTAAAGATTTCACAAAAAACTCATCCAAGTGACAAAAATCCACCTTGTGAGCAATTTTGCTCCCCTTCCCCACACTTTTTTCAAAAAGGAAAATCTCCCAGAACATTACTGGTAGTTTCAGCTGCTACAGTCTTCAGATACAATCCCCTATAATTACATCCTACTGGCACAGGCATAAATGTGGTTTCTCCTTGTTAAGGCTTGCAAGGAGGGCAAAATAAAACCAAGAAGTGACTGAGAATTTGCAGAAAAGGATGTAATTTTCTTTTGCTGAATTTCTTTAGTCCTGAATCCGTTAAAATTATATTTTCTTGCTTCCTTTGTGTTTAGGTATTAAAAATTGCTCTTGTTTAATTGTATTCCAGTAATAACAACTAAATTGGAGGCCCAGTTGCACTGGGTCTTGTCCAGACATACAATACAAGTTTTCACTTGGAAGAGATCTCTTATAGCATAATTATAGAAAACAGATGCAGCAGGAAAAAAAAGAAAGCTTGTTCCCATATCACAGCTGGAGATCACGGCACAGAAAAGGTAAGGGACTTGCCTAAGGCTACATGGAAAGTCTTTATATGTGGCATAAACCTGAAGCTTTTAAGTCCCAGCCCAGTCCTGCCGTCACAAAAACATCCTCCACTCACCCACCCCTTGTTTTGCTGTAGCTCCTCCGGACTGTAATTTAGAAGATCACTGTGGGCAAAGTGTTAATTCCTGATAGATGGGATAAGTAAGTCAGAAGAGGGAACCGGTACAGTTAAGCTGTGTATTAATCAAAATAAAGGCAAATATTGAGGAAAGCCAGGTGCAGTTTAGATTAGCACCTGGTAGACAAAGTTCCATGAAAAGCAGAAACAATCCTCACAGCCATACATAAGAATAGTCTTGGAAAGATATTTTTCCAAACCTCTATAACCTTTTGTTTTCAGTTTTTCCAGAAACTCTACAAGGAATGGAGCACTGTAATTAATTATTATTATTAAAGAACAAAAGAAAAATGTTTGCATCTATCCACCCACACTGTCAAATCTTACCCCTCTATCCCTCATTCCTCCCTCCAACACAGAACACGTTTTTTACTGCCATTCAGCATATTATGTCTAAAATTAGACTGTAAGCACTTTGGGGGGAGGGGAGAAACCCCATCCCATTAGCTTTGCAGAACTAAAAGCATACTTTTAGGTGCTGTAAAAGATACACTAGCAACAAAAGTAAAAGGATTAAGTGTTCCAGAATATTTTCTGTCATTTATTTACCACTGACATGCTTTCTTTCAAAGTAAACTAATAGATAGGATTCACTTTTTACCTTTTTTAATCTAATCTGTTTACTCAGGCCATGGAATGAAAGCACCTCTCTTTTTCCCCAGCAAGAGCTGAAGGCATGGGGGACACAGCAACGCCTTCCACCTGGCTGGACATTAAACAAGGATCTGTCCAGCAAAGATAAATCCCCAAGGTTCAAACACTGCAGTGGTAAAAGTGTATCAGAAGTTGTTCTTTCCTATCATGAACTATTTCTCCAGTGACAGATGAAGTGTGGGGGATTGCATTAAGCCCTGGGTAGTCATTTTATAACCCTCAATAGAGGAAAAAGTATTTTCGAATGCCAGCACTTGAACGGTGTGCTATGATACATGCTGTATCAGAGGATGCTGCTGTAGGTAGAGAGTAGTACAAAGCAAAACGCAAAGCAATTATATTTGGCCTCTAGTGGTACAATCTGGATCACATATTTTTTCAGGCTGAAAAAAACAGATGGTCTTTCCTCATGCGTTGAGTATCAGACAGTAAAACATATGCCTTAGGCAGTCACTTCCCATAAAATTATTCAAGCATTGCCATCGTCTTGTATTTTATGAAGAGCAGCAACTTCCATTTTGTTTCAGCAGTAATCAGTTTTGATGCAGATCCTTTCATCTTATTCCCCTGCTTCTAAAAGCATACACTAATTGGAGAAACGCCAATTTATGAAAGATAATATAACTCAGAAGCTTTGATATTTGTTCAATCTGCCTCTCATAAACTTTTCTTACTGGTTAATTAGGAACTACCAATTCTTCATTTATTTAATTTTCAACAGAATTTTACTACAGTTTATGATTTAAGGGACGAGGTTGTTCAGCTTAAAGCAATTGTTAAAACATTACTTAGGGAATATTGTAAGCATAAAAAATGCACTCAGGGAAGATCTTTAAAAGGTATTTTGCTACATTATTTACTGCTAGAATTAAAATAATCAAAAGTTAAACATCCGCAAACAGTTTTATGACCTCCTCTGTAAATAATAAAAGCATATCACTGTTAAAGTGACATAATTAAGCAATTAGACCACCAGAGTTATGTTCTAGTATTATTTGAGGTCCAATTTAATCCCCATAAATGCAAGAACATTCAGGATTTTAACCAAAACTGTTTGCAAACCTTTGGCAGTGCCATTGTCCTAGATTTGGTATGGAAGGTGGAAAATATTTGAAAGCTTTTGCTAACCTTAATTACGACCAAAAAGTAGCTCTTACTTTTCCCACTGGTACAAAGTCAGAACTAATGCAGCTGCTTGCAAGCTTACAGAAAGTTGTTTGCATTCATGAGGTCTGAGTCTACAAAGAAGCTATTAGAGCCCCTCCATACGTAATTCTTTCCCACAGCCAGGAGCAGTGCCCTTGTTTTCTTAACAGTGATCAGGACCTTGCTGAGTTCAGTACCCAAGCACCAACTTTAAATGACTTTTAAATTCTTGAATGTATAAAATCTGTGTGAGGCATTAGATCAATAAATATGCTGAAGATTATGCTGGATGTGTAGCACCAATAGATCCATTACAAGTTTAGAAAAGTTGATACAATACCCATAAAAACCGTATAAAGAAAGGAAGGAAAGAGACAGTCATTCATGGCACTGTTTTACTTTCATTGGGACTATTAGTTTTGGTGAACAGTTCTGACAAAGACAGGCATTTGCTAAGTGTGTTGCCCTACACGAGGTCCCTGCCTCGGCCAGATGCTGTCAGCATTCTCACCCCTCTTGGTGCCCGAGAAAGGGAAATTTCACAGCTTCAGTGTGCCCTGGAGCTCACGGGGATAGAAAAAAACAGCTTTTCCTGGACTAAGAGTTACTGTTACATGTACACACAATTTGCAAGGAACTAAGTTCACGTAGAGGAGAAAGTATGCATGTTGTTGGACTGAGAGCTGGTGTACCACTTTGCATCCTGGAGCAGACATGTATGCTCAAGACAGGAATGCAGCAGAAACCTGACATTTCCCATCAGCCTCAGTGCGCTTCTTGGTGTCTCCCAGCAGACAGTTCCTGGAGGTGGGTGGAAATAATCCTCTTGGATAGGATACAGAGAAACAAAGAGCAGAGCATTTTCCTAGCCTCGGCAAGAACTGAAAGTGAAAACGTTGGCTAGTGCAGGCGTGAGGAGGACATTTACGCAGGTCCTGTGGTATCTCCCTTAAAAATTAATCTTTTCAACATTTCTATAAAACAGATAATGCACTGCTGACATGGTGGAAAAGAAAACAGCTTAACAGTTTTGATAGTGCAAGCCATGTGGATTAAATTTTCCATCATTTATAGTTTCAATGTGACTTGTTTATGCAAGAAAATGAGATATGACAAAGGTTATTACAATTTGTTAAAAATGTTTGACAAAAGCCGCATGGAGAATAAGCTTTCTCCCATAGAAAAAGCTCACAAATTTCTCCTGTAGGCTTTCTTTAAAATGACTTGCATGTCAACCTTTTCCTCAAGTGGAAGAGTGTAACACGTTAATAGCTTGATACCACACTGCCTACTACGCTGAAACAACACAACAGCCCTGTCTGCGGAGAGGTGGAGTATAAAGACCTCATTGTCTTAAAGGGTGAAAATAAAATAGATAGGAAACCTAAAAAACAATTATTGAGGTTAAAAATAAATTTGCAGCAATACCATCTTTCATATATTCCTTCTTTGCATTAATTGTTACCTTTTTCAGCAATACACATATTCGAACTGAATTTCATGTCTGAAATTTTTTAAGAACTGAACTTGTTTTTGCAGCACCTGGTTTAGAAAGGTGATTTTTTTCAGGCTCTGATGAATACATTTTATTTAGACAAGAATTTATTTTTCATTCCTCTACAGGGTGTTTATTCATTCTAAAAATTAGAACAGTTCATTGAGTATGAAAGAGTTTAAGTTTGCAGTGTTAAAAAAACTGTTGTCAACATAAATTGACCTTTTCTCTCTTAAAGAGTCGTATTTTTAGCAGTGTCTGCTAAGGGGTGGTATTTGACTTATAATGACAAAGCAATGAAAAGGCTATAACAGGAGATGTAATCAAAACCTAGCAAATGAAACAGCTCAGATACCAAAGGGACACCAATCATTATTTAATGACACAATCAAGTGTCATTAAATGCACACTTGAAAATCCATTGCATCCCAGACAAAAAATAAAACATCAAGGTAAATTTCTTCAGGGATCTATAAAGTAGGCATCATTCTTACTTGAGCAAATACATCAGCTTAAAAGAAAACAGAACAAAACAATAAATGCTTATTCTGATGGTTTTAATGCTCAGAGATACTTGTGACCTAGATATTTTCTAAAACATTTTTGTTGGCTTGAACAGAAGACATTTTTGACACAAAAAAAGAAAGAACAAAGCATGTGTTCTTCCAGGTTTTAACTATTTCAAAGACTGGGAAGCGCGATACTGATTCGCATCCCAGGATCCTTGTTTGTACTTACTGGTGCCTCAAATCTGTAGAAAATGACAAAACGCTGTTTTTATCACACCCAAAGAGTAGACCAAAATTTTTTAGTAAACAAAATCTGTATTTATACAATTCTGTAGGTATTTTTTTTCTTTTGCATCAAATAGCCCTAATTCCCAGTGATAAGCCTGGTAGTTCACCTAGCAACCTTTGCCTCACCACAATATTTCCCAAGAAAATGAATTTAAAATATGAGCAGAAATATGTTGTACTTATCCCTGACCATTGGTTGCATCATTTAGATAGGATTTTAGAATATAAACAAAATTAAGATAAAAACTTTATTGTAATGCAATGGAGAAAATTAAAAGAATTACAATATGAAGCTGGAGAAATTAAAACCACTGCACAATCTCTTTTGCAAAACCATTTTTCCATTGCAGTCTCTTTATTCCAACCTTGCCCACCGTTTAGGACAAAGGGAAATAGTCATACAGCCCTTTTCTGTAAAAGTGTTTGCTAACACACTGTACTCAGACCTCTTTCTAACCTAAAAAGTAATCCTTAATATAAGACGTGTAGATGTGTAAGAAAGAAATGTGTTCTGGTAATCACCAGCATAATCAACTTCAAAATCAGCTTTTCAGGTCTTCAGATTTTAAGACAGAAATACTGTCACTACCACATGTTTGTTTTTTTGAAGTAAGAGAGTAAAATCAGAAGAACAGAAGAATTGTAGGACTGCTGGGTATTTTTTATGCCACAAGCAACAGTCTCCTCTTTGCTCAGTGCTGGGAGTGCAGCTCTGGCTCTGCTGAAGCTAAGGCAAGATTGGTTGTAATGGGCCCAGACATCATTCACCTTCATTATCTCATTGTCCATCAGTGGCCAACAGTGCCACGGCTTTGGCAGCTAAAACTAAGTAGAAGCCATACTGGGTTGGGAAAAAAACCTGTCTAACTTAGCCTCTGGAGTCAATCGCACTCAGTGTGACTTAGCTAGACCCCTAGTATATCACACCGTGGCAGGGAATGGCACCGTTACTCCTGATGGCTCCTGATGGTCTACACCATTAAATGGTGAGGACTGCCACTAGCATCCTTTTGGCCTGGGTAAAATAACACTTTCCTAGATAATTTCTAGGTAGGTAGTATGTATCTGGATGATTTTTTTCTCTGGACTTGCTAATACATCTTTTACTATAGACAGGTACTTCTGGACGTCGAGTTATTCTGTTGAAAAACCATTATTGTACTGAAGTTCATACACTAGCACTATCAAATAAGCACATTTCAAATATAAGCTCTAATGTATGATCAATGAGGATATTTCAGTAGTGTTTTACATCTCAATTAAAGGTAAGGATGGAGGCAAAGTCTGTTAAAAATTTAATCATTCAAATTCAGGAGACTGCTTGGCGTATTTTAATAAAAAACCTGGGATTAAACTACTTGAAAGATCTGTGATTAAGACAATTAGCTCAACATGACCATGGTAGGTTGATACTATGGGCAGCACCCAAGGATCAACTGTGCATTTTCACCTAAAACATTCCATCCTACTGCAGAGCTCTGGAACACAAATCCATCTTCTTATTTATCCTATTTTTCTCCAGTAGTATATTATATACTGGATATTGCTCTGGTTTTAATTTTTTTTTCAGTGGTATGTGGCCGGTAACGTAGAGAATTCAAGGAGTTCTTCAGGGGAAAGGACCACTCAAATACAGCCATGCAAATATACTGCTGTAGTACAAGACTAAAAGAAACTCCTCTTCATCATATCCCTAAAGAAGGACTCGTAATAACCCTTGTCTACCTCTGTAATTTTTTATTATTCCAGACATGAGCAAAGTAGTACCCGCAAAACCTCCATGAACAGCTTTCTAGACTGGAAAATAACACAATTATTATAGCAGTAACGTTCACTTTCATTGTATAGATGAAGAATCTATGGGATATTTGGCTTTGCATAGGGATTCCAGTTTATCTCCTCTCACTAAATACTATTAAGTCTGTTACCAGAATACTGGATGAGCAATAAACCACACTTTTTTTTTTTTTTTTAATAGAAAAAGGTGTTTTAAGTGGAAACATCAGAGTTCCTGGGTGTAACTGATGGGTATTGTACCACACCACTATATCAGCCTGTGATGGCTGTGGGAGGAATGGTACAAAATGATTAAAAATGACAAATACCAGTCAATCTACGCACTTCATGATGCCTTCATTCAGCAGGTTGATTAAGACATGAACAATTCGTCACTTTTTAATATACTGAAATACAGAATAATATTTTTAAACACTCCATTTAGGAGAATGAGGATGAAAGAGTAAGTCTGTCCTGAACAAAACCATATATTCATGATAGAATTTCAAAAAATGGTAAGCATGACAACAGTATTTAAAAGTCCAGGCTACCTTACAGCTGCCACATCCCTCACAGCTAAGGCAGAAATCAAAGAAACCACAAATTCCAGGGCTCATTAAACTTGGCAGAATAATGTCATAATGGCATCAAGAATAAATATTTTTTGAAAATTTCTTCTATGTACCAAGATCTAGGTCTTCTTTCTCTAATTTAATTTACTCCTATTAATTAACAGCTGGGGTTTGGTCTTTAGTGAAACCTTAGGGTTGACCACAGTGGAAGTATGGCTTGTGTCGGGAATTATGAGCTTACTCATAAATATAACCAGAGCAAAGAAAATCCTGTTCATTTCCTAAAGTTTTCTCCTAGTAGTAAACTACAATATAAACAGAGCACAGAGTATTTTTCCAACATAATGCATTGTTAGTATTAAACTTACTTCTAAAAATCAATCACTGCACTTTACTTGAGGGTGTTCGGTTTTATACCACACCATTAGTCTTGTCTTCCTTAATCTAAATAAGTTCTGCACTTTCTGGAATCTGAAGTGCCCTTTCTTGTTGTCAGGCAGCAGTACTAACAGACCAGGACCTGATGGCAGAAGTGTGTCAGATTGCAAAAGCAGAAGAATCCCATCTTGAGGGGTTCAAATGCTGATGAGAATTTCCTGGGTATAATGTACTTGTAGCAACACTTATCTCCCCTCTCCATGGGGTTCTATGCTCATCCGTATGACATCAGCATGAAAGAAGCATAGTCTCAAATCTGGGGGGGAGTTCACCTATTTCCTTGTATACTTTAAGTCTGAGAGTATGCGCGCTTTGTCAAGCACTGGGCCTTGCTGAGGTGGGTACAACAAATAGCTTGTGGTTTTATATCACACACTGCTTGGAGGGCAGAACAGCTCTGGCAGTGACCTAAAGCAAGATGTAACACTTTTTGAAATGAGGATTTATTCTGTCTGAGCCTCTCCATTCAAAGCCCAATGATGTGACTCATTTTTCCTGTATTTTTCAGGATTTTTTTACCTCATAATCACTGCAATTTGAAAGAGGGCTACATAATTTCTTCTGTGCATCAAACAAGATGCTGTGAAGGCCCTAGAATGTACCGCTGCTGAGCACACTGGCACTGGCTGCGTGCAGCGGCGTGGAAGGGCAGCATCTCACGTGCCCACAGCAGGACCTGCCTCTCCTGGGATGTTTGTGAGGAAGTCGGCTGCTGCTCACATGTCTGGCTTCTGTGTGCCAACGGTATGCTTCGACATTGCTTTGGCAACAATAATATTTCTGTTTCGATAACGAGTTATTTTATTAAATGCTGAGTTGCAAAGGTTCTGGAACAACTATTATGCTTATGCAGAATGTTAAATACACAAAGTGATCACACTTTCCATATGGGGAAAAACTTGCCCTCTGAGCTTCTTAAACACATTAAAGCTGTTGCTTGTCTGTATGAAACAACACATGAAGGTACATTTACTTTCCAATATTTTATTTTACAGTGGCTTGCACTCTTTGCCAAAATCTTCCTACTCAGAAATTAGTGTGAAACAAGTTTGCATTTTTAAGATGTACTACAGGCACAGAGACAAATTTATAAGAATTTTACCTTAGCAGATCAGTTTCATTCCACAGATGTTGATCCTGTAAGCACTTCCTCAAGTGTTCAAGGCCAGTTTGGATGCGGCTTTGAGCAACCTGATCTAGTGAAAGGTGTCCCTGCCCATGGCAGGGTGAGGTTGAACTAAATGGTCTTCAAAGTTCCCTTCCCACCCAAACCATTCTATGATTCTATGATCTACGTGCACAGTTTAATTAGAGATGTTTGTAAGTACTTACTGTCTGACACTGACTGTATGCTTCAAAGTTGCAGAAGAAGCCCTGGAGATTCCTTTGTTAACCACACAGTTAAAGTCAGTTTTCTGGAGCTTCAACATACAAAGTACTAGCTGTCAGTAATTGCATGGAATGTCCTAGTGAACAGGATTGCAATTTTCCACAACTAGGAGACAGGCAGACATGCATTTCTGCTCGAACGAGGAAAACATGCAGATACAGTTAGCTGATGTGGCTCAGCTAAGAATGATTCCTGGCTGTGCAAGTGCCATGCGAACATCCCTCTGTTGTAACTATGACTCCCACCACAGCATATTAAAGCCTTCGGTGTGCTCAGTCTGGACAACTCGACCATGAGACACAGTAGTGTTGTTTCCCTATATTAACAATGTGGAGCAGGTATTTTTGCCTCCTTCAATTAGTAAATATCCACATTAAAAATCAGGCTAGGCACTGCAGGGCTTTTGCAAATTCTGAGTCTCTGAGAACATAAATGCTAAACTGTCTTTGAAATGTTAACTCAAGTGTACATGAGAAGCTTGTGAGAGTTAAGAACTGATCCTTCCTAGGCCAGGCGTGACTTAAGCTATGCATGGGACCCAAACAGAGCACTCACAGAGCCAGGAATCAGTCTTGGCTGAGGTACACCAGCTGACTGCACCTCCTGGTAGTAAGAGCGGTGTTTTTCTGCTTCCAGCAGAGGTGCATGTATGCCTACCTCCTAATTGCTCAGGAAACTTGACAAGTGAAAGAGTGGATTCAGGATGAGCCAAAAAATATTGTGCGTATTTATCTGTAAAAAACAAGTTCTGCTAGCTGTACCTTTTCCTTTTCATATATTTTGTGACCCGTTATGAACATTTATTTATGTAGATTTAAAGAATAAATGCTGAGCAGTACTAAGCATCTTGATCTAACTGAAAAATCATGTAACAGTATCCATCCAGTCATATGAGAGCACACAGATGAAAAAGTAACCCAATCAACCAATATATCAAAGCAACAGAAACCCTTTTCAACTTAGCAAGATCTTTTAGTTAAACCTTCCTCTAAAACTGTCTGAAATAAATAATTTTGCATTATGCCCAGAGCATCACCGAGCTCAGACAATCACAGGCAAACAAATAACCAAGGACCTGTCTGTTAACGTCATCGTATTAATCTTTAACAAAACTAAAGTTACATTGGTTTCTTTTACAAAGGGAATTCATAAAAATCACAGTCTTATGTTGGCTGGAAGGGACCTCCAGCGGTTATCTTGTCCAAGCCCCTGCTGAAAGCAAGTTCAATTACATCAGCTTGCTCAGGGCTGTGCCCAGTTGAGTGGTGAATATCTGCAGGGAAGGATGTTCCAGGCCCTCTCTGGGCAGCCTGGTGCAATACCCAACTGCCCGCATGGTTAGAGTATTTTTCTTAATACCAGATTGCAATTCTTACATAAGAAACACCAAGCATCACATTACTCTTGAAAGCATAATCGCCAAATTTCTTTTTTTTTTTCTAGATCACCAGACTGCATCACTCAGTCTATGAGATTAAGCATGAGTGGTCTTGATGGGCTGGGATTACAGAATGGTCTGCATCCTCGTCCTCCTGCTGTTAATCTCTTACAGCTATTGCCTCCTCACCCCAGTAACCTCACTTAGTTGTACCTTTTGGTTGAAGACATGTAAACCTAACGTTGAAGCACTGAGGTCAGATATCAAGGCCTCTCAACCTAGAATACTCTCACAGTTCTCTATACTATGTTTATCTGGATTGCTATTTTTGGCACTCTCTTTCCTTACATTTTGCCTGTTATTTTTCCTGCAAACCAGGCAAGAACAAAGCTAAAACACTGTTTTTACTATAATGATAGACATGGTTTACTTTGTATGTAACTTGACTTCTGTGTTCACACTCCTTTTATTTTCTCAGAGGTTTTTTATTTTATATTATTGAAAATGCAAGAAGTCCCACCAAACCTGGGCCACTGAAGTACAAAACCAGGATGGATGTTAATGGTATCTTGATTATATAAATTATTATCTCTTACCCAACACTGAAGGATTTTCCAGCTATTAGCTGGTATTCTCAGATACAGAAGCCCTGAGTAGCTGTTTTGAGGGGCAGACATACGCAGGAGTCCTAGTTTGCCTGTGGAGCACTTTTGAGGCTCAAGCCAGTAATTATATGCCCAGGCACAGCTTCAGATATCCAGTACTACAGCACTTTCATTTGGAAATGTATTTATCACATATTTAGCAGGCTGTGTGATGTCTTTCCGCAATGTGTTTTTTCTCCCTGTGGCCACAGCCCAGCAGGTCACATGCTGCACTCCCCTACCTTATTAGCTTTTCTGGCTTTTGACAAAGAATGGAGATTTGTAATGAGATACCTACAGGATCTGTTTGAAAGATGAAAAGGCCACTTCAGCCAGTATGCTGTAATGCACATGCATCCCGTGGTGGCTGTAATGCTTTTGTGAGTATGTAGGTAAACAGAGAGAATTACTCAAAAAATGAATATTTACATATTTCTTAGAGCTTATGACTGGGAATGACCATGAGGTCACTTACTGTTCAGAAGCTGAACAGTACTGGCGATCACCACACTTCAGGAGACTGAACTTCTCCATGCCTTTGGGATTGGGCAAGAGCACAGCCCATCCGCAGGGTCCTGCAGCTACAAGCACGCCATAGGAAGGACCACACGGTTGCAACAGGCAGACCATGGCCCAGCTGCAACGAAAAGCCGAAATACCTTCTGATTCCCTGGTGTGCAGGAAGACTACTTCCTGACTCCAGATTGATCCACTTGATCTCCAGTAAGTAACAAGGAGTAGAATGCAGGCATCTAAGAAAGCTTTCTTGGTACTATTTTAGATGTCTGCCTTGCACACATCTAGTAGCCTGTCCCTAGTTGTTGTCACAGCTCTTTGCTTCAGAGGAAAGGGGAGAGGGGAACTGAAAGTATTTGGTCATTTTTTCTTTGTAGACAAAAAGAAGAAACTCCAAACCCTCCCACACGGTTGCTGTCAACTGAAGCACTTATGCCTGAGTTTCATTTCTAATCATCTTGCTGAGGCCATGACAGTATTGTCAAAACTTCTGAAAAATTCAATTCTGCAATAGCAGGAAAAAATTAAATGATAATGTCTTTAGACAGAAAACACTTATAAAGACTGAAGGTAAAATGACAATTTTGATTTATTCCTGTATTTTCAGTTTTGCTTTCTTGTTACAACCTGTTGCCTATTGCCTCAGGTAGCCTTCAGCTGGTTGAATGTGCATCAGCTAACAGCTAAATGTTAAAAAAAAATTTTAAAGTATCTATTTTTTTTTAATTTTTTTAAATTTTTAAAGAAACGTGAACTTAGTAATGAAAGTCCATGCAAGTCTGCTTTGTCATGGAACCAGCTTTGCAATGAAGACCTTTGCCTTTCACTGTTGGATGATCACAGAGGACCAGACCAAAGCGTATCCAGCCCTTGCAGCAATGGTCTTCCCCTGTGGAGGTGGCAAGGTGGTTCCTTACCAGAAGGCTGGGGCTCAGGGGCTTCCCAAACCTCAGGCTGTGGACCTGGACAGACTCTGCTGCTATCAGGTTGCCTAATCACGGTTCTGGAGTCCATGTGTATTTTTAGCATGCATAGACAAACTGTGAATGATTTACAAAGTTTGAGTTCTATGAAGATGTATCTTTTCATGGGTTTGCCTAAACCTACTATATAATAATTGCCCCAATGCCATCTATGTGTGGCTTACTGAGTGGCAGTTAATCTCCACTCCTGTTAATCTGCTCTGTTTGCATCTTGACTGTATAAATCTTTATTATATGTGAATACAAAATAAATCTTTTTCATGAACTAGGGAAGATACAGACAGAAGTGAGCTCTAATTTCCAAATTCTAATCTAATGACCACTGAACCCAGCCCATGTCAGGTCAAGCAGGCTGCCAGCGTTAATGAATGCCGGCGTCTATTTTTCATGACTCACAGTGGGGTGATGTGTCTGGAATAATTTCCGTCTGCCTGCTTCTATAGCTCCATGACCAGATTTGTTCACCGTAGACAGCTCACACTATAAGGCTGAGCTGGTCCAATGCTTTAACTATATGAATAGTATCTAATATTCACACTTTGCACCACAGGGACAGTAACATACTGTTATTACGTAAAGGGACACTACTGTTTTAATCTATATTTGCAATAATAAGAGGAGTTGGTTGGGACAATACAACTGTTTTAAAACTGCCATTTTTCTTACCATTCCAGTTACCAGGTAAGCCTCACATCCGATGTATGGGGAAAAATAATGGCTAAAATGCAATCTTAGCAACGGCTTTGCAAAATGTTCAACGGAAAAAAAATTGTCTAATTGTCTAATATACCATGAAATTTGCCCATGATTTGTAAAATAATGATACTGTGTGAGTCCTGCAGCACACATGTATAAGAAGTCTTCAGCTCATTAGTCTCTGGAAAAAGCAAAGTGCTGCTACCAGCTTCAGTGACTCCTGGTCTCCCTGGAGCCAGCACAAACTTGTCGTGCATATAAGAAGACTGAAGCTGGACCATAGGTAATTACTGCACAAAAGCAAACAGCCTGCTTTTAAAAAATTCTTCTGTGCATGTTGAATGTATGTGATAGATTTAAACAACATTGTAAATGTAAACTGTGCTTGAGAAAACTGCAACTGTGCAGCTGGTAGAGTCCATAAAGATAAAGGAAATGTTTCCATAACATTTAATTTCAAGTTGACGTTTATATAACAAAACCATGGTAAAGCTATGTTTAGCTGAAGTTGTTTGCATATTTTACATCAGTATCACCAAAGGCTCTCTCCCTCGTTTATATAGTTACCACATTTTGGTAACCACATTTCTATAGCAGAGGCAACAGCTACCGCAAAAGGAAAACTGAAAACCAGAGAATTTGTAACATTTGGATAAACAAGCCAGCAATTGTGGTATTGTAACTAATCAAGAACTGGATGTGTTCACTTTTGACTGAAGCAAATGCCCTGTTTTCAGTAACGGAGACACACGGAATAGTTCGTACCAAGTTCTTGAACATTTAACTGTGAAAATAGCCTAAGCAATATGATTTTAGTTTGCCAGACAGAAACACCCTACTTTTCTTTTGTCTCTTTCATCTTAAAACTGTCAGAGGAAAAAGCCAACCTTTTAGGCTCACGCAAATCCATCCTTCTGAATTAATTTCCTTATTAAGCACAAGGCCATAGAAATGTTTATTTTTCAGTACCATTGGTTTCATAAGCAAAGAGGCTTAACATAAGAAGATGTCTTCCTGACTGCCATTGAGATACAGAGAGGGTTCATAAGAAGTTTTCATAGACGCGTTACACTTCCTAAGAGATGCAGAAATACGAGTTACACATTTGTAGGGTGACATCCCATCCCTGTTGGAATGAATAAGAGTTTTGCTGTTGACTTTAATAAGGTTGTGATGTCCTGAAAGGAAATCAGCCCCTTTTTTTGTACCAAATCCAGCCTTTGAGAAACATGTTGTGTTCACTGCAGTAAGCCATAGCAAAGATGGGCCTTTACTGCACTTAAAGATGTGAAGACACAGTGAGACCGTAGCGTATGTCAGCCTGCCAAGGTCAACTTTTAAAAAGCTAGCTCGAGTTCTGACAAAGTGCAGCCAAAGAAGCAGAAGTTAGCTCAGGTTTGCTGTCCCATTATTCACACAGCTTTCCAGACCGTCTGAGTAGTTCATACTTGGGCTCTAGCCTGGCACGATCACACTACTATCATTACCCAGGCTGACTGCATAGAAACTAGCTCGCGAGTGTCCACAAAAGCTCCTGCTGACTTAATCAGAGATTTATCAGGTGTAAGAATACAATTTGCAATACAATATCCAAAAGAAATTTCTGAAATAATCTGTTCCAGAAGAATATCGGGTTTATCTTCACCATCACACCTACAAAGAAATTCTTTGCGGACCTAAGGAAATTTAAGTTTTAAAAAGATACCAGAATGTCTTCAATAAGTGCTATGAAAAAACATGAATGTTTCCATGAAATGGAACTTGGGAAATGTTGCACTTCATGAGAAGCAAAGCTCAGGTTTTATACTGAGTATCAGCTAGGTTACATGACATCAGTGGACTACTGAAATACAGAGAAACCATTTATCACTACTGTAGGTCCTTGTGAGTCTATGAATAGAAATGAAACCAAAAGTAATATAAGATTATATGACACACACCTTGATGTTCAATGAGTTAATGTCTCCATAAGGTGCTGAGGACAGTGTTCCATCAGCACTTCCAAATGTCTCCCTCTTTCAGTCAGCATCCCTGCTGCAGTGCTTTGAATGACATTGCAGGCAGCAATAAATACAGAACATCATTAATCAGCTTTGTTTATGCAGGGAAACTACTCCCTTCGTACAGCTTCCGGCCTCTTCTGAGAAACCTCTAGTTTTTGAAATAATAAGTACTTATGTACATGAGGGACAATGATGCAAGACAAACCTTGAAGTCAAAGGAACGCATGCATGGAAATGGTGCAAAATCAAGTCTGAAACCAAGAACCAGCTTTCTGTTGTGAAGACTGCAAAAATGCTAGGACACTAAGGGAACATTTTCCAAGGGTATTAAGCCGCAAAAGATGGAAATTTATACTTTGTGAGATTTTTCAGAAGTTCCTCAAATTTTGCACCTTCTGCAGCCTTCCCTTAAAATCTTACTCAAGTAATGTGAGGATAAGTTAATTCTTTTTGCCCTGAAGGAAAGTTAGATGATTTAAAATGAGGTATTATGAAAGGCAATATGGTCTGAATAGAGTTAAATAAGAGTGTTCACTTATACCACACAGTAAATATTATAAGCAGTGATGTATTACTGATACTAGTTAAAATGAAGAGACTGAAACTCCAAAGAATAATGATGGAAATCAAGTGTAGAGCTTAAAATATCCTCCCATTGTTAAAAAATGAATTTTATAGTATTAAATCTAATAAAAGGAAACAGACTTTACACAGTAATTTTTTGGAGGCAGGCTGTGGCTCCCTGAGTCTGGAAGGTGTTCCACATATAGGTGGCATGGTCTTGGGTGGAGTATCATGGGCCTGGATACGACATTAACAGCCAATCACAATCCCAAAATACTTAGGAACATCAAATCAATGTTTTTGCCCATTCATTTTCTACTTTGCAGGCTTCCATCCAAGTTATTAACAGTGTGGGTGAGGGACTGTCGGCTTAACTTGCCAGACCTGAGTGTCACGCCGAGAGGAGCTCCCAGTGAGGAGACACTCAATGCTGCTGAGCTGGAGGTGGAGTGAAGGGAGTAGCACTATGTTTACAGAGTCCCTGTGTGCACTGTGAAAAAAACCCTTCATCTTTCACTTTAAAAACCTTGGCAAATCAAACCCTAGAAAGTCTTTAGGCCATTTTCTTGTTAAGACAGCCTTGAAAACAAACTGAAAGAAACTAAAGGTAGCATATTATGTAGGATAGCACTGGTAATACTGAATTCTGTGGATTATTGGCAGAAAATATGAGAGGTTCATTTAAAAATACATAAAAATTAATTCAGCAAATCATTGCTAAGCTTCTTCTTACGTCATATTGGAGAACAGCAACAAAACCCAAAACAACAGTGATTATCTTCAAATATTGCAATTGGTAATAAAACAATTTTACACATTGCCCAAGCAAAGAATATTTTTGGTAGTAAGAGATGAAGGCATGGCTTTGGTCCCCAAAACATTAGCAAGATGAGAGTAGAGGGCTCACAGAAGGAAGATTGTAAAGATACTAGGCACAAAAGTAGTAAGATTCTGCAGTGAAGAATTTTCTGGGATGAGTGCTGATCGTAGCTTTGCTTTAGGACATGTAGCTGTCTGTTCCTGTCAGCAGGGTCAAGGGAGGAAATGTAAAGATTAGATGACAGAACACTTGCCAAGGGTCCACAGCAGAGAGATCATCCAACAACAAATAAACAGTCAAGTGTAACTGAATCAGAACAATAAAAGAAATAGAGGGTCAAATCAATGTCTTCTACTATTTTGTTCTCTATTGCATAGCATATTTAGTTATTTCATTTTGTTTTAGGAAAATAAAGCTAAGAGAAGTTGTCTGTTAGAGAGTGATACTCTTCCACATGCAAAGGTCTCAGCTGTTTGGATTGTCTTTCTATGTACTGTTGACATATCTAGTGGATATATAATGTTGAAATTACAAAGTTCCACAGACTAAGTAACAGCTTTTACTGAACTCTGGAATAAAAGCAAAGTAGCTTTAAATGACTTGAAAGTTATAAAAAGAAAAAAGAAAAAAACTTAGAAAGAAAGATGAGATAGATTGTGGAACAATGGCTTGTTAAAATAACCTAGTCTAATTTTTATAGCTACTCAAGTGCTCAAAACATAGCCAAATTTCCATGATGCTACTGACTTAATGCCTTTGAAGACTCATGCCAACAGACTTCTCATATCTGAACAAAGAAAACAAAAGCGGATCTTTTCCATGAGTTACATACAAATCCTAAGTTAACAGGATCCAGATAAAAAGGTAATAACAACTGACAAGATTAATAAACTACATGAGCACACACACTGCATTGGCAGCAGGTTTCCATCAGCTTGAATCCTCAGGCTTGCCCTTCACTTTTAAGCTCCATGTAGTTGCATTAAACAGATGTCAGATGCAACTTTACTGCACTAGTAGAGCCAAGCATCCAAGCTATCCTTTGTGCTAAGCCTTTTTGAAAAGATAGTATGTTTTATTAGAAAATATTTTGTGGTCCATACTTCTTGTCTTAGATGCAGGTCAACAGAATAGACACTGGTCAAAAATGCTCCCTTCCACCCACCCAGGTGACGGCATGAGCATTTTAAAACAAAGGTTCAGGGGTGGTGTGTGAGAAAATGTCTGGAAAAATATATCTAGAAAACCTAAAGTATGTGATGAGATGGGAGTTCAACTACTATAACACACTTCCCCTGCTTGCCTCTGAAAAAAACTATTAAAAAGACGAGGAATAAATGTAGTATCTGGCAATTACTAACCCTGAGAAATTATTCCCAGTGAACTGCTTTCTTTTCCAGGCAGTATAGCAAAAACATAATCAGCACTGCAGATAGACAGTCTAACAGCCACCACTGCCTATGAAAGCAGTCCTTCCAACCATGCACAAACCAGTGTGCACTGCTGACCCTGCATCTCTCAGTTGCCCCCCGTCTCAGCTTCCCAGGAGAATCTGAAACAGCCCCACATGAAACTTGCAAAACTATATGCAAATCACCTTCTTTCCCATAAGCTATCTTTTATGGAGCAAAATAAAAATTTTAGACATATATTCAGAATTCTCTTTACTTCTCTACAGAAGTGAAGGAAAAAAGCATGTCAGTGGTTGTCTATAGGAAAGGTGTACTTTTGCTGTGACTTCAAGAAGATTTCTTCCTTTTCTCTTCTGCATGGATTAATGTTCAATTATACTATCATATTTTTAAAAACACTCTGAACTATGTGATGTAGTAAGCATCCAATCCTATTTACTGTCTTACATTTTATGCACATATAACATATGCAGCAATTTCAATGACAAAGTATTTTTTCCTTGTTCAACATTTGAAACACAGTGACTATATTTCCTCCCCCACCCCTGCAAAAGCTGCTACCTACAATCGGGTAGGTAGATGGTCTTCTGGTGTCTATGTATAAAATCTAATCTAGCAAACCTTTGAACCATGGACTGCTTATTATCAGTAATTATCCTACCCTCTTATTTAAATGACAGCAGCTTCTTTGCTTCTGTGTAAGGCCAGTAATGGCCCAGGCTGAGAAGCTCTTGGCTATGCAATAGTCGCTAACATCCTCCATGATCTGGTTTAGTTCCACTCAACCCTATTCATTTACCTGCTCCCGTACTAGCAGAAGCTGATGCTCCCTTTGCCCATTCCAAGAACTTTAGTCCTCCAAGGCAGAAATTCCTTCCAGCCCTACTAGGCAAGTTACGATTTTCCCTCATTCCGAGATGCAAAAATAGCTAAATGACAATAACAAATTATTTCCACATCCTCCATAATGCCAAATCTGCAAATGAGAATTCTTTACATCCTTATTCAGCACAATCAGGTCTAATATTTCTCCAGAAAAAAAGAGAAGGATGGATCCTGCTCTCCCTGGTGGGCCGCAGAGTTATTTGCATGGTGTGAGACTCATATTAGTTGTTGGATTAGGGAAACCTCCTGACTGACTTGTTATTTATCAATTTGACATCTCAGAAATTCGTGATACCTCGTATGTGGTTATTATATTTCTGATGCATACCATAATTTGGTGAGTTCTAAATGTGATTATTACAATGAAGTGTAATACTTTTGCCAAGGAATATATTTTTGCTACAGAAAAAAAGACTCCAGTCAATAGGCATCCTGTTCTATGCATGCAAAAATGTAGGAATTGCCTATTATTCAGGTAACATTCACTCTTCATATGCAGCTGTTTTGCTCTTTATTGCCACAAGATAAACTGTGGCCCAACTCAACTATTTTTTAAGCCATATTTTAACTGTTTTTTTTTCTCTTCATGTTTGAAACATGAGGTCGATGGTTCACCTTTAGGCAACAGCAACACAGACATCTGCAGCTTGGTTAGCTGTCTGTGGTGCCCTGAAAAACAGGCACTTTTAGGATAAGATATGTTTTACAGCTTTTAGATGTTAAATTAAGAACTAGGAAATTAACTGTATTGTGCATAAAGGCAATGGCATGTCCCAGCCACAGTCCATCTGCCCTATAAGTCTGAAAGCTCTCAGTAACAGCAGTACAGAGAAGTGTAGGAGAATAGGGGGAGCACATAGAATACTTTCTTAGACTCTAGTGTAGGGCAGTGACTTCCAGCACCAGGCATAGTATTTTTGTATTTAATATCCATTGATATATTTATCTTTAATAAATTTGCCTATTTTCTTCTGCCCCTTCTTTTAAACCTTGTGTCACTGTAAAAACATAGAAAAGCGCCTTTCTATTAGCTGTAAAGACTCTTACTTCAGCAAGGCTTTCGACACAGTCTCCCATAACATCCTCCTAGGGAAGCTCAGGAAGTGTGGGCTGGATGAGTGGTCGGTGAAGCGGATTGAGAACTGGCTGAATGGCAGAACTCAGAGGGTTGTCATCAGTGGCGCTGAGTCTAGTTGGAGGCTGGTAACTAGTGGTGTCCCCCAGGGGTCAGTACTGGGCCCAGCCTTGTTTAACTTCTTCATCAACGACCTGGATGAAGAGTTAGAATGTATCCTTAGCAAGTTTGCTGATGACACCAAACTGGGAGGTGTGGTAGACACACTGGAAGGCTGTGCTGCCATTCAGCGTGACCTGGACAGGCTGGAAAGTTGGGCAGAGAGGAACCTGATGAGGTTCAACAAAGGCAAATGCAGGGTCCTGCACCTGGCGAGGAACAACCCCATGCACCAGTACAGGCTTGGGGTGGACCTGCTGGAGAGCAGCTCTGTGGAGAGGGACCTGGGTGTCCTGGTGGACGACAGGTTAACCATGAGCCAGCAGTGTGCCCTGGCTGCCAAGAAAGCCAATGGGATCCTGGGGTGCATCAAGAAGAGTGTGGCCAGCAGGACGAGGGAGGTTCTCCTTCCCCTCTACACTGCCCTGGTGAGGCCTCATCTGGAGTACTCTGTCCAGTTCTGGGCTCCCCAGTTCAAGAAAGATGAAGAGCTACTGGAGAGAGTCCAGCAGAGGGCTACAAGGATGCTAAGGGGACTGGAACATCTCCCCTATGAGGAGAGGCTGAGGGAGCTGGACTTGTTCAGCCTGAAGAAGAGAAGGCTGCGAGGGGACCTAATAAATGCTTACAAATATCTGAAGGGTGGGTGTCAGGAGGATGGGACCAGATTCTTTTCAGTGGTGCCCAGCGACAGGACAAGGGGCAATGGGCACAAACTGAGGCACAGGAAGTTCCATCTGAACATGAGGAAGAACTTCTTCCCTCTGAGGGTGACGGAGCACTGGAACAGGCTGCCCAGGGAGGTGGTGGAGTCTCCTTCTCTGGAGATATTCAAGACCCGCCTGGACACGGTTCTGTGCAGCCTGCTGTAGGTGACCCTGCTAGGGCAGGAGGGTTGGACTAGATGACCCACAGAGGTCCCTTCCAACCCCTACCATTCTGTGATTCTGTGATTTTGTGATTCTTGACCATTCATAAGCAGAAATCCGTATTGCAAGTTATATGTCTGATTGTTGTTATTATTGTTAATCATGGTCTTTCACATCTGACATAGATTTAAAATATTCCTTCTGCCCATTTTCTTAAATCATAAGATTTTTTGGCAGGCAGTTAAAACATGACTCAGCAAAAGACATATCTTGGGGCAGAATTTGTCTTATCTATTCAGATTTCAATTTAGAGCTTTTCTGTGTATGTCAGTGAGAGACATTTCAGACCCATAATTTAAAAATAGACCATCAAGATCTTGAATTATACATCTGAGATTGGAAGATACAGGTATGATCCAGATATCATGGTTAGATGGCAATAAATGCACAGCAAAAAAAGCAACGGCACCCCCGTTATTATGAATGTGTCCCAATTTGTTAGACATGCAAGAGATCAGTGTTCATTCTTGTGCTGAAGGATGCCCATGATAGTGCCATGCTGACGGACTGGATATCCTAGGGTTTCTCAAATGGCATGAGATGCTTATGTTTAGATAACTTCTACCCTTGAAGTAGACTTGCGGGTGAACCAAATCTTCAGGCTAAGTATGTATGACAAGGTCTGCATGGTGAGCTTACCCACCTGGGTATAATTCTGTTGCTAGTGTCATGTAAAGTACCTTAAAGTATGTTCAGCTTCCAGCTACTGCACCAGAAGGCTGGAAGTCTCCCAGAGATCATGAGTCATGCCTATCAATGCTACACAGATGTTCAAGATACTCCAGGACACTTCAAATGTCACTAGCTGCCCGTATTTTAGGCAACTGAATGAAGTGCTTAGTGTGTCTCCAGACAACTACATACATGTTCATAAAACATCTTAAACTTGAATTGAACCCCCCCCTTCTGATCATATCAGCATTTAAACCATGCTTCTGAAATTTATACTGACTGAAGTACGTACAACACTGAAAGAGAAAAAATGAACACCTAAATTTTCTTCTGGTGGATCATAGACATTTTTACTGCAAAAGCAAGTTATACTGGGATAATATTTTTCTCCTGAATGTGATAAAGGTAAGCATGCTGCTAAAAGCCAAATCAGAATTTTCATAAGACCAAGAAAAAGACAACAACAATTAACTCTCTGTGATAAATTCACCCCTAGGCCCAATATTAGCATCACTTTTGTGAATACAACAATAGAATTAAATCCACTGAGGCTGATTTTGTCTTTGAAAAAAATCAGAATTAGGCCCTGAGAACTAAGGAAAAAAAATGAGATGACTGTATTTTCTTGCTCCAATAACCCAATCAAAGCCAAAATGATTGTGATTCAACTTCTCTAACACAATTTAAAAAATCTCTTAGAACTATTGCAGAAATGTCTCTCCCTTCCTTGCAGAAAAAAACTGCCAATGACAGAGAAACATGACACACACAGAATCTTTATATATTAGCTTTTGAACAGATTTCGAGCCAGGAGAACTTCCGTCCAGAAGCTAAGTACTCAGGCATAATGCAAAAAATAGTGTATGTCAAAGTTATTTTGCTATTGTGGCTGTAGCAGCAAACATTGTAAACTTGTGTTAGAAAGCTGTGTGAGCACTGACTTCACCTGCCTGCTGCTTGCAGTGGCATTTGACTGAATACAGTTACCTTTTCAGCTTTTATTTGAGCTATTATGCCTTCACAAGCATATACTTTGGTTTATAATCTGTAAGAGGAGAGAAAGAGGAATGGCTTCATCGAATGGTTTCATATTGCAAGTAAATGGATTACGAACTGGCTGATCTAAACTTAGTATCTGAGATGACCTTTTCATGTCTCCTTGGGTTACACCCTCTGTGAAACTTGTACAATGGGAAGAATCATTCCCTGTCCCACCAGCTTAATATGAATTTGTACTGTTGAATGGCATTTGTACAGTGATGATGACAGGACTCGTGTAAATAGGCAGAGAAGTTCCTCAGGTCATGAGGGAATTTAAAGCTGGGAAGGTCAGTCTGACGGAACCACAGAGCCAGGCACAGTGCGGCTCCATGGAGGTGAACAAACATGTTTTGGAAAGAACCATTCGTTTTTCATCATCTCCACAACAGAAAAGCACATACTTTGTTTCTGCCTCTGGAAAGATGTTGGAAAAGGCTCCTCACTGCTGGAAACATTTAGAGTAACTGGTTGTAGCTAAAGTTGATGCTCAGTAATGGTCAGATCTATCTTTGAATATGTCCAGGGAAAGATCAATTTCCTTATGTCTGAAACAAACCAAGTCAAGATTACTCAATGCATGTGCACGAAAAGAACATGTGGGGTCACTCACTCCATAGCCCAGTCAAAAATGATCATGCAACTGCTATATATAACATGTTTTTATGATCGAAATGTCACCTCCTGTCAATACAAACCCTGGATTTTGTTAAAGAGGTATAAGACTGTTTGAAAACAAGCTTTCTAGAAAGAAATGAATACTCATTTGTTCCTTCGCAGCATTCTCGTGCTGATGCAGCTGATAAATTTAGAAATAACATTTTTTCTGATTTTTTTCACCCTAAACCTGAGGTTTTGACTCCTCCTTTAATGTTAATTAGCCTCAAAGCAATTTCAAAACCTTAATACATGCATTACAATGCAAAAGAACACATGAGGTCATCAGTTGTGCGTGAAGCAAGATCTACATGGTCTAATTTTAACAACAGCTTGACACCACTGGCTTTTATGTTGCCTAGGTGTTTTCATCACAGAAGTTAACTGCACTATGTCATTGACATCAAATCCCCTCTGAAACTTCACAGTTTTGTTTATTCTTCATATATTTTAATCTTGTTTATTTTCACAAGCATGTAAATACAGAAAACAAAGCCTTGTCAAAATGCAGAACTCAAAAAATCCTGTCCCTGATACATCACACTTTGTTAATGACAGAGATGTTTCCAGATTGCTTGATTATTATTACAGAATTTTTCCTTCATCTGTCATAAAACTTTTCCTGCTGTACCTGACTAAAAAGCTTTCACTTCTCCTTTAACACCAGCTAGTGTTATTATTACAATGCTACTTCATGTAAATATTATGAGATTAAATTCTCTGGACCACTCCATTTTGCAGACAATTTAACAGGTACTTCCTCTGGAACATGAAGGCCAAAAATAAACAGACTAAAACAAAAAAAAGAAGACTGCAACATTATTTTTTGAGGCCAGGAGGTCAAACACTAGCCTCTTTCTAAGCAGGTCTAGAACTTACAGGTAACTGTTAGCTTCAAGAGCTCAGACACCTGAGGCTCTATTTGCAGTCATTTCTGGGATTTTTGGATGGAAGTAGCCATTCAGGTGGCACACAGGTGTTGTGGTCTGTCATTCAGCTACAACAGGCTTGACGCCTCTGAAACACTGGGTGGATCTCCTGTGTCCCCAATGCTGGATCTGAGAAAGCGGACATGTACAAAATGCATCTGACTTGCTGTATGCAAGCAGATGAAATGTGCAGCTTCTGAGAAAGTGTGTAGTGTAAGAAACCCTGGACAGAAATATGAGATCCCATGCAGTGCATCAGGACTTCAGACATGAGCTTGATGTCCATTTAGTTCTGTGTTGTGTTCCTTCATTAGTTTCTTCATCAGAATTTTGCTTTCTTCCTTTGCTGTTCTCCTTTGCATGCTCTTTCTAAACAGAATGTAAATACGGAGTTCAGCTTCAATTCTTCAGCAAAAAAAATGTTCAAAAACATTCAAAATCAGACAGCTCAAGTTCTTATAATTGCACATTGCATGAAAAATATTTAGAAGAAGGCAAGAAAATGAGAAAGAGACAAGCTCAAGCATCTCTAAGTGCAAATATAATCAAAACGATTTTGCAAAAGCAAGAGGTGAATAAGAACAGATTTCCTAGAAACTTTCATAAACTCATTTGTCACAGCAAAAGTACACGATAACCTCAGCGGGATTCTGGCCAGAGATTTCTGACACTTTACAACAGCAGGAAGGCTTGCTTTTTCAGATATTTAGCACTTTCCCAGTACACCTAGTAGAAGTTCACAGTATACTGATGCAGCTACAAAGTTCTCACTCGCACGACATGAGTCCCAGGGCTCAGGAGCTTTTGGATTTCTTTTTTGGTTTAGAGTCCTTTGGTCAGTGTGGTGTGATTTTTAAATTAACAGTCTAAATACCTTGACAGAAAAGCATTTATTCATTAGCTCAAATATTTCTCTAATATGATAAAGAAGCTCCTGGCATCCAGTTCAAGTAAGCAAGCAAGATTATCTGACAATAGCACTCACATTCGTCTCCATTACGTTGTATGTATGCACAAATGAGATTAGTAGCAGAGCTGAGATGCATTCAGAAAATGTCCCAACAAGCTCTTCACAGTATTGTGATTAATAACCGTGTTGTAGCAAATTTCAACAAGTAATTTAAAATTAGTCAGTCAACACAAGCATTAGTCAATAATATTTATAAGCTTTTTACATTTTTATTTCAAACCTTCTTTAGAAAGTTCCTTAAAAATGAAGGATGAGCTATTGCTTGTATACTTACTGATTTTTGTATACATTGAAAGCACATGGTGTTCTTTACCATGGTTTGGCCTGCTGTAAGCTGATAATTTTCTCAGTATATTAAAATAAGCCAATTTTTTCAAGCCAGCTTTATGTTCCAGCAAAGAAGTAGTCTATTCTTACATTACTCAAGAGAAAACAGAATCTAATCTTTTGTGGAACTAAAGAATCCTGAGGTAACTAAAAAATTCTTTTTCTAAGTTAAAAAAAGTGTCAAATGCAGGCAGTACAAGAGAGTTGTTGTAGAAGTTTGTTGCCTATCTATCTTGTTTCTTTTTTCCCCATATTCTTTATAGCTTATGATATAGGGTCGGTGTATCCAAGAGCTAGTTTACATATTTACTGCTTTCTCTTTTTAAATTAAGTACATTTCTAGTAAATATCTTAATTGGTAGATACTATGATTCTGAAAATGGTAAATCATGATCAAATTAATGCGAAGGATGAAGTTTGGTTTCCTGGAGAACTTACTGACAATAAAAAAACCAAGCCCAAAGACAGAAAGAAGCAAGAGAACAGGAATAGACAAGACAGACTGTACATCCCACCCTGATTCCAAGAGGCACGTTTTGAGAAAGTTTTCCACAAGGTGTTGAGGTCGGCTGTAAGTAGTTCAGCTTAATGTGGTGTGTCAGGAAGACTCAAGGCTGTGGATTACCTTTAATGGCCACCCCTAAATGAAAACTGAAATTAAATCAATGTTCAGCACTTTCTCCCTGTCTTGAAAGCATCAAGATTTCTGTAGGACGTTTCATAACATTTCCAGGATGTGGCTGGTGCAGAACCAAGCCCAACTGCTGATATTCACCAAACATGAGAATGGCAAAAAAACAAACATGGAGCGGAGACAGACAAAATGGATCTCCTTTATCATTATTTCAGAGACTCTTAAGTTTTGTTGTAACAGAAATGATACTGGTAGTTGGATCATGAGAGTAAAAAATGCCAGAACACAGTAGCTGGAAAGACAGAAAAAAGTGATTGAATGTACTAAATATACTTGATGATGATGATAATAGTATCTTTCAAGTAACTTCAGTCTGAAGTATGTGGAACTAGAATGCTCTTCTAACTTTATTGTTTTCCCTTGAGGATACTTAAAGAGAAACTTTCCATACCATGTTAAGCATTGCCTGTTCAAAGCCCGTGAGTTTTGCAATTTACTGAGAAGTACAAGGTCTGTCTTTCTGACGGATTTCTCTGTGGGTTTACGGTGTACTTCATCTGCATGAAGAGGAGAACACAAGTGCATATGGTCACAGGTTTTCCTTTCTGTGTGCAAGCCCACGCGTGGGTACAGTTATTGCTGCAGAGAAGAGTTCAGTTCTGTGCATTTTGCTCCAGTACAGATTCAGCAACATTTCTGCTGCCAAGGTCCCCTTTCTGACCTCCTGTCAAGACCCATAGTCACTCACCTTTTGCACTCTCTCAGAGGCAGTATCATTATTGTCAGCTTTAGAAACACAGTAGTCAGATCAGTCGTAGCAAGTTCTTGAACTAAACTCTAACAACTCTCTAGTTAAATGAATCCAAAAATTTACAGCTGCAATAACATCCTGGAAACCTTCACCAGTGTGTATGTCTATGTTACCTCTTTTTTTCACTTTGCATTTGGAATAGGCACAGAGCCATGCTGGCAGACCACAAACAATGGCAAAGGAAACAAATGTCAATCCCAAAGAGTAGCTGGGATGTCCCTGACGCTCACCCCCATTCAAAGGGTGATGCAGCAGAATGAAGCAGGTCTTTTACCACAACTAGCAACATATGTGTCTCCAGGAGGGATTTTCCATTCCCCCATTATCCTCTGCTGATGTCTGTGGTCATAGAAGAGCCTGATAAATGATCTGCTTCATAGATGTGCTTCATTATCCGCCTTATCCTACCACACATGATGGATGCATTATTAACCTTGATGCAGAGACAAGCTGAAACTCGTTGCAGGAGTGCTGGGATGTCAGTGAAGGTTAAGTGACAATGGCAATCCACAAGCTGAGTATAGTTAAAACAACTGAAGTAGAAACACCCTGCAGAAATTTTGTTTCCATAAGATCTCTCTTTTATCTCACAAACTGGTTCCACTATTCTCCAATCTTGTTTATGCTGTGGAAGTTTATTTAAGGTTTCATTGGTCCCAGTCTTTTATAAGAGCTTAAGGATTCAGCCCCTGATGTGCAGATTCATAGACATGGGCAGGCACAACATTATCAGAAGCTCTAAAAAACCTTTGAACTCTGCAATAAGTTTCAATCTCCCTCTCCCCAGCAGCGATGTTGGCACTGCTGTTTCCAGCAGGGCATCACAGCTTCTCCCTGACCCTTAAGAAGAGGCACAAACCGTGGACGGTGCCAGCTCCGCTCTGCAACATGGCCTGGAGGTAGGTCAGCGAGGGGTGGAAGGAAATGAGGGAAAGACAGGGGTGGCTCAGCTGAGGCTGAAGTGCAGGACGTGGGTCTGGGACCACCTGCCCTCCTAGGGTCAAGGGTCTGGCATGACCAGTCCCTTTCATGATGCCATGACTGCCAGCAGGTGGGTGGCACGGGGGTGACCCCCCCCACTCGCAGCGACTCCTGTGCCTGTGACACTTCAGCTGCTCACCGGTGTTGGCCATAAGTGATGGGCTTAAATGCTGTGTAGAAGAGTGAACACAAAACAAAAATATATCTCAGACAAAAGCCTGGCTAAGCCTGACACTGGATGATCCACACCTGGTGAGGCGCGATGGAGGGGCAGTACTTTCCCCAGTGCCCTGATCTGGGGCAGAAGGTTGGATGCATAGCCCAGAGACTTGCGCAGACTGGGCTACGGCTGCTGAACCTACTTTTGCTACTGCTTTAAACCTGAAAGCAAGTCCAATCGCGAGTATGGATCCACCCTGGGAGACAGGATGGAAAATGAAAGCCTGCCCCATGGGGCCCCAGCAGCCTAATGAATGGGTGTTATAATACATGAGAGGTCCTCTGAGAGCTTCCAGCGTGTGGAGAAGGCTAAACAGCAAGGAAATAGGCTTCTGTAATAGGGAGAGAAGCCCTTAAGGAAAAAGCAGTCTTCTGGGATATAATTTTCTGAACCGGTATTAGCAGAACTAAGTGGTTCATATGAACTCTTCAGCTCCAAGCCACCATTTAGGTGATATTACTTGTTTTTCCTGACCTCCTAGCAATCTGTAATTACAGTGATGGCAATTGCATTAACCTTCTACTAACACAATCTTACTAAAATTATTCAAAAGGCTCTATAAATTTCAGCTTGCTGTAGGGTATTTATTTTCTATAATTTATCCTATAAATTTATTGTATGCTGCACTCAAGAATGAGACCGACAAGTTGCATACTGCCACAATCAAGGCAAGATGCTTAAGCTATACTTATGTTCAAGCAATAATATTAAACACAGGAGTCACCAACAAAAATGCCAGAGAAGTAATGTAATCTCCATGCCTGAACAATGAAAAGTTTTTAAGCAAAATATATAGAGCTTAACATTTTCTGTAAAAAATGGGACTCTGTTTCTTTCCATTTTGTTTGATTTGACCAAAGAATGAAGCATACAACAGATTCTGGTTTGCTTATGCCTTGCATCTACAAGGAAATCCTCATGTCAAATCTACTTAAGAAGAAATAAGTATGGCAGGGAAGGGCAGTGTTTGAAATGCAGAATTTTTGCTGGCTTTTTAAATGGCTTTAGTAAGTACTTAACAAACACAAATCATTTATGAGAATTGCCAATCTGCAAATGACTGTATACATGAACATATACAAAGTTATTTACACAACAATCCTGGAGGATATTAGACACAAGTCTTTAAAGATGAGGAAACAAAAATGCAGAAAAGTTAAGTGACATGCCTAAGAGTTTATATATAGAAAGAGACTATATCAACAACTGACTTCAAATATCCAGCCTCTAAGTTCCCTTTGCCAGGCTGCCCCATGTATTTCACTCCTCCTCTTACAACAAGGGACAGAGTGCCAGACCGCTGCCAGGAGAAGTGTAAAGGAGCTTGACCCAAAGGAATAAACAAAACTGGACCATGGGTTCAACAGTCCCTTAGGTTAGGCAAGTGCAATCGTTTAACTCCACAGAAAAACAAATAAGCCTGAAGAAATGGGCTTAGAAAGCAAGGGACGTGAGCAACATACAATAACAAGCGCTAGAAACGTGTCACTTAGAAAATACCTAAACCTAATTTACTCCAAGCTCCTGCAAACAAATAGCCAACCCTGTCCGCCTCAGACACAGAAAATGACCGTGCGACAGTATGTGCACGCACTGTCCTGCTGGATGCACGACATCAGAACATCCTCGCCTCACACCCCTCCGAACGGGCACACCATGCTGTGCGGCAGCCCAGATGACAAAGGTCACAGCGGATGGGGAAGGCACTTTGTTGCTGTCGTCACCAAACCTCAAAGGAATATTATGAAATAGTCATAAGGATTTTGGAAGAAAAGGTAGGTATAGTGTCGGATTTTAGTGCTTCAAAATAAAGAAAGGAAGAAGCAATTAGCCTTCACTCATAAAACTCCTGACAAGGTCTGCGCAACATTTCCTCCTATAAAGTCTCCTTCTCTTTGTGGGCTTTTTTTCAGATGATATATTAATGACAAAGCATCTAGATGGCAGCTGAGTGAATACAGGTTTGCCCTTTTTTGCCATTTCTTTCAAAAATGAAAACATAATCAATATGTACACATGCATCTAGAAGTTATTATTGCCTGTATTATTGTACTGGTAGTGGTTATTCTTACTACTAATCCTACTTATCATTACAGCTAATACTACTACTTCTAACCTAACTGAGCTTTGTTTTCACTGACATTGCTTTTCTCGAAGTTTAGTATTCTGATTTTCTGTCTGCAGAAAGGGGAAATGGGTGCAGCACTGATAGTGGTTAATGCATCTGCCAGTGCTGCTTTACACTCAGCATGTTTCCTGTGATACCAGTCCGGGGTTTGTGCCATTTTTCAGCTTGAAAAATGGGTTGCCTGCTAGATCTCACCACATAAGCCACAACTGTCACCTTCTCTCAGCACTGTCACTGAAAGGAAAGAAATCCTGGCGCAAGATCACAAACTGCACTTCAGCAAAGTACTTTCTTTGGACTTCCATTTTCCATGGTTCTGGCCAAGAAAAGGGTTTTGTGAACCCCTCTTCCCTACTCTGATTTAATTTTGGTACTTTATTTTTCCTTGTTCCTGTAGCTATACTGCTTTAACTATTTTCTTACTGCTTTGCCCAACCCCACTCTGGATCCTATCTTTCTTCAGTCTTACTTTTGCTGTGCCCTAAAGCCCCTATTGGTTTTCCTACAATAAACACTGTGTGTACCAATTATATGTACTCATCATCTATAAACTTTTTACATATTCCTTCTTTGTAGTTACAGTGATTTACAATTATGTATTATCCAGAAGCTCTTAGTAAGATTTCTGTTTGTTTTCTTTTATAGCTTTAGGTAAACTTTCCTGCTTGTCCAGTTTTAATTGAACTTCACGAGGTTTGCATGGGCCCATCTCTCAAGCCTGTCAAGGTCCCTCTGGATGGCATCCCTTCCCTCCAGTGTGTCGACCACACCACACAGCTTGGTGTCGTTGGCAAACTTGCTGAGGGTGCACTCAGTCCCACTGTCCATGTAGCCAACAAAGATGTTGCACTGGTCCCAGTACAGATCGCCGAGAAATGCCACTCGTCACTGGTGTCCACTTGGACATCAAGCTGTTGACTGCAACACTTTGAGTGCATCCGTCCAGCCATTTCCTTATCCATCAAACTTCCATCCATTAAATAAACCTCAGGGATATGAAAGATTGAGTTCATTTATTACTATACTATTTATGACTGTATTTTTAAAGTCATCCTCACCATATATATACACTTGTATATACATATATATGCATTATATACATATATGGCCTCAAGCTGCGTCAGGGGAGGTTTAGATTTGTTATTAGGAAAAATTTCTTTACTGAAAGAGTGGTCAGGCATTGGAACAGGCTGCCCAGGGAAGTGGTGGAGTCACCATCCCTGGAGGTGTTCAAAAAACATGTAGATGTGGCACTTCGGGATATGGTTTAGCAGGGATGGTGTTGTTGGGTTGACGGTTGGACTTGATGATCTTAGAGGTCTTTTCCAACCATAATGATTCTATGATTCTATATTCAGTGGTGATAAGGAAACCCTTTCCTCACCCTTCTGACATCTGGTTTTCTCTACATTAGCCCAACCTTGTATCATATCCACAAGCACTTCACATTCCCAGAAAATGTTTTTTAATCTCAAAAGGTCCAAATGTGTGGATTCCCTCTTTAATAGCAGGAAGGATATATCTATCTGTGTTAGGTTAAACCATCTGCATATCAATAAATCTCACTGTGTGGTTCAAACAATTTTGGAAAAATATGAGATCTTAATTTCCTTCATCTTCATGTGTGAAAAATACTTCAGTAAGCAAGGCTTTTATGATGGCAGCAGCATTTTCTGATTCAAAGACAGGGACATCCTAGATTCTGCCTTCAGTGTAACATCAAAGTAACTTCAC